>NC_052066.1:0-1200000 GCF_015852505.1 Tachyglossus aculeatus | reverse complement strand
GTGCCTCCTCGCTGACCTCCCTGCTTCCTGTCTCTCCCCACTCCAGTCCATACTTAACTCTGCTGCCCAGAGCATTTTTCTACAGGATCAACTCAGTTACTTTATACTCTCCCAAGTGCTTAGTAAAGTGGTCTGCAAACAATAATCAATCAATCAATCGTATTTATTGAGCGCTTACTGTGTGCAGAGCACTGTACTAAGTGCTTGGGAAGTACAAGTTGGCAACATATAGAGACAGTCCCTACCCAACAGTGGGCTCACAGTCTAAAAGGGGGAGACAGAGAACAAAACCAAACATACTAACAAAGTAAAATAAATAGAATAGATATGTACAAGTAAAATAAATAAATAAATAGAGTAATAAATATGTACAAACATATATACATATATACAGGTGGTGTGGGGAAGGGAAGGAGGTAAGATGGGGGATGGAGAGGGGTACGAGGGGGAGAGGAAGGAAGGGGCTCAGTCTGGGAAGGCCTCCTGGAGGAGGTGAGCTCTCAGTAGGGCCTTGAAGGGAGGAAGAGAGCTAGCTTGGCGGATGGGCAGAGGGAGGGCATTCCAGGCCCGGGGGATGACGTGGGCCGGGGGTCGATGGCGGGACAGGCGAGAACGAGGCACGGTGAGGAGATTAGCAGCAGAGGAGTGGAGGGTGTGGGGTGGGCTGTAGAAGGAGAGAAGGGAGGTGAGGTAGGAGGGGGGCGAGGTGATGGAGAGCCTTGAAGCCGAAGGTGAGGAGTTTCTGCCTGACGCGCAGATTGATTGGTAGCCACTGGAGATTTCTGAGGAGGGGAGTAACATGCCCAGAGCATTTCTGGACAAAGACAATCGGGGCAGCAGCATGAAGTATGGATTGAAGTGGGGAGAGACACGAGGATGGGAGATCAGAGAGAAGACTGGTGCAGTAGTCCAGACGGGATAGGATGAGAGCTTGAACGAGCAGGGTAGTGGTTTGGATGGAGAGGAAAGGGCAGATCTTGGCAATGTTGCGGAGCTGAGACTGGCAGGTTTTGGTGACGGCTTGGATGTGAGGGGTGAATGAGAGAGCGGAGTCGAGGATGACACCAAGGTTGCGGGCTTGTGAGACGGGAAGGATGGTAGTGCTGTCAACAGAGATGGGAAAGGCAGGGAGAGGGCAGGGTTTGGGAGGGAAGACAAGGAGTTCAGTCTTGGACATGTTGAGCACTCATTAAATACAAATTGATTGATCGACTGATTGAAAATCTTTCAGTCCATGTTTCCCCACTCCTCAAGCCCCTCCAATGGTTGCTCAACCACCTCTGCATCAAAAAGAAACTTCTCACCATCGATTTTAAAGCCCTCAATCACCTTGCCCGCCTCATACCTCACCTTACTACTCTTCACTACAGCCCAGCCTGCACACTCCACTCTTCTAATGCCAACCTACTCATTGTACCTCAAATCTCGTCCATCTCGCCACCAACCCCTTGCCCACACCCTCCTTCTGGCCTGGAATGCCCCCTGCCTCCCGCCCCGGCACATATCTGACAGACCACCATTTTCCCTACCCTCAAAATGTCCTAAAAATCACAGCTTTCCCAGGAGGCCTTCCCAGATTAAGTCCTTTATCAATCGACAAATGGTATTTATTGAGTGCTTCCTGAGTGCCTATTGAGTGTACAGAGCACTGTACTAAGCGCTTGGTAATAATAATAATGATAGTATTTGTCAAGCACTTACTATGTGCACTGTTCTAAGCGTTTCTATAGAAAGATAATCCAGGCAGCAGAGTGAAGTGTAGACTGAAGCAGGGAGAGACAGGTTAGGAGGTCAGAAAGGATGTTGATGCAGTAATCCAGTCCAGATATGATGAGAGATTGTACCAACAAGGTAGTGGTACCCCATCGAGCTCACAATCTTAATCCCCATTTTACAGATGAGGTAACTGAGGCCCAGAGAAGCGAAGTGACTTGCCCAAGATCACACAGACAGCAGATAAGTGGTGGAGCGGGGATTAGAACCCATGACTTTCTGACTTCCAGGCCCGGGCTCTAGCCACTCCACCACGTAATAAATAGAATTGATTGACTGATTGATTTATCCAGTTCCTATGCTTCCTGTCCTCTTCCTGTCACTTATGTGCCTGAGCTAGTAGAGGTGGGGCCTTCTAACCTGAGCTGGGGGGGATAGCTTTGTTGACCTCTGAGGGGCTCTCCTCTCTGAGCCCAGGGCCTGGCCTTGGGGAGTCAGCATTTTCTGTCCCTGTAGCCCAGCCGCCGGCCTCCTGGGATTCCCCATTGTTTCCATCCTCCTCTTCCTCTGGCCTCGTGCTGTACAGCCCATGGTGGGGTGGGGGCAGAAGCCATGAGCATAGTGCCCCCCCATCCACCCCCTTTCCCCCGGGCCTGGATCCTGCGGGCTCCCAGAGGGGCAGTAGCTCATGAACACCTCCAGCCCCTGCAGGCTGCCCCACCTCCCCTCCCCTCTGCAATCAGGTGGATTGAACCCTGGTGAGGTGCCTGGTACATAGTCAGTGCTTAACAAGAACCATAAAAAAGCAGAGACAGGAGGGGAGCATGGAGAAGCTGGCCATGGGGTTGGGAAGGGTGAGAGGTTCCACGAGAAGTCAAGAGGTTGAAGGTGATTTTGGGTTCAGCTTTGTGGAATTAAAAACGTATCTTGTGGAGGAGAATTAGACTCTAGACTGTAAGCTTGTCTCTAGACTGTAAGCTCATTGTGGGCAGAGAAGGTGTCTGTTTATTGTTAATAATAATAATAATAATAATGGCATTTGTTAAGTGCTTACTATGTGCAAAGCACTGTTCTAAGCGCTGGGGAGGTTACAAGGTGATCAGGTTGTCCCACGTGGGGCTCACAGTCTTAATCCCCATTTTACAGATGAGGTAACTGAGGCCCAGAGAAGTGAAGTGACTCGCCCAAAGTCACACAGCTGACAAGTGGCAGAGCCAGGGTTTGAACCCACGACCTCTGACTCCAAAGCCCCTGTTCTTTCCATTGAGCCACGCTGCTTCTCTAAGTATTGTTATGGTATTTATTAAGTGCTTACTAAGTGCCAGGCACTGCAGTAAATGCTGGGGTGGATACAAGTAAATCGGGTTGGACAGTCCCTGTCCCATTTGGAGCTCACAGTCTCAATCCCCATTTTACAGATGAGGGAACTGAGGCACAGAGAAGTTAAGTGACTTGCCCAAGGTCACCAAGCAGACAAGTGGCAGATCTGGGATTAGAAACCATGACCTTCTGACTCCCAGGTTCGCGTCTATACACTATGCTGCTTCTCCAATTTTTGTATTATACTCTCCCAAGCGCTTAGTACAGTGCTGTGCACACAGTAAGCACTCAGTAAATACAAATGAGTGAATTACTGGGTTTTAGGATTTTTCATTTGGGGGTAAATGGGTTTATGCTTTTGTTTCTGTGGAGATGCAAGTCTCTAGACTGGAAGCTCGTTATGGGCACAGAACATGTCTGCTAATTCTCTTGTACTTTCCCTAGTGCTTAGAACAGTGCTCTGTACATAGTAAGTGCTCAATAAATACAAATGAATGAATTACTGGGTTTTAGGATTTTTCATTTGGGGGTAAATGGGTTTATGCTTTTGTTTCTGTGGAGATACAAGTCTCTAGATTGGAAGCTCGTTATGGGCACAGAACATGTCTGCTAATTCTCTTGTACTTTCCCGAGTGCTTAGAACAGTGCTCTATACATAGTAAGTGCTCAATAAATACCATCAGTTGATTGATTGATTGCATGAGTGAGGAACCTGGAGGAGAGTCACTTCCTGGGAGGGGATAGGGGCCAGACCGAATGACTTTCAGAAGGCTGCATGGCTTTGGATCCCTGTCAGACTCTGTTGAAGCAGGGGTAACCACCAGGGTGTAGAGGGCAATCTCTCAGGCCAGCGGGGAGGTGAGCAGGGTGAGGAAGGAAGGCCGTGGGGCTGGGGGACCTGGACATTACCTCCCCACGTCACCTTCTCCTCAGGTCCCAGCTGCCCCAGGTTGTTTTTATGGTATTTGTGAACCACTTACTATATGTCAGGCACTGTACTAAGCACTGGGGTAGATCATAATAATAATAATGGTATTTGTTAAGTGCTTACTAGGTGCCAAGCACCGTGATACAAGCTAATCAGTTTGGAAACAGTCCATGTCCCACATGGGGCTCACAATCTTAATCCCTGTTTTACAGATGAGGGAACTGAGGCCCAGAGAAGTGAAGTGATTTGTCCAAAGTAGCACAGCAGACAAGTGGAGGAGTGGGGATGAGAACCCAGGTTCCTCTGACTCCCGGGCCTAGGCTATACCCACTAGGCCACGCTGCTTCCCTCTGGCTCCCTTCCCTCCGTTCCCCTGAGTCCCCTCTACCACCCCACCCTGGACTTTCCCCAACCAGCCCCTCCCCGCCCCAGCCCCTGAGCACCCCTAAATTGGGAAGAGGCGGCTACCAGAGGAGCGGGGCCAGACGTGCCCACGGGGACTGTTCTTGGAGTGTCAACCCCCGCCGGAGGGCTGGTGAGGTGCCCGTGGCCTCTGCTGCCAGCTCCTCCCGCTGCCTGGTGGCACGAAGCCCGGAAACCAAGGAAACAATGCCATCCGGCGGGGAGGGAGGGGGAACTCAGGGATCAAGCCCCGGGGGAGGAGGAGGAGGTGGTGGCAGGGCTCGGGAACAGAGAGGAAGCAGGGGCGGAGCCGCCTCACTGCATCGCCCTGGACCAGGGGATGCGGGGGCAGAGCCGCCCAACCGGAGCTGTTGGGGCCAGGGGTTGCGGGGCAGGCGAGGGTCTCAGGGCCTGGCAGTGCGGGGGAGCTGGCGGGGGCGAGAGGAAGCTGTGCGGACTGGAGCAGCCGCAGGGCTAGAGGAGAGAGGCCAACGCCTCCAGACCCCCAACCTTTCATTCATTCATTAAATTGTATTTATTGAGCGCTTACTGTGTGCAGAGCACTGGACTTTGGAGAGTCCAGTACAACAATAAACAGCCACATTCCCTGCCCACAACAAGCTAACAGTCTAGAGGAGGGGAGAGAGCAGCGGCATGGCGTAGTGGATAGAGCACGGGCCTGGGAGTTATAAGGTCATGGGTTGTCTGCTGTGTGACCTTGGGTGAGACCTTGTCCACCACTTGTCTGCTGTATGACCTTGGGTGAGTCACTTCACTACTTTGGGCCTCAGTTACCTCATCTGTAAAATGGAGATGGAGACTGTGAGCCCCACAAGGGACAGGGACTGTGTCAACCCGATTTGCTTGTATCCACCCCAGTGCTTAGTACAGTGCCTGGCACATAGTAAGTGCTTAACAAATACCATTATTATTATTAATAATTAATAATAATAATAATGATATAATTAAATAAATCACAGTTCTGTACATAAGTGGTGTGGGACTGGTAGGGGGGATGAACAAAGAAAGCAAGTCAGGGCGATGCAGAAGGGGGTGGGAGAAGTGGAAAGGGGGTGCTTAGTCAGGGAAGGCCTCTTGGAGGAGATGGGCCCTCAGTAAGGCTGTGAAGCTGGGGGGAGTCATTGTGTTTCGGCTTTGAGGATGCCCTGCCTCCCAGGCCAGAAGCAAGACGTGGACCAGAGGGTCGGCAGCAAGACAGGCGAGATGGAGGCCCAGTGAGAAGGTGAGCATTAGAGAAGTAAAGTGTGCGGGCTGAGGTTGGAGGGGGCAAGGTGATTGACTGCTTTAAAGTCAATGGTGAGGAGTTTCTGTTTGGTGCGGAGGTGGATGGACAACCACTGGCGCTTCTTGAGGAGTGGGGAAACATGGCCTGAGCATATTTGTAGAAAAATGATCCCGGCAGCAAGCGTAAAGTATGGAATGGAGTGGGGAGAGACAGGAGGTAGGGAGGAAAGTGAGGAGGGTATTGCAGTAATCAAAACAGGATGGGATTAACAGAGAAACAGTTTGGATGGAGAGGAAAGTGTGGATTTTAGGGATGTTGTGAAGGTGGAACCAACAGGATTTAGTGATGGATTGAATATGTGGGTTGAATGAGAGACAGGAGTCAAGGATAACACCGAGTTTGCAGCCTTGTGAGAAAGGAAGGATGGTGGTGCCGTCTACAGTGATGGGAAAGTCAGGGGGAGGACAGGGTTTGGGTGGGAAGATAAAGAGTTCAGTTTGAGATGTGTTTAGCTTGAGGTGATAGGAGGACATCCAAGTAGAGATGTCTTGAAGGCAAGAGGAAATGCGAGACCGCAGAGAGGGAGGTAGAACAGGGTTGGAGATCAATCAATTAATCAATCGTATTTATTGAGCGCCTCCTGTGTGCAGAGCACTTTAATAAGCGCTTGGGAAGTACAAGTTGGCAACATATAGAGACAGTCCCTACCCAACAGTGGGCTCACAGTCTAAAAGGAGATGTAGATTTGGGAATCATCCGCATAGAGGCGGTAGTTGAAGCCATCCGGGGGTAGGTGGGTGTAGTTGGAGAATGGAAGGGGACCCAGGACTGAGCCTTGAGGGACCTCCACAGTTAGGGGGTGGGAGGCAGAGGAGGAGCCCGGGAAGAAGACTGAGAATGAGCCTCCACTTCCTCTCCTCTACCCCTTCCAATCTGGCTTCCCTCCCTTCACTGCAGGAAACCTGCCCTCACTAAAGTAACCAATGACCTTCTTGCCAAATCCAATGGCCTCCTCTCCATCCTCCTCCACCTGCCCCTGATCCTGCCCCAACCCGTACCCCCGCTCCTGTCCGTGCCCCCATCTTGCCCCTGACCCCCTCCTGCCTCTAACCGCACCGCCGCTCCAGACCCCAGGGGTCTTACGAGAGGCTTTTGGGGTCGGATCGGTCAGTCTTGCTCAGCTCTGGGGTTCGGCAGAGGCCAAACTTTGGCCCGGCCATCCGGGCGGGGAACCGAGGCGAGGCGACGGTCGGCGGAGAGCCGCGGACTGGGCTGGGGGGTCATGGGGGAAACCGAGGCAGCGACCCCTGGGGAGAACGGCGCTCGAGTCAATTATGGAGGGGATGGAGCGGTGGACGGTCAGGGGAAAGACGACCGGGGGAAGGCCAGGGTAGGCGTCCAGGAGGCGGGGGGCTGGAGCGACCCCCAGCCTCGGGCGGCTTGACCGGAGGGTCACGGAAGGCTCCGGTGGGAGTGGAGGGAAGGGAGGAGGACCCCGGGACAGGGGAACAGCTGCGGAGCGGGACTCGGGGGCGGCCTGGGCCGAACAGAAGGCGTGCGAGCTGCTGAGAGGGCGAAGCGCAGATGTCTGCTGGCACGGGGGGCGCGGCTGGCACGGGGGGCGCGGCTGGCACCAGGGGAGACGGGGCGGGGAGCTGGGGAGGAATGAGTCCGCTCTGCTGTGCCCTGCCCCGGCTAGTGCTCTGCCCCAGCCTCGCCCCTTATCCTGCTTATAATAGCAACAGTATTTCTTAAGCGCTTACTATGTGCAAGGCACTGTACTAAGCGCCGGGGTGGATACAAGCCAATCGGGTTGGACACAGTCCCTGTCCCACGTGGGGCTCACAGGCTCAATCCCCATTTTACAGAGGAGGTAATTGAGGCCCAGAGAAGTGAAGTGACTTGACCAAGGTCACACAGCAGACAACTGGCGGAGTCGGGATTAGAACCCATGACCTTCCGACTCCCAGGCCCGCGCTCTAGCCACGACGATATGCCCGGCCCAGCCCTATTCATGCCCTAGCCCCGACCCTGCCCTGCACCCGCTAATGCTCCGCCCTGGCCACTGCCCCACCCCCTACCCATGTCTCGGGCCAGCCCCGCCTCTGCCACGCCCCTGCCATGCCCGGGCCTTTTCCCTGCTGATGCCCTGCCCTTGCCCCGACCCTGCCCTACCCCTGCTGCTGCCCAGTCCCGCCCAGGCCTTACTCTTAGTCCTAGGCCTACCCCTTCAGGTGGCACTGCCCTGCTCACACCCTGCCATGCCCTGCCCCCGCTAATGCCCCACCCAGCCCCTGGCCCTGCTCCTGCTCTACCTCTGCCCCTACCCTGGCCCAGCTCCCATCTGCCCCCTGCACCTTCTCCCCTGCAAGGAGGGGAGGAGACCTAGATTTTGCCCCAGGGCAGTGCCTTCAGCCCCCAACTCAGGGTCACACCTGGAGAGTTTCCAGTCCTCTACCAGTCTTGACTCCGGGAGGGAGAGTCAAGCAGAGACATACCCATTCTAGTCCGAGCCAGTGGCTAGGGAGTGGAAGGCCAACTGGTACAAGTCAACACTCACCTGGGCAGCAGCATCATGGGAGAGAGTCAGGACTGGAAACTCAAGTTGATTGCATGGAAGGAGACAATGGTCAACTAAAGAAGCAGCGTGGCTCAGTGGAAAGAGCCCGGGCTTTGGAGTCAGAGGTCAGGGGTTCAAATCCCAGCTCTGCCAATTGTCAGCTGTGTGACTTTGGGCAAGTCACTTCACTTCTCTGAGCCTCAGTTACCTCATCTGTAAAATGGGGATTAAGACTGTGAGCCCCACGTGGGACAACCTGATCCCCTTGTATCCCCCCAGTGCTTAGAACAGTGCTTTGCACATAGTAAGTGCTTAACAAATACCATCATTATTATTATTATTATTATTAGTTCTGGATTTTTCCCAAGAAAACTCTCTGGATCCACCACCAGAATGATTGCAGATGGAGGTGGAACCTTCTGGGAGAGATGTGTCTACGCTGATGACACCCAGATCTACATCTCTGCCCCTGCTCTCTCCCCCTCTCTCCAGGCTCGCATCTCCTCCTGCCTTCAGGACATCTCCATTTGGATGTCTGCCCGCCACCTAAAGCTCAACATGTCGAAGACTGAACTCCTTGTCTTCCCTCCCAAACCTTGCCCTCTCCCTGACTTTCCCATCTCTGTTGACGGCACTACCATCTTTCCCATCTCACAAGCCCGCAACCTTGGTGTCATCCTCGACTCCGCTCTCTCATTCACCCCTCACATCCAAGCCGCGACCAAAACCTGCTGGTCTCAGCTCCACAACATTGCCAAGATCCGCCCTTTCCTCTCCATCCCAACCGCTACCCTGCTCATTCAAGCTCTCATCCTATCTCGTCTGGACTACTGCATCAGCCTTCTCTCTGATCTCCCATCCTCGTGTCTCTCTCCACTTCAATCCATACTTCATGCTGCTGCCCGGATTATCTTTGTCCAGAAACGCTCTGGGCATATCACTCCCCTCCTCAAAAATCTCCAGTGGCTACCAATCAATCTGCGCATCAGGCAGAAACTCCTCACCCTGGGCTTCAAGGCTCTCCATCACCTCGCCCCCTCCTACCTCACCTCCCTTCTCTCCTTCTACAGCCCAGTCCGCACCCTCCGCTCCTCCACCGCTGATTTCCTCACCGTACCTCGCTCTCGCCTGTCCCGCCATCGAGCCCCGGCCCACATCATCCCCCGGGCCTGGAATGCCCTCCCTCTGCCCATGCGCCAAGCTCGCTCTCTTCCTCCCTTCAAGGCCCTGCTGAGAGCTCACCTCCTCCAGGAGGCCTTCCCAGACTGAGCCCCTTCCTTCCTCTCCCCCTCGTCCCCCTCTCCATCCCCCCATCTTACCTCCTTCCCTTCCCCACAGCACCTGTATATATGCATATATGTTTGTACATATTTTTTTACTCTATTTATTATTTTATTTGTACATATCTATTCTATTTATTTTATTTTGTTAGTATGTTTGGTTTTGTTCTCTGTCTCCCCCTTTTAGACTGTGAGCCCACTGTTGGGTAGGGACTGTCTCTATATGTTGCCAATTTGTACTTCCCAAGCGCTTACTACAGTGCTCTGCACATAGTAAGCACTCAATAAATACGATTGATGATGATGATGATGATATGTCCATGGCGTTGCTATGGGTCGGAGACAACTCGACAGCACAAGTGCCTTCAGCTGCCCCTCCTCCTCACCTGTGTGACCACCCCTTAGCACTAGGAAAGCAGCATGGAATAGTGGATAGAGCAAGGGCCTGGGAGTTAGAAGGTCATGGGTTCTAATCCCAGCTCCACCACTTGTCTGCTATGTGATCTTGGGCAAGTCACTTCACTTCTCTGGGCTTTAGTGATCTTGTCTGCAAAATGAGGATTGAGATTGTGAGTTTCACATGGGTCAGAGACTATGTCCAACCTCATTTGCTTGTATCCACCCCAGTGCTTAGTATAGTGCCTGGTAATAATAATAATAATGATAATAATAATAATAATAGCATTTGTTAAACACTTACTATGTGCAAAGCACTGTTCTAAGTGCTGGGGGATACAAGTTGATCAGGTTGTCCCACATGGGGCTCACAGTCATCCTCCCCATTTTACAGATGAGGTCACTGAGGCCCAGAAAAGTTAAGTGACTTGCCCAACGTCACACAGCAGACATGTGGCGGAGCTGGGATTCGAACCCATGTCTTCTGACTCCAAAGCCCGGGCTCTTTCCACTGAGCCACGCTGCTTCTCTACATTGGTACATTGTAAGCACTTAACAAATACCACAATTATTATTATTTTTATTAACACTGCCAGTCTGCATGCCCTCTGCTGTACCCCTAGTGACAGACCACTTTCCCAAGTGCTTAGTGAGTGTTGTGTGCACAGAAAGCGCTCAGCGTGGCTTAATGGAAAGAGCATGGGCTTGGGAGTCAGAGGACGTGGGTTCTAATTCCAGCTCTGCCATTTGTCTGCTGTGTGACCTTGACCAAGTCACTTAACTTTTCTGAGCCTCAGTTACCTCATCTGGAAAATGGGGATTAAGACTGTGAGCCCCACGTGGGACAACCTGATTACCTTGTATCTACTTAGAACAGTGTTTGGCACATAGTAAGTGCTTAACAAATATCATAATTTTTATTAAATGCCCTGTATGGATTAGTGTTCCCTAAGTGGAGAGCCTTGGGTGGGCTTGGACTAAGAGCCAGATGGGGTTTGCATGGTGCAGAGAGTGCTGGGCCCAGTCTGAGAAGACAATTGACTCTCCCACCCCGAACCTATGAAATGAGGGACCTTGACCAACCCCCATATTGCCCCAAAGAGTCAGTCACTGCTCACAGAGGGGAGCACCAGCTCAAATGCTGTCACAGTTGAGTGGACTCTGGAAAAGGAGAGTCAGGGATTCATTCATTCATTCATTCATTCAATTCTATTTATTGAGTGCTTGCTGTGTGCAGAGCACTGTACTAAGCACTTGGGATGTACAAGTCGGCAACCTACATAGACGGTCCCTACCCAACAAGGGGCTCACAGTCTAGAAGCAGCGTGGCTCAGTGGAAAGAGCACGGGCTTTGGAGTCAGAGGTCATGGGTTCAAACCCCGGCTCCGCCAATTGTCAGCTGTGTGACTTTGGGCAAGTCACTTCACTTCTCCGTGCCTCAGTTCCCTCATCTGTAAAATGGGGATTAAGACTGTGAGCTCCCCCGTGGGACAACCTGATCACCTTGTAACCTCCCCAGCGCTTAGAACAGTACTTTGCACATAGTAAGCGCTTAATAAATGCCATTATTTTTTTTTTAGAAGGGGGAGACAGACAACAAAACAAAACATGGAGACAGGTGTCAAAATCGTCAGAACAAATAGAATTAAAGCTATATGCACATATAAATACAATAGTAAATATGTACAAGTAAAATAGAGTAATAAATCTGTACAAATACATATACAAGTGCTGTGGGGAGGGGAAGGAGGTAGGGTGGGGGAATGGGGAGGAGGAGAGGAAAAAGGGGGTTCAGTCTGGGAAGGCCTCCTGGAGGAGGTGAGCAGGGGTGTGGGATGGTCCATGAAGAGTCTCAGGGGAGAGTCTGGGATGGGAAGGGGAGAGTCAAGGATGTTGGATGATCTGTGCTGGGTCACAGGGGGAGTCAGGGCCAGAGAGGGGAGAATAAGGGATGTAGGATGGTTTGTGCTAGGTCACTGGGGTGAGTCTGCAATAATAATAATAATAGCGTTATTTGTTAAATGCTTACTATGTGCCATGCACTGTATTGAGCCCTGGGGTGGATACAAGCAAACTGGGTTGTACACAGTTCCTGTCCCATGTGGGGCTCACTGTCTGAATACCCATTTTACAGATGAGGGAACTGAGGCACAGAGAATTCATTCATTCATTCATTCAATCATATTTATTGAGCACTTACTGTGTGCAGAGCAGTGTATTAAGCGCTTGGAAAGTGCACTTTGGCAACAGAGACAATCCCTAACCAAGAACAGGCTCACAGTCTAGAAGGGAGACACAGACAATAAACAAAACAAGTAGACAGACATCAATAGTGTCAATATAAATATGTAGAATTGTAGATATGTACACATTATTAATAAAATAAATAGAATAACAAAATATAAATATGTACACATATACACAAGTGCTCACAGGGTGGAGAGAAGGGTAGAGCAGAAGGAGGGAGTCTGAGTGATGGGGAAGGGAGGAGAGTGCTCTGCACACAGTAAGCGCTCAATAAATATGATTGAAAGGAGAGGAAGAGCAGAGGAAAAGTGGGGGCCCAATCTGGGAAGGTCTCCTGGAGAAGGTGAACTATCAGTAGGGCTTTGAAGGGGGGAAGTGTGCTAGCTTGGTGGATGTGAGGAGGGAGGGCATTCCAGGTCAGAGGTAGGATGTGGGCCAGAGGTTGATGGCGGGACAGGCAAGAACGAGGCAGTGAGGAGGTTAGCAGCAGAGGCTGGGCTGTAGAAGGAGAGAAGGAAGGTGAGGTAGGAAGGGGTAGGTGATGGAGAGCTTTGAAGCCAATAGTGAGGTGTTTTTGCTTCATGCAAAAATTGATATGCAACCACTGGAGATTTTTGAGGAGGGGGGTGACATGCCCAGAGCGTTTCTGTAGAAAGATAATCTGGGCAGCAGAGTGAAGTATAGACTGAAGGGGGGAGAGACAGGAGGTTGGGAGGTCAGAAAGAAGGCTGAGGCAGTAGTCCAGTCAGGATATGATGAGTGATTCTTCTAACAAGGTAGTGGTTTAGATGGAAAGGAATGGGCGGATCTTGGCAATGTTGTGAAGGTGAGACCGGCAGGTTTTGGTGATGGATTGGATGTGCGGGGCGAATGAGAGAGCGGAGTAAAGGATGACACCCAGGTTGTGAGCTTGTGAGACGGGAAGGATGGTGGTGCTGACCACAATAACGGGAAAGTGAGGGAGAGGACAGGGTTTGGGAGGGAAGATAAGGAGCTCAGTCTTGGTCATGTTGAGTTTTAGGTGGTGGGAGGACATCCAGGTGGAGATGTCCTGAAGGCTGGAGGAAATACGAGCCTGGAGGGAGGGAGAGAGAACAGGGGAGGAGGCGTAGATTTGGGTATTTGGGAGGGAGTGAGTAAAGAACACAAGAACACAAGGGGACCAAGAACTGACCCTTGAGGAACCCCCACAGTAGGAGGATGGGAGAGGGAGGAGGAGCCCACAAAGGAGACTGAGAATGAACGGCCAGAGAGATAAGAGGAAAACCAGGAGAGGATGGAGTCTGTGAAGCCAAGGTTGGATAGCATGTTCATTCATTCATTCAATCATATTTATTGAGCATTTACTGTGTGCAGAGCACTGTACTAAGTGCTTGGGAAGTACAAGTTGGCAACATATAGAGACGGTCCCTACCCAACAGCGGGCTCACAGTCTAGAAGGGGGAGTCAGAGAACAAAACAAAACATATTAACAAAATAAAATAAATAGACTAAATATGTACAAATAAAATAAATAAATAAATAGAGTAATAAATACATACAAACATATATACATATATACAGGTGATGTGGGGAGGGGAGAGGGCCCCCCAACTGCTTCTCACACAAAACCTGAAGGTTTCCTGTCAGGACTGGAATCCAAAATGGCAGCTCTCAGGCCTGTTGGTTCTTGGTACCCTGTTCATTCATTCATTCATTCATTCATTCATTCATTCATTCGTATTTATTGAGCGCTTACTGTGTGCAGAGCACTGTACCAAGCACTTGGGAAGTACAAGTTGGCAACATATAGAGATGCTCCCTCCCCAACAACAGGTTCACAGTCTAGAAGGGGGAGACAGGCAACAAAACATGTTCCCTCTCAGTCTCCATTCCCTCGTAAAATCTCAGTGGAAAGAGCTCGGGCTCTGGAGTCAGAGGTCATGGGTTCATATCCCGGCTCCGCCAACTGTCAGCTGTGTAACTTTGGGCAAGTCACTTAACTTCTTTGTGCCTCAGTTACCTCATCTGTAAAATGGGGATTAAAACTGTGAGCCCTCCATGGGACAACCTGGTCACCTTGTAACCTCCCCAGCGCTTAGAACAGTGCTTTGCACATAGCAAGCGCTTAACAAATACCATCATCATCATCATCATCCCTCTTTTCACCCCCGAAACCCAAAACAAAATGTTGGGCCTTGGAGGACACGAGCTCGGGCCTGAGGAGAAGCCCTGGATTTCCCGGGATCCTTTGCAGGCCAGGCACCTTGGGGGAATGAGCTGATGCCCTCCCCGAAGCCCGGAACTCAGGCCGGGTGCAGGGGCAACCGTGTGTGGTCTAGGAAGATGACGTGGCAAGCGGGGTGCCTTCTGGCGAGTCTGGGGGCAAATGGGGTCCCCACTTGACCAAGCCCGGATACGGTGGTGGGAATTTGGGAATCAGGGGAAGCAGCGTGACTCAGTGGAATGTTGAGGAGAAGGGGGTGGTCCACAGTGTCAAAGGCAGCTGAGAGGTTGAGGAGGATTAGGATAGAGTAGGAGCCATTGGATTTGACAAGAAAGAGGTCATTGGTCACCTTTGATAGGCCAGTTTCAGTGGAGTGGAGGGGATGGAAACCAGATTGTAGGGTGTCCAGGAGATAGTTGGAGGAGAGGAATTTGAGGCAGTGAGTGTAGACAACTTGCTCTAAGAGAAGTCTTCTTCAGAGAAGTGAAGTGACCTGCCAAGGTCACACAGCTGATAAGTGGCAGTTGGGATTAGAACCCAAGACCTGCTGACTCCCAGGCTCAAGCTCTATCCACTACACCATACTGCTTCAGGGGGAGTCAGGGATGTTGGATGATCTGTGCTGGGTCACTGGAGAGATTCATGGATGTAGAGGGAAGAGTCAGGGGAGTTGGATGGTCATCTATAACCATGAGTCCTGGTGCCTGGTCGGAGGAGAAGACCCGGGCTGGGAGTCTGGCCCATGGCGTGGCTTAGGCGGGTAGTCTGGCCATGGCAGGCAGTCTGGAAGGGGTGGGGCCAGCTGTCCCCAACCAGAGGTCCAGTGGTCCGTTTGCTTAGAGGCCACAGGGCAGTCAGGGCAGGTAGTGGGCCCACAGTGGCACCCCACGTTGGATTCACTAGGAACCAGAGCACAGGGGCCCAGACAATGAGCAGGCAGCCCTGCCCTCGCTCCTCTCACAGACCCCAATCACCCCAAATGTGGCCACAGCCTGGGGCCATCACCCCCAGGGGAGGCCACCAAGGGCCTCGGTTCCACCCTCGAGGGAGGTCCCTCCTCTCCCGGCCAACAGGAACCCAGACCCTTGCCACGCCCAGGGCCGCAGGAGAAGGTGGGAGCTGCCACATGCCCAAGCCCAGGGCCCAGGACCCAGAGCTGCCCCGGGGGCCCATGAGCTGGGGGCCACAAGGTATCATTGGGAACCAGTAGATGAAGCAGGCTGGGGAACTGAATGGCTCAGAGCATGGGCCTATTACAGCCCTCAGCAACGACCCTGACTGGGATGGACAGGTGGATGGGCTGACAAATGGACAGGAGGGCAAACAGATGGATGGGAAGATGGACAGATGGGTGGACTGACAGATGGGTGGAAGGATAGACGGATGGGAAGATGGACAGATGGATGGGAAAATGGACAGTGGATGGGAGGATGGACAGATGGATGGGAAGATGAATAATTGGATGGACTTAGTACAGTGCTTTGCACAAAATAAGTGCTCAATAAATATGATTGAATGAATAAATGAGTGGGAGGATGAACAGATGGATGGGATAATGGACAGATGAATAGGAAGATGGACAGATGGATGGGATGACAGATGTACAGGAGGGTGGACAGATGAATGGCCTGACAGATGGATGGGAGGATGGACAGTTGGATGGGAGGGTGGACAGTTGGATGGTTTGACAGATGGATGGGAGGATGGACAGATAGATGGGCTGATAAATGGATGGGAGGATGGACAGATGAGGGGCTGACAGATGGGCAGAAGATGTACAGATAGATGGGAGAATGGAAAGATGGATGGGCTGACAGATTGGCAGGAAGATGGAAAGATAGATGGGCTGACAGATGAATGGGAAGATGGACAGGTGAGGGGCTGAAGATGGGTGAAAAATGGACAGGTGGTTGGGGTGACAGATGGAAGGGAGGCTGGACAGATGAGCAGGAGGATGGACAGATGGATGGGCTGATGGAAGGGCAGGAGGATGAACAGATGATAGGCTAAAAATGGGTGAGAGGACGGATAGATGGATGGGCTGAAGATAGATGGGAGGGTGGACAGATGGATGGGTTGAAAGATGGGTGGGAGGATGGACAGATAGTGGACTGATGGGTGGGAGGATGGACAGATGGATGGGCAGACTGATGGATGGGTTGACAGATGGGTGGGAGGATGGACAGAGCACTGGGCTGACAGGCAAGAGGTTGGACAGGCTGGCAGATAGATGGGAGGATTCATTCATTCATTCATTCAATCATATTTATTGAGCTCTTACTGTGTGCAAAGCACTGTACTAAGTGCTTGGGAAGTACAAGTCGGTAACATATAGAGATGGTCCCTACCCAACAACGGACTCACAGTCTAGAAGGTGGAGACAGACAACAAAACAAAACATGGAGACAGGTGTCAAAATCATCAGAACAAATAGAATTAAAGCTATATGCACATCATTAACAAAATCAATAGAATAGTAAATATGTACAAGTAAAATAAATACAGTAATAAATCTGAACAAATATATATACAAGTGCTGTGGGGAGGGGAAGAAGGTAGGGCAGGAGGGATGGAGAGGAGGAGAGGAAAAAAGGGGCTCAGTCTGGGAAGGCCTTCTGGAGGAGGTGAGCTCTCAGTAGGGCTTTGAAGGGAGGAAGAGAGCTAGGGGGACGGATGGACGCATGGATAGGCTGACAAATGGGCAGGAAGATGAACAGATGGATGGATTGACAGATGGGTGGGAGGATGGGTAGATGGACGGGCTGACTATGGATGGGCAGAGGGACAGAAGGGTGGGCACACGGGCCAGACTGCCTCTTGTTCATTTTCAGCTGTGGAAGAAGTGAGCATTGCTGGGGGAATTACTAAGAACATGGCCTACCAGAAGACCAAACATCAGGTGTGAGCTCCCCAGTGTCTCTCCTCATCTCCCAACCCCCTGCCACCTTACCTCTCAATTACTCTCCCACCCTTCCTGGCCATCTCTCATAATCATCATCAACATCAACATCATCATCATCATCAGTGGTATGCATTGCGCACTTACCGTGTGCAGAGCGCTATAGTAGGCGCTTGGGATAGTTCAATACAACGGAGTCAACAGACAAGTTCCCTGCCCACAACAATCTTACACAAGGGAAGACCAATGGCTCAATCTACACCTCCAACCCCATCCTTCAATCAATCAATCGATCGTATTTATTGAGTGGTTACTGTGAGCAGAGCACTGTACTAAGTGCTTAGGAGAGTCGAATATAACAGAATTGGTAGACAATCCCTGTCCACAAGGAGCTTACATTCTACTGTTTGTGCCAAGCACTGTATCTAAGCACTTGGGAAAGTACATTAAGGTTAGTAGACATGACCCCTGCCCTCAAGCTTACCTACCCTGTGTGCCATGGTTTTATAATAATAACAATAATAATAATTATAATAATAATTGCGGTATTTGTTAAGCACTTAAAGTGTGCCAGGCACTGTACTAAGCACTGGAGTGGATACAAACAAATTTGGTTGGACACAGTCCCTGTCCCACATGGGGCTCACAATCTTAATCCCCATTTTATAGATGAGGTAACTGAGGCACAGAGAAGTGAAGTGACTTGCCCAAGGTCCCAGCAAACAAGTGGCAGAGCCAGGATTAGAACCCAGGACCTTCTGGCTACTAGTCCCATGCTCTATCCATTAGACTCATCTCTCCTCCCTCCAATCCCTGGCTTACATCCTCCCACCTGTCTGGGACTCCCAGCCCCTTCAGGTTCTCCAGTCCACAGCTCTCCCTATGTTTAAAGATCTCACCTCCTGCAACAAGCCTTCCCCAATTAATTTCTAATCTCAATCAATGGTATTTATTGAACATTTACTGTGCGCAGAGCACTCTACTTAGCACTTGGGAGAGTACAGTATAACACAGTTGGTGGACATATTCTCTGCCCACAGTGATCTTATAATCTAGAGAGAGATGCAGATGTTAATATAAATTATATATATATATATATATATATATATATAGTTTACATATTACGTAGTAGAATATTGCCCCCTACACCCCGCAACGACACTTCCGAACTACTCACAACTGCTCACAAGCATTTATTTTTTATGGTATTTGTTAAGCACTTACATGAACCAGGCACCATACTAAGCGCTGGTGTAGATAAAAGAGAAGCAGGTTGTTGCACAGTCCATGTCCCACATGGGGCTCAAAGTCTTAATTGAATTTTACATATGAGGGAACAGAGGCCCTGAAACGTGAAGCGTCTTGCCCAAGGTCAGCTCGTTGTAGGCAGGGAACGTTTCTACGCACTCTGTTGTATTGTCCTCTCCCAAGTGCTTAGTACAGTGCGCTGCACACAATAAGCACTCAATGTTTACCATCGATTGCTGGAATCAGGACTGGAAACCAGGTCGTCTGACTCCCATGTCCTTTCCTCTAGGGCATGCTGCTCCCACTAATGTAGAGACCTCACAAACTCTTGTTATTTAAGTTCCAGCTCCTATCCATACTCTCTTTTCTTCTTCCTCCTGTCTGTGAATTATTTCCTGTCTGTCCCTTCTGTTGGATTTCCAACTCCTTAAGGGATGGAATCATACCTACTGTCTATTTTACTAGAAGCAGCATGGCTCAGTGGAAAAGAGCACGGGCTTTGGAGTCAGAAGTCATGGGTTCAAATCCCGGCTCTTCCAATTGTCAGCTGTGTGACTTTGGGCAAGTCATTTAACTTCTGTGCCTCAGTTACCTCATCTGTAAAATGGGGATTAAGACTGTGAGACCCCGTGGGACAACCCGATTACCTTGTAACCTCCCCATGGCTTAGAACAGTGCTTTGCACATAGTAAGCACTTAATACATGCCATCATCATCATCGTCATCATCATCATCCTCCAGACTCAGTAGTTTTTTTGTATCCCATAGGTGCTCAATAAATACCATCATCATCATCATCATCATCATCATCAGTCGTATTTATTAAGCGCTTACTATGTGCAGAGCACTGTACTAAGCGCTTGGGAAGTACAAATTGGCAACATATAGAGACAGTCCCTACCCAACAGTGGGCTCACAGGCTAAAAGGGGGAGCCTACCACTGATTGATTGATGAGTAGATATTGCTTTATTGATTTGATCTCTCTAAAAGGTAAACCACTGGTAGGCAGGGAATGTGTCAGACAACTCTGTTGAACTGTACTTTCCCAAGTGCTTGTACTCGCCACACATTAAGTGCTCAATATCATTGCTCAATTGAGACTGTAAGCTCGGGCCGTCTAGACTGTAAGCTTGTTGTGGTCAGGGAATATGGGCAGGGAATGTGTCTGTTTATTGTTATAGTGCAGTCTCCCAAGCGTTTAGCACAGTGCTCTGCACATAGTAAGCGCTCAATAAATACGACTGACTGGCTGATTGATTGCTTTCTGTCCCATGAACGGTGGCTGATGGCCAATTCCTGGAAAAGAGACAGGGAGCCTGCGCCCTCTGGTGGACATCTAGGGCCCTGCACCCCCTTGATGCCCAGAGGGAGATGCGCCGTTAGGCTCAATAATAGTAATAATAATAACAATGGTGGTATTTGTTCATTCATTCATTAATTCATTTATTCAATAGTATTTATTGAGCGCTTACTGTGTGCAGAGCACTGTACTAAGCGTTTGAGAAGTACAAGTTGGCCACATATAGAGACGGTCCCTACCCAATAGCAGGCTCACAGTCTAGAAGGGGGAGACAGACAACAAAACAACACATATTAACAAAATAAAATAAATAAAATAGTAAATATGTACAAGTAAAATAGAGTAGGAAATCTGTACAGACATATATACAGGTGCTGCGGGGAGGGGAAGGAGGTAGGGTGTGGGGAGGGGGAGGGGGAGGAGGGGGAGAGGAAGGAGGGGGCTCAGTCTGGGAAGGCCTCCTGGAGGAGGTGAGCTCTCAGTAGGGCTTTGAAGGGAAGAAGAGAGCTAGCTTGGCGGATGTGCGGAGGGAGGGCTTTCCAGGCCAGTAGGAGGACGTGGGCGGGGGGTCGACGATGGGACAGGTGAGAACGAGGCACAATGAGGAGGTTAGCGGCAGAGGAGCAGAGGGTGCAGGCTGGGCTGGAGAAGGAAAGAAGGGAGGTGAGGTAGGAGGGGGCGAGGTGTTGGAGAGCTTTGAAGCTGAGAGTGAGGAGTTTTTGCCTGATGCGCAGGTTGATTGGTAGCCACTGGAGATTTTTGAGGAGGGGCGTAACATTCCCTGAGCGTTTCTGCACAAAGATGATCCTGGCAGCAGTGTGAAGTATAGATTGAAGTGGGGAGAGACAGGAGGATGGGAGATCAGAGAGGAAGCTGATGCAGTCATCCAGTCGGGATAGGATGAGAGATTGAACCAGCAGGGTAGCGGTTCGGATGGAGAGGAAAGGGCGGATCTTGGCGATGTTGTGGAGGTGAGACTGGCAGGTTTTGGTGTCAGATTGGATGTGAGGGGTGAACGAGAGAGCGGAGTCGAGGATGACACCAAGGTTGCGGGCTTGTGAGACGGGAAGGATTGTAGTGCCATCTACAGTGTTGGGAAAGTCAGGGAGAGGGCAGGGTTTGGGAGGGAAGATAAGGAGTTCAGTCTTGGACATATTGAGTTTTAGATGGCGGGCAGACATCCAGATGGAGATGTCTTGAAGGCAGGAGGAGACACGAGCCTGAAGGGAGGGAGAGAGAGCAGGGGCAGAGATGTAGATTTGGGTGTCATCAGTGTAGAGATGATAGTTGAAGCCGTGGGAGCTAATTAGTTCACCAAGGGAGTGAGTGTAGATAGAGAACAGAAGGGGACCAAGAACTGACCCTTGTGGAACCCCTACAGTAAAGGGATGGGAGGGGGAGGAGGAGCCTGCAAAAGAGACTGAGAATGAACAGCCGGAGAGATAAGAGGAGAACCAGGAGAGGACAGAGTCTGTGAAACCAAGGTTGGATAGCGTGTTGAGGAGAAGGGGGTGGTCCACAGTGTCGAAGGCAGCTGAGAGGTCAAGGAGAATTAGGATAGAGTAGAAGCCGTTAGATTTGGCAAGCAGGAGGTCATTGGTGACCTTTGAGAGGGCAGTTTCTGTGGAATGTAGGGGATGGAAGCCAGATTGGAGGGGGTAGAGGAGAGAGTTGGTGTTGAGGAAGTCGAGGCAGCGGGTGTAGATGACTCGTTCAAGGAGTTTGGAAAGGAATGGTAGGAGGGAGATAGGGCGATAACTAGAAGGGGAGGTGGGGTCAAGAGAGGGTTTTTTTAGGATGGGGAAGACATGGGCATGTTTGAAGGCAGAGGGGAAGGAACCAGTGGTGGGTGAGCAGTTGAAGATGGAAGTTAAGGAGGGGAGGAGGGATGGAGCGAGAGATTTCATAAGATGAGAGGGAATGGGGTCGGAAGCACAGGTGGCCGGAGTAGCACTTGAGAGGAGGGAGGAGATCTCATTTGAGGATACTGCTGGGAAGGATGGGAGAGTAGCGGAGAGCGTTGAGAGCCGGGGGGTTGGAGAAGGGGGAGGAGTGACTTTTGGGAGCTCAGACCTGATGGAGTTAATTTTACTGATGAAGTAGGAGGCCATATCGTCGGGGGTGAGGATGGAGGAGGGAGAGGAACAAGGGGCCTGAGAAGGAAGTGAAATGTACAGAAGAGATGATGGGGATGATGGGCATTTGTTAAGCGCTCACTATGTGCCAAGCACTGTTCTAAGCGCTGGGGGGGGGGGGGGAAATACAAGGTAATCAAGATTAGCCCACGTGGGGCTCACAGTCTTAATCCCCATTTTACAGATGAGGGAACTGAGGCCCAGAGAAGTGAAGTGACTTAATACATAATAATAATAAATATGATATTTGTTAAGCACTATGTGCCAAGCACTGTTCTAAGCGCTGGGGTAAATACAAGGTAATCAGGTTGTCCCATGTGTGGCTCACAGACTCAATCCCCATTTTACAGATGAAGTAACTAAGGCACAGAGAAGTTAAGTGACTTGCCCAAAGTCTAGACTGTGAGCCCACTGTTGGGTAGGGACTGTCTCTATATGTTGCCAGCTTGTACTTCCCAAGCGCTTAGTACAGTGCTCTGCACACAGTAAGCGCTCAATAAATACGATTGAATGATTGATTGATTGATTGATTGACAAGGGACGGAGCCAGGATTAGAACCCATGACCTCTGACTCCCAAGCCCGGGCTCTTTCCACTGAGCCATGCCGCTTCAAGGCTCAAGGTGGGTCATCCTCTAATAATAATATTGGTAATAATAATGGTATTTGTTAAGGGCTTGCTATGTCAAGCACTGTTCTCAGAGCTGGGGTAGATACAAAGTAATCAGGTTGGACACAGTCCCTGTCCCACATGGAGCTCACAGCCTTAAGCCCCATTTTACAGATGAGGGAACTGAGGTACAGGGAAGTTAAGTGACTTCCCCAAGGTCACACAGCAGACCAGTGGTAGAGTCCTTCTGACCCCCAGGCCCAAGCTCTATCCCTAGGCTGTTTCTGTCCATTGAAGACAGGACCGAAGGTCAGGGAGCCAAGAAAGGCACAGTGTGATTCCCCAGGGAGAAAACAACCCCCTCCCCATCCCATCCTGTCTCTGCCACACCAGGGCTGCATCCCATCTATGGGGTCACTGCTTAGGGTCTGCCAGGGTCCCCTTGTCCTGGTAGGGGGTTGGTGCTTCCTGCTGACCTGACTGTCTCTGAGCCCTGCCCCTGGCCCCAGTCCTCATCCCGGGCTTCTCTCTCTATCTCTCTCTCTCTCTCTCTCTCTCTGTGCTGGACACTGGGGGAGGATAGAGGGAGGAGGAGACATGGGTCCTGCCCTTGAGGGGCCTCCAGTCTAATGTCAGTCAGTCAATCGTATTTATTGGGTGCTTACTGTGTGCAGAGCACTGTACTAAGCTCTTGGGAGAGTGCAAAATAACAATATAATAGAAGCAGTGTGGCTCAGTGGAAAGAGCATGGGCTTTGGAGTCAGAGGCCATGGGTTCAAATCCCAGCTCTGCCAATTGTCAGCTGTGTGACTTTGGGCAAGTCACTTAACTTCTCCGGGCCTCAGTTACCTCATCTGTAGAATGGGGATTAAGACCGCCATGATTGGGGATTGAGCCTCCCGTGGGACAACCTGATCACTTTGTAACCTCCCCAAGGCTTAGAACAGTGCTTTGCACATAGTAAGTGCTGAATAAATACGATTGAATGAATGAATGAACAAATGCCATCATTATTATTATCATTATTATATTCCCTGCCCACAACAAGTTTACGGTCTAAAGCGGGTGATAGACATTAATATAAATAAATAAATTGCAGAGATGTACATAAGTGCTGTGGGGCCGGGAGCAGGGATGAGTAAAGGGAGCAAGTCAGAGGGACATAGAAGGGAGTGGAAGAAAAGGAAAAGAGGGCTTGGGAGAGATGGGCCTTCAATAAGGCTTTGAAGGTGGGGAGAGCCATTGTCTGTCAGATATGAAGAGAGAGGGCATTCCAGGACAGAAGCAGGATATGGGCAAGAGGACAGCGGTGAGATAGGATACACACTCTCTCTCTCTCTCTCTCTCTCTCTCTCTCTCTCTCTCTCTCTCTCTCTCTCTCTCTCTCTCTCTCTCTCTCTCTCTCTCGGCTAGGCATTGGGGAAAGATGGAGGGAGGAGGAGTTATGGTCCCTGTCCTTGAGGGGCTGCCAGCCTGAAGGGGAGATGGGACAGACAGACAGACAGACAGACAGACAGACACACACACACACACACACACACACACACATTGCTGGTACTGGGGAGGGGCGAGGGAGGAGAAAATGCTGGCATCGTGGCCAGTTGATTTCATATCATGTGACACCCAGAGCGCATTACTAGGGGCAGAAAGCATGGTTGGAAGTGGAACTCATGTCCCTCAGTTGGTCAGGTGCGGCTTAATGTTGGGGTTCAGGTGTCCTTATTCCCATTTGCTCATCTTTAGAGAAGCAGTGTAAAAAGCACAGGCCTGGGTTCTAATCCTGACTCTGCCACATGCCTGCTGGGTAATCTTAGGCAAGTCACTTGATTTATTCATTCAGTCGTATTTATTAAGCAGTTACTGTGTGCCTCCGTTGCCTCATCAGTATTCAAATCCTGTTGTCCCTCCCACTTAGACTGTGAGCCCCCATGGGAGACAGGGACTGTATCTGATTTGATGACCTTACAGAGATAAGATCCACCTTTTATCTATCTTGTATTCACTGAAAAGCAGAGTGGGCTAGTTTCTACTAGTTTAAGAGCCTGGACCTGGGAATCAGAGGACCTGGGTTCTAATCCCAGCTCTGCCACTTGTCTGCTGTGTAAACTTGGGCAAGTCACTTCATTTCCTTGTGCCTGTTTCCTCTTCTATAACATGGGGATTAATGGTTCTTGTTAAGCACTTATTATTGTGATATTTGTTAATCACTAACTTTGTACTAAGCACTGGGGTGGATACAAGTAAATCGGGTTGGACGCAGTCCTGGTCCCACATGGGGATCCGGTCTTAATCCCCATTTTACAGATGAGGTTACTGAAGCACAGAAAAGTGAAGTGACTTGCCCAAGGTTACAAAGCAGACTAGTGGTGGAACTGGAATTGGAACCCAGGCCCTCAGACCTCCCCCACCCCCCAGACCCAGGCTCTTAAACTAGTAGAAACTAGGCCACTCTTCTTCTCAATGAACACAAGATAGATACAAGGTAGACAAGCAACAGAGTCAGGATTAGAACCCATGACCTTCTGACTGCCAGGCCTCTGCTCTATCCACTACACCATGCTGCTTCCCACTTACTAGGTGCCAAGCACTGCTCTGAGTTCTGGAGTAGATACAAGTAGATATGGGAGCCCCACGTGGGAAAACCCAATAACCTTGTATCTACCCCAGTATTTAGAACAGTGCTTGGCACATAGTAAGCACTTAACAGATACCATCATTATTATTATTATTAGTTAATCAGTTTGGGCACAGTCCTTGTCCCATATGGGGCTCACACTCTTAATCCCCATTTTACAGATGAGGTAACTGAGGCCCAGAGAAGTGAAGTGACTTGCCCCAGGTCACAGAGCAGACATGTGGCAGAGCCAAGATTAGAACCGTGTTTGTTTTGTTGTCTGTCTCCCCCTTCTAGACTGTGAGCCCGTTGTTGGGTAGGGACCGTCTCTATATGTTGCCAACTTGTACTTCCCAAGCGCTTAGTACAGTGCTCTGCATACAGTAAGCGCTCAATAAATACGATTGAATGAATGAACCTGATAATCTTGTATCTACCCCAGCGCTTAATACAGTGCCAGACACAGAGTAAGCACTTAACAGTGCTTAGTACAGTGCCTGGCACATAGTAAGCACTTTACAAACACCATAATTGTTAAGTACTATAGGAAAAAAGCTGACCCAGCACTTAGCACCAGGGGTAAAATCTGCTCCCACATTCATTCATTCAATCGTATTTATTGAGCACTTACTGTGTGCAGAGCACTGTACAAATGCTTGGGAAGTACAAATTGGCAACATATAGAGACGGTCCCTACCCAAGAATGGGCTCAGTCTAGAAGACTGCTCTCAGACCCCTCAATCACCTCTGAGAAAAGCACCGTGTAACTGCTGCCTTCCCTCCTGCCACCAAGGGTCCCTGTTTCCAGCATGCTCTGTGCCCATTCACAGAATGAGGCATCCACAAAAGGGATGCATTAATTCATTCATTTATTCAACCGTATTTATTGAGTGCTTACTGTGTGCAAAGCACTGTACTAAGCAAGTAGGAGAGTACAGTACAACAAACAGACATATTCCCTGCCCACAATGAGCTCCTAGTCTAGACAGAGAGACAGACATTAATATACATCCATTCATTCAATCATATTTATTGAGTGCTTACTGTATGCAGAAAACTGTACTAAGCACTCGGAAAGTACAGTTCAGTAACAAAGAGAGAAAATCCCTGCCCAAACCGGTCTTACAGTCTAGAAGACTACATAAATAGCCAAATACATAAATAAATAAATTAGTTAATTAATTAATTACAGATATGTACATATATGTCTTGGGGATGGGAAGGAGGATGAATAAGGGAGCAAATCAGGGTGATGCAGAAGAAAGTTGAAGAAGAGGAGAGAGCTTAGTTAGGGAAGGCTTCTTGGAGGAGATGTGCCTTCAATACAGCTTTGAAGTAGGGGAGAGCAATTATCTGTCTAATATGAGGAGGGAGGGCATTCCAGACCAGAGCTAGGATGTGGGTGAGAGGTCTGTGGTGAGATAGATGAGATCAAGGTATAATAAGAAGGTTAGTATTAGGGAAATGAAGTGTGTGGGCTGGGTTGTAGTAGGAGAATAGTGAGGTGAGGTAGGAGGGGGCTAAGTGGTTTGAGTGCTTACCTGCCGGTCTCACCACCACAACATTGCCAAGATCTACCATTTCCTCTCCATCCAAACCACTACCTTGCTGGTTCAATCTCTCATTCTATCCCAACTGGATTATTGCATCAGCCTCCTCTTTGATCTCCCATCCTCCTGTCTCTCCCCAGTTCAATCTATACTTCACTCTGCTGCCCGGATCATCTTTGTGCAGAAGCTCTGGGCATGTTACTCCCCTCCTCAAAAATCTCCAGTGGCTATCTGTCAACCTACGAATCAAACAAAAACTCCTCACTCTCGGCTTCAAGGCTCTCCATCCCCTCGCCCCCTTCTACCTCATCTCCCTTCTCTCCTTCTACAGCCCAACCCGCACCCTCCGCTCCTCTGCTGCTAACCTCCTCACTGTACCTCTTTCTCTCCTGTCCCGTTGTCAACCTCTGGCCTGTGTCCTTCCCCTGGGCTGGAATGCCCTCCCTCCACACATCCACCAAGCTAGCTCTCTTCCTTCCCTCAAAGCCCTACTGAGAGCTCACCTCCTCCAGTAGGCCTTCCCAGACTGAGCCCCCTTTTTCCTCTCCTCCTCCCCATCCCCCCAGCCCTACCTCCTTCCCCTCCCCACAGCACTTGTATATATATTTGTACAGATTTATTACTCTATTTTACTTGTACATATTTACTATTCTATTTATTTTGTTAATGATGTGCATATAACTTTAATTCTATTTGTTCTGATGATTTTGATAACTGTTCACATGTTTTGTTGTCTGTCTCCCCCTTCTAGACTGTGAGCCCGTTGTTGGGTAGGGACCGTCTCTATATGTTGCCAACTTGTACTTCCCAAGTGCTTAGTACAGTGCTCTGCACACAGTAAGTGCTCAATACGATTGAATGAATGAATAAAGCCAATGGTGAGGAGTTTTTGTTTGTTTCCTATTGACTAGAGTACAGGCCTGGGAGTCAGAAGGACCTGTGTTCCAATCATAGCTCTGCCACTTGTCTCTTGGGCAACCCACTTTACTTTCTGGGCCTCAGTTCCCTTAACTCTAAAATGCGGGTTAAGACTGTGAGTCCCATGTGGGTCATGCACTCTGTTCAACCTACCTATCTTGTATCTACCCCAGAGCTTAATAGAGTGCCTGGCACATAGTAAGTACTTAACAAATACCATAAAAAAAGAAAACCCAGGAAGACTGGTGGCAGTTGAAGTGGTCACTGTGGCTATGGGGAGCCTAAAATTCTACTCCTCTACTCACAGTTCCCTACTGAATCTTGTTTTTATTTGGTGTATTTGTCCATGTTATGTTTAAATGTTTCATCATTCCTTTTGTGTCTTTCTCCAGTCCCTTCTCCCCATTTATGCTCCTAGATCGTGAGCCTACCGAGAGTTAGGGACCATGTCTAATTGCCCCATGTGTATTATCTTCTAGGGCTTAGTACAGTGCTCTGCACCCAGTAAAGCACTTAATAAATACTAATACTACTACTCCTACTTCTACTATGGTCCCAACGTCGAGGGGCTGCCAGTCTGGGAAGACAGGACAAACACGCACCTTGTATTGTCCCTCATCAATCAATCAATCAATCAATCAATCAATCATATTTATTATCAATAATAATGATAATAATAATAATGGTATTTGTTAAGCACTTACTATGTGCCAGGCATTGCACTAAGCACTGGGATGGGTACAAGCAAATCCGGTTGGACACAGTCCTGTCCCACATGGGGCTCACAGCCTCAATCCCTATTTTACAGATGAGGCCCAGGAAAGTGAAGTGACTTGCCCAAGTTCACACAGTATACAAGTGGTGGAGTCGGGATTAGAACCCATGACTTACTGACATTGACTTCCAGGCCCGTACTCTAGCCATTATGCCATGCTGTACTTACTATGTGCAAAGCACTATACTAAGCCCTTGGGAGAGTACAGTATAACCGTTGGTAGATATGTTTACTGCCTACAACATTAGCCCAATGAATATAATAATCATGGTGGTATTTTTTTAAGCACTTACTATATGCCAGGCACTGTACTAAGCCCTGGGGTGATAAAAGCAAATCAGTTTGGACACAGTCCCTGTCCTACATGGGGCTCACAGTCTCAATCCCTTTTTTACAAATGAGGTAACTGAGGTACAGAGAAGTGAAGTGGCTGACCCAAGGTCACACAGCAAACAAATGGCAGAGCTGG
This sequence comes from Tachyglossus aculeatus, assembly GCF_015852505.1. Lineage (NCBI taxonomy): Eukaryota > Metazoa > Chordata > Mammalia > Monotremata > Tachyglossidae > Tachyglossus > Tachyglossus aculeatus. Next base: position 1,171,184 of record NC_052066.1, on the reverse strand, counting down.
AATTAAAATCCAGGTCCTTCTGACTCTCAGGTCCGGGCTCTATCCACTAGGCCATGAGGCAAAGTCCCCATTAGACTGTAAGCTCCTTGAGGGAGAACAGAGAGGGAGAAAAAGAGTAAGTTCAGGCACCCTAGAGGCAGCACTTTGTTCAGTGTTCTGCACACTGTAGGTGCTCAATAAATCTCACTGATTGATAGAGTGTGTTCACACAAGCTTTCCCCAGATTGACCTCACCAGCAGCAAGGCCCAGATGGGAGGCAGAAGGCAGCTCCCAACCCCTCAACTCTGTCACAGGGGTCAGAAGTCAGGGCTGCAGGAAGAATGAGGATGTTATCCCCTCCCAGCTGGGGTGAGAAACCTTCCAGCCCATAGCCCTGGCTTGCACTTCTCTGGGGGTCGCTATTGTTGCCACTGAGAGCGCTGGTCTCTGCCTTGTTGGGGGGCTGGTGGGGGAGGACAAGGGGTCTGGAAAGCTTGCTTGCACTCTCTGAACCAGAAGAATCAATCATTCAGTCAGTGGGATTGATTGAGCCCTCACTGTTTGCAGAGCACTGACCTAAGCGTTTCAGAGAGTACAGTATAACAGCAGACATGTTCCCTGCTCACAACAAGCTTACAGTCTACAGGGGGAAACAGACAATACTAGAAATAAATAATGTACAATATATAATTTGAAGATATGTACTTAAGTGCTCTGGGGTTGAAGGTTGGGGAGAATATCAAATGACCAAACATCACAGATCCAAGTGTATAGAAGACGCAAAAGGGAGAGGGTGCTGGGGAAAAGAGGGCTTAACCAGGAAAGACCTCTTAGAGGAGATGTGATTTCAGTAATTCAGTTCATTCATTCAATCATATTTATTAAGCGCTTACTGTGTGCAGAGCACTGTACTAAGTGCTTGGGAAAGTATTCCCTGCCCACAATGAGCTCACAGTCTAGAAGGGGGGAGACAGACAACAATACAAATAAATAAAATTACAGATATATACATAAATGCTGTGGGGCTGGGGTTGGCAGGGAGCCAGGGGAGAAAGTCAGGGTGACATGGAAGGGAGTGGGAGATGAGGAAAAGGGCTTTGTCTGGGAAGGCCTCATGGAGATGTGTCTTCAATAAGGCTTTGAAGAGGGGGAGAGTCATTGTCTGTCAGATTTGAGGAAGGAGGGTGTTCCAATCAATCAATCGTATTTATTGAGCGATTACTGTGTGCAGAGCAGGCCAGAGGCAGGACGTGGGCCAGGAATCGGGGGCAAGACAGGAGAGATGGAGGCACAGAGAGAAGGTTAGCACTAGGGGAGCAAAGTGCCCCGGCTGGGTTATAGTAGGAGAAAAGCAAGGTGATATAGGAGGGGGAAAGATGATGGAGTGCTTTGAAGACAATGGTGAGGAGTTCTTGTTTGATATGGAAATGGATAGGCAACCGCTGGAGATTTCTGAGGAGGGGGATGACATGTCCTGAAAATGTATGTAGAAAGATGATCTGAACAGCAGAGTAAAGTATGGACTGGAGTGGGGAGAGGCTGGATGTTGGGAGGTCAGCAAGGAGGCTGATGCAGTCATCCAGGTGGGATAGGATAAGTGATTAATGTGGTAGCAGTTTGGATGGAGAGGAAAGGGCAGATTTTAGTGCTGTTGTGAAGGTGAGACTGACAGGACAGGATTTGTTGATGGGTTGAATATCATCATCAATCGTATTTATTGAGCGCTTACTGTGTGCAGAGCACTGTACTAAGCGCTTGGGAAGTACAAGTTGGCAACATATAGAGACAGTCCCTACCCAACAGTGGGCTCACAGTCTAAAAGGCTCACAGTCTAAAGGAATATGTGGGTTGAATGAGAGAGAGGGGTCAAGGATAACACCAAATTTACAGGCTTGTGAGATGGGAAGGATGGTGGTGCCGTCTCCAGGGTGGGACAGGGTTTGGGTGGGAAGATAAGGAGTTCAGTTTGGGATATGTTAAGCTTGAGGTGATGGGAGGTGGCAGGAGGACATCCAAGAAGAAATGTCTTGAAGGCAGGAGGAGATGTGAGCCTGGAGAGAAGGAGAGAGAACAGGGGAGGAGATGTAGATTTGGATATCCTCTGCCTAGAGATGGTAGTTGAAACCTTGGGAGCAAATGAGTTCTCCAAGGGAGTGAGTGTAGATGGAGCATAGAAGGGGACCCAGAACTAAACCTTCAATTCATTTCAATGGTATTTATTGAGTGCTTTACTGTGTGCAAAGAACCCTACTAAACAGTAGGATTTTGAGGATGGGGAGAATGTCTTATGTCTACGATCCTTATACTCGACTATTTCCCCTATGCCTTTCTACCCCTGTAGACAGTAAGTGAAAGAGCACATGCCTGAGAGTCAGAGGACCTGGGTTCTAATCCAAGCTCTTCCACTTTTCTGCTGGGTGACCTCGGGCAAGTCATTTAATTTCTCTGTGCCTCAATTTCCTCATCTGTAAAGTGGGGATTAAATCCTACTCCCTCTTACTTAGACCATGAGCCCATGTGGGACAGGGATTTTGTTCAACCTGAATATCCAAAATCTACCCTAGTGCATAGTCCAGAGGTTAGTACATAATAAGTGCTCAATACCTATTATCATTATTATTTTTATTACCAACTATTGTGTTGTCCTCTCCCAAGCAGCTAGTGCAGTGCTCTGCACACAGTATGCACCCAATAAATACCTTGTATCGATTGAGTGCTGTGTGACAGATTTTGCTGGGAGAAGTCCCAGGTCAGGTGGGGCCGGGTCAAGCCGATCACCGAAACGTGGCCCAGATGCAGGAGAGGACTGAGGCGCAGTTTAAGGGCCCGGGCAAATGAGCATTTCAAGTGCCCTCGCCCCTAGTCCAGCCCGCCAATTCACGTGACAGTTTCAAGACTTTCTGCCCAAGATAATAATAATGACAGTGCTTGCGAAACTTACTATGTGTCAAGCACTGTTCTAAGTGCTGGGATACAAGCTAATCAGGTTGTTCACAGTCCGTGTCCCACAGGGGAGCCACAGTCTTAATCTCCTTAATCACCTCAGCCCTCACCCCCCCAGCCATGAGAACCAAGCGCTTAGTACAGTGCTCTGCACACTGTACTGTGTGCACTGTACTGCACACTTCATTCCACAGAAACTGCCCTCTCAAAGGTCACCAATGACCTCCTGCTTGCCAAATCCAACGGCTCATACTCTGTCCTAATCCTCCTCGACCTCTCAGCAGCCTTTGACACTGTGGACCACCCCCTTCTCCTCAATACGCTTTCTGACCTTGGCTTCACAGACTCCGTCCTCTCCTGGTTCTCCTCTTATCTCTCCGGTCGTTCTTTCTCAGTCTCTTTTGCAGGCTCCTCCTCCCCCTCCCATCCTCTTACTGTGGGGGTTCCCCAAGGTTCAGTGCTTGGTCCCCTTCTGTTCTCAATCTACACGCACTCCCTTGGTGACCTCATTCACTCCCACGGCTTCAACTATCATCTCTACGCTGATGACACCCAGATCTACATCTGCCCCTGCTCTCTCCCCCTCTCTCCAGGCTCGCATCTCCTCCTGCCTTCAGGACATCTCCATCTGGATGTCTGCCCACCACCTAAAGCTCAACTTGTCGAAGACTGAACTCCTTGTCTTCCCTCCCAAACCTTGTCCACTCCCTGACTTTCCCATCTCTGTTGACAGCACTACCATCCTTCCCGTCTCACAAGCCCGCAACCTTGGTGTCATCCTCGACTCCGCTCTGTCATTCACCCCTCACATCCAAGCCGTCACCAAAACCTGCCGGTCTCAGCTCTCAATATTGCCAAGATCCACCCTTTCCTCTCCATCCCAACTGCTACCCTGCTCATTCAAGCTCTCATCCTATCCCGTCTGGACTACTGCATCAGCCTTCTCTCTGATCTCCCATCCTCATGTCTCTCTCCACTTCAATCCATACTTCATGCTGCTGCCCGGATTATCTTTGTCCAGAAATGCTCAGGGCATATCACTCCCCTCCTCAAAAATCTCCAGTGGCTACCAATCAATCTGCACATCAGGCAGAAACTCCCCACCCACGGCTTCAAGGCTCTCCATCACCTCGCCCCCTCCTACCTCACCTCCCTTCTCTCCTTCTACAGCCCAGCCCGCACCCTCCGCTCCTCCGCCGCTAATCTCCTCACCGTACTTCGTTCTCGCCTGTCCCGCCATCGACCCCCAGCCCACATCCTCCCCCGGGCCTGGAATGCCCTCCCTCTGCCCATCCGCCAGGCTAGCTCTCTTCCTCCCTTCAAGGCCCTGCTGAGAGCTCACCTCCTCCAGGAGGCCTTCCCAGACTGAACCCCTTCCTTCCTCTCCCCCTCGTCTCCCTCTTCATCCCCCCATCTTACCTCCTTCCCTTCCCCACAGCACCTGTATATATGTATATATATTTGTACATATTTATTACTCTATTTATTTATTTATTTATTTATTTTACTTGTACATATCTATCCTATTTATTTTATTTTGTTAGTTTGTTTGGTTTTGTTCTCTGTCTCCCCCTTTTAGACTGTGAGTCCACTGCTGGGTAGGGACTGTCTCTATATGTTGCCAATTTGTACTTCCCAAGCGCTTAGTACAGTGCTCTGCACATAGTAAGCGCTCAATAAATATGATTGATTGATTGACTGATTGTAAGCGCTCAATAAATATGATTGAATGAATGAATGAAGCAGTGTGGCTCAGTGGAAAGAGCCTGGGCTTGGGAGTCAGGGGTCGTGGGTTCTAATCCCAGTTTGGCCACTTGTCTGCTGTGTGACCTTGGGCAAGTCACTTCACTTCTCTGGGCCTCAGTTCCTTCATCTGTCAAATGGGGATGAAGACTGTGAGCCCCAGGTGGGACAACCTGATTACCTTGTATCTACCCCAGCACTTAGAACAGCGCTTGACACATAGTAAATGCTTAACAAATACTATTCATTCATTCATTCAGTCGTATTTATTGAATGCTTACTGTATGCAGAGCACTGGACTAAGCGCTTGGGAAGTCCAAGTCGGCAACATATAGAAACGCTCCCTACCCAATAACGGGCTCACAGCCTAGAAGGGGGAGACAGACAACAAAACAAAACATGTAAACAGGTGTCTAATAATACCATTATTATTATTATTATTCTCTGTGCCTCAGTTATCTCATCTGTAAACTGGGGATTAAAGCGCTGAACCCTTCGTGGGGACAACCTGATTTCCTTCTATCTACCCCGGCGCTTAGAGCAGTGATTGTCACGAAGCAAGCGCTTAACAAATACCGTTATTATCATTATTAATATTATAATTATCGTTACAGGTGTGGGGACTGAGGCCCAGGGCAGCGGAGTGAGTTGGGCCAGGTGGCCGAGCAGTCAGTGGGGCGGCCCCGGGACTGTTTGCGGGAGCCCCCCGCCCCGCGGGTTCGCGGGTTCGCGTGCGGGTGGCTCGGGGGCGCGCGGGGCTGGGGTCATTGTGACGCCCCGCATCTCCCTCCCCGGTTGCCAGGCAGGGGACGGCAAACAAGAGGCTGTCGTGCCCCTGTGCCCCCGCGCCCCGGAGCCCCGCCGCCCCCTGCCTCCCTCCGGCCACCGGGCCAAGCTCCCGCTCCCGTGCGGCCCCGCCAGGCAGGAGCCAGCTCCATCCCACCCATCCCCGACCCCCGACCCCCGACCCCCCATCCCCGCCCCTCCGCGCTGAGCCTCAGGTACCAGCCGGGGACACCGGCGGAGAGCGGGAGGAGACGGCGGGGAAGGCAGGGGGAGGCCAGGAGAGAGAGGGAGAGGACCGGGGGAGAGCGGGGGGGAGACCGGGAGAGAGAGGGAGGGGACAGGGGGAGAGCGGGGGGAGACCAGGAGAGAGAGGGAGGGGACTGGGGGAGAGAGAGGGAGGGGACCGGGGGAGAGCGGGGAGAGACCAGGAGAGAGAGGGAGGGGACGGGGGGAGAGCGGGTGGAGACCAGGAGAGAGAGGGAGGGGACGGGGAAGAGCGGGGGGAGATCAGGAGAGAGGGGGAAGAGACAGGGGAAAAGCAGGGGGAGATCAGGAAAGAGAGGGAGGAGACAGGGGAAAGCAGGGGGAAATCAAGGGAGAGAGGGAGGAGATGGGGGAAAGCAGGGGGAGACCAGGAGAGAGAGGGCGGAGACAGGGGGGAAAGCAGGGGGAGACCAGGAGAGAGAGGGCGGAGACAGGGGGGAAAGCAGGGGGAGACCAGGAGAGAGAGGGCGGAGACAGGGGGGAAAGCAGGGGGAGACCAGGAGAGAGAGGGAGGAGACGCGGGGAGAGCGGGGGGAGACCAGGACAGAGAGGAAGGAGACGGGGGGGGGGGAGGGATGGAGGAGATCGGGGGAGGACGGGGGGGAAAGCAGGGGGAGACCAGGATAGAGAGGGAGGTGACCGGGGGAAAACAGGGGGAGAGCAGGTGGAGAGCGGGATAAACCCCAGGGGAAAGCATGGGAAGAGAGGGACGAGACGCGGGGGCGCGGGGGGGGTGGGGAGAGACCGAAGGAAAGCAGGGAGAGAGCAGAGGGAGACTGGGAGAGAGCAGGAGGAGACGGGGGGAAAGCAGGGGAAGAGCAGGGGGAGACTGGGGGAGAGCAGGGTGAGAGCAGGAGGAGGAGGATGGCATTTGTTAAGCGCTTACTATGTGCAAAGCACTGTTCTAAGCGCTGGGGAGGATACAAGGTGAACAGGTTGTCCCACGTGGGGCTCACAGTCTTCATCCCCATTTTACAGATGAGGTAACTGAGGCACAGAGAAGTTAAGTGACTTCCCCAAAGTCACATAGCTGACAATTGATGGAGTCGGAATTAGAACCCACGACCTCTGACTCCCAAGCCCGTGCTCTTTCCACTGAACCACGCTGCAGAGAACAGAGGGAGACTGGGGGAGAGGGAGGAGCGGGGGGACCAGGGAGAACAGGGAAAGGGAGGCGGGGGAGAGCAAGGAGGAGGGAGGCAGGGGGGTGTAGGGAGAAGGAGGCAGGGGGAGAGCTGGGGAGAGAAGTCGGTGAGGCAGGAGTGCTGAAAAAATGAGAGGCTCCAAACTTGGGTGTGTGGGAGGGGAGAGTTAGGGGTGTTGGATGGTCCGTGTTGGCTCACTGGGTAGAGTCAGGGATGGAGAGGGGAGAATCGGAGGGTTGGATGGTCTGTGCTGGCTCACTGGGGAGAGTCAGAGACAGAGAGAGGGGAGTCAGGGGTGGGGGATAATCCGCACTGGGTCACTGGGGAGAGTCAGGAATGGAAAGGGGAGAGTCAGAGGGTTTGGATGGTCCATGCTAAGTCACTGGGGAGAGTTAGAGACAGAGGCGGGTGTCAGGGATGCTGGATGGTCCATGTTGGGTCTTTGGAGAGAGTCGGGTTGGAGGGGGAGATTCAGGGATGAAGAGGAATGAGTCAGGGGCTTTGAATGGTCCATCCCTAACCAAGGCAGTTTGGTTTCTAGAAAATCAACAAGGACGTGATTCTTTTCGACAACCTGGTATTCTTTTGGAGACAGAGTCCTAGGCCGGGTGGAGACTGTGTTGGGTGGACACTAGGCTTGGAGGACACTGGCCGGAACTGACTTAAGAGGGGCAGGGGGTATCACTGAGGGCCTTACAGTGTGGATGTGGACCCTTCCTGGGCATTCGGCCAGGCTGGGTAGTGGCAGCCCGAGAACCCTCTGCCTCGTTTTCCCCTTCTGTGACCCCTGCCACTCCTCGCTTCCTGATTTGAGGGTGGGGGGATTCCCTCCGCGGGGTGGGGGTGGGGGTGCTGAGGCCATAGCAGGGGAAGCGGGTGACAGAATGGAAGCAGCGCCCAGAGGCCTGGCGCTGGCAAAACCAATAATAATAGTAATTATGGTATTTGTTAAGCCCTTACTTTGTGCCAGACACTGTTCTAAGCACTGGGGTGAATACAAGCAAATCGGGTTAGACACAGTCCCTGTTCCACATGGGGCTCACAGTCCCAATCCCCTTTTTACAGATGAGATAACTGAGGCCCAGAGAAGTGAAATGACTTCCCTAGGTCACACAGCAGACAAGCGGGGGAGCTGGGATTAGAACCCATGACCTTCTGACTCCCAGGACCAGGCTGTAGCCACTACATCACAGCAGAATGTGGGGAGCCCACTTGGGCACGGTGCCCGCGGCGTCAAATGAGCAGGGTGTGGCACCCAAGAGCCCAAACCTGACTGTGCCAGAGCTGTGGGACTATAGCCGCTGCCACCCGGGCTTCCAGCTGCTTTCTGGTCCCCCCAAGATCCCCGGTGGAGCCAGCACCCCGAGCCCCTGAAAGTGCAGCGGCACAAGAGCCGCCCCCAGGGGTGGGGCGGTCGGGGGCTCCGGGCTGGGATGGTGACCCCGGCCTCTTTCCTGTGCCCCTCCAGGTGGGCGGAGCCATGCCTCAGACGGACAAGCATATCAGCATCCCCCCGGAGCTGCCCGAACTGCTGAAGCAGTTCACCAAGGCGGCCATCCGGACCCAGCCTGCCGACCTCATCCAATGGGCGGCCGAGTAAGTGGTCGCCCCCCTCGACGGTCTGCCCATCCGCCTGCCCCTGCTGCCCTTCCCCCTCAGCAGCATCCTTGGACCGCCCCAAACAGCTGCCAGGCTCCCCCAGCTCATGCCCTCTTCTTACTCCCGTCCGACCACCCCTCCCTCACATTGTCCCCCCCAGCCCAGAACTCCCTTCTCCCCAGATCCCGCCCGACTTCTGCCCTCCCCACCTTCAAATCCCTCCTAACATCCCACCCCTTCCAACAAGCCCAGATCATCTCGACCTCCTACTCACCTCTGGCTCTCTTATCACAGTTCGGGGGTCATGGTATTCTTTCGATTGTATTTATTGAGTGCTTAACTGTGGGCAAAGCACTGGACTCAGCACTTGGAAGCATACAATACAACAATATACACATCCCCTGCCCACAGCGACCTTACAGTCTAGAGGTATTTTTTAAGCGCTTATTATGTGCAAAACACTGTACTATGCACTGAAAAAATACCCCATCAGCACTGCATGTGGATGGATGGATGACTGAGCACATAACTGGGTTTTTTTATAGTGTTTCTTGAGTGCTTACTATGTGCCGGGCACTGTACTAAGTGCTGCGGTACATACAAGCTACTCAGGTTGGACGCAGTCCATGTCCCACAGAAGGGCTCACAATCCATCCCCATTTTACAGATGAGGTAACTGAGACACAGAGGAAGGAAGTGATTTGCCCAAGGTCACACAGGAGACAAGCAGCAGAGCTGGAGTTAGAATCCAGGTCCTTCTGCCTTTAGGCCCATGCTGTATTCATTCAATCATATTTATTGAGTGCTTACTGTGTGCAGAGCACTGTACTAAGTGCTTGGAAAGTACAATTCAGCAATGAAGAGAGACAATCCCTGCCCACACTGAGCTTACAGTCTAGAAGAATAAACGTATACTTGCAGTAGTGTCCCATTCACAGGAATGAATTTTACATACCTGATGTAGTGGTTTTAAATCCTAAGTCATCACATGATAAAATGGAAGGAATAAGGAGAATTTTCGAATCTGAACTGAAGTAAATATTCCTATTTCTTTCAATGTTAAGACTTGAAGATTATTTTAACTGGAAAATATTAAGTGTGTGCTTGAGGAACCAAAGTAGATTGACTTCAGATAGAACACTTGACACTAATGTTAAAGATAGGCTACAGATGAATTACCTCCCTTTCAGGAGAAGCTCATTAATCATAGATCTAGATGTCACCTCTCCTTCTTCCTATTGGGCCAGGAGCATTAGTAGCCTACTTGGATTTGTGACTAAATGTCATCTCAGCGCTAGGTAGCACCATTCCTGAAGTGCCTTGGCATGGAAGAAATTCATTCCTCCCAATTTCTCTCTAGGTAGTACAAAAGAAGAAGGCAAAGGGACAGGTTACAAAGAAAGGGAGTAAAAGACAGTCATGTGTACTATATTGGAATATCTCTAAAGAATTCTTTGGAATCAGATAAACAGAACAACATATTACATAATAGAATCAACAGTGGCACCTGCTATCAAGCACTTAGTACAGTGCTCTGCACACAGTAAGCGCTCAATAAATACAATTGAATGAATGAGTCTACTAGGCCAAGTGATCTATTATGGTAATTGTAAAGTGCTTATTATTTGGTAGGCACTGCCCTAAGCGCTGCAGTAGATACACGATCATCAGTTTGGAAACAGTCCATGTCTCACATGCAGCTCCAAGCTTTATTCCTGTTCTGATTTTCCAGCAGCTGAATATCCTGCTCTGCCACTTGTCAGCTGCGTAACTTTGGGCGAGTCACTTAACATCTCTGTGCCTCAGTTATCTCACCTGTAAAATGGGGGTTCAGACTGTGAGCCCAACGTGGGACAATCTGATTCCCTTGTATCTACCCCAGTGCTTAGAACAGTGCTTGGCACTTAACAAATACCATTATTATTTCTGTGTCTCCGCCCCACCCGCATTAGAGTGGAAACTTCTTGTGGGCAGGGTAAATGCCTGGACTTATGCAGTGCTTTCCCCAATGCTTAGCACACTGCAATCAGCTCTCCGGAAATACTGTCATGGCTGTACTACTGAGGGGCCAGTGGGGTGGGGCGGATATGGGGAGGGTTGGTGAGGGGAGACAAAAGAATGAAGAAGCAAAGTGGTCCCTGTGCTAGCAGAAATGCTGAAGGGGAAGCACGGGGCAGGGTTAGGGTGAGGAAGTGAGAGGTTACTCAGGGAAGACTTCCTGGAGGAGTTGTGATTTCAGGAGGGCTTCGGAGATGGACAGAGAGGACAGGAAAGGAGAGGGGTGAGCAAGGGGTCACAGGTGAGAGAGCCAGGCATCTGGGTGGTGGATGCAGGAGAAGTGACCCCCCATACCCCGTGTCCTCCAGCTACTTTGGTGCAATGTCCCGAGGGGAGATCCCCCCAGTGCGGGAACGTTCGGAGCGGATCCACCTCTCCAACTGGGCTGAGCTCACCCCCGAACTGCTTAAGATTCTGCACTCACGGGTAAGGGGGTCTGTGGGCACGGGGGCCGGGGTGGGGGCTGGGGACGACTCTTGGGGGTCCTGGCCAGGCTGCAGCTCACCCATCCAGGTTGGTCCAAGAGAGAGTCACCCGGGGCAGTGGTGGCAGTGGGCTTCAGGGGCTCTACTCCCTGGCAGGGCTGTGTGGGCCCAACTTGGGGCAGGGCGAGCCTCTGACCGCTGGGGCGAAAATCAGCATTTAAGAAGGGTATCTGGAATGCCTCCGGGTCTGGCCCACACCCATATAGGTGTAACATGCCCACGGAAGCTGTTCACCACAGTCCCACACAGGTGAAACATGCCACACGGATGCTGTACAGCATGGACTGCCTGGGCACACAGGGGTGTAACGTGCCACGCAGGTACCGTTCAGCACAGACCCCCATGGATGTAACGTGTCACACAGATGCTGTTCAGCGCAGACTCACATGGGAGTAACATGCCATGGTGATACTGTTCAACATAGTCCCACCCGGGTGCAACATACCACCTGGATGCTGTACAGCATAGTTGGCCCAGACACACAGAGGTGTAACAAGAGACACAAATGCTGTTCAACACAGTCCCACACCTAGGTAAAACATGCCCCTAGGCTGCTCTGCAGCACGATTGGTCCAGACACACACAGGTGTGACATGCCACACAGATGCCCTGTAGCCCTTTATGCACTCTCAAAACCACAAAAACCCTCCTCTATGGAGCATTCCCAGATTCAGAGCCCATGGCGGGGCTAGGCCTGAGGCTGGTCCATTGGTAGCCCGGGGCCAGGCCTAACGCTGCTCCGGCTGGGGGCTGGGCTTGATTCTGGTCCTGTGAGAGCGAGTAACTGTATTTGGAGAGGCCAGTGGAGGTCACTGAGACAGAGGCGTCCAGGAGGGGCCACTGCGGGTCGGGCTCCCCAGCTGGGTGGGTGGTTTCGGGGTGGCGGAGATGCCTGTGGGGTCCATTGGGCGGCTGTGCCCGCAGGTGGGCGGACGGCTGATCATCCACGCGGACGAGCTGGCGCAGATGTGGAAGGTGCTGAACCTCCCGACTGACTTGTTCCACAGCGTAATGAACGTGGGCCGCTTCACTGAGGAAATCGAGTGGCTCAAGTTCTTGGCCCTGGCCTGCAGTTCGCTCGGCGTGGTAGGTGCGGGGCTGGGCGGGGGCGGGTGGAGGGCGGCCTGCTGCTGTTTGGGGCCCGGAGGCGGTCAGTCAGCTCGTGTGTGGGGCCGTCAGAGGTCGTGTGGGGGTTGGTCCACCACCCACTCAGAGTGTCGGCTGGCCCAGATGTTCGGGCCCAATAATAATAATAATAATAATACTGGCATTTATTAAGTGTTTACTATGTGCAAAGCACTGTTCTAAGCACTGGGGAGGTTACATGAAGCAGCACGGCTCAGTGGAAAGAGCACATGCTTAGGAGTCAGAGGTCATGGGTTCTAATTCCGGCTCTGCCATGTATCCGCTGTATGACCTTGGGCAAGTCACTTAACTTCTCTGAGCCTCAGTTACCTCATCTGTAAAATGGGAATTAAGACTGTGAGCCCCCCCAGGTGACCTGATCACCTTGTATCCCCCCCAGTGCTTAGAACAGTACTTTGCACATAGTAAGTGCTTACAAATGCCATCATTACTATTATTATTATTATTATTATTACAAGGTGATTCATTCATTCAATCATATTTATTTAGCGCTTACTGTGTGCAGAGCACTGTACTAAGCACTTGGGAAGTACAAGTTGGCAACATATAGAGACGGTCCCTACCCAACAGTGGGCTCACAGTCTAGAAGGTGATCAGGTTGTCCCACGGGGGGGCTCACAGTCTTAATCCCCATATTACAGATGAGGTAACTGAGGCTCAGAGAAGTTAAGTGACTTGCCCAAAGTCACACAGCTGACAATTGGCAGAGCCGGGATTTGAACCCATGATCTCTGACTCCAAAGCCCGTGCTCTTTCCACTGAGCCACGCTGCTTCTCAAACACCCAAACACCCCCTTCTCAATCACTCAATCCATGCTATTTATCGAGTGCTTACTGTGCACAGTACTAAGTGTTTGGGAGAGCACAACAGAACAGAATTGGTAGACACATTCCCTGCCCATGAAGAGAAGCAGCATGGCCTAGTGGAAAGAGCACAGGCCTCGGAGTCAGAGGACCTGGGTTCTCATACCAGCTCTGCCAATTACTTGCTGTGTGACCTTAGGCACAACACCTAACTTCTCTGTGCCTCAGTTGTCTCAACAGTAAAATGAGGATTAAATCCTACTCCCTCCTACTTAGACTGAGAGCCCCATGAGAGACAGGAACTGTGTCCAACCTAATTAGCTTGTATCTACTTCAGCACTTAGTATAGTGCCTGGCACATAGTAAGCGCTTTACAAATACAATCAAAAAAGTAAATAGAGTTGGTATACACAATCCCTGTCTTCAAGGATCTTATAGTCTACTGTGTTCAGAGCACTGTACTAAGCATTTGGGAGAGTGGAATAAAGTTACTAGACACAATCCCTGCCTTCAAGGAGTTTATAGTCTGCTGTGTGTAGAGCACTGTACTAAGAGTTTGGGACAATACAACAGAGAGTAAGTAGACATAATCCCTGCCTTCAAGGATCATACAGTCTACTATGTACAGAGTGCTGTACTATTCCCTTGTGAAAGTGCAATAAAATTTGTAGCCGTGATCCCTATCCTCAAGGACCTTACAGCCTATTCTGTGCAGAGCACTGTGCTAAGGTGTTGGGAGAGTACTGTGGTTAGTAAACACCATCCCTGCCCTCAAGGAGTTCCCAGTCTAGCAGGGGAGATACAAAATAACTTTCAGATAGAATAGAAGGAAAAATGGACATATGGATGACTAGATACTTAACAAGTAATCAATGGATCAAACAGTTAGGAAGAGCATGTAACTCGATATGTAAAGGAGTGTTTCAGGTGGGAGGGAGGGCACCAGCATGGGTTGGGTGCAGAAGAGTGGAGGGGATAGGAGGGGGATGTGACCCAGAAGAGGAAAGATGAATCAGGGAAGCTCTCTGAGTGGAGGTGTAATTTCAGAAAGGCTTTGAATCAATCAATCAATCAATCAATCATATTTATTGAGTGCTTACTGTGTGCAGAGCACTGTACTAAGCGCTTGGGAAGTACAAGTTGGCAACATATAGAGACGGTCCCTACCCAACAGTGGGCTCACAGTCTAGAAGGGGGGAGACAGAGAACAAAACAAAACATAGTAACAAAATAAAATAAATAGAATAGATATGTACAAGTAAAATAAATAAATAAATAGAGTAATAAATATGTACAAACATATATACATATATACAGGTGCTGTGGGGAAGGGAAGGAGGTAAGGCTGGGGGGATGGAGAGGGGGAGGAGGGGGAGAGGAAGGAGGCAAGAGGTCTGCCACATGGGAATGCCTTACCTCCTTCCCCTCCCCACAGCACCTATATATATGTATATATGTTTGTACATATTTGTTACTCTATTTATTTATTTATTTTACTTGTACACATTTATTCTATTTATTTTATTTTGTTAATATGATTTGTTTTGTTGTCTGTCCTCCCCCTTCTAGACTGTGAACCCACTGTTGGGTAGGGACCGTATCTATATGTTGCCAACTTGTACTTCCCAAGCGCTTAGTACAGTGCTCTGCACACAGTAAGAGCTCAATAAATACGATTGAATGAATGAATGGGAATGGGGAAGGAGTTCCAGGCAGAGGGGAGAGGGGGTGAGAAAGGGGTCGGCAGTGAGAGAGGGGAGAATGAGGCACTGTGAGTGCGTGGGTAGGATGATGATGATGGTGATGATGATGATGATGATGATGGTATTTGTTAAGCGCTTACATGTGCCAAGCACTGTTCTAAGCACTGGAGTAGATACAAGGTAATCAGGTTGTCCCACGTGGGGCTCACAGTCTTAATCCCCATTTTACAAATGAGGGAACTGAGGCACAGAGAAGTTAAGTGACTTGCCCAAGGTCACAGAGCAGACAAGTGGTGGGGCCGGAATTAGAACCCATGACCTCTGACTCCCAAACCCGTGCTCTTTCCACTAAGCCACTCTGCTTAGTGCGTAGTGTGTTAGTGCCATGCTACATAAGCCACGCTTATGCCATGCTGACAGAGCATGGGCCTCGGAGTCAGAGGACCGGGTTCTAATCCAGGCTTGGCCACTCGTCTGCTGGGTGAAGTGTCACTTCACTTCCTCTGTGCCTTAGTTTCCTCAACTGCATAATGGAAACTGAATACCTGCTCTCCCTCCTACTGCAAGCTCCATATGGGACAGGGACTGTATCCCACCTGATTAACTTGTATCTACCCTAGCGCTTAGAATAGTACCTGGCAGATAATAAGCACTTAACAAATACTATTCAAAAAATGTAAAAAAAATACCTCTTCTCCCTTCTACTTAGATTGTGAGTCCCCTATGTGGGACCTGACTAACTTGTATCTACCCCAGCTCTTAGTAGAGCACTTGAAACACAGTAAGCATTTAACAAATACCACAAGGAAGGAAAAGTTGACCATTCCTCCTCTGACTTTATTTACTCCTGGCACAACCCTGCCAGCTCTCTGGAGGAGGAGAGGCTCTGAGGGGTTTTTGGAAAGGGCTGGGAACCTCCTGGACCCAGAATTGCTGCGGCTGAATAAGGTTCTGATGAGTTAAGTGCAAATGGATTAGAAACAGATGGAGGAAATTTCCCCTGAAATTTTCCGGGATTAAAAAAAAACAAGGAAAAGGCATTTTGGCAAGCTTCAGTGTGGACGCTGCCCAGACTGAAAGCTGGGATGAATTTTCTCCGATGGGCCCCCAGGCCTGCGTCTCCCCAGACTCCATTTCCATCCTATCCCCTCTTCTCCCCTTGAGAGACTTCTTGCTGTAATGACCCCAGGACCCTCAGGGTAGGGAAGAGGAGGGGAGAAGAGAGAGTCAGTTGGAAATGTCAGTGGCTGGGCAGATCAGAGCTGAATATTCAGAGCAGAACTGAATAATTCACCTATACTAAGCTGAATAGTATCCTGAATCCTATCCCGTCTGGACTACTGCACTAGCCTTCTCTCTGATCTCCCATCCTCGTGTCTCTCTCCACTTCAATCCATACTTCATGCTGCTGCCCGGATTATCTTTGTCCAGAAACGCTCTGGACATATTACTCCCCTCCTCAAAAACCTCCAATGGCTACCGATCAATCTGCGCATCAGGCAGAAACTCCTCACCCTGGGCTTCAAGGCTGTCCATCACCTCGCCCCCTCCTACCTCACCTCCCTTCTCTCCTTCTACTGCCCAGCCCGCACCCTCCGCTCCTCCACCACTAATCTCCTCACTGTACCTCGCTCTCGCCTGTCCCGCCATCGACCCCCGGCCCACGTCATCCCCCGGGCCTGGAATGCCCTCCCTCTGCCCATCCGCCAAGCTAGCTCTCTTCCTCCCTTCAAGGCCCTGCTGAGAGCTCACCTCCTCCAGGAGGCCTTCCCAGACTGAGCCCCTTCTTTCCTCTCCCCCTCGTCCCCCTCTCCATCCCCCCGTCTTACCTCCTTCCCTTCCCCACAGCACCTGTATATATGTATATATGGTTGTACATATTTATTACTCTATTTATTTATTTATTTATTTATTTTACTTGTACATTTCTATCCTACTTATTTTATTTTGTTGGTATGTTTGGTTCTGTTCTCTGTCTCCCCCTTTTAGACTGTGAGCCCACTGTTGGGTAGGGACTGTCTCTATGTGATGCCAATTTGTACTTCCCAAGCGCTTAGTACAGTGCTCTGCACATAGTAAGCGCTCAATAAATACGATTGATTGATTGATTGATTGATTGAATAAGCACTTAGTACGGTGCTCTGCACACAGTAAGTGCTCAATAAATGCTGTTGGGTAGGGACCGTCTCTATATGTTGCCAACTTGTACTTCCCAAGTGCTTAGTACAGTGCTCTGCACACAGCGTGGCTCAGTGGAGAAGAGCACGGGCTTTGGAGTCAGAGGTCATGGGTTCGAATTCCGGCTCTGGCACATGTCTACTGTGTGACCTTGGGCAAGTCACTTAACTTCTCTGAGTCTCAGTTACCTCATCTGTAAAATGGGGATTAAGACTGTGAGCCCCATGTGGGACAACTTGATCACCTTGTATCCACCCCCAGCGCTTAGAACAGTGCTTTGCACATAGTAAGCGCTTAACAAATGCCATTATAATAATAATAAATGCTCAATAAATATGATTGAATGAATGAATGAATAAATACAATTGAATGAATGAATATTGGTGCCAGAGAAGCAATGGGGCCTACTGGTAGGAGCCCGGGCCTCGGAGTCACAGCACCTAGGTTCTAGTCCTAGCTCTGAGATATGTCTGCTCGTGTGACCTTGGGTAAGTCACTTCACTTCTCTGGGCCTCAGTTACCTCATCTGGATTAAGGCTGTGAGCCCTGTGTGGTTTAGGGACTGTGTCCAACCCAATTACTTTGTATCTACCCCAGCGCTTAGTACAATGCCAGGAACATAGAAATAATAATAATAGTGATGTTATTTGTTAAGCGCTACTATGTGCCAAGCACTGTTCTAAGCTCTAGGGTAGATATAAAGTAATCTAGTTGTCCCACATGGGCCTCACAGTCTTCATCCCCCATTTTCCAGATGAGGTAACTGAGGCACAGAGAAGTTAAGTGATTTGCCCAAAGTCATACAGCTGATAAGTGGTGGAGCAGGAATTGGAGCCCACAACCTCTGACTCCCAAACCCGTGTTCTTTCCACTAAGCCACACTGCTTCTCTAGTAAGTGCTTAACATATACAACTAATACCACCACATAACCACCACTTACTTCTCTGTGCCTCTGTTCCCTCATCTATAAAATGGGGATTTAATCCCTATTCTCCCTCCTACTTAGACTGGGAGTCCCATATGGGACCTGATTAGCTTATACCTTCCCCAGCCCTTAGTACAGTGTTTAGCACATAGCAAGTGTTTAACAAATTCATCCATTCATTCAGTCAGTCAGTCAGTCAATCGTAGTTATTGAGAGCTTACTGTGTGCAGAGCACTGTACTAAGCACTGGTACAGTGGGGCTGAGGGAGATGTGAATTAATTGAAAGTACAATTCAGCCATAAAGAGAGACAATCCCTGCCTACAACGGGTTTACAGTCTAGAAGGGGGGGGGAGACAGACCAAAACTAATATTATTACATTATTACTATTATTAGCTAGTGAGCCCAGTGGGGAAGAGGGATCTTGTCCAATCTGACTGTGTCCAATCTGCTTAACTTGCATCTACCCCAGCACTTAGAACAGTGCTTGGCACATAGTAAGCACTTAACAAGTACCATAATAATAATAATAATGGCATTTATTAAGCACTCACTATGTGCAAAGCACTGTTCTAAGCACTGGGGAGGTTACAAGGTGATCAGGTTGTCCCACGGGGGGCTCACAGTCTTCATCCCCATTTTACAGATGAGGTAACTGAGGCCCAGAGAAGTGAAATGACTTGCCCAAAGTCACACAGCTGACAATTGGTGGAGCCGGGACTTGAACCCATGACCTCTGACTCCAAAAGCCCTTGCTCTTTCCACTGAACCACGCTCCTTCACCATAATTATTGTGAACAAGAAATTCAGCATGGTGCTGGGTGCAGAGTAAGCGCTCCATCCATACCAGTATCATTAGGTGGAATGAAGGTGGGGCTGGAGGGGGGAGAAGGGGGGTAAAAGGGAGGGGGCGTCTCACCTCCACAACGTGAGTGGTACCAACTTGCCTGAGTCTCCCCACCCCCAGGGGATGACTGTGAGTTGGGATACAGGTGTCTGGGGCAGACCTGGAGGAGCTCGTGCCAACCTGGAGGGGCTCCTGCATCCTGCAGCCTTGCGGGAGGACAGGATCAAATCAGCAGATGCTCAGAGACAGCGTGGAGGGAAGCGGGCATTCTGCCCTTCTAATTATATTGAATTTATGTCAGCGTGTGTGCTGAGTACTGGGCTGAATGCTGGGGCAGGTACAAGGTAAACTCACTGCAGGCAAGGAATGTTTCTGCTAATTCCGTTATATTGTACTCTCCCAACTGCTCGGTACGGTGCTCAGCACATAGTAAGCGCTCAGTTAATACCATTGATTGATTGATTGTTTGGAGCTCACAGTCTAGGGGGAAGGAGGGCCTGCACACTTTGCTCCTCTAATGCTGACCTTCTCACTGCACCTCGATCTCATCTATCTCACGTCTGACCCCTCACCCACATCCTCACCCACATAGAGAAGCAGCATGGCTCAGTGGAAAGGGCATGGGCTTTGGAGTCAGGGGTCATGGGTTCGAATCCCAGCCCCACCAATTGTCAGCTGTGTGACTTTGGGCAAGTCACTTAACTTCTCTGTGCCTCAGTTCCCTCATTTGTAAAATGGGGATTAAGATTGTGACAGCCTGATCTTCTTGTAACCTCCCCAGTGCTTAGAACAGTGCTTTGCACATAGTAAGCACTTAATAAATGTCATCATTATTATTATTATCCTGCCCCTGGCCTGGAACACCCTCCCTCTTCATATCTGACAGATGATCACTCTCCCTACCCTTAAAAGCCATATTAAAAGCACATCTCCTCTGAGAGGCCTTCCCTGACTAAGCCCTCTTTTCCTCTTCTCCTTCTCCCTTCTGTATCACCCTTGAACTTGGATTTGCACCCTTAATTCACATCTCCCTCAGCCCCACAGCACTTATGTATATGTGTGTATTTACTCATATTAATGTCTATCTTCCCCTCTAGACTGTAAGCGCACTGTTGGCAGAGAATGTGTTTACCAACTCTGTTGTATTGTCCTCTCCTGAGCACTTAGTACCCTGCTCTGTAAACAGAAAGCACTCAATAAATATAATTGGTTGACTGATTTAAGAAAAGTAGGGATCAATCAATGGTATTTGAGCACTTACTGTGTTCAGAGGACTATACTAAGCCCCTTTTCATTGTATTTGTTAAGCGCTTACTATATGCCAGAAACTAAATTTAAGCACTGGGGTAGATACAACCGAGTCAGGGTGAACACAGTCCATATCCCACATTCTTAACCCCCATTTTACAGATGAGGTAACTGGGGCACAAAGAAGTGAAAAGACTTGCCCAAGGTCACACCACAGTCAAGTGAGAAGCAGTGTTGTCTAGAGCACAGGCCTGGGAGTCAGAAGGGCCTGGGTTCTAATCCCTCCTGCGCCACACGTATGCTCACAGAGGGAGGGTCCTTAGTGAAGAGATGTGGACTGAAAGTTTTTGTAGAAAAATGATGCGGGCAGCAGAGTGAAGTATGGGCTGGAGTGGGGACAGGTAAGGAGAGAGGGAGGTCGGCGAAGAGACTGATACAATAATCAAGGTGGGGTTGAATAAGTGCTTGGATTATCATGGTAGCAGTGCGGATGGAGAGGAAGGGGCAGATTCTAAAGATGTTGTGAAGGTAGAACCACAAGGAGTTGGTGACATGACAGGCTGAATATACAGGGCAGGCCCAGCGTGGCTCAGTGGAAAGAGCACGGGCTTGGGAGTCGGAGGTCATGGGTTTGAATCCCTGCTCCACCACTTGTCAGCTGTGTGACTTTGAGCAAGTCACTTAACTTCTCTGGGCCTCAGTTCCCTCATCTGTAAAATGAGGATTTAGACTGTGAGCCCCAGGTGGGACAACCTTGATAACCTTGTATTCCCCCCAGTTCTTAGAACAGTGCTTGGCACATAGTAAGCACTTAACAAATACCACCATTATTATTATTATTATTATTATTATTATTGTAAACTCCTTGAGGGTAGGGACTGTGTCTTCTAACTCGATTTCATTACACTCTCCCAATCACCTAGTTCAGTCTTCTGCTCACAGTAAATGCTCAATAAATAGCACTGATGGATTGAATGGGAGAGATGTCAAAGATAATGGCAAAAGTTATAGGCCTGTGAGATGGGGAGGATGGTGGCACTGTCTACACAGTGATGGGAAAATCGGGGAGAGGATGGGGTTTGGGTGGGAAGATGAGGAGTTCTGTGTTAGACATGTTAAGTTTGAGGTGTTAGTGAGATAGTCAAGTAGAGATGTCCTGAAGGAGCATGGGCTTATGGATAGATCAAGGCCCCGGGAGTCAGAAGGACTTGGGTCCTAATCCCAGCTCCACCACTTATCAAGGCCCCGGGAGTCAGAAGGACTTGGGTCCTAATCCCAGCTCCACCACTTATCTGCTGTATGACCTTGGGAAGTTAACTTCACTTCTCTGTACCTCGGTCACCTCATCTGTAAAATGGGGATTAAGACTGTGAGCCCCATGTGGGACAGGGACTGTGTCCAACCCGATTAGCTTGTACCTACCTCATCATCATCATCATCATCATCAATTGTATTTATTGAGCGCTTACTGTGTGCAGAGCACTGTACTAAGCGCTTGGGAAGTACAAGTTGGCAACATATAGAGACAGTCCCTACCCAACAATGGGCTCACAGTCTAAGAGGGGGAGACAGAGAACAAAACCAAACATACTAACAAAATAAAATAAATAGAATAGATATGTACAAGTAAAATAAATAAATAAATAAATAGAATAATAAATATGTACAAACATATATACATATATACAGGTGCTGTGGGGAAGGGAAGGAGGTAAGATGGGGGGATGGAGAGGGGGACGAGGGGGAGAGGAAGGAAGAGGCTCAGTCTGGGAAGGCCTCCTGGAGGAGGTGAGCTCTCAGTAGGGCCTTGAAAGGGAGGAAGAGAGCTAGCTTGGCGGATGGGCAGAGGGAGGGCATTCAGTGCTTAGTACAGTGCCTGCCACATAGTAAGTGCTTAACAAATACCATAAAAAAAGGGGAAATGGTCAGGGAGTGAAGAATAGGCACGGGGTGAGGAAGGGTGTGGGGTGGGCAAGGCACAGGGCTGGGCACAAGGTGGGGTGTACGGTGAGGAAGGGTACAGGGCAGGAGAAGCGGGTCCTCCCAGGCTGCTATGGGACCCCTCCAGTCCCTGGACCTGGGATGGCAAGCCAGGCCTATCCATCTGTCTGCTCATCGGCTGCTGATGGCTCCGCTGTGGCCTTGCCTTCCCCCTCCTAACTCCCGCCCCCCAGACCATCGCAAAGACCCTGAAGATCGTGTGCGAGGTCCTTTCGTCCGAGCACGACAGTGGCCCGCCCCGCATCCCGTTCAGCACGTTCCAGTTCCTGTACACGTACATCGCCGAAGTGGATGGGGAGATCTCGGCTTCCCATGTCAGCCGCATGCTCAACTACATCGAGCAAGAGGTGTAAGCGGACACAGGCCAAGGCGTGGCCCCACCAGGGTGGCCCTGGGTGGGGGGGGACCGGTTCGGGGTCACTGGCGGGTGGCCTGGAGGGCGGTGGGCAGGGGGTGGGCACAGGGGGCGTGGCGGGTGGGAGGAAGAGAGGCGGAGGGTCAGAGGAGAAGCTTGAGAGCTCCCTCAGCGGTGGTGTTGTCCCTACAGGATTGGACCCGACGGGCTCATCAAAGTGAACGACTTTACTCAGAATCCAAGGGTCCGGCTGGAATAGGGGGCCCGGCCCCGGTCCCTGGCCCCCACCCCCCGCAGTGTTGTGGAAGAGAAGGAGGGTGGATGAGCCGGGGTGACCGCGCTTCTTAGCCGCTGACCAGGACCCTGCTCTGGCTGCCATTCCTGGGGGAGCCCACACACCCCAATAAACAGTTAAGGCAGACAGAGCTCTAAGCTGAGTCCGGCTGACACGTTCATGGCCCCAGGCTCCCCACTCTGGCCCATGCTCCCGGTGTTGGGCAGAAGAGGCCCAACAAGGCCATTTCTTTTATGGTATTTATTTAGCATTTTCTACATATCAAGCACTGTTCACTGTTCTAAGCATTGGGGTAGATACAAGTCAGTCGGGTCAGACGCAGTCCCTATCCCACGTGGGGATCACAGCCTAAGTGGGAGGGAGAACAGGTCTTGATTCCTCACTTTAGTTGAGGAAACTGAGGGACGGAGAAGTGAAGTGACCTGCCCAGGGTCACACAATGGGCAAGTGATGGAACCGGAATTAGAACCCAGGTGGTCTGACTGCCAGGCCCGGGATCTTCCCACTAGGCCGTGCTGCTTCTCAAGTTGTCCTAGTGAAGGAAGAAGGTCCAACGGTGACCTCGGCCGACACTGCCCCATCCCATACCGCCCAGACTAGACACCATCCTCCCATGCAACACTGCCCTGCCTGACACCGCCCCGCCCGACCCCATGCCATGCTAGAAATCTGGCACGGCTATATGGGCTGGTGTATGGTGTGGGCAGCAGCTACTTATTTCTGGTCTTCCGGTTCTGGTCATCCACGTGCTGGTGGTCATGGCGGCCTATGAAGGGGGCTGGTCGCCCATCCCTGAGAGCTACCCATTTACCGGCCAGTGTGAATGCTGGGACTCAACTCACCCAACTGCCCCCACCCCTGAGAGACAACTCTCAACTCCTGCCTCCAGGTCAAACCAAGGCCCCCAGCCCAGTGCTTCATTGGCCATGGGGATCAATCAATCAATCAATCAATCGTATTTATTGAGCGCTTACTATGTGCAGAGCACTGTACTAAGCGCTTGGGAAGTACAAATTGGCATCACATAGAGACAGTCCCTACCCGATAGTGGGCTCACAGTCTAAAAGGGGGAGACAGAGAACAGAACCAAACATACCAACAAAATAAAATAGGATAGAAATGTACAAGTAAAATAAATAAATAAATAAATAAACAGAGTAATAAATATGTACAACCATATATACATATATACAGGTGCTGTGGGGAAGGGAAGGAGGTAAGACGGGGATGGAGAGGGGGACGAGGGGGAGAGGAAAGAAGGGGCTCAGTCTGGGAAGGCCTCCTGGAGGAGGTGAGCTCTCAGCAGGGCCTTGAAGGGAGGAAGAGAGCTAGCTTGGCGGATGGGCAGAGGGAGGGCATTCCAGGCCCGGGGGATGACGTGGGCCGGGGGTCGATGGCGGGACAGGCGAGAGCGAGGTACAGTGAGGAGATTAGTGGTGGAGGAGCGGAGGGTGGGGGCTGGGCAGTAGAAGGAGAGAAGGGAGGTGAGGTAGGAGGGGGCGAGGTGATGGAGAGTCTTGAAGCCCAGGGTGAGGAGTTTCTGCCTGATGCGCAGATTGATCGGTAGCCATTGGAGGTTTTTGAGGAGGGGAGTGATATGTCCAGAGCGTTTCTGGACAAAGATAATCCGGGCAGCAGCATGAAGTATGGATTGAAGTGGAGAGAGACACGAGGATCAGAGAGAAGGCTAGTGCAGTAGTCCAGACGGGATAGGATGAGAGCTTGAATGAGCAGGGTAGCGGTTTGGATGGAGAGGAAAGGGCGGATCTTGGCAATGTTGCGGAGCTGAGACCGGCAGGTTTTGGTGAGGGCTTGGATGTGAGGGGTGAATGAGAGAGCGGAGTCGAGGATGACACCAAGGTTGCGGGCTTGTGAGACGGGAAGGATGGTAGTGCCGTCAACAGAGATGGGAAAGTCAGGGAGAGGACAAGGTTTGGGAGGGAAGACAAGGAGCTCAGTCTTCGACATGTTGAGCTTTAGGTGGCGGGCGGACATCCAGATGGAGATGTCCTGAAGGCAGGAGGAGATGCGAGCCTGGAGGGAGGGGGAGAGAGCAGGGGCAGAGATGTAGATCTGGGTGTCATCAGCGTAGAGGTGATAGTTGAAGCCGTGGGAGCGAATGAGGTCACCAAGGGAGTGAGTGTAGATTGAGAACAGAAGGGGACCAAGCACTGAACCTTGGGGAACTCCCACAGTAAGAGGATGGGAGGGGGAGGAGGAGCCTGCAAAAGAGACTGAGAAAGAACGACCGGAGAGGTAAGAGGAGAACCAGGAGAGGACGGAGTCTGTGAAGCCAAGGTCAGATAACGTGTTGAGGAGAAGGGGGTGGTCCACAGTGTCAAAGGCAGCTGAGAGGTCGAGGAGGATTAGGACAGAGTATGAGCCGTTGGATTTGGCAAGCAGCCAGAGGTGTGATCGGGTGTGATCGGGGATGTGGGGAGTGGTCGCCCTGGACCACCATACTCATAGTGATGGACGGGCCATCCAACACTACAAATTCTCCATCCTTGACTCTCCCCAGTGACCCAGCAAGGACCATCCAACACCCCTGATTCTCTCCCAGTGACCCAGTATGGACCATCCTCACCCTGACTCTCCCCATTGATCCAGCATGGACCACCCAACACCCCTGACTCTCCCCTGTCCATTGGCCCAGCACAGACCATCCAACGCTCCTGACTCTCCCTTCTCTGTCCCTGACTCCCATATGCAAATGCTTGGCTGTGCGCAACACGTAAGTAATTCCCTCCCCATCTGGACTGATCCTGAGTTATTGACAATGGACAGATCTTGGAGGAAGCTCCCTCTGCCCTCCACGTCAGAATTCCGGGATTAGAAGACCAGCCCTCAGCTGGGCAGAAGTTATCATTCAAAAACGGATGGTACAACTGTGGATCAGACATGCATCTCATTTGAAAAATTGTCCGTGGTTCCTTGATGAGCTTTTTTTTAATGGCATTTTTTAAGCATTTACTATGTGCCAGGCACTGTACTAAGTGCTGGGGTCTATACAAGATCTGTTGGACACTGCCAGGTCCCACAGGGGGCTCAGAGTCTTAATCCCCGTTTTACACATGAGGTAACAGAGGCAAAGAGATGTTAAGTATTTGCCCAAGGTCACACAGTAGACAAGTGGCTGAACCAGGATTAGAACCCAGGTTCTCTGACTCCCAAACCCGGGCTTTTTCCACAAGGCCACTCTGCTTCTCATTGACCTCACTGAACTCATACCACCCCATTGGACTATAAACTCCTTGAGGGCAGGGATCATGTCTAATGACTCAATTGTCCCTCTCCCCAGTGTCCAGGACAGGGCTCTGCTCACAGCAGACTGTAAGCTCCTTGAAGGCAGGGACTGTGTCCACTAACTCTATTGTCCCCACCCAAGCCCTCCTCAGAGTGCTTTGTACATAGTAAGTACCTGATAAATACCATAGATTGACGGATTTATTTTTTTTAATGGTATTTGTTAAGCACTTAGTATATGCCAGGCACTGTTCTAAGTTCTGGGGTAGATGCAAGATAATCAGGTTGGACAAAGTCCATGTCCCACATGGGGCCTGCAGTCTTAATCTCCATTTTACAGATGATGGAGCTGAGGCCCAGAGAAGTGGAGTGACTTGCCCAAGGTCACACAGCAGATAAGTCGTGGAGCTGGGATTAGAAGCCAGGTCCTTATGACTCACGGGCCCGTGTTCTAGCCCCAGGCCATGCTGCTTCTCAGAAAACTGACTGATAATAATAATAATAATAATAGCATTTATTAAGCGCTTACTATGTGCAAGGCACTGTTCTAAGCACTGGGGAGGTTACAAGGTGATACGGTTGTCCCACGGGGGGCTCACAGTCTTAATCCCCATTTTACAGATGAGGTAACTGAGGCACAGAGAAATTAAGTGCCTTGACCAAAGTCACACAGCTGACAATTTGCGGAGCCGGCATTTGAACCCATGACCTCTGACTCCAAAGCCCATGCTCTTTCCACTGAGCCACGCTGCTTCTCAGATGCCATGTCAGGTGAAGAAACAAAGCCCTCTCTGCTGACTGAGACCAGGGGACCCAAAAGACTTGCATTCATTTTATGGAAACTGATCGGTCCATCAATCTTTGTGATGTATTGGCTCACCACTTGTCTTCTGTGTGACCTTGGACAAGTCACTTCATTCATTCATTCATTCATTCAATCATATTTATTGAGTGCTTACTGTGTGCAGAGCACTGTACTAAGCGCTTGGGAAATACAAGTTGGCAACATATAGAGATGGTCCCTACCCAACAACGGGCTCCCATTCTACAAGGGGGAGACAGACAACAAAACAAAACAAAATATATTAACAAAATAAAATAAATAGAATAGTAAAGATACAAGTCAAATAAATAGAGTAATAAATCTGTACAAACATATATACAGGTCCTGTGGGGAGGGGAAGGAGGTAGGGCGGAGGTGATGGGGAGGGGGAGAGGAAGGAGGGGGCTCAATCGGGGAAGGCCTCCTGGAGGAGGTGAGCTTTCAGTAGGGCTTTGAAGGGAAGTAGGGCTTTGAAGGGAGTGAAGTGAAGGCACTTCACTTCTCTGTGCCTCACTTACCTCACCTGTAAAATGGGGTTTGAGACTGTGCACCCCATGTGGGACAGGGACTGTGTCCAACCCAATTTGTTTGTATCTGCCCAGCTCAGCAGTGATTCTGGCACAGAGTAAGTTCTTAACAAGTACCATAATAATTATTATTATCATTAATATTATTGGGAGCATACTGTGGCCAGAGCACTATATGATGCACTTAATGAATTTATTACTATAACTGAGGAAGACCCTGATGGAGGGAGGAGTTAGAGAAGCTAGAGGAAAGAGCACAGGGCCTGGGAGTCTAATCCTGAGTTCTAATCCTGGCTCCTCCACTTGTCTGCTTTGTGACTTTGGGCAAATTATTTCACCTCTCTATGCCTCAGTTACCTCATCTGTAAAATGGGGGTTAAGACTGTGAGCAGCATTTAGGACATGGACTGTGTCCAACCTGATTAGATTTTTATCTACCCCAACGCTTAGTACAGTGCCTGGCATGTATTAAATGCTTAACAAACACCATTAAAAAAAAAAGTTTGAAAGTGTGTCCTGGGGTTTTAAAGGGGCTGATCTGCTACAAGGCACTTTATGAAGGCTGCCATTCACTTGAAATTGGCCAATTTTTCACTAAAGAAGAAAACCAACTCCGACAGTGAGCAAAACAGGGTTGTATTCTGCAGCCTCCTGCGTCAGATCATAGGCACATCAGGATTCCTCAGTGAGTTAACACTTGGAGCTTGTCCTTCAGATTTCTTTACCGGAGATGGAACAGCGGTTTCAGAACATTTCCCACCGGGGGATTTATGGGGGCAGGAACAGACGCCAGGGTGTAACGTGGCAGTGACTGGGGTGGGGGGGAGGGCTGGGCCTTGTGGGCCAGCCCAGTCTCCAGGGCCACAGCCCCGCTGGGCTGGAGTTCTGCAGCCTCGTTGAGCATCCACTGGTCGCCTGCCTCCCACCAGCCTTCCTGCCACCCCTGGGAGTGGTCCGTGAAGCCAGTTCACCCGTTAGGGATGCCCCCCACCCTACGTCTCTGAACAGGCCCCCGGCCCTGTGTAGATGGAGGGCAGATGGTGCCCCCCATGTCTCCAAACAAGTTCTGGCCCTTCAGAGTTGGAGGAGGGATGGAACCTACCCGCTCCAGGGACTTACCCACGCTGGGAATATACCTGCACCAGGGACTTACCCAAGCTGGGGACAACCCCCTACCAGGCCCTGCAGTTCTGGATCATGAGCCCTGGGCCCCTATCTGCCCTCCGCCTGCCCTGCCCTCAGTTCTGCAGAGCTCCTATGGAGGGAGGTTCGGGACAGCGAGTCATCAGAGGAACTGTGATGGAGACTGGTCTGCCCCCACAGCCCAGGCAGGGACCTCCCTGCCCAACTTGAGACAGAGTTCAGTCCAGAGCAGGGCCTTCTGTGACCCAGAACATTGGTCCGGCCTTGAGGCTCGGAGGGCAACAAGCCCACAGCAGCCTCCGTCCACCCAGGGCACGTTTCTGTGGGGTAATCACTTAGCACAGTGCTCTGTGCGCAGTAAGCGCTTAATAAATATGAATGAATGAATGAATGAATGAATGAAGTGGGTTCTGGGCCCCTGAGCAGAGAAGCCCTGGGTGTCTGTCACTGGCTCTCAGAATATGTCTGTTTATTGTTGTACTGTACTATCCCAAGCACTTAGTAAAGGCTCTGCACATAGTAAGAATTCAATAAATATGATTGACTGACTCTCACTCCATCCTGCCTCCAATTCCTCACCTCCTCACTCACACCTTCCTCCACCTTAAAGTCTCTGCCTCCCCACGGCCACCAGAACACAGCTCTCCAATCAATCAACTGTATTTATTGAGTGCTTACTGTGTGCAGAGCAATGTACTATTCATTCATTCATTCAATCATATTTATTGAGTGCTTACTGTGTGCATAGAACTGTACTAAGACTTCTAGACTGTGAGCCCACTGTTGGGTAGGGACTGTCTCTATATGTTACCAACTTGTACTTCCCAAGCGCTTAGTACAGTGCTCTGCACACAGTAAGCACTCAATAAATATGATTGATTGATTGATTGATACTAAGCGCCTGGAAAGTACAATTCGGCAACAGATAGAGACAATCCTTACCCAACAACGGACTCACAGTCTAGAAGGCGGGAGACAGACAACAAAACAAAACAAGTAGACAGGTATCAATAACATCAAAATAGATAAATAGAATTACAGATATATACACATCATTAAAAAAATAGAATAATATGTACATATATACACAAGTGCTGTTGGGTGGAGAAAGGGGTAGAGCAGATGGAGGGAGTCAGGACGATGGGGAGGGGAGGAGGAGCAAAGGAAAAGGGGGTTTCAGTCTGGGAAGGCCTCCTGGAGGAGATGAGCTCTCAGTAGGGCTTTGAAGGGGGGCAGTGTGATTGTTTGGCAGATTTGAGGAGGGAGGACATTCCAGGCCAGAGGTAGGACATGGGCCAGGGGTTGACGGTGGGACAGGTGAGAACGAGGCACAGTGAGGAGGTTAGCAGCGGCAGAGGAGTGGAGTGTGTGGGCTGGGCTGTAGAAGCGGAGAAGGGAGGTGAGGTAGGAGGGGGCAAGGGGATGGAGAGCTTTGAAGCCAACAGTGAGGAGTTTTTGCTTGAAAAGGAGGTTTATAGGCAACCACTGGAGATTTTTGAGGAGGGGCGGGGAGTGACATGCTCAGAGTATTTCTGTAGAAAGATAATCCGGCCAGCACAGTGAAGTATAGATTGAAGTGGGGAGCCCGTTGTTGGGTAGGGACCGTCTCTATATGTTGTCGACTTTTACTTCCCAAGTGCTTAATACAGTGCTCTGCATACAGTAAGTGTTCAATAAATACAATTGAATGAATGAAATGAGATCAGAAAGGACTTGGGACTTACTAAGCACTTGGGAGAGTACGATATAACAATTGGTAGACAGATTCCCTGCTCAGAACAAGCCTAGATATTAAATACAATTGAATGAACTAATAGAGGGGGAGATGTCCATTAATATAATAATAATAATAATAATAATAAATAATGATGGCATTTATTAAGCACTTACTATGTGCAAAGCACCGTTCTAAACGCTGGGGGGGATACAAGGTGATCAGGTTGTCCCACGTGGTGCTCACAGTCTTAATCCCCATTTTACAGATGAGGTAACTGAGGCTCAGAGAAGTTAAGTGACTTGCCCAAGGTCACACAGCAGACATGTGGTGGAGCTGGGATTCGAACCCATGACCTCTGACTCCAAAGCCCGTGCTCTTCCCAGTGAGCCATGCTGCTTCTCTGTAAATAAATAAATGACAGATATGGACATGAGTGCTGTGGAGCTGGGTGCGGGGATGAACAAAGGGAGCAAGTCAGGGTGATGCAGAAGGGAATGGGAGAAGAGGAAATGAGGGCTTAGTCATTTTAGAAAAGATGTACCTTCAATAAGGCTTTGAAGAGGGAGAAAGTTAATTGTCTCTCCCCACCGTCACTGTCTTCTGAAATCCCAGCTCCTCCACTGATTAATAGCCAACACACTCAAACCCACCAAACCCCAGGAATCCCCTCCTGAAATCCCAGCTCCTTCAGGAGGCCTTCTCTGATTAACTCCCAAACCAACCAGATCTCAGCTCCCGCCTCCTTCACGGCCTCCTGAAATTCCCTGACACATCCAAATCTGCCAGGCCACAGCTCTCCCTATCTTCATAGCCTTCTGAAACCATACCTCCTCTCCCCTCCTCTAGACTGTACAATAATTGTGGGCAGGGTCTGTGTCTGTTTACTGTTGCACTGTACTCTCCCAAGCACTTAGTACAGTGCTCTGCACACAGTAAGCACTCAATAAATATGAATGAATGAACGTATTCCTGTTTCCCCCTCAGCGCTATACCATTATCTACTTCGGCAAGTATGCTGCTCTTCTCTGACCACGTTACATTTGTCAATTTCTGTCTAATGGTTTCCCACAAGACTGAGGGTATGGGCAGGGTTTGCATCCTTTATTTCTTTTCTGTGAGTTCCCCAAGCACCAAGTACAGTGCACTGAGTACTAATAGTATTTCTTGAACCCTTTGGGCATTTGATAATCAATCAATCAATCGTATTTATTGAGCGCTTACTGTGTGCAGAGCACTGTACTAAGCGCTTGGGAAGTACAAGTTGGAAACATATAGAGACAGTCCCTACCCAACAGTGGGCTCACAGTCTAAATCGCCCCACCCTCAGCTCCATAGCATTTATGCACTTATCTGGAAATTGTATATTATAAATTATTTATATTAATGTGTCACTCCATCTAGACTGCAAGTTTGTTGTAGGGAACATGTCTACCAACTCTGTTGTATTGAACTCCCCCAAGTGTTTAGTACAGTGCTCTGCACACAGTAAGCGCTCAATTCCACCTCTGCATCAAACAGAAACTCCTTACACCAGCTTTAGAGCTGTCAATCACCTGGCCCCCTCCTACCTAGCATGGTGCAGGGGATAGACCACCTGCCTGGGAGTCATGGGGTCATGGGTTTTAATCCCAGTTCCGCTAACTTGTTTGCTGTGTGACCTTGAGCAAGTCACTTCTCTGTGCCTCAGTTTCTTAGCGTGGCTTAGTGGAAAGATGATGATGATGATGATGGCATTTATTAAGTGCTTACTATGTGCAAAGCACTGTTCTAAGCGCTGGGAAAGTTACAAGGTGATCAGGTTGTCCCACTGGGGCTCACAGTCTTAATCCACATTTTACAGATGAGGGAATTGAGGCACAGAGATGATGATGATGGCATTTGTTAAGTGCTTACTATGTGCAAAGCACTGTTCTACGCGCTGGGGTGGATACAAGGTGATCAGATTGTCCCACATGGGGCTCACAGTCTTCATCCCCATTTTACAGATGAGGAAATTGAGGCACAGAGAGGTTAAGTGACTTGCCCAAAGTCACACAGCTGACAAGCGGTGGAGTCGGGGTTTGAACCCATGACTTCTGACTCCAGAGCCCAGGCTCTTTCCCCTGAGCCATGCTGAAAGAGCATGGGCTTTGGAGTCAGAGGTCATGGGTTCAAATTCCAGCTCCGCCAATTGTCAGCTGTGTGACTTTGGGCAAGTCACTTAACTTCTCTGGGCCTCAGTTACCTCATCTGTCTAATGGGGATGAAGACTGTGAGTCCCCCATGGGACAACCTGATCACCTTGTAACCTCCCCAGTGCTTAGAACGGTGCTTTGCACATAGTAAGCGCTTAATAAATGCCATTATTATTATTATTACTATTCTTCTGGAAAATGGAGATTGAGACTGTGAGCCCCACATGGAACAAGGACTGTGTCCAACCCGATTTGCTCGTATCCACACAGCGCTCAGTACAGTGCCTGGCACATAGTAAGCGCTGGGCAAATGCCATAATTATTGCTCGGGGCTCTCCATCAGGGCCTCAGCCTCGAGGCAGGAACGCCTCCACCGCCATCAGCGTCTCCACAGGAGCTGAAGCCTGTGGAGAAGCTGAAGCTCACCTCCTCCTCCAGGAGGCCTTCCCAGACTGAGCCCCCTCCTTCCTCTCCCCCTCCTCATCCCCCCCCCCGCCTTACCTCCTTCCCTTCCCCACAGCAACTGTATATATGTTTGTACGTATTTATTACTCTATTTATTTATTTATGTTACTTGTACATATCTATTCTATTGTATTTATTTTATTTTGTTAATATCAATCAATCAGTCGTATTTATTGAGCGCTTACTGTGTGCGGAACACTGTACTAAACGCTTGGGAAGTCCAAGTTGGCAACATCTAGAGACAGTCCCTACCCAACAGTGGGCTCACAGTCTATAATATGTTTTGTTTTGTTCTCTGTCTCCCCTTCTAGACTGTGAGCCCACTGTTGGGTAGGGACCGTCTCTAGGTGTTGCCAAGTTGGACTTCCCAAGCGCTTAGTACAGTGCTCTGCTCACAGTAAGCGCTCAATAAATACGATTGATTGATTGATTGATTGAAGCCCCTCGGGCCTGGCGGAAGCGCCACTGTTCCGCCCTCAGTGCGGGCGGCAACAGCGCATGCCCGGAGGTGTCCGCATGCGCAGTGGCCCAGGCTGACGCCCTCCTGCGTGAGGAGCCGGCGGTGGCGCGGGACTCGGCGGGAGCCGGACCGGAACCGGAAGCTGAGGGGCGGGGCTTTGACGGCCGTTGCCCCTGGCAACGGTTTCCCCGGCGCCCGTCCACGCTGGGGTGATGGCGAGGTCGGGACCTCGGGGGGCTCAGGTGAGGGGGACCCCGGGGTGGGGGTGGGGCTCTCAGGAGGCGCTTATATTGAATCCGCCAGTCAGTGGTATCGAGTGAGCGCTTTCCATCATCATCAATCGTATTTATTGAGCGCTTACTGTGTGCAGAGCACTGTACTAAGCGCTTGGGAAGTACAAGTTGGCAACACATAGAGACAGTCCCTACCCAACAGTGGGCTCACAGTCTAAAAGGGGGAGACGGAGAACAAAACCAAACATACTAACGAAATAAAATAAATAGAATAGATATGTACAAGTAAAATAAATAAATAAGTAGAGTAACAAATATGTACAAACATATATACAGGTGCTGTGGGGAAGGGAAGGAGGTAAGATGGGGGGGATGGAGAGGGGGACGAGGGGGAGAGGAAGGAAGGGACTTAGTGTGGGAAGGCCTCCTGGAGGAGGTGAGCTCTCAGTAGGGCCTTACCGTGTGCAGAGCACTGTACTAAGCGCTTGGGAGAGGACGGTATCAAAGAATCGGCAGACACGGCAACCCTCCCAAGCGCTAAGGACAGGCCTCAGCACACAGTGAGCGCTCAGTCAGTCAGTGGTTTTTATTGAGTGCTTGCTATGTGCAGAGCACTGCACTGAGTGCCTGGGAGCTCACCTCCTCCAGGAGGCCTTCCCAGACTGAGCCCCCTCCTTCCTTTCCCCCTCCTCCCCCTCCCTATCCCCCCCGCCTTACCTACTTCCCCTCCCCACAGCACCTGAATATATGTATATATGTTTGTATGTATTGATTACTCTATCAATCTATCAACTGAGAAGCTGCTGTGGCTCAGTGGAAAGAACCTGGGCTTTGGAGTCACAGGTCATGGGTTCAAATCCCAGCTCTGCCAACTGTCAGCTGTGTGACTTTGGGCAAGTCACTTAACTTCTCTGGGCCTCAGTTACCTCATCTGGAAAATGGGGATTAAAATTGTGAGCCCCCTGTGGGACAACCTGATCACCTTGTAGCCTCCCCAGTGCTTAGAACAGTGCTTTGCACATAGTAAGCGCTTAACAAATACCAACATTATGATTATTATTATTTATTTATTTTATTTGTACATATTTATTCCATTTATTTTATTTTGTTAATATGTTTTGTTTTGTTCTCTGTCTCCCCCTTCTAGACTGTGAGCCCACTGTTGGGTACGGATGGGCTCTATATGTTGCCAACTTGGACTTCCCAAGCGCTTAGTACAGTGCTCTGCACACAGTAAGCTCTCAATAAATACGATTGAATGAATGAATGAGGGTGGTGGGATGAGGGGCTCTGGGAGCGGCAAGGTAGGGGGAGTGTGGACAGTAAGCGCTCAATAAATACGATTGAATGAATGAATGAATGAATGGGAGAGGACGGTACAACAGAATTAGGGGCCACATTCCCTGCCCATACCAAGCTTACAGTCTAGGGAACCATAATAATAATAATAGTAGTAATGGTATTTATTAAGTGCTTACTATGTGCAAAGCACTGTTCTAAGCTCTGGGGAGGTTACAAGGTGATCAGGTTGTCCCACGGGGGGCTCACAGTCTTAATCCCCATTTTACAGATGAGGTAACTGAGGCACAGAGAAGTTAACTGACTTGCCCAGGGTCACACAGCTGACAATTGGCGGAGCTGGGATTTGAACCCATGACCTCTGAGCCCGGGCTCTTTCCACTGAGCCACGCTGCTTCTCTAACAACCATGCAGTTGATTGAGACCCCATGAGGGGATGGGTGGGTAAGGGATATGTCTGAGGGAGGGGGTCCTGATCAATAAAGGAATCGTATTTAATGAGCACTTTATTGCTATATTGTACTTTCCCAAGCACTTAGTACAGTGTGTGCCCATAGTATGTGCTTAATAAATATGATTGGATGAAAATGAGAGCTTCCTGTTGGCAGAGCACAGTAATACTAATAAATAATAATAAATAATGATGGCATTTGTTAGGCACTTACTATGTGCAAACCACTGTTCTAAGCGCTGGGGAGGATATAAGGTGATCAGGTTGTCCCTCGTGGGGCTCACAGTCTCAATCCCCATTTTATAGATGAGGTAACTGAGGCACAAAGAAGTTAAGTGACTTGTCCAAAGTCACACAGCTGACAATTGGAGGATCTAGGATTTTAACCCATGACCTCTGACTCCCAAGCCCATCCTCTTTCCATTGAGCCATGTGTATTTCCTATATGCCAAGCACTGTACTAGGTGCTTTGTGCCAGGCACTGTACTAAATGCTGGGTTAGATCCAAGCTCTTGTATATACATGTCTGTAATTTATTTATTTGTATTGTTGTCTGTCTTTCCCACTCTAGACTGTAGGCTTGTTGTGCACAGGGAATGTGTCTGTTCATTGTTGTATTGTACTCTCCCAAGCACTTAGTAAACTGCTCTGCGCACAGTAAATGCTCAGTAAATACAGTTGAATGGATGAACGTGCTGGGGTAGATTCAGGATTATCAGGTCCCACATGGGGCTCACAGTCTAAGTAGGTGGGAGAAAAGCGAGGCTTAGTGGAAAGAGCACGGTCTTGGGAGTCAAAGGCTGTGGGTTCTAATCCTGGTTCCGCCACTTGTCAGCTGTGTGACTTTGGGTAAGTCACTTCACTTCTCTGTGCCTCAGTTACCTCATCTGTAAAATGGGGATTAAGACTGTGAGCCCCAAGTGGGACAGCCTGATTACTTGTATCTCTTCCAGCACTTAGAACAGTGCTTGGCACATAGTGAGTGCTTAACAAACACTATCATTATTATTAACAGGGATTGAATCCCCATTCTGCAGATGAGGAAGCAGAGGCACAGGGAAGTTCAGTGACTTGCCCAAAGTCCCACAGCAGACAAGTGGTGGAGTGGGGATTAATAATAATAATAATAATGTTGGTATTTGTTAAGTGGGAGCTGGACTGGGCCGTGGTCTGGGTACGGCACCTCAGGGTGGGCAAGACCAGGCCCTGCCAGCCCACCAAGCGGTCTCAGGTGGGCTCAAAGATGGGACTCAGTACCCCCAGGGGGAGACTTAGTGGCACTCTGTTCATTCATTCATTCAGTTGTATTTTTTGAGCAGTTACTGTGTGCAGAGCACTATATTAAGTGTTTGGGAGAGTACGTTGCAACGGTAAACAGTTAAATTCCCTCCACCGTTCTGCAGGTGCTGTCTTCGGGCAGACTGGCCGGGCCCGTGCGGCTCACACGTGGGCAGAAAGGGTAAGGGCCACCTGGACCCAGGGAGTGGGGGCGAGTCGGCTCCCTTGGTAGAACTTTCCAGAGGACCCCAGCAAGATTTGGGGGTGGGAATGTGTGTGCATGTAATGAGCATGTATGCGTTTGTGGGGAGAGGGTGATGGACCCCCCTCAGATGTTCGCCCCATAACTCAATCAATCAGTGGAATTTACTGAGCACTTACTGCATGCAGAGCACTGTACTAAGCATTTGGAAGAGTATGATACAGCAGAATGAGCAGACACATTCCCTGTCCATAACAAGTTTATAGTGTAGAGTTTACACTCGCAATCACAGCCCTCATGCTGGAACAATGAAATGGAAGAGCGGTCTCGCTGTGCTGTGTGAGGCATGTCCTTTTCCTCCTCCTTCCTCCTCTTCCTCCTCCTCTTTCTCCTCTCCCTCCTCCTCTTCCTCCTGGTCCTAGCTGCTCCCTATGCAAGGCCTGGGACCCCTCCGCAGTGGCTCCCAAAATGACCATCCCAGGTTGCCGGAGGTGATGGCTTTCGGGCTGGGGGGGGGCGGTAGGACATGGGGGCAGTCAGGCCCCCATGTTTCCCCTCGTGCTCCCCCCTCAGCCCCGATCACACTCCCGGGGGCGGCTGAGGCCGGGCCCTGGGAATGGGCGGCCCAGCAGATGGGACACTCATGCCTGTGGTGACCCAGCCGCCCACTCCTCAGAGCCGGGCCCCGCGCTGCCCCCACCCCCTCTCTCTTGCAGGCCACGGCCGAGGAAGGCGTCACGTTTGGAGCCCGGTTCTGCGGATCGGGTAGGTAGGCCTGGTCCGGCCCAGCCCCCCACCCCCCACCCCCCTCATCCGCTCAGCGTGGCTCAGTGGAAAGAGCACGGGCTTTGGAGTCAGAGGTCATGGGTTCGAATCCCGGCTCCGCCACATGTCCACTGTGTAACCTTGGGCAAGTCGCTTAACTTCTCTGAGCCTCAGTTACCTCATCTGCAAAATGGGGATTAAGACTGTGAGCCCCACGTGGGACAACCTGATCACTTTGTATCCCCCAAGCGCTTAGAACAGTGCTTTGCACATAGTAAGCGCTTAACAAATGCCAACATTATTATTATTATTATTATCCGCTCGCCCATGGGCCCCACGTCGTAGTGTGTCTGACAGACATTTCCCCTGCAGGTGGGCCTCACCCAGGGCGGGCTGGGCCGCTGCGCTTCTCTGCTACAGGACATGATGCGCGTCGAGGATGCCTCTTCCGTGTGTGAGCAGCCCTTCCCTCTCTCCCCCCGCCCCCCGGCAAACCTCCTCCCACGGCAGGCTCGCCCCTTGGCTCTCGGCTGACGCTTTGTCTGTGCACAGGTGCAGGGGCCGGCCGAGTGGGTTCCGGCGGGCCGTGGCCCAGACCACCAGTTGCGGCTGCAGCAACCGGGGGCAGGGGCAGGAGCGCCAGCCGAAAGGGCCCCAAGAAGAGCGTCCTGGCCACCGGGCTCTGCCAGGAACTCCGTAAGCAGCTTTCTGGGCCCCGGAGTCGATCAGTCAGTCGAGGATGGCCTTTATAATAATTACGGTATTCGTTACGTACCTAGTATGTGCCAAACGCCGTACGAAGCACTGGGGTAGATACAGGATTGGCAGGTTGGACCCAGTCCCTGCCCATTTGGGGCTCATAGTCTGGGTAGGAGGAAGAAGAATTTAATCCCCATTTTACAGATGAGGAAACTGAGGCACAGAGAGGTTAGGTGACTTATCCAAGGTCACAGCAGAGAAGGGGCAGAGCCTGACTGAGAACCTGGGTCCTCTGACTTCCAGGCCCACCCTCTTTCCACTAGGTCATGCTGCTTCTCATTTTTTGAGCACTTACTGTGTGCAGAGCACTTGGGAGAGTAAAATAATCATGGTATTTGCTAAGTGCTCATTATGGGCCAAGCTCTGTGCTACGCCCTGGGGTATATAAAAGGTGATCAGGTTCTGCATGGGGCTCCCAGTCTAAGTGGAAGGGAGAACAGGCATTGAATCTCCATTTTGCAGATGAGGAAACTGAGGTCCAGAGAACTGAAATGACTTGCCCAAGGTCATACAACAGACAAGTGGGAGAGAAGACCTAAAACCTAGGTCTTCCGACTCCCAGGCCGGGGCCCTTTTCACTAGGGCCACAGCTTTTCCATACAATACGAAAGATTTAGTAGAGCTGACAGTGTACCGTGTGCTGAGCACTGGACTGAGCACTTGGGAGAGGACGACTGTGTGAACACAATCCCCACCCTCAAAGAGCTTAAAGTCTACCATTTGCAGAGCACTGAACTGAGCACTTCAGAAAATACAATAGAGTTAGTAAACACTATCCCTACCCTGAAGAAGCTGGCAGTGTACTGTGTGCAGAGCACTGGACTGAGCGCTTAAGAGAGGACAATTGAGTGTGTAGACAAAATCCCCACCTTCAAAGAGCTTAAAGCCTACTGTGTGCAGCATTGTACTATGCTTGGGAGAGTATCCTTCCTGTCTCAAGCCCAAAACCTTGGCGTTATCCTTGACTCCTCTCTCCCATTCAACCTACATAGTTAATCCATCACTAAATCCTGTCGGTTCCACCTTCACTACATTGCTAAAATCCACGCTTTCCTCTCCAAACAAATGGCTACCATGGTAATCCAAGCACTTCTTCTGCCTTGATTACTTTATCAGCCTCCTTGCTGACCTCCCTGCCTCCTGTCTCTCCCCACTCCAGGCCATGCTGCACACCTCTGTCTGGATCATTTTTCTACAAAAATATTCAGTCTGTGTTCCCCCACTCCTCAAAAACCTCTAGTGGTTGTCCATCCACCTTCGCATCAAACAGGAACTCCTTACCATCGGCATTAAAGCACTCAGTCGCCTTGACCTCTCCTGCCTCACCTCGCTGTCTCCTGCAGTCCAAACTGCATACTTCACTCCTCTAATGCTAACCTACTCACTGTACCTCAATCTAGTCTATCTTGCCTCCAGTCTCTCGCCCACGTCCTGCCTCTGGCCTGGAACACCCTCCCTCTTCGTATCCGACAGACAATTACTGTCCCTACCTTCAAAGTTTTATTGAAGGCACATCTCCTCCAAGAAGTCTTCCCTGACTAAGCCTTCATTTCCTTTTCCCACTCCCTGCTGCATCTCCCAGCCCCAAAGCATTTATGTACATATTCATAATTTATTTATATTAACGTCTGTTTCCCCCTCAAGACTAAACTCGTTGTGGGCAGGGATTATGTCTGTTATATTTCAGTGTTGTCCTCTCCCAAGCACTTAGTGCAGTGCCCTGCACATAATAATAATAGTAATGGTATTTGTTAAGCACCCCACAGCATTTATGTACATATCCATAATTTATTTATTTATATTAATGTCTGTTTTCCCCTCAAGACTAAACCCATCTGGGGGCAGGGATTATGTCCGTTATATTTAAGTGTTGTCCTCTCCCAAGCACTTAGTGCAGTGCCCTGTTCATAATAAATATGCTTGATTGAGAGTACCACAGAGTAGGTAAAAATAATAATAATAATAGTTATGGTATTTGTTAGGTGCTTACTATGTTCCAAGCACTGTTCTAAGCACTAGAGTACATACAGGGTAATCAAGTTGGACACAGTCCCTGTTCCACATGAAGCTCACAGTCTCAAGTAACTGGTGCCCAAAGAAGTTAAATGACTTACCCAAGGTCTCGCAGCAGACAAGTGATGAAGCCGGGATTAGAACCCAGGATCTCAGACTCCCAAACCCATGCCCTTGCCACTAGGCCATGCTGACATGGTCTCTGCCCTCAAGCAGTTTACAGGCCAGTAGGGACATGGACACCAAAATAAACCAAAGACTGTAGGAAGAAGGGAAAAGGGATGTGAGCACACTGTAAACTATAAAGCTGGTGGGCAAGGAATGTGTCTGCCAACGCTATTGTCTTGGACTCTCCCAAACATTTAATACAGTGCTCTGCACATTCTCACACTGTCAGTGCTCAATAAATACCCTTGTTGATTAATGCTTTGGGGGTCATGAAGACCCACGGGCTCAGGTTGCACAGAGGAACTGAAGTGGCAGTTGGGGGTATAACCTAGGGAGAAGGATGAGTCTCCTTCTCATCCTCCCCTTCTTCCCCATCTTCCTCCTCCTCATCCTTTCCCTCCCTGTCTGTCATCCTCTTTCTCCTCCAGCTACAGCACCCGCAGGGACCAGGAGAATGACCCCTGGGGACCAAGCGGGCACTGCGTCAGGCCCTGGGCCCTGCCTGCCGGTCTGTGTCCCTCCGGCATCACGGTCTCCAGAGATGGGCCCGGCCCTCTGTGAGCACGTGCAGACGCAGATGGCCTGGGTTAATGCCCAGGGCCCCCCCAGCAAAGCCGGGGGGACCGTCGAGACCTGGGTCCCCTCCTCCTCGGAAGCCGGTGAGTGGGTCAGGGCCAGGGCCGGGCTGGGGGTGGCTGCGATGGGCCACCAAGCCCCAGTCAGCGGCTATGGTCCCTTCTCCTTTCAGGCCCCACTTCCATGTACTCCCCCTCTGGCCCCGGCTTCGTGACCGCCAAGGCGCATCCTCCCACTCTGGCTCCAGTGCTTGATTTAGGGAGGCCACCTGTAAGTAGCCCCCACAATCCCCCGGTGGGCAGGATGGGTGGGGGGCTTCCTGCAGTGCTGTGGCTCTAGCCCGGCCTCCCCCATGGAGCAGCATGGAGAATCACCACAGCCTAGCAGAAGGAGCACTGGCCTGGGAGTAAGAGGACCCGGGTTCTAATCCCAGCTCTGCCATTGGCCTGCTTTCAGACCTTGGGCAAATCACG
This sequence comes from Tachyglossus aculeatus, assembly GCF_015852505.1. Classification (NCBI taxonomy): domain Eukaryota; kingdom Metazoa; phylum Chordata; class Mammalia; order Monotremata; family Tachyglossidae; genus Tachyglossus; species Tachyglossus aculeatus. The sequence continues at coordinate 1,129,906 of NC_052066.1, read as the reverse complement.
TCACTTTTCTGTGCCTCAGTGTCCTCATCTTCAAAATGGAGATTTAAGTCCTACTCTCTCCAACTTAGGCTGTAAGCCCCATGTGGGACATGGACCATGTCTAACCTGATTATCCTGTATCGACCCCTGCGCTTAGGACAGTGTTTGGCACAAAGTAAGCACTTAATATGTACCTTAAAAAAACCCAAAACACGTATACAACAAACAAAATGGGGCAGGTTTAGTTGGCCTCGTAGCAGACCTTGATTTATGCCCGGCATTGACAGCTGCATTGACAGGAGGGATGGACATTCTCATGGACAGATGGACAGTCTGAGATCCCACGGGCCCTGCCCAGCCCTGTTGTTTTGGGGATCTTTTTTATGGTATTTGTTAAATTCTTACTGTATGCTGGCAATAATACTAAGCAGGGGGGTAGAGACAAGGTAATTGGAGTGTACACAGTCCGTGTCCCACCTGGTGCTCACAGTCTTAATCCCCATTTTATAGATGAGGGGACTGTGGGAAAGAGAAGTGAAGTGACTTGTTAACACAGCAGACAAATGGCAGAGCCGGGATTGAAACCCAGGTCCTCTGACCCCCAGGCCCCGGGCTTCTCCCACTAGGCCATGCTGCTTGGAATGTCTCCCTGTCCTGGGGCCCGATAACAGAGCGGAGCCCCAGGCGGGGCTGCTGGCTGCTTCCCCCCTGCCTCTTGACCACTCCCTTCCACTTTGCCCCTCCACAGACCCAGAAAACCAGTTCTGGCGCTCCTCCTTGACCGGCCTACCCACCCCCTGTGGCATCTCTGCCTCCCCCCCTCCCCATAGGGTCCCAGGCTTCGTCGGCCTCCCCTCCTTCCCGTGGGGGCCCTGCCTCGTCGGCCTCCCTTCTTTCCCGGCAGGTTGGACCGTGGGCAGGCTTCTCCCCGCTCTCCCTGATGCTTGTTGTGGTTTCCGTGTCCAGGGTGCCCAGACTGGGTGCTGCCGCCCAGAGGCTTCTCCTACCCCGGGGCCCACTGAACCTGAAGGCCCAGGCTGCCGCTGCCCCCTGGAGCCCCGGGGCGGGCCAGGCCCCCCGCCACTGGCCCCCCCGCCGGTCACCACCCCTCGGCCCACCAGGGAATCAGCCTTGCTGCGCTGCCTCGAGGCCCACCTTGCACTCTGGCGGCAGACCCCCTGCGGTCCCACCCCCGGGCTGGAGGACAAGGAGGCCGCCCGGGACCCAGTGGACATCGCACCCGTGAGGGAGGCCGCCTGCTGCGAGGCGGTGGGGGACGGGGGCTCGGGCCAGGGAGCCCAGAGGCTGCACACCGCCAAGTACCTGCTGGGAGAGATCCAGGCCCTACTGCCCCATAAAGGTACAGCCCTCTCCTCTTTGGGGGTCTCCTTGGGGGGTTTTCCAGGGTCCCCTTGGAGGCCTCTGTGGAGTCCGCTCTGACCTGTCTTTTCCTGCCCCTACCCAGTGAGCAGTGAAATGGCTCCGGGTGTGGGGAAAGTGAAGTGCATGAGACATCAAATGTAAGAACTGTACCTCAGGCCCTGCCCAGCCCCCTCCGCCCAGCCCCAGCCCAGGACCATCTTTAGCAAGGCATTGGGATGTTGGGAGGAGCTGTGTGATTGTTGTGAACCTATACACCCCACCTTCATAGGCATGGACGATCCAACACCCTGACTTCTCTCCATCCCTGACTCTGCCCCAGTGACTCAGCATGGACCATCCAACACCCTTGACTCACCCCTCTCCATTCCTGATTCTACCCCGTGACCCAGCACCAACTGTCCTACATCCCTGACTCTCCCCACTCTATCCCTGACTCCTCCCCAGTGACCCTGCATGGATTGTCCAACACCCTTAACTTTCCTTCCTTCAACCCTAACTGTCCCCCAGTGATCCAGCACGGACCATCCAACACCTCTGACTCTCCCCCAGTGACCCTCAGACCATCCAGCACTCCTGATTCTCCCATCTCCATCCTTGACTCTCCCCGAGTGACCTAACACAGACCATCCGACACCCCTGATTTTCCCTTTTCCATTCCTGATGCTCCCCCAGGGACCCAGCACGGACCGTCCGACCCCCCGATTCTCCCTTCTCCACCCCCTATTCTCCCCCAGTGACCCAGCACGGACAGTCCAACACCCCTGACTCTCCCTTCTCCCTCTGGGACTCTTCTTCAGTGACCCAACATGCAGCAGTGACCATTCAGTATCCCCAGCATGTCATCCATGGCTCCAAGGGGGGTTTCCAGCTGTAGAAGCCCCTCAGTATTGAGCAGCGTCTGCCCAGGGCGGTCCCCGGACAGTTCTGGGGCCACTCAGGCTTGTGCCTGCTGGTAGTTCCAGGGTTTCCCATGGGCTTTCCTCCCAGGGGGTCCCGAGCTCCAGCGCTTGGTCACTGAAATGGCGGCGTGCCTCGCCTCACTCCTGGCAGCTGCCGACGCCGCCCCTGCCCAGCCGGACATCGCCCCGGCCCTGCCTGCCCTACGCCTGGACAACACCCAGCACCAAAAGTAGGTACCACCAGCTGCCTCTCACCATGTGGCTTGAGAAGCAGAGTGGCTTAGTGGATAGAACCCAGGCCTGGGAGTCTGAAGGACCTGGGTTCCAATCCCAGCTCTGCCACATATCTGCTGTGTGACCTTGGGCAAGTCACTTCACTTAGCTGAGCTTCAGTTCCCTCACCTGTCAAGTGGGAATTAAGAGTGTGAGCCCCATGGGGGACAGGGACTGTGTCCAACCTGATTAATTTGTATCTACCCTTGGGCTTAGAACAGTGCGTAGCACATAGTAAGCGCTTAACAAGTTCCATAATTGTTACTGTTATTATGTTTCCTTCCCCCCTTCTGGGCACCCCTCCTGGACCCCCCTCCTGGGCCCTGTCCACAGATGCCCTTGGAGTTCAGGGTTCTCTGTGTATAGGATGAAATTCAGGGGTGAGGGACAGGGGCCGGTGACCCTGGTGTCTGAGGGGCGGTGGGGGCCTCAGTTGACCTTGCATGTGGGACAAGTGTGCCGTCAATCTGCTGTCCGGTAGGCAGTCACTCCTTGGCCAGGTGCTGCGTTGCCTTCTCTCAACTATCTCCATGGCCCACAGGGGGCAGGGAGGGGCTAAAGAACCCGGGCTTTGGAGTCAGAGGTCACGGGTTCAAATCCTGGCTCCGCCAACTGTCAGCTGTGTGACTTTGGGCAAGTCACTTAACTTCTCTGGGCCTCAGTGACCTCACTGTAAAATGGGGATTTAAACTGAGCCCCCCCGTGGATCAACCTGATCACCTTGTAACCTTCCCAGCGCTTAGAACAGTGGTTTGCACATAGTAAGCGCTTAACAAATACCATTATTATTATTATTCTCTTATTTGACTACATGCTAGATGCTGGCCTGGGTCCCCTCAAGCTTCAAGAGACATATCCATGGTATGTGTGCGGCTGAGAGGGAATCTGTAGCCTACTCAGTCAGTCACCCATATTTAATGAGCACTTATTGTGTGCAGAGCACCATACTAAGCTCTTGGGAGAGTACAATGAGAAGCAGCATGGCTCGGTGGAAAGAGCACGGGCTTTGGAGTCAGAGGTCAGGGGTTCAAATCCCGGCTCTGCCAGTTCATTCATTCATTCATTCAATCGTATTTATTGAGCGCTTACTGTGTGCAGAGCACTGTACTAAGTGCTTGGGAAGTACAAGTTGGCCACATATAGAGATGGTCCCTACCCAACAGCGGACTCACAGTCTAGAAGGGGAAGACAGACAACAAAACAAAACATATTAACAAAATAAATAGAATAGTAAATATGTACAAGTAAAATAAAAAGAGTAATAAATATGTACAAACATGCATACAGGCGCTGTGGGGAGGGGAAGGAGGTAGGGCGGGGGGATGGGAGGGAGAGGAAAGAAGGGGCTGAGTCTGGGAAGGCCTCATGGAGGAGGTGAGCTCTCAGTAGGGCTTTGAAGGGAAGAAGAGAGCTAGCTTGGCGGATGTGCGGAGGGAGGGCATTCCAGGCCAGTGGGAGGACGTGGGCCGGGGGTCGACGACGGGACAGATGAGAATGAGGCACAGTGAGTAGGTTAGCGGCAGAGGAACAGAGGCTACGGGCTGGGCTGTAGAAGTAAAGAAGGGAGTTGAGGTAGGAGGGGGCGAGGTGATGGAGAGCCTTGAAGCCGAGAGTGAGGAGTTTTTGCCTGATGCGTAGGTTGATTGGTAGCCACTGGAGATTTTTGAGGAGGGGAGTAACATTCCTAGAGCGTTTCTGCACAAAGATGATCCGGGCAGCAGTGTGAAGTATAGATTGAAGTGGGGAGAGAGAGGAGGATGGGAGATCAGAGAGGAGGCTGATGCAGTAATGCAGTCGGGATAGAAGGAGAGATTGAAACAGCAGGGTAGTGGTTTGGATGGAGAGGAAAGGGCAGATCTTGGCGATGTTGCCGAGGTGAGACCGGCAGGTTTTGGTGACGGATTGGATGTGAGGGGTGAACGAGAGAGCCAGAGTCGAGGATGACACCAAGGTTGCGGGCTTGTGAGACGGGAAGGATGGTAGTGCTGTCAACAGTGACGGGAAAGTCAGGGAGAGGGCAGGGTTTGGGAGGGGAGATAAGGAGTTCAGTCTTGGACATATTGAGTTTTAGATGGCGGGCAGACATCCAGATGGAAATGTCTTGAAGGCAGGAGGAGGCACGAGCCTGAAGGGAAGCCCCTTTCCCTTCGCCGCTCTCGCACCACTAACCCACAGCCCTGGATCACTGCCACTGTCTGCCTCCTTCGCTCTTATGCTCGAGCTGCCGAACGGTGCTGGCGAAAGTCTAAACACCATGCCAACCTCGTTCACTTCAAGTTTATCCTTTCCTGCCTTAACTCAGCCCTCTCTTCTGCCAGACAAAACTATTTCTCCTCCCTTATTGACACCCATGCCCATCACCCCCGCCAGCTCTTCCGTACATTCAACTCCCTTCTCAGGCCCCCGGTTCCTCCCCCTCCTCCTTCCCTCACCCCCAACGATCTGGCCTCCTACTTCATTAACAAAATTAAATCCATCAGGTCCGACCTCCCCAAAGTCTCTTCCCCCCCTTTCTCCATCCCCCCGGCTCTCAACACTCTCTGCTACTCTCCCATCCTTCCCAGCGGTATCCTCAGAGGAACGCTCCTCCCTCCTCTCAAGTGCTACTCCGGCCACCTGTGCTTCTGACCCATTTCCCTCTCATCTTATGAAATCTCTCGCTCCATCCCTTCTCCCCTCCTTAACTTCCATCTTCAACCGCTCACTCTCCACTGGTTCCTTCCCCTCTGCCTTCAAACATGCCCATGTCTCTCCCATCCTAAAAAAACCTTCTCTTGACCCCACCTCACCTTCTAGTTATCGTCCCATATCCCTCCTACCATTCCTTTCCAAACTCCTTGAACGAGTTGTCTACACGCGCTGCCTCGAATTCCTCAACACCAACTCTCTCCTCGACCCCCTCCAGTCTGGCTTCCGTCCCCTTCATTCCACGGAAACTGCCCTCTCAAAGGTCACCAATGACCTCCTGCTTGCCAAATCCAACGGCTCATATTCTGTCCTAATCCTCCTCGACCTCTCAGCTGCCTTTGACACTGTGGACCACCCCCCTTCTCCTCAACACGCTATCTGACCTTGGCTTCACAGACTCCGTCCTCTCCTGGTTCTCCTCTTATCTCTCCGGTCGTTCTTTCTCAGTCTCTTTTGCAGGCTCCTCCTCCCCCTCCCATCCTCTTACTGTGTGGGTTCCCCAAGGTTCAGTGCTTGGTCCCCTTCTGTTCTCAATCTACACTCACTCCCTTGGTGACCTCATTTGCTCCCACGGCTTCAACTATCATCTCTACGCTGATGACACCCAGATCTCCATCTCTGCCCCTGCTCTCTCCCCCTCCCTCCAGGCTCGCATCTCCTCCTGCCTTCAGGACATCTCCATCTGGATGTCCGCCCGCCACCTAAAGCTCAACATGTCGAAGACTGAGCTCCTTGTCTTCCCTCCCAAACCTTGTCCTCTCCCTGACTTTCCCATCTCTGTTGACGGCACTACCATCCTTCCCGTCTCACAAGCCCGCAATCTTGGTGTCATCCTCGACTCCGCTCTCTCGTTCACCCCTCACATCCAAGCCATCACCAAAACCTGCCGGTCTCAGCTCCGCAACACTGCCAAGATCCGCTCTTTCCTCTCCATCCAAACTGCTACCCTGCTCATTCAAGCTCTCATCCTATCCCGTCTGGACTACTGCACCAGCCTTCTCTCTGATCTCCCATCCTCGTGTCTCTCTCCACTTCAACCCATACTTCGTGCTGCTGCCCGGATTATCTTTGTCCAGAAACGCTCTGGGCATATTACTCCCCTCCTCAAAAATCTCCAGTGGCTACCAATCAATCTGCGCATCAGGCAGAAACTCCTCACCCTGGGCTTCAAGGCTGTCCATCACCTCGCCCCCTCCTCCCTCACCTCCCTTCTCTCCTTCTACTGCCCAGCCCGCAACCTCGCTCCTCCACCGCTAATCTCCTCACTGTACCTCGTTCTCGCCTGTCCCGCCGTCGACCCCCAGCCCACGTCATCCCCCGGGCCTGGAATGCCCTCCCTCTGCCCCTCCGCCAAGCTAGCTCTCTTCCTCCCTTCAAGGCCCTGCTGAGAGCTCACCTCCTCCAGGAGGCCTTCCCAGACTGAGCCCCTTCCTTCCTCTTCCCCTCATCCCCCTCTCCATCCCCCCATCTTACCTCCTTCCCTTCCCCACAGCACCTGTATATATGTATATATGGTTGTACATATTTATTGCTCTATTTATTTATTTATTTATTTATTTTACTTGTACATTTCTATCCTATTTTATTTTGTTGGTATGTTTGGTTCTGTTCTCTGTCTCCCCCTTTTAGACTGTGAGCCCACTGTTGGGTAGGGACTGTCTCTATGTGATGCCAATTTGTACTTCCCAAGCGCTTAGTACAGTGCTCTGCACATAGCGCTCAATAAATACTATTGATTGATTGATTGAAGGGAAGGAGAGAGAGCCGGGGCAGAGTTATAGATTTGGGTGTCATCAGCGTAGAGATGATAGTTGAAGCTGTGGGAGCGAATGAGTTCACCAAGGGAGTGAGTGTAGATAGAGAACAGAAGGGGACCAAGAACTGACCCTTGAGGAACCCCTACAGTAAGGGGATGGGACGAGGAGAAGGAGCCCGCAAAAGAGACTGAGAATGAACGGCCCGAGAGATAAGAGGAGAACCGGGAAAGGACAGAGTCAGTGAAGCCAAGGTTGGAGAGCGTTTTGAGGAGAAGGGTGTGGTCCACAGTGTCGAAGGCAGCTGAGAGGTCGAGGAGGATTAGGATAGAGTGGGAGCCGTTGGATTTGGCAAGCAGGAGGTCATTGGTGACCTTTGAGAGGGCAGTTTCCGTGGAATGAAGGGGACGGAAGCCAGATTGGAGGGGGTTGAGGAGAGAGTTGGCGTTGAGGAATTCGAGGCAGCGCGTATAGACGACTCGTTCAAGGAGTTTGGAAAGGAATGGTAGGTGGGAGATAGGGCGATAACTATAAGGGGAGGTGGGGTCAAGAGAGGGTTTTTTTAGGATGGGGGAGATGTGGGCATGTTTGAAGGCAGAGGGGAAGGAACCCATGGAGAGTGAGCGGTTGAAGATGGAAGTTAAGGAGGGGAGGAGGGACGGAGCAAGAGATTTCATAACATGAGAGGAAATGGGGTCAGAAGCACAGGTGGCCGGAGTCGCAGTTGAGAGGAGGAAGGAGATCTCATTTGAGGATACTGCTGGGAAGGATGGGAGAGTAGCGGAGAGGGTTGAGAGCCGGGGGGTTGGAGAAGGGGGAGGAGTGACTTTGGGGAGCTCAGACCTGATAGAGTTAATTTTACTAATGAAGTAGGAGGCCAGATTGTTGGGGGTGAGGGAAGGAGGAGGGAGAGGAACAGGGGGCCTGAGAAGGGAGTTAAATATATGGAAGAGCTGACTGGGATGGTGGGCATGGGTGTCAATAAGGGAGGAGAAATAGTTTTGTCTGGCAGAGGAGAGGGCAGAGTTAAGGCAGGAAAGGATAAACTTGAAGTGGACGAGGTTGGCTTGGTGTTTAGACTTTCGCCTGCAGCGTTCAGCAGCTCGAACATAAGACCGAAGGAGGCGTTCAGTGGCAGTGATTCGGGGCTGTGGGTTAGTGGTACGAGAGTGGCTAGAGCGGGAGAGTTGTCAGCTGTGTGACTTTGGGTAAGTCACTTCTCTGGACCTCAGTGACCTCATCTGTAAAATGGGGATTAAAACTGTGAGCCCACTGTGGGACAACCTGATCACTTTGTAACCTCCCCAGCACTTAGAACAGTGCTGTACATAAAGTAAGCGCTTAATAAATGCCATCATTATTATTACAATATAGCAATAAACAGACACATTCCCTGCCTGTGGCGAGCATACAGTCTAGAGAGGGAGACAGGCATTCATATAAATAAATGACAGATAGGGACATAAGTGCTCTGGGGCTGGGAGTGGGGATGAATAAAGGGAGCAAGTCAGGGCAACGCAGAAGGGAGAAGAGGAAAAGAGATCTTGGACAGGGAAGACTCCTTAGAGAAGACGTGCCTTCAGTAAGGCATTGAAGGGGGAGAGAGTAATTGTCAGATATGAGGAGGGTGGGCGTTCCAGGCCAGAGGTAGGATGTGGGCGAGAGGTTGGTAGCAAAACAGACAAGGTCAAGGTACAGTGAGAGGGTTGGCATTGGAGGAGCCAAGTGTGTGGGCCGAGTTGTGGTGATGAGGGAGTTGAGGTTGGAGGGGGCAAGGTGATTGAGGGCTTTAAAGCCAATGGTGTGGAGTTCCTATTTGATGCAGAATTGGATGGGCTAACCACTGGAGGTTCTTGAAGAGAAGAAGAGTGCTTAGTACAGTACTGTGCACACAGTAAGCGCTCAATAAATACGATTGAATGAATGAATGAGTACATACGATTGAATGAATAAGAAGGGAAACATGGGCCAGCGGATAAAGCCCGAGCCTGGGAGTCAGAAGGACCTGGGTTCTAATTCCAGCTTTGCCAGTTGTCTGCTGTGGGGCAAGTCACTTCACTTCTCTGCTCCTCAGTTGCCTCATCAGCAGAATGGGGGTTGGGACAGGGACTGTGTCCAATCTAAATAGCTCATATCTACCCTAGCATTTAGTATAGTACCTGGCACATAGTAAGTGTTTAACAAATACTATAAAAAGGGCGGGGGTCAGTGCGGGACCCACCGCCTCCGCAGTTCAAACACCCTGAGCTCGGGCTGACCGTCCAGACTTTGCACCTAATAGTGCACTCCATACTGCCCTCAAGGCTCACTGCTGGCCTCCTGAAGGTGTCTGTTCCATCCCAGCAGCTTTCAGGGAGCAGGGAATCATCCACCAATTCCAGTGTCCCAGCATCCCCCCAGGAAGCCAAGAACCCCCCCACGCCTGAACATACCAGCTTCCCCCAGGGATCTGGGCCACTCACCAGTTCCAACGCCTCAGCCTGGAACTGCCCACTAGCACCAGTGCCTCAGAAGCACCCGGGGAGCCTGGATCCACCCCCAGCTCCGATGGCAGAAGCGACGGGGTGTTGTCTCCATATGCCTTTGCCCAAGCAGCCCAGGTCCCGGGTCTCAATTGACCTCCGCCACTCATGCTGACTCTGACCTAACGACTTTTCCTCCACCCTGGGAGACGGGAAGACAGGGTCCGGTGGCAGCTGTGGGGGCTGGCCGCAGACCAGACTAAAGATCTCCAGAGCCGCAAGAGCTGCCCACCCTCCCCTGTGAATGCGAGACCTGTACCACACACAGACTCCACGTCTGGCTCCTCGACCACTTCCACCGATGTCACTGATGGGCAAGGCTCAAAATCAGACAACAGTGCGAAATCACGGACAGCTGCGCTCGCCTCAAAGTGGCTACATTGGGTGGGACCTGGAAGGAAAACGAGTGACAGTGGGAAACCCAAACAGCTGCTCTACAGAGACCTGAGATGGCAAAACCAGAAATTGGGCGGGTAGAGGAAGCGCTTTAAGAACGCGTAAAACAGATTTGAAAACTGGGAGACAATGGCCGAGGATGGGCCAGCATGGCGCGCTCTCGGAAAACGAGTGACTCTTCTCAGGGGGAAACTTTACAAGGGTTGGGAGACAACAAGGTAAATAATAATAATAATGGAATTTGTTAAGCGCTTACTATGTGCAAAGCAAATGCAAACCCCACAGCACAGCCAGGTGTGTGCAGTGCATTTGGGGCCATGAGTGCCACAGTAACCTATCAGCCGCACACTCTCTGTCGCATGATTGGCTCAGTTGGTATGGCAGGTGGAGAGATCTGACAGAAAGACAGAGACAGAGTGCGTTCAGCCCACTGTTGGGTAGGGACTGTCAATATATGTTGCCAACTTGTACTTCCCAAGCGCTTAGTACAGTGCTCTGCACACAGTAAGCGCTCAATAAATACGATTGATGATGATGATGATGATGTTGTGTCCAGTGAATTGGACAGCTTGGGCTGAACTACTGTCCGTTGCCATGGGGTGGCACTGTGAACCTCTCCCAAGGCCTTTGGGGCATTTAGTACAGTGCTCTACAGTCAGTTAGCATTTAGTTAGCTTCTAGACTGTGAGCCCACTGTTGGGTAGGGACTGTCTCTATATGTTGCCAACTTGTACTTTCCAAGCACTTAGTACAGTGCTCTGCACACAGTAAGCGCTCAATAAATATGATTGATTGATTGATTAATAAATACGATTGATGATGAGCATGTGATGGAACCACATCCAGGAGCAGCCCAGCTGCTAGCCCTGGGGACAGCAAGACTGCCAACTCCATCACTTGCTGTTGTCCCCAAATCATCTTTCCCCATCTGGCCAGCCTTGTTTATCCTCCACCTGCAGTGGCTGGGGACCCCCCCACCCCCAATTTTTTTTTTTAAATAATGGCATTTGTTAAGCACTTACTGGGGTAGATATAAGGTAGGTTGGACACAGTCCATGTCCCAGAGAAGCAGCGTGGCTTAGTGGAAAGAGCACGGGCTTGGGAGTCAGAGGTCATGGGTTCTAATCCTGGCTCCGCCGCTTATCAGCTCTGTGACTTTGGGCAAGTCACTTAACTTCTCTGTGCCTCAAGTTACCTCATCTGGAAAATGGGAATTAAGACTGTGAGCCCCAGGTGGGACAACCTGATTACTTTGTATCTACCCCAGTGCTTAGAACAGTGCTTGGCACATAGTAAGTGCTTAACAAATACCATCATTATTTATTATTATTTTATGGGATTGACAGTCTTAATCCCCATTTTACCGATGCGGGAACTGAGGCACAGGAAAGTTAAGCGACTTCCCGAGGTCACACAGCAGACAAATGGCAGAGCCGGGATTAGAACCCAGGTCCTCCCTCCTGGCCCCTCTTGGTCAGGGAGCTGTAAATAGTAGTAATGATTGTGGTATTTGTTAAAAGCATACTCTGTGCCAAGCAGTCTATAGTCCCTGTCCCACAGGGGGCTTACAGCCTAAATAGGAGGGAGAACAGGTTTTGAATCCTCATTTTGCATATGAGGGAACTGAAGCACAGAGAAGCGAAGTGACCTGACTTCTGACAAGCGATGAGCCGGAATTAGAACCCAGGTCCCCAGACTCCCAGGCCCGGCTCTTTCCATTAGGCCACACTGCTTCTCCATAACCTGCCCCAGCTGGCCAGATGCCCCAGGTCCCAATCAATCAATCAATCGTATTTATTGAGCGCTTACTGTGTGCAGAGCCCTGTACTAAGCGCTTGGAAAGTACAAGTTGGCAGCATATAGAGACGGTCCCTACCCAACAGTGGGTTCACAGTCTAGCCCTATATAAGGCTAGATTAAATGGTATATAAGTGTCGCCTTAACATGTAAATATGGGTGTTATTTACAATGTAAATGCATTAACATAGCTACTCTTCTGTAACTGAGTACACAGTTTGGAGTTATTTTGTTAAAACAAAATCGGAGAAGCAGCGTGGCTCAGTGGAAAAAGCCCGAGCTTTGGAGTCAGAGGTCCCAGCCCTGAAGGGGTGCCCAACTCCACCCCATGGCAACCTAGACCCCTTTTCTCTTCCTCCCTGCCACCCCCGCCCAGATGTGAATTGTGTGCAGTGTGCGGTCTTGCCTATGGGTAGGAGATAAATACGATTATACGTATAAATAAATACGATTGATGTTGATGTTGATGTTGAGAGAGCCCGCAGCCTGACTCTCAAATTGGGGAAAGAGGTGCACACCGTGTTTGTGAGGTGTTCAGGCGAGGTTATGTTTGGGAGGTTTTGTGGCTCTTTGGTTGTGTTTGGCAGGTTTGGGGGCTCTCTAGTTGTGTTTCCAGGTTGTGTGACTCTGCTTACTGGCTGTGCTTGAGAGGTTATGAGGATGTCTGGGTGTGTTTTGAGGTAGTGTGGCTCTCTGGTTGTGCTTGCGCAGTTGTGTGGCTGTCTCAGCGCACAGCACTCCCCGGAGCTGGGATCTGCAGGTTTCTTGGTGGCTGGTGGCCAGTGGCCAGTGTCTAGGCCTCAGGGAGTTGTGGGCTTCAGTGGGGGCGGCTGCCTGGTCCTGCCAGTCCCCCTGCCCATGATCCCCACTGGCTGACCCTTCCCCGAACTGCGTGGTGCCTATATCTTCCCCGTCCTGAGTCCTGTACGCACTCTGCGCCCATCGCGTGTCCACGGGGTGAGCCCGTGCCATGTATCTGTGGTGTGGGCCCAGGTGTTTCTGCTACGGGTGCCCATTGCGTGCCCTTGGGGGTATGTCCACATCGTGTGCCTGGGTTGTGCCTGCACAGTGTGCAGGCAGGAAATGTTTCTGGGGGAGCAGCTTGGGCCCACCCTTCCTGGGGACGGGGGCAGGCAGGCAAGGGGCCACATGCTCAGTAGCGTGGGGCTGGAGGGGGCAGTGTGCCTGGAGTCCACGGAGCAGTGCAGAGGTCAGAGTTCACGCAGTGTGGCAGGGCAATCTGATGGCAGTCTAGAAGGCACTGGGGTGGACTGTGGTCCCAGCCAATGACCCTGGGCTGTTTCCCCACACTCCCCTCCCCCCGGGCCTGGTGTAGGAGTGGGCACATCCTTCTTGGCTCAAAGCCCCACAGCCCGCGACCTCAGGCTTCTCGTCGTTGTCGTCCAGGCCACAGGACATTTCGAACCGTCAGCCGGGAGAGAAAGCGTGGAGCGGCCTGGACTGGACCTGCCCTCTACACAGCTGTGAACGTACGTAGCAGCGCTGGGCCTCTCTGGGAACCTCTCCTGCTACCCCTGAGCCCAGGTCCCAATTGGGCAGTCACTGTGTGCAGAGCACTAGACTGAGTACTTGGGAGAGGACAAAAGAGCTAGCTGACACACTATCCCTACCTGCAAGGAACTGACAGTCTGCTCTGTGCCGAGCACCGTGTTGAGTACTTGGGAGAAGACGATAGTATTCATTGTTCGTTCAGTCAGTCATATTCACTGAGCACTTACTGGGTGCAGAGCACTGTACTAAGCAGTTGGAAAGTGCAGTTCAGCTACAAATGGAGACAATCCCTGCCCACAACGGGCTCACAGTCTAGAAGTGGGGAGCATCAATATAAATAAATAGAATTATAGATATATATATAGACACATCATTAATATAAATAAATAGAATTATAAGTATGTGCATGTATACACAAGTACTGTGGCGGGGGGAGGGGTGTAGAGCAAAGGGAGCGAGTCGGGGTGAGAGGAGGGGAGGGGGAAAAGAGAAAAAGGGGGGCTTAGTCTGGGAAGGCCTCCTGGAGGAGGTGAGCTCTCAGTAGGGCTTTGAAGGAGGGAAGAGAGCTAGTTTGGCGGATGTGAGGAGGGAGGGCATTCCAGGCCAGAGTTAGGACGTGGGCCAGGGGTCGCCAACGGGACACGTGAGAATGAGGCACAGTGAGAAAGTTAGCACCAGAGGAGCATAATAGACATGATCCCTTCCCTCAAGGAGCTTACTCTCTCCCATGTGCAAAGCACTGGACTGAGCACTTGGCAGGGAACATTGGAGTTGGTGGACATGCTCCTGCCCTCAGGGAGCTGTCAGTCTAGTGGGGGAGGCAGACACTATTTTCCTCACCGCTGCATCAAACAGAAAGAGAAGCACCAGACAGCAAGCGCCCAACACAGCACTCTGCACATAGTAGGTGTCATTCTGCACATGCCTCCCCATTCCTCAAGACCCTTCAGTGGTTGCCCACCCACCTCCACATGAAATAGAAACTCTTCACCCTTTAAAGCTCTTCGTCAGCTCACCCCCTCCTGCCTCCCTTCACTGCTCTCATTCGTTCATTCATTCATTCAATCGTATTTATTAAGCACTTACTGTGTGCAGAGCACTGTACTAAGCACTCGGGAAAGTACAATACAACAATAAACAGTGACAGTCCCTGCCCACAACGAGGTCACAGTCTAGACTCTCCTACTCCAGTTCAACCCGCGTATTCTGATCCTCTAACACTGACCTACTCACTGCACCTCCATCTCAACTATCTTGTAGCTGACTCCCCACCTACACCCTCTCTCTGGCCTGGAACTCCCTCCCCCTTCCTATCTGACAGACGACCGCTCTTTCCACCTTCAGAGCTCTCCTAAAATCCCATCTCTTCCAAGATGCCTTTCCTTACTAAGCCCTCACTTCCCCATCCGCCCTCCCCTTAACGTCAACTGTGCACGTGGGTACCTGTGTGCCCATTAAACACTTTGCTGCTCACCCCAGCCCTGTAGTTGTACACATCCATATACTCTACTATTTCCCCTATCTCTAATCTATTTTAATGTCTGTCTCCCCCTGTAGACCTAAAGCTCCTTGTGGGCAGGGACCATGTCTTCCAGTTCTGTATTCATTCATTCCTTCAGTCGTATTTATCGACTACTTACTGTGTGCGGAACACTGTACTAAGTACTTGGGAGGGGACAATACAACAATAAGTGGACACGTTCCCTTCTCACAGTGAATTTACAGTCTGCGGGTGGAGGGGGTGGGGATTATACTCTCCCAAGAGCTTGGTACAGAGCTCTTGGCACAGTAAACACTGCATTGATTGATTGGTTGGTTCTGAAATAAGCAGTCCATGTGGGAGTTGGGTGGGTCAGAGAAGCAGCATGGTGTAGGGGGTAGAGCCCAGGCCTGGGAATCAGAAGGTCATGGGTTCTAATCCGGGCTCCACCAGTTGTCTGCTGTGTGGCCTTGGGAAAGTCGCTTCACTTCTCTGGGCCTCAGTTCCCTCAACTGTAAAAATGGGGATTGAGAATGCAAGCCCCCTGTGGGACAAGGACTGTGTCCAACCTGATTAATTTGTATCTACCCAGCACTTAGAACAGTGCTTTCCAAATAGTAAGCACTTAACAAGGACCATAATCATCAAATGTCTCGGGGAGGAGGGCGGATTTCAGGAGGCTTTAAAGACCGGGACAGCAGTCCCAGCTGTGCCAGGGGCCTGCTATGCTGGGTGACCTTAGGGGAGTCCCTGCCCCTCCCTGGGCCTCCCTGGGCCTCAGTTACATGGGAAGCAGTTGTGGCTTAGGGGAAAGAGCCTGGGCGTCAGAGGACCCAGGTTCTAATTCTGATGCCGCCAGTTGTCTGCTAATGTGACCTTGAGTAAGTCCCCTCATTCACTTCCACATGCCTTAGTTGCTTCATCTGCAAAATGGAGATTCAGTCCCTGTTGTCCCTCCTACTTAGCCCCTTGTGGGACAGGGACTGTGTCTGACTTAATTATCTTGTATCTACTCCAGTGCTCAGTAATAATAATAATAATAATAATGATGGCATTTACTAAGTGCTTACTATGTGAAAAGCACTGTTCTAAGCACTGGGGAGGATACAAGGTGATCAGGTTGTCCCACGGAGGGGCTCACAGTCTTAATCCCCATTTTACAGATGAGGTAACTGAGGCACAGAGAAGTTGTGACATGCCCAAAGTCACACAGCTGACAATTGGCGGAGCCGGAATTTGAACCCATGACCTCTGACTCCAAAGCCCATCTCTTTCCACTGAGCCATGCTGCTTCTCCTTACAGTGCTTGGCACATAGTAAGCGCTTAGCAACTATAATAATAATAATACTAGGCACCCCCAGGGAGTAGGACCAGCATTGTGAAAACATCGTGGTGTAGTGGATAGAGGCTGGGCTTGGGAGTCAGAAGGTCATGGGTTCTAGTCCTGGCTCCTCCACTTGTCTGCTGTGTAGCCTGTTTAGCCTTCTCTGTGCCTCAATTACCTCATCTGTAAAATGGGGATTAAGGCTGTGATTGCCACGTGGGACAGGGACTGTGTTCAACCCAATTTGCTTGCATCCACCCCAGCGCTTAGTACACTGCCAGGCACATAGTAAGCGCTTAACAAATACTACAATTATTACTATTATCATCAGCCATCATTGTCCAGTTCCAGCCTACTGGCCTCTTGAGCCCCCGGCAGCTGTGGGACGTGGGCTGGAGGCAGTCCTGGTCAACCATCGCCTCTCCCCCCAGGGTCTGGCTGTGGCCGTGGCCCGGTGCTGCGAGGGCTGGGCGGGGGGGCCCCCGGGGGCCGAGGCCACCGCAGTGTACAGGGGGAGAATCATCTGGGGGCCGACCATGGGTGCATGTCCCCGAGGGTCTTCCTCCTCCCTCTTCCCCTTCCCAGGCAGCCCCCAGCCACTAGCTCCGTATCTGCTGATTCAGCTGCACTAGCCCCCACCTGCTCCCCCGGAGAGCCACAGCTCGGGCCCCCACGGAGCGGGGGTGGTCCCGGCCGGGCGGTGGCCACCTGCCAGTCCAGGGGGAAGATGCGGGACCACCCCGGCTCTGTCCAGCCCACCCCCACCCCTGTCTCTGTAGCCGCCAGGGCCGCCCGCTCCAGCCGCTCCCTGGGCCGCCCACCCACCCAGCCACCACCGCCCCCCTGGAGCCGGTGACGCGTTTCTTTACACTTCATTTGGGAGCCGCAGGCCCATTCCCTTCATTCCACGTTTCAACGTCCTGTCTCCAGCAATGTTTATGCTTCTCTCCCCTCCTCGCCCCTCCGACCGGACAAAGTCGTCGATTCAGACAGTCGAAGAACGCTTGCCATCTGCCCGGTCCCCCCACCCCCCAACTCCCCTCCAGCCCCCGCCCCCCGCCCCATCCCCACCCCCACCGGCCCCAGGGACTCAGGTACTGGGGGAGAAAACCAGACCCTCTCCAGGGCCGCGGCCAAGAACCGCACGGCCCCGACCTGTAAACATGTCAGGAACGGGTCTGGGCCTGAAACCAGCTGGAAGCCCCCGTCCCACACGGCGCCTTTGGCCCAGTACAGACAAATTCCGCTGGCTCCCCTCCCCCACGCCCTCCCTGCCTGCTGGAAACCCGGGCAGAGTATTATTCTGGGCCGAGCACTGGACCGAGCACGTGAGTGGGAATAATAGAGCGGTTACACATGAACCTTGCCCTCAAGGAACTTACATTCATTCATTCATTCATTCAATCGTATTTATTGAGCGCTAACTGTGTGCAGAGTCTTTCAGTCTAATGGGGGAGACCAGCATTAGTTACATGTAGTGGTAGCAGCAGAGTACAAAGACGTGTACAGAAGCATCGTCGGGAAGGGAGGCACGCGGTGGGTGATGAGGGGACAGGCAGGGGTTGATTACCCAAGTGCTGAGGAAGTAATAGGTCATATTTGAGTGCTTTGTGCAGACCACTCTACAAAGTGCTCGTGCGAGCACAGTGTATCAGAGATGGTAGACATGTTCCCTGCCCATAACAAGCTTACAGTCTGGAGGGCGAGACAGACATTAACTTGGAGAAATGGCAGAGTGTGAGAAGATGGACATTAAAGCCCTGGAGCTGAGGACAGGGTGACTGTCGTGTGGTTTTTTTTAAAAACTAAAAGTTATTAAGCACTTTACTATGTGCCAGGCACTGTACTAAAAGCTCTGCGGTAGATATACAAGCTAATCAGGTTGGACGCAATCCATGTCAATCAGTCACTCAATCGTATTAAGCACGTACTGTGTGCAGAGCACTGTACAAAGCTCTGGGCGAGTGCAAAATAACAGAGTTGTTAGACACAGTCCCTGTCCACAAGGAGCTTACAGTCTTGAAGGGGAGACAGACATTAATATAAATAAACTACAGATTTGGATCTAAGTGCTGTGGGGTTGGGGGAGGAATGAATAAAGGGAATAAATCAGGGGGACATTGAGGAGTGAGAGAAGAGGAAATAATAATAACAATTGTGGTATTTGTTAAGTGCTTTCTATATGCAGGCACTGTACTAAGTGCTAGAGTGGATACAAACAAATCAAGCCTATATCGGGCTCACAGTCTTAGACCCCATTGTGCAGATGAGGTAACTGAGGCCCAGAGAAGTAAAGTGACTTGCCCAAGGTCACACAGACAAGTGGTGGAGCCGGGATTAGAACCCAGGTCCTTCTCCTTCTCTCCTACAGCCCAGCCCGCACCCTCCACTCCTCTGCCGCTTATCTCCTCACCGTGCCTCGTTCTCGCCTTTCCCGCCATCGACCCCCGGCCCACGTCATCCCCGTGACCTGGAATGCCCTCCCTCCCAACATCCACCAAGCTAGCTCTCTTCCTCCCTTCAAGGCCCTACTGAGAGTTCACCTCCTCCAGGAGGCCTTCCCAGACTGAGCCCCCTCCTTCCTCTCCCCCTCGTCCCCCTCCCCATCCCCTCCGTCTTGCCTCCTTCCCTTCCCCACAGCACCTGTATATGTGTATATATGTTTGTACATATTTATTACTCTATTTATTTTACTTGTACATATCTATTCTATTTATTTTATTTTGTTAATATGCTTGTTTTGTTCTCTGTCTCCCCCTTCTAGACTTTGAGCTCACTGTTGGGTAGGGACTGTCTCTATATGTTGCCAACTTGTACTTCCCAAGCGCTTAGTACAGTGCTATGCACACAGTAAGCGCTCAATAAATACGATTGATTGATTGATTCTTACTCCCAGACCCAGGCACTTTATACTAGGCCATGCTCCTCTTGGGGTAGGTGTGCCTTCAATAAGACTTTGAAGGTGGGGAGAGTAATTATCTTTTGGATATGAAGAGGGAGGATGTTCCAGGCCAGAGGTAATCAATCAATCAATCAATCGTATTTATTGAGCGCTTACTGTGTGCAGAGCACTGTACTAAGTGCCTGGGAAGTACAAGTTGGCAACGTATAGAGACGGTGCCTACCCAACAGTGGGCTCACAGTCTAGAAGGGGGAGACAGAGAACAAAACAAAACATATTAACAAAATAAAATAAATAGAATAGATATGTACAAGTAAAATAAATAGAATAATAAATATGTACAAACATATATGCATATATACAGGTGCTGTGGGGAAGAGAAGGAGGTAAGACAGGGGATGGAGGGGGGGCGAGGGGGAGAGAAAGGAGGGGGCTCAGTCTAGGAAGGCCTCCTGGAGGAGGTGAGCTCTCAGTAGGGCCTTGAAGGGAGGAAGAGAGCTAGCTTGGCGGATGTGGGGAGGGAGGGCATTCCAGGCCAGGGGGATGACGTGGGCTGGGGGTCGACGGCGGGACAGGCGAGAATGAGGCACAGTGAGGAGATTAGCAGCAGAGGAGCGGAGGGTACGGGCTGGGCTGTAGAAGGAGAGAAGGGAGGTGAGGTAGGAGGGGGCGAGGTGATGGACAGCCTTGAATCAATCAATCAATCAATCGTATTTATTGAGCGCTTACTATGTGCAGAGCACTGTACTAAGCGCTTGGGAAGTACAAATTTGCAACACATAGAGACAGTCCCTACCCAACAGTGGGCTCACAGTCTAAAAGGGGGAGACAGAGAACAGAACCAAACATACCAACAAAATAAAATAAATAGGATAGAAATGTACAAGTAAAATAAATAAATAAATAAATAAATAGAGTAATAAATAAGTACAACCATATATGCATATATACAGGTGCTGTGGGGAAGGGAAGGAGGTAAGATGGGGGGATGGAGAGGGGGACGAGGGGGAGAGGAAGGAAGGGGCTCAGTCTGGGAAGGCCTCCTGGAGGAGGTGAGCTCTCAGCAGAGCCTTGAAGGGAGGAAGAGAGCTAGCTTGGCGGAGGGGCAGAGGGAGGGCATTCCAGGCCCGGGGGATGACGTGGGCCGGGAGTCGACGGCGGGACAGGCGAGAACGAGGTACAGTGAGGAGATTAGCGGTGGAGGAGCGGAGGTTGCGGGCTGGGCAGTAGAAGGAGAGAAGGGAGGTGAGGTAGGAGGGGGCGAGGTGATGGACAGCCTTGAAGCCCAGGGTGAGGAGTTTCTGCCTGATGCGCAGATTGATTGGTAGCCACTGGAGATTTTTGAGGAGGGGAGTAATATGCCCAGAGCGCTTCTGGACAAAGATAATCCGGGCAGCAGCATGAAGTATGGATTGAAGTGGAGAGAGACACGAGGATGGGAGATCAGAGAGAAGGCTGGTGCAGTAGTCCAGACGGGATAGGATGAGAGCTTGAATGAGCAGGGTAGCGGTTTGGATGGAGAGGAAAGGGCGGATCTTGGCAATGTTGCGGAGCTGAGACCGGCAGGTTTTGGTGACGGCTTGGATGTGAGGGGTGAATGAGAGAGCGGAGTCGAGGATGACACCAAGGTTGCGGGCTTGTGAGACGGGAAGGATGGTAGTGCCGTCAACAGAGATGGGAAAGTCAGGGAGAGGACAAGGTTTGGGAGGGAAGACAAGGAGCTCAGTCTTCGACATGTTGAGCTTTAGGTGGCGGGCGGACATCCAGATGGAGACGTCCTGAAAGGCAGGAGGAGATGCGAGCCTGGAGGGAGGGGGAGAGAGCAGGGGCAGAGATGTAGATCTGGGTGTCATCAGCGTAGAGATGATAGTTGAAGCCGTGGGAGCAAATGAGGTCACCAAGGGAGTGAGTGTAGATTGAGAACAGAAGGGGACCAAGCACTGAACCTTGGGGAACCCCCACAGTAAGAGGATGGGAGGGGGAGGAGGAGCCTGCAAAAGAGACTGAGAAAGAACGACCGGAGAGATAAGAGGAGAACCAGGAGAGGACGGAGTCTGTGAAGCCAAGGTCAGATAGCGTGTTGAGGAGAAGGGGGTGGTCCACAGTGTCAAAGGCAGCTGAGAGGTCGAGGAGGATTAGGACAGAATATGAGCCGTTGGATTTGGCAAGCAGGAGGTCATCGGTGACCTTTGAGAGGGCAGTTTCCGTGGAATGAAGGGGACGGAAGCCAGACTGGAGGGGGTCGAGGAGAGAGTTGTTGTTGAGGAATTCTAGACAGCGCGTGTAGACAACTCGTTCAAGGAGTTTGGAAAGGAATGGTAGGAGGGATATGGGATGATAACTAGAAGGTGAGGTGGGGTCAAGAGAGGGTTTTTTTAGGATGGGAGAGACATGGGCATGTTTGAAGGCAGAGGGGAAGGAACCAGTGGAGAGTGAGCGGTTGAAGATGGAAGTTAAGGAGGGGAGAAGGGATGGAGCGAGAGATTTCATATGATGAGAGGGAATGGGGTCAGAAGCACAGGTGGCCGGAGTAGCACTTGAGAGGAGGGAGGAGAGTTCCTCTGAGGATACCGCTGGGAAGGATGGGAGAGTAGCAGAGAGTGTTGAGAGCCGGGGGGATGGAGAAAGGGGGGAAGAGACTTTGGGGAGGTCGGACCTGATGGATTTAATTTTGTTACTGAAGTAGGAGGCCAGATCGTTGGGGGTGAGGGAAGGAGGAGGGGGAGGAACCGGGGGCCTGAGAAGGGAGTTGAATGTACGGAAGAGCTGGCGGGGGTGATGGGCATGGGTGTCAATAAGGGAGGAGAAATAGTTTTGTCTGGCAGAAGAGAGGGCTGAGTTAAGGCAGGAAAGGATAAACTTGAAGTGAACGAGGTTGGCATGGTGTTTAGACTTTCAAGCAGTGTGCTTAGTGGATAGAGTCCAAGCCTGGGAGTGAAAAGGACCTGAGTTCTAATCGCGGTTCTTCCACTTGGCTGCTGTGTGACCTTGGGCAAGTCATTTAACTTCTCTGGGCCTCAGGTACCCCATCTGTAGAACGGGGTTAAAACTGTGAGCCCCATGTGGGACAGGGACTCTGTCCAAGCTGATTAACTTGTATTTACCCCAGTGCTTAGCCCAGTGCCTGGCACATAGTAAGCACTTAACAATTACCATAAAAAAGATGGAGCTGGCTTGGTACATAGTAAGTGCTTAACAAATAATAATAATAATAATAATAATGTCATTTGTTAAGTGCTTACTATGTGTGAAGCACTGTTCTAAGCACTGGGTTGGATACAAAGCTTATCAGGTTGTCCCACCTGGGGCTCACAGTCTTCATCCCCATTTTACAGATGAGGTAACTGGGGCACAGAGAAGTTAAGTGACTTGCCCAAAGTCACACAGCTGACAAGCAGCAAAGTACCATCATTATTATTATTATTATTATTATTATTAAACCCAGGTCCTCTGTCTTCCTGGCCCCCACTCTTCCCCCTCAGCCATGCTGCTTCTCTTAAAGTTTGAGTATTTGACAGATTGAGAGGTTGCAACATGCTGGAGTGCAAGCCCCGTGAGGGCAGAGAACAGGGATCTTGGTACCCCTCAGCTACCTTGTGCTGCGTATAGGGTCTAGGACCCCAGGGATGCCCAGGAAATACCATCAGCAGATTGACTAGATACATATGGGAGCCAGACCTCAAAATTCGACTCCCCTGAGCTAACCCTTTAAGCCACCTCAGGTGGTTTACACATGCACGCAAACACACACAGTTACACTCGCGTGCTTTCGTGTCTTGCAGTTGTGTTGCTGCGGTCTCTGAACCAGACGCTGCAGACTCAGCTGGCCGGTGCCCTGAGGGACGTGGAGGCCCTGCGGGCTGAGAATGGGCAGCTGCTGGAGACCCTCCACGAGAAAGAACAGGAGGCACTCGCTGGCAGGCAGCGCTGGGACGCCGAGGCTGCCAAGGCTCAGAGCGGTGCATGCTGTGGGCCCGTAAATCAGGCCACAGGGCGTGGGCAGAGATGAAACACCAGGGTCCTGAAGGCCCAAATTGCATGTTGGGAGCGGGCCCAGGGATCCGGCCGCCATGAGAGGGAGGGGGAGGGTCCGGAGGTGGGACGCCTGGGACCTAGAGGCCCAGAATGTGCGTGCTGGGAGAGGGCTGTAAGGGCTGGGCAGAGATGGGACGCCCGGGCCGCAGAGGCCCAGAATGGCACATGCTGGGAAACGGACCATGGTAACGGGCGGAGGCAGGATGCCGATCCCTTGCCATTTCAGAGCTGGATGCTGCACTGGCTCAGGTGAGACGCTCCCAGCTGCAGCTCGACGCAGCCGAGAAGGAGAATCGCATCTTAGGCGTCACGCTCCGCCAGCGAGACTGCGAGGTGACCCGGCAGAGGGAGCTGACCAGGTGAGTGCGGCCGCGGGGCGGGGAATGTGCCCAGCGAGGTCGGCGAGCCCATCTCCCGGGAGCGACTGCAGCCGATCCTCGGTCCCCTCTGGGCCCACTCCTGCCAGTGACCGGATGGATCGGTGTTCAGGCAGGCCTGACATGGGGCTGTGCCTGACCCCCCGGGTGCTGAGACCTCCCCAAGGGCAGCGACAAGGCTCACCCCTTTTGGAGCCCTTTGGCACCCTGGGCAGAGCCCGCTGCCCAGAGAGTCTGAGGGGGAGGCAGACAGATGGATGGTCAGATGGCAGACAGGGACTGGGCTTCTCTGCTGCTCCTGGAGGCCATGGGAAAGGTTGGGAAGCTGCACTGCTCCTCCCCCAACGTCCACCCTCTATCCAGGAAATTGGGATCGTGGCCATCAATCAATCAGTGGTATTTAGTGAGCGCTTACTGTGTGCAGAGCACTGTACTAAGCCCTTGGGAGAGCACAATAGAATAGAGTTGGTGGACATGTTCCATGCCCACAACGAGCTGACAGTGGCCAGCAGTGCCTGGGTCCACCAGCCCCTCCTCCTGAGGCAGAGGTGGGTGGGGGCACAAGAGCAGGGGAGTGGGGAAGCAGGGGGTGGGATCCGAGTCATCATGGAGGGCGGAGGGAGGCTGCAGGAGCTCCCCAGGGGCCGGCCAGGTGACCAGCTGCCTGGCCAGAAAGACTGACCTCCTCAGTTGCCCCTTCCTAGGACGGTGCAGTCCAGCATGGCCAAGCTGCTCTCAGAGCTGAGCATGGACAGCCGCTGCCCTGAGGCTAAGGCCGAGCCCCGCCTGACCCGGGCCCTCCTGGAGGTCCACACCCAGCAGTCGCCCCCAGACCCTTCCCCGGCCTGCGCGTCCGTCATGAGCTTCCTGCGGCAACTGGACGCAGCTGGGCCTGCCTCTTCCCGGGCCGGGTGGCATTCTGAAGTGGCCGGGGACCTTGGCGACCCAGCACATGGACTAGACGAGACCATGTACCTTTCCCTGCCGCGGGAAGGCCCGGGGTCTGGCGGAGGAGCGCGCCCGGTCCCACCAGACAGCGCAGGGCTGGACAACTCCCGGGGCACGGCCTCTTCCAGGAAGCCGGACGCCCCATGGACGGGGCCAGATGCCACGCCCGCCTCTGAGTGGGTCCGGGCCGCCACTGGGGCAGACGCACAGCTTCTGCTCAGTATGAAGGAGGCAATCGCCCATGTCCCCAGCCCGGGGGAGCGGCCCCCAGGGCCCAAGGGGGCAGGACCGCCGCGGGCCCCCGGGCTCTGTGAGCGAGCCCCAGCCTCGGCCCCCGGCGGCCCGGATCCCAACTTCCCGACGGGGCGGTCCGAGTGGAGCGTCTCATCTTTCTCCACCTTCATGTCGCTCGATGAGCAGGACTTCCGGGCCGGCCTGGCAGCGCTGGATGCCAACATCGCAAGGCTGCAGCTGGCCCTACGGACTGGCCTGGCAAGGAGATGACCCCGGTCTCTGTGGGGTCTCTGTGCAGGAAAGGGGATGGGGGGAGCGGGAGGGCTAGGATCGGGGTGTCATTGAATTACGAGTGGGTTGGAGTGATCAGTGGAATAAACGAGATTCATTACTGCCTGAACCAAGGGGCTGCTGTGGATAGTCAAGCCTGGGGCTCCCCATTTGTTCATTCAGGAGGCATTGAACACCTGCCTGATGATGATAATAATAATAATAATAATAATTGTGGTGTTGGCTAAGAGCTTACTATGTGCCAGGCATTGTACTAAGCACAGGGATGGGTACAAGAAAATCAAGTTGGACGCAGTCCCTTTCCCACTTAGGGCTCACAGTCTTAATCCCTATTTTTACAGATGAGGTAACTGAGGCCCAGAGAAGTGAAGTGACTTGCCCAAGGTCACACATCAGGCATGTCTGTCAATCGTATTTATTGAGGCCCAGAGAAGTGAAGTGACTTGCCCAAGGTCACACATCAGGCATGTCTGTCAATCGTATTTATTGAGCGCTTACTGTGTGCACTGCACTGTACTAAGCGCTTGGGAAAGTACAATATAACAGACACATTCCCTGCCCACAACAAGTCTAGAGGGGAGACAGACATTCATTCAGTTGTATTTATTAAGCACTTACTGTATGCAGAGCACTGTTCTAAGCGCTTGGGAAAGTACAGTTCAACAATAAACAGTGACATTCCCTGCCCACCATGAGCTCACAGTCCTTGCAGGCATCACAGTGTGGGCACCGAAAGCTAGCAAATCAGATGAACACCAGGAGAGTAGCACGGCCTAGTGGAGAGACCACAGGCCTGGGAGTCAAAGGACCCGGGTTCTAATCCTAGCTCTGTCATTTGCCTGCTGCGTGTGAATTTGGGCAAGTCACTTCACTTCTGTAGATATGGACATAAGTGGTGTGGGGCTGTGTCCCAAGGTGACCCCGGGGTTAAGGTCCAATGCTATCTCATGACCACCCGAGCCAGCAGGCAGAACTTGGAAGTGTGGGTGGGATAGACTTTCTAGACTTTCTAGACTTTCTTTCTAGACTGTGAGCCTGCTGTTGGGTAGGGACTGTCTCTATGTGTTGCCGACTTGTACTTCCCAAGCGCTTAGTACAGTGCTCTGCACACAGTAATCGCTCAATAAATACGATTGATTGATTGATACCACCCACACGACCAAAACTGCTAGATTGGCAGCTCAAGCTGGGAATACAGAAGGTGTCCCTCGCCCCCGTGCCAATCAAATTAGGTATGGAGGAGGGGGGGTGGGTGGAGATTGGGTAAACTGAGGCTGGAAGCTGGAATGGCCTAGGAGCACAGCTGATAAATACCTGCAGCCTCTGACCTTCTGGGCAGTGGATAAGACTTGCAGCAGCCGGCTGCGGGTCACCTCTGCCCAGAGTGTGAGATGTCCACTATGCCTGCACCAAGTGAGGAGCCTCGGGATGGGTGAGTGTTCTGTCCCGCTGAACGCCTGTGGGCCTGGAAGCCAGGTCCTTCTCCTTGGGTGTGTAATGCATAAGTGGATTCCTCCCGAATGGGAAGTTCACATGGGCGAGAGCTAGCCACTTCACCATGTGTGGGTAATGCGTAAATTGATTCCCCCCGAATGGGAAGTGCTCGTGGATGGGAGCTAGCCGCCTCACCCCGTGCGAACAAACCGTAAGTGAATTCCTCCTAGTTGGGACCTGGTGGTTTTGTCACGCGCGAGTAACACATAGGTATATTCCTCCCTTTAGGGAAACTCTAATATTGTTAAATAATCACATTGCTCCCGAAAGGCAAGTTCAGTTCACCATGTCCAAAATAATTAATTCAGTTCACCTCTCAGAATAAATTTTGTATAAAACTCAGGCTTCCTGTCATCCGTCCCCCCCCCGCCCCGCCCATGCCGATTCCCGAACGAACCTGTTCCCAGGCGACGGGTGACATAAGTCTCTTCACTTCTCTAGATATGGACATAAGTGGTGTGGGGCTTAGAGGGGGAGGTAATAAGAATAAGAGGGGGGAGATAATAATAAGAATAATAATGGTATTTGTTAAATGCTTACTATGTGTCAAACACTGTTCTAAGAGCTGGGATAGATACAAGGTTATCAGGTTGTCCCATGTGGGGCTCAAAGTCTTAATCCCCATTTTACAGATGAGGTAACTGGGCATAGAGAAGTTGTGACTTGCCCAAAGTCACACAGCTGACAAGTGGCGGAGCCGAGATTAGAAGTGATGACCTCAGACTCCCAAACCCAAGAGAGCAAATCAGGCCGATGCAGAAGGGAGTGGGAGATGAGGAAAGGAGGGCTTAGTCAGGGAAGACCTCTTGGAGACAGGTGGTGGAGCGGGATTAGTACCCAGGTCCTCCTACTCCCAGGCCCGTGCTCTATCCACTAGGCTATGCTGCTTCTCCTCACCCCTAACCACTGTATGTCTCTACCCTCACCAACTCTAAAATTCCTCTCTCTGACCACAGCCCCTCACCTGCCTTCTCTCTCACATGCACCTCCCCACCACAAATATTTCCTGTTCTGTCCCGCAGAGCACTGTATTAAGAGCTTGGGAGATCACTGTGCAACAGAGTTGTCAAACCCAGTCCCTGCACACATTGAGTTTACGGTCTAGAGGGGTGGACAGACAATTAC
This sequence comes from Tachyglossus aculeatus, assembly GCF_015852505.1. Classification (NCBI taxonomy): domain Eukaryota; kingdom Metazoa; phylum Chordata; class Mammalia; order Monotremata; family Tachyglossidae; genus Tachyglossus; species Tachyglossus aculeatus. Next base: position 1,102,492 of record NC_052066.1, on the reverse strand, counting down.
ATATTTTAATATTTACTATTCTATTTATTTTGTTAATTATGTGCATATAGCTTTAATTCTATTTGTTCTGATGATTTTGACACCTGTCTACATGTTTTGTTTTGTTGTCTGTCTCCCCCTTCTAGACTGTGAGCCCGTTGTTGGGTAGGGACCATCTCTATATGTTGCCGATTTGTACTTCCCAAGCGCTTAGTACAGTGCTCTGCGCACGGTAAACACTCAATAAATGCGATTGAATGAATAATAATAATAATGATGGTATTTAAGCGCTTACTTTGTGCAAAGCACTGTTCTAAGCGCAGGGGAGGTTACAAGGTGATCAGGTTGTCCCACGGGGGGCTCACAGTTTTAATCCCCATTTTACAGATAAGGTAACTGAGGCACAGAGAAGTCAAGTGACTTGCCCAAAGTTATACAGCTGACAGTTGGCGGAGCCGGGATTTGAACCCATGACCTCTAACTCCAAAGCCCGTGAATGAATTAGTATAAATATGTAAAGTATAATATACAATTCATAGCTATGGATAAAAGTGCTGTGGACCTGAGCCCAGAGGTCCCAGATCCGTGTACACAGACAATGCAGACGGCTTAATCGTGGAAGGTCTCTGTTGGACTCTCCGATGTACTCAGCACAGTGCTCTGTACAAAGTAAGGGCACCTTGTTTGAGTTTCTCCTCTTGCCCATTGAGCCAACTGGAATCAGCTGTGCCTCCCTCTATTCGGGGAACCACTGGGCTGATTTGCATTGCAGGATGGTACCCGGGGGTTTGGCTGGCCCGGTGCCTGGTGGTGCCCAGTCACTGGTCTCAATCAATCAATCGTACTTATTGAGCTCTTACTGTGTGCAGAGCACTGTACTAAGCGCTTGGGAAGTCCAAGTTGGCAACATACAGAGACGGTCCCTACCCAACAGTGGGCTCACAGTCTAGAAGGGGGAATCGACCCATCAGTGGGACTGACTGAGTGCCTCTTTCATTCATTCTTTCATTCAATTGGATTGATTGAGCGCTTACTGTGTGCAGGGCACCGTACTTTCCAAGCGCTTAGTACAGTGCTCTGCACACAGTAAGCGCTCAATAAATACGGTTGATGATGATGATGTTTTAGACGATGATTACGGTGACATTCATCAGCTGGTGGAGGAGGTAGAAAACAATCGATCGGGATGCCATCGCCATCCTGGAGGCTCCCAGGCTCTCAGGGATCTCTAGACTGTCGGCTCGTTGTGGGTAGGGAATGTGTTTATTGTTGCGCCGTACTCTCATTCATTCATTCAATCATCTTTGAGCGCTTACTGTGTGCAGAGCACTGTACCAAGCGCTTGGGAAGTACAAGTTGGCAACATATAGAGACGGTCCCTGCCCAGCAACGGGCTCACAGTCTGTTTTGTTGTCTGTCTCCCCCTTCTAGACTGTGAGCCCGATGTGGTTTCGTCCCAGCCTGCCTGGGTCAGCTGAGGCCTAGATCATCTGATTGCTGAAGCCCTGGGGGGAGGGGCCGCCCACCTGTCATCCCCCATCCCCATAGAGATGGTCCGCTGGGGAGAAACGGTTCGGGGAGGCAGAGACTCACGGAAGCCCCTAGCTGAAACCCCCGACGACGTCTGCCAGGGCTGTGAGTGCCTACCCCGGAGCTGGACCCCCAAACTGACCATGTCGTGACCCTTGTCGTGACTGTTTTATTTTAAGAAGCGGCATGGCTCAGTGGAAAGAGCACAGGCTTTGGAGTCAGAGGTCATGGGTTCAAATCCTATCTCTGCCTCTTAGCTGTGTGACTTTGGGCAAGTCACTTAACTTCTCTGTGCCTCAGTTACCTCATCTGTAAAATGGGGATTAAGACTATGAGCCCCATGTGGGACAACCTGATCATCTTGTACCCTCCCCAGTGCTTAGAACAGTGCTTTGCACATAGTAAGTGCTTAATAAATGCCATTATTATTATTATCATTATTATTATTAATAGCCTGGCTTGGTTTCTGCTGACCCTTATGTTGGGGCAGGGGCTCCTGGGCGGGTAGGAGTGTGTGAGAGTGAAGATATGGGAACCTGTACAGCTACAAATACTGCAAAGGTTTGTGAGAGTGTGTGTGTGTGTATGTGTGTGTGCAGGTGTGTACAAGTATATGAAAGTGTGGAGGAAAGTGCATGCTTGTGAATCTGTGTGGGGGATAGTATACGATCCATACCTGTGAAGGGGGTAGTGAACTGTGACTGTGTGTGGTGGGGGGGGTTAGTGTGTGAATCTGAGATGATAGGCTATCCATGACTCTGTGTGGGCATTGGTGAAGGGTGCAGGATGCGGGGAGGGAGCAGGATGGGGCTCTCGGCTGGCATTGGTGAGGGGTTCGGGATGTCTTCCCCACAAGGCCCCATCTTGACCGTAAGAGGAGTGTGAGTTGGCAACATTGCCACGTCTGGAAGTTTGGAGCCACAATGAGGTCCCCTCAGAGTGGATCAGTCCAGTTGCCTGTTCCAGCAGCTCATCCCGTTTCCAGAGTTTCCCTGAGGGTAGCGGGTTTAGTTGCCCCAAGTCCTTAAAGGACTCACGTAACCCACAGGGGCCTACAATCACTCCTGGACCCCCACAGGACCCTACAATCATTCCCAGACCCCCACAGGCCCCTAGAATCACCACCCCCAAAGACCACCACGGGACTCTACAATCACTCCCGGAACTCCACAGGACCCTGCAACCACTCCCAGACCCCTTCAGGGCCCTACAATCACTCTTGTACCCCCACAGGACTCTAAACACATTCCTGCACCCTCCACTGGACCCTACAATCATTCTCAGACCTCCACAGGACCCCACAATCCTTTCCAGACCCCAGGGAACTCTGCAATCACTCCTGGATGCCCACAGTACCCTACAGTCTCTCCCGGACCCTACAATCACTCCCAAACCCCCGGGGGGATTATGGAGAGAGCCCAGACCCCAACAGGACCCTACAATCACTCCTGGACCCCCACAATTCTGTACAATCACTTCCAGACCTGCATTCGACTATAATCACTCCAGGACCCCCAGGAGATCGTGGGGATACCCCAGACCCCCAGTCCTCAGCACTAGGAGGGCAATTTTGTCCCCCAGGCTGGCATGAGACCATCATCCACATCATTGTCAACATGGTCAGGATCATCATAATCATTAATGGTATTTATTGAGCCCTTTCAATGTGCAGAGCACTGTACTAAGCCCTTAGGAGATTACAATGCAACTGACATGGCAGACATGTTCCCTGCTCACAAGGAGCTTACAACCTAGAGGGGGAGACAGACATTAATATAAATAAAACATAATATATAGTTAAAGATATGTACCTAAATGCTTTGCAGTCACTCATCCTATCCTGCCTAGATTACTGCATCAGCCTCCTTGCTGACCTCCTAGCCTCCTGTCTTACCCCACTCCAATCATTCATTCATTCAAGTGTATTTATTGAGCGCTTACTGTGTGCAGAACACTACTAAGTGGTTGGAAAGTACAGTTAAGCAACAAATAGAGATAATCCCTACCCAACAATGGGCTCACAGTCTAGAAGGGAGAGACAGTCAACAAAACAAAACATGTAGACAGGTATCAATAGCATCAGTATAAATAAATAGAATTATAGATATATACACATCATTAATAAAATAAATAGAATACTAAATACATACAAATATACACAAGTGTTGTGGGGTGAGGAGGGGGTTAGAGCAGAGGGAGGAAGTCGGGGCGATGGGGAGGGCAGGAGGAGCAGAGGAAAAGGGAGGCTCAGTCTGGGAAGGCCTCCTGGAGGAGGTGTGCTTTCAGTAGGGCTTTGAAGGGGTGAAGTATGCTAGTTTGGCGGGTGTGAGGAGGGAGGGCATTCCAGGCCAGAGGTAGGACGTGGGCCAGGGGTCAGCGGGAAAGCCAAGAATGAGGCCCATTGAGAAGATTAGCGGCAGAAGAGCGGAGTATGAAGGCTGGGCTGTAGAAAGAGAGAAGGGAGATGAGGTAGGAGGGGGCAAGGTGATGAAGAGCTTTCCATTCTTCATGTCGCTGCCTGGATCATCTTTCTAGAAAAAAGTTCAGGGCATCACCCCCCTCCTCCAAAAATCTCCAGTGGTTGACTAAACACCTCCATATAGCTTTAAAGCCCTCCATCACTTTGGCCCCTCCTACCTCACCTCCCTTCTATCCTTCTACAACCCAGCCCACATACTTTGCTTCTCTGATGCTGCTAACCTTCTCACCAGGCCTCGATCTTGCCTGTCTCGTCACCAACCCCTGGTTCATGTCCTGCCTCTGGCCTGGAGCTCCCTCCCTCCTCAAATCTGGTAGATGATTGCTCTCCCCTCCTTTAAAGCCTTATTGAAAGCAAATCTCCTCCAAGAGGCCTTTCCAGACTAAGCCCCACCTTTCTTCATCTCCCACTTCCTACTGCATCACCTAACTTGTTCCCTTTGCTCTCCCTATAACCCAAGCCCCACAGTACTTATGTATCCGTTATTTTATTTATTTGTATTGATGTCTGTCTCCCCCACTTAAGTCATTGTGGACAGGGATTGTACTGTTTATTGTTGTATTGTTCTTTCCCAAGCACTTAGTACAGTGCTCTGCACACAGTAAGCATTTAATAAATATAATCGAATGAATGAATGAAGTGCTGTGCGGTTGAGAGTGGGGCATGTATCAAATACCCAAAGGTCACAGATCCAAGTGCTCAGACAACGTAGAAGGTAGAGCAATCGGGAAAATATGTCTTCGGCTGGGGTTTTTTGTTGTTTTTTTTAAAAAAAAAAACAGCATTTATTAAACACTTTCTATATACCAGGCACTGTATTAAGTGCTGCAGTGAATACAAGCAAGTCGTGTTGGGAACAGTCCCTGTCCAACACAGGACTCACAGTCTTAATCCCCATTTTGCAGATGAAGAAACTGGGGCACTCTGTGGAGTTGTTGGATCAGGAGCAAGGGGGAGGCGGAGGGTCCTCAGGGCACACTGCAGGGATGGGGGCAGCTGGAGTCCAAGACAAGGGTGTAGTTATCATAGGGTCGCTCCCCAAGAACCGCGGAGCGGACTAGCTGGTGCCGAGAACTGCATTCCGGAGGTGAGGGAGACTTTTCCCTGCTCAGCGGCCTGCCTGTCACCCCTCACCCCTCATCCCCTGTCCCTAGAGGGGGACACAGAAAGTTAATATAAATAAATAAATTACAGATAAGTACACAGGTGCTGTGGGGCTGAGGGAGGGGTGAATAGAGGAAACAGATCAGGGTGACAGGGAAGGGAGTGGGGGAAGAGGAAATGAGGGCTTAATGAGGGAAGGCAGAGCCTTGTGCCTTCATTAAGGCTTTGAAGATGAGGAAAAGTGATCATCTGCCAGATTTGAGGAGGGAGGGCGTTCCAGGCCAGAGGCAGAACGTGGTCTAGGGGTCGGAGGTGAGATAGATAAGATCGAGGTGGAGTGAGTAGGTCGGCATTAGAAGCACCAAGAGTGCAGGCTGGGTTAGAGTAGGAGAGCAGCAAGATGAGGTAGGAGGGGGCAAGGTGATGGACTGTCTTAAAGCCAGTGGTAAGGAGTTTCTGTTTGATAAGGAGGTTAGTTATGATGGTATTTGTTAAGCACTTACTGTGTGCCAAGCACTGTTCTAAGCACTGAGGAGGTGAATGGTGGTGAGTGGTGAATGGTGAAGGAAGTGAATGGGCAGTCATCCAAACTTCTACCACGTAAATCTGAGCACTTATTCTATCCCACCTTGTATACTGTATCTATCCCACATTGATTACTGTATCAGCCTCCTCGCGGACCTCCCTTACCTCCTGTCAAACCCTACTCCAGTCCATACTTCACTCTAATGCCTGGATCATTTTTCTACAACCGTGTTCAGTCCACGTCTCCCCAGTTCCCACTGGATTCTGGGGTTCAGTGGTTGCCCGTCCATTGTATTAAGCAGAAACAGAACTCTTTACTATTGGGTTTAAAGCCCTCTATCAGCTCTGCTGGTCCTACTTCACCTCTCTGCTCTCCTACTACAGTCCAGCCCTCACATTCCACTCCTCTAGTGCCAACCTTCTTACTGTGCCCTGATCTCCTCTATCATGACTGCTATCACATGTCCTCCTCCTAGCATGAAATTCCCCCAGCCTCCATATACACCAGACTACCCTCTCTCCATCTTCAAAGTATTATTAAGGTTACATCTCCTCCAAGAGGCCTTCCCCGATTAAGCCCCCGAGAAGCAGCATGGCCTAGTGGAAGGAGTGTGGGCCTGGGATTCAGAGAACCTGGGTTCCAATCCCAGATCCTCCACTTGCCTGCTGGGTGACCTTGGGCAGATAACTTCACTTCTCTGGGCCTCAGTTACTTCCCTGTCCAGACACAGATGTCCCTGGTCATGCTTTCCATGGGGGGTCACGGACACCAGGGAATATGTCTGCTCATTGTTGTATTAATACTTATGATATTTGTTAAGCGCTTACTGTGTGTCGGGCACCATACAAGCAAATCGGGTTGGACTTAGTCCCTGTCCCACGTGGGGCTCACGATATCAATCCCCATACTACAGAGGAGGAAACTGAGGCACAGAGAAGTGAAGTGACTTGCCCAAGATCACACAGCTGGGATAAGAACCCATGACCTTCTGACTCCCAGGCCTGTTCTCTATCCACTTCGCCATGCTGCTTCTCAATCCTTGTATTGTCCTCTCCCAAGCTCTTAGTATAGTGCTCTGCACACAGTTAAGTGCACAGTAAATCCAAATGAATCAGCAGTCGCAGAGAGGGCCCAGGGAGCCCCACCATTGCCCCCCACATTGTCACAGTCCAGGCCAATCTGGATGCCCTCTAGCTGCTCCTGGAGGGAGCCATGGCCAGCCCTGCCCCGGGGGACCCCCAGTGTCTGTGGTCCATCCATCCATCTGTCTGTCCACCTTCTCCTCCACGGACACCCTTCCCGCTGGACCGAAGCCAGGGGAGAGGACAGCAGGGACACTCTCCCACTTGTCTGATCGTTCAGGACAAGGGGCAGCAGAGGGGGTGAGGGTGCTGAACTCTTGCTTAATTGTGTCCAAGTGGACCTGCTCTCTAGGAGACCACTGCTGCTAGCCTTGGTCTGGGGAAGTGAGGCAAGGGGTGGGGGCAAGGCTCGAGGGCAGTGGGGTGGGCTGGAGATGGGGCTGAGGCTGCAGCTGGGTCCATCGTTTCCCCAGCCCCTCCTCCTCCCCATCCCCCATCCTCCATCCTAGGCCAGGAGCAGAGCAGTTTCCGCCCAGACGGTCTGGGTCTTGTCTGCCCCGCTCTCTGTTTATTAATCCAGCCGCAATGGGCTGTGGGGTCAGGCCTGAGGAAATAGGGGCGGGGGCGGGGACCCTCCGGGCAGGGACCTCCTCGGAGAAGGGGCCCAGGCCCAGGCCTGCTGACGCCTCATCCGGCTGGGACCTTGCCGGGAGTAAGGGAGGATCCCCGGGCTTTGTGGAAGCACTGGTGGGAACTGTAGTATTTGTTAAGCGCCTACTATGTTCCAGGCACCATAATAAGTTCTGGGGTGGATACAAGCAATTCGGATTGCATGCAGTCCCTGTCCCACATGGGGCTCACAGTCTTAATCCCCATTTTACAGATGAGGTAACCAAAGCCCAGAGAATTGAAGTGATTTGCCCAAGGTCACCCAGCAGATAAGTGACAGAACTGGGATAAGAACCCCAGGTCCTTCTGACTCCCAGGCGTGGACTCTATCCACTAGATCACACTTCCCTGCCCACAAGGAGCTTACAGCCTAGAGGGGGACTTTCCAAATACTGCCAGTATTTACTTTCCATTGCCCTGCTCACCGCCTGCATTCAGGGTGCAGCCCTTCTCTCCCACTGCCCACAGTTGGGGTGCAACCCTCTAACCAGAGCAGATGCCTCCCCCAAGCATCTTTAAACCATCTGCAGCCTGAGCCAGGCCCTTAGCAGCAGGAAGCTGGAACCAAGAAGTTGGGCCAACTTGCCCATGCACCCCCATACCTGTCTGTCCTTATGCCCCCACATCTGCCCTCACCCCAGCTTGTCTATCCTACAAATAATAATGATAACTGTGGTGTTTGTTAACTGCTTAATATATGCCAGGCACTGTACTAAGCACCGGGGTGGATTCAGGCAAATCGGGATGGAGGCAGTCCCATACAAGGCTCACAGTCTCCATTCCCATTTTACACATAAGGTAACTGAGGCCCAGAGAAGTGACTTGGCTTGCCCAAGATCATCCAGCAGACAAGTGGCAGAGCCAAGGGATTAGAACCCATGACCTTCCGACTCCCAGGCCTGTCCTCTATCCACTACGCCTTACCCCCCAATCTGCCTTTACCCACCGAACGTGCCCTCAACCCATCTTTCATCTGCCCCCACATCCCGACCTCTACCCACCTCCTATAATAATAATAATTATGGTATTTGTTAAGAGCTTACAATTTGGCAAGCAATGTTCTAAACACTGGGATAGATATAAGGTAATCAGATTGCCTCACATGGGACTCACAGTCTTAATCTTCATTTTACAGTTGCGGTAACTGAGGCACAGAGAAGTGAGGTGGCTTGCCCAAGGTCTCACAGCAGACAAGTGGCAGACCGGGTTTAGAACCCATATCCTCTGATGTCTATCTTCTCACTTTTACCCATGCCCACCCCCCATCCCCCGTCCCCGAACTGTACCCACTCCCACCTGTACCCACCTCCCATCCCCCCATGCCCACCTGTACCCATCTCCACATCCCTCTAGCTGTCCTCACCCCATCCCCCCAACTTTGCCTGGCCTCATCCCCCACCTACCCCCGTGCCCTGGTCTGTTAGGGCGGTACCAGGGGCCGGGGGGGTGGGGGGGGCGCAGACAGGGTGAGGTGGCCCTGGCAGTGGCTGGCTTACCCCCGGCCCACGTCATCCCCCTGGCCTGGAATGCCCTCCCTCCCAACACCCGCCAAGCTAGCTCTCTTCCTCCCTGCAAGGCCCTACTGAGAGCTCACCTCCTCCAGGAGGCCTTCCCAGACTGAGCCCCCTCCTTCATCTCCCACTCCTCCCCCTCTCCATCTCCCCCATCTTACCTCCTTCCCTTCCCTTCCCCACAGCACCTGTATATACGTATATATGTTTGTACATATTTATTACTCTATTTATTTTACTTGTACATATCTATTCTATTTATTTTATTTTGTTAATATGTTTGTTTTTGTTCTCTCTCTCCCCCTTCTAGACTGTAAGCCCACTGTTGGGTAGGGACTGTCTCTATATATTGCCAACTTGTACTTCCCAAGCGCTTAGTACAGTGCTCTGCACACAGTAAGCACTCAATAAATACGATTGATTGATTGATTGGCTTAGCTTGTCTGCCAGTGCAGTGCAGAGGGGCAAAGGTCACGGGTGTAAACCACAGAGAGAGGCGAACAGGTACTGCCCCTACTCCAGCCTGCCAATCTCTGTCACTCACACCTTTGACCTCCAGGGTCAGTTTGGGCAGCAGAAGGTCGGCGCAATGGTGTGGAGCAGACAGGTAGACCGGCATGGCCCCCAAGACCCGGCCTGGACTCTGGACCCCCCAGGGAGGAAGGAGCAGCCCAGTGGTAAGGCTGTGGGGAAGCTGCCTCTGGCCCCGGAGGGCTGGAGGGAGGGAGGGGAACTGGAGAGAAAGAGAGTGTAAACGGAAAGCCTTATTAAGAGCTCATCTCTTCCAAGAGGCCTTCCCCAGCTAAGCCCTAATTTATTCTTCTCCCTCCCCCTTCTGCTTCACCCTTGAATGTGGATTTGCACCCTTTATTCACCCCTCCCTCAGCCCCACAGCACTTATGGAAGCAGCGTGGCCTATTGGAAAGAGCACGGGCTTGAGAGTCAGAGGGCCTGGGTTTTAATCTCAGTTCTGCCGGGTTCAAATCCCAGCTCCGCCACATGTCTGCTGTGTGACCTTGGGCAAGTCACGTTACTTCTCTTTGCCTCAGTTATCCCATCTATAAAATGAAGAGTAAATCCTACTCCCTCCTACTTGGACTGTGAACCCCAGGGGGGAGAGGGACTGTGTCCAACCTGATTAACTTGTCTCTACCCAAGCGCTTAGAACAGTACTTGGCACATAGTACATCCTTAACTAGTACAATATTTTTTTATGGACATATCTATAATGAATTGATTTTTATTCACGTCTGCCCCTCTAGACTCCTTGTTAGTAGGGTACATGTCTGTTATATTGTACTCTCCCAAGTGCTAAGTACAGTGCTCTTCACACAGTACAGATGCTCAATAAATACCATTGATGATGATGATGATGATGGTATTTGTTAAGCACTTACTATGTGCAAAGCACTGTTCTAAGTGCTGGATAATAATATTAATGGCATTTATTAAGCACTTACTATGTACAAAGCACTGTTCTAAGTGCTTTGGAGGTTACAAAGTGATCAGGTTGTCCTAAGGGGGCTCACAGTCTTAATCCCCATTTTACAGATGAGGTAACTGAGGCCCAGAGAAGTTAAGTGACTTGCCCAAAATCACACAGAGGACAAGTGGCGGAGCCAGGATTTGAACCCATGACCTCTGACTCCAAAGTCTGTGCTCTTTCCATTGATTGATTGGAGAGGACCATGTAAGAGGAGGCCCCTGATCTAAAGGAGTTTACAGTCTAACATAGAAATAAATCTGAGGCTCCTTCTGTCACCTTTGCATGGGTTTCAAAACACCCTAATAACTTTGATACTCACCCCATCCTCAACCTCCCTACCTATAATTTATTTGAATGCCTGTTTCTGAGAGACAGAAAACTCTTTGAGGGGGGATTTGTGTCTACTATATGCTTACAGTACTCTCCTAAGTGCTTAGTACAATGCTCAGAGAATAGTAAGCATTCAGTAAGTACCATTGAGGGAGGTTCGAAGGGTGAGAGGAAGGGTGGAGTGACCACAGAGTAACTGCAGAGTGATCACAGAGTGACCTCAGGGCCAACACTCTGTGACTGCTGACCTCATTGTTCAGTGGGTGGATTGTCCCTGGCCCAATCAAACCATCAGTAATATTTGAGCACCTGCCATGAGCAAACACTGCCCTGGGTACTTTCAAGTACAATCCAATAAAGCCAACAGTCATGACCCCTGCTCTCGAGGTGCTTACAGTCTAGATGATGATAAAATAAATTGCAAATGGGGTGTTGGGAGGAGATGGGGCGGAGTGTGTGAGGGAAGAGACAGAAGTGCTGAGTGGGAGGGGTGGAGGAGGACAGGGACACTTTCCCACTTTAGTCCATTTGGACCTCCTGTTTCATTCATTCATTCATTAAATCATATTTATTAAGCACTTACTTGTGTGCAGAGCACTGTACTTAAGTGCTTGGAGAAGTACAATACAATGGTAAAAAGTGAAAATCCCTGCCCACAACGAGCTCACGGTCTAGCCGGGCAGGCAGACAGACATCAATACAAATAAATAAAATTACAAATATATACGTAAGTGCTGTAAGGCTGGCAGAGGGGGGAAGAGCAAAGGGAGCAAGTCAGGGTGATACAGAAGGGAAGTGGGAGATGAGGAAAAGTGGAGCTTAGTCTGGGAAGGCCTCTTTTAGAGATGTGCCTCAGTAAGGCTATGAAGCTGGGGGATAGTAATCGTCTGTCAGATTTGAGGAGGAAGGGCATTCCAGGTGAAGTGTGCAGGCTGGGTTGTAGGAGAGAAGCAAGGTGACATAGGAGGGGAAAAGGTGACGGAGAGCTTTAAGGCCAATGGTGAGGTGATTTTGTTTGATACAGAGGTGGATAGACAACCACTGGAGGCTTTTGAGGAGGTGGGTGACATGTCCTGAACGTTTCTGTGGAAAGATGATCTGGGCAGCAGAGTGAATTATAGACTGAAGTGGAGAGAGATAGGAGGTTGGAAGGTCAGCAAGGAGGCTGATGCAGTAATCCAGGTGGGATAGAATGAATGATTGTATTAACGTGGTAGCCATTTAGATGGAGAGAAAAAAGGTAGGTTTTAGTGATGTTGTGAAGGTGGGACTGGAAGAATTTAGTGATGGCTTGAATATGTGGGTTGAATAACAGAGAGGAGTCAGGAAAATGCCAAGGAAAGATAGTGGGGCCATCTATAGTAATGGGAAAGTCAGGGGAAGGGCAGGGATTTTAGTTGGAAGATGAGCTCTGTTTTGGACAGGTTTAAGCTTGAAGGGATGGAAGGACATCCAAGCAGAAATGTCTTGAAGGCAAGAGAAAATGCAAGACTGCAGAGAGGGAGAGAAATCAGGGCTGGAGATATAAACTTTGGGTATCATCTACATAAAGGTGGTAGTTGAAGCCATTGGAGCAAATGAGTTCATCAAGGGAGTGGGTGTAGATGGAGAACAGAAGAGGGCTCAAAACTGAACTTTGAGGGACTCCACAGTTATGGGGTGAGAGGCAGAGGAGGAGCCTGCGATGGAGACTGGGAATGAATGTCCAGAGAGATGAGGAGAAGCAGGAGAGGACCAAGTCAGTGAAGCCAAGGTTGGAAAATGTTTCAGAGAGAAAGGGGTGGTCTACAGAGGTGGTCTACAGAGTTGAAGGCAGCCGAGAGGTCGGGGAGGATTAGGATGGAGTAGAGGTCATTGAATTTGTCAAGAAGGAGATGATTGGTGACCTTTGAGAGGGTGGTTTATGTGGTATGAAGTGACAGAAGCTAGATTGGAGGGCATCAAAGCTGGTGTAGACAACTCACTCAAGGAGTTTGGAGAGGAATGGTAGGAGGAAAATGGGGCAAAAACTGCAGGGAGATATGGAGTCAAGGGAGGGTTTATTTAGGATTGGGGAGACATGGGCATAGTAACAATAATAATAATTCTGGTATTTATTAAGTGCTTACTATGTGCCAGGCACTGTACTAAGTACTGCAGCATGGTGTATTGGATAGAGTACAGACCTAGGAGTCAGAAGTTCATGAATTCTAATCCTGGCTCTGCCCCTTGTCTGCTGTGTGGCCTTGGGCAAGTCACTTAACTACTCTGTGCCTCAGTTACCTCATCTGTAAAATGGGGATTATGACTGTGAGTCCCATGCAGGATAGGGACTGTGTCCAACCTGATATGTTTGTATCCACCTCAGCGCTTAGGACAGTCCAACCTGATATGTTTGTATCCACCCCAGGGCTTAGTGCTGTGCTTGGCACATAGTAAGCACTTAACAAATACCACAATTATTATTATTATTATTATTATTACTGGGTTGGGTACAAGGAAATCAGGTTGAACACAGTCCCTGTCCTGCTTAAGGCTCAGTCTTAACCCCTACCTATTTTACAGATGAGGTAACTGAGGCAAAGAGAAGTGAAGTGACTTGTCCAAGGCCACACAGCAGACAAATGGCAGAGCTGGGATTAGAACCCATGATCCTCTGACTTCCAGCCCGTGCTCTATCCACTACATCACATGTTTGAAAGCAGTGGGGGAGAAGCCATTGGAGAGCGAACAGTTGAAGATGGCTGTTAGGAAGAGAAGGGAGGGGGCGAGAGTTTTGAAAAGGTGAGATGGAATGGAGTTGGATGGGCAGGTGGAGGGGGTGGCTTTTGAGAATAGGCTGGAAATCTCCTCTAGAGATGTCCTCTACTGCTGGGAAGAATGAGAGTAGAAGAGGGGGCTGGAAGGGGCAGGAACTGAGATGGGGCAGGGGCGATTTTAGGGAGCTCATGCCTGATAGTGTCAGTTTTCTAAATAAATTGGGTGGCCAGGTCACTGGGGGCAAGAGATTGGGGAGGTGGGAGGACAGGGGGCCTGAGGAGGGAATTAAATGTCTGGAACAACTGCTGAGAGTGATGGGCATGGGTGTCAATAAGGGTGGAGGAATATTTTTTTCCGGGCAGTGGAGCAGGCAAAGTTAAAGCATGCAAGAATAAACTTGAAGTAGACCAAATCGGCCTGATATTTAGATTTCCACCAGCAGCGCTTTATGGCTCATGCCCAAGAGCAAAGGAGGAAGATTGGGCAGGTGATCCAGGGCTGTGGGTTAGTAGTAAGAGATCGACGAAGGGCTAGGGGAGCGAGTAAGTTGAGTTCAGTAGAGAGGGTGATGTTTAGAGTGTCTGTTTTGTCATCAAGGGAGGGTGGATTGGATATGGAGGTGAAGTGATATCAAACAGAAACTCCTTTCAATAGGCTTTAAAAGTCTCAAACAACTTGACCCCTTTTACCTCACCTTGACGATTTCCCTCTACCACCCAGCCCACACGCTTCTTTCTAACATCAACCTACTCAATGCTCTCAGATCTCGTTTCTCTCACCGTCTGCCCTTTGCTCCTGACCTCCCTTTTCTTGGAACTCCTTCCCCTTATATATCCAACAGACAACCACCCTCCCCATCTTCAAAGTCCCACTAAAATCACTTCTCCTCACCCTATTTTCTCCCTCTAGCATCCCCTAAACACGTGAGCCCTTATGCCCAAGCACTCTATTCTCTCTCCATTACATTTATGTACAGCTCTCTAAACTCTGTTGCTTCCCCCCCTTTATTATTTTTAAGTGCCATCGAGTCGTTTCCGATTCATAGCAACTCCATGGATATAGTTTCTCCAGAACGTCCTGCCCTCTGCCATAATCCACAACCTTCCTAATAATAATAATGTTGGTATTTGTTAAGTGCTTACTATGTGTAAAGCACTGGGGGGGGGATACAAGGTGATCAGGTTGTCCCACGTGGGGCTCACAGTCTTAATCCCCCAGTGGTTCTAATGGTTCTTCCGTTATTGTTGTCAAGGTTTCTATCCATCTAGCTGCTGGTCTGCCTCTTCCACGTTTTCCCTGGACTTTTCCTAGCATTAGTGTCTTCTCTAGAGAATTAGTCCTCCTGATCATGTGTCTAAAATATGCTAATCAAAATCGAGTCATTTGGCCTTTCAAAGACCACTTTGGTTTAATTTGCTCCAAAATCCATTTGTTTGTGTTTGGGGCAGTCCATCGTATTCGCTTCCCCCAACCTGTAATTTATTTTAGTGTCCGTTTCCTCTGCTAGACTGTAAGGGCCTAGAAGGCAGAGATTGTGTCTAACTCAACTGTCATCTCCCAAGCACTCAGTACAGTGCTCTGCACACAGTAAACTTGTTAAACTTGTCAGTTCCTTGAGGGCAAGGATCGTGTCTAACAACTCGATTGTACTCTTCCAGGTGCTTAGTACAGTGCTGTTCAGTGAATTAGTGCTCAAGACATGCCATTGGTTGATTGACTGGAGGAGTGGGTGGGAGAAGAACAGCCAGGAGGTTAGCGCCTCCCTGCCCCCCTGAAGCTGCTGATCTTGAAGCAGAGGGGCAGAACACCATTGAAAGCCCCCTGAGGGCAGGGGCTGCCTCTCTTAATGTTGAGGGGTGGGGCAGGGTCAGGGATAATAATAATAATGATAATGATAATTATGATATTTGTTAAGTGCTTACTATGTGGCGAGCACTGTAGTAAGCTGGGGTGAAGACAAACAAATCAGGTTGGACATAATCCCTGTCCCACGTGGGGTTCACAGTCTCACTCCTCATTTTACGGATGAGGTAATTGAGGCACAGAAAAATGAAATGACTTGCCCAAGATACCAAAGCAGATAAGTGGCGGAGCCGGAATTAAAACTCATGACCTTCTGATTCCCAGGCCCGGGCTGTAGCCACTATGCCATGCTGCTTCTCAGGACGGGCCGGGTCTGTTTTAAGGAGGAGCTGTGGGGGGATTGAGCGGAGAACAGACTAGGGGGATGGCGGGGCTGTGGGTGGGGGTTGGTTGTAAGGATGGGCTGTATCAGTGCAGGGGCACGGGGGTGGGCGGCGAGGATGGTGCCCTGATCGTGAGCCCACTGTTGGGTAGGGACTGTCTCTATATGTTGCCAACTTGTACTTCCCAAGCGCTTAGTACAGTGCTCTGCACACAGTAAGTGATCAATAAATACGATTGATTGATTGATTGATTGATCAGAGCCTACCCTGCTCGCTGGATGCGTCCATTCTGCCCTGCCTGGAGGGTGCGGGCCGCTCCCTTTTGCTCTTCCACCGAGAGTTTGCGCCCGTTTATATGGGGTGAAAATGTGTGGGAGCCTCCCTTGTGCACCCCCGCCCCTCTCTCCTTTACCCCCCACAGACCCTGTGCTCGTGGGGTTGGGGACAGCAAGCTTGTGCTTGCCCCTCCCCATCGTCCCCACTCCCTCCCTCTACCCTACCCTCTTCCCCTCCCCACAGCACTTCTGTATATTTGTACATGCTTATTACTCTATATTATTAATGATATTTATATAGCTATAATTCTATTTATTCTGATGGTACTGACACCTATCTAGTTGTTTTGTTTTGTTGTCTGTCTCCCCCTTCTAGACTGTGAGCCCGTTGTTGGGTAGGGACCGTCTCTATAGGTTGCCGATTTGTACTTCCCAACGGCTTAGTGTCTACACACAGTAAGCGCTCAATAAATACAATTGAATGAATAAACGGGCACCGTCCTCGAGTGGGTACCCCGGGGTTAGTAAGGACGGAGGGGAGCGGGTCCGCGGGCGAGCAGGGATGCTGGGGACTCTGGGGTCAGCAGCCCTCGACCCAGCGGACTGGTAGGCGGGTTTCGTCGTGCCCGGGGGCCGAGGGGGCCGAGGGACCGGCGGGGCAGGGGGCCAGGATGGGTCATCCAGCCTCGGGGAGGAGGCGGCCTCGGAGGGGCCGGGAGGGAGGGGCTAAGCGCTGGACGGTCCCGGAGGGTGAGGCCGGGGGCGGGGCAGGGCAATGGACGGGGTCCCGGGGGGCTGGAGAGTCTGCGAGGCTAAACTCCGGACGGTCCTGGAGGCCGGGGGGGCCAGGATTGGGCGACCACCTCCCCCTCCACCCACCCGCCCAGAGGGCGGGGCCGGGGCGCGGCTCTTTGTGTATAGAGCTATAATTCTATTTATATTGATGGTAATAATGATAATGGCATTTGTTAAGCGCTTAACTAAGAGAAGCAGCGTGGCTCAGTGGAAAGAGCCCGGGCTTTGGAGTCAGAGGTCATGGGTTCAAATCCCGGCTCCGCCAACTGTCAGCTGTGTGACTTGGGGCGAGTCACTTAGCTTCTCTGGGCCTCAGTTACCTCATCTGTAAAATGGGGATTAAGACTGTGAGCCCTCTGTGGGACAACCTGATCACCTTGTAACCTCCCCAGCGCTTAGAACAGTGCTTTGCACATAGTAAGCGCTTAATAAATGCATTAAAAAAACTATGTGCGAAGCACTGTTCTAAGCGCTGACGCCTGTCTACTTGTTTTGTTTTGCTGTCTGTCTCCCCCTACAGGACTGTGAGCCCGTTGTTAGGTAGGGACCGTCTCTATCTGTTGCTGATTTGTACTTCCCAAGCGCTTAGTACAGTGCTCTGCACACAGTAGACGCCTGCTATCTCTCCCTCCCTTCAGGCTCGTGTCTCCTCCTGCCTTCAAGACATCTCCATCTGGATGTCTGCCCGCCATCTAAAACTCAATATGTCCAAGACTGAACTCCTTATCTTCCCTCCCAAACCCTGCCCTCTCCCCGACTTTCCCATCACTGTTGACGGCACTACCATCCCTCCCGTCTCACAAGCCTGCAACCTTGGTGTCATCCTCAACTCTGCTCTCTCATTCACCCCACACATCCAATCCGTCACCAAAACCTGCCGGTCTCACCTCCGCAACATCGCCAAGATCCGCCCTTTCCTCTCCATCCAAACCGCTACCCTGCTGGTTCAATCAATCAGTCGTATTTATTGAGAGCTTACTGTGTGCAGAGCACTGTACTAAGCGCTTGGGAAGTACAAGTTGGCAACATATAGAGACGGTCCCTACCCAACAGTGGGCTCACAGTCTAAAAGGGGGAGACAGAGAACAAAACCAAACATATTAACAAAATAAAATAAATAGAATAGATATGTACAAGTAAAATAGAGTAATAAATATGTACAAACATATATACATATATACAGGTGCTGTGGGGAAGGGAAGGAGGTAAGACGGGAGAGATGGAGAGGGGGGTGAGGGGGAGAGGAAGGAGGGGGCTCAGTCTGGGAAGGCCTCCTGGAGGAGGTGAGCTCTCAGTAGGGCCTTGAAGGGAGGAAGAGAGCTAGCTTGGCGGATGGGCAGAGGGAGGGCATTCCAGGCCAGGGGGAGGACGTGGGCCGGGGGTCGACGGCGGGACAGGCGAGAACGAGGCACGGTGAGGAGATTAGTGGCAGAGGAGTGGAGAGTGCGGGCTGGGCTGTAGAAGGAGAGAAGGGAGATGAGGTAGGAGGGGGCGAGGTGATGGAGAGCCTTGAAGCCGAGGGCAATCTGATGCGCAGGTTGATTGGTAGCAACTGGAGATTTTTGAGGAGGGGAGTAACACGCCCAGATCGTTTCTGGACAAAGACAATCCGGACAGCGGCATGAAGTATGGATTGAAGTGGGGAGAGACACGAGGATGGGAAATCGGAAAGGAGGCTGATACAGTAGTCCAGATGGAATAGGATGAGAGCTTGAACGAACAGGGTAGCGGTTTGGATGGAGAGGAAAGGGCTGGTCTTGGCAATGTTGCGGAGCTGAGACCGGCAGGTTTTGGTGACCGCTGACGGCTTGGATGTGAGGGGTGAACGAGAGAGCAGAGTCGAGGATGACACCAAGGTTGCGGGACTGTGAGATGGGAAGGATGGTAGTGCTGTCAACAGTGACGGGAAAATCAGGGAGAGGGCAGGGTTTGGGAGGGAAGACAAGGAGTTCAGTCTTGGACATATTGAGTTTTAGGTGGCGGACAGACATCCAGATGGAGATGTCCTGAAGGCAGCGCTTAGAACAGTGCCCAGCGCTTAGAACAGTGCTTTGCACATAGTAAGCGTTTAACAAGTACCATCATTATTATTATGCGATCCTGGAGGGAGGGGGAGAGAGCAGGGGCAGAGATGTAGATTTGGGTGTCATCAGCGTAGAGATGATAGTTGAAGCCGTGGGAGCGAATGAGTTCACAAAGGGAGTGAGTGTAGATCGAGAACAGAAGGGGATCAAGAACTGAACCTTGGGGAACCCCCACAGTAAGGGGATGGGAGGGGGAGGACGAGCCTGCAAAAGAGACTGAGAATGAACGACCGGAGAGATAAGAGGAGAACCAGGAGAGGACAGAGTCTGTGAAGCCAAGGTCGGATAGCGTGTTGAGGAGAAGGGGTTGGTCCACAGTGTCGAAGGCAGCTGAGAGGTCGAGGAGGATTAGGATAGAGTATGAGCTGTTGGATTTGGCAAGCAGGAGGTCATTGGTGACCTTTGAGAGGGCAGTTTCCGTGGAATATAGGGGACGGAAGCCAGACTGGAGGGGGTCGAGGAGAGAGTTGGTGTTGAGGAATTCGAGGCAGCGCGTGTAGACGTCTCCTTCAAGGAGTTTGGAAAGGAATGGTAGGAGGGAGATGGGGCGATAACTAGAAGGTGAGGTGGGGTCAAGAGAGGGTTTTTTTTAGGATGGGAGAGACATGGGCATGTTTGAAGGCAGAGGGGAAGGAACCAGTGGAGAGTGAGTGGTTGAAGATGGAAGTTAAAGAGGGGAGAAGGGACGGAGCGAGAGATTTCATGAGATGAGAGGGAATGGGGTCAGATCTCTCATCCTATCCTGACTGGATGACTGCATCACCCTCCTCTCTGATCTCCCATCCTCCTGTCTCTCCCCACTTCAATCTATACTTCACGCTGTTGCCTGGATCATCTTTGTGCAGAAACGCTCTGGGCATGTTACTCTCCTCCTCAAAAATCTCCAGTGGCTACCAATCAACTTATGAATCAGTCAAAAACTCCTCACTCTCGGCTTCAAGGCTCTCCAACACCTCGCCCCCTCCTACCTCACCTCCTTTCTTTCATTTCCCAGCCCAGCCCATACCCTCCACTCTTCTGCGGCTAACCTCCGCACTGTGCCTCGTTCTTGCCTGTCCTGCCGTCGACCCCCGGCCCACGTCCTCCCCCTGGCCTGGAATGCCCTCTCTCCGCACATCCGCCAAGCTAGCTCTCTTCGTCCCTTCAAAGCCCTACTGAGAGCTCACCTCCCCCAGGAGGCCTTCCCAATCAATCAATCAATCAATCAATCAATCGTATTTATTGAGCGCTTACTATGTGCAGAGCACTGTACTAAGCGCTTGGGAAGTACAAATTGGCATCACATAGAGACAGTCCCTACCCGATAGTGGGCTCACAGTCTAAAAGGGGGAGCCTGAGCTCCCTCCTTCCTCTCCCCCTCCCCCCGCCCTACCTCCTTCCCCTCCCCACAGCACCTGTATATGTTTGTACATATTTATTACTCTATTTTACATTTGTACATATTTACTATTCTATTTATTTTATTTTGTTAATATGTGTTGTTTTGTTGTCTGTCTCCCCCTTCTAGACTGTGAGCCCGCTATTGCGTTGGGACCGTCTCTGTACGTTACCAACCTGTACTTCTCGAGCGCTTAGTAAGTAAGCGCTCAATAAGTACGATTGAATGAATTAATAAATACGATTGAATGAATGAATGAAGAGGTGCTAGGTGGGCGGGGATTGAGCGACCCCCCCAGGGGCGGGTCCGGGAGGGCGGGGCTGAGGGAGGGGCTATAGGCGTGGCTGTTTGGGAGGGCGGTGCTAATGATGATGGTAATGATGATAAAAGCTTACACTATGTACCAAGCGCTGTTCAGGGAGGGGCGGGGTCTGGGGTTGCACAGTACGGGAGAGGTGGGGCCGGGGGCCGGGCAGGAGGAGGGTCCTGGCAGGGGTCTGTGCGTAGATGTCCTGGGTAAGTGAGGTGGCAAGGATCCCGCGAAGCCGTTGGGTTCCGAGTGGCCGCCTCGACCCGGCCGCCCTGGATGAACCAGCGTGGCTCAGTGGAACGAGCCCGGGATTGGGGGTCAGAGGTCGTGGGTTCCAATCCCGACTCCGTCACTTGTCAGCCGTGTGACTTTGGGGAAGCCACTTCACTTCTCTGGGCCTCAGTTACCTCATCTGGAAAATGGGGATTAAGACTGTGAGCCCCACGTGGGACAACCTGCTTACCTTATATCTACCCCAGCGCTTAGAACAGTGCTTGGCACATAGTAAGCGCTTAACAAATACGGTCATTATAATTATTATTATGAAGCAAGGGGAGGCCGGGCGGTGCGGGGGGCGCTTTGGGGTGGATCAGGATCAGGATCATCATCATCATCATCAATCGTATTTATTGAGCGCTTACTATGTGCAGAGCACTGTACTAAGCGCTTGGGAAGTACAAATTGGCAACATATAAGGACAGTCCCTACCAGGATGAGGAAGGGAACTAAGGGGGCCTTGGCCCCCCGCCCCCTACCCTCGGGCAGAGTCGTCCCCCCGACATACACACACACCACACATACACACACACTCCTCCTCTCCGAAACGTTGCCGTGGCGACGCTCTTCATCCGGAGGCGATGGACTGTCCGGTGAATGCTTCGGGCATCCCGGCCGCGGGTGGGGGGCCGGGGGCGGGGACCATTGTGTGAGCGGGGTGGGGGGGGGAGGACGGGGAGCCGGGGGCAGCCTCGCCCTGGCCCACCCCCCACCCCACCTCCCGCCCCACCCCGTCCTGACTCTCCGCGGGGGCCGGCGCTCTGGGAGACCGCCGCAGTCCCCCGAAGGCAGCCCGGCTCCCCGCCAAGGGCCGGCATCGGGGGCGCAGATGGAGCCGGGGAGGGTTCCGATTCCCCGTCCTTCGAACGCCACCCAGAGCCTTCCTCCTGCAGGAAGCCCTCCCAGATTGACTCCCCACAATCATGAGCCCTCCCGCGGGCTAGGGGGTGGGCGTCCCCTCCTCTCCCGCCTTCCTTTGCCCCCCGTGGGACGAACCGGATTCGCAGCCTCGGTAGTAGATTCCCCTCCGCGCCGCCCCACAGCCGTCTGGTAGCAGACGCGGAAGTCTGAGCCTGTCTCCGGCCTCCCGCCCCGCAGGTCCGGGATAATAATAATGATGATGGTATTTGTTAAGCGCTTACTATGTGCCAAGCACTTTTCTAAACGCTAGGGTGGATATACAAGGAAATCAGGTTGTTCCACGTGGGGCTCACAGTCTTATTCCCCGTATTACAGATGAGGGAGCTGAGGCACAGAGAAGTTAAGTGACTTGCCCAAGGTCACACAGCAGACAAGTAGCGGAGTCGGGATTAGAACTCACGACCTCTGACTCCCAAGCCCGTGCTCTTTCCACTAAGCCACGCTGCTTCCTAGGGATCTGGCCTGGTCCCTGGGAGAGGCAGGGAGGGAGGATGGGGCCCCCAGACAGACCCCCTTCATGGGCCGCCCGGACCGACGGATGCAGCCAGGCCGGGGATGTGAAGGGGAGGGAGAACTCTGGAAGTCTTCCTGGTGGAGGTAGCCTGGGAGGATGAGGAGCCCCTCCTCATTGGCCGCTTAATTCGGACAGCTCTCTCTGGGCGTCCCAGCTACCCCAGTCCTGACCCACATAATAACGGTATTTGCTAAGCGTTTACTATGTGCTAAGCATTGTTTTAAGCTCTGGGGCAGGCAAGTCACTTAACTTCTCTGTGCCTCAGTTACCTCATCTGTAGAATGTGGATTGAGATGGTGAGCCCCACCTGGGACAACCTGATGATCTGGTATCTACTCCAGTGCTTAGAACCGTGCTTGGCACATAATAAGCGCTTAAACAAATAGCATCATTATTAGTATTATTATTACAGGGTAATCAATCAATCAATCAATCAATCGTATTTATTGAGCGCTTACTATGTGCAGAGAACTGTACTAAGCGCTTGGGAAGTACAAATTGGCAACACATAGAGACAGTCCCTACCCAACAGTGGGCTCACAGTCTAAAAGGGGGAGACAGAGAACAGAACCAAACATACCAACAAAATAAAATAAATAGGATAGAAATGTACAAGTAAAATAAATAAATAAATAAATAAATAGAGTAATAAAT
Source organism: Tachyglossus aculeatus (assembly GCF_015852505.1). Lineage (NCBI taxonomy): Eukaryota > Metazoa > Chordata > Mammalia > Monotremata > Tachyglossidae > Tachyglossus > Tachyglossus aculeatus. The sequence continues at coordinate 1,079,664 of NC_052066.1, read as the reverse complement.
ATGTAATAATCAGGTTGTCCCACGTGAGGCTCACAGACTTAATCCCCATTTCACAGATTAGGTAACTGGCACAGAGAAGTGAAGTGATTTGCCCAAAGTCTCACAGCAGACAAGGGGCGGGGCCGGGTTTAGAACCCACGTCCTCTGACTCCCAATCCCGGGCTCTTGCCACTGAGCCGCGCTGCTTCTCTTGCGTCCGGGTGAAGCCAGGAGTCCTGCCCGCCCCGGGAGCGTGCTGGCCGCTAAGGCCTGGACTTCTGCGCGATCCTGCCGGGGACGCTGTCTGTCCCGGGGTCATCCTCGCGGGCCGCCGGCCGAGGGGGAGGGGAGGGTAGAGGTGGGGTCCTCCTGTTAGACCCCGAGGGAGGCAGCGGGACCCGGTGGAACGCGCATGGAGAGGGCCTCAGGAGACCCTGGTTCGAGCCTCGATTCCTCCTCGGATCGCTGGGTGACTTCGGGCAAGTCGCCGGACTCTTCTGAGCCCCAATTCCCACCTCGGTTAAAAACAAAACAAAAAAGGGACAAAGACCCCAGTTCCCCGGACCAAGTGAGATCAGCGGAGGGGAAAAGCGCTGTGAAAGAGTTTTCATTATAATAATCTGACCTCCACTCACCCCGCTCGCGGCCTAGCGGCCTCTCGCCACCCCTTTTGTCTTAGGCCGCGTGAGATTCCCCTCAACCCCCACCCCCACCCCCGGGTCTCCACGGGCGGCCGCAGGTGAAACCGCTAAGCGATTCGGTGCGGCCGCGGCCTTGCTGTAGCTGGGAGCGGGGGCGGACAGTGGGGGGGGGGGGGGGGGGGCGATGGGCGGGGCCGACCCTGGGTCCGTTCAGTCCTCGCTATCTCCCCCCACCATTCCAGCTCTAACCACAATCCTTCCTACTGCAGTGTCAAACGGTTCCCCTCCCTCCACGCCCCCGCCTTCAGCTAACCCCTCCCTTTCCCCCTCTCCCTCGGGTCGGCGGCCTCGTCCTTTTCCCTCCTCCGGTCTCCGGACCGGTGCGATCCCCACCCTCAGCTGGGGCTGGGGCCGGGCCCGGGGCCGGAGCTGGATCCGGAGCCGAGCAGGGGGCCCGGGGGGTCGGCAGCCTACAGGAGCCTCCAGGAGCTTCCAGTAGCCTCCAGGAGCTTCCAGTAGCCTCCAGGATCTTGCAGGAGCGCGGGGGACGCCGGTGAGTGACCGCGGCGGGGGGAGGGAGGACGAGGGTCCGGAGGCCCAGAAAGACCGGGACTTGGTTCGGTCCTTTGGTTGGTGCCCTCTGACCGGGCCGCCCGCCTCCTCATGCACGGACAATGGACCCCGGCCCCACGACTGCAAACTCTCCGGCCGGGGAGGCGAAGGAGAGTTTTCTGAGAAGTCGCTAGTGACCCCACTCCATCCCTCCCCACCACCCCCCGCTCCATCCTCTCCGCCCCACGGCCCCACCGCCGTCAAAGATCAATCGCGGCCTTTTGGGCCAACCTCAGTTGCGGGGAGGTGGGAGGTGACGGAATTGATTTGTAGGCTGGAGGTCCGGGAAGACCCGGCTTGGATCCTCTGGAAGGCCATTCGGAGAAGGGCCTGCGGGTCAGCCACCTGCGGGGCAGCGTCCCCAGGTGCGCGCCCCCTCCGAGGCCCCTTCTAGAGTGAGCCCGTTGTTGGGTAGGGACTGTCTCTATGTGTTGCCAACTTGTACTTCCCAAGCGCATAGTACAGTGCTCTGCACACAGTAAGCGCTCAATAAATACGATTGAATGAATGAATGAATGAGGCACCGGAGCCGGAGCTGGGCCTGGGCCGGGAGAGATCCGGGAAAAGCGCGGGAGAAGCAGCCGCGGGCACGGTGACTCTTAGAAGCAAAGTGGCTCAGTGGAAATCCCCCGGGCTTGGGACTCAGAGGACGTGGGTTCTAATCCCGGCTCTGCCACTTATCTGCTGTGGGACCTTGGGCAAGCCACTTCACTTCTCGGTGCCTCAGTTACTTCATCTGGAAAATGGGAATTAATAATAATAATTAAGGTATTTGTTAAGCGTTTACTATGTGCCAAGCACTGTTTAAGACTGTGAGCCTCAGGTGGGACAACCTGATGACCTTGAATCTACGCTAGCGCTTAGAACAGTGCTTGGCACATAGTAAGGGCTTAACAAATACCAACATTATTATTATAATTCTTAAGGCCAGGGCTCACTGGTTCCCTCCCAGCCACACTTGGGCCGGCGGGGAGCGAGGCCCTGCACCTGCTCCTTACTCTTCCTCACCGTAGGGACCGGCCTCGCTCCTGCGGGTACAGTCCCGTCGCGTCCCGGGCCCCCGGCTCCCCGCCACCAGCCCTCCCAGCCCCCGGTCCCCCGCGCTCCGCGCCCCCCGCGCAGCCACGTGCTCAGGCGGGGCGGTGGAAGCCGGTCTGCGGGGCGGGACGAGGCGGAGCGGCGCTCAGTGGAACCAAGTGGGGCGGGGATGGGGGGCGGGACCAGGGGCTGAGAGATTCCTTCCTTCGGCTTTATGGGCCCCTTCCAGCCCTGCTATAAATAGCGGCTCCAGAGGCGGAACCGCACGATCTGGGGCACAGACAGCCCAGGACCACGTCAGGGCACGAGGCGGGGGCGGCTGTGGGGGTGGGGGGGTGGGGAGGGGAGAGCTGCAGCTGCCCGCCCCTTCCCCTCCCAGGCCCGGCCCGACTCCAGCTGCCATGTGGCGCCCAGCGGGAGGACGAACCCCTCCGCCTGCCCAGCCGCGCCCCGCAAGCGTCCCTGCCTAAGCCTGCACGGGCCCCTGGAGGCCCGGGCCCTGCCCTCGACGAGCTGCCGGTCTGACGGGGAGAACGGGCAAACAGACAGATGATGATGGTGGTGGTGGTGGTATTGTTAAGCACTTACTATGTGCCAAGTACTGTCCTAAGCGCTGGGGGAGATACAAGGTAATCATGTTGTCCCACATGGGGCTCAGTCTTAATCCCCAAGACAGTGCTGGGCACTGGGGAAGGACAGAGGGAGGAGGTAACAAGATCCATGCCCTTGAAGGGCTGTCAACCTGATAGGGAGACAAGACACACTCTCTCTCTCTCTCTCTCTCTCTCTGGGAGGAAACAGGGTCTCGGCCCTCGAGGGTCTGCCAACCAGTCAGTCAATCGTATTTACTGAGCACTTACTGTATGCAGAGCACTATATTAAGCGCTTGGGAGAGTACAGTATAACAGACACGCTCCCTTCTCACAAGGTTACAGACTAGAGGGGTGGGAGAGGTAGGAAGGACATAGTGAGCAATGATGGGACCCCGTGATTACAGAGGAGTCATCCTGGAGGAACGAGGATATCCGTGGGGGTGGACGGCCCGCGAGGCCTGATCCAGGCAATCTCGGAAGTCTTCATGGAGGAGGTGCTTTTCCTATGTCATGAAAGAAGGGAGGTCCGGCTTGGACAAGCTGATCAGGTGGCGCTGTCAATCAATCAATCAATCAATCGTATTTATTGAGCGCTTACTGTGTGCAGAGCACTGTACTAAGCGCTTGGGAAGTACAAGTTGGCAACATATAGAGACAGTCCCTACCCAACAGTGGGCTCGCAGTCTAAAAGGGGGAGACAGAGAACAAAACCAAACATACTAACAAAATAAAATAAATAGAATAGATATGTACAAGTAAAATAAATAAATAAATAGAGTAACAAATATGTACAAGCATATATACATATATACAGGTGCAGTGGGGAAGGGAAGGAAGGAAGATGGGGGGATGGAGAGGGGGATGAGGCGGAGAGGAAGGAAGGGGCTCAGTCTGGGAAGGCCTCCTGGAGTAGGTGAGCTCTCAGTAGGGCCTTGAAGGGAGGAAAGAGAGCTAGCTTGGCGGATGGGCAGAGGGAGGGCATTCCAGGCCCGGGGGATGACGTGGGCCGGGGGTCGACGGCGGGACAGGTGAGAACGAGGTACAGTGAGGAGATTAGCGGCAGAGGAGCGAAGGGTGCGGGGTGGGCTGTAGAAGGAGAGAAGGGAGGTGAGGTAGGAGGGGGCGAGGTGATGGAGAGCCTTGAAGCCGAGGGTGAGGAGTTTCTGCCTGATGCGCAGATTGATTCGTAGCCACTGGAGATTTTTGAGGAGGGGAGTAACATGCCCAGAGCGTTTCTGGACAAAGACGATCCGGGCAGCATCATGAAGTATGGATTGAAGTGGGGAGAGACACGAGGATGGGAGATCAGAGAGAAGGCTGATGCAGTAATCCAGAGGGGATAGGATGAGAGCTTGAACGAGAAGGGTAGCGGTGTGGATGGAGAGGAAAGGGCAGATCTTGGCAATGTTGCGGAGCTGAGACCGGCAGGTTTTGGTGACAGCTTGGATGTGAGGGGTAAGCGAGAGAGTGGAGTCGAGGATGACACCAAGGTTGCGGGCTTGTGAGATGGGAAGGATGGTAGTGCCATCAACAGAGATGGGAAAATCAGGGAGAGGGCAGGGTTTGGGAGGGAAAACAAGGAGTTCAGTCTTGGACATGTTGAGTTTTAGGCGGCGGGCAGACATCCAGATGGAGATGTCCTGAAGGCAGGAGGAGATGCGAGCCTGGAGAGAGGGGGAGAGAGTGGGCAGTAGAGTGAAGTATGGACTGGATTGGGAAGAGACAGGAGGCTGGGAGATCAGCAAGGAGGCTGATACAATCACTCATCCCATCCCACCTAGATTACTGTATTAACGTGGTAGCAGTTTGAATGGAGAGGAATGGGTGGACATTAGGAATGTTGTGAAGGTGGGACCGACAAGATTTGAGGATGGATTGAATATGTGGGTGGAATGACAGAGAGGAGTCAAGGATAACACCAAGATTATGGGCTTGTGAGACAGGAAGGATTGTGGTACCATCTATATCGATGGGAGAGTCAGGGGGAGGACAGGATTCGGGTGGGAAGATAAGAAGTTAAGTGTGAGGTGATGGGACGACATCCAAGTAGAGGTGTCTTGAAGGCAGGAGATGTGAGACTGCAGAGAGGGAGAGAGATCAGGGCTGGAGATGTAGATATGGGTATCACACACATACAGGTGATAGTTGAAGCCATGGGAGTGAATGAGTTCTCCAAGGGAATGGGTGTAGATGGAGAATAAAAGGGGGCCCAGAACTGAACCTTGAGGAATCCCCACAGTTAGGGGATGAGAGGCAGAGGAGGAGCCCCGAAAGAGAATATGAATGAATAAGAGATGAGAGGACAGAGTCAGTGAAGCCAAGGTTGGATAACGTGTTCAGGAAAAAGGGATGGTCCACAGTGTCAAAGGTGGCTGAGAGGTCGAGGAGGATTAGGATGGCATAGGAGCCGTTGGATTTGGCAAGAAGGCGATCACTGGGGGGTTGGGGGGGGGCTGAGCAGACGCAGGGGTTTGGACAGCTAGGGGCAGTGGGGAGAGGGTTGGGTCTTGGTTGAGGAAGTAAACAAGGAGCTGGGGGCTGAGCGCTGGGCTCTGAGGAGAAGCCAGGGAGGGCACCCAGTCCCAGTTGGGGGCCGGGGCCGAGCCAGCAGTTCCCAGCCCGTCGGCCTCCCCGTTGTACAGACTGGCACACGGAAGTTGAGAGAGGGGTGTTGCCTTGCCTGGGGACACACAGCCCGTTGCCCAAACCAGGGCCCTGGCACTGCCTCTGTGAGGTCTCCAAACCGACTGATGAGCCCCGGCCGTGCCCCTTCCCCCGGGGCCTGCCCGCTGCTACACCTGAGAGAACTGCCCCACCCCTCTCCCTCACCCCGCCGGGCCCAGCTGGGCCAAGTGGTTGCTCTGGTAGATGGGGTGGCGATGGCCGGCCCCGCGGACTTGAGGAGAGAGCAGGTGGGCAGCCTGACAGGAGGTCTTGGCAGGGGCTGGGCACAGCCACAGATGCAGCCAGCAGACACCAAGCAGGCAGGGCCAACGGCCGAGCTGCCCTATCAGAGATGGGCAGGAGAATGGGCCCCAGCTCCAGGCCCTAGCATATTCAGTAGAGCCCCCAGCCCCAGTCCCTGCACACAAGCCTCCAGCCCCATCACTCGGCCCAGCCACAGCGCCAGCCCCTAGCACAGCACAGCCCCGTGTCCAGCCAAGCCCCAGACCCTAGCACCCATGGCCCGGTCCCCAGCAGGGCACTGCCCCAGCACAGGCCCACCCCCTAGCACAGCACAGCTCAGTACAGCGCAGCACAGCCCCTGCCCCCAGCTCATCCCTGGTCCCAGCCCCAACCCCTTGGCATGGCTCCAGCCCCAACCCCATGCCCCCAGCCCCCGCCTACCTCCTCCCCTTCTTCTTCCCCAGCCCGGCCCCTCCCGTGACCCCTCCCCTTCAGCCGGCGCCCTGCGCTCGGATACGGACGGACGGACGGACCGGGGCGCCGGGGCAGCCGGCCCGAGCGGAGGTGGGAGCGGCCCCGGGGGGAGAGGCAGTGCTGGGGGCGGGGGCGGTCTAGTGCGGGTGGGCTCCCCTTTCCCCGCGCCCGGCCTGCGGAGGGCCCCGGGGCCACACCCTCCGCCCTCCCCGCGCTCTGCCGAAGAGTCCTGGCGCGGAGAGAGGAGAAAGAGCAGGGAGAGAAGAGAGGAGAGCAGAGATCGATCTCAGGTCAGGGCTAACGGACCCCGCCCCGCCCCCGGGAGCGGGGAAATGCTGCTTCAGCCCGGCGCGGGGAGACTCGAACCCGCAGCCGGGAGCCCTGCGAGGCCGGGGGGCGAGCGGGAGGCCAGTCCCCGCGGAGTCTGACGGCCGGACCGCGGCGCCGGGTGGTTTGCGGGAGATGAAGCCACGCAAAACCGCCCCTGTTCAGCCCGCCTTCCCTCCCGTCCCTTCCCGACACAGCTTTCCCTCCCCGGAGGCTGGGCCCCGCAGGCACAGCTCTTCCTAAATCCTCCTCCTCCTCTTCATCCTCTTCTTCTTCCTCCTCTCCTCCCTCCTCCTTCTGCCCTGCTGGGTCCGAGCTGCGTCCTGGCCGCCCCCCGCCCCGCGAATTTGGCCTGTCACCGGGTGCCCCGGATAACGCAGAGAAGCAGCGTGGCCCAGTGGAAAGAGCACAGGCTTGGGAGTCAGAGGTCATGGGTTCTAATCCCGGCTCCGCCCCTCGTCAGCTGTGTGACTTTGGGCAAGTCACTTAACTTCTCTGGGCCTCGGTTTCCTCATCTGTAAAATGAGGATTAAGATTGTGAGCCCCACGTGGGACAACCTGAACACCTTGTATTCCCCAGAGCTTAGAACAGTGCTTCGCACATAGTAAGCGCTTAACAAATACCATTATTATTATTATTATAACGGAGGTTTGGATCATCGGCGTCGGGACTTCGCCTCCCTTCTCTCTTGCCACGCGTTATTCGGGTTAGTGAGAAGGGGGCGGGGCGGGGCGGGGCGGGGGTCCCGCGGGGGTTAAAAGGCCGCGCAGTAGCAGGTGTTGCTTCAGCAGTAGAGGGCAGAGGTTTCAGCAGGGAGGTCCAGGTGATTTTGTGTGTGTAGTCACCCGCTCTGTGGGGCACGCCCCCACCCCCAAACCCTCTCACACCCCTCTTGACAATCAGTCAGTACAGAACACTGTACTGAGCACTTGGGAGAGGAGAATAGAGTTGGTAGATACCGGCCCTGCCCTCAAATTGCTTATTAATAATAATGATTGCTTGGCACATAGTAAGCGCTTAACAAAAACCATCAAAAATGGTATTCGTTGAGAGTTTACTATGTGCCAGGCACTGTTCAAAACGCTGGGGTGGACACAAGCAAATCGGGGTGGACACAGTCTCTGTCCCACGAGAGGCTCATAGTCTTAATCCCCATTTAACAGATGAGGGAATTGAGGCCCAGAGAAGTGAAGTGACTTGCCCAAGGTCACACAGCAGACAAATTGCAGAGCGGGAATAAGAACGCATGACTTTCTGACTCCCAGGTCTGTGTTCTATTCTCAGTCTGCGGTGTGCAAAGTACTGTGCTGAGCACTTTGGAGAGCCTGAGTTGGCAGACATGATTCCTGCTTTCAAAGAGCTGAAAATCTACTGTGTGCAGAACACTGTGCTGGGCGCCGCGGAGAGAACAATAGAGTTCTGGGCACGAACCTTGCCCACTAAGAGCTGACAGTCTACTATGTGCAGAGGACTGTGCTGAGCGCTGGGGAGAGGACAATAAGAGTTACTGGGCATGAACCTTGCCCTCACTGACATGCTACTGTATGCAGAGCAATGTGCTGAACGCTGGGGAGAGCCCACTAGAGTTGGTAGATACCATCCCTGCCCTCAAGGAGCTGCCAGCCCCGTGGGGGAGTCAGACAATAAAATGAGTTGCCCCCCAGCCCCTCCACCACCGCACCCCTGCCCCCCCCCCCCCCCCCCCAGGCCTGGCACGGCCAGCCCTGATGGACACATAGTCCTCTCTTTGTTCAGTTATCGGGGAAATCGAATTCCTGGGCGGAGGCCGGCGGAGATCGGGACGGGGGCGGGACCTTGGGCTCCGGTTCTGCAGGGTCCGCTTGGCGGTGCCGGGGAGGGGGACGGTCCCTCGCGTTCTGGTTCAATCCCCGTCCATCAATCACGTATTTGTGAAGAGCACTATAACTGCACGCTTGGAAAAGCGCAGTATAACAGAGTTGGTAGACGCCATCCTTGCCCTAACAGAGCTTCCAGCCCTGCGGTGGGGTGGGGCTGGGTTGGTAAACTGGGGCCCTTGCCCCCGCCGTGGCCACCGAGAGGAAGGGAAGGAGGGGGAGGAGAAGAAGGAGGAGGACGAGGCCGCGGGTTCTACAGTTCAGGTGAATCTGGGTAGCTTAGGCAGGCGGCCCCCGAGGCGAACAGCCGGTTCGGCTGGGGCTGGGGCTGGGCCTGGGGCAGCGGCGGGTGGGTGGGCGTGCGTGTGGTCCAGCAGACAGGGCACAAGCCCTGCGTTCGCCCCCAGCTCTGCCTAGTCCTGCTTGCTGTGTGACCTTAGACTAACCCTCACCCCTCTCTGGGCCCGGATACCCCATCTGTATGGCTTAGTGGATAGAACATGGGGCTGGGAGCCACAAGGTCATGAGTTCTAATCCCGGCACCGCCGCTTGACTGCTGTGTGACCTTGGGCAAGCCCCTTCACTTATCTGGGCCTTAGTTCCCTCACCTGTAAAATGGGGATGGAAAGTGTGAGCCCCACGTGAGACAGGGAGTGTGTCCAACCCGATTTGCTTTTATTCATTCAATCGTATCTATTGAGCGCTTACTGCGTTGAGAGCACTGTACTAAGCGCTTGGGAAGTATAAGTCGGCAATATATCCACCCCAGAGCTCAGTACAGTGCCTGGCACATAGTAAGAGCTTAACAAATATCATAATTATTATTATTATCTGTTCGGTGAGGACTCCGCCCCTCCCTGCACCTTGGTCCGGGTTGAGACCTCGGGAGGCCGGGGGGACGGGAGGTGGGAGGCTGGTGATGGAGACCCCGGGGGGCCCTCCCTGATGTCACCTCTTTAATCCAACCCCGCCCCCAGGAGCCCCGCGGTGACCATGGCCGACGTAAGACTGGTCGCTGCCACGTGTGTCTCCAAAGGCCTCCTGACCCCGGAGCCCTCCGCCCCGCCAGGGGAAGCCCCCACCTTCACCCTGCCCCCCAGGAACCTCTGCCTGCCCGAGGGGGGCACCGCCCGCTTTGAAGGCAAGGTGAGCAGCACGGCGGACGGCGTTCGGAGGGTGGGATGTGGTCGTGTGGGAGGGGGCTGGCGATGGTGGGCAGAAGATGGGCAAGAACGGCAGAGAGCAAGCGGTGGGTGGACAGAAGGCGTGGATGGGTTGGGGGTCTGGGGGTGGGAGAGCGAGGGGCAGACGGGTGAAACGTAAAGAAGGAGGGGGCATGGGTGGGTGGGCAGGGGAGGCGGGAAATTGGGCAGAGTATGGGCAGAGGGTATGGGCAGTGGACGGCGGATGCGGGAATAGAGGGGCGGGGACAGCAGGCAGGGCAAGGGTGGGCACAGAGAGGTGGAGGGACGGGCAGAGGGCGTGGGCGGCAGGCAGGGCGTGGTTGGGCACAAGGAGGGCGGGGGGATGGACAGATGCAGAGACGCTGGGCAGGGGGATGGCCGGGGGATGGGCAGGGGTCGGTGGGCAGAGGAAGCAGTCCAACCGAGAAGCGTGCCCCTCCAGATCCTCCACTTCCCGTCCCAGTCAGTGTCAATCCTGGCGGCCTTCCCGGAGGCACCTCCAGACAGAAGCTTGGCGCCGCCCCGCCTGGGCCTGGCGGTCAGCCACCTGGGGCTCAGCGGGCGGGGTTTCAGAGGGCAGTCAGATGTCCGAGCAGGGCGGGGTGTCCGAAAGTGAACGGGGGTATCCTAGTTGTGGGGGCAGGTCATGGGGGGGGCTTGTCCGGGGGGGGGCAGGGGGTATCCGAGTTGGGGAGAGCAACCAAGGGCGCGGGACGTCGTCAGTCAATCATATTTATTGAGTGCTTAATGTGTGCAGAGCAGTGTACTGAGCACCTGGGAGTGTACACTGTGATGATGATAATAATAATAATAATAACAATGGTATTTGTTAAGCGCTTACATGTGCAAAGCACTGTTCTAAGCGCTGGGGGGGATACAAAGTGATTAGATTGTCCCACATGGGGGTCACAGTCTTAATCCCCATTTTACAGATGAGGTAACTGAGGCCCAGAGAAGTTGTGACTTGCCCTAGGTCACCCAGTTGACAAGTGGCAGGGCCGGTATTCTAACCCATGACCTCTGACTCCCAAGCCCAGGCTCTTTCCATTGAGCCACGCTGCTTCTCTAGACACATTCCCTGCCCACAACGAGCTTACAGTCTAGAGGGGGACACAGACATTCATATAAATAAATAAATGACAAATATGGATATAAGTGGTATGGAGCGGGGGTGATGAATAAAGGGAGCGAATCAGGGCGACGTAGAAGAGGGTGGGAGAAGAGGAAAGGAGGGCTTAGTCAGGTAAGGCCTCTTGGAGGAGATGCCTCTTCTATACGGCTTTGAAGGGGAGGAGAGTTAGGTGGGTTGGGGGAGCGCCTGGGAAAGATGTAGCGGGGATCAAATGGAACCCCCCCGGCCCCCGAGGCTCCCATGGGCAAGCTTGGCCTGCCCTTCCCCCTGGCACGAGGTGGGCCCTCTCTGGTCCGGTCCGTGGTCCCCTGGACCGTCCGTGGCCTTTGGCAGCGGCCCCAGCGTCAATGGGGTGACTGGGACGGAATCTTCGGCTGCCTGGATTCCAATCCTGGCTTTGGCCAGGACTGAGGCTCTCTGTTGCCTCCTCTTCCTCCCAAATCCCCAAGATGTGAAGAAGCCCAAGGAAGGCCTGGGGGCTAGTGTGGGAGAGGGTCTTCGGCTGCAGGCGTCTGGCCGGAGACCCAGCCCCATCGAGCCCGGCAGTCCCTGTCCCCTTCCCGCTGGGCGGCGGCTTCCTGGCCCTCTCCGGCCGCCCGGCTGTCTGTCCGTCTGTCCGGCCCCTCCCCCAGCTCCTCCGGCCCCTTCCCGCCCCCTGCCCGGAGCGGGAGCATTGTCCGCAAGGCCCCAGTCCCCCGGAATAGCGGGCATCCAGCTGGCTCCACCTGCGGCCTCGAGGGCCGGACAAATCCGGCCAATTGGAGCTGGGTCCGAGCCTGGCACCGCCCCCGACCCCCACCGCGCCTGCCCCCCCTCTCCCCCGCTTTCTGGGGATGAGGTTTGCAGTAACGGAGAAGTAGCGTGGTTTAGTGGCAAGAGGTCGGGCTTGGGAGTCAGAGGGCGTGGGTTCTAATCCTGGTTCTGCCACTTATCCGCTGTGGGACCTTGGACAAGACACTTAACTTCTCTGTGCTTCAGTTCCCTCATCTGTCAACGGGGATTAAGACTGTGAGCCCCACGTGGGACAATCTGATTACCTTGTATCAATCCCAGTGCTTAGAACAGTGCTTGGCACATAAGCGCTTAACAAATACCATAATAATATTTATTATTATTATTATTATCCCGGTTATCCGGAATGTCCCTGGCCCCATGGGGGTGTACCGTGACCTGGCGACCTGACTGACCCTTGGGCTGGGTCCAGCGATCCCGGTCCGGCCTGCCCTCCGCCCCGCCTCCCGTGCCGGGCTTACCCGGCTTCATCCAGGGTCCCTCGGCCAGGCCGGGGGTGAGCAGGGAGGGAGTCGCCGCAGCCAGGGGGGCGGGGGATGGGATCCAGCTGTATAGACTCACGCACGTGCGTCTCTCTGGCTCCGCTTGGGCTTCTCGATCTCTGGATTTGCCTATCTCTCTGTCTCTCTCCAGCTCTCTGGTCCGATGTCTGTCTCTGAGTCGTTCCCTAGGCCCCCGACCGTTTCCCATCCCGCCCCTCCCCTGTAGCCACAGGACTGGCTCCTCGACAGCCCCAGCAGGCAGGGCAGAAAGTGCTCCCTCTCCCCTGCCCCAGTTCCCGACAGTACTCCCTCACTGCCACAACAGTGCTTGCTTCACCAGCTCCTAACCCAGGGTGAGGGTAGGGTTGGAGAAGAAGGCTCCCAGAAATGGGGCAGGGCCTGGTTCTGTGGGGAGATTTCGGGGGGCTGGGCTCCCCCTGGCAGCAGGGTAAATGGGGAGCTGATTACCTGGTTGGCATTGAGGATGCAGGCTGGATGCCCACCTGTGGTCATTCGGTGGGCCCTGGGCCACCCAGACTGGCCACAGTCTTGAACCCTTGTACACAGGGCAGGGGGCTGGAGTCGGTGAAGAGGAGGTGGGGGACGGGGAGGGCGGAAGAGGCAGGGAGGAGGATGCGGGGTGGGAAGGGGGTGAAGAGGTGGGGGAGGGGGGAGGGGAGGGGAAAGGCGTGTTGGGGTGAGGAGGTGGGAGATGGGCTGAGGTGGTGGGGAAAGGGAGTGGGAAAGGGGAGTGAGGAGGCAGGGGTGGACGAGGAGAAGGGGTGAAGAGGTGAGCAGATGGGACCTGATAACCTTGGATCTACCCCAGCGCTTAGAATAGTACTTGACACAAGTAAGGGCTTAACAAATACCACAGTTATTAACAAATACCACAATCACTTTTTAAATTATTAGTATTATTATTATTAAGGGAGAGGAGGTGGAGGGTGGGGAAGGAGGAAAGAGCAGAGATGAGATGAAGGATTGGGGGGGATGGGAAGTGGGGAGCCAACTGAGATGTAGATTGAGATGGATCATTTCTGTTGTTACCCACTCCTCCCTCCCTCCCCTCTCAGGAGCAGTATGGCTTAGTGGAATGAGCTCAGGCCTGGGAGTCCAAGGAAGAGCATGGCCTAGTGGCAAGAGCACAGGCTTGGGAGTTAGAAGTCGTGAGTTCTAGTCCCAGCTTGGGCAAGTCACTTCACTTCTCTGTGTCTCAGTTACCTCATCTGTAAAATGGGGATTGAGACTGTGAATCCCATGTTGGACAGGGACTGTGTCCAACCTGATCACATTGTAGCTACCCCAGTGTTCAGAACAATGCTTAACACATTGTAAGCACTTAACAAATACCATAATTTATTTTTGTTTATTTTCTAATCCAGCTCTACCACTTTGTTGTGTGCCCTCGTACACAGTTCCCTCATCTGTTAAAGTGGGATTAAATACCTGTTCTCCCTCATCCTTGGACTGTGGGACAGAGATTCCATCCAACCTGATTCTCCTGTACCTACCACAGTGCTTAGTTCAGTGCTTGGCACATAATTGCCATCTGGAGGTCTGTCTGACTGGCTTGGATTCTCCTGTGGGCTGTTCCATGGCCTGGACCTGTCTTCCCAGTGCCCAGTTTGGGAAGAAGAGGAGCAGGGAGGGCACAGTGGGCTGGGCGTGGGGGAGTGGGGTGGGTTGGGGTTCAGCTGAGAATAATAATAATAATAATGATAGTACTTGTTAAGCGCTTACTATGTGCCAAGCACTTTCCTGAAAGCTGGGGTAGATCTAAATTAATCAGGTTGGGTCCCTATCCCACACTGGGCTTGCATTCTTAATCCCCATTTTTTACAGGTAAGGTAACTGAGGCACAGAGAAGTGAAATGAGTTGTCCAAGGTCACACAGCAGGCAAGTGGTAGAGTGGGGATTAGAACCCATGACCTTATGAATCCCAGACCCATGCTCTATCCACTACATCATACAGTGCTCTGCCCACAGTGAATACTCAGTGAATACCATTGATTGACTGGGAAGTGGGCACAGGCTTGGCTGGAGAGGGCAGCCCCTATCAGGCTGTCGGAAATACAAGATAGGGGTCCGTGTGGCCTAGTGGGAAGAGCACAGGATGGGGATGCTGGAGGCCTGGGTTCTAGTCCCGGCGCTGACCCTGGCTAGTTGGGTGACTCTGGGTAAGTCACTGAACCATGCTGGGTCCCCTCACCTCCCATGTCCCCACCCTGTCTTCTCTGCCCCCTCTTCCCAACTCCACCATGTCCCCTCATTGCCAGATGCTGGCCAGAAGGATTTTTCATGCTCAAGCCATTAAGGCGAAATCTGCTTTCAGTGTGTCTCGCGGATGGGACGAGTCCCCTTCCCCCGCCCAGCCCCCCAGCTCCCTCTCCTGCCTGCATTCATCCACACATCCCGGCACGCACTTCCACCCCCCAACCCAGCCCTACATGCTTCCCGCATCTGTGGGTTCCAAGGAGTCCTCAGCCAATCACCCCCTTCCCGGGGCGGAGGTGGGTGGGGTTGGGTTGGGGGGCGAGCAGACAAGTCTTCATTCATTCAGTCATATTTTTTGAGTGCTTAATATGTGCCGAGCACTGTACTATGTGCAGCCCCGTGGCTCCCAGGGTGGGCAGCAATCCTTCACCGGGGCCTGAGTCTCCAGAGGCACGGCGAGGCGGGACAGTCTCCACAGCACAAATTACCAGGAATTCAGCTGCTTGTACATTAACACATCATCGTTGGGTGATGGGGCTGGTGTTCCTGATTCCGGCTGTGGGGGTGATGGGGCCAAGGTCTCTGGGTTCCAGCTGTGGGGACGATGGGACCGGTGCCCATGGATCCTGGCTATGGGGACCTCTGGGGCCGGGGTCCTCAGGGTCTGGCTGTGGGGTTGATAGGGCTGAAATCGCCGGGTTCTGGCTGTGGGGGCAATGGGGTCAACGTCAGTCAGTCAGTCATATTTATTGAGCACTTACTGTGTGCAGAGCACTGTACTAAGTGCTTGGGAAGCAGCGTGGCTCAGTGGAAAGAGCCCGGGCTTTGGAGTCAGAGGTCATGGGTTCAAATCCCTGCTCCACCAATTGTCAGCTGTGTGACTTTGAGCAAGTCACTTCACTTCTCTAAGCCTCAGTTACCTCATCTGGAAAATGAGGATTAAGACTGTGAGCCCCACGTGGGA
The DNA here is from genome assembly GCF_015852505.1 of Tachyglossus aculeatus. Lineage (NCBI taxonomy): Eukaryota > Metazoa > Chordata > Mammalia > Monotremata > Tachyglossidae > Tachyglossus > Tachyglossus aculeatus. The sequence goes on along the minus strand of NC_052066.1, from coordinate 1,064,464 downwards.
CAACTTGATCCCATTGTATCCCCCCAGCGCTTAGAACAGTACTTTGCACATAGTAAGCGCTTAATAAATGCCATAATTATTATTATTATCATTATTACAATATAACAATAAACACATTCCTTGTCCACAGTGAGCTTACAGTTCAGACATTAGTTTAAGTAAATAAATTATTCATTCATTCAATCGTATTTATTGAGCGCTTACTGTGTGCAGAGCACTGTACTAAGCGCTTGGGAAGTCCAAGTCAGCAACATATAGAGATGGTTCTTACCCAACAGCGGGCTCACAGCCTAGAAGGGGGAGACAGGCAACAAAACAAAACATATTAACAAAATAAAATAAATAGAATAAATATGTACAAGTAAAATAAATAAATAGAGTAATTCATTCATTCACTCAATCGTATTTATTGAGCGCTTACTGCGTGCAGAGCACTGGATTAAGCACTTGGGAAGTCCAAGTCGGCAACATATAGAGATGGTTCCTACCCAACAGCGGGCTCAGTCTAGAAGGGGGAGACAGGCAACAAAACAAAACATATTAACAAAATAAAAGAAATAGAATCAATCAATCAATCAATCGTATTTATTGAGCGCTTACTGTGTGCAGAGCACTGTACTAAGCGCTTGGGAAGTACAAGCTGGCAACATATAGAGACAGTCCCTACCCAACAGTGGGCTCACAGTCTAGAAGGGGGAGACAGAGAACAAAGCCAAACATACTAACAAAATCAAATAAATAGAATAGATACAGGGGTGTTACATAAGTAAATAAATTACAGACATAAACAGATATTCCAGTATTCCAGGCCAGAGGCAGGGCGTGGGTGAGAGGTCAGTGGCAAGATAGACGAGATCGAGGTACAATGAGAAGGTTAGCATTAGAGGAGCAAACCGTCTGTGTTGCAGTAGGAGAGTAGCACAAGGTCACCGGGTTCCGGCTATGATGATGATGGGGCCGGTGTTCCTGTGTATCAGCTGTGGAGGCAATGGGACAGAGGTCTATGTTGCCTGACTGTAGGGTTGATGGGGCAGGTGTCCCCAGGTTGAGTTGTGGGGGCGATGGGGCTGGTGTTCCCGATCCTGGCTGTGGGATCCAGGAGGATTTAATCCCCATTTTACAAATGAGATAACTGAGGCATAGAGAAGTTAAGTGACTTGCCCAAGGTTATACAGCAGACAAGTTACAATAATCATTGTAATTATGGTATTTAAGTGTTTACTATGTGCCAAGCACTGTATTAAGCACTGGGGTAGATTCAAGATAAATTGATTCATTCAATTGTATTTATTGAGTGCTTACTATGTGCAGAGCAATCAATCAATCAATCAATCAATCGTATTTATTGAGCGCTTACTATGTGCAGAGCACTGTACTAAGCGCTTGGGAAGTACAAATTGGCATCACATAGAGACACTCCCTACCCAACAGTGGGCTCACAGTCTAAAAGGGGGTGTGCTAATGCTTGGAAAGTACAATTTGGCAACAGATAGAGACAACCCCTACCCAACAACGGGCTCACAGTCTAGAGAGTGGGGAGACAGACAACAAAACAAAACAAAAGAAGTAGACAGGCATCAATAGCATCAATATAGAGTTATACATATATATATATGCATAATTAATAAAATAAATAGAATAATAAATATGTACATATCTACACAAGTGCTGTGGGATGGGGAGGGTGGTAGAGCAGAGGGAGGGAGTCGGGGTGATGGGGAGGGGAGAAGGAACAGAGGAAAGAGGGGGGGCTCAGTCTGGGAAGGCCTCCTTGAGGAGGTGAGTTTTCAGTAGGGCTTTGAAGGGGGAGTGTACTAGTTTGGCAGATGTGAGGAGGGAGGGCATTCCAGGCCAGAGGTAGGACATGGGCCAGGAGTCGATGGCGGGACAGGCGAGAATGAGGCACAGTGAGGAGGTGAGTGGCAGAGGAGTGGAGTGTGCAAGCTGGGCTGTAGAAAGAGCCCTGTCCTCTACCTGACTTTTCCATCACTGTGGATGGCACTACCATCCTTCCCATCTCACAAGCCCGCAACCTTGGTGTCATCCTTGACTCCGCTCTCTCATTCACCCCACACATCCAATCTGTCACCCTCCCGGTCTCACCTCCACAACATTGCCAAGATCCGCCCTTTCCTCTCCATCCAAACCGCTACCTTGCTGGTTCAATCTCTCATCCTATCCCGACTGCATCAGTCTCCTTTCTAATCTCCCATCCTCCTGTCCCTCCCCGCTTCAGTCTACACCTCACTATGCTGCCCAGATTATCTTTGTATAGAAACGCTCTGGGCATGTCACTCCCCTCCTCAAAACTCTCCAGTGGTTGCCTATCAACCTTCGAATCAAACAAAAACTCCTCACTCTCGGCTTCAAAGCTCTCCATCACCTCCCTTCTCTCTTTCTACAGCCCAGCCCGCGCACTCCACTCCTCTGCTGCTAACCTCCTCACTGAGCCTCATTCTCGCCTGTCCCGCCATCGACCCCTGGCCCGCATCCTACCTCTGGCCTGGAATGCCTTCCCTCCACACATTCGCCAAACTAGCTCTCTTCCTCCCTTCAAAGCCCTACTGAGAGCTCACCTCCTCCAGGAGGCCTTCCCAGACTGAGCCTCCCCATCCTCCCCTCTTTCTCCCCTCCCCATCACCCCAACTCCCTCCCTTTGCCCTACCCTCTTCCCCTCCCCACAGCACTTGTGTATATTTGTACATATTTATCACTCTATTTTATTAATGATGTGTATATACCTATAATTCTATTTATTTTGATGATATTTACACCTGTGTACTTGTTCTGTTTTGCTGTCTGTCTCCCTCTTCTTGACTGTGAGCCCGTTTTTGGGTAGGGGTTGTCTCTATCTGTTGCCAAATTGTACTGTTCAAGTGCTTAGTACAGTGCACTGCACACAGTAAGTGCTCAATAAATATGACAATGAATGAATGAATGAAAGGAGAGAAAGGAGGTGAGGTAAGGGGGGCAAGGTGATGGAGAGCTTTGAAAGCAATAGTGAGGAATTTTTGCTTGATACAACGATTGATAGGCAACCACTGGAGATTTTTGAGGAGTGGGGTGCCATGCCCAGAGTGTTTCCATAGAAAGATAATCTGGGCAGCAGAGTGAAGTATAGACTGAAGTGGAGAGAGACAGAAGGTTGGGAGATCAGAAAGGATGCTGAGGGAGTAATCCAGTCAGGATAGGATGAGTGATTGTACTACCAAGGTAGCAGTTTGGGTGGAGAGGAAAGGGCCGATCTTGGTGATGTTGTGAAGATGAGGCCGGCAGGTTTTGGTGATGGATTGGATGTAAGGGATGAATGAGAGAGCTGAGTCAAGGATGACACCAAGGTTGTGGACTTGTGAGACTGGAAGGATGGTAGTGTCTCCACAGTGACGAGAAAGTCAGAGAGAGGACAGGGTTTGGGAGGGAAGATAAGGAGCTCAGTCTTGGACATGTTGAGTTTTAGGTGGTGGGAGGACATCCAGGTGGAGATGTCCCAAAGGCAGGAGGAGATGTGAGCCTGGAGGGAGGGAGAGAGAACAGAAGAGGAGATATAGATTTGGGTATCAAGTCTCATGTGAGGCTCACAGTCCCCCATTTTGCAGATGAGGGAACTGAGGCACAGAGAACTAAAGTGACTTGCCCAGGGTCACACAGCAGGTAAGTGGAGGAGGCAGGATGAAAAGCCAGGCCCTCTGACTCTTAGGCTGGGACTCTTTCATTCATTCATTCAATCGTATTTATTGAGCACTTACTGTGTGCAGAGCACTGTACTAAGCGCTTGGGAAGTACAAGTTGGCAACATATAGAGACGATCCCTACCCAACAGCAGGCTCACAGTCTAGAAGGGGGAGACAGACAACAAAACAAAACATATTAGCAAAATAAAATAAACAGAATAAATATGTACAAGTAAAATAAATAAATAGAGTAATAAATATGTACAAACATATACACGTATATACAGGTGCTGTGTGGAGGGGAAGGAGGTAAGGCGGGGGGAGGGGGAGGGGGAGGAGAGGGAGAGGAAGGAGGGGGCTCACTCTGGGAAGGCCTCCTGGAGGAGGTGAGCTCTTAGTAGGGCTTTGAAGGGAGGAAGAGAGCTAGCTTGGCGGATGTGCGGAGGGAGGGCATTCCAGGCCAGGGGGAGGACGTGGGCTTGGGGTCGACGGCAGGACAAGTGAGAACAAGGCACAGTGAGGAGGTTAGTGGCAGAGGAGCGGAGGGTGCAGGCTGGGCTGTTGAAGGAGAGAAGGGAGGTGAGGTAGGAGAGGGCGAAGTGATGGAGAGCCGAGAGTGAGGAGTTTTTGTTTGATTCGAAGGTTGATAGGCAACAACTGGAGATTTTTGAGGAGGGGAGTGACATGCCCAGAGCATTTCTATACAAAGATAATCCGGGCAGCATAGTGAAGTGTAGACTGAAGTGGGTAGAGACAGGAGGATGGGAAATCAGAGAGGAGGCTGATGCAGGAATCCAGTCGGGATAGGATGAGAGATTGAACAAGCAGGGTAGTGGTTTGGATGGAGAGGAAAGGGCAGATCTTGGTGATGTTGCGGAGGTGAGACTGGCAGGTTTTGGTGACAGATCGGATGTGAGGGGTGAACGAGAGAGCGGAGTCGAGGATGACACCAAGGTTGCAGGCTTATGAGATGGAAGGATGGTAGTACCATCAACAGTGATGGGAAAGTCAGGGAGAGGGCAGGGTTTGGGAGGGAAGATAAGGAGTTCAGTCTTGGACATGTTGAGTTTTAGATGGCGGGCAGACATCCAGATGGAGATGTCCTGAAGGCAGCAGGAGATACGAGCCTGGAGGGAGGGAGAGAGAGCAGGGGCAGAGATGTAGATTTGGGTGTCATCAGTGTAGAGATGATAGTTGAAGCCGTGGAGGGAGGAGGAGCCCGCAAAAGAGACTGAGAATGAACGGCCGGAGAGATGAGGTGAACCAGGAGAGGACAGAGTCTGTGAAGCCAAGGTTGGATAGCGTGTTGAGGAGAAGGGGGTGGTCCACAGTGTTGAAGGCAGCCGAGAGGTCGAGGAGGATTAGGATAGAGTAGGAGCCGTTGGATTTGGCAAGCAGGAGGTCATTGGTGACCTTTGAGAGGGCAGTTTCCGTGGAATGTAGGGGACGGAAGCCAGATTGGAGGGGGTCGAGGAGAGAGTTGGCGTTGAGGAATTCAAGGCAGCGCTTGTAGACGACTTGTTCAAGGAGTTTGGAAAGGACTAGACAACACTGCTAGCCTGCTTTCCACTAGACAACACTACTTCTCACCGGTGATCCTTTACTCTTTCTCTGCTCAGCCTAACCCACTGTACCCCAAAGACCCCAAACCCACAGAAATTGTGTGTGTTAGACAATTGTATTTATTGAGCTCTTACTGTGTTCAGAGCACTGTGTAAGTGCTTGGGAGAGTACAATGTAACAGACATATTCCCTGCCCACAATGATCTTACAGCCTAGATGGGGAGACAGACATTAATATAAGTACAGATATGTATGTGTGTCCTGAGTCTAGCCTCAGCTCTCTATCTTGTCTTCCTTGTCTTTTATGTTGTTTTTGTGTTATTACTGTTTCACCCTTCCTGGTTTGTCTGTCACCAGCCCCATCTCCCTTCCCTTATTCTTAGTGTGTGAGCTCCCTGAGGGTCCCTCTTTCCTCTCCAACTGCTCCTGCTGAGTCTGGTTCTCTGTCTCTGGCTCTGCCTCTCGGGCTGTCATCGTGGATGTCCTCCAGGCTCTGCCCTGCATCCCCTGCTCTCCACTTGCTCTCTCAGTGAACTCATCCTCCCAGACAGCCTCACCTCTCCACAGACGATGATTCCCTCTTCTCCGTCTCCAGCTCCAACTTTTCATTTTACCTGACACTATCAGGCCTGATCTCCCGAAAATCTCCCCTGCCCCCTCCAATCCCTTCCCTCTCCTGTCCCTTTAATTACCCCATCTTTCCCGTCAGCATCTCTAAAGGAGAGCTCCTGTCCTCTCAAAATCCAATCCCTCCAGCTGTTCATCTGACCATGTACCTTAGCACCTCATCAAAACATTTGCCTTCTCCCTTCTTCCCTCCCTAACTGCATCTTCAATCGTTCGCTCTCCAGTGGCTTCTCCCCCACTACTTTTAAACATGCCCATGTCTCCCCATCCTAAAAAAACCCTCCCTTAACCCCAAGGCTCCCTCCAGTTATCACCCCATCTCCCTCCTACCATTTCTCTCCCAAATCCTTGAGCAAGCTGTCTACACCCACTGCCTCAAGTTCCTCTCCCAATTCCTTCCTTGACCCCCTCCAATCTGGCTTCATTCCACAAAAACGACCCCTTCAAAGGTCATCAATGATCTCCTTCTTTCCAAATCCAATGGCCTCTACTCTATCCTAATCCTCCTCAATCTCTCAACTGTCTTTGACTCTGTTGACACTGCCATCTTCTGGAAACATTAGCCAAACTCGGCTTCACTGACACTGTCCTCTCCTGGTTCTCGTCCTATCTCTCTGGCTGCTCATTCTCAGTCTCTTCTGTGGGCTCCTCCTCTGCCTCCCATCCCCCCAACTGTGGGGGTCCCTCAAGGTTCAGTTCTGGGTCCCCCTCTTTTCCCCATCTGCACCACCTCCCTTGGAAAACTCATTTGATCGCACGGCTTCAACCATCACCTCTATGCCGATGGTACCCAAATCTACACCTCCAGCCCTGATCTCTCTCCCTCTCTGCAGTCTTGCATTTCCTCTTGCCTTCAAAACATCTCTACTTGGATGTCTTCCTGTCACTTCAAACTTACTACGGCTAAAACTGAACTTCTTATCTTCCCATACAAGCCCTCTCCTCCAGCTCACTTTCCCACCACCATTGACAGCACCACCATCCTTCCTGTCTCACAAACCTGTAACCTTGGTATTATCCTTGACTCCTCTCTCTTGTTCCCCCCACATATTCAAGTCATCACTAAATCCTGTCAGTTCTATCTTCACAACATCGCCAAAATCTGCCCTTTCCTCTCTGTCCAAACTGCTACCACATTAATGCAAGCACTTATCCAATCCCTTCTTGATTATTGTTCCAGCCTCCTTGCTGACCTCCCTGCCTCCTGTCTCTCCCCACTCCAGTCCGTACTCCATTCTCCTGCCTGGATCATTTTTCTACAAAAACATTCAGGACATGTCACCTCGCTCCTCAAAAAACTCCAGTAGTTGTCCTTCCACCTCCACATCAGACAAAAACTCCTCACCATTGGCTTTAAAGCCTTCCATCAGCTTGCCCCTTCCTTCCTCACCTCTCTACTCTCCTACTACAACCCATCCTGCTCACGTCATTCCTCTAATGCTAAACTTCTTACTGTACCTCAGTCTCATCTATCTTGTTGCCAACTTCTCTCCCACATCCTTCCTTTGGCTTGGAACGTTTTCCCTCCTAATATCAGAGAGATAATCGTTCTCCCCCATTTCAAAACCTTATCAAAGGCACATCTCCTCCAAGAAGCCTTCCCTGATTAAGCCCTCCTCTCCTCTTCTCCCACTTCCTTTTGCAATGACCTGACTTGAAGCAGCATGGAGTAGTGGGAAGAGCCCTGGCCTGGGAGTCAGAATGTCATGGGTTCTAATCCCCACTCTGCCACTTGTCTGCTCTGTGACCTTGGACAAGTCACTTCACGTCTCTGTGCCTCAGTTCCCTCATCTGTAAAATGGAGATTGAGATTGTGGGCTGCATGTGGGATGGGGACCGTGTCCAACCTGATTTGCTTGTATCCACCCCAGTGCTTAGTACAGTGCCTGGCACATAGTAAGCACTTAACAAATACCATAATTATAGAGAAGCAGCATGTCTCAGTGGAAAGAGCAAGGGCTTGGGAACCAGAGGTCATGGGTTCTAATCCCGGCTCCACCACTTGTCTGCTATGTGACTTTGGGCAAGTCACTTAACTTCTCTGGGCCTCAGTTACCTCATCTATAAAATGGGGATTAAGACTGTGAGCGCCACGTGGGACAACCTGATCACCTTGTAACCCCGCCAGCACTTAAAACAGTGCTTTGCACATAGTAAGTGCTTAACAAATACCATTATTATTATTATTATCCTTCCTCCGATCCCCACAGCACTTACGTATATATTTGTAATTTATTTATTTATGTATATTAATGTCTGTCTCCTCCTCTAAACTGTGAGCTCACTGTGGGCAGGGAATGTGTCTGTTGTTATAGTCTACTCTCCCAAGCACTTAGTATAGTGCTTTGCATACAGCAAGCACTCAATAAATATGATTGAATGAATGAATGAACCTGCATCCCCGTGTCTCCTCCTGCCTCCCCGTGTCTCCTCCTGCCTCCATGGCCTCTCCACCTGGATGTCCCCTAGACCTCCCCGCCACCTCAAATTTAACATGCCCCAAATGGAACTTGTCTTTCCCTTTAAATCCACTCCTCCCTCTAACGATCCCACCTCAAATTCAAGGCAATTGGTCTCAAGATTCTCCCAGAGCCAGCCCTACCTGAGCCCTCCACTCTCTTCTCCCGCTACCCCCATCTCACTGGCTCTGCTCTCTCCATCCAACCTCCTGGCCACTTCTGCTCTTGCCTCTCCCACTTCCATTCCCCTGGCTCACGGTGTTCCCTCAGCCTGGATTTCCCTCCCTCCCTACATCAGACAGACCACAGCTTTCCCCACCTTCAAATCCCTCCTAAAATCTCTCCTCTTCCAACAAGCTTTCCTGATTGATTTCCCAGAACCCTGAGCCACTTCATCCCTTCTGCCAACTGCAGCTCTTGCGACCTCATCTACAGCTCCTCAGCACTCGTGGGTGTGGGCCTGTGTGTTTGTCTACTCAAGTATTTATCTTGACCGCTTATAAATATTTGTGTTTGTCTCCCCTGTTAAGAGGGTGAACTTCTTGTGCACAAGAAATGTGTCACTTTTATTTTATTCTTTCCAGTAATAATAGTTGTGCTGAATTCCGTACTTTACAATCATTGTCGGTGGCATTTGTTGAGTGCTTACTATGTGCAGAGCACTGTACTAAGCACTTGGGAGGGTACAGTATGAGTCAGAGAGGTGAAGTGACTTGCCCAAAGTCACACAGCTGACAATTGGCGGAGCCGGGATTTGAACCCATGACCTCTGACTCCAAAGCCCAGGCTCATTCCATTGAGCCACGCTGCTTCTATATATGTATATATGTTTGTATATATATATATATGTGTATATATATATATATATATGTTTGTACATATTTATTACTCTATTTATTTATTTATTGTACTTGTACATATCTATCCTATTTATTTTATTTTGTTAATATGTTTTCTTTTGTTCTCTGTCTCCCCCTTCTAGGCTGTGAGCCCACTGTTGGGTAGGGACTATCTCTATGTGTTGCCAACTTGTGCTTCCCAAGTGCTTAGTACAGTGCTCTGCACACAGTAAGCACTCAATAAATACAATTGATTGATTGATTGATTGATTAACAGATATGTTCCTTGTCCACAAGGAGTTTACAGTCTAGAGGGTAACAGTAGCAATAATAATAATAATAATAGGAGTATCTGTTTGTATTCTGTATTTTCCAGTAAGAATAATAATAGTGAGACTTGTTTGTATTCTGTATTTTCCAAATAATAATATAATGGGAAGCAGTGTTGCCTAGTGGATAGAGCACAGGCCTGGGAGTCAGAAAGATCTGGGTTGTAATCCTGACTCTGCTACTTCTCTGTGCCATCTGTAAAATGGGGATTTAGACTGGGAGTCTCATGTGAGACAGGGACAGTGTCCAAATTGATTAGCTTGTATCTACCCCAGCGCTTAGAACAGTGCCTGGCACATAGTAAGTGCTTAACAAATACCATAAAAATCAATAATTGAAAATAATAATAATAGCGGTATTGGTCAAGTGCTTACTATGTGCTAAGCACTACATTAGATTCAATACAATCAGAAAAGACACAGTCCCTGTCCCACATAATAATAATAATAATAATGATGGTATTTGTTAAGCGTTTACTATGTGCAAAGCACTGTTCTAAGCGCTGGGGAGGTTACAAGGTGATCAGGTTGTCTCATGGGGGGGCTCACAGTTTCAATCCCCATTTTACAGATGAGGTAACTGAGGCCCAGAGAAGTGAAGTGACTTGCCCAAAGTCACACAGCTGACAGTTGGCGGAGCCAGGATTTGAATCCATGACGTCTGACTCCAATGATGGCATTTATTAAGCGCTTACTAGGTGCTAAGCACTGTTCTAAGCACTGGGGAGTTTATAGCGCTTAGAACTATGCTTTGCACACAGTAAGTGCTCAATAAATGCCATTATTATTATTATTATTATTATTATTACAAGGTGATCAGGTTGTCAAATAGGGGGCTCACAGTCTTAATCCCCATTGTACAGATAGGTAACTGGGGCACAGAGATGTTAAGTAATAATAATAATAATAGCGGTATTTATCAAGCACTTACTATGTGCAAAGCACTGTTCTAAGCACTGGGGAGGTTACAAGGATATCAGGTTGTCCCATGGGGGGCTCCCAGTTATCATCCCCATTTTATAGATGAGGGAACTGAGGCCCAGAGAAGTGAAGTGACTTGCCCAGAGTCACACAGCTGACAAGTGGCAGAGCCTGGATTTGAACCCATGACCTCTGACTCCAAAGCCCGGGCTCTTTCCACTGAGCCATGCTGCTTCTCAATAATAATAGTGATGGCATTTATTAAGTGCTTACTGTGTGCAAAGCACTGTTCTAAGCGCTGGGAAGGTTACAAGGTGATCAGGTTGTCCCACGGGGGGCTCACAGTCTTCATCCCCATTTTCCACATCAGACTCAAAGACTAAAGAGAAGGGAGAACAGGTATTTTGAATCCCTATTTTACAGTTGAGGAAACTTCAGGCCAGAAAAGTGAAGTGACTTTTCCAAGGCCACACAGCAGCCAAGGGGTAGAACCAGGATTAGAACCCAGGTTTCCTGACTCTCAGGCCCGGATTCTTTCTACTAGGCAACACTGCTTCTCCACAGTGTCTAGTACAGTGCAGCACACCTTAGTGGGTGTTCAATAAATGCTACTGATGCTACTCTGCCCCACACCCACAGAGAGAGTGTGTGTGTGTGCTTGTGTGTGCGTGCAAGCGGGCAATGACACAGCAATCTGGGTGTCCAGTTGATGCTTTGGGATTACACATTAACACCGCAAGGTCGGACGCTGCAGGGGGTCCATTCCGGGTTCCCGTGACGACACGGTTCCCGTGGAGACGGCGTCCATGATTCCCGCCTCTTTTCTGGGGGCAGGGCAGAGGAGAGGGGGGAAAGGGTAAGGCCCGTTGGATCTCTTCTAATTCCTGACTCCCAGCGGGTGCCGGACAGATGGGTGTCCAGCTGGATGAGAGCGACCCTGGTCCTGGAGGCTGGGTGGTTCGGTGGTGAGATGTATTGACCCCCAGGTGCTGGTCAGCGCTAGCCTTTGGGGTGATTACAGTGGGGACAGGGGTGTGAGGCTGGGAGAGAGGTCACTAGACCAGTGGTGTCTTTAGGTGTTCAGTATGTGTGCAGTGTGGGAGGGGCCCTGGTATAGTCTCACGGTGACTGTGTGGGCAGATGCACAGAGTGTGAGGGTACACACATGGTTTGTCTATGTGTGTGTTTGTACATCCTGGGTGTTTCAGTGGCCCCTGAGCAGGTACACACTGTGGGAGCAAAGTGGATATGTGTTGGAGGAGGGGACGGGGTGAGGGGCACCAAGGCAGGGGATCTGGGGAAACTGAGGCAGCGTCATGTCTGGAAATTTGGAAGACTTGGAGCTGTCTATGCCAAAGGGAGCCTGGAATCTGGGAATACCAACAATTCCAAGGGGACTGGGCCAAATCATGGATGGGCATCCGTGCTGGATCATTGGGAGAATCAGGGATGGGAAATGGAGAGTGAGGGGTGTCAGATGGTCTGTGCTAGATTACAGGGGAGAGTAAGGGGTGATGGCAATTCATGCTGGGTCACTGAGTCAGGGGTGGAGTGAGGAGAGTCAGGGGTATTGGACACTGGGAGAGAGTCGGAATGGAGAGGGGAGGGTCAGGGGTGATAGATGATCCATGCTGGGTCACTGGGGGGAGTCAGAGGTGTTGGAAAGGTTCATGCTGGGTCACTGGGGAGAGTCAGGGATGTTGGATGGTCTGTTCCTAGCCCCAGCACGTGGTTCATCCAAAAATCTTGGAGACAATTCTAGGTTGGGTGGGTGGGAGGACTGACCCAGGGGTGACCATTGGTGGTCCTCAGTGGCTGACAGTCCAACCTATTGGAGGTTTGTAACCATGGTCCCCTGTGTCCACTTCCCTTTAGGGTGGACCCCAAGCTTCCCCCTCCACCAAGTTCCCCCTTCACCCTGGCCTGGTGTCATCCCAAGATAAGCGAGACCCTGGCGGGACTTTGCCCCCCACCTCCCTTCCTCTGCTGTTGGCCCAGCAGAGCAGCATCTGGGCCCCCACCTGGGTGGGCACAGAGGGAGTCCACATGATCCCTGACTCAGCCGGCCCCCCTGGTCTCCCTGATGGTGGTTGGGTCCCTGAGCCCCTGGGAGCTGTGCACCCTGCCTCATTCCTGTCTCCCCCACCAGGTGCAGGGTTTCCCTGAGCCAAACGTCACTTGGCACCGCGCCGGCCAGCGGGTGCCCAGCGGGGGCCGTTTCCTAGCAGAGCCTGGCTGGCACGGCCGGTTCAGCCTGGTGATCAGCAGCTTGCGCAGTGAGGACGCAGGCAGGTACACGTGTGAGGCAGCCAACAGCACTGGGGTCCGGCGGCTGACCGTGGAGCTGACCGTGGAGCGTGAGTGACAGGCGGGAGTCAGAGGGGCATCTTGGCAAGCATAACCGGTGCCTGGGGGTGGGGGCAGTCTGGGGGCTAGGGGGACAGGACATACATCCCCACTTCCCCTTTCCCACCCGTCCCCCGCCCCGCACACTCTGTGCTGGGTGCTGAGGGAGAAACAGAGAGGAGGGAGACACAGACCTTCTCTTCCAGGGGCTGCCATTCAGATGGGGAGACAACACATATGCACACACTGTGCTAGGTGCTGGGGGATGACAGAGGTGGGAGGACACAATCCCTGTCTCTGAGAGACTGCCAGTCTGATGGGGAGGCCAGAGACACACACACACACACACACACACACACACACACACACACATTCTTTCTCTCTCTCTCTCTCTCTCTCTCTCTCTCTCTCTCTCTTTCTCTCTTTCTCTCTCTCTCTTTCTCTCCTGGGCACTGGGGACGGATGGGGTGGTGTGGAGATAGAGTTCCTGTCCTCCAGGGGCTGCAAGTCTGATGGGAGACCACACACACACACACACACACACTCACTCACTCACTTTCTCTCTCTCTCTCTCTCTCTCTCTCTCTCTCTCTCTCTCTCTCTCTCTCTCTCTCTCTCTCTCTCCCCAACCCCCACCCCCGAGGGAGAGGCAGGAGAAAGAGATACAGTCCCTGCCCTTGAGGGGCTGCAGGTCTGATGGAGAGATCGGACAGATGGATGGATGGACACTTTCTCTCTCTCTCTCTCTCTCGCTCTCTCTCTCTCTCTCTTTCTCTCCCCACCCCCGTGCTGCGTGCAGGGAAAGGACAGTGCAGAGAGGAGACACGGTCTCTGCCCTTGAAGGTTGCCAGTCTGATGGAAAGACTCTACCATCGATCAGTCCAATTTCTTGAGTATCTGGATGAATGCACTAAATTAAGTACTTGGGAGAGTCTGAGAGTTAACAGACATGGTCCCTGCCCTCAAAAAACTTGCGTTCTAGTTGAAAAATGATTTACCGATAGAGGGATAGAATGGAGAAAAGATGGGCATGACTTATCTGTAAAATGGGAATTAAAGACGGTGAGCCTCCCTTGGGACAACCTGATCACCTTGTAACCTCTCCAGCGCTTAGAACAGTGGTTTGCACATAGTAGGCACTTAATAAACGCCACCATTAGTGCTTCAGGAACGAGACATGTAAGATATAGACATAAGTACTACCAGAGGTTGTAAAATCAAAATTCTCAGTGCCTCAGTGACCTCATCCATAAAATGGGGATTGAAACTGCCAGCCTCATATGGAACAGGGACTGTGTCCAAGACGATTTGCTTGTATCTACCCCAGTGCTTAGTACAGTGCCTGGCACATAAGTGCTTAACAAATGCCATAATTGTCATTATTATTATTATTATATACACACACACACACGGGCGCGTCGAACATCCCGGTCCCCCGATCTGGGCGTGGCAGGTGGGCCACCAGAGAGACATCAGAGGCTACTGGGGTCAATCAGGGTGGCCATCCTGGAGGCGGAGGCCCCTTCCAGCGCTGAAGCAGAGAGAGGGAGGGAGCTGACCCCCGCCAGCCTGACAAGGGGCCAGGCCGGCCAGCCCGGCCAGCCGGCGGCGACGACCCTCAGCCCGCATAGCTGAGATAGTTTCTTCCTGCCGGAGTAGAGGGAGGCTCCTTCACGGCAAAAGAATTCGGGCTTGCAGCCCGAGACTGCACTGGCCGCCCGCCCGCCTTCTCCTGCCTCCCCCTGCCCTGCCCGGAGCTCGGGAGGAGGGGCGATGGGACGGAGGGAGGGGCAGAGGGCCGGAGGGATAGAGGAAGGGAGGGAGGGGGCTCCCAGGGAGCCGACACTGCTCCTGCTGTTGCTGCTGACACCGCGAATATGTGCCCCCCGGCACTGACCGGGCTCTGGACACTGAGCCAAGACACCCAAAATCCCCTTCAGGGACCCCTTCCCCTGCTCTGGAGACCCCCCTCTAAGGGAGCCACACAGTGGGTCCATAACTGAAACCCAAAGAGAATCCACAAGATGGATTTCAGCGCCGTTCCCTATCCACCCCCCATCCCCCAACTCTCCTCCCCATTCCCCCCGACTCCCATTCCCCATCCTCCCTCCTCTCCAACCCGCACCCAGGAGACCGCGGAGTTTTCGCGAGCCTCCCGCTCCGAGAGGGTTAGTAGCAGGGTGCGCTCCCCAGGCCCTCTCGGTCCCCAGGCTGGGGAGAGGGGCGTGAGCGGGTGGTCCTCCCGCCCAGAGAGTGAGTACTGGGCTTCCGCGACCCCGCCCCGAGGCAGTGAGGCCGCGTGGCAGTGCCACGTGGGACGGGGCCGGAGCCTGGAGTCTGCCCAAAATCCCTACCGCTGCTACGGGGGCCAAGCAGCCGCCAGATGTCCGCGCAGCTGTGCCTCCTCCGGCAGAGACTCCCCCCTCCACAGCCTCCGCTGGCAGGGAACGGGCGCAGGGGGCTGGCCGGGATGAACCCGGCGAGGCTGAGGGGCCCGATTTAGAGCTTCGGCTTTCTGCGAGGGAAAGGGTCCCCCGACATAGCTCGCCACTGTCAATGGTATTTATTGAGCGCTTATTATTAGTAGTAATAATAATGATGGCATTTATTAAGCACTTACTATGTGCAAAGCACTGTTCTAAGCGCTGGGGAGGTTACATGGTGATCAGGTTGTCCCACGTGGGGCTCACAGTCTTAATCCCCATTTTACAGATGAGGTAACTGAGACACAGAGAAGTTAAGTGAGTTGCCCAAAGTCACACAGCTGACAATTGGCAGAGCCGGGATTTGAACTCATGACCTCTGACTCCAAAGTCCGTGCTATTTCCACTGAGTCATGCTGCTTGTGCAGAACACTGTACTTAGCGCTTGGGAGAGGACAACTCAACAGAGCTGGCAAAGATGTTCCCTGCCCACAACGTGTTTACAGTCTAGAGACTCCAGGCCCCCTCACCAGGATGACCTGCAGTGTGAATGCGGGGGCTGGCACTCCCCACTCCCCACTCCCTCCAGCTTCTGTCCCCAAGTAGCATGACCTAGTAGAAGGAGAACCAGCCCAGGAGTCAGAAGGTCATGGGTTCTAATCCTGACTCCATCATTTGTATGCTGTGGGACCTTGGACAAGTCATTTCACTTCTCTGTGTCTCAGTTGCTTCAACTGTAAAGTGAGGATTAAGACTGCAAGCCCCATGTGGGACAGGGACAGTGTCCATCCTGATTAACTGATCAACGCCAACTCTCTCTTTGACCCCCTCCAACCTGGCTTCTGTCCCCTACATTCCACGGAAACTGCCCTCTCAAAGGTCACCAATGACCTCCTGCTTGCCAAATCCAACGGCTCATACTCTATCCTAATCCTCCTCGACCTCTCAGCTGCTTTCGACACTGTGGACCACCCCCTTCTCCTCAACACGCTATCCAACCTTGGCTTCACAGACTCCGTCCTCTCCTGGTTCTCCTCTTATCTCTCTGGTCGTTCATTCTCAGTCTCTTTTGCAGGCTCCTCCTCCCCCTCCCATCCCCTTACTGTAGGGGTTCCTCAAGGTTCAGTTCTTGGTCCCCTTCTGTTCTCGATCTACACTCACTTCCTTGGTGACCTCATTCACTCCCATGGCTTCAACGATCATCTCTACGCTGATGACACCCAAATCTACATCTCTGCCCCTGCTCTCTCCCCCTCCCTCCAGGCTCACATCTCCTCCTGACTTCAGGACATCTCCATCTGGATCTCTGCCCGCCACCTAAAACTCAACATGTTCAAAACTGAACTCCTTGTCTTCCCTCCCAAACCCTGCCTCCTCCCTGACTTTCCCATCTCTGTTGACGGCACTACCATCCTTCCCATCTCACAAGCCCGCAACCTTGGTGTCATCCTCGACTCCGCTCTCTCGTTCACCCCTCACATCCAATCCATCACCAAAGCCTGCCGCTCTCACCTCCACAGCATTGCCAAGATCCGCCCTTTCCTCTCCATCCAAACCACTACCCTGCTGGTTCAAGCTCTCATCCTATCCCATCTGAATTACTGTAACAGCCTCCTCTCTGATCTCCCATCCTCCTGTCTCTCCCCTCTTCAATCCATACTTTATGCCGCTGCCCAGATTTTCTTTGTCCAGAAACGCTCTGGTCATGTGACTCCCCTCCTCAAAAATCTCCAGTGGCTACCAATCAACCTACGCATCAAGCAAAAACTCCTCATCCTCGGCTTCAAGGCTCTCCATCACCTCACCCCTCCTACCTCACCTCCCTTCTCTCCTTCTCCAGCCCAGCCGGCACCCTCCGCTCCTCTGCCACTAATCTCCTCACCGTGTCTCGTTCTCGCCTGTCCCGCCGTCGACCCCTGGCCCATGTCATCCCTCTGGCCTGGAATGCCCTTCCTCTGCACATCCGCCAAGCTAGCTCTCTTCCTCCCTTCAAGGCCCTACTGAGAGCTCACCTCCTCCAGGAGGCCTTCCCAGACTGAGCCCCCTCCTTCCTCTCCCCCTCTCCATCCCCCCGCCTTACCTCCTTCCCCTCCCCACAGCACCTGTATATATGTATATATGTTTGTATGTATTCATTACTCTATTTATTTATTTTATTTGTACATATTTATTCTATTTATTGTATGTTGTTAATATGTTTTGTTTTGTTCTCTGTCTCCCCCTTCTAGATTGTGAGCCCACTGTTGGGTAGGGACCGTCTCTATATGTTGCCAACTTGTACTTCCCAAGCGCTTAGTACAGTGCTCTGCACACAGTAAGCGCTCAATAAATACGATTGAATGAATGAATGAATGAATGAATGATCTTGTATCCACCCAGCGCACAATACAGCCCCTGGCACAAAGTAAACACTTCATGTCATTTTAAAAAATGTAGGGGGAACAGACCCAGGTTTTAATTATATATGCTACTTATTCCTATTAATGTCAGTCTCTCCCTCTATACTGCAAGCTCTTTGTGGGCAATCAATCAATTAATGGTATTTATTGAGAACTTATTGGGTGCAGAACACTGTACTAAGCTCCTGGGAGAGTACAGTATTACAGAGTTGGTAAACATGTTTCCCTGCCCAGAACGAGTTTATTGCCATCTCTTTTATACTCCATTCCCTCAAGCACTTAGTACAGTGCTCTGCACACAGTAAGCGCTCAATAAATACGATTGAATGAATGAATGAATAGTGAGCGCTCAATAAATAATGCCATTGATAGACTGATTTCCCGAACAGGCCGGTGCTTCCCTTTTGTGGCCAGCAGGTGGCGCCCCGACTTCGCTGCTGCCCCCGCTAAGCCCGTCGTGGGGAAGGAATGAACGAGGGGCTTCTATAGCCCTTGACACCCAGATTCATTCATTCAGTCAGTCAGTCATATTTATTGAGCGCTTACTGTGTGCAGAGCACTGTGCTAAGCGCTTGGGAAGTACAGGTTGGCAACATATAGAGACGGTCCCTACCCAACAGCAGACTCACAGTCTAGAAAGGGGAGACAGACAACAAAACAAAACATATTAACAAAATAAAATAAATAGAATAGTAAATATGTACAAATGTAAAACAGAGTAATAAATATGTACAAACATATATATAGGTGCTGTGGGGAGGGGAAGGAGGTAGGGTGGGGGAGATGGGGAGGGGGAGGAGAGGGAGAGGAAGGAGGGGGCTCAGTGTGGGAAGGCCTCCTGAAGGAGGTGAGCTCTCAGTAGGGCTTTGAAGGGAGGAAGAGAGCTAGCTTGGCAGATGTGCGGAGGGAGGGCATTCCAGGCCAGGGGGAGGACGTGGGCCGGGGGTCGACGGCAGGACAGGCGAGAACGAGGCACAGTGAGGAGGTTAGTGGCAGAGGAGCGGAGGGTGTGGGCTGGGCTAGAGAAGGAGAGAAGGGAGGTGAGGTAGGAGGGGGCGAGGTGATGGAGAGCCTTGAAGCCGAGAGTGAGGAGTTTTTGCCTGATGCGTAGGTTGATTGGTAGCCACTGGAGATTTCTGAGGAGGGGAGTAACATGTCCAGAGCGTTTCTGCACAAAGATGATCCGGGCAGCAGCGTGAAGTATAGATTGAAGTGGGGAGAGACAGGAGGATGGGAGATCAGAGAGGAGGCTGATGCAGTAATCCAGTCGGGATAGGATGAGAGCTTGAACCAGCAGGGTAGCGGTTTGGATGAAGAGGAAAGGGCAGATCTTGGTGATGTTGCGGGGGTGAGAGCGGCAGGTTTTGGTGACGGATTGGATGTGAGGGGTGAACGAGAGAGCGGAGTCGAGGATGACACCAAGGTTGTGGGCTTGTGAGACGGGAAGGATGGTAGTACCATCAACAGTGATGGGAAAGTCAGGGAGAGGGCAGGGTTTGGGAGGGAAGATAGGGAGTTCAGATCCTCCAGGTCATTCATTCATTCAATAGTATTTATTGAGCGCTTACTGTGTGCAGAGCAGTGTACTAACCGCTTCGGAAGTACAAGTTGGCAACATATAGAGACGGTTCGTACCCAACAACGGGCTCACAGTTTAGAAGGGGGAGACAGACAACAGAACAAAACATGTGGACAAGTGTCAAGTTGTCAGAACAAATAGAATTCAAGCTAAATGCACATCATTAACAAAACAAATAGAATAGTAAATATGTACAAGTAAAATAAATAGAGTGATAAATCTGTACAAACACATATACAGGTGCTGTGGGGAGGGGAAGGAGGTAAGTTTTTAAGTGCTTGGTGTGATGATGATGATGATGATGATTATGATGATAGTATCAGTTAAGCGCTTACTACATGCTAAGCACTGTCCTAAGTGCTGGGGTTGATACAAGTTAATCAGGGTGGACACAATCCCGAGTCCACATGGAGCTCACAGTCTTTGTAAGAGGAAGTAGGATTTAATTCCCATTTTAAAGATGGAGTAACTAAGGTACAGAGAAGTAAAGTCATTTGCCCAGTGTAACACGGCTGACAAGTGGCAGAGCCAGAATTAGAACCCAGGTCCTCTGACTTTCATGCCCAGGCTTTTTCCACTAGGATGAGCTCCTTCAAAGGAGGAGGAGCCCAGTCAGAGATACTGGGGACAGGAGTGACCCCCCCCCCCCCCCAACCAACATCCCCCCACACACAAACCTAGCCCTCAATGCAATCAGTCTGATGTCAGCAGCCCCCAGACCTGTGCTAAAACTCATTTTCAAGCACTTAGTACAGTGCCTTGCACACTGTAAGCATTCAATAAATACGATTGAATGAATTCTCCTTTTTCTAGGAAACTCCATGAAGAACTATGATCTGACTCCAGATAAGTCTGCCAGTCTGTCTGCCAAGACTTCAGGGTGAGTGGGGAGGGACTGCAGGGGGCAGGCCCAGGGGGGAGGGACCAAGGAGGGGTGGGGTAGGAGCAGGGAGGGGTCGAGGGGTTAGGCATCTGGGAGAGGTCAGGATTCCAGAGGCTAATTCATTCATCATTTATTCAACCGCATTTGTTAAGTGTTTACTTTGTGCAGCGCACTCTACTAAGCTCTTGAGAAAGGACAATACAACAATCCACAGTTACAATCCCTGCCCTCAACGAACTCATAGTCTAGAGGGGCGGAGACAGACATCAATACAAATAAGTAAAATGACAGATATAAACATAAGTGCTGAGGGGCTGGGAGGCAGGGGGAAGAGCAAAGGGAGCAAGTCAGAGTGACGCAGAAGCGAGTGGGAAATGAGGAAAAGTGGGACTTAGTCTGGGAAGGCCTCTTGGAGGAGATGGGCCTTCAATAAGGCTTTGAAGGAGCTGAGAGTCATTGTCTGTGGGATTTGAGGAGGGAGAGCCTTCCAGGCCAGAGGCAGAACGTGGGCCAGGGATCAGCGGTGAGACACATGAGATGGAAGTCCAGTGAGAAGGTTAGTGCCAGAGGATTGAAGTATGCGGGCTGAGTTGTAGAAGGAGAGAAGTGAGGTGAGGTAGGAGGGGACAAGGGGATGGAGTGCTTTAAAGCCAATGGTGAGGAGTTTTTGTTTGATCCTCAGGTGGGTGGGCAGCCACTGGAGATTTTTGAGAATTGGAGTGACATGTCCTCAAGGATTTTGTAGAAAGGTGATCCACACGGCAGTGTGAAGTAAGGACTCAAAAACCTCCAATGGCTACTGATCAATCTGCGCATCAGGCAGAAACTCCTCACCCTGGGCTTCAAGGCTCTCCATCACCTCGCCCCCTCCTACCTCACCTCCCTTCTCTCCTTCTACTGCCCAGCCCGCACCCTCCGCTCCTCCACCACTAATCTCCTCACTGTACCTCGCTCTCGCCTGTCCCGCCATCGACCCCCGGCCCACGTCATCCCCCGGGCCTGGAATGCCCTCCCTCTGCCCATCCGCCAAGCTAGCTCTCTTCCTCCCTTCAAGGCCTTGCTGAGAGCTCACCTCCTCCAGGAGGCCTTCCCAGACTGAGCCCCTTCTTTCCTCTCCCCCTCGTCCCCCTCTCCATCCCCCCATCTTACCTCCTTCCCTTCCCCACAGCACCTGTATATATGTATATATGGTTGTACATATTTATTACTCTATTTATTTATTTATTTATTTATTTTACTTGTACATTTCTATCCTACTTATTTTATTTTGTTGGTATGTTTGGTTCTGTTCTCTGTCTCCCCCTTTTAGACTGTGAGCCCACTGTTGGGCAGGGACTGTCTCTATGTGATGCCAATTTGTACTTCCCAAGCGCTTAATACAGTGCTCTGCACATAGTAAGCGCTCAATAAATACGATTGATTGATTGATTGATTGATTGACTGGAGTGGGCAGAGACAGGAGGTTGGGAGGTCAGCAAGTAGGCTGATGCAGTCATCTAGGCTGAAGAATGGTTGTATTAACGTGGTAGCAGTTTGGATGGAGAGGAAAGGGTGGATTTTAGCAATTTTAGCAGATTTTAACTAATGACTGTGATGGGATCGGCTTGGGGGTGGGGGCAAACATTATAATAATAATAATAATAATAATAATTATGGCATTTGTGAGCGCTTACTATGTGCCAAGCACTGCTCTAACCATCTGGGTAATGGGGCAGGTGGGTATCATTGTAGGTAGGGGAGAGGGTGGAGCTCCATCTGTGGAGTTGGGGCCCGAGCCCCAGGGTTCCAGCTAGAGGGTGATGGGGCTGGTGTCCCACGTTTCAGCGATGGGGGATGGGGTCCTTGGATCCTGGCTCTGGGATGACGAGGCCGGTGTCCACAGATTCTAGCTCTCGGGCCAGTGGGGCTGTTGTCCCGGTTTTGGCTGTGGGGGTGATGGGACTGGTGTCCCTAGATCCCGAATGTGGGGGTGATGGGGCTGGGGTCCCTGAGTTCTGGCTGTGGGGACAATGCGGGAGATGTCCCCAGGTTCTGGCTGTGGGGATGATGGGGCTGGTAACTGAATGGGGGTGGAGCAGAGCTGCAGGCCAGAAACAATTCCCACTTTGGGGTTAGCCTCCCCCTTTCCTTCAAGTTCACTTCACTTTAAGTTTATCCTTTCCTGCCTTAACTCAGCCCTCTCTTCTGCCAGACAAAACTATTTCTCCTCCCTTATTGACACCCATGCCCATCACCCCCGCCAGCTCTTCCGTACATTCAACTCCCTTCTCAGGCCCCCGGTTCCTCCCCCTCCTCCTTCCCTCACCCCCAACGATCTGGCCTCCTACTTCATTAACAAAATTCAATCCATCAGGTCCGACCTCCCCAAAGTCTCTTCCCCCCTTTCTCCAACCTCCCGGCTCTCAACACTCTCTGCTACTCTCCCATCCTTCCCAGCGGTATCCTCAGAGGAACTCTCCTCCCTCCTCTCAAGTGCTACTCCGGCCACCTGTGCTTCTGACCCCATTCCCTCTCATCTTATGAAATCTCTCGCTCCATCCCTTCTCCCCTCCTTAACTTCCATCTTCAACTGCTCACTCTCCACTGGTTCCTTCCCCTCTGCCTTCAAACATGCCCATGTCTCTCCCATCCTAAAAAAACCCTCTCTTGACCCCACCTCACCTTCTAGTTATCATCCCATATCCCTCCTACCATTCCTTTCCAAACTCCTTGAACGAGTTGCCTACATGCGCTGCCTAGAATTCCTCAACAACAACTCTCTCCTCGACCCCCTCCAGTCTGGCTTCCGTCCCCTTCATTCCACTGAAACTGCGCTCTCAAAGGTCACCAATGACCTCCTGCTTGCCAAATCCAACGGCTCATACTCTGTCCTAATCCTCCTCGACCTCTCAGCTGCCTTTGACACTGTGGACCACCCCCTTCTCCTCAACACGTTATCTGACCTTGGCTTCACAGACTCCGTCCTCTCCTGGTTCTCCTCTTATCTCTCCGGTCGTTCTTTCTCAGTCTCTTTTGCAGGCTCCTCCTCCCCCTCCCATCCTCTTACTGTGGGGGTTCCCCAAGGTTCAGTGCTTGGTCCCCTTCTGTTCTCAATCTACACTCACTCCCTTGGTGACCTCATTCGCTCCCACGGCTTCAACTATCATCTCTACGCTGATGACACCCAGATCTACATCTCTGCCCCTGCTCTCTCCCCCTCCCTCCAGGCTCGCATCTCCTCCTGCCTTCAGGACATCTCCATCTGGATGTCCGCCCGCCACCTAAAGCTCAACATGTCGAAGACTGAGCTCCTTGTCTTCCCTCCCAAACCTTGTCCTCTCCCTGACTTTCCCATCTCTGTTGACGGCACTACCATCCTTCCCGTCTCACAAGCCCGCAACCTTGGTGTCATCCTCGACTCCGCTCTCTCATTCACCCCTCACGTCCAAGCCGTCACCAAAACCTGCCGGTCTCAGCTCCGCAACATTGCCAAGATCCGCCCTTTCCTCTCCATCCAAACCACTACCCTGCTAATTCAAGCTCTCATCCTATCACGTCTGGACTACTGCACTAGCCTTCTCTCTGATCTCCCATCCTCGTGTCTCTCTCCACTTCAATCCATACTTCATGCTGCTGCCCAGATTATCTTTGTCCAGAAACGCTCTGGACATATTACTCCCCTCCTCAAAAACCTCCAATGGCTACCGATCAATCTGCGCATCAAGCAGAAACTCCTCACCCTGGGCTTCAAGGCTCTCCATCACCTCGCCCCCTCCTACCTCACCTCCCTTCTCTCCTTCTACTGCCCAGCCCGCACCCTCCGCTCCTCCACCACTAATCTCCTCACTGTACCTCGCTCTCGCCTGTCCCGCCATCGACCCCCGGCCCACGTCATCCCCCGGGCCTGGAATGCCCTCCCTCTGCCCATCCGCCAAGCTAGCTCTCTTCCTCCCTTCAAGGCCCTGCTGAGAGCTCACCTCCTCCAGGAGGCCTTCCCAGACTGAGCCCCTTCTTTCCTCTCCCCCTCGTCCCCCTCTCCATCCCCCCGTCTTACCTCCTTCCCTTCCCCACAGCACCTGTATATATGTATATATGGTTGTACATATTTATTACTCTATTTATTTATTTATTTATTTATTTTACTTGTACATTTCTATCCTACTTATTTTATTTTGTTGGTATGTTTGGTTCTGTTCTCTGTCTCCCCCTTTTAGACTGTGAGCCCACTGTTGGGTAGGGACTGTCTCTATGTGATGCCAATTTGTACTTCCCAAGCGCTTAGTACAGTGCTCTGCACATAGTAAGCGCTCAATAAATACGATTGATTGATTGATTGATTGATTGATTGATTTCCTGCTCCCAGAGTCTGGAGTGGGCCCTGGCTTCTCCAGTGCCCAGCCTGTTCTCCTTTCCCATTCTACTTCTCCCCCCCAACCCCCCTCCCATCTCTCTTGTGTCATCACCCAGCCCCTGGGACAGTGAAAAATGCGGCAGAGGTGTGTGTGTGGGGGGGTGTCTTTTAGGAGAGTACACTGAGGTCAAGCATTCAAAACAACTCGATCCCCTTGCCCTCTCCTACCTACCTCACTACTCTCCAACCACAACCCAGCCCATGCACTTCACTCCTCTAATGCCAACCTTCTCACTGTACCTCAATCTCGTCTATCTCGCCTCTGACCTCTCTCCCATGTCCTGCCTCTGGCCTGGAACACCCTTCCTTCTCATATCTGACAAACTTATTGAAAGGTACATCTCCTCCAAGATGCCTTCCCCAACCGTCTTCTTTTCCTCTTACCCACTCCCTTCTGCATTGCCCTTGCACTTGGATTGCTCCCTTTCATCACCCCTTCCTCAGTTCCACTGCCCTGATGTCCATATCTGTAATTTATTTATTTATATTCAATGCCTGTCTCCCCTTCTAGACTGTAAACTTGTTGTGGGCAGGCAACTCATCCACCAACTCTGTTATATTGTACTCTCCCAAGTACTCACCATAAGCAGCATGGCTCAGTGGAAAGAGCATGGGCTTTGGAGTCAGAGGTCATGGGTTCTAATCCTGGCTCTGTCACTTGTCAGCCATGTGACTTTGGGTAAGTCACTTCACTTCTCTGTGCCTCAGTGACCTCATCTGTAAAATAGGGATGAAGACTGTGAGCCCCCCGTGGGACAACCTGATCACCTTGTATCCCCCCCAGTGCTTAGAACAGTGCTTTGCACGTAGTTAGCGCTTAACAAATACCATCGTTATTATTGAGAAGCAGCATGGCTCAGTGGAAAAGAGCCCGGGCTTTGGAGTCAGAGGTCATGGGTTCTAATCCCGGCTCCACCAATTGTCAGCTGTGTGACTTTGGGCAAGTCACAACTTCTCTGGGACTCAGTTCCCTCATCTGTAAAATGGGGATTAAATGGGGATTAAAACGGTGAGTCCCCCGTGGGACAACCTGATCACCTTGTAACCTCCCCAGCGCTTAGAACAGTGCTTTGCACATAGTAAGTGCTTAATAAATGCCATTATTATTAGTAGTAGTACAGCACTCTGCATGCAGTAAGGGCTCAGTAAATACGATTGCTTGATTGATTGATTGAGGGAGGGATGAGACTGGGCCCGGGACCCTTAGTGGGTCCGGAGGTCGTTGGGGACCGTGGGGGAACTCGAACACGGGACTCGTGGCTCCCCTCCGGCAGCTGTGGCCGGTGTGTCCGGCGAGGTGGGCCTGAGCGTGCGCCTGGTGTCCGTCCATGGCAGGGGCCGGTGCCCGGAGCTCCCGGGGGGCAGCCTCTGGGGCGAGAGCCCCCCGAGATTCGCCAGCAAGCTGAGCCGCGTGATGGTGAGAGAGGGACAGACGGGTCGCTTCTCCTGTAAGATCACCGCCCGCCCCCAGCCCTGCGTCACTTGGAGCCAGGTACCCCATCAGGGGAGGGGCCCGGTGCGGTAGGCAAGGTGCGGGCAGGGGCCGAGGGTGGGGCCGAGGACAAGGATGGTCTCCATGGGTGAGGGTGGGGTGGGAACGAGGCTTGGGCCTAGGGAAGTGGCGGGGGCGGGACCTTGGAAGAGGGTGGGGCGGGGCAGAGGGGGCCAGGGTTGGGGGAGGGCTTAGGATTTGGGATGTCGAGTGGACGTGCCCATGGGCGGGGCAGGGACGGAGCGAGGCCGGGGCCCTGGGTGGGCACGAGGGAGCGGGACGTGGGAGCGTCCAGGGCCATGGAGGGGGGGTAGGGGGAGGGTCCGGGGAGGGCCACTCGGACCGGTCGCACCGCGGTGCCCGCAGGGAGCTGTCCAGCTGCAGCCTGATGACCACTTCGCCATGTTTGAGAAGTCCGGGCTCTGGTGCCTGGAGATCCGAGCCGCGCGGATGGCGGATGCCGGGGTCTATACCTGCACGGCGGTCAACCGCGCCGGGCGGGCGGCCATGTCCGCCGCCCTCGTCGTCCAGGGTACCGGGCCCACTGACCCTCCCTCTGCCCTCCTCCTCCCGCGCCCAGCACAGTGGGGGGGGGGGGGGGTCTGTGTGTGCGTGCGGCCGTCCGTGCGTGCCTGTCCGTGTCCGTCCGGGCTCCCCAGCACACTGGCTGCCCCTCGACGGCAGAGACCCCTCCTTCCTCTGTCCTCTGTGTGTGTGTGTGTGTGTGTGTGTGTGTGTGTGTGTGTGTGTGTGTCCAGGCTACCCATCGGACTGGCAGCCCCTCTAGGGCTGAGCTCATGTCTTCTCTTCCCTCTGTCCCCCAGTGCCCAGCACAGAGTGAGACGGAGAGAGAGACAGAGAGAGAGTGTATGTGAGTGTGTGTGTGTGTGTGTGTGTGTGTGTGTGTGTGTGTGTATCTGGTCTCCCCATCAGACCGGCAGCCCCTCGAGGACAGGGACTGTCCTTCTCTCAGCGTGCTGTCCCTGCGTTGGTGGACAGTATGTACAGACCGCGGGCATATGAACGCCCGGACAGGCGCCTGAATGAGCTGTTTCCCCTCACCCCAGGCTCAGAAGGACCAGACACACGGGCTTCCGGCCGCTCCGTGGGCACCCCCCGAGGGTAGGGACACTCCCTTTTCCCCGCTGATGGGTGGCCACCTCTCTGTCCTTGGGGCCCTGGACTCTCCCATGTCTCTCTGCATCTCTTGCCTTGCCATCTTACCCTACCACAATGCCCCTTCCCACTCCCCACCCTGCCTCACCCCGCACCCCATCTCTGAGAGCCCCACTCTCCCCAGCTCCACCCCAGCCACCCCATCCTGCCCCTACCATGCCCTGCACCCCCAAGTCTCTCCCTGTCTCTTTCCCTCCCCTTCTCCCCACCTGCCCCAGCCTGCCCTGCCTTGTCTACTCCCCACCCCACCCCTCCTCAGCTTCGCTTATAGGACTCCCCCCGATCCTTCCAATCCAGACCCCTGCCCCTTCTAGTCCCCAGTGGGTCAGGGGCTGTTCTCACATCTCAGCAGCCCTGCTGACCTCTGTCCCCTGCCCCCAGAGCAGCCGGCCCAGCCTCTGAACATGCGGCCAGCCTGTCAGCGGCTTCCCAGGGCAGCAGGGAGGATCTGAAAGGCTGCTCTGACAAGAACAGTGGTGCCTTCAGCCCGCCCTGCCCAGAGCCCTCCCAGGCCCTGCCTGGCCTCTCCCTGCAGGCCACCTCTTCCGGGACACTGAGGGCCACCCGCCTGCAGCACCCCCTGCACCAGCCAGAGGAGTGGAGGAGGCCGATGAAGACCCCACCTCCCCCCGGCCCCAGGCCCCCGACCCCAACCACCCGGCCAGAGGAGTGGAGGAGGCCGACACAGACCTCACAGCAATCCATGGTCACTGCTGCCGCCGCTGGACCTTTAAGGGGCTCCCTGAAGGACAGGGGGGAGGACTCGGGGTCACCTTCCCACTTCAAGACACACCCCCAAGCCCCAGGAGTGCTGAAAGGGCAACTGGCTGAGTCAAGAGTCAAAGGTCAGCCGGGCTGGCGCTCCAGCATATGCAACTCTCGATTATCCGCGTTGTGAGGGGAGCAGGTCGGAAAACCCAGAGAAGGTTTGGGTGGTTGTGGGGGAAGGGCCCGGGTCTGGCTCCTCCTGGTCCAGGTCTAGATCCAATCTGACTCTGTCCCGGCTGTAGCCTGTCTCAGGCCTGGCTCTGGTCAGTCTGGCTCCTGCCTGGCTCTGGCCTGACCCCAGTTTAGCTCCGACCCGGTCTGGCCTGGCTTCTGCCTGGCTCCGGTCTGTCTCCAATCTGTCTCTGGTTGATCTGTCTCCTGCTTGGCTCTGGCCTGGCTCCTACCTGACTCTGACCTGGTTCCAGCAAGGCTCCTTCCCTGGTTCCGGCCCATCCTGGCCTGGCTCCAGGATTGTAGCCTGGAGGGGCTCCTAATGCCTCTTTAGGACCTTCAACAGTGAATCCTGAGAGACAGGAGAGACCCCTGAGCTATCCCCTCAGTCCCACAGCACGGGTTGCATGCATGTCCATGTCTATGTGTGGGGATACATGTATGCTTGAGTGGTCATTAATCAGAGCAACAGGTCATTCCTGTAGCACCTCCAAGCTGGACTTCAGGCTCCCAGGGTCACCAAAGCAGCGTGGCTCAGTGGAAAGAGCCAGGGCTTTGGAGTCAGAGGTCATGGGTTCAAATCCCGGCTCTGCCAGTTGTCAGTTGTGTGACTTTGGGCAAGTCACTTCACTTCTGTGTGCCTCAGTTCCCTCATCTGTAACATGGGGATTAAGACTGTGAGCCCCTTGGGGGACAACCTGATCACCTTGTAACCTCCCCAGCGCTTAGAACAGTGATTTGCACAGAGTAAGTGCTTAATAAATGCCATTATTATTATTATTATTATTACCTAAGGTCACCTCCTCCAGCCCCCTCACTCCAGGGGCGTTCATGGGCCTTGCCAGCTCTCTTGGACCAGGGTCTCCCCCTTCCATGCCTCTGCAGTCAAGAAGGGCTCTCTGAGCTCTAACCTCATTCCCTCCAACTGCAGTTTACAGCAGAGGTTCAGAGTGGTCCACTGACTTACCTGAGGTCCCAGAGCAGATCAGTGGGACTAGAACCTGGGTCTTGTGACTCTCCAGCCCCACTATGTAATCCCGCTCATGCAGCCTCCCTTCTAGCTTTGATCCCTTCCACTGTTGTTTTGAGAGCAGGCCCCCACCTCCCCATCACAACACAGACATGAGTCTAGAGGGTCCCTGGATTTTTTTTGGTTCTTGTTATTTTGTTATGGCATTTGTTAAGCACTTGCTATGTGCCTAGTACTAAGCACTAAGGTAGATATGAGCTCGTTGTGGGCAGGGATTATTCTATTGTAGTTTCCCAAGTGCTTATTACAGTGCTCTGTGCACAGTAAATGCTGAATAAATAAGATTGAATGAATGAATGAATGAATACAAGATAATCAGGTTGGACACAGCCCATCATCCACAAGGAGCTCACAACTTTAATCCCCATTTTATTCATTCAATCGTATTTATTGAGCACTTACAGTGTGCAGAGCACTGAGGTAAGTGAGGCCCAGAGAAATGAAGTGATTTGCCTAAAGTCATGCAGCAGAAAAGTGGCAGAGCTGGGGTTAGACTCAATGTCCTCTGGCTCCCAGGACTGGGCTCTTTCCACTAAGCAACACTGCTTCTTAGTTTTTCTTTTTAGGGGGAGAGGGGGTCTGTCTGTGTCCCATTCATTCATTGTCATGCTTATTGAGCACTTACTGTGTGCAGAGCACTGTACTAAGTGCTTCTCTTGCCCTGAGCCCAGCCCCCGCTAAACATGGGATTTCCAGGGCCCTACCACTGGATGTGGGCTGGCTCAGGGGGCATAGTTGGGCTAAGGTGGTGGGGCACTGCTCAGGTCTGGTCAAGGTGGCTCCCACCACTTGACTATCGGCCACTGGGTATCCAGGGCCTACAGCGGAAGATTGCATGTGAACAGCCGATTTTGGCTGGGGAGGGCTCATGTACCCACCCCTTCCACCCCCATACCAGCCCACCTGATCCAGGTCCCCCCTATCTGCCCACGTTGGGGGTCTGGGTCCCTGTAGGACATACCAGTCCCCAACAGGGAGCCTGCCAGGAGCTTCACTCAGGGTCTCCCAAGAGACACCAGGTGCCACCATGCCCCTGACTGGTCCATGTGTGCCCCAACTGACTGGCAGAGCCCTGGGAGGACCAACAAGCTCACTCCTTCTCCAAGGCCCTGACTGGTCTGTGTGTGCCCTGTCTGACCAGCAGAACCGGGGGAGGGCCAACAGGCCCCCTGCTTCCCCAACCCATTGACCGGCTGCGTGGTGTCCGAGGGCCAGGACTTCACTCTGCGATGCTCTGTGCGAGGCCGGCCTGAACCACTCATCTCCTGGCTGCTCAATGGTGAGACCCTGGCCCGCTCACTTCCCTCAAGAACCCCAACCCAGCCCTCCGGCCCCGATGATGGGAAGCCCCCTGCAGTCCGGCCCGGAGGCGGTGGGCTGAGCTCCCTCTTAGGGAAGGGCCCCAGATTAACCCGGGGACCCCCAGGGCCCGCTGCTCTCCCGTCCCTCGGTCTGGTTGACCCCAGGGTTGATCAATTCTCCAGGCGTGTCGGCAGACTTCTGCCGATCGCCGCTAGGGCCGCGTTCAGTCCAGTGCTCGGCACGCTGTAAGCGCCCAATAAATCCCATTGATAGATCGATTGATTGATTGATTGATGATTGACTGATTGACCACGGACTGGGAGGAGCAGGTTCCGAGGCCGGGGGTCTCCGTCGTCCCTCCCGGGCCCAAGGCAGTTGTTTGGGCCGGTGGTTAGCGCAGCCTGCGGGAGACTCCTCCTGGCTCAGAGGTGTGCCTGGGGTCTGGGTAAGCCCGCCCCTGGTCATTCATTCATCCATTCATTCTTCCATCCATCCATCCATCCTTTCATTTATTCCATCGTATTTATTGAGCCCTTCCAGTATGCAGAGCACTGGACTAAGCGCTTGGGAGAGTACAACGATTCATTCATTCAAACGTATTTCTTGAGCACTTACTGTGTGCAGAGCACTGGACTAAGCGCTTGGGAAGTACAAGTCGGCAACATATAGAGACGGTCCCTACCCAACAACTGGCTCACAGTCTAGAGGGGGGAGACAGACAACAAAAGAAAACATGCAGACAGGTGTCAAAACTGTCGGAATATATAGAATTATAGCTATATGCCATCATTAACAAAATAGAGTAGTAAATATGTACAAGTAAAATAAACAGAGTAATAAATCTGTACAAATATATACAAGCGCTGTGGGGAGGGGAAGGAGGTAGGGCAGAGACACATTCCCTGCCCATAGCTGACAGACCTATTCGTTCATTCATTCATTCATTCCACCGTATTTATTGAGCACTTACTGTGTGCACAGCACTGTACTAAGCGCTTGGAAAAGTACAGAACAACAATAAACAGATACATTCCCTGCCCTCAACAAGCTCATAGACCTATACATTCATTCATTCATTCCATCGTATTTATTGAGTGCTTCCAGTTTGCAGAGCTGGGGTTGGAAGGGAACGTGGCCCGCACACTGCTCCTCTCTGGACTCCACACCCCAAGTCGGGAAAACCCGCAGGCCCGAGCCAGAGAGGGGTCCCAGTGGGAGTCCTGTACAGGCTTGGTCCCCCTCTCCCCAAGCCCTTCTCGCCTCCCTCCCACCCCACCTGCCAAGGGCTCCCAGTGACCCCCCTCCAGAGCTGGCTGCCTCACCCCTGGCCTCCGCAGGTCGCCCGATTCGATATGCCCACGCTTCCCTGGTTGCGGGGCTGGCAGAGCTGCGGGTGCAGGATGCGCTTCCTGAGGATGACGGCCGCTACACCTGCGTGGCTGAGAACTGTGTTGGGAAGGCCTCGTGCAGCGCCACCGTCACCGTGCGGGGTGAGCGCCCCGCCCAGGCAGGGGTCTGTCCGGAATGACCCTGAAGGGAGGGGAACAGTGAGGGACTGGGGCCGAGCACGCAGCCCAGGGAAAGTGTGCATGATTTTAGGGTTTCTTTGGGTTTTTTTAGGCTGCTTGTTAAAGTGCTAACTGTGTGTCAAACTCTATACTAAACAGCATGGCATAGTGGATGGAGCACAGGCCTGGGAGTCAAAGGGTAATGGGTTCTAATTCTGACTTTGCCACTTGTCTGCTGTGTGACCTTGTGCAAGTCACTTCACTTCTCTAGGCCTCAGTTCCTTCATTTGTAAAATGAGGATTGAGACTGTGAGCCCCATGTGGGACAGAGACTGTGTCCTATCCTATTTGTTTGTATCTATCCCAGTGCTTAGTACAGTGCCTGGAACATAGTAAGTGCTTAACAAATACCACAATTATTGTTGTTATTACTAAGCGCTGGGGTAGATACAAGATAATCAGGTTGGACACAGTCTCTGTCCTTTGTGGGGCTTCACAATCTAAGTAATGACAATAATAATAATTGTGGTATTTGTTAAGTGTGTACTATGTGTCAAGCACTGTTCTAAGTGCTGGAGTAGATACAAGATAATCAGGTTAAACATGGTCCCTGTCTCGCATGGGGCTCACAGTCTGAGTAGGAGGGAGAACAGGGTGTTGGGAGAGGCAGACCCCCAGACTCCCACTGGGAGTGACCCAGGCTTCGCCAACACCCCCCACCCCCCACCTCACAACCCCCGTAAAACACCACCTCCAGAGGGCCTTCCCAGATTCCCCACTCAATTCTGGTCCCTTACACCCACCCATCTGTCAACTAAGACCTCGTTTCCCCTGCTCATCTCTCCCTTCTGCATCCCCCTTGCACTTGGATCTGTCCCCTTTAAGCACTGGCTATTCACTCCACTCAGCCCACAGCACTTACGTCCATATCCACCATTTATTATAATATCTGGCTTCCCCACTAGACTAAGCTTACCTAGTGTAGTGAAAGAGAGAGAGAGAGAGAGAGAGAGAGAGAGAGAGAGAGAGAGAGTGTGTGTGTGTGTGTGTGTGTGTGCGTGTGGTCCCTCCAACCCCAGGGGGCAGGAACCACATCTCCTCCTCCCTCTGCCCTCCCCCAGGCCCCAGAAGTGGGTGATAGACTGGACCTGGCCTCCCCTACCCCCAATTTCCCATCTTGACACCTCTCTGGCTTGTCTTCACCCTAACCCAGCTCCTCCATGGGGGCTGGAGAGTTGGCCTGGCTGGGTCCTTTCCCCTTCCCTGGCCCGTTTCCATGGTTACACAGCTGTCACCTCTGCCCTGCTGCCCCTTAATCCTCTTCCCAGTGAGCCTCAGCTTAGACTCCCATTTAGTGTCTTGGAAATCCCCGGGCCAGTGGGGGGAGGGGTGGTTGGTGGGGCCTGTCCGGTCCATCCGTCTGTCTTTTGGCTGCCAGGTGAGATGCTTTGGCCCAGGCGTGGATGCAGGGGGGTGGCCATGCTGACCCTTTGACCCTTCTAAACGCCCACCCGGCTCTGATCCCTGATGCGAGTTGCCTCCCCTATCACCCGTCCCCCCCAACACCGAGCCAGGGTCCAGCCACAAGGCCTGGACTGCAGAGGAGCCGGTGGGCTGGGAGGTGTCAGACCTCAACCCCAAGAGGGGGTTAGGGGATCTATGGTCTTGGGGCTGTGACTGGGGTCGGGGGCAGTGTGGGGGAGGGATGTTCCTGGCATTGCTCCAGTTGGGCCTCCAGGAGTGGTTCACTGGGTGATGCAGGGGTCGGGAGGGGCCTGGAGGGGGACGGAGGGAGTGGGGAGGGGGCTGCTCCCACGAGTTTTGGGCCGGGATCCTCTCTGGGGGAGAGTGGGCATATTGGCAGGGATTAAAGAAGGGGTTAGAGAAACAGCATGGCATAGTGAATGAATGAATAGTGGAAAGAGCCCAGGTTCGGGAGTCAGAAGATGTGGGTCCTAATCCCTGCTCTGCCACTTGTCCACTGTGTGACCTTGGGCAAGTCACTTAACTTCTCTGTGCCTCAGTTACCTCATCTGTCAAATGGGGATTGAGGCTGAGAGCCCCAGCTGGGACAATCTGATTACCTTGTAATCACCCCAGCACTTAGAACAGTGTCTCTATCTGTTGCGGAATTGTACTCTTCAAGTGCTTAGTACAGTGCTCTGCATACAATAAGAGCTCAATAAATACGAATGAATGAATGAGTGAATGAATGAATGCTTGGGACATAGTAAGCATTTAACAAACACCATTAATCCGGTCACTGTTGGGGGAAAGGGAGGAGGAGGTGAGTTGGCTGCCTGCTCCTGGGCAGGGGGCTCAGCCTGGCCCAAGATGGGGTGCAACCTGTGTGTCCACAGCTCCAGCTGAGCTGAGAGATGGCCAGCAACCTCCCTCCCCCTCATCCCTGGCCCCCGGGCCGGTGGAGAGCTCAAAGAGGGTGGGCGGCCTGCCCAGGGACACACAGCAGAGCTGAGGTGGGATCCCAGCCCCTGCCTTCTGGCCTCCCCGTTGTGCACCCCTGTGGTGGCCCGGACCGGCCCCGATCATCGTCATCATTATTATTATCATCATCATCAATGGTATTTATTGAGCGCTTACTGTGTGCAGAGCACTGGACTAAGCAATGTAGATCAGAGTTGGTGGAGGGACAGACACACACACACACACACACACACACACACGTAAACACAGAGAAGCAGCATGGTGTAGTGGCTAGAGCCTGGTCCTAAGAGTCAGAAGGTCCTGGCTCCATCACTTGTCTGCTGTGTGACCTTGGGAAAGTCTCATAACTTCTCTGCACCTCAGTTCCCTCATCTGTAAAATGGGAATTGAGACTGTGAGCCCTACGTGGAACAGGGACAGTGTCCAACCCGATTTGCTTGTATCTACCCCAGTGCTTAGTACAGTACCTGGCACATAGTAAGCGCTTAACAAATACCATAATAATAATTATTATTATACACACACAGACACACACAGACACACACAGACACACCCCCCGCCCCCCCCCCCCATCGCCACCACGGGCACACAAACAAATACAGTTACAAGTAGGCACCCTCCCAGGCCACCATGGGGCACACGTACACATCCCCACACACAACCACACACAGTAACAAGCAGAACTCCCTCCCCCGCAGAAGCACAGTCACGGAGCTAGGCATCTGGGACGTGAACTTGGAAGTCCCCGGAAGTTTTGTGGGGGCGATCTTACTGTCTCGGGGACGGGACTCCCAGACGGTGGGGGTGGGGAGGTGGGGGGTCGTCCTAGGGGCTGGCCAAGGCAGCGGAGGGGAAGGCTGACCGGGGGTGGAGGAGACCCCCGGGGACAGCTGCCTGTCTGACGGGGGGTGGGGCCGAACCTGGGCCCCGTCTGTCCGGGAGCCGGTCCGGGGGCGGGTGGGCCGCGGGCCTGGGGAGGGGGACGGCCCGGGGGCCTAGGACCGTGGGAAGATCCTGCGATGGATCTGTTTCTCCAGGCTGGTGGAGGGGGTCGGAGAGGGGAGCGGCTGGCGGCCGTCCCTAGGGCCCGGGATGTTTTCCCGGACGCTTCCGGCCGCCTCTGTCCATTGGGCTTTCCACTCCCCACTCCCCCCCCCGCCACCCGTGAGCCCCCAACCTCTCCCACCTGCCCCTCTCCCCTGGCTCTTGTCCCCGACCCCTTCCCACGGGGCTCTGCACTCCACTGCTAATAATAATAGTAGTAATAATAATTGTGGCATTTGTCAAGTGCTTACTATGTGCCAGGCCCTGGGGTGGGTACAGGCAAATCAGGTTGGGCACAGTCCCTGTGCAGCATGGGGATCACAGCCTGAATCCCCATCTTATAGATGAGGTAACTGAGGCACAGAGAAGTAAAGTGACTTGCCCAAGGCCACACAGCAGACAAGTGGCAGAGCTTCTTACTCCCAGGCCTGTGTTCTAGCCACTATGTCTAAGTGCTTACTATGTGTTAAGCACTATTCTAATCAATCAATCAATCAATCATATTTATTGAGCGCTTACTGTGTGCAGAGCGCTGTACTAAGCGCTTGGGAAGTACAAGTTGGCAACATATAGAGACAGTCCCTACCCAACAGTGCGCTCACAGTCTAGAAGGGGGAAACAGAGAACAAAACCAAACATATTAACAAAATAAAATAAATAGAATAGATATGTACAAGTAAAATGAATAAATAAATAGAGTAATAAATATGTACAAACATATATACATATATACAGGTGCTGTCGGGAAGGGAAAGAGGTAAAATGGTGGGGATGGAGGGGGGATGAGGGGGAGAGGAAGGAGGGGGCTCAGTCTGGGAAGGCCTCCTGGAGGAGGTGGGCTCTCAGTAGGGCCTTGAAGGGAGGAAGAGAGCTAGCTTGGCGGATGGGCAGAGGGAGGGCATTCCAGGCCAGGGGGATGACGTGGGCCGGGGGTCGACGGCGGGACAGGCGAGAACGAGGCCCGGTGAGGAGATCAGCGGCAGAGGAGCGGAGGGTGCGGGCTGGGCTGGACAAGGAGAGAAGGGTGGTGAGGTAGGAGGGGGCGAGGTGATGGACAGCCTTGAAGCCAAGGGTGAGGAGTATCTGCCTGATGTTCTAATGTCCCCACCTCCCTCCCTCAGGTCTCCCCACTTCCCCACCCCGCCCCCTAATGTCTCCAGCCCCTCCCACCTGCCCCACTCCCCTGGCTCCCGTCCCCACCGGCTTCCTGCCAGGCTTCCTGCTCCACCTCCACCATAATGTCCCCAGCCAAACTTGAAGGATCAGTGCAGCTTAGTGAATAGAGCACAGACCTGGAAGTCAGAAGGACCTGGGTTCTAATCCCGGCTCTGCCACATGTCTGTTGTGTGACCTTGGACAAGTCACTGCACTTCTCTGTGCCTCAGTTACCTCATCTGTAAATTGGGAATAAGAGTGTGAGCCCCAAGTGGGACAGGGACTGTGTCTGACCTGATTACATAAAACAGTGCTTGGCACATAGTAACCGCTTAACAAGAACCATAATTATTAAATATTATTGTTATTATGATTATTCTCCCACATGGGTTCAAATCCCATCTCCGCCACTTGTCAGCTGTGTGACCTTGGGCAAGCCATTTAACTTCTCTGTGCCTCAGTTACCTCATCTGTAAAATGGGGATTAAGACTGTGAGCCCCAAGTGGGACAACCTGATCACCTTGTATCCCCCCAGCGCTTAGAACAGTGCTTTGCACATAGTAAGCGCTTAACAAATACCACCATTATTATTACTATTACTCCTACCCCTACCTATTTGTTTATATTAATGTCTGTCTCCCTCTCTAGTCTGCAAGCTCATTTTGTGCAGGGAACATGCCCTGCTCAGCCACTTGTCTGCTGTGTGACCTCGGACAAGTCACTTTACTTCTCTGTGCCTCACTTTCATTCAATTGTATTTATTGAGTGCTTACTGTGTGCAGAGCACTGTACTAAGCGCTTGGGAAGTACAAGTTGGCAACATATAGAGATGGTCCCTACCCAACAGTGGGCTCACAGTCTAGAAGGGGGAGACAGACAACAAAACAAAACATTAACAAAATAAAACAAATAGAATAAATATGTACAAATAAAATAGAGTAATAAATACATACAAACATATATGCATATATACAGGTGCTGCAGGGAGGGGAAGGAGGTAAGGCGAGGGGAATGGGGAGGGGGAGGAGGGGGAGAGGAAGGAGGGGGCTCAGTCTGGGAAGGCCTCCTGGAGGAGGTGAGCTCTCAGTAGGGCTTTGAAGGGAGGAAGAGAGCTAGCTTGGCTCACTTAACTCATCTGTAAAATGGGGGTTAAGACTGAGCCCCATGTGGGATGTGGACTGTGTCTGACCTAATTAGCTTGTACCTACCCTAGCACGGGCACATAGTAAGCACTTAATGAATACTATATTTGAAAAAGTCTACCAACTCTGTTATATTGTACTCTCCCAAGCCTTTAGTACAGTGTTCTGCACATAGTAAGTGCTCAATAAATGCTATTGATTGATTGATTGACCACATTCCGTAGCCTCCAGGTGAATCACCAGCTCCCTGGCCCCCCGGGTGGGAGGAAGAGGAGGAAGCAGGGGCCTCGGACACTCAAGTGACCCTGGGGGTCGTGTCATTCCAGAAAAGAGGAGCAGCAGGGGGAGGGACCAGACCCCTGTGCCCACACTTTCCCTCAAGGCATCTGCCCCCGTGTTCCTGAAGGGGCTCGCTGACCTCGAGGTCATGGACGGCAGCCCGGTTATCATGACGGTGGAAGTAGCCGGTCAGTCCCTCAGCCTCCCTCGGGCCTGATGGTGGGAGGAAAATCAGGCGGTGGACCATGAGGGAGGGAAATCAGGCGGCGGGCTGAGGACAATCAAGCAGGGGGGTCAAGGGAAATTTGGAGGGGGGTGAGGGGTGTTTCCACCCGGCGGCCGCTCCAACCCCATACTGGGCCACCTCTCCCCCCGGCTGCCCTCCAGCCCACCCGCCGCCCAAGGTCGTTTGGCTGCACGACGGCGTGGAGATCCAGGAGTCGGAAGATTTCCACCTGGAGGAGCTTGGCGGGGCCTTCAGCCTCTACATCCAGGAAGTGTTCCCCGAGGACACCGGAACTTACACCTGCCAGGCCGCCAACAGCCAGGGCCGCGCCCACAGCCAGGCCACGCTCACCGTCAGAGGTGGGATAGGACGGCACGAATCGCCCCGACCCTCCCCACCCGCTCTGCACCCCTCCTCACTTCAGGCTCCCTGGCCTCCACCTCCGCTGCGCCCCTCCTCCCTCTAGGTCCCTTAACCTCGCCCCCTCCGCACTCATCCTCACTCCAGGCCCTCTAACCCCCTCCCCCTCCTTCCTCCCCCTGCCCTCTCTGCAACCCTCCTTCCTCCCATCCGCACCCCCCCATCCCCCACCTCCACAGACCACCCCGACTCCTCTTTTACTTCTTTCGCCCCCCCCCCACATGACCCTGGTCCCCTCCCGACCTTTGGGACCCCTCCCCATCCTGCGGACCCCAGCCCTGACCTCATTTCGCCGCCACCCGCACCTCGGGCCTGTATGGGTGGGTGGTGGCCTCGTGCCCGCTAATGCTGCCCTCTGCTGCCAGGGGAAACTCGGGACAGGAATTTTGACCGTAATCCAGACTGGTAGCCCCTCGAGGGCAGGGACCGTGTCTCCTCTCCCCTCTGCACTGTGTGTGTACATGTGTGTGTGTCCATCCTGTCTCCCCCATCAGACTGGCAGCCTTTTGAGGGCAGGGATCGTGTCTCCTTCTCCTCCGGTTGACCTTCCCTAGTGCCCAGCATGATGTGTGAGTGAGAGAGAGAGAGAGAGAGAGAGAGAGAGAGAGAGTGTGTGTGTGTGTGTGTCCCTGGTCTCCCCCATCAGACTGGCAGCCATTCGAGGACAGGGATCATGTCTCCTTCTCCTCCAGTTGACCCTCCCCAGTGGCTAGCATAGTGTGTGTGTGTGTGTGTGTGTGTGTGTGTGTGTATAATAATGATGGCATTTATTAAGTGCTTACTATGTGCAAAGCACATAGCACTATGTGTAAAGCACTGTTCTAAGTGTGTATGTGTGTGTCCTGTCTCCTCCATCAGACTAGCAGCCCTCTGAGGGCAGGGATCATGTCTCCTCTTCAGGTTGACCTTCCCTAGGGCCCAGCATGTGTGAGTGAGAGAGAGTGTGTGTGTAATAATAATAATAATAATGATAGCATTTGTTAAGTGCTTACTATGTGCAAAGCACCGTTCTAAGCGCAAGGGGGAATGCAAGGTGATCAGGTTGTCCCACGTGGGGCTCACAGCCTTAATCCCCATTTTACAGATGAGAGAACTCAGGCTTAGAGAAGTTAAGTGTCTTGCCCAAAGTCACACCGCAGACATGTGGCGGAAACGGGATTAGAACCCATGACCTCTGACTCCCAAGCCTGTGCTCTTTCCACGGAACCACACTGCTGTGCGTGTGTGTTTGCGAGTGTCAATGTGTGTGTATGTGTCCTGTCTCCCCCATCAGGCCGGCAGCCCCTCGACGACAGGCATCGTGCCTCCTTCTCCCTCTCCCCAGCCCCCGGCTAACCCCCTGCCCCTGGGGGTGAGGGCGGCCGGACCCGGGCTCCAGGCGGCGGCCTGCGGGACTGGGGAGGGGCTGGGGGGGCCTGGGGACCCCGGCGGGTCTGAGGGCCCCGGCCCGAGCCCGAGTCCGACCCCCGCAGAGCCCCCGGACGGCGTCCAGCCGTGGTTCATCAGTAAGCCTCGCTCGGTGACGGCCGTCCCGGGCCAGGACGCGCTCATCTCGTGCGCCGTGGCCGGAGACCCCTTCCCCACCGTGCGCTGGGCCCGCGGCGGCCGCCCCATCCGGCCCGGCCCCGGCAGGCGCTTCCTCTACCACCGCGACGTCTTCACCCTGCTACTGCGGGACGTGCAGCCCGCGGACGCCGGCCTCTACGAGATCCGACTCCGGTGAGCACCGCCCCGCGGAGCCCCACCCCTCACCCTCAGGGACCCCGCCCCGCTGCCCAACCTGGAGATGCCCCCCGGACCATCCCCGCCCTGCCGGGCAAAGGTCGGAGAGCAGAGACGGGGTACGGCTGTGTGTGTGTGTTTCATAAATATAACAATTATTATTATTATTATTATTATTATGGTATTTGCTAAGCGCTTACTGTGTGCTAAGCTCTGGGGTAGCTACAAGGCCATCAGGTTGTCCCACGTGGGGCTCACGGTCTTAATCCCCATTTCCCAGACGAGGTAACTGAGGCACAGAGAAGTTGAGTGAATTTAGAGAAGCAGCGTGGCTTAGTGGAAAGAGCACGGGCTTGGGAATCAGAGGTCATGGGTTCTAATCCCGACTCCGCCACTTGTCTGTTGTTTGACTTTAGGAAAGTCGCAACTTCTCTGTGCCTCAGTTCCCTCATCTGTAAAAAGGGGATTAAGACTGTGAGCCCCACGTGGGACAACCTGATCGCCTTGTATCCCTCTAGCGCTTAGAACAGTGCTTGGCACATAGTAAGCGTTTAACAAATACCATCATTATTATTATTAAGTGGCTTGCTCATGGTCGCACAGCGGACAGAGCCGGGATTAGAACCCACGTCCTCTGACTCCCAAACCCGGGGTCTTTCCACTAAGCCACGCGCCTTCCCCACGTATTTGCACACTTTAGGACCCTGGATTTGTGTGAGAGCGAATGTGTGAGGAGTGTGTACGTGTGTGGTGCGTGTGTGTGAACCCGAGGGTGAAGCCCCGCCTCTAGATTGCAAACTCGTGGGCGGCATCGCGTCTACCAACTCCGTTATGTTGTCCTCTTCCAAACGCTTAGTACAGCGCTCTGCACGCAGTAAGCGCTCAGTATATGCCACTGATGGATTGAGCAGGTGCGAACCTGACTGACTCCCGCCCTACCTCCTTCCCCTCCCCACAGCACCTATATATATATGTTTGTACAGATTTATTACTCTATTTTACTTGTACATATTTACTATTCTATTTATTTTGTTAATGATGTGCATTTAGGCTATAATTCTATTTATTCTGGTGACGACACCTGTCCACGTGTTTTGTTTTTTTGTCTGTCTCCCCCTTCTAGACTGTGAGCCCATTGTTGGGTAGGGACCGTCTCTATATGTTGCCAACTTGTACTTCCCAAGCGCTTAGTACAGTGCTCTGCACACAGTAAGCGCTCAATAAATACGATTGAATGAATGAAAGAATGAATGAGTGTATCTGAGTTTGTGTGAGAGGGGGGTACTCGAGGGTTGATTGTGAGTGGGCAAAACACTGTACTAAGCGCTTGGGAATGTACAATACAACAATAAACAGTCACATTCCCTGCCCACAACGAGCTCACACTGGGGGAGACAGACATCAATGCAAGCAAATAAAATTACCAGATATTCAGTTCATTCAATTGTATTTATTGAGCGCTTACTGTGTGCAGAAAACTGTACTAAGCGCTTGAGAAATACAAGTCGGCAACATATAGAGACGGTCCCTACCCAACAACGGGCTCACAATCTAGAAGGGGGAGACAGACAACAAAACAAAACATGTAGACAGGTGTCAAAATCGTCAGGACAAATAGAATTAAAGCTATATGCACATCATTAACAAAAAAATAGAGTAGTAAATATGTACAAGTAAAATAAATAGAGTATTAAATCTGTACAAATATATTTACAGGTGCTGTGGGGAGGGGAAGGAGGTAGGGTGGGGTGGATGGGGAGGAGGAGAGGAAAAAGGGGGCTCAGTCTGGGAAGACCTCCTGGAGGAGGTGACCTCTCAGTAGGTATGTACATCAGTGCTTTGGGGCTGGGATGGGGGAAGAGCAAAGGGAGCAAGTCAGGGCGACGCAGAAGACAGTGGGAGAAGAGGAAAGGAAGGCTTAATCAGGGAAGGCCTCTCGGAGGAGATGTGCCTTCAGCAAGGCTTCGAAGCGAGGGAGAGTCGGATTAGAGGAAGGAGGACATTTCAGGCCAGAGGTAGGACGTGGGCTGTGCTGCCGTTTATCTGACCCTCGAGTGTACTACTAATAATAATGGCATTTATTAAGCGCTTACTATGTGCAAGGCACTGTTCTAAGCGCCGAAAGCACTGTTCTAAGCGCTGGGGAGGTTGCAAGGTGATCAGGTTGTCCCACAGGGGGCTCACAGTCTTAATCCCCATTTTACAGATGAGGTAATTGAGGCACGGAG
Organism: Tachyglossus aculeatus; assembly: GCF_015852505.1. Lineage (NCBI taxonomy): Eukaryota > Metazoa > Chordata > Mammalia > Monotremata > Tachyglossidae > Tachyglossus > Tachyglossus aculeatus. The sequence goes on along the minus strand of NC_052066.1, from coordinate 1,021,926 downwards.
AAGTGAAGTGGGCCCATAAAGCAGGTGCGCCCATGCCTGGCTCTGAGTGCGAGAACTCCTGTGCGCGGGTCGACAGGCCTGTCACCATGTGTGCGTGTGTGTGTGTGTATGCGCGCACACCCTCTCCCACCCCTCTCCCGCCCCCTCCCCGCCCCTTTCCCGGCCTCGAGCCCCGGCGGGGAGTGGGCGCCGGCTCAGGAGCGAGCGCTGCTGCCCGGAAACCACGCTGCAAGGACCGGGCCGGGGCAGGGGAAAGGGAGGTGGGCAGGGCAGGGGCACCCAGCTGCGGGGAGGGCTTAGGGGGAGCGGGGCAGAGGGGAGACCAGACCCCCGACTCCCAGGATCCTGGAGAGGCCAGGCAGAGTTGAAGGCAGAGGGATGGTCTGTAGGTTCTCTCGAGGCCTCTGGGGTCTGATGGATTAGAATCCCTCCTAGACTTGCGCCATCCCGGGATAACAAACAAGCTCTGTTCTCCCCTCCCCTTCCGTCCCCCCCCCCCCCCAACCTTACCCCATCACAGTGGTTGTGCCCCCCGACCGGCCCGCCAAAAGAACCCCGGTTTGACAAAGACCGCCCCCCAAAACACACACACACCCTGCCCCCCGCCCTCTGGCTACCCCGGGACTGTCCCCAAATGATCAATCGGCCAGAACCCCCGGCCCGTGGAGGCCAAAAATGTAGCCTGCGGTGGGGACCGGGGGTGGGGGCTGGGCCCTGCTCCGTTCTCTCCCCCCGACCCCTGGCCCGGCTCCTCCTTCCGGCCCAGCTGACCCGAGCCGGGGAGGGGCGGTGGGGTCCCGGGCTCCCGGGCTGTCCGGTCCCCCCCGTCCCTCCCCAAGCCCTGCCGGTCCGGTCCGTACAGGGTCCGTGCCCGGGCCGAGGAGGGCCGGGAGGGAGGGGCCGGTCCCGGTCCGACAGGGGCTCTCGGGGGCCCGGGTTGTGTGTGTTTGGGGGGGGGGGGGTAGTCAGTGGCATCTTTCCTGGGGGCCCCGCACCGGGCGGGTGGGTTGTTCTGCCTGAAAGCCAGAGTTTAAGCTCCATATATGGCCACGTTTATGGGTTCTCATATAAACACGTCCGTGGTGGGGAGGGGGGCCGCCGCCGAGGGTCTGGGAAGTTCCAGGCTCGAATCCGAAGGATCCCGAGGGGTGGGGGGGTGGGGGCAGAAGGGGGCGGGGAGAAAGTGGGAACCCGGGCCCACGCCGGCTGCCCTCCCCACTACTGCCTGCTGGCAGTCCCCCTCCCCCGACCCCCACCCTGGTCTGCTTCCCCAACCCGGGTGGGCCGTGCTGGGCCCTTCTGGCTCTGCCTCTGTCATGGAGTCGCCCCCTTCCCCACACCCTCTCGCCCCTCGCACAGAGAGGCGGCAGAGGTAGGGAGTGGGGGACAGGGGCACGGGTGTGGAGGGCAGAGAGTCGGGGCAAGGGACTAACCCGCCCCCCTCGCTCGAGACCAGCTTGGCTGACCCCGAGGACTGTTGAGTGTGGGGGGGATGTTGGCTTTTTAGGGGGTGAGTTGGGAACAGGGCGGGACCCTGAGGTCGAGGGGGGGAGGGGGCTTGAGGAGGGTCCTCTAGCTTCAGATCCCTCCTCCCCCCAACCCGCCTGCTCCGGTCCTGCCGTGCCCAATCAATCAATCAATCAATCGTATTTATTGAGCGCTTACTGTGTGCAGAGCACTGTACTAAGTGCCCACCCCTCGCGCCCCCAAACCGGGCCGACGCGCGGGACATTTGCAGGAACCGCGTGGGAGAGAGCAGCTGCGAGGTGTCACTGATGCTGAGGGAGGGGCCGGACCCCCGCGACCCCCTCCCGTGAGTGGACAGCCCCCCGCTCCCCGGACCCCTCCCCCGCCCCGCCCCGCCGGCCCAGAGCCCAGCCCCCTTCCCCCCTCCATCCTCCCGGGACCAGCCTCGAGTTCCCATCCCGCGCCCGAGTCCGCCCTAGGGAAGGGGGGAGGAGAGGGGGAAAAGGAGGGGAAGAGGGAGGGAGGAGGGGGATGGGGGGACGGAATGAATATCCGTTTTTGCTCTTTTATTCCCGCCCATATATGGCCCCTGTGGTCCCTGTCGATGCAATAAACTCCCCCCGCGCGGGCCTTCTCCCGCAACCTTCCCTCCCGTAAGCCCCGGCCCCCGCTCGGCCGCCCCCCGCCGCCACCGTCCCCAATCCCACCCCATCCCACCCCGTCCCATTCCATCCTACTCCATCCCACTCCATCCCACCCCACCCGACGGTCGCGGGGCTGAGCGGAGGGCGTCGATTCCAGCCTCCTTTCCCTGATCTGTGTGCCCCGGGCGCAGCGGGGGGCGGCCGGCCGGCCTCGGACCCCGGACGGCTGCAGGAGGCGGCGGGGGGCTCCATGGGGCGCTGAGCGACCACCGGGAGGCCCGAGCGGATCAGGCGGAGGGCGGCCGGGGACCGCTGCGCAGGGCGGAGAGGCCGGAGGAGGAGAGGCAGGAGGAGAGGAGGCCGGAGGAGCGGGAAACCGACCACATGGATTACCGCGCCCACCTGCAGCGTCCCGTCAAGCCCAAGGCCCTGTCCGAGGAGGAGAGGAAGGGTCACGGCCCCCAGCAGGTCGACTTCCGCGCCGTCCTGGCCAAGAAGGGGCCCCCCAAGACGGCGGCGACGCCAGCGCCCCCCAAGCCGGCCGGACCCCCCGACTTCAGGGCCGTCCTGGGCGCCAAGAAGAAGCCCCCGGCCCAGAACGGCAGCGCCAACGCCGAGGTGGCCGAGGCCAAGCCCGAGGCCAAGCCCGTGGCCGGCTCGAGGAACCAGGAGGCCAAGCCGGCGGGGACCCAGGCGTCCGGCGCTGTCGACGGTCCGCCAACGGCCGGGGGCCGCAAAGATGTCGACGGTCCGCAACCGGCCGGGAGCCGCAAGCCGGCGGGCAAAGACGAGTTGAAAAACGACTTGAGGCTGGACGCCCGGGAGGCCGGAGGGGCCGGGGGCAAGGCGGAAGACAAGGGGGCAGCCCCCTCCTTCCCCGAGAAGCTGCGGGACCTGCAGGTGGCCGAAGGCGAGAGGCTGGAGTTACGTTGCCGGGTGTCGGCCGACCCCCCGGCCACGATCACCTGGGCGCTGGACGGCAAAACCCTCAAGTCCACCAAGTTCATCGTCTTGGCTACCGACGGTAGGAGCTGGGGAGGGGGCCTAGCCCAAGTGTCCTTGGAGGGGCCGGGGAGGTGAGGGATTGGCCGAGGTTGGGGGGTTGGGGGGACGTGCGACGAACGGTCCAGAACCGCCCCTCTGCCCCCGGTTTGGGCCCGTCCAGTCACTTGGACGCTCTTGGTTCTGGTCGGAGCCTGGTGGGGAGCGAGGTTGGAGTCCGGCCCAGACAGCCGTGGGGAGACGGTGGTTTTGCCCCCGTAGCTGGGACCCGGGGGTCCCGGCCCCAACGCCCCCGCAGCCGGAACCCGAGGACCCCAGCCCCATCGCCCCCACTTTTGGAACCTGGGGACCCAGCCCATCCCCCCAGAGCCGGGACCCAGGGACACAGGCCCCATCGTCCCCATAGCCTGGACCCGGGGACCCCAGCCCCAACCCCCCACGGCCGGGACCCGGGGACTGCCGAGGCGGGCGAAGCCAGGGGGCTGAGGGGTGGTGGGAAAGGCCGACCGATCGGTCCTCCATATCTTCGGATTCTGGGGAGGGGGGCTGCCCCCCTCGGGGAGGGGTCCTCCGGCTGATGAGGAGTTTAGGGTCCTCAGCCCCAGGCCAGGTGGGACGCCCCCAGCCCCGGCTTGGCCGGTCGTCTCAACAACGGAACAGGGTCCCCGGTGACCGAGCTGAGGGGTCTGGGTTGTCGGGGAACCCAGGCTGACTGGAGGGGCAGAGGGCTAATGGGTGAGGTCGGGGCCCCGGCCGGGGTTCGGTTCTTCACCCCTTGCAGAGTCTCTGGCTCCCTCAAGTGCCCCACGGGGCTCTCCGTGACCCAGCCTGACGAGAGGGGGTCAGGGGCAGGGTCTCTCCTTTCAAGGGCCCCATGGAGGGGACTCTCCCCAGGCCAGCACCCTCGCCCCCCATCCAGTAACTTCCTCTCTTTCAGGATTTTAACAATCCGCCCGCCCTCCCGGCCAGCGGCCAGCCCAGGCCAGTGGCCGGAGGCCAGCACAGTGGGTGGGTGGGTGGGAGGAGGGAGCAGGAGCCCCGGAGACCAGCAGGCCCTCCTCTTCGGATTTAACCCTTTGTAGGACAGCCGGCCCTGTCAATCCCCCCGGGGCAAGAGCCTGGGCCAGATTTGGGGGGGGGGGGGGCGGGTGAAGAGGGTGGAGGGGTCCTCTGAGGCCTGGGGTGATGAGGCGATTGGAATTCAGGATCCCAAGGGGCTCAAGATCCACCTTTTTTTTGTGGGGTGGCGGTGGTGGGGTAGGGCTAGGTAGGTGGGGCCCAGATTCAGGTGTCCCTACCGTCCCAAGAGGAGGGAGCTGAAACTTTGTCTGCAGGACTCTGAAGGGTCAGGGGGACAGGGTGAACTGGGACAAGCAGACCCTGCAGCAGGAAGGAGTGAAGTCAGATACCAGGAAGAACTTACTGAGAAGGAAGGGTATAAAACCCTAGAAAAGGGAGTCATTCATTCATTCATTCAATCGCATTTATTGAGCACTTACTGTGTGCAGAGCACTGTACTAAGCACTTAGGAAGTACAAATAGGCAACATATAGAGACAGTCCCTACCCAACAACGGGCTCACAGTCTAGAAGGGGGAGACGACAAAACAAGTAGACAGGTGTCAATACCACCAGAATAAATGGAATTATAGCTATATACACATCATTAATAAAATTAATACAATAATAAATATGTACAAATATACACAAGTGCTGTGGGGAGGGGAAGGGGCAAGAGCAGAGGGAGGGGGGTGATGGGGTGGGGAGGAGGAGGAGGAGGAGAGGAAAAAGGGGGGGCTCAGTTTGGGAAGGCCTCCTGGAGGGGATGAGCTCTCAGTAGGGCTTTGAAGGGAGGAGGAGAGCATTCCAGGCCAGAGGTAGGACGTGGGCCAGGGATCGACGGTGGGACAGGTGAGAATGAGGCCCAGTGAGGAGGTTAGTGGCAGAGGAGTGGAGTGTGCGGGCCGGACTGTAGAAGGAGAGAAGGAAGATGAGGTAGGAGGGGGCGAGGTGATGGAGAACTTTGAAGCCGAGAGTGAGGAGTTTTTGTTTGATTCGAAGGTTGATAGGCAACCACTGGAGATTTTTGAGGAGGGGAATGACACACCCAGAGCATTTCTGGACAGAGATAGTTCGGGCAGCAGAGTGAAGTATAGACTGAATCCATCCTACCCCCAGGCACACACACTTACATATATAAATGTGTGTGTAAACACAGATGTGTACCATGCACATGGAGATGGACACATGTGTATGCATGCTTGCACACATATTTACATGCACATGTGCGAATAATAATAATGAAAATGATTGTGGTATTAGTTAAGCACTTACTATGTGCCAGGCACTGTACTAAGCACTGGGGTACAAGAATAGTGCTTGGCACATAGTAAGCGCTTAACAAATACCATCATTATCATTATTATTATACAAGCAAATCAGGTTAAACAGAGTCCCTGTCCCACATGGGGCTCATAGTCGTGGTCCCACTTTACAGATGAGGGAACTGAGGCAAAGAGAAGTGAAGTAACTTTCCCAAGATCACACAGCAGACAGGTGGCAAAGCTGGGGTTAGAACCCGGGTCCTTCCGACTCCCAAGCCCGTGCTATATCCACTTGCCCACACTGCTTCTCCATACATACATACATACACCCCTTGTACACATACACACTCTACCAGCGAGAAGGAGACCCCAGTGAGATCCCTTCTCAGTGAACAGGCACAGGCAGTCTCTGGGGGATCTGGTGGGAAGGGGAGGGGCTGGGAGCTACTGCTGGGTTTCCATTTGGGGAGTCTGTGGGATGCAGCAGGGGAGGCTGCAGGGGATGCAAACAGATGCCAGGAATTTTTGCCCTGCTCTTGGACTGCAGCCCTAACTGCCAAGGGTGGGGAGGCAGGACTGGGGTGGGGGGTGGGGGGGCAAGGGGGATGCCCAGCAGGATCTAGGAGCTCTGCTGGTCATGGCCTTCTGGAGGAATTATTCCTACTCCAAACCGCCCCCCTGCCATTCCCTGCCACAGTACCACACACGAGCCTCCCACACTCTCCTATGGCAGCAAACACACGCATGGGTGGAAACGGATAGAGCACGGGCCTGGTAGTCAGAAGGTCATGGGTTTTCTAATCCCAGCTCCACCATTTGTCTGCTGTGTGACCTTGGGCAAGTCACTTCACTTCTCTGGGTCTCAGTTCCCTCATCTCTAAAATGGGGATTGAAACTATGAGCCCCACAAGGGACAGGGAATATGTCCAACCCAATTTGCTTGTATCCACCCCAGTGCTTAGTACAGTGCCTGGCACATAGTAAGAGCTTAATAAATATCATCATCATCATCGTGTGTGTATGTGCACTAGCCTCCAAAGCCACTCCTCCTTCCAGATCTCCCAGCTTCCACGAACCAGGCAAATGTGGTCCCCACATCCCAGGCTTCCTTAGTACAGTGCTCTGCACACAGTAAGCACACAATAAATTCGATTGAATAATGATGATTAATAATTGTGGTGTTTGTTAAGTGCTTATTATGTGCCAGGTGCTGTAACTAAGCGCTGGGGAAGATACAAGCAAATAGGGTTGGACACAGTCCCTCTCCCACATGGGGTCCCAGTTTTAATCCCCATTTCCAGATGAGGTAACTGGGGCACAGAGAAGTTAAGTCACTTGTCCAAAGTTACACAGCAGACAGGTGGTAGAGCCAGGATTAGAATGACCCACATCATTCTGACTCCCAAGCCCTTGCTCTATCCATTAGGCCATGCTGCTTCCTTGGGGCTCCTCTGCCGTGTGAGGCCCATCTCAACCCACCCAGTGGTGGGAGTCATATTTTTTAAGCAGCCAGTATAGGCAATGCTCTGTACTCAGCAGCCGGCAGAAGCCGGTCCCGGCCCCTGGGGTGGACCCTGCTGGGGACTTGCTTTGGGGAGGATGAGGTTGCTGGCCTGTTGGCCGGTCAAGACCCACAGAGGGGCAGCGAGGGATGGACCTGAAATCATATGCTGCCATTTTAGTTCCCTGGTCTGGGCCTGTCCACTGTATCCCTGGGGCAGGGGCCTGGCTGGGGAGGGGCACCACAGAGGGGGCAGGGGAGGGGGACAGAGTTGGGGGGCAACAGGGGAGCCGCCACAGTGGGGGCCCTGGGCCTGGAGGTTGGGCTGTGCCTAGCTGGATGACCCGATCTTCCTGGACTGGGCCTTTCTGCTGACCACTGTACCCTTCCCCCCAGGGCCCCTCTGCTCTGTCACCATCGAGAAGGCCCTGCCCGAGGACCAGGGCCAGTACACGTGTGTTGCCAAGAACGCCGCTGGGCAGGCCGAGTGCAGCTGCTGCGTGACCATAAAGGGTAAGTCCCTCTTCTTATCCCACCAGCTCAGGGCCCCAAGTCCCACCCGCTCCTTCGCTTGAGGCTTCGGGGCCCCAGGGAGCTGTGTCATGGGGTGGGCTGGGGCTGGGGTGAACATCCAGCTGATTGGCCTGGGATGGTGGGAGGGGCAGAAGAAATTGGGCAGCGGGACTGAAGGAAACCAGGCCGAGGCCCTCACCCTCCCTGAAGGTGGTGCAGCGTGCTGAGTGGGGAGTTGCTGCTGTGGACAGGGGCTGGCGTGGTTGGGAGTTGACTCCAGCAGGGCAGGAAGGGGGAAGCAGAGGCAGCGACGGCCCCCCAAGATGACCCTTGCCCACCTGTGTCACTGCCCAGTCCTGTGGGTCAGCCCCACCCCCTCCCCTGCCCTCCACCCCCCAACTTTCTGGAGTTGCAGTCAGACCTCAGCCCCTCCGGCCCCACTGTGACCTATCGTCTTATGCCTCTTTGGCCCTGCATCCTCCTCTTCCTGTTTGGGAAGGGAGCAGGGCTTGGTGGTGGGGGCGGGGAGAGGATGGGGGCGTCATGGGGGGGTGGGTAGAGGATGGGGAGGAAATTCCTGTTCCTCCGAGTGACAGTGCAGGAGCTGAGGAAAGCGGCTCAGCCGTCTCCACCGTCCCCACACCCATTCCCGGCCTGTTTCCACACCACGGCCAGTCGGCTCTCCGTTATCCAGGGCCAGGGGCACCGTCAGGGAGATTATCCGGGGCCTTCGGTTCCTGGGCGGCGGTTCCTTCCTGAGGTCCAGGGGTAGGATCCCTCACGGACCCACAAGACTCCAGACAAGCAGACCACAGGACCGGGGATTCAGAGTTTGTGGCTGAGCCCGATGCAGTCAGATCACCGGTGGATCCCGGTTATCCGGCCCCTCCCTTCCCCTGGTACCATGGATATTTGAGAGTATGACTCCGCAGCAACGTCCAGGTGATGGATAGTGAGGCTATGACCGTACCCAAGGGACCATTCTTGGTTATTCCCAGGGCCCTGGCAGTTCAGCAGGCAGGGTGGTCAGGGCAGTGGGCAGTGCAGTGGACAGGGAAGCAGCAGGGGGGTAGGGCAGTGGGCAGGGTGGGTGGGCAGGTTTGTGGGTAGTGCAGCAAGTAGGGCAGTGGGCAGGACAGCCAAGGAATGGTCAGGCAGTGGTCAGAGCAGTGGGCAGGACAGCTGGCAGGATTGGGCAGGGAATCAGCTGCCAGGGATGTTTTTCAGAAGATCTGCCAGGAACTGCTGCCAGGGGGGAAGTGCTTCTGTCTTGTATCCCTCCCTCTGTCCTTCCATGTGTCCATCCCTCTGTCCTGCTCTGTGTCTGTCCCTCTGTCCTACTCTGTGTCCATCACTCTGTCCCACTCCAGATCCATCTCTTCCTCTGCCTCTGTGCCCGGGGCTCTGCCCTCCTTCTGTGTCTCCCATCATTCTGTCTCTCTCTCCTGCTTGGGGTCCATCCTTCCATCCACTTCTGATTCTGTATCTTTGTCCCTCTCATTCTGTATCTCTCAGAGTCTGTCTCTGACTCAGTGTCTCTGCCTGTCTCTTTGTCTGTCTCTTAGTCTGTTGTATTTACTGTGCACTTACTGTGTGCAGAGCACTGTACTGTCAATCAATCAATCAATCATATTTATTGAGCGCTTACTGTGTGCAGAGCACTGTACTAAGCACTTGGGAAGTACAAGTTGGCTACATATAGAGAGAGTCCCTACCCAACAGTGGGCTCACAGTCTAATATGGGGAGACAGAGAACAAAAACAAACATACTAACAAAATAAAATAAATAGAATAGATATGCACAAATAAAGTAAATAAATAAATAAATAGAGTAATAAATATGTACAAACATATATACATATATACAGGTGCTGCGGGGAAGGGAAGGAGGTAAGATGGGGAGGATGGAGGGGGGACGAGGGGGAGAGGAAGGAAGGGGCTCAGTTTGGGAAGGCCTGGGAGAGTACGAAAGAAGTCTATTTCTGTGTCTGTGTCTCTGCCTGTCTCTGGGTCTGTCCCTCCATCTTACTCTAAGTCTGTCTCTCTGCCTGTCTCTGAGTCTGAGTCTCTGACTATCTCTGGGTCTGCCCCTTGGTTTCTCTCTGAATCTGTCTCTGGAATTTTTCCCTCTGTCTCTGTATCTCTCTGTGTTTCTGCATCTCTGTGTGTGAATGTCCATGACTCTCTGATCTCTTTCCATCTCCGCTCTGTGAGGCGGAGCCCAGCCCTGGGGACACAGTGTAGATGTTTGCCCTGGCAGAGGGGCAGAGCAACAACAACCAGCCCCGCCCTTTCCCCTTCCGTTGGCAGATGGCCTTGCCCTAACCCTGCCTCTGCCTTCTCTGGCTTGAGTTATAAGCTGCTTGGTTCATAGCGTGCCCTGGCCTGCCCTACCCCTTCCCCACCTGGCTCCACCTTTCTTTATGTCTCTATGTGTTGCCAATTTGTACTTCCCAAGCGCTTAGTACAGTGCCCTGCACATAGTAAGCGCTCAATAAATACGATTGATTGATTTAATAATAATGATAATAGTATTTGCTAATCCCTTACTATGTGTCAAACATTGTTCTAAGCGCTGGGGTAGATACAGCCTAATCAGGTTGGACAAAATCTGTGTCCCACATTGGGCTCACAGTCTTAATCCTCATTTTACAGATGAGGTAACTGAGGCCCAGAGAAGTGAAATGACTGGCACAAGGTCACACAGCAGACAAATGGTGGAGCTGGGATTAGAACCCAGGTCCTTCTGACTCCCAGGTCCACACTCTATCCACTTGGCCTTGCTACTTCTTTGCCCCTGGATGCCAATCAGTTAATCAGTGGTATTTATTGAGCGCTTATTCTGTGCAGAGCACTGTACTGGGCTCTTGGGAGAGGTCAGTATGATAGAGTTGGTAGACACATTCCCTGCCCAGACATTCAAATAAATTATGGACATGGACATAAGTCATCCTAAATTCTCATCCTATGCTGACTGGATTACTGCATCAGCCTCCTCTCCAATCTCCCATCCTCCTGTCTCTCCCCACTTCCGCCGCCCAGATCATCTTTGTGCAGAAATGCTCTGGGCATGTTAATCCCCTCCTCAAAAATCTCCAGTGGCTACCAATCAACCTATGCATCAGGCAAAAACTCCTCACCCTCGGCTTCAAGGCTCTTCATCACCTCGCCCCCTCCTACCTCACCTCTCTTCTCTCCTTCTACAGCCCAGCCTGCACCCTCTGCTCCTCTGCCACTAATCTCCTCACTGCCTCGTTCTCACCTGTCATCATCATCAATCGTATTTATTGAGCGCTTACTAGCATCCTGTCCTGCCGTCGACCCCCGGCCCATGTCATCCCCCTGGCCTGGAATGCCCTCCCTCCGCACATCCACCAAGCTAGCTCTCTTCCTCCCTTCAAAGCTCTACTGAGAGCTCACCTCCTCCAGAAGGCCTTCCCAGACTAAGCCCCCTCCTTCCTCTCCCCCTCCTCCCCCTCCCCATCCTCCCTGCCTTACCTCCTTCCCCTCCCCACAGCACCTGTATATATGTTTGTACGTATTTATTACTCTATTTATTTTATTTGTACATATTTATTCTATTTATTTTATTTTGTTAATATGTCTTGTTTTGTTGTCTGTCTCCCCCTTCTAGACTGTGAGCCCGCTGTTGGGTAGGGACCATCTCTATATGTTGCCAACTTGTACTTCCCAAGCACTTAGTACAGTGCTCTGCACACAGTAAGCACTCAATAAATACGATTGAATGAATGAATGAATAAGTGCTGTGGAGCTGAGGGATGGGTGAATGAAGGGTTCAAATCCAAGTACAAGGGCAACTCAGAACGGAGTGGGAGAGGAGGAAATGAGGGCTTAGTTAGGGAAGGCCTCTTGGAGAAGATGTACTCTTAATAAGACTTTGAAGGTAAAGAGAGTAATTGTCTGTCAGATATGAAAGAGGAGGGAGTTCCAGACCAGAGGCAGAATGAAGGTGAGACGTTGGCAGTGAGATAGATGAGATTGAAGTACAGTGAGAAGGTTGGCATTAGAGGAGCAAAGTGTGTGGGCTGTGTTGTAGTAGGAGATCAGTGAGGGGAGGTTGGAGGGGGCAAGGTGATTGAGGGCTTAAAGCTGATGGTGAGGAGTTTCTGTTTGATGTGGAGATTGATGGGCAACTACTAGAGGGTCTAAAGAAGTGGAAAAACATGGACTGAACAGTTTTGAAGAAAAGCGATCTTGGCAGCAGAGTCAAGTATGGGCTGGATGGGGAGAGATGGGAGGCAGGGGAGGTCAGCGAGGAGGCTGATGCAGTAATCAAGGTGGGATAGGATGAGTGATTGTATTAACATGGTAGCAGTTTGGTTGGAGAGAAAAGGTTGGCTTTTACCGATGTTATGAAGGTCAAACGAATAGGATTTGGTGACAGATTGAATATGTGGTTTGAATGAGAGAGATGAATCAAAGATAATGACAAGATTATGGGTTTGTGAGATAAGGAGGATGGGGTGCTGTCTACAATGATGGGAGTCAGAGAGGACAGGTTTTAGGTGGGAAGACAAGGTGTTCTGTTTTGGATGTATCAAATTTGAGGTGTCAGTGGGAAATCTAAGTAGAAATGTCCTGAAGTAGGAAGAAATGTGAGACTGTGAGACTGCAGAGAAAGTAGAGCGATCAATCAATCAATCAATCGTATTTGTTGAGCGCTTACTGTGTGCAGAGCACTGTACTAAGTGCTTGGGAAGTACAAGTTGGCAACATCTAGAGATGGTCCCTACCCAACAGTGTGCTCACAGTCTAGAAGGGGGAGACAGAGAACAAAACCAAACATATTAACAAAATAAAATAAATAGAATAGATATGCACAAGTAAAATAAATAAATAAATAGAGTAATAAATATGTACAAACATATATACATATATACAGGTGCTGTGGGGAAGGGAAAGAGGTAAGGCGCAGGGGATGGAGAGGGGGAGAGGAAGGAGGGGGCTCAGTCTGGGAAGGCCTCCTGGAGGAGGTGAGCTCTCAGTAGGGCCTTGAAGGGAGGAAGAAAGCCAGCTTGGCGGATGTGGGGAGGGAGGACATTCCAGGCCCGGGGGATGACGTGGGCCGCGGGTCGATGGCGGGACAGGCGAGAACGAGGCACAGTGAGGAGATTAGCGGCAGAGGAGCGGAGGGTGCGGGCTGGGCTGTAGAAGGAGAGAAGGGAGGTGAGGTAGGAGGGGGCGAGGTGATGGCCTTGAAGCCGAAGGTGAGGAGTTTCTGCCTGATGCCTGATCAGGGCTGGAGATGTTGATTGGGGAACTATCCGCATAGAGATGGTAATAATAATGATGGTATTTGTTAAGCGCTTACTATGTGCAAAGCACTGTTCTAAGCGCTTGGAGGATACAAGGTGATCAAGTTGTTCCACGTGGGGCTCAGTCTTAATCCCCATTTTACAGATGTGGTAACTGAGGAACAGAGAAGTTAAGTGGCTTGCCCAAGGTCACACAGCTGACAAATGGCAGAGCAGGGATTCGAACCCATTATCTCTGACTCCCAAGCCCGTGCTCTTTCAACTGAGCCACACTGCTTGAAGTTGTGGAAGTGAATGAGTTCTCCAAGGGAGTGGGTGAAAATGGAGAATACAAGGAGACCCAGAACTGAGCCGTGAGGGATCCCCTCAGTTAGGGGTGGGTGGCAGAGAAGGAGCCCATGAAGGAGACTTAGAATGAACAGCCAGAGAGATAAGAAGAGAACCGGGAGAGGACAGTGTCAGTGAAGCTGAGGTTGGGTAATATTTCCAGGAGAAGCCGTCGACAGTTTCAAAGGCTGCTGAGAGGTTGAGAAGGATTAGCAAGGTGGTGGATGAGGATTAGGATGGCCTCTGGCCCTCATCAACTGACCCCACAGCTGCCTGCCCTCTCCCCCACTCAGAAAACCATGAGTGTGTGCCTGGCCCCCCAGCCAGACCCGGGCCCACCAGGCTCCAAAATAGCTGGTAGAGAGAGTCTCCCACCTGCTCTCAATTCTCTGCAGTCCTGGGGCCGGGGCAGCCTGGGAATTGGGAATCTGTGGTTAATCCAAGCCCCCCTCCTGCTACTCTCATGAAGCACCACTGATGGTTTGGGTGTCCTCAAGCTCCCAGACACCCACCCCAAAGGCCTGGAGGGAAGAGATGGTACCAGGAGGTGGGGTGGAGGGCGGAGAGGTAGAGAAGGAGGGGAAAAGACAGGGGGATAGGGAGGTTATCCCCCTGGAGAATTCAGACCATCCCCACCCCTAAGTAGCCCACTTCCTCCCTTCCCCCAAGTCATTGCTTAGAACTCTGCAAGTCCCATCTCCAGGCCCCCATTTCATCTGCTGCCCCTTCCCACACCCCAATTTGCAACTCAGACCAAGGGGATCAGAGGAAAGGGTCAGGGATCAGAAGTCAGAGGTCATCTGTCTCCCCAAAGCTGATCAAGAGGATGCTAGATGTTACAAAAGCAGCAATGATTAGTGAAAGTGCTTAGTACAGTGCTCTGCACACAGAAAGCACTCAATAAATACGATTGAATGCATGAATGATTCAGATTAGACAACCTCTAGGAGAAATTTCCAGACTGGAGGTGCTGTGAGACCTAAGGGCAGGATCCACAGGGAACCCGGATTCTCCTTTCCAGGAGAGAGCAGGTGTGCTGGAGGCAGGGGACTGGATGAGATGAACCTTTTTGGAGTCCTCCCACCCAAGCTGGGGTCTGACCCTTCTGGATGGATCCTTTCTCTGGCCTCGGCCCCTCGGCCCTGGGGCAGGGAGGCTTGAGGGGATTGGGTGGGTGGGCTCATTTAGGACTCCTACAGAGTCATACAAGAGGAGGGGCCTGGTACTGTCGATGGTGGGCTGGGGGAGAGGGGAGCACACAGGAGCAACAGTCCGGGAGGGGTGGGAGCCCCTGCTCACCCCAGCCTGATTTCTCTCCAGGTGCACCAGCTTCGGCGCAGCCCAAAGTTCTAGAGATGAAGGCCCGGAAGGCCCGGTCCTCCCTCCCCACTGTGCTGGGGAACAATGGTGAGTATCCCGGCTACTCCTGCCCCCACTGTCCTGGCCACTGCCTGACCCAGGGTCTCCAGCCCGGACCCTTCAACATGGGGCCTCCAGCCTGAACTTCTAACCTGGCCCTTTCATTCATTCATTCATTTATTCAATCATAATTATTGAGCATTTACTGTGTGCATCGTACAGTGGTACATTACAACAATAAACGGTCATGTTCCTTGCCCACAATGAGCTTACAGTCTAGAAAGGGAAGACAGACATCAATACAAATAAAGAAAATAAAATTATGGATATGTACATAAGTGCTGTGGAGCTGGGAGAGGAAAAGAGTAAAAGGAGCAAGTCAGGGCGATGCAGAAGGGAGTGCAAAATAAGGAAAAGAGGGGCTTAGTCTGGGAAGGCCTCTTGGAGGAGATGGGCCTTCAGTAAGACTTTGAAGGGAGAGTGATTGTTTGGCGGATTTGAGGAGGGTGGGCTTTCCAGGACAGAGGCAAGACTTGGGCCAGGGATTGGCAGCGAGACAGGAAAGATGGAGGCACAATGAGAAGGTTAGCACAGAAGGAGTAAATTGTGTGGGCTGGGTTGTAGCTGGAGAGAACCAAGGTGAGGTAGGAGGGGGTGAGGTGTTGGAGGGTTTTAAAGCTAATGGTGACGAGTTTTTGCCGAGGGCCTCCAGTCTGGGGTCTCACCAGTGCAGGGATTCCAGCTTGGGGCCTCCAGCACAGTGCCTTGCCGTGCGTGGACCCCCTGGGGATGGGGTTTGGGTCACGGTCCAAGTGACTCAGTGCCAATAATAATAACTATTATTATTATGGTACTTATTAAGCACTTACTATGTGCCAAGCACTATTCTAAGCACTGGAGTAGATTCAAGTGAGACAGGTTGGACATAGTTCCTGTCCCAGATGGGGCTCACACTCTTAATCCCCATTTTACAGATGATATAACTGAGTCCCAGAGAAGTTAAGTAATAATAATAATGATAGCATTTATTAAACACTTACTATGTGCCAAGCACTGTTCTAAGTGCTGGGGAGGTTAACAAGGTAATCAGGTTGTCCCACGGCGGGCTCACAGTCTTCATCCCCATTTTACAGGTGAGGTAGCTGAGGCCCAGAGAAGTTAAGTGACTTGCCCAAAGACACACAGCTGATAAGTGGTGTAGCCGGGATTTGAACCCATGACCTCTGACTCCAAAGCCCGCGCTCTTTCCATTGAGCCACACTGCTTCTCCAGCTTGCCCAAGGTCACAAAGCAGATATGTGGCAGAGCCAGGATTAGAACCCATGACCTTCTGGCTCCCAGGTCGGTGCTCTATTCACTAAGCCACACTGCATCTCAGATTTGGGCCAGTCTCCGGAAGACAAGAGAGCCAGATGTGATGGGAGACTGGGTTGGAAAGCAGAGAGCAAGAGGCCAGCTGGGCCCAGATTGGGGTGAGCCCAGAAGTTGACAAGGAGATGATGGAGGGACCCAGATTGCTGGCAGAGGGTTCAGTGGACAGGAGAGACATGGGCCCAATGACATTTCGGGAAAACTATCCGTGCAACAGCAATGTGGAGGGGAGTTTGGGAGGAGGTGGGGTTTTAGGAGGGATTTGAAGGTGGGGAGAACTGGGCTCTGTCAGATGTGGAGAAGGAGGGCGAACCAGGCCGGGGGAGCAGCGTGAGTGAGGGATGGCCAGAAGGTTTTTTTGTTTTTACGGTTTTTGTTAATAATAATAGTAACAATAATAATTATTATAATAATTGTGGTATTTGTTAAGCACTTACTATGTGCCAGGCAGTACCAAGCACTGGGTGAATACAAGCAAATCAGGTTGGACACGGTCCCTATCCTGTATAGAGCTCAAGGTCTTAATCCCCATTTTACAGTTGAGGTAACTGAGGCACAGGGAAGTTAAGTGAATTGCCCAAGGCCTCACAGTAGATAAGTGGAGGAGTTGGGATTTGAACCCATGACCTTCTGACTCCCAGGTCTGTGCTCTATCCACAAGGCCATGCCCCTTCCCACTACACCATGCTTCGCACTCTGCCAAGCACCATGTTAAGCACTTACTATGTGTGAAGTACTGTTCTAACTGCTGGGGTCGATACAGATTGGATACAGTCCCTGACCCACTTGAAGCTTACAGTCTAAATAGAAGGGAGAACAGGGATTGAATCCCCATTTCATAGTCGAGGAAACAAGGTTGGCCAGAGTTTGAACCAAGATGGTGGCTGTGTGGGTGAAGAGGAAGGGGAGGATCAAGCAGATGTTGTGTAAGAAGAATAGGCAGGATGTGGCAGTGGATTGGCTGTGAGAGTTGAAAGATAGCAAAGTTGCAGACTTCTGAGGTAAGGAGGATGGTGGTATTGTCAACTTTTTTAGAAAGATATTTGTTAAGCAGTTGCTGTGTGTCAAGCACTGTTCTAAGCAGTGGGATCAATACAAATTCATCAGGTCGGACATAGTTCCAGTCCTACGTGGGGCTTAAAGCCTAAGCAGAGAAGCAGCGTGGCTCAGTGGAAAGAGCCTGGGCTTTGGAGTCAGAGGTCATGGGTTCAAATCCCGGCTCCGCCAATTGTAAGCTGTGTGACTTTGGGCAAGTCATTTAACTTCCCTGTGCCTCAGTTACCTCATCTGTAAAATGGGGATTAAGACTTTGAGCCCCCCCATGGGACAACCTGATCACCTTGTAACCTCCCCAGCACTTAGAACAGTGCTTTGCACATAGTAAGTGCTTAATAAATGCCATTATTATTATTATTAAGTAGAGGGAGTAAGATTTAATCCTCATTTTACCAGTGAGGAATCTGAGAAGTTAACTGACTTGCCCAAGGTCACACAGCAGATAAGTGGTGGATCCGGGATTAGAACCCAGGTCCTGTAACTCTCGGGCTTGTACTCTTTCCATTAGGCCATGCTGCTTCCCCTTTCAGGTCCTATATGGGACTCACAGTCTAAGTAGGTAGGAGAACAAGTATTGAATCCTCATTTTGCAGATGAGCATGTTGAGGCAAAGAGAAGTGAAGTGACTTGCCCAAGGTCACACAGCAGACAAGTGGCAGAGCTGGAATTAGATCCCAGTTCCTCCAACTTCCAGATCCATGCTTTTTCCACTAGGCCAAGATGCTTCTCCAAATGAGTTAGGAAAGTTAGGGGGCATTGTGGGTTTAGGGGGAAAGATGAGGAGTTCCATTTTGGCCGTGATAAAATTAGAGGTGGTGATGGGACCTCCAGGCGGAGAGACCCTGGAGGCAGGAGGAGATGTGGGGTTGGGAGAAGTGGGAGTCATCCATAGACAGATGGGAGCTGAGGCCTTGGGGGTGGATGAGTTCACTGAGAGAGGAAGTAGAGAGAGAGGAGAGCAGAAGACACAAAGCAGAACCTTGGAGGATGTCCAAGGTGAGAGGATGAGAGACAGAGACAGAGCCAAAGAATCAGACTGAGCAGGAGCGAGGGGAGAGCGAGGAGAGCAGCGGGCTCAAAGCAGAGGCTTGGAGGACACACAATGTGAAAGGACAAGAGACAGAGACAGAGAACCAGATCGAAAAGGGATGGATAGAGAGCAACGAAGAGAACCAGGCCTAGTGCCGGGTCAGAAAAACCGTGGTCGGGTAGGGTTTTGAGAAGTAGGGGGTAGCTCCCTCCCTCCCAGATGCCTGCAAGTTCACCTTGTCCAGGAAACCTTCCCTGATAATAATGATAGCATTTATTAAGCGCTTACTATGTGCAAAGCACCGGGCACTAACCATTCCATCCCCTTCGGATCTGATCAATTGGTGTCATCTGCTTCTGGCCTTACTGCTGTGTGTGTGTTTGTGTGTGTTGTGCGTATGTGTGTATATGTCTATCCTATCTTCCCGTTGGACCGACATCCCATCGAGCCTCCTTCTGCCCTCCCCCAGAACTCAGCAGAGTGTAGGCACATGCGTGCCTGTGTGTTAGTGTGCGTGTGTGTGTCTGGTCTCCCCATCAGACTGGCAGCCCCTTGAAGGCAGGGCCGGTGCCTGTTTCCTCTGTCCTTCCCTTTGGTCTCTACCCATTCTAGGTTTTCGCAATCCACAGTCAGGAAGTCCTTCCCTCAGTCTAACCCTAATCCCTCCTGCTTTGGTGTCAGCACAGGGCTGCTGTGGCTGTGGCTGTGGTGTCCTCTCTAGCTCAACCCCAGCCCTCGGGAACAAGCGGCGGCTCCAGACTGCCCCACAGCTGACCCTGGCCGGGGTCCCGGGGACCCTGGAATGGGGGCTGAGTGACCACTGATGGCCCACAGCTGTGGCTCCAGCACCTCCGACCCCCCGGCCGGCACCCGCCCGGAATGCCCGGCCAAGCCGGGGGGTCCAAATGAGTCCAGAAGGACTCTGCAGCCCGGCTATGTCCACCCCACCGCCCCCGCTCGACACCCCCCCCCCCCCAACCGCCTGGGGGTTTGTTCTGACCCTTTCTGGACTCCAGCGGAACTGTGACGTGGCCAGCAAAGCTCTGATACCACGAGATTGACTGTTACAGTGCAGAGCTGTTCATAATCCTCTCCTGCCGTTGAAAAGGAGAAGCAGCGTGGCTCAGTGGAAAGAGCCCAGGCTTTGGAGTCAGAGGTGATGGGTTCAAATCCTGGCTCCGCCATTTGTCAGCTGTGTGACTTTGGGCAAGTCACTTCACTTCTCTGTGCCTCAGTTCCCTCATCTGTAAAATAGGGATTAAGACTGTGAGCCCCCTGTGGGACAACCTGATCACCTTGTAACCTCCCCAGTTCTTAGAACAGTGCTTTGCACATAGTAAGCGCTTAATAAATGCCATCATCATTATCATTATTAAAAGGAGCAGCAGTAGTAACAGTAGTAGCAGTTGATAGGTTAGTAGTAACAGTAGTGGTAGCAGTGGTAGGAGTAATAACAATAGTAGTACTACTACTACTAGCAGTAGTGGTAACAGTGGTAGGAATAGTAGTGGTAGGAGTAGTAGTACTAACAGTAGTAGCAGTAGTGATCACAGTGGTAGTAGTAGTAGCAGTAGTAGTAGCAGCAGAGAAGCAGCATGGCCTAGTGGATAGAGCACGGGTCTGGGAGTCAGAAGGATCTGGGTTCTGTCCCAGCTCCACCACTTGTCTGCTGTGTGACCTTGGGTAAGTCACTTTATTTCTCTGTGTTTCAGTTTTCTCATCTATTAAATGGATTAAGACTGTGAGCCCCATATGGGGTGGGGCAGTGTCCAACCTGATTAGCTTGTTTCTATCCCGGTGCTTATAAAAGTGCTTGACACATAATAAGCACTTAACAAATACCATCATCATTATTATTAGTAGTAGTAGTAGCAGCAGTAGTGGTAGCAGTAGTCATAGTAGCAGTAGTTGTAGCAGCAGTAGTAGTAGCAGTAGTAACAGTAGTAGACAGTAGTAGCCGCTGCAGGTAGTAGTAGCAGCAGAAGTAGTAGTAGCTGCTGTAGGTAGTAGTAGCCATTGTATGTAGTAGTAGCAGCAGTTGTAATAGTAGTAGTAGTATTCATTCAATCGTATTTATTGAGTGCTTACTATATGTAGAGAACTATACTACGCGCTTAGGAGTAGTAATAGTAATAGCGATAATAGTAGTAAAGTCAAAGTAGTAAAGGTGAAGTAAAGGTGAAGCAGCGTGTCTTAGTGGAAAGAGCATGGGCTTTGGAGTCAGAGGTCATGGGTTCAAATCCCAGCTCTGTCAATTGTCAGCTGTGTGACTTTGGGCAAGTCACTTCACTTCTCTGGGCCTCAGTTACCTCATCCGTAAAATCGGGATTAAGACTGTGAGCCCCCAGCATGGGACAACCTGAACACCTTGTAACCTCCCCAGCGATTAGAACAGTGCTTTGCACATAGTAAGTGCTTAATAAATGCCATCATTATTATTAATAGTTGTATTAATAATACAATTTATTAAGTGCTGACAGTGCAGAGCACTGTACAAAGTGTTAGGAAAGAGTATAAAGGATGGGAATTGGAGACCAACACTGTGGCTGGGAGGAGGGCTCCCAATCTGTGAATAGAGGTGTGTGAGAGGGGCCTGGAGCGCCATGAGCAAGTGCACTGACACTCCTGAAACACTAAAAAACAGCATGAGTGTTGAGGACCCACACAACCCAATCCACCCAGTGAAAACAAAAGTCAGCAGGGAGCTGTGGCAGAGTTTCTCCTTGTGATTTAGAGTCCACAGTCCCTGGCCTTCCTGATGTTCTAGGTGAAACAGCATAGCCTAGTAGAAAGAGTGTGGGCCTGGGAGTCAGGAGGACCTGGGTCCTAATTCATTCATTCATTCAATTGTATTTATTGAGCACTTACTGTGTGAAGAGCACTGTACTAAGCGCTTGGTAAGTACAATTTGGCAGCAGATAGGGACAATCCCTACCCAACAACAGGCTCATAGTCTAGAAGGGGGAGACACACAACAAAACAAATTAGTAGACAAGTGTCAATACCATCAAAATAGATAAATAGAATTATAAGATATATACACATCATTAATAAAATAGAGTAATAAATATGTACAAATATACACAAGTTCTGTGGGGATGGGAAGGGGGCATGGTGGGGGGAGCGATGGGAAGGGGAGGAGGAGCAGAGGGTAAAGGGGGCTCAGTCTGGGAAAGCCTCCTGGAGGAGGTGAGCTCTCAGTAGGGCTTTGAAGGGAAGAAGAGAGCTAGCTTGGTGGATGTGTGGAGGGAGGGCACTCCAGGCCAGAGTTAAGATGTGGGCCAGGGGTAGGTGGGACAGGCAAGAACAAGGCCCACTGAGGAGGTTAGCAGCAGCAGAGGAGTGGAGTGTGCAGGCTGGGCTGTAGAAGGAGAGAAGGGGGGTAGGAGGAGGCAAGGTGATGGAGAGCTTTGAAGCCAATAGTGAGGAGTTTTTGCTTGATTCGAAGGTTGATAGGCAACCACTGGAGATTTTTGAGGAGGGGAGTGACATGTCCAAGAGTGTTTCTATACAAAGATAATCCGGGCAGCAGAGTGAAGTTAGACTGAAGCGGGGAGAGACAAGAGGATGGGAGATCAGAAAGGAGGCTGATGCATTTATCCAGTCGGGATAGGATGAGAGATTGTACCAACAAGGTGCAACAAGGTAGCGGTTTGGATGGAGAGGAGAGGGCGGATCTTGGCGACATTGTGAAGGTGAGACCGGCAGGTTTTGGTGACGGATTGGATATGTGGGGGTGAATGAGAGAGTGGAGTCAAGGATTCTTTCATTCATTCAATCATATTTATTGAGCACTTACTGTGTGCACAGCACTGTACTAAGCACTTGGGAAGTACAAATCGGCAACATATAGAGACGGTCCCTACCCAACAACGGGCAAAAAGGGGGAGACAGACTAAAAAACAAAACAAGTAGATAGGTGTCAATGCCATCAGAATAAATAGAATTATAGCTATATACACATCATTAATAAAATAAATATAGTAAATATGTTCAAATAAAATAGAGTAATAAATATGTACAAATATATACAAGTGCTGTGTATAGACTGTGAGCCCACTGTTGGGTAGGGACCATCTCTATCTGTTGCCAACTTGTACTTCCCAAGCACTTAGTACAGTGCTCTGCACACAGTAAGTGCTCAATAAATACGATTGAATGAATGAATGAATGAAAGTGCTGTAAGGAGGGGAAAGTGGTAGGGCAGAGGGAGGGAGAGGGCGATGGGGAGGGGAGGAAGAGGAGGAGAGGAAAAACGGGGGGGCTCAGTCAGTGAAGGCCTCCTGGAGGAGGTGAGCTCTCAGTAGGGCTTTGAAGGGAGGAAGAGAGCTAGTTTGGCAGATGTGTGAAGGGGAGGGCATTCCAGGCCAGAGGAAGGACATGGGCCAGAGGTCAACAGCGGGACAGGCAAGAACGAGACACAGGTCAGAGGAGTGGAGGGTGCGGGCTAGGCTGTAGAAGGAGAGAAGGGAGTTGAGGTAGGAGGGGCCAAGGTGATGGAGAGCCTTGAAGCTGAGAGTGAGAAGTTTTTGCTTGATTCAAAGGTTGACAGGCAACCACTGGAGATTTTTGAGGAGGGGAGTGACATGCCCAGATGACACCAAGGTTGCGGGCTTGTGAGATGGGAAGGATAGTAGTGTCATCCACAGTGATGGGGAAGGCAGGGAGAGGACAGGGCTTGGGAGGGAAGATAAGGAGCTCAGTCTTGGACATGTTGAGTTTTAGGTGGCGGGTGGACATCCAGGTGGAGATGTCCTGAAGGCAGGAGGAGATACGAGCCTGGAGGGAGGGAGAGAAAACAGGGGAGGAGATGTAGATTTGAATGTCATCTGTGTAGAGATGATAGTTGAAGCTGTGGGAGTGAATGAGTTTACCAAGGGAGTGAATATAGATGGAGAGCAGAAGGGGAACCCCTATAGTTAGGGGATGGAAGGGGGAGGAGGAGCCCATGAAGGAGACTGAGAATGTATGGCCAGAGAGATAAGAGGAGAACCAGTAGAGGACGGAGCTCTGCCACTTGTCTGCTGTGTAACCTTGGGCAAGTCACTCCACTTCTCTGTGCCTCAGTTCCCTCATCTGCCAAATGGGGTCATTGCCTGTTCTCCCTCCTACTGAGGCTCTGGGCCCCATATGGGACCTGATGATCCTGTATCTACTCCAGCACTTACAGGCAAGCAACATGGCCTAGGGGATAGACCATGGGCCTGGGAGTCACAAGGAACCTGGGTTTGAATCCCAGCTCTGCCACTTGTCTGCAGTGTAACCTTGGGCAAGTCACTTCACTTCCCTGTGCCTCAGTTATCTCATCTGTAAAATGGGGATTGAGACTGCGAGCTCCATGTGTCTAGTCTTATTTTGTTGTCTGTCTCCCCCCTTCTAGACTGTGAGCCCGTTGTTGGGTAGGGATTGTCTTTATTTGTTGCCAAATTGTACTTTCCAAGCACTTAGTACGGTGCTCTGCACACAGTAAGTGCTCAATAAATACAATTGAATGAATGAATGAATGACAGGGACTGTGTCCATCCTGATTAGCCTGTATCTACTGCAGCGCTTTAGTACAGTGCCTGGCATATAGTAAGTGCTAAATAAATGCCATAGTTATTATTATTATTATTGCTATTATCATTACAGTGTTTAGCATATAGTGAGTGCTTAACAAATACCACAGTTATTTATTATTTGGGAGGCCTCAGGATTCAGGGGCTCTTCTCATTCTTGCCAGGATGGTGAGAAGCAGGATGGGCTGGGGTCTCCTTACTAATGTGCCGGCCCTGCATGAGGGGTGCTGGGGGAGGGAAGGAAGCTGGTTTGCTCAGCCTCAAGGTGGAGAACAGACAGGGTGGAGAGGCTGCAGATACCAGATGCCTCGTTTGACTCTGGAGGGGAAGAGGGGCTAAGGAGGCAGAAAAACGGTTTTTACCCCCAGCCTGGCACATGCAGAGGATGTTGGGAGCAGGCAGGGACTTCCTCAGCTGTGGTGACAGGGGGCTGAGGGTATGCAGGGGCGTGGGGTCAGAAGGACCTGGGACCAGCTCCACCACACGTCAGCTGTGTGATCTTGAGCAAGTCACTTTGTAAAATTTGTAAAATGGAGATGAAAACTGTGAGCCCCATGTGGAGCTTGGACTGTGTTCAACCTGATTAGTTTGCATCTGCCCCAGCATATCTACCCCAGCATGTAGTATAGTGCCTGGCACATAGTGAGCTCTAACAAAAATATTACCAGGGGTTTTGCTCAGCGGGAAGTGAAGAGCCCAGCCCTGGTTTAGTCCATCAGCCCAAGGGAATGGATCAGGCACAACACTTTCAGCTCCAGCCCGGCCAACCCTGCCTTCATTTATAATTAGCACACCTCCTCCAAGAGGCTTTCCCTGGCTAAGCCCTCATTTCCTTTTCTCCCACTCCCTTCTCTGTCACCCTTACTCTGAGATCTGCCACCTTTATTCACCCCTCCCTCAGCCCCACAGCACTTATGTCCATATCCGTAAGTTATTTATTTATATTAACGTTTGCCTCCCCCTCTAGACCGTAAGCTTGTTGAGGTCAGAGAACATGTCTACCGACTCTGTATGGAGATGCATGGCCTAGTGGATAGAGAACAGGCCTGGGGCCAGAGCAAATCACTTCACTTCTCTGTGCCTCAGTTCCTTCATCTAATAATTATAATAATAATTATGGTATTTGTTAAGCGCTTACTATGTGCCAAGCACTGTACTAAGTGCTGGGGTAGATACAGCATATTAGGTTAGACACAGTTCTTGTCCCACGTGGGGTCCACAGTCTCCATCCCCATTTTACAGATGAGGTAACTGAGGCCCAGAGAAGTGATGTGACTTGGCCAACGTCACACAGCAGACAGGTGACGGAGCTGGAATTAGAACCCATGACCTCTGACTCCCAAGCCCAGGCTCTTTCCACTGAGCCATGCTGCTTCCTTTTTCATCTGTAAAAAGGAGACCAAGACTGTGAGCCTGATGTGGGATGGGGACTGGGTCCAACCAGATTTGTTTGTATCCCACCCACCCAGTGCTTAGTACAGTGCCTGGCACATAGTAAGTGCTTAACAAATATCGTGATTATCATTATTATTAATATACTCTCCCAAGCGCTTAGTACCGTGCTCTGCACACAGTTAAGTGCTCAGCAAATACGATTGATTGATTGAAGGGTCTGGAGAATGAGTCTTTCTAAGAGATGAGAGGTAATGGGGTTGGGGCACAGGAAGATGGTGGGTTTTGAGTCATCTGGCAAGGCAGAGGATGAAGAGGAGGAAACAGGAGAGTGGAGAGGAGGAGATAGAGAAGCAGTGTGGCCTAGTGGTTAGAGCCAGGGCCTGGAAGTGCAAGTACCTGGGTTCTAATCCCAGCTCAGCCACTTAGTCTGCTGTGTGACCTTGGGAAAGTCACTTCATTTCTCTGAGCCTCAGTTCCCTCATCTGTAAAATGGGGATTTAGACTGTGAGCCCCATGTAGAACATGGACTGTGCCCAACCTAATAATAATAATAATTATTATGGTACTTGTTAAGCACTTACTATGTGCCAAGCACTGTTCTAAGCACTGGACTAGGTACAAGTTATGCAGGTTGGACACAGTCTGTCCCACGGTCTTAATCCCCAGTTTACAGATGAGGTAACTGAGGCCCAGAGAAGTAAAGTGACTTGCCCAAGGTCCCACAGCAGACATGTAGCAGGGCTGAGATTAGAACCCATGTCCTTCTGACTCCCAGGACTCTGCACTATCCACTAAGCCACACTGCTTCCATCTACCCCATCACATAGGACAGTGCCTGGCACATAGTAATCACTTAACAAATACCATTAAAAAGAGAGAGAGAGAGAGAGAGAGAGAGAGAGAGAGAGAGAGAGAGTGTGTCTTTGGGAAATCCTTGCTGACCAAGTGGACAGTGAAATCATCAGGAGTTTGAAAGTAGAGAAGAATTAGAACTCCTAAAGAAATTGCTATTTGAATTTATGGGGCATCCACTTGGTACAGTGTGTTGAACAAAGTGCTTGGGAAGGACAGAATAAATACCAATGGTTTGATTGATTCGGAATAAAGAAGTGATATGTTCCTTGCTCCCAGGTTTCTAATGTGAGCAAAGTGCCTTCTGAGTGCAGAGTGATTTACTGAACACCTGTGTAGAGCACTGTACTGGGTCCTTAGTGAGTGTGGAGAACTGTACTGAGCACCTGCTGTGTATAGAGCATGGTACTGGATGTCTTCTCTATACAGAGTATTCCTAGAAGGCCACCTAGTAATTATCCAATAGTATTTATTAAGTACCTCCTGCATGCAAAGAACTGTACTAAGTACTTGATAGGTGCCACAGGAGCATGAAACACATTCTATAATATAATGGGAAGCACAGGCAGACAAAAAAAAAGCAACATGGCTGGAGGGAAAAAAACAGAGCTTGGGAGTCAAGAGATTTGAGATCTAATACCGGCTCCACCACTTGCCTGCTGAGTGATCTTGGGCCAGTCATTTCATTTACCTGTGCCTCAGTTTCTTCCCCTGTAAACTGGAGATCCTGACTTGGAGCTCCATGCCAGACAAGAACCATGTCTGACCTGATTATTTTGTATTTGTCCCAGTACTTGGCAAAATTAATCAATCAATCAATGGTATTTATTGAGCACTTATTAAGCACTTGGGAGCATACAAGCTGCCTGGCCTAGTGGAAAGAGCACAGGCCTCGGAGTCAGAGGACCATAGATTCTAATCCTGGTTCTGCCACATATCTGCTCTAGACTGTAAACTCATCTCTAGACTGTAAACTCGTTGTGGGCAGGGAATATTGTTATATTGCACTCTCCCAACCACTTAATACAGTGCTCTGCACACAGTAAGTGCTCAATAAATATGATTGAATGAATGAATGAACTGTGTGACCTCGAGCATGTCACTTCAATTTTCTGTGCCTTAGTTCCCTCATCTGCAAAATGGGGATTCAGTACCAGTTCCTCCTACTTAGGGTTTGAGCCCCATGTGGGACCTGATTATCTTGTATGTACCCCAGTGCTTAGAACAGTGCTTGGCACATAGTAAGTGCTTCACAAATACCATAGTTATTATAATAATAAAATAGAATTGATAGACACACGCCCTGCCCAGATGGAGCTTACATTCTAGAGGAACAGTGCTTGGTATATAGTAAAAGCTTAACAAATACCATGATTACTATTATTGTTATTAAAAAATATGTACAAGTAGTGGGAGCCAGAGGAAGAACAAGGATACCAAAGTAAATACACAAACATCAGGATGGAACAGCTGAATAAATAATGCAGCATATAAGGAATGTACCTCTAGGTACCCAAAGCCTGAGAGTATGAAGAAAATATGCAACTGTCCAGGGTGGTGATTGCGTGGCCTAGTGGAAAGAGTATGGCTCTGCCAATTGTTCTGCCAACTGCTTGCTGTGTGACCTTGGGCAAGTCACTTAACTTCTCTGTAACAGTTTCCTCAACTGTAAAATGGAGATTCAATACTTTTACTCCCTCTGACTTATGACTACTGTCCCCCATATGGGACAGAGAAGCAGCATGGCTTAGTGGGTAGAGCACAGGCCCGGGAGTCAGAAGGACCTGGGTTCTAATTCTGGTTCTTCCACATATCTGCTGTGTGACCTTGGGAAAGTCACTTTCCCCTCTCCCACCTCCTACTCCTTGCTCATGCTGTTCTTCCAGCCTGGAAACCTCTCCCCTACAAGCAGCATGGCCTAGTGGCTAAAGCATGGATTTAGGAGTCAGAAGGACTTGGGTTCTAATCCCTGCTCTGCCACTTGTCTGCTATGTGACCTTAGGCAAGTCACTTCACTTCTCCGTACCTCGGTTCCCTCATTTGTAAAATGGGGATTAAGACTGTGAGTCCCATGCAGGACAGAGATTGTGTCCAACTTAATTAGCTTGTATCTACTCCAGCACTTAAAACAGTGCTTAACACATAGAGAAGCAGCGTGGCTTAGCAGAAAGAGCACTGGCTTGGGAGTCAGCCTTTGTGGGTTCTAATCCTGGCTCCGCCACTTAGCTGTGTAACTTTGGGCAAGTCATCTAACTTTTCTGGGCCTCAATTACCTCATCTGTAAAATGGGGATTAAGACTGTGAGCCCCACATGGGACAACCTTGTATCTACCCCAGGGCTAGAACAGTGCTCGGCACATAGTAAGTGCTTAACAAATACTATAATTATTATTATTTATTATTAAGCGCTAACAAATACCATCTTTATTATTAAATTAGTACAGTTCTTGGCACATAGTAAGTGCCTCACAAATACCACAGTTATTTTTTTATGGTATTCGTGAAGCACTTCATTCATTCATGTCAAGCACTGTATGTGTGTAATGGCATTTATTAAGTGCTTACTATGTGCAGAGCACTGTTCTAAGCACTGGGGAGGTTACAAGGTGATCAGGTTGTCCCATGTGGGGCTCACAGTCTTAATCCCCAGTTGACAGATGAGGTAACTGAGGCACAGAGAAGTTAAGTGACTTGCCCAAAGTCACACAGCTGACAATTGGCAGAGCCGGGATTCAAACCCATGACCTCTGACTCCGAAGCCCAGGCTCTTTCCACTGAGCCATGCTGCTTCTCTAGCAGAGGTCTTCTCTACAGAGGTCACTGTAGTAACCTCTGAGGTAGGTACCAGTTAATCAGTTTGGAGACAGTTCCTGTCCCATGCGGGGCTCAAGGTCCAAGCAGGAAGGAGCACAGGTATTGAATCTCCATTTGGTGGTTGATGAAACTGAGGCACAGAGAAGTAAAGTGACTTGTCCAGGATCACATAGCAGGCAAGGGGTGGAGCTGGGATTAAAACCCGGGTCATCTGACTCCTAGGTCTGGATTTTATCCACTCATTCATTCATTCAATCATATTTATTGAGCGCTTACCATGTGCAGAGCACTGTACTAAGTGCTTGGAAAGTACAATTAGGCAACAGAGACAGTCCCTACATAACAACGGGCTCACAGTCTAGAAGTGGGGAGACAGACAAGAAAACAAAGCAGAACAAGTAGACAGGCATCAATAGTATCAATATAAATAAATGGAATTATAGATATATGCACATCATTAATAAAATAAATAGAATACTAAATATGTACATATATACATATGTGCTGCGGGGCAGGGATGGGGTAGAGCAGAGGGAGGGAAACGGGGCAATGGGGAGGGGAGGAGGAGCAGAGGAAAAGGGGGGCTCAGTATAGGAAGGTCTCCTGGAGGAGGTGAGCTTTCAGGAAGGCTTTGAAGGGGGGAAGTGTGCTAGTTTGGCGGATATTAGGAGGGAGAGCATTCCAGGCCAGAGGTAGGACGTGGGCCAGAGGTCAACAGTGGGACAGGAAAGAACAAAGTACAGTCCCTCGTCCCCCTCTCCATCCCCCCCATCTTACCTCCTTCCCTTCCCCACAGCACTTGTATATATGTATATATGTTTGTACATATTTATTACTATATTTATTTATTTATTTATTTATTTTACTTGTACATATCTATTCTATTTATTTTATTTTGTTAGTATGCTTGGTTTTGTTCTCTGTCTCCCCCTTTTAGACTGTGAGCCCAATGTTGGGTAGGGACTGTCTCTATATGTTGCCAATTTGTACTTCCCAAGCGCTTAGTACAGTGCTCTGCACATAGTAAGCGCTCAATAAATACGATTGATGATGATGATGATGATGAAAAGTTTAGCGGCAGAGGAGTGGAGTGTGCGAGCTGGGCTGTAGAAAGGAGAAAGGAGGTGAAGTAGGAGGGAGCAAGGTGATAGAGAGCTTTGAATCCAATAGTGAGGAGTTTTTGCTTGATATGAAGGTTGATAGCCATTGGAGATTTTTGAGAAGTGGGGTGACATGCCCAGGGCATTTCTGTAGAATAATAATAATATTATTATTATAGAAAAATAATCTGGGCAGCAGAATGAAGTACAGACTGAAATGGAGAGAGATAGGAGGTTGGGAGATCAAAAAGGTGCTGATGCAGTAATCCTGTCGGGATATGATGAGTGATTGTACTAACAAGGTAGCAGTTTGGATGGAGAGAAAAGGGCGGATCTTGGCGATTTTGTGAAGGGCCACGAGGCCTTGCTACTAACTAACTGTAAAGTGGTAAGAGCTTGGGCCAGGAAGGAGGCTGTTTGGGGAATAAGGGATGGATCCAGGAGATGTTGTTGAGGAAGAGCTGGAAGGATCTGGTAATTGACTGAATGTGACAGTGGAAAGATGAGAATTTGAGGGGGGCACCAAGTTTGTAGGGTTTCTGGGATAGGGAGGATGGGGGTGCTGTTGACAGAGATGGGACTGCCCCTCCCCATGTGTCCAACTCGGGAGTGGGGAGGTGTGTCCAGTGTGTGTATGCGTGTCCCATCTCCCCAGCACTCCTCCATAGAGGAGCAGTATGACGGAGTAGATAGAGCCCGGGCCTGGAAGTCAGAAGGTCATGGGTTCTAATCCCAGCTCTGCCACATGTCTGCTGTGTGACCCTGGGCAAGTCACTTCAGTATTCTGAGTCTCAGTTACCTCATTTGTAAAATGGGGATTGAGACTGCAGGCCCCACGTGGGACAGGGATTGGGTCCAACCCAATTTGCTTGTACCCGCCCTGACACATAATAAGTGCTTAACAAATACCACAATTATAATTATTGTGGAGGCCTTCCCAGACTGAGCCCCCTTTTTCCTCTCCTCCTCCCCATCCCCCCGCCCTACCTCCTTCCTCTCCCCACAGCACTTGTATATATTTGTACAGATTTATTGCTCTATTTCTTTTACTTATGCATATTTACTACTCTATTTTATTAATGATGTGCTTATAGCTATAATTATATTTATTCTCACGGTTGTGACACCTGTCTACATGTTTTGTTTTGTTGTCTGTCTTCCCCTTCTAGACTGTGAGCCCGTTGTTGGGTAGGGACTGTCTCTATATGTTGCCGACTTGTACTTCCCAAGCACTTAGTACAGTGCTGTTCACACAGTAAGCTCTCAATAAATATGACTGAATGAATATTATTATTATTATCAGATTGACAGCCCCCACGGGCAGAGACAATGTCTCCTCTTCCCTCTGTCCTCCTCCAGCACCCAGCAGAGAGAGAGAGAGAGAGAGAGAGAGAGAGAGAGAGAGAGAGAGAGAGAGAGAAAGTGTGTGTGTGTGCGCGCGTCCCTTCTCTTCATCAGACTGGTAGCCCCTTTAGGGCAGGGACTGTAACTCCTTCTCCCTCTATTCACCCCAGTGCCCACAGGAGAGAGAGACAGAGAAAGAGAGAAGCAGCATGGCTCGGTGGAAAGAGCACAGGATTGGGAGCCAGAGGTTATGGGTTCTAATCCCGACTCTCACACTTGTCAGCTATGTGACTTTGGGCAAGTCACTTAACTTCTCTGCGACTCAATTACCTCATCTGTAAAATGGGGATTAAGACTCTGAGCCCCATGTGGCACAACCTGATCACCTTTTATTCCCCCTGAGAGTTTAGAACAGTGCTTTGCACATAGTGAGCGCTTAACAAATGCCATCATCATCAGAGACAGAGACAGAGAGAGTGTGTGTGTGAGTGTGTGTGGTCTCCCCCTCTAGACTGTGAGTTTGATGTGGGCAGGGAATTGTCTGTTGTCATATAATACTCTCCCAAGCACTTAGTACAGTGCTATGCACACAGTAAGCGCTCAGTTAATCTGATTGAATGAATGAATGTCTCCCCCTTCTAGACTGTGAGCCCACTGTAGGGTAGGGACCGTCTCTATATGTTGCCAACTTGTACTTCCCAAGTGCTTAGTACAGTGCTCTGCACACAGTAAGCGCTCAATAAATACGATTGATTGATGGATTGAATGAATGTGTGAGTATCCCATCTCCCTATCAGTCTGGCAGCCTCTTGAGGGCAGGGACCATGTCCCCTCCTCCCACTGCCCTCCCTCTGTGCCCAGGGGAGAGAGAGAGTGGTCCTGTCTTCCCCATCAGACTAGCAGCCCCTTGAAGACAGGGCCCATGTCCCTTGCAACCTCTGCCCTGCCCCATCCCCTAGCCCAGGTTCTGCCCACAGTGTCTGCCCAGCCGATCTGGCCCACATGGAGAGAGAGGCTGTCAGTGGGGGGACATTCGGTCCCACGGCCCAAGCCCGAGTTCCCTTTCCTTTAGTGTCTGTCTGGGGCAAGCAGGCAGTGGCTCCCAGAGGGTGAAGGTTCCAGAGACCAGGTTATCTTTAGCCAAATTCCTAAAAAGGCAATGGTCCCCATGCCACCCGCTGGACCGCTCCTCTCTCCCAGACTGTCCACTTTTCTGGCCACGGTCCAGTTCTGTACCACAAGGATAGTCCATTCTGTTCCATAGGGATGGTCCAGTTTTAGTCATTCATTCATATATACTGAGCACTTACCGTGTGCAAAGCACTGTACTAACCACTTTGGAAAGTACAATACAACAATAATCAGTGACATTCCGTGCCCACAATGAGCTCTGAGCTCTATAGTGTAGGATGGTCCAGTTCTAAACCCCTAGGACAGTCCAGTTCTAGACCATGGGGGTGATCTAGTTCTATTCAGTGGGAAATGTTGAGCTCTTTACTGGGGGACAGTCCAGTTCTGGGACCACTTGGAGGGTCTGGTTCTATACCCTGGGGACAGTCCACTTCTATACTGCGGGACTATCTGGTTAATAAGATAGAGTTATGGGTCAGGAATGTGCCAGCTAATTCTGTTGTATTGCCCTCTTCCAAGTGCTTAGTACTGTGCTCTGCACATAGAAGCTCTCAATAAATACAACTGACTTGTTGAATGATTTATAGGGATGGCCCAATTCTATACCATGGGGATAATCTGGCTCTATACCTCAGGGGCAGTCTGATAACACGACGATAGTCAGGTTCTATATTGCAGGGACAGTCCAGTTCTCTACCATGGAGATGATCCAGTTCTATGCTGTGGGGACAGTCAAGGTCTAACAATAAAAATAATAATAATAATAATTGTGGTTTTTGTTAAGCACATACTATGTGTCAGGCATTGTACTAAGCCCTGAGGTGGATACAAGCAAATCTGGTTGGATACAGTCCCTGTCCCACATGGGGCTTACAGTCTTAATCCCCATTTTACAGTTGAGGCAACTGAGGCCCAGAGAAGTGAAGTGACTTGCCCAAGGTCACATAGCAGGCAAATGCCGGAGCTGGGATTAGAACCCAGGTTCTTCTGACTCCCAGGCCTGTGTTCTATACACTAGGCTATGCTATCTCTATAGGTGATGGTCTGCTTCTATATCTTGGGGATGATCCAGTTCTATCCCACGTGGACAATCTGGTTAATCCCATGGGGCCAATCTGGTGTCCAGCTGGTGTCCAGCTGGTCTGGCCCCATCAGATACAGACCAAGACCAGACGTCTTTGTGTCTGGTGCTCTTAAGGGTGGCGCCCAGCCACCCCCGACTGCTCTTGTGGCTGAGTCACACGGTTCAGAAGCGGTGCCTGTGTTCCCAGAGGACCTCAATTAATCAGTCACATTTATTGAGCACTTACTATGTGCAGAGCACTGTACTAAGCGCTTGGAAGAGTACTGGAAGGGAAATATACAGAATCTGGAGCCAGGAGGTCAGGGCTTCACCTTGAGACAGGTGTCCACCCCAGGACAGGGCTCGACCAGGGGACTGGGCTTCCACCTTGGGACAGGTGTACAGCTTGGGACAGGGCTCCTCCTCAGAACAGGCACCCACCAAGGGACAGACCTCTACCTCAAGACAGGTGTCCACCTTGAGGACAGTTGTTCCCCTCAGAACAGCCCTCCACCTTGGGATAGGGGTCAACCACAGGACAGATGTCCACCAAGAGAGAGGCCTCAACTTCAGGACAGGCATCCACCTCGGAACAGGCACCCACCTCCTGACAGATGCCCACCTGCAGTCAGCCATTCCCCTCAGGATGGGTGTCTAAGTTAGGATAGGGCTTTACTTTGGGACAGGGCTCGACCAGAGGACAGGGTGTCTACCTCAGGTCAGAGCCCAACCGCCCTCCTTCCCCTCCCCACAGCGCCTGTGTATATGTTTGTACAGATTTATCACTCTATTTATTTTACTTGTACATATTTACTATTCTAGTTATTCTATTTATTTTGTTAATGATGTGCATTTAGCTTTAATTCTATTTGTTCTGACGACTTGACACCTGCCTACATGCTTTGTTTTATTGTCTGTCTCCCCCTTCAAGACTGTGAACCAGTTGTTGGGTAGGGACTGTCTCTATATGTTGCCAACTTGTACTTCCAAAGTGCTTCGTACAGTGCTCTGCACACAGTAAGCACTTAATAAATGCGATTGAATGAATGAATGAATGAACCTCAAGACAGGCCTTCACCTTTGGATAGGCCTTCACCTTGGGACAGGATGCATCTCAAGACAGGTGTCCACCTGGGGCAGGCTCTTGGTTTGGGCGAAGACAGGGAAATTCCACCAAGTGGCAGATGTTTTGTCATCTTGCTGCACTGAGAAGCAGTGTGGCGTAGTGGAAAGAGCATGGGCTTGGGAGTCAAAGGTCGTGGGTTCTAATCCCAGCTCCACCACTTGTCACCTGTGTGATTTTGGGCAAGTCACTTCACTTCTGTGGGCCTCAGTTACCTCATCTGGAAAATGGGGATTAAGACTGTGAGCTCCACTTGGGACAATCTGATTTCCTTGTATCTACCCCAGCACCTAGAACAGTGCTTGGCACATAGTAAGCACTTAACAAAAACCATCGTCATCATTATTATTATTGTTATGTCCATTGCAGCACTGTGCCCTCAACTGGTGCTCAGTATGTTGCTCTGAGCTAGGCAGGTGCCCAGTTCAGTGCTCTGAGCATGGCAGGTACCCAGCTGAGCTATCGGAGCATGGCAGGTGGGCAGTACAGTGCTCTGCGCACTGTAAGCACAAATAATAATGCTCTGCCCATATTAGATGCTGAGAATGGTATCTCCCTCCAGGGATGGAGGGGAGAATTGGGGTGTTGGATGGTCCTTGCTGGGTCACTGGGGGACAGTCAGCGATGGAGTGGGGAGAGTCAGGGGCATTGGACAGTCCATCCTGGGTCTCTGGGGTGAACCAGGGATGGAGAGGGGAAAGTCAGGCATGTTGGATGGCCTGTGCTAGGCCACTAGTGGAGAGTTCAGAGGTGTTCATTCATTCATTCAATCGTATTTATTGAGCGCTTACTGTGTGCAGAGCACTGTACTAAGCGCTTGGGAAGTACAAGTTGGCAACATATAGAGACAGTCCCTACCCAACAGCAGGCTCACAGTCTAGAAGGGGGAGACAGACAACAGAACAAAACATATTAACAAAATAAAATAAGTAGAATAAATATGTACAAATAAAATAAATAAATAGAGTGATAAATATGTACAAACATATATACAGGTGCTGTGGGGAGGGGAAGGAGGTAAGGTGGAGGGGATGGGGATGGGGAGGAGGTGTTGAATTTTTAACATGAGGGTGGGTGACCAGGAAGACTCATTGTACCTGCCAGTGTCCTGGTGCAGTGGTGGCTGTTTCCTGGGCTATACAGGTCAGGGATGACTTTGGAGCCTGGTTGGTTTGTCTCCCTACTGGCAGAGTATTGCCTTAGTGGCTAGAGCCCGGGCCTGCGAGTCAAAAGGACCTGGGTTCTAATCCTGGCTCTGCCATGTGAACTGTGTGATCTTGGCCAAGTCACTTCACTTCTCTGGGCCTAAATTACTTCATCTGTAAAATGGGGATTAAGACTATGAGCCCCCGGTGGGACAGAGACTGTGTCCAACCTGATTAACTTGTATCTACCCCGGTGCTTAGAACAGTACTGGGTACATGGTAAGCATTTAACAAGTACCATTATTATTATTATTGTTATTATTATTATGGCAGCCACTGCACTTTGTTGGGAGTATTGTTACCTAGAGGAAGAGCACAGGCTTGGGGGTCAGAGGACCTGGGTTCTAATCTTGGCTTTGCAACTTGTCTGCTGTGTGACCTTGAGCAAGTCACTTCACTTCTAGTGAGAAGCAGCATGACTTAGTGGAAAGATCACAGGCTTGGGAGTCAGAGGTCATGGGTTCTAATACCGGCTCCACCTCTTGTCAGTTGTGTGACTTTGGGCAAGTCACTTAACTTCTCTATGCCTCAGTTACCTCAACTGTAAAATGGGGATTAAGACTGTGAGCCCCACGTGGGACAACCTGATTACAGTGCATCTACCCCAGCGCTTAGAACAGTGCTTGGAACATAGTAAGTGCTTAACAAATACCATTATTATTATTATTTTTATTCTCTGTGCCTTAGTTCTCTTATCTGTAAAACAGGGATTAAGACTCTGAGCCCCATGTGGGACATGGACTGTGTCCAACCTGATTATCACATATCTACCCCAGCATTTAGTACAGTGTCTGACACATAGTAGGTACTTCTCACATTCTTACTGTGTCTCTATCTCACCTACCTTGCTGCCGACCCCTCACCAATGTCCTGCCTCTGGCCTGTAATACCCTGCCTCCTCAAAGCAGACACTCCCCCTGCCTTCAAAGCCTTATTGAAGGCACATCTCCACCAAGAGGCCTTCCCAGACTAAGCCCCCCATGTTTCCCCTTCTCCCACTCCATTCTGTGGTCACCCTGACTTGCTCCCTTTGTTCTTCCCCCTTCCAGCCCCATAGCACTAATGTACATATCTAATTTATTTATTTGTATTGTTGTCTGCCTCTCCCACTCCAAACTGTAAGCTCATTATGGGCAGGGAATGTGTCTGTTTATTGTTATATTGTACCCTCCTATTGTTGTATTGTACTCTCCCAAGTGCTTAGTACAGTGATCTGCACAGAGTAAGTGCTCAATGAATACGATTGTTTGAATGAATGAATGAATGAATGAAGTGCTTAAAAAATACTATTTTTAAAAAAGGCAGGAGACTTGGGTTCTAATAGTCCACCACTTACCTACTGGGTAACCTTGGGCAAATCACTTAACTTCTTTGTACCTGTTCTCCCTGAAAATGATAACAATAATAATAATAATAATAATAACAATATAATTGTGATATTTGTTAAGTGCTTTCTAAGTGCCGAGTATTGTACTAAGCGCTGGGGTAGATGTAAGTTAATCAGGTTGGGTGCAGCAGTTCCTGTCCCACATGGGGCTTACAGTCTAAGGGAGAGGGAGAACCGAAATTGAATGTTCATTTTACAGATGAGCACTTAGAGAGCTCCAGCACTTAGAACAATGCTTGGCACATAGGAAGTGCTTAACAAATACTATAATTATTATTAGATGAGGAAACTGAGGTCCAGAGAAGTGAAGTGACTTGCCCAAGGTTGTAGAGCGGGCAAGTGGCAGAACTGGGATTAGAACCCAGGTCCTCTGATTCCCAGGCCTGGGCCCTTTGCACTAAGCCCTGCTGCTTCTCCAGCTAAGACAGTGAGCCCCAGGTGGAACAGGAACTGTGACTGATCTACCTGAGTGCTTAACACAGTGTTTGGCACCACAGTTGTCAATCAGGAGTTGGAAGGATTAGCACCGACAGGAACCTGGTGCTTGGGTTGGGCAGGGGGTCTGCCTCAGTCCACCAGAGCCCCGGTGCAGTCCCCCAACATGTTGAGTGCCCAGCAACTGGTCGGTCATGGCAGGCACTGGGTTTGCAGTTGGGGGCTGGACTGGGGGAATTGACACCCTGATGAACTGTGGCCCACCTGCAGCTGACCCTGGCCAGGGGGTTGTGTTCAACGGCTCAGATTTCTTATTACAACGCTCAATAAGTACGATCGATTGACTGACTGACTGACTGACAGCTTCATTGTGTTGCAGGAGATGCCACGGTCAAGAAGAAGCCCGCACCCAAGACCCCACCGAGGGCAGGTAGTCGACCCCAGCGGCTGGGAGATCTGGGAGGGCTGCAGAGCAGGTGGGCAGCCACCCGGGTCCTCAGAGGCTCTGCCCACCAGAGTATGATGGGCTAGAGACTGCCTCCACAAATGGACCATCAGATTTTCTGGGCTGGGGCCTAGAGGCTCAGAGGGCAAGGGTCTGGAGAGGTGATGGAATCAATCAGTGGTATTTATTGAGCACTTACTGCATACAGAGCACTGTACTAAGCACTTAGGCCAGTACAAACCAACAGAGTTGGTAGAAACTATCCCCGCCCACTAGGAGTTTACAGTCTAGTGGTCGGGACAGACATTAACATAAAATACAGATGGAGGAAGAGCAAAGTTTAAGGAAATAGACATAAATGCCGGGGAGGTTGAGGGTGGGGTGAGCATGTACAGAGCCAAGAACGTAGGTGGCACAGAAGAGAAGGCAGATAGGGAAGTGAGGGCTTAGGCAGGGAAGGCCTCGATTTAGAGTTAGGTGTAGAGTTCTGTCAAATGTACCATCCCTTACCTCAGGGTGGGGCATACACAGACACACACATTATGCTGGGTGATGAGGGAGAGCCAGAGGGAGGAGGAGACACAATCCCTACCCTCAGGGGCTGACAGTCTAATGGGGAGAGTTGGCGTATGCACATGCACACATACACATACACACAAATGCACATACACATTGTGCTGGCTACTGGAGGAGGATAGAGGGAGGAGGGGCTGCTAGCCCGATGAGAAGACTGGACACACACACACACACACACACACACACACACACACACTGTGCTGGGTGCTGGCGAAAGGGACAGAGGAAGTAGGAGACATGGTCCCTGCTCTTGGTGACCTGTCAGTCTGATGGGGAGACTGGAAATACACAAACACACACACTCATACACATACATATACACACTCTGTGTTGGGTGTTAAGGGAAGGACAGAGAGAGGAGGAGACACAGTCCCTGCCCTCAAGGGACTGTCAGTCTGATGGGGAGACTGGACACACATTCATACACACATACTCACACACACACACACACACACACACACACACACTCACTCTGTGCTAGGCTCTGGGGGAGGACCCAGGGAGGAGGAGACATGGTCCTTGCCCTCAAGGGGCTGCCAGTCTGATGGGGAGAGATAATGCATGTGCATACACACACACAGACACACACACATGCTCACTCACACTGTGCTGTGCACTGGGGGAGGACAGAGGGAAGAAGCAAAGATCCAGTCCCTGCCAGTCCAATGGAAAGACAGGACACTGACATACCTAAGCATGGATGCACACACCTGTGCAAACATGCAGGCAGGCAGGCAGACAGCCCATCTGTGCAGCGGCAGAGATAGAGGAAAGGCCCCAAGCCATGCTCAGGCCGGGCCGGGCTTGGTCCTGGGACGCCCCGGTCCCTGGATGCCCCTGACCTGGCTCTTTCCTGCCCAGCGATGCCCCCGTCCATCACCCAGTTCCCAGAGGACCAGAAGGTGCGAGCTGGGGAGCCCGTGGAGCTCCTCTGCAAAGTGGCTGGGGATGCCCCCCTCACCTGCACCTGGATGAAATTCCGCAAACAAGTAAGGCGACAGGCGGGGGCGGGGCTCGGATCAAGGTGGGCTTGCCCAGAACTGCTTCCTGCCTATCCTTCCCTACCTAGACCTCTTACCCCATTGCCCCTCCTATCCCCCTCTCATCCCACCCCCACCCTCCTCCTCTCCTGTCCCTCCTCCTCCTCCCTCTGCATGCCCCCTTCCTTGCTGCCTCCTCCAGGAAGCCTTCTAGAGGAGGGTGAGGCCCTATGTGGTGTCAGTCCCCTGCAGGTCCCAGACAGGCAGTCCCCTTGGATACAGCGAGGCATCTCTGCCTTTGGGCATGAAGCCAGCAGGCCCTCTCGTTTAGCCTCAGCCAGGCCGGCCCCTAGTCCACCTGCCCCTTCCTGCCTGTACTGCCACTCGCCCACCCTAGTCCCTTCCACCCTCTGTCAGCCCAGTTCCCCTACCCACGCTTGGCCTGGACCTCCGGCCCCAGACCATCTCCCTCCCCCAGCCCGGTCCCCAACCCCGGTGGCCCCACTGGCCCTGACCCCCAGCCTGCCCTGCTGCCCCAGATCGAGCCGAGCGAGCTGATGAAGATCGAGAACACGGTGGACAGCAGCAAGCTGACCATCACGGCCGCACACCAGGAGCACTGTGGCTGCTACACGCTTGTCGTGAACAACAAGCTGGGCAGCAAACAGGCCCAGGTCAACCTCACCGTCGTGGGTATGGGTCTGCAACTGGGGTCGAGGGCCGGGGCCGGGTGGGGGGTCAGGGCCAGGGGTGAGGGCCGGGTGGCAAGGGCTGGGGCCACTGGGGGATGACGGCTGGGGAGTGAGGACCAGGGGTGAGGACCCAGGGGTGAAAGCAGGAGGGTGATGCAAGGGCCTGGGGGAGATGGTCAAGTGTTGGGGCGGGGGTAGTAAAGGCTGGGGGGCAAGGGCTCAAGGGCGAAGGCCCGGGCGTGATGAGTTGGGGGCGAGAGCCAGTGGGGATGGAGGGAGGGCCCGGGGGTGAGACAGGGGCAAGGCAGCATGGCTTAGTGAATAGAACACAGAGCTGGGAGTCAGAAGGTCATTGGTTCTACTCCTGGCTCCACCACTTGTCTGCTGTGTGACCTTGGGCAACTCACTTCACTTCTCTGTGCCTCAGTTACCCCATCTGTGAAATGGGGATTGAGACTGTGTCCAAACCGATTTGCCTGTATCCACCCCAGCTCTTAGTACAGTGTCTGGCACGTAGTAAGTGCTTAACAAATACTATTACGATTATGATTATCATCCGGGCAAATGCCAGGGCAGGATCGCAAGGGAATCGGTTGAACTGGGTCGGCTGGGAGGAGCCTCGCAGAAAGTGGGAGGAGCCTGGAGGAGGTGGGCGGGGCAGGGAGGCGGTTGGGGGGGCCTGGCTGGTGAGTGGCTTGGATTGGGTCGTCTGGGAGGGGTGAGGGGTGGAAGGAGCCTAGCAGGAAATCGGAGGGGTCTTGGAGGAGGTGGGCGGAGCCGAGAAAGGTGTGGGAAGGGCCCCGGGATGGGAAGGCGGGACACATATAAACAGGGAACAGGTACTGAATCCCGAATTTACAGATGAGGAGAATGAGGCACAGAGAGGTGAAGTTACTCGCCTGAGGTCACACAGCAGTCCTCCACTCCCTTCCCCTCCTCTTCCCGCGCGGCTTCCCTCCAGTCCTCTCTCCTCCTTTCCCTTTCCTTCCGCTCCTCTTGGCTCCCCTCCTCTCCCCTCTGTCCTCCCCCTCCTCTCCTCTCCCTTCCCCCTTCTCTCCCCTCCACTTCACCCCCCTTCCCTCCTCACCTCTCCCCTCCCCTTACTGCCCTTCCTCTTCCCTTCTTCTCTTCCCCTCCCCTCCTCTCCTTCGCCCCCTCTTCTAGGCCGTCTCTATATGTTGCCAACTTGTACTTCCCAAGCGCTTAGTACAGTGCTCTGCACACAGTAAGCGCTCAATAAATACGATTGAATGAATGAATGAACTCCCCTCCACACTCTTCCCCCCTCCTCTCCTCTCCCTTCCCTTCATCTTCCCTCCACATCCCCCCATTTCACCCCTTCCCTCCTCTCCCCTCCCCTTACCGCCTTCCTCTTCCCTCCTTCCCCCCTCCTCCCCTCCCTCCCTCTTCTTCCCTCCTCTCTCCTCCCCTCCCCTGCTCGCCTCTTTTCTCCCCTCCTCTCCTCTCTTTTCCCCTCTTCTCCTCTCTCCCCCTCTTCTCTTCTCCCCTCCCTTCCCCTCCCCTTCCCTCCTCTCTCCCCCTCCCCTCCCCTTCAGTCCTCTCCTCTCCCCTCTTCTCTCCCTTCTCCTTCCCTCTCCCCTCCTCTTCTCTTCTCCTCTCCCCTCCCCTCCTCCCCTCCTCCCCGGACCCCCCCCGCCCCGCCCCCGGGTCCGGCGGCCGCTCGCTTTTCGCCTTTTATGGTTCCGTGTCCCTGCTTCATTGCGTTTCCTTCAGCGGGGCCGTTCGGGTTGAGGACGTCAGCTGGCCGGCGTCCCGGCCTCCCAGCCTCCCGGCGTCCAGCCCCACGGAGCAGGGCCAGGGGGCAGGGGCCCGGGAGGCGGTGGTCCTGAGAGGGGCAGAGGACCAAGGCGGGCCCGGGGTCCGGGAGCAGGATCCTGGACCCCTCCCCCTCCCCGCTCGACCCCAGATGTGGGCCCAGATGTCTCCACGGGCAGCGGTCGCGCCCCTGGTTCAAAGCAGGCCCCTCTGAGGGCCGGACGATCCCTGCCCCGGGGACGGAACCCCGCGGTTCAGACCCCCCAAAATCATTTACACTTCAACAATCCAAACCCTTTTGGGGAGGGGGGTAAGCAGAGTGGGGGGGGGGATGAGGAAGAGAAGGGGTTCAAGAGTGGGCATGGAGGGGGACACCGTCTGTTGGGCGGGGTCCTGGGGGGGCCTCAGAGGAGGGCCTGGGATGCTTGGGTCCCGAACGCCATGGGTTGATTCATTCATTCAATCATATTTATTGAGCGCTTACTGTGTGCAGAGCACTGTACTAAGTGCTTGGGAAGTCCAAGTTGGCAACATATAGAGACGGTCCTTACCCAACAACGGGCTCCCAGTCTTGAAAAACAAAACATGTGGACAGGTGTCAAGTCATCAGAACAAACAGAATTAAAGCTAGATGCACATCATTACCAAAATAAATAGAATAGTAAATATGTACAGGTAAAATAAATAGAGTAATAAATCTGTACAAACATATAAAGGTGCTGTGGGGAGGGGAAGCAGGTAGGGCGGTGGAGATGGGGAGGAGGAGAGGAAAAAGGGGACTCAGTCTGGGAAGGCCTCTTAGAGGAGGTGGGCTCTCAGTAAGGCTTTGAAGGGAGGAAGAGAGCTAGGTTTGCGGATGTGTGTAGGGAGGGCATTCCAGGCCAGGGGGAGGACGTGGGCGGGGGGTCGACGGTGGGACGGGCGAGAACGAGGTACAGTGAAGAGGTTAGCGGCAGAGGACCGGAGGGCACGGGCAGGGCTGTAGAAGGAGAGAAGGGAGGTGAGGTAGGAGGGGGCGAGGTGATGGAGAGCCTTGAAGCCGAGAGTGGGGAGGGGCGACTGGGTCCATTGAACAGTTGGTGGGACTGGGGTTTAGAGAGGGGCTGGGTGCATCACCCAGGTCCACAACCCCGGGTGGACGGGGGCTGGGGAGGGGCGGGGGGGGGGGGCGAGGGATGAGGGAGTGTGTGGCAGGGGATGGGAAGGAGGTAGGGGGAATGGGGGTGTGTGGAGGGAGTGACGGGGTGGGATGGTGGAGGGTGGGGTGGGATGGGGTAGTAGGATGATGGGTGAAGAGCTACCCTCTGCAGTTTGGTCTTTCCCGTTTTTGGCTCCCTCCTCCCTGCCTCCCTCCTGAGGACCACTTCCCTCCCGTCTCCGGTCTCTGCCTGGCCTTGCGGGCCCAGGAAGAGGGGCAGGAGAGGTTCTCCTTACTCTCCGGAGGGGCACCCAGATCAGAGAAGGGCAGGGTCCGCCCGAGGTCGCACAGCAGAGGGGGAGAGGACACCAGAGTTCGAGGGGCAGCATCCGCCCGAGGTCACACAGCAGTGGAGGAGGGTCCGCCCGAGGTCACACAGCAGAGGAGGAGAGGGGCACCCGGGATCCGAGAGGGGCAGGGTCTGCCCGAGGTCCCGCCACAGTGGGGGAGGGGGCATCAGGGTTCCTAAGGGCCAGGGTCCGCCCGAGGTCACACAGCAGTGAGGGAAGGGGCACCAGGGTTCCTAAGGGCCAGGGTCCGCCCGAGGTCACACAGCAGAGAAGAGGGGCAGGGTCCTCCCGAGGTCCCACGGCAGTGGGGGAGGGGGCCGCCGGGCTCCGAGAGGTCCCGCAGCCGTGGGGAGGGGCCAGCGGGGAAGGCTTTGCGGCCGACGCCCGCCCCCTCCCTCTCTTCGTCCGTCGGTCCGTCCGTCCTCCCGCCCATCCATCCGTCCGTTGGTCCGTCCGTCCTCCCGTCCATCGGTCCGTCCGCCCGCCCGCCCGCAGACAAGCCGGACCCTCCGGCGGGCACCCCGTGCGTGTCGGATGTGCGCAGCTCATCGCTGACGCTGTCGTGGTACGGCTCGTCCTACGACGGGGGCAGCGCCGTCCAGTCCTACGCCGTGGAGGCCTGGGACTCGGTGGGGCGCGCCTGGACGCCCGTGGTCACCTGCTGCAGCACTGCGCACAGCGTGCAAGGCCTCCTGCCCGGCCGCCAGTACCGCTTCCGCGTAAGGGCCACCAACGTCTACGGCACCAGCGAGCCCAGCCAGGAGTCCGACCCCACCGCCGTCGGCGAGAAGCCCCCCGGTGAGACCCCTTCACCCGCTCCCACCCTCGCCCTTCTTTTCTTTTTTTGTTTCTTTTTAAGGGTATTTGTCAAGCGCTTACTATGTGGCGGGCGCTGCA
Source organism: Tachyglossus aculeatus (assembly GCF_015852505.1). Taxonomy (NCBI): domain Eukaryota; kingdom Metazoa; phylum Chordata; class Mammalia; order Monotremata; family Tachyglossidae; genus Tachyglossus; species Tachyglossus aculeatus. Next base: position 977,796 of record NC_052066.1, on the reverse strand, counting down.
CTAAGCGCTAGGGGAGATCCCAGTTGATCGGGTTGGACACGGTCCCTGTCCCACGTTGGGCTCACAGTCTTCTACAGATGAGGTAAACTGAGGCACGGAGAAGTGAAGTGATTTGCCCAGGTTCACCCAGCAGACAAGTGGCGGAGCGGGGATTAGAACCCAGATCCTTCTGACTACCAGCCCCTGGCTCTGGCCACTAGGCCACGTTACTTCTCCGCCCCTCAGTCCTCCGGCCTCCCCCCCCCATTCCCTCCAACCCCCATCCAACCCCCTATATCCTCACCAACCTTTCAACCCCTGCCACCTTCTGCTGCCCCCCATCCTCCCTCACTGTCCCCTATATCCCTCACCATCACACTGCTGCCCCTTGCCGTCCCTCAACTAGCCCCTGGATCTTCACCCCCATCACCGCTGCCTCCTCCGGGTAGCTGTCCGAGCCTGGACAGCTGGTGCAGGGCCACACGGGGAGAGGCCAGTGATGTCTCCTAGCCAGGAGCCACGGGCCCCGCCTTCTCAGGGCCACCCCGGACACTATAGGCCGGGTACCGTCCAGCAATCACTGACCTGGGGTTCCCTGTCCGTGGGAGTTGTCCAGTGGGTGCTAACCTGTGAGCCCTATTGGTGGAGCCTGTCCAGTGGGCACTGACCTCTGGACCCTGCCCTTGGGAGCTGTCCGGTGGGTGCTGACCTCTGGGCCCTGCCTGTGGGAGCTGTCCAGTTGGTGCCGACCTGCTGGCACTGACCATGGCACTGACCTGCTGGGCCTGTCCATGGACATTGACCTGTGGGCACTGACCTGTCCATGGGCACTGACCTCTGGGCTCCACCTGGTTGGCCCTGTCTGGTGGGTGCTGACCTGTGGGCGCTGACCTGCAGGCCCAATTAGGTGGACACTGACCCTGCCATTCCAGCTTGTCCATCTCCTGGGTTCTTGAAGACAGTTCCATCCCCCAGCAGTTTGGGGGGCAGTAGGGGAGGAGCGGGGGAATAGGCTGCCTCCTTTTCCCATCCCCCAGGGAGCAGGACATGTCCGTCCTGACTCCAGAGCCTGACCCTCCCCCAGCTGGGATCTCCTTTCCTCGGTCTAACCTTAATCCCTTTGGCTACAGCTCATATCCGCCTCCTGTCCCCACCCCACCCTCAGTGGGATCAGAGTTCCCTTCTTCAGGGAACACCCCTTCACAGATGTGGAGGGTCTGCAGTCCCCAGCCCTGGCCTGGACGGTCCCCATTGCCCCCAGTCCCCAACACGTCCCGAGGACTGCTGGGCTGGGCAGGGCTGAGCAGGTAGGGAGCCATGGGTGCTGGACAGCTGGACTGTACTGGGCTGAGGGCCGGCATCCCCTGGGCAGGACCACGCCGCCCCCCGGACCTGCACCTGGTGGAGGATAGAGGCAGGGGGCAGGGCCACAGCAGGGGAAGGGGAGTTGCCCCTGGACCCCTCTGTCCTTACCCCCATCCCTCTCCCCTTGGGCTTGGGCCCCCTCCTTGTCCTTTGGCCACCTCTCCCTATCCCCCTACCCCTGGCCCTCTCTCCCGAGCTTTGAGCCCCTCCCCTACTTTGCCCTCTTCCTTCCCTGTCTGTAGTTTATAAAGGGCCAGAGATAGGTGGCCCTGAACCCTTGCCAAGCTGCCCTGAGTGGCAGGCAGATCAGAGAGGGGGAGGCCAGCCTGTTCTCCGACTTTCCTGCTGTCTCCTCCTGCTGGAAATGGAGGGCTCTTGCCTGGATATTTCTGGGGAGGCAAAGGACCCTGCCCTTCTCCCCCACTCTGCCCGCTGCTCCAACCACTTGTCTGGGCTGGGGCATGCTGTCTGGAGGCAGGGGAATGGGTGAGATGACCCCTGTCAGCTCCATAGGCTTGTTGAGAGCCACCACGAGTTGGAGGGGGAGAGGCCAGGTGGGAGTAGGGCCGGTGGTAGTGGCAATGGTAGTTGTGGCAGTAGTGGCAGTGGTAGAGCTAGTGGTCTCCAGCCCCTTTCCCACATCCTCCCTCTGGCATGGAATGCCCTCTCCCTTCACATATGACAGACTCATTCATTCATTCATTCATTCATTCAATCTTATTTAATAATAATGGCATTTATTAAGCACTTAATATGTGCCAAGCACTGTATTGAGTGCTTACTGTGTGTTGATCATTCTACTAAGCGCTTGGGAAAATACAGTATAGCAATAGAGTGAGACAATCCCCACCCACAATGAGCTCACAGTCAGGGGGTGGAGGGATTGGGGGGCAAGAAAGACATCAATACAAGTAAACAGACATCAATGCCACCACTCTCCCCACCTTCAAAACCCTCCCAAAATCACATCTCCTCCAAGAGACCTTCCCAGACTAAGCCCTCCTTTCCTCTTCTCCCACTCCCCTCTGCATCACCCTTGCACTTGGATTTGCACCCTTTATTCACCCCTCCCTCAGTCCCCAGGATTTATGGACAAATCCATCATCTATGTATATAAATGTCTGTCTCCCTGTATAGTTTGTCAGCTCCTTGGGGGCAGGGAATGTGTCAACCAACTCTTGTACTCTCCCAAGCCCAGTAATACCTGATCCATGCCCACAGGGAGCTCAGTCTTCAGGGGGAGACAAGCATTTAAATAAACCACAGGTGGAGGAAATCATAGAGAATAAGGGTACATAAGTGCTGTGGGACTGAGGTGAGTCTCAAAGTGCCTAGTGGGTACACAGCCATGCACATAGTTGATGCAGAGAGGAGGGCTGACAGGGGAAATGAGGACTTCATCAGGGAAGACTTCTTGGAGAAGGTGTGATTTTAATAAGGCTTGGAAGGTGGAGAGAGCAGTGGTCTGTTGGACATGAAGGGGGAAACAGTTCCAGGCTAGAGGGAGGACATGGATGAGGAATTGGCAGCGAGATAAACGAGATCAAAGGGAACACCGAGCACAACTGTCAAACCTGACTCTTCCAGGAAGCCTTCCCACGTCAACTGCCCCACTTTAGACACCCCATCAGTGGGGTCTGACGTAGTGTCTGTGTGTCTGCACTTGGGGATCTGTGAGACAGACTCCAGCGCCCAGCACTCTGTGTGTGTGTGTGTGTGTGTGTGTGTGTGTGTGTGTGTGCATGCATGTGCACCATCTCCCCTCAGACTGACGGACGCTTGAGGACAGGGACCGTATCTCTCCCTGATTTGGTACTAGGCAGGTACCATCTGGAGGAAGCTAGAAATGGGGATGGGGGCCCGGGAGGGGCAGCAGAGGTGGAAAGGACCTAGGGGCTAGGGGCTGGGGGGCTGGGATTTGCTGTCAGTGATGGCTAGGTGGTAAAATTTTCTGTCCCTCTGTGTCCCTGTCCCTCTGTGTCTCTGTCTCTGTCTTTCTGCCTCTCTGTCCCTCTGTGCCTCTGTCCCTCTCTCTGTTCCTCTGTCTCTCTGTCTCCCTGTCCCTCTGTCCCCATCTCTCTGTCTCTGTATCCCTCTCTCCCTCTGTCTTTCTGTTTCTGTGTCCTTCTGTCTCTGTCTCTCTGTCCCTCTGCCTTTCTGTCTCTTTCTCTCTCTATCTCTCTGTCTCCTCTGTCTTTTCTGCTCCTCTGTCTCTCTGTCATTTTGTCTCTCTGCCCCTGCTCGGTATGACAGAGCCCAAGGATGATGCGGAGCTGTCTGATGATGGTAAGGGCAGGGCCAGACTGGGCTGGGGGCCGTGTGGTCAGAGCTGGGCTGGGGGTGAGTTGTGTGGGTGGGTGGATCCGGGCTGGGGGTCTGGGCAGGGGTCTTGCAGGGAGAGGGCCACACAGGTGGGCGGATCCAGTCAAGGGTCCAGCACGGGGTGGGCTGCTTGGGTGGGTGGATGGATCAGGGCAGGTCCAGGGCCCAGACTAGGGCTCTGGGGTCCAGAGTTGGGGGTATGGGGTGTACTTATCCCAGTCCTAATGGCGATCTGGGCCCGGGCCTCCTGCAGAGGAGAAGGAGCCAGAGGTGGACTACCGCACGGTCACCGTAAACACAGAGAAGAAGGTGGCCGACTTCTATGACATCGAGGAAAGATTGGGATCGTGAGTGTCCTGGAACTGGCAGAGGCAGGGGCAGGGGTGAGGGCAGGGGCGCAGAGCAGGTGGCTGGCAGTGGCTCCCGAGTTCATCCCTGGATCAGGCCCAGCCCAACCTGGGCATCAGCAGGCAGCATGGCCAGGGCACAAGCTTCAGGGTGGGGTCAGGGGTGGCAGCAAGGGGGGCTTGGGACCAGGGTGAGGTGGAGTGGGGTAGGGGGTGAGGGGGATAAAGGGTTAGGGTGTGACAGGGCGGGGGTGAGGGAAGCAGGGGGCCAGGTGGATAAAGGGTTAGGGTGTGACAGGGCGGGGGTGAGGGAAGCAGGGGGCCAGGTTTGGGGTGTGGCGGGGTGCAGGTAAACGGGTCATTGCCCCACTGCAGGGGAAAGTTCGGACAGGTGTTCCGGCTGGTGGAGAAGAGAACAGGCAGCGTGTGGGCGGGGAAGTTCCTGAAGGCTTACTCGGCCAAGGACAAGGAGGACATCCGTCGCGAGATTGGCATCATGAACTGCCTGCACCACCCCAAGCTGGTCCAGTGTGTCGACGCATTTGAGGATAAAGCCAACATAGTCATGGTTCTAGAGATGTGAGTGTGGGGTAGACACTACCCAAGGGGCTGTTGGGGGGGTGTACGGGGTTGCCAGGGGCACTCTCTGCCAATCCTTTTTATCCGCTTGCCTGTTTCCCATGAACCACGGGTAATGGAGAGTCCCCAAGCCTGGACCTTACTCCCAGACCGTGATGTTGGGGGGGAGTCAGGTCCGGGGTCACCCCTCTTTCCATCGTTTGGGTCTCGGTCTTTCCAGGAAAGGCCAGAGAGGCATGGGAGCCAGGAGAAGGCTGGGGAGCAGGGGGTGACCGGACCCCGGTTTCAGTAGCATCTTCTGTATGACCTTGGGGAAGTGGCTTGGCCTCTCTGGGCCTTCAAATCCATCACCATCAATCAGTCAGTGGTAATTTTTGAGCACTCACTGTGTGCAGAGCACTGTACTAGAAAGTACACTGCAACAGAGTTGGTAGATGGACGATCTCTGCCCTCAGCAAGCTTTTCATGGTCCATCCTTGCCCCAGAGCATTCGTTCAGCACTTACTGTGTGGCAAGCAGTGTTGTAAACGCTGGGGAAGATACAAGATCATCAGGTGAGACACAGTCCCTGTCCCACGCAGGGCTCACAGTCTAAGTAGCAGGGAGAATGGGAATTGAATCCCCATTTCACAGGTGAGGGAACCAAGACCCAGAGAAGTGAAATGACTTGCACAAGATCACACAGAAGGCACGTGTCAGATGGGCTTTGGGGATGAGCTGGGGATGAGCAGTATACAGAGCAGTGACTGCACCGGTCTGGGCCCTGAACCTTTCCCCAAGCCCACAGGCCTTCACGGTGCCCCTCTATCTCCCAATCCTGGACAGCCGATCCCCCCTTCGTGGGGGACCCCACCCCCCACCCGCCCTGAGCCCCATCTCCCTGGCCACAGTGTCTCTGGGGGGGAGCTGTTTGAGCGTATCATCGATGAAGACTTCGAGCTGACGGAGCGTGAGTGCATCCAGTACATGAAGCAGATCTCGGAGGGCGTCCAGTACATCCACAAGCAGGGCATTGTGCACCTTGACCTCAAGCCAGAGAACATCATGTGTGTCAACAAGACGGGGACCAGGATTAAGCTCATCGACTTTGGCCTTGCCCGCCGGCTCGGTAACCAGGGTCCGGGGGCGCGGGGGAGCTCAGTAACCAGGGTCCGGGGGGGCGAGAGGGGCTCGGTAACCAGAGTCCAGTGGTAGGGGGGGCTCGGTAACTGGGGTCCAGGGTTGGGGGAGCAGCTGGATCACCTGCCTTGGGGCCCCAGGGATTGGGGGTCCATGGGAATCACCCAAGGTGGAGGATGGGGATGATGGGCTGGGGGACCACAGGGGCCACCTTCCCATTGCCACCCCCTTCCCTATCTTCCACTCTGCCTTGCCTTCTTTGAATTACCCACTCTTTGGGATTATCCACTCACTGTCTTTCTCAAGTGTGGATAACCAGGAGTAGGCTGCCATTGCTCGCAGTAGCCGTAATGATAGTATTTATCGAGTGCTTACTGTGTGCAGAGCACTGTACTAGGTACTGGGAAAGAATATACAGGTGGGAATTAAACGTGGTCCCTGCTCCTTGGGGCGGGGAGTGGGAAGGGGAGCCTTGCAGTGTACGAGTGTAAGTGGGAAGAAGGGACTGGAGACAATCAATCAATAGATCAATTGATGATATTTATGGAGTATTTACTGTGTGCAGACCACTGTATTAAGACAGCGTTTGGGAAAGGACACTACAACAGGGTTGGTAGACACTTTTTGGGCCCACATCAGGAATGATGAAGCATTAAAGCACAACACTGACAGTTACACAACATATAACGTATTTGTTAAGCACTGCCTATGTGCCGGGGACTGAGCTAAGCACTGGTATAGATACAAGATAATCAGGTTGTACACAGTCCCTGTCTTCCATGGGGCTCACAGTCTAAATCCATGTTTTACAAATGAGGGAACTGAGGCACAGAGAAGTAAAATGTTGTGCCCAGGCCATATACAGGGTTGAGCCGAGAAGCCGGTAGGTATGTGGAGGTGGTTGAGGTCAGGGTGAGAGTCTGCTGGGTCAGGGTCAGGGTTGGCCGGGGAAGAAACAGAGCAGCTGTGGCCCCACGGGTGTATGTTGAGAGGGTGGGGCAGTCTCCATCCTGGGGGAGGGGTAGGGAGGGGGCTGAGGCCAGGCTTGTCCTTGACTCTACCTGTTGCCCGGACAGAGAACGCTGGCTCGCTCAAGGTGTTGTTTGGCACACCCGAGTTCGTAGCCCCCGAGGTGATCAACTATGAACCCATTGGCTACCCCACCGACATGTGGAGCATCGGTGTCATCTGCTACATCCTGTGAGTCTGCTGGACGACCCCCACTGGACGGGGGAGGGGGGCAGACTGGGGGTGTTGGGGGAGGGGGCAGAACTGGGCTGGGGGAAATGGGTGGGAGGAAGATTTGCTGACAGAGGGCTGGACACCGGGGCTGGACACAGAGGGATAGATGCAGGGGGATGGATGCAGAGAGATGAGCATGGGGCTGGCTGCAGGGAGATGAATGCAGAGAGATGGATACAGAGTAGGAAGCAGAGAGACAAACACTGGGGGCTGGGAACTGGTGCTGGACACACATGGATAGGAGCAGGAGGGAGGACACAGTGGGCTGGACACCAGAGCTGGACAGCAGGGCTGTACACAGAGAGATGGAATCAGGGGACTAGGAGCCAGGGCTGGACACAGATGGATGGATGCAGGGTGGTGGACGAGGAGCAGAGGAAGGAAGAAGCTCTGGCTCAGACGGTGGTTTCCTAGGGTCTGATTTCCTGGTTCAGACTACAGTGTGGGGATGGGGGTGGCGAGAAGGGAGAGGCAGAAGTTTGGGATGGAGTGGGAGGAAGCAGTCTGAGGAGAGGCTGGGACAAGGGACACAGGAAAATCAGTCAGCCAAACCATCCATGGTGTTGGCCAATTCCACCAGGTGCTGGGCATTGTGGTGAGAACTGGGGGAAGTGTAATGGTCACTTAAGGTAATTTCCTTGACCCAAGGAGCAGCCACCACAATAGGAGAAATGGACAGAAATGATCTTTATCATCATCTTCAATCGTATTTATTGAGCGCTTACTATGTGCAGAGCACTGTACTAAGCACTTAAGCACTAAGATCTTTACCAGCCATAGGGGTGATGCAGAGGGAGACCTAGGGAGAGCAGCCACCAGTGGGGAGTGTGGGGTCAGTATGAAGGGAGACCCGAGGAGAGCAGGGCCCAGTGGGAATTTGGGGGCGTGGCAAAGGGAGATCTGGGAAGAGCAGGCATCAGTGGGAAGTGTGGGGGTGAGGCAAAGTGAGACCAGGGGAGAGCAGGGACCAGTGGGAGTGTGTCAGGAAGGAATAGTGGAATATAAGTAGACTATGCCAATAAAGCAGCGTGGCCTAGAGTGCAGGCCAGGAGTCAGAAGACCTGGATTCTAATCCTGACTGCCATTTGTCTGCTGATTCAGTGGCTGCCTTGGACAAGCCACTGAACCTCTCAGTGCCTCAGTTTCCTCACCTCCCAAATGAAGCATTCAAAACTTGTTCTTTTTTAAAAGAAAATGGTATTTATTAAGCACTTACTATGTGCCAAGCACTGTTCTAAGCCCTGGGGTGGATACAGGATAATTAGTTTGGATACAGTCCCTGTCTCATGTGGGGCTCACAGTCTTAATCCCCATTTTGCAGATGAGGTAACTGAGGCGCAGAAAAGTTAAGTGACTTGACCAAGATCATCCAGCAGGCAACCGACAAAGTTGGGATTAGAACCCAGTTCCTTCTGACTCTCACACTGCTTCTCATGCTGCTCATGTACATACCCCTTGGAAATTAATTTTAATGTTTGTCTCCCACTCTAGACCATAAACTCCTTATGGGCGGAGGTCATTTCTATCAACTCTGTAATATTGTGCTCTCCCAAGCACTTAGAACAGTGCTTTACACACAGTAAGCTCTCATCATTATCATCATCATAATAATAATAATTATGGTATTTCTTAAGTGCTTACTATGTGCCAAGCACTGTTCTAAGCACTGGGATAGGTAGAAGGTAATCAGGTTGGACACAGTCCCTGTCCCATGTGGGGCTTAAGTTTTAATCTCCATTTTACAGATGAAGTAACTGAGGCACAGAGAAGTTAAGTTACTTGCCCAGATAAGTGTCAGAGCTGGGATTAGAACCCATGTCCTCTGACTGCCAAGCTCATTCTCGTGCCACAAGGCTATGGTCATCATAATCATCATCAGTGGTATTTATTGAGTGCTTAGAGTGCTCAGAGCACTATACTAAGCATTGGAGAGAACGATACAACAGAGTTGACCGACACATTCCCTGCCCACAACGAACTCACAGCCTATAGAGGTGGACAGGCATAAATGTAAATAAATAATGTATATTATATAATTTAAAGATATGTACATAATTGCTTTAGGGTTGAGGGTTGGGTGAAAATCAATCGCCCAAAAGTCACAGATCCAAGTGCATAGATGACACAGAAGGGAGAGGGAACTGGGGAAACAATCAAGGAAGGCCTTTTGGAGGAGATGTGACCTTAATAAGGCTTTGGAGGTGGAGAGAGGCATAATCTTGAGTATATGGAGGAGAAAGGAGTTCCAGGGTAGGGGGAGGGTATGGAAAAAGGGTCAGCAGTGAGATAGATGCACTAGACGCACAGTGAGCAAGTTGACACTAAAGGAGCGGAGTGTGAGGGCTGGGCTGTAATAGGAAAGGTAGGAGTAGGAGAACTGATTGAGTGCTTTGAAGCCAATGGTGAGGAGTTTCTATGTGATGCGGAGGTGGGTGGGCAACCACTGGAGAGTCTTGAGCACTGGGGAGACATGGACTGAATGGCTTTTTAGAAAAATGATCTGGGCAGCAAAGTGAACTATGGACTGCAGTGGGGAGAGGGAGGAGGCAGGGAGGTCAGCGAGGAGGCTGATGTCTATCAGGGCGGGTTAGGATAAGTGCTTGCTCAATCAATATCATTGATTGATTGGCTGATTGATTGGTCAAAGAGAGAGAGCTGGGGAGGACTGGGAAAAGAGCGTGGATAGGGAAGATGGAGAGGGCCCGAGGGGCTCAGAAGCCGATGGTCAGGAGTTTCTCCTCGATGTGGTGAGAGATGAGGGCAGCCACTGGAGGAATCTGAGGAATGGAGATAAGCGTGCTTCCAGAAAGATAATCTGGACAACAGTGGAGTGTATGGACTGTAGTGGAAAGGGGTTGAAGTCAGGGAGACGAGTGATGATGATGATGATGGTATTTAAGTGCTTACTCAGTGCCAAGCACTGTTCTAAGTGGTGGGTAGATACAGGGCAATCAGGTTGTCCCACAAGGTGCTCACAGTCATAATCCCCATTCATTCATACATTCATTCAATCATATTTATTGAGCGATTACTGTGTGCAGAGCACTGTACTAACTGCTTGGGAAGTATAAGTTGGCAACATCAATCAATCAATCAATCATATTTATTGAGCGCTTACTGTGTGCAGAGCACTGTACTAAGCGCTTGGGAAGTACAAGTTGGCAACACATAGTGACAGTCCCTACCCAACAGTGGGCTCACAGTCTAGAAGGGGGAGACAGAGAACAAAACCAAACATATTAACAAAATAAAATAAAATAGATATGTACAAGTAAAATAAATAAATAAATAAATAGAGTAATAAATATATACAAACATATATACATATATACAGGTGCTGTGGGGAAGGGAAGGAGGTAAGACGGGAGGATGGAGAGGCGGAGGAGGGGGAGAGGAAAGAGGGGGCTCAGTTTGGGAAGGCCTCCTGGAGGAGGTGAGCTCTCAGTAGGGCCTTGAAGGGAGGAAGAGAGCTAGCTTGGCGGATGTACGGAGGGAGGGCATTCCAGGCCAGGGGGATGACGTGGGCTGGGGGTCGATGGAGGGACAGGCGAGACTGAGGCACGGTGAGGAGATTAGCGGCAGAGGAGCGGAGGGTGCAGGCTGCGCTGTAGAAGGAGAGAAGGGAGGTGAGGTAGGAGGCGGAGAGGTGATGGAGAGCCTTGAAGCCGAGGGTGAGGAGTTTCTATCTGGTGCGCAGATTGATTGGTAGCCACTGGAGATTTTTGAGGAGGGGAGTAACATGCCCAGAGCGTTTCTGGACAAAGACAATCCGGGCAGCGGCATGAAGCATGGATTGAAGTGGGGAGAGACATTTTACAGATGTGGTAACTGAGGCACAAAGGAGTTAAGTGACTTGCTCAAAGTCACACAGCTGATAAGTGGCGGGGTCAGGATTAGAACCCATGACCTCTGGCTCCCAAGCCCCTGCTCTTTCCACTAAACCACGAGTGAAGAGACCGATACAATAATTTAACCTTATCAATCAGTCGATCAGTTGAATTAATTGTTTACTTTGCTTTGTAATAATAATAATAATTGTGGTATTTGTTAAGCACTTACTGGGTGCCGGACACTGTAATAATATTAATAATAATTGTGGTATTTGTTAAGCGTTTAGTTGGTATTAGGCACTGTACTAAGTGCTGGGGTGGAAACAAGCAAATCAGGTTGGACACAGCCCCTGCCCCATGCGAGGCTCACAGTCTCCATCCCCATTTTCCAGATGAGGCAACTGAGGCCCAGAGAAGTGAAGTGACTTGCCCAAGGTCATACAGCAGACAAGTGGCAGAGCTGGGATTAGAACCTGTGACCTTCGAACTCACAGACCTGTGCTGTATCCACTATGCCATGCTGCTTCCTCAGAACACGTAGCTCAGTGGAACCAGCATGGGCTTGGGAGTCAGAGGTCATGGGTTCTAATCCTGACTCCTCCACTTGTCAGCTGTGTGACTTTGGGTAAGATCACTTAACTTCTTTGTGCCTCAGTTACCTCATATGTAAAATGGGGATTAAGACTGTGAGCCCCATGTGGGACAACCTGATTATCTTGTATATCCCCAGCACTTAAAACAGTGCTTGGCACATAGTTAGCGCTTAACAAATGCCGTTATTATTATTATTATTATTATTACTGAGTATTTGAGAGAGGGTAGTAGGCTTAGTAGACATGATCCCTGCCCTTAAGGAGCTGACAGTCTACTGTGCACAGAGCAGTCGACTGAGCACTTGGGAGAGGACAATTGAGTTACCACTTAGATTTGTGGGTTCATTCATTCATTCAATCGTACTTGGATGTTCACTCCATCCTCAACCCCTCAACATTTACATACATATCTATAAATTACATATTATAAATTCATTCATTCACTGAACTGTATTTATTGTGTGCTTACTGTGTGCAGAGCACTGTACTAAGCGCTTGGGAAGTACAAGTCGGAAACATGTAGAGACGGTCCCTACCCAACAACGGACTCACAGTCTAGAAGGGGGAGACATTCAACAAAACAAAACATGTAGACAGGTGCCAAAATCTTCAGAACAAATAGAAATATAGTTATATGCACATCATTAACAAAATAGATTAGTAAATATGTACAAGTAAGGTAAATAGAGTAATAAATTTGTACATATATAAAAGTGCTAAATAAATTATTTATTTATATTCATGTCTGCCTCCCCCTTTAAACTGTAAGCTTGTTGTGGGCAGGGAACGTGTCTGCCAACTCTGTCCCATTGTACTCACCCAAGTGCTTAATACATTGCTCAATACACAGTAAGTGATCGACTGAGTACAATACAATAGAATTAGCAGACATGTTCCCTGCCTATAACGAGCTTATAATGAGTCTAACTGGGGAGACAGACATTAATATGACTAAATAGTTTATAATGTATAATTTAGACACAAGAAAAACATTCAGTAAAACCATTGATAATGATTACCATGATGATAATAGTCACAATCCCTGCCCTCAAGAAGTTTATAATGTAGCAAGAGAGACAGACATAGAATAAATTATAGATAGGAGGAAGTAATAGAGAATAAATAAATTACCAAGTTCTATTGGGAGGGGTGAGCCAAATGCTTAGGGGAAGTGCTGGCATGGCTTTAGAGGGGGAAATGGGGTGGGGAGACAAAAGATTAAACAGGGAAGGTCTCCTGCAGAAGGTGTGATTTCAGAATGGCTTTAAAGTTGGGGAGACCGGTGGTCTGCCCAGTGTGAATGAGGAGGGAGATGCAGGCAAGCAGATCTCGAAGAGGCCTTCCTTGTCTAAGCCCTCCTTTCCTCTTCTCCCACTCCCTTCTGCATCACCCTGACTTGCTCCCTTTATTGATCCCCCTCCCAGCCACAGAGCTCTTGTGTACATTTCTGTAATTTATTTATGTATTTATTTATGTATTTATTTATGTATGTATTTATTTATTTATTTATTTATTTATTTATTTATTTATATTAATGTCTGTCTCCCCCTTTAGACTGAAAGCTTGCTGTGGGCAGGGAATGCATCTGCTTATTGTTCTATCGTCCTCTCCCAAGCGCTTAGTACTGTGCTCTGCATACAGGAAGCACTCAATAAATACAATTTATTTGAATGAATGAATGAATGAATGAATGAATGTGGGAGCAAGGAGATGGAGTTGCAGTAAGCAGGTTGATGTTAAAGGAGCGGAGTGTGAGCGCTGAGCTAGAGTAGGAAAGCAGGGAGGTGAGGAAGGAAGGGGTGACTTGATTGAGGGCTTTAAAGACGATGATGAGGAGTTTCTGTTTGATGTGGAGGTGGAGGAGCAACCACTGGAGGCTCTTGAGGAGTGAGTAGATGTGGATGGAAAGTTTTTTAGAAAAAGCAAAGTACAGACTGGAATGAGAGAGAAAGAGAGAGGAGACTGTGAGTGCAGAGTGTGTCACAGTGATCTTTGCAAACTGTTTCCAAAACAATGTGCCCCAGTGGAAGGAGCATGGGTCTGAGAGTCAGAAGGACCTGGGTTCTAATCCTACTCTGCCCCTTGTGTGCTGTGTGACCATGGACAAGTCGCTTCATTTCTCTGTGCTTCAGTTACCTCATCTGTAAAATGAATCTGTATTACTCTATTTATTTATTTATTTATTTATTTTACTTGTACATTTCTATCCTATTTATTTTATTTTGTTGGTATGTTTGGTTCTGTTCTCTGTCTCCCCCTTTTAGACTGTGAGCCCACTGTTGGGTAGGGACTGTCTCTATGTGTTGCCAATTTGTACTTCCCAAGCGCTTAGTACAGTGCTCTGCACATAGTAAGCACTCAATAAATACGATTGATTGATTGATTGATTGATAAAATGGGGATTAAGACTGTGAGCCCCATGTGGGACAGGGACGATGTCCCTGAGAAGCAGTGTGGCTTAGTGGAAAGAGCCCGCGTTTAGGAATCAGAGGTCGTGGGTTCTAATCCCTCCTCTGCCACTTGTCAGCTGTGTGACTTTGGGCAAGTCACTTAACTTCTCGGTGCCTCAGTTACCTATCTGTAAAATGGGGATTGAGACTGTCAGCCCCATGTGGGACAACCTGATTACCCTTGTATCTACCCCAGCACTTAAAACAGTGTTTGGCACATAGTAAATGCTTAACAAATACCATTACTATTATTATTATGTCCAACCTGATTAACATGTAATAATTATGGGTCATGGGTTCAAAGCCCGGCTCCGCCACTTGTCAGCTGTGTGACTGTGGGCAAGTCACTTAACTTCTCTGTGCCTCAGTTCCCTCATCTGTAAAATGGGGATTAAGACTGTGAGCCCCTTGTGGGACAACCTGATCACCTTGTAATCTCCCCAGCGCTTAGAACAGTGCTTTGCACATAGTAAGCGCTTAATAAATGCCATTATTATTATTATTATTAAGTGACTTGCCCGAGGTCACACAGCAGACATGTGGCGGAGCCGGGATTAGGGGATTGAGACTGTGAGCCCCATGTGGGATAACCTGATTACCCTGTATCAACCCCAGCGCTTAGTACAGTGTCTGCCCACAGTGCTTAACAAATACCACAATTATTGTTATTGTTATTATTATTAACTCTGCCCGGAGGTCCGGACCCAGGGGCGGCCCTGGCACAGAGCCGGGCACAGGGCGGCCGGAATCACGCATCGGGACCACACGCAGGACACTCGCGCCCTCTAGTGGATGCATATCTCCACTGTCGCTCAGGCCCAGGTGGTCGTTATCGATTTTTTTCCAAGGGTATTTGATAATAATAATAATAATGGCATTTGTCAAGCGCTTACTATGTGCGAGCCACTGTTCTAAGCGCTGGGGAGGATACAAGGTGATCACGTTGTCCCACGTGGGGCTCACAGTCTTAATCCCCATTTTACAGATGAGGTAACTGAGGCTCAGAGAAGTTAAGTGACTTGCCCAAAGTCACACAGCAGACATGTGGGGAAGCCGGAATTAGAACCCATGACCTCTGACTCCCAATCCCGTGCTCTTTTCACTGAGCCATGCTTGTTTTGCGCTTATTACCTGCCAGGCAATATACTAAGGGCTGGGGTAGATACAAGCTAATCGGGATGAATACAGACCATGTCCCTCACAGGGCTCACAATCTACTGAGGCACAGAAAAGTGAAGTGACTTACCCAAGATCACACAGCAGACAAGTGGTGATGTTGGGATTAGAACCCAGGTCTTCTGACTCCCAGGACCATGCTCTATCCACTAGGCAACACTGCTTACCAATTTATCAATGAATTGTACTTGTTGAGTGCTTTCTGAGTACAGAACTAGACTGTGAGCTCATTGTGGGCAGGGAAAGTGTCTGTTTATTGTTGTATTGTACTCTCCCAAGTACTTAGTACTGTGCTTCACACACAGTAAGTACTTAATAAATACAATTGAATGCATGAATGAATGAATGAAAGAACCGAAGAGAGATCTGTGGGGTCAAGGAAGGCATTTTTTGGGAAAGAGGAGAGATGAGCACTTGCCATTCTGTGCTTAACATGTGTCAAGCACTGTGCTAAACTCTGGGGCTGAGACAGAATGATGAGATTGGAAACAGCCTCTGTCCTTCACAGGGTTCACTGTCTAACAGGGAGGGAGAACAGGAACCTCATACCCATTTTACAAATGAAATTACTGAGGTGAAGAGAGGTTCAACAACTTGCCCTAGGTCACGCGGCAGGCAAGTGGCAAAGCTGGGACTAGAACCAGGTCTCCTGACTCTTAGTCTTCTGTTCTTTCCACTATTCATTCATTCATTCAATCGCATTTATTGAGCACTTACTGTGTGCAGAGCACTGTACTAAGTGCTTGGGAAGTACAAGTTGGCAACATATAGAGACGGTCCCTACCCAACAGCGGGCTCACAGTCTAGAAGGGGGAGACAGACAACAAAACAAAACATTAACAAAATAAAATAAATAGAATAGTAAATATGTACAAGTAAAATAGAGTAATAAATATGTACAAATATATATACAGGTGCTGTGGGGAGGAGAAGGAGGTAAGGCCGGGGGGATGGGGAGGGGGAAGAGTGGGAGAGGAAGGAGGGGGCTCAGTCTGGGAAGACCTCCTGGAGGAGGTGAGCTCTCAGTAGGGCTTTGAAGGGAGGAAGAGAGCTAGCTTGGCGGATGTGCAGAGGGAGGGCATTCCAGGCCAGGGGGAGGACGTGGGCCGGGGGTCAACAGCGGCACAGGTGAGAGCGAGGCACAGTGAGAAGATTAGCCACAGAGGAGTGGAGGGTGTGGGTTGGGCTGTAGAAGGAAAGAAGGGAGGTGAGGTAGGAGGGGGCGAGGTGATGGAGAGCCTTGAAGCCGAGGGTCAGGAGTTTTTGCCTGATGCGTAGGTTGATTGGTAGCCACTGGAGATTTTTGAGGAGGGGAGTAACATGCCGAGAGCGTTTCTGCACAAAGATGATCTGGGCAGCAGCGTGAAGTATAGATGGAAGTAGGGAGAGACGGGAGGATGGGAGATCAGAGAGGAGGCTGATGCAGTAATCCAGTTGGGATAGGATGAGAGATTGAACCAGCAGGGTAGCAGTTTGGATGGAGAGGAAAGGGCGGATCTTGGCGATGTTGTGGAGGTGAGACCGGCTGGTTTTGGTGACGGATTGGATGTGAGGGGTGAACGAGAGAGCGGAGTCGAGGATGACACCAAGGTTGCGGGCTTGTGGGACGGGAAGGATGGTAGTGCCGTCAACAGTGATGGGAAAGTCAGGGAGAGGGCAGGGTTTGGGAGGGAAGATAAGGAGTTCAGTCTTGGACATATTGAGTTTTAGATGGCAGGCAGATATCCAGATGGAGATATCTTGAAGGCAGGAGGAGACACGAGCCTGGAGGGAGGGAGAGAGAGCAGGGGCAGAGATGTAGATTTGGGTGTCATCAGTGTAGAGATGATAGTTGAAGTCGTGGGAGTGAATGAGTTCACCAAGGGAGTGAGTGTAGATAGAGAACAGAAGGCAACCAAGAACTGACCCTTGAGGAGCCCCTACAGTAAGGGTATGGGAGGAGGAGGAGGAGCCCGCAAAAGAGACTGAGAATGAACGGCTGGAGAGATAAGAGGAGAACGAGGAGAGGACAGAGTCTGTGAAGCCGAGGTTGGATACCGTGTTGAGGAGAAGGGGGTGGTCCACAGTGTCGAAGGCAGCTGAGAGGTTGAGGAGGATTAGGATAGAGTAGGAGCCGTTGAATTTGGTAAACAGGAGGTCGTTGGTGACCTTTGAGAGGGCAGTTTCCGTGGAATGTAGGGGATGAAAGCCAGATTGGAAGGGGTTGAGGAAAGAGTTGCGTTGAGGAATTCGAGGCAGCACATGTAGACAACTCGTTCAAGGAGTTTGGAAAGGAATGGTAGGAGGGAGATAGGGCGATAACTAGAAGGGGAGGTGGGGTCAGGAGAGGGTTTTTTTAGGATGGGGGAGACGTGGGCATGTTTGAAGGCAGACCATGCTGACTCCCACCTCCTTCCATTGATTGTATCAGTTACTCAATCAATCACCAGTAGTCCCAGCTCTGCCATTTGTCTGCTGTATGTACTTGGGCAAGTCACTTCACCTCTCTGGGCCTCTTTACCTCATCTTTAAAATGGGGATTGAGACTGTGAGCCCCACATGAGACAGGGACTGATGTCCAACCCAGTGCTTATTACAGTACCTGGCACATAGTGAGTGCTTAAATTCCATAATTGTCATTATTATTAGTCAGTCAATCATATTTATTTAGCACTTACTATGTGCAGAGCACCGTACTATGTGGGACAACCTGATCACTTTGTATCCCACCCCAGCACTTAGAACAGTGCTTTGCACATAGTAAGCACTTAACAAATGCCATCATTATTATTATTATTATTACTAAGTGCTTGGGAGAGTACAATATAACAATAAACAGATAATTCCCTGCCCACAATGAGCTTGCAGTTTTGCTGAGGGGGGAGACAGACATTAACATAAATAAATAAATTACAGATATGTACATAAGTGCTGTGGGGCTGGGAGAGCGGATGAATAAAGGGAGCAAGCCAGGGTGACACGGAATAGAGTGGGAGAATAGGAAAGGAGGACTTAGGGAAAGCCTCTTGGATGGGGAAGTACCTTCAATAAGGCTTTGAAGCAGGGGAGACTCGTTGTCTGTTGGATGTTGGGAGAGAAAGCATTCCAGGCCAGAGGCAGGATGTGGGCGAGAGGTTGGCAGTGAGATAGACAGGATCGAGGTACAGTAAGGAGGTTGGCATTTGAGGAGTGAAGTGTGTGGTTATAGTAGGAGAGCAGCAAGGTGAGATAGGAGGGGGCAAGGTGATTGAGTGCTTTAAAGCCAATGGTGAGGAATTTCAGCTTGATGCGGAGGTGGATGGACAACCACTGGAGTTTTCTGAAGTGAGGGGAACCATATCCTGAACATTTTTGTAGAAAAATGATGGAGGCGGGAGAGTGAAGTGTGACTGGAACATAATAGGGTATAATAGTACATATTGACCACTACTCTATGACTGTGTCTAGGACCTGCTTATCTTGTATCTTTTCCAGCACTTAGAACAGTGCTTGGCACGTAGTAAGCGCTTAACAAATACTACACTTATTCCACTTAATTTTAGGAGCCCCATGAGCAAGGATTTTATCTAGAAACTCTAATGTATTGTACTCTTCCAAGTGCTTAGTACAGTGATCTCCACACATAAGTGCTTAGTAAATACCACTGACTGACTGATTGCAGAGCACTGTCCTAAGAGATTGGGAGATTACAATAGAGTTAGTAGGCATAATCCCTGTCCCTTACAATCCACTCTGTGCAGAGCGCTGTACTGAGCATTTGGGAGAGGACAATAGAGGTAGACATGATCCCTGTTCTCAAGGAGCTTGCAGTCTAGTTTAGGAGACCAACACTTAAACAAATTACAGATAGAAGAAAGCAATAGAGTATAAAGATTTGTATGAAAGGGATAGAAGTGGTAGTAGTAGTAGCAGTAGCAGTAGCAAGAGTAGTAAAAGCAGTAATAGCAGCAATAGTAGAGGAGCAGCATGGCTTTGTGGAAAGACCGAATGCTTGGGAAGCAGGGAAGCAGTGTGGTTCAGTGGAAAGAGCTTGGGCTTTGGAGTCAGAGATCGTGGGTTCAAATCCCAGCTCTGCCACCTGTCAGCTGTGTGACTTTGGGCAAGTCATTTAACTTCTCTGGGCCTCAGTCACCTCATCTGTAAAATGGGGATTAAGACTGTGAGTCCCCGGGGGACAACCTGATCAATTTGTAACCTCTCCAGTGCTTAGAACAGTGCTTTGCACATAGTAAGTGCTTAATAAATGCCATCATTATTATTATTGGTAGTCAGAGGAGCATGACCTAGTGGATAGAGCATGGGCCTGGAAATCAGAAGGTTCTAATCCCTTGTCTGCTTTGTGGCCTTGGACATCACTTAACTTTTCTGGGCCTGTTTCCTCATCTGTACAGTGGGGATTAATAATAATAAAAAGGCATTTGTTAAGCATTTACTTTGTTCCAAGCACTGTTCTAAGTACTGGGGTAGATACAAGGTAATCAAGTTGTCCCACACGGGGCTCACAGTCTTAATCCTCATTTTACAGATGAGGTAACTGAGGCACAGAGAAGTTAAATGACTTGCCTAAAGTCACACAGCTAAGTGAGGAGCCAGAATTAGAACTCATGACCTCTGACTCCCAAGCCCGTGCTCTTTTCACTAAGCCATAATTAAGACTGTGATCCCTATGTGGAACAGGGACTGTGTCCATGTCCAACCTGATTATCTTGTACCTACCCCAGTGTTTAGAACAGTGCCTGGCACATAGTGAGCACTTAACAAATACCATAATTATTATTATTATTCCCCACTCTTCCACTTGCCTGCTGTGTCATCTTGGGCAAGTCACAAAACTTCTCTGTGACTCAGTTTCCTCATCTGTAAAATGGGAATTCAGTACCTGTTCTCTCTCCTACCTAGACCGTTAGCCCTATGTGGGCTAGGGACTGTGTCCAATCTGACTATCTTGTATCTACCCCAGAGCTCAGATTAGTGTTTGTCACATAGTAAGCACTGCAATAGCATAATTGATAGTAGCAGACTCACTATCAATTAATCAATGGTAGTTATTGAGTGCTTACTCTGTGTAGAGTGCTCAATATTGTAGTATCTCATCTTATTAGTAATAGCAATAGAATTTATTGTGCACCCATTGGGTACAATGAACTGTGCTAAGTGCTTGGGAAAGAGCAAAACAAGCATATGACGCATCCCTTGCCCACAAGGAGCTTGCACTTCAATGGGGAAGACAGACATTACAGTATTTACAAACAGAGTAACCAAAGGAAGTAATCGAATATACAATTGAATAGCATTTATGCAAACATGCTCAGAATGGGTATAGAAAAGTCAGTAAGTGCTGGAAATTGGTGGCAGTTCTTGAGGTTCTTGGGGTTCTGGGAAATGAACTGGGGAAGATTTCCTGGAGGAGGTGGGATTTTAGGAGGGATTTGAATGGGGGGAAGGAGGGAGTGCCAGGATGGTGCCAGGAGGGGATGGAAACAGAAGGGATGAGGGTGAGGGACAGTTGGGCAGTTGTCTTGGGAGGAGCCAAGAGAATAAGCTGGAAAATGGGAAGCCAACAGAGCGGATGGTGTACGATGGGGTGAGTTGGTTGAGAGAACTGAAGCCAGGTCTGAGGAGTTTCTATCAGTACCAACAAACTCACCAGGCCTTGTTCTCACCACTGACCCCCTTACCCATGTCTGCCCTTCTAACGGTAACTCCCTCCCTCTCCATGACAAGTATCATGACGTGGTGGATAGACCATGTGGGTTCTAATCCTGGCTCTGCCACTTGTCTGCTGTGTGTCCTTGGACAGTATTGTACTTTTCCAAGTGCTTAGTACAGTGCTGAGGCACACAGTAAGTGCTCAATAAATACGATGGAATGAGCAAGTCACTTCACTTCTCTGTGCCTCAGTACCCTCATCTGTAAAATGGAGATTGAGACTTTGAGCCCCACTTGGGACAGGGACTGTGTCCAACCCGATGTGCTTGTATCCACCCAAGCACTTAGTACAGTGCCTGGCACATAATAAGCCCTTAACAAGTACCACAATTATTAATGATAATAACAATAATTGGTATTATTATTAGTTGTGGATGAAGGCTCTGTAGTAGTAGTAATGATGATAATAATAATTACTATGTTCCAGGGACTCTACTAAGCGCTGGAGTAGATACAAAGTAACCGGGTTGGACAGAGTCCTTGTCCCACATGGGGCTCACAATCTTAATCCCCATTTAGTAATAGTAGTAGTAGTGGTAATAGCGGTAATAGTAGTAGTAGTAGTAGTAGTAGTAGTAGTAGTAGTAGTAGTGGTGGTGGTAGTAGAGAAACACCATGGGCTAATAATAATAATAATAATAATAATTGCATTTATTAAGCACTTACTATGTGCAAAGCACTGTTCTAAGCACTAGGGAGGTTACACGGTGATCAGGTGGTCCCACGGGGGGCTTACAGTCTTAATCCCCATTTTCCAGATGAGGTAACTGAGGCCCAGAGAAGTTAAGTGACTTGCCCAAAGTCACACAGCTGACAATTGGCAGAGCCGGAATTTGAACCCCTGACCTCTGACTCCAAAGCCCGTGCTCTTTCCACTGAGCCATGCTACTTCCCTAAGTGGATAAGGCACAAACTTGGGAGTCAGAAGGACTGATGGGAAGGAGTTTCTGTTTGAAATGGATGTGGGTGGGCAACCACTGGAGGTTCTTGAGGAGTGGGGAAACATGAACTGAATGATTTTTAGAAAAATGATCTGGGCAGCAGAGTGAAGTATGGACTGGAGTGGGGAGAGGCAGGAGACAGGGAGGCCAGCAAAGAGGCTGATGCTACAATCAAGGCGAGGTAGGATAAGGGCTTGGGTCAGTGTAGTAGCAGTTTGGATGGAAAGGAAAGGACAGATTTTAGCAATGTAGTGAAGGTCGAACTGACAAGATTTGGTGACAGATTGAATATGCGGGTTGAATGAGAGAGGTGAATCAAAGATAATGCCAAGTTTATGTGTGGATGGTGGTGCTGTCTACAATGATGGGAAAGTCACAGAAAGGATAGGGTTTGGGTGGGAAGATGAGGCATTCTGTACTGGACATGTTTAGTTTGAAGTGTCGTTCCTGAAGGCAGGAGAAAATGTGAGACTGCAGAGAAGAGAGATCAGGGTTGGCGAGGAGGATCTGGGAATCAGCCCCATAGAGATGGGAGTTGAAACTGTAGGAGCAAATGAGTTCTCCAAGGAAGTGGGTGTAGATGATGTCCCCCTCTAGACTGCAAGCTCACTGTGGGCAGGGAATGTGTCTACCAACTTTGTTGTTCTGTACTCTCCCAAGAGCTGAGTGCATTCTGCACACAGTAAACACTTGATAAATACCATTGATTGATTGAGTAAAGAAAGGGGCCCAAATCTGATCCTTGAGGAACCCCCACAGTTAGGGAGTTGAAGGCAGAGGAGGCGCCCACCAAAGAGACTGAGAAGGAGAGGCCAGAGGGATAGGAGGAGAACCAGAAGAGGACAGTGTCAGTGAAGCCAAGGTTGCATAGTGTTTCCGGGAGAAAGGGGTAGTCCACAGTGTTGAAGGCAGCTGAGAGGTCGAGGGGGATAGGATGGCATAGAGGCCATTGGATTTGGCAAGAAGGAGATCATTGGTGACCTTAGTGAGGGACGTTTTGGTGGAGTGAAGGTAATGGAAGCCAAATTGGAGAGAGTCGAGGAGAGACCTGGAGGAGGAGAAGTGGAGTCAGCAGGTGTAGACAGCTCTCTCAAGGAGTTTGGAGAGGAGTGATAGGAGGGAGATGGGATGATAACTGGAGGGAGATGTGGGGTCAAGGGAAGGTTATTTTAGGATAGGGGAGACAGACACCTGGCAATTCCAGGCCATCCAGCCCCCAGGCCTCCAGCCTTCACAGTCCCGAGTTCTAGATCCCTCCAACTCTCCACAGTTCCAGCCCACGCCCAAGCCCCCAGAACTCCCTACTCTGCTGGCCCCCACCTCCAGATCCTGCAGCCCCCGACCCCACCCCAGTGGCTTGGGTTTTTTTCCCCTCTGGCAGGGTGAGTGGCCTGTCCCCGTTCATGGGAGACAACGACAACGAGACCCTGGCCAATGTCACCTCAGCCACGTGGGACTTTGATGATGAGGCCTTTGATGAGATCTCAGATGACGCCAAGGACTTCATCAGCAGCCTGCTCAAGAAAGACATGAAGTGAGGGAGCGACTTGGACCCCCAGGATCCCACGACTCCTACCCAGGGGATGATCCCTGGGACCCGGGGTCACTGGCCCCATAGTCCTCAAAACTGGGACCCTGGGGTCACTGGTCCCATCACCCCACAGCTAGGACTCAGGGACTCCAGCCCTATCATCCCCACGGCCAGGACCCGGGGACACCAAGCCCATCGTCCCCAAAGCAGGAACCTGAAGACCCCAGGCCTATCACCCCACAACCGGAAACTGGGGACACCAGCCATATCACCCCCATAAGCAGGCCCCAAGAAGCACGTGGACTAGTGGAGATAGCCCGGACCTGGAAATCAGAAGGACCTGGGTTCTAATTCAGGCTCTGCCACTTGTCTACTGGGTGACCTTGGGCAAGTCACTTCACTTCTCTGTGCCTCAGTTACCTCAAAAGGGATTAAGACTGTGAGCCCTATGTAGGACAGGGACTAGATCCAACCCGAATAGCTTGTACAATGCCTGGCATATGGTAAGCACTTAACAAATACGACAGTTATTATTACTATTATTATTACCCCAGAGGCCCTTCCCCCATCTCCCCACAGCTGGAACCCAGGGATCTGGTCCCATTCCCTCGTGGGAGGGTAGTGCTTGCCAGCGGGCATCCTTCAGTGCCCAGGGCTAGGAGATGAGGGGTGAACTCTCGGGAAATCTCAGCAGGAGCTGCTCGTTTCTGAGCCTGGAGTCACATTTGCTCCACCATCGCACCCTGCCCCAAGAGCACCTTGCAGCCCTCTGTAGCCCCCCATAGCCTCTCTCAGCCCCTTGGCCATCCAGGGACCTCCCCCCCCTTCCCCAGTTCCTGCCCCCAATCCAGCCCTGCAATCCTCAGCCTGGGAGCCCGGGGTGTGGGGAAGCCCAGTGGGGCGGGGGTCAGGGATGAGAACCTTGGGATATTGGGAGTCCAGAAGAAGGGGGGGTACCCAGGGGGCTCCCCTGAGGACCTGGCTGAGCTCCCCTGCCCCACCCCGCCAATGCCAGGAGCCGCTTGGACTGTACCCAGTGCCTCCTGCACCCGTGGTTGACGAAAGACACCAAGAACATGGAGGCTAAGAAGCTGTCGAAGGACCGGATGAAGAAGTACATGGCCAGAAGGAAATGGCAGGTAACCGGGGCTGTGGGGAGCAGGGGGCTGGGGGCCGTGGGTGGGGAGTAGAGTGCCTAGTGGGTGGGAGTTCATTGGGTGGGGAAGGGGTCTGGGGGCAGCAGGTGGGAGCAGTGTGTCTGATGGGTGGCGGACCATTGGTTGGGGAGGAGGAGGTCTGGGGTAGCATTTTAGGGCAAAAGAGGAGGGGGAAGATGATAAGCCAGTTCTGCAAGAGGAAGGTCCTGGAAGCACAGTCTTTCTGGGGGCGAAGGGAACTGAAGGGTGCTGAGGGACCCCAAGAGGGGCAGGGGAAGCCTAGAGGGATGGAGGTGACCAAGGGGGGCCGAGGAGAGCCCAAGGAGTGCTGAAGGGTCGAGAGGGGCTAGAGAGTGGCGAGAGGGATGGAAGGGACCAAGGTGGGGTGAGGGGGGATGAGGGGCTGACAGGTATGGCTGGGACCAAGGGGGGATTGAGGGGGGCCCAAGGGGAGCTGAGGGGACTGAGAGGGGCAGGGAGGGGGTGAGAGGGATGGAAGGGATCAAGGGGAACTTAGAGGGGCTGAAATGGAAGGGGCCAAGTGGGGGGTGAGGGAAGGATGAGGGGAGCCAAGAGGGATAGAAGGGGCCAAGGGTACCAAGGCAGGGCCGGGGGGGCAGTGGGGAGCTGAGAGGGATGAAGGGAATCAAGATGGGGGGCAAGGGATCTGAGGGTAGCTCAGGGGTCCTAGAGGGGTTGGGGGCGAGGGATGGAGTGGATCGGGGGGCTAAGGGTAGCTCAGGAGGGTAAGGGGGGCAGAGGGCAATGGAAGGCACCAAGGGGGTCCCGAGAGTGCTGGAGAGGGTCCAAAGGTCTTGCCCCTGTGTCTGTCAGCTCTGTATGCCCTGGGACTGGGAGCATCAGGCCAAGACCCCAGCGCTTAGAACAGTGCTTTGCACATAGTAAGCACTTAATAAATGCTATTAAAAAAAAAGACCCCTGCCATGGGGTGCCTGGCCCCACCTCACTCGTCCCTCTGCCCTGCCCCACCCTGCCCCTCCCTGGTCTGCCAGTCTCTGCTCCTGCCCCTGTCCCATCCCAGTAGCACTGAGCATCATCAATCGTATTTATTGAGAGCTTACTATGTGCAGAGCATGAGATGCTGATCATGAAGATCATTTAATGAGCACTGTAATGTGGGGCCAGCTGTGAACAGAGCACTGTTCTCAGTGCCTCCTGTGATCAGAGTTCTGTACTGGTTCCCACCTGTGAGCAGAGCTCTCTATTGGGCCTCTACTATGTGCAGAGCTCTGTACTGCATGCCTCCTGTGAGCAGGACTCTGTGCTGGGCTTCTACTGTGTATAGAGCTCTGTACTCGGAGCTTCCTATGAGCTGAGCTCCATACTGGATGCCTTTTGTGTGCAGAGCTCTGTATTGGGCACCTACTGTGAGCAGAGCACTATACTGTATGCTTACTATGAGTGGAGTGCTTACTGATGCATGGAAGATGCATTGCCTCTTGCCCTGAAAGTGCTTACCGACTAATGGTAGGCAGACAAGAGTCCAAGAGAAATCAGTCAATCAATGGTATTTGTTGAGTGCTTACTGTGTGCAGAGCACTGTACTAAGCCCTGGGGAGAATACAATACAGTAGATTGGGTAGACACATTCCCTGCTCACAGGGAGCTTATAGTCTAGAGGTGTGGGCTCTCCTCCCCCATCTCTCTCCCTTCAGTCCCCGGCTCCCCCCTCCCCTTCTCCCCAAGCTTGGACTCGTCATTCCTCCCAAGCTTTCCTCCTGGCAGTACCCCGCTCTCGACTCTCTTACCCCCAATCCCTCCTTCACGTTGTCCCCTATCTGTAACTCCCTTCTCCCCCAAACCCTCCAGACTTCCTCCCTCCCCAACTTCAAAATCCCTCCTACTATCCCACCTCCTTCAACAAGCTTCCTCTAGAAACAGTGTGCCCTATTGGAAAGAAGAAGCGTGGCCTAGTGGAATGAGCACTAGCCTAGGAGTCCGAAGACCTGGGTTCTAACCCCAGTTCTGCCACATGTCTGCTGTGTGACTTGGGAAAATCACTCAACTTCTCTGGGATTCAGTTACCTCATCTGTAAAATGGAGATTAAGATTGTGAACCCGACATGGGATAAGGACTGTGTCCAACCTGATTATCTTGAATCTACTCCAGTGCTTAGAACAGTGCTTGACACAGTTTTTTATGGTATTTGTTAAGCGCTATGTGCCAGGCACTGTTCTAAACGCTGGGGTAAATGCAAGCTAATTAGGTTGGACACAGTCCTTATCTCACATGGGGCTCACAGTCTTAATCCCCATTTTACAGATGAGTTGTGAGGCACAGAGAAGTAAAGTCACTTGCCCAAGGTCACACAGCAGACAAATGGTGGAGCTGGGGTTAGAACCCAGGTCCTTCTGACTCCCAAGCCAGGCTCTACCCAGTAGGCCATACTGCTTCTCATTGTAAGCTCTCTCATAGTAAACACTTAACAAATACCATCAAAAAAAACCCAACCCTGTCCTCAGATCGTCTCAATCTCCCATTGCAATCTCGAATATTTGGGCCAATAGCCTTCCTCCACCTTTGCATTTCCACAGATGGTTGAGATTCCAGTGTCCATCTCCCTTTCCAAAGTGGAAGCTTCTTGTGGGCAAGGATTGTGAATTGTACTTTTGATGTACTTAGCACAGTGCCCAGCACCCAGTGGATTCCCAGCAAATCAATCAATTAATCAATCAATCAAACATACAGTCTAGAGGGGGAGATGGACATTAAAATAAATTATGGCTATGCACATAAGTGCTGTGGGACTGAGAGTGGGGTGTATGTAAGCACGTTGTGGCCAGGGAATGTGTCTGTTTATTGTCATAATGTACTCTCCTAAGCGTTTAGTACAGTGTTCTGCATACACTAAGTGCTCAGTAAGTA
Organism: Tachyglossus aculeatus; assembly: GCF_015852505.1. Lineage (NCBI taxonomy): Eukaryota > Metazoa > Chordata > Mammalia > Monotremata > Tachyglossidae > Tachyglossus > Tachyglossus aculeatus. Next base: position 950,590 of record NC_052066.1, on the reverse strand, counting down.
TGATTGAATGAATGAATTAATGAAGGGTGCAAATCCAAGAGCAAGGGTGACCCAGAAGGGAGTGGTAGAAGAGGAAGCAGGATGGCCTAGTGGATAGAGCATGGGCCTTAGAGTAAGAAGGACCTGGGTTCTAATCCTGCCTCTTCCACCTTTCTGCTGTGTGATGGCTTAGTGGAAAGAGCACGGGCTTGGGAGTCAGAGGTCGTGAGTTCTAATCCTGTCTCCGCCACTTGTCTGCTGTGTGACCTCGGGCAAGTCACTTAACTTCTCTGTGCCTTCAGCTACCTCACCTGTAAAATGGGGATTAAGACTGGGAGCCCCATGTGGGACAGGGACTGTGGCCAACCTGATTAGCTTGTATCTATCGCAGTGCTATGCCTGGCACATAGTAAGCGCTTAACAAATATCATAAAAAAAAATAGAAAATGAAGGCTTAGTTAGGGAAGACCTGTTGGAGGAGATGTGCCGTTTAACAAGGCTTTGAAGGTGGGGAGAGCAGTGATCTGTAGTGTATGAAGAGGGAAGGAGTACCAGCCAGAGGCAGGATGTGGGCAAGAGGTTGGTGGAGAGCTAGACGTGATATAATAATAGCAAATACCACCACTATCACTAGCTCCAAATGGCCAAAATGCAAGTAGCCACGTGGGGAGCAGGAGTAGCAGTCATGTTATTTACTGAGAGCCTACTGTGCGTGATGTAGTCTACTAAGATCTTGGGAAGGATAACAGCTGCAAGAATTTCCAGACTCAAAGGGGTCCTGCTCTAAAGGGAGAGACAGACAAACAAAATATTTACAAATAGGAGAAAAGGAAGAAACAACAAGAAGGCAAGGAGAAGAAAACATCTGTGGGGATGAAACCACAGGATAAATAAGTGAGTGAACAATCAATAGAGAAGCAGCATGGCCTAGTAGAAAGAGCCCAGCCTGGGATCAGAGGACCATTGGTTCTAATCATGGCTCCCACCACTTGTCAGCTCTGTGGCCTTGGGCAAGTCATTTCACTTCTCTGGGCCTCAGTTCCCTCATCCGTAAAATGGGGATTTAGACTGTGAGCCCCATGTGGTACAGGGATTGAGTCCAACTTGATTAACTTGAATTTACTCCAGTGCTTAGTACAGTACTGGGCACATAGAAAGTGCTTAAGCTCATTATGGGCAGGGAACATGTCTGCTAATTCTGTTGTATTCTACTCTCCCCAGCACTTAATACAGTGCTCGGCACACAGTAAGTGCTCAGTAATACCACTGATTGATTAACAAATACCATTCAAACAAATGAAGGGGGAGGGAATTCTAGGTAGGAGGGAGGACATGGTGAGAGATAAGGTTGAGGCACAATGGGTAGGTCACCATTAGAAGAGCAAAGGATGTGAACTGGGGTAATGGGATAAGAATGAGGATCGGAATCATCGATGGTGTTTACTGAGTGCTTACTGTGCGCAGAGCATAGACTAAGCACATTGGAAAATACAGCAGAGCTGGTAGAAACGTTCTCTGCCCATAACGAGCTTACAATCAATAAGTTAGTGGTATTTATTGAGTGCTTACTGTGTGTAAAGCCCTATACTAAGTGCTTGGGAGAGTACAGTACAACAGAGTTGTTAGACACATTCCCTGCCCACAATGAGTAAAAAGGGGCATGCCTTTAAGCCGTTGGTGATGAGTTTCTGTTCGATGTGGAGGTGGATGGGCAACCACTGGAATCTCATGTGGAGTGGAGAGATTGGAGCAGAACAACGTTTTGGAAAAATGATCCAGGCAACAGAGTGAATAATAATAATAATAATAATAATAATAATAATAATAATGGCATTTGTTGAGCGCTTACTATGTGCAGAGCACTGTTCTGAGCGCTGGGGGGGATACAAGGTGATCAAGTTGTCCCACGGGGGACTCACAGTCTTAATCCCCATTTTACAGATGAGGTAACTGAGGCACAGAGAAGTGAAGTGACTTGCCCACAGTCACACAGCTGACAAGTGGCGGAGCCGGATTTGAACCCATGACCTCTGACTCCAAAGCCCGGGCTCTTTTCCACTGAGCCACACTGCTTCTCCTGTGAACTCATAGTGAAGTGTGTGGCCTGGACAATGTGAACAGTGTGGACAGTCCCTCTAGACTGTAACATGGCTTAGTGAGTAGAGCACGGGCCTGGGAGTCAGAAGGTCATGGGTTCTAATTCTGACTGCCACTTGTCTGCTGTGTGACCTTGGGCAACTCACTTCACTTCTCTGGGCCTCAGTTATCTCATCTGTAAAATGAAGATTAAGAGTGTGACCCCTTTGTGGGACAGGGACTGTGCCCAACCTAACTTGAATCTACCCCAATGCTTAGAACAGTCCTTGGCACATAGTAAGTGCTTAACCATCTTTTTTTTTTTTATTCTCACGGTGAGCAGGGAACATGTCTACCAGCTCTGTTGTATTGTACTGTCCCAAGTGCTTAGTACAGTGCTCTGCACACAGTAAGCTCTCAAAAAATACCATTGACTGATTGGAGTGGGGCGAGGCTGGATGTGGGGTGATCAGGGAAGAGACTAATAATAATAACAATAATAATGGTATTTGTTAAGCACTTAATATGTGCCAGACACTGTTCTAAGTGCTAGGGTAGATACAAGGTAGTCGGGTGGACACAGTCCCTGTCCCACATAGGGCTCACAATCTTAATCTCCATTTTACAGATGAGAGAACTGAGGCACATAGAAGTTAAGTGACTGGCCTAAGGTCACACAACAGACAAGTGGAAGAACTGGGATTGAAACCCATGACCTTCTGACTCCCAGTCCCGGGCTCTAGCCACTGGACCATGCTGCTTCTCTAGAGACTAATGCCTCTAGACTGTAAACTCATTTAATAATAATAATAATAGTAATAATAATAATAATAATAATGGCATTTATTAAGCACTTACTATGTGCAAAGCACTGTTCTAAGCACTGGGGAGGTTACAAAGTGATCATGTCCCACGGAGGGCTCACAGTCTTAATCCCCATTTTATAGGTGAGGTAACTGAGGCCCAGAGAAGTTAAGTGACTTGCCCAATGTCACACAGCTAACTTTCCATGGACAGGGAATGTGTCTGCTAATTCTGTTGGACTGTACTCTCCTAAACACTTGGTAGAGTGCTCTGCTTACAGTAAGTGCTCAATAAATACCATTGATTGATTGGTTGACTGATGCAGTAGTAGGGTACATCTGAACAGCCATATGCTTAAAAGTGCCGAGGACGGGCATAGGAACCCTGGAACTTGGGGTGACAGTTGAGTTGTTATGAGTTGGGGTGCCGGGAGTGAATGGGGAATCAGTCAGTCAATCGATGGTATTTATTGAGCACTTACTGTACTAAGGACTTGGGAGAAGCCAATACAACAGAGGCGATAGGTACATTCCCTGCCCACAATGAGCTTACATTCAATCAATCAGTGGTATTTATCGAGTGCTTGCTGTGTACAGAGCACTATACTAAGCGCTTGAGCCAGTACAATACAAAAGTGTTGTTAGGCACATTCCCTGCCCACAACGAGCTTACCGTCTAGGGGGGAAGGTTTGTTGGGAGAGTGGGATTCCAGGTGGGATTTGCCGGTGGGGAGAAGCAGATATGTACGATGGGGAGAGGCAGGGCAGAGCCTGGAGGGGGATGTTGTGGGGAGCCCCTGCTGGGGGCAGGGGGCACTGGGGGTTTGGAAGGGAGGGGAGACTTGGACTGGGCCCCCCTGCTCTTTCAGCAGTTAACTTCTCCCTGCCCTGCCGCAGCTCATCCTCCCTTCTCTCATCAATTGGCCCTGGGGCTGAGGCAGGGGTTGGGGGGCAGGAGGGGGGCGGGATGGGTTGGCCTGAGGCGGGGTGCACAGGGGGAGGCAGTGGTGGGGGATGAGGTTTCCTGGGGAAAGGGGAGGATGTGTCTTGGGAAAAGACCAGGGATGAGATTTTCTGGGAGATGGGGAGGAGGTGATGGGGAAAAGGGTTGAGGTTGGGGGTTTTCTGGGAGGGGGAGTGGTAGAGGATGGGAGTTTCGGAGATGGGGGGAGGGGGTGGTCTGGGTAGTCTGAAAGGGGTTGGAAATGGAGGTTCCAGGTGGAGGAGTTGTCCTAGGGTTGGGACGGCCGGGGCAGGGAGATTGGGGTGGGATTGTGAGGTCTGGCGAAAGAGGATGGCGGTGGACAGAGGGAAGGGGATAGGGGTGCGGTGGTCAGAAGGGCTGACGGGAAGGGGAGGAGGGTGGCGAGGTTAGGGAGGAGGGAAGGAAAAGCGAGGCGGCAAGGGGGATTCTGCAGGGTTCTCCCAGGTCGGGTAGACTGACCCTACCTCCAGGCAGATATTGGGGCTTTGCGGCCCCCCAAACCCTTCACTAGGACCCCCTGTAAGCGTCCACTGTTGGGAATGGAGCCGAGGTCAAGTCACTTAACTTTTCTGAACCCCAGTTTCCTCATGTAAAATGGGGATTAAATGCCTGTTCTCCCTCATTCATTCATTCATTCAATCGTATTTATTGAGAGCTTACTGTGTGCAGAGCACTGTACTAAGCACTTGGAAAGTACAATACAACAATAGAGACAATCCCTGCCCACAACAGGTTCACAATTAAGGTAGGGGGTGGGGGGGAGACAGACATCAAGACAAGTAAACGGCCATCAATAAAAATAAAAAGAATTGTAGATACACACACACACACACACACACACACACACACACACACACACACACACATATATATATATATATACAGTTCTCCCAGGCCGGATGGACTGACCCTGCATTCAGGCAGGTGTTGGGGCTTCTCGGCCCCCCAAACCCCTGACTAGGACCCCCTGTAAGCGTCCGCTGTTGGGAACGGGGACAGAGGAGATGGGTGGACGGCGGAGGGCACGGGTCCGGGGACAGGGCCGGCGGATGGTCGGGCGCAGGACGGAGCAGCGGACAGCCTCCCTGACAAGGACGACGTCCAGCTGAGCGGACCTCAGAGAGCGGGGGGCCGCCAGAGACCCTTCAGCCCCCTCCCCCCGCCCCTGCCCCCCCCCCCAGCCCCATCCCTTCCCCCTCTCTTGTCTCACCCCTTTCCCTCGCCCGGCTCCCTCCCGATCCTCCTCCCCTTTCCATCCCCTCCCGCCATCCCCACGCCCCCTTCCCATTCCCGTGTCCTGGGCCGGGACTCTCCCCCAGGTTTTCCTGCCCCCCGCCTCCCTCCCCTTTCCCCCTTCCCTCACCCCATCCCCGCCTCCTGAGCCTGTCCCGTCCCTGTCCCCCGCCCCCCCCCCCCCCACCGGCTCCCGCCCCCCGCCCACCCCCCGGCCGGGTGTCCTGCGTGTCTGGGCAGACCGCGCTTTCTGTAAACTCTCCCTTTTATGGGGCTGCAGCCCGGGGCCGGGGCTTCGTCTGCCGCGTCCTTCCTTCCTTGTTTAGGCAAATTAGCTCAGAAGCCGCCCCGGCCCCGGCCCCCAGCCCCCAGCCCCCAGCCCCAGCCCCCGGCCCCGCTCACACCGCCCACCGCTACCGGCCGTGCTCACACACGCTGCCCGCCCGCCGCTGCCCACGCGGCGACCCAGGGGTCCGGGGTCCGGCCCAGCCCGGCGGCGCCCACACCCGCCCCGTCCGTCCCCCCCGTCCCCCCCGCCCTGTCGCCGCTGCAGAAAACGGGCAATGCGGTGAGGGCCATCGGCCGCCTGTCCTCCATGGCCATGATCTCGGGGCTCAGCGGCAGGAAGGGGTCCTCGGGCTCCCCCACCAGCCCCCTCAATGCCGACAAGCTGGAGACCCCAGGTGAGCAGGCCGCGGGCACGGGTGGGCACTGGCTCGGGGGCTCCGGGGACCCACCCCTCGATGGCAGTCATCGAGCGCTTCCTAATATCCATAGAACCCCCGCGAATAGGAAGCGACTCGACGCCACTTGATGATGATAATCATGATAATAACCGTGCTATTTGTTAAGCGCCTACTGTGTGCCAAGCACTGTTCTAAGCGCTGGGGTAGATACAAGGTAATCAGGTTGCCCCACGTGGGGCTCACAGTCTTCAACCCCATTTGACAGATGAGGGAACTGAGGAACAGAGAAGTGAAGTGACTTGCCCAAAGTCACACAGCTGATAAGTGGCAGAGCCGTGATTAGGACCCACGACCTCCGACTCCCAAACCCGTGCTCTTTCCACTGTCACGCTTATTCTCTACTATATGTAGAGCACTTTACTAAGCGAATTCATTACTGCAGAGTTGGCAGACACGTTCCCTGCCCACATCGAGCACAAAGTCTCGGGTCTCGACTCGGCTATGCGCCCGGAGAGGTGGCGTGGGAACATTCGGGAAGACCCCTCCTGCCATCGGGCCTGGCCCGCCCAGGACTCTGCTCTGAGCCCAGCTCCGAATCCCTCTCGCTTGCTGTGTCCTCGATGCCCTTCCCCATGCCCACCCCAGGCTGCCAGAGGGACCGGGGGCTTCGCCCCAGATGCAGATGTCCGGCGGGGGTCTCCGAGGGGCAGGCTCCTGTTCTTCATTCATTCAATCGTATTTATTGAGCGCTTACTGTGCGCAGAGCACTGTACTAAGCGTTTAGAGAGTGCCATACAGCAATAAAGAGGGACAAACCTTGCCCACGACGGGCACAGTCACAGTCTAGCGGGCGTTGGTGGGGGGGGGGGGGGGGGGCGGGGGGCAGACATCAAAACAAATAAACAGGCATCAATAGAAATAAATAAAATTATAGAAAGATACATATATACCTAAATGCTGCAGGGCGGAGAGAGGGGGGAAGAGCGAGTCAGGGTGGCAGGAAAGGGAGGGGGAGCTGAGAAAAAGTGGGGCTTAGTCTGGGAAGGCCTCTTAGAGGAGGTGCGCCTTCAATGAGGCTCCTGGGGCGAGGGGCCAGTCGGGGCGTGTCCGGCCTCCCCGGAACCCTCGACGGACCCCTGCTCCCGGGCAGGGCAGCGGTCAGTGTGGAGGCGGGAAGACCTTGAAGATCCCCTACTCCCTGCTCTCAGCGTGAGTGGCAAGGGGCGGGAAGAGAGGGAGACTCGCCGGCTGTTTCCCTGCCCCCGGTTGCAGGAGGGGTCAGTCAGAGAGGCCCGTTAGGGGTCAGTGTCGCTGCGGCCTCCGGCGCCCCTCGCTCGGACCGGGGTCCCCGCAGCCTGGGGACTTCGGGACAGGACCCAGCCCGGCCCCCAGCCCGGGGGGGGCTGGAGAGCAAGGGCCGCGGCGGCGGCTTCGCACCCCCAAGGACTGCCGCTGTGCTCTGTGCCCCGACCCCAGATGACGCGTCCCAGGCCTTCCTGGAGGCGGTGGCCGAGGAGAAGCCGCACGTGAAGCCCTACTTTTCCAAGACGATCCTGGATATCGAGGTGGTGGAGGGCAGCGCCGCGCGATTCGACTGCAAGATCGAGGGTAACGGACCTGCGCCCCCTCCGATCCCCGACACTCCCCCCCCCCCATCTCTGCCCTCTGCCCCTCCGTGACCCGCTGCTCCTCCCCGAGTGCCTGGGCTGGGCCCCTGTGCCATAGGAGCCCCCTCCCTCCGCCCCGCCCCACCCCGCGCCCCTGCCCTCTGTGACTCCCTGCTCTTCCCCGAGTGTCCGGGCTGGACCCGTGTGCTATGGGAGAAACGCCACCCTCTAGGGAGCCCCCTGACCGTCCCTCCTCCCGCTGGCCAGAACCTGGGTCTGGGGAGGTGGGAGAGGGAGGAGGGAGACGAGGAGGAAGATGAGGTGAGAGAGGAGGAGGGAGACGAGGAGGGAGACGAGGAGAGACTCTGTTGGGGATTCCAGCAGCTCCTCCCCCTGGCCCAGGCCCAGCTGGGTATCGGTTTAGGCCCCTTTTCGCAGGGGAAGTCTTTCCCCATTCCCCGCCCCCTCCCCCAATCTGGCCCCGAGCCCCAAATCCGAGCAAGGAGGGCCTGCAGAGCTGTGGAGCCGCGTGGGGGCCGCGTGGGGGTGCGGGCGGAGTGGGATCCAGTCCGGGAGAGTCGGGGACTGGTAGCCCAGGGAGAGACTTTAATCATCATTCTGCTACTGCCACCCCAGGGGCTCCCCGAGTGCAGGCCCCCCTCTACACTGGGGGGGGGGAGGGGTCATTGGGGGGGGCCGGGTCAGCCCTGTCTACACTGGGGGCATCCCGATGGCAGGGCCGGGTCCACCTCGTCTACACTGGGGACTCCCAGAGGGCAGGATAGGGTCTGCTCCATCTACCTCAGGGGCTCCCCCCGAGGGCAGGACCATGCCCCCCCCCCCCCGTCTACACCGGAGGCTCCCCGAGGGCAGGACCGTGTGTCCGTCCCCCCCGCCCCCCGTCTACACCGGAGGCTCCCCGAGGGCAGGACCGTGTTACCCCCCACCCACCCCGTCTACACCGGAGGCTCCCCGAGGGCAGGACCGTGTGTCCGTGCCCCCCATCCCCCGTCTACACTGGAGGTTCCCCGAGGGCAGGACCGTGTTACCCCCCACCCCGTCTACACCGGAGGCTCCCCAAGGGCAGGACCGCGTGTCCGTGCCCTCTGCCCCCGATCTACCCCGGAGGCTTCCCGAGGGCAGGACCGTGTGTCCTTCCCCCCCGCCCCCCGTCTACACCGGAGGCTCCCCGAGGGCAGGACCGTGTGTCCGTGCCCCCCACCCTCCCGTCTACACTGGAGGCTCCCCGAGGGCAGGACCGTGCCCCCCACCCCCGCCTACACTGGAGGCTCCCCGAGGGCAGGACCGTGTTACCCCCACCCACCCACCCCGTCTACACCGGAGGCTCCCCGAGGGCAGGATTGTGTGTCCGCGCCCCCCGCCCCCCGTCTACACCGGAGGCTCCCCGAGGGCAGGACCATGTGTCCGTGCCCTCCGCCCCCGGCCTACCCCGGAGGCTTCCCGAGGGCAGGACCGTGTGTCCGTACCCCTCGCCCCCCGTCTACCCCGGAGACTCCCCAAGGGCCGGCGCCGGCGGCCGGGCCGGGGTCTCCGGGTGTCCCCGGGCCCCGAGGGTCAGCCGGCCTGACGGTCCCCGCCGGGGTGTCTCCGCGTGCCGCAGGCCACCCGGACCCCGAGGTCGTGTGGTTCAAGGACGAGCACTCCATCAAGGAGTCGCGGCACTTCCAGATCGACTACGACGAGGACGGGAACTGTTCGCTGACCATCGCCGACGTGTCCGGCGACGACGACGCCAAGTACACCTGCAAGGCCGTCAACTGCGCCGGGGAGGCCACCTGCGCCGCCGAGCTCATCGTGGAGACCATGGCCGGCGGGGAAGGCGGGGACGGGGGCGGGGGCGGCGGGCCCGGCGCGGGGGGCCTCGATGACCAGGACCAGGAGGAGGAGGAGGAGGAGGAGGAGTGAAGGGGAGGGCCGGCCGGCCGGCCAGGGAAGCCTGCGCCCCCCCCCTCCCCCTCGCCCACCAGACTGCTCCTCCACCATTCCGCAGACCCCCTTCTTAGACCACCTCCTCGCGGGCAGAGCCCCCCGCGCCCGCCCTTTCGCCACCCTCGGTCGGGCCCCCCGTGGGCATTCATCCGCGGGCCCCGGGGCGGGCGGGGGCCGGGCGGTGGGGAGGGGGCATCGGCCCTCCGCCAATCTCCTCGTGGGCAGCGCCGGGCCCAGCTGCCTGGGTCCGGGATCCTCGCCAAGGGGGCAGGATCGACCGGTCCCCCACCGCCCCCGGCCCCCGCCCCACCTCCATTAGGCCCACTTGGCCGTCCGTTGTCCTAACGGGGATCCGCCCACCCCTGCGGCCCCCCCCCCCCCGTTACCCCCACAGGGTTCAGGGCGCCGCGACCCCAGGCCCCGATTTCCGGCCCCCCAAACAGAGAGGAAAATCCAACTTGCTTCCTGACGGCTTCGCAGCCCTTCCCGGCCCCAAACTCCGTGCGGGCGGAGAGCGCCCCGAATCGCAGTCTTTCCAGGGGCCGGGGTCGCGTCTGTCGGATTCCCCCCCACCCCCGCCCCGCAGCGCCTCGCGGGAGGGTCGGGGAGGGGAAGGGGGGGTTCCCCCGAGGACCCACGCCCCCCTTCCCGCCCCTCCAGGACCAACCCCCCCGCAACGACCCCCTGCGGGATTCCCTTGAGGGAGGGGCCAGCGGGGACCCCCACCCCCGCCCTTGCTCGCCGAGGCTCGGCCCGGGCGGGAGCGGGGGGGAGGGGGCTCCCCACGCCCTTGGTCTTTGCTGTATTCGCCGCCCTAGACGCCGTAGAGAGCCGGTCCGCGCCCCCCGCCCCCCGCCCCGTGGCCCCTGTGCCGCCCGCGCCGCGCCCCCCGTCCCGGGCCGGGGGCGGGGTCCCGTCCGGCTTGGCTTTGCCCGCTTGTGTCCGATGGCCAGCTTCGTGTCTGCCCGCCCCCTCCCCCCCCACCGTGCAGCAGTAGGAAAGGCGTTTTATCCGATTTCCAGCATTACAAGAGTGTTTCCTCACCTCGTTTGAGCGCGTGTAGCGGCCGGGAGGGCGCGCGCACGTGCCCGCGCCCTGGGCCCTGGGCCGTCTGGGCTCCCCGCGGGCGCGCGGGGGCGGGGGCGGGGGCGCGCCCCGGGCCGGTGCCCGGACGGACGGACCCCACCGGCCGTGCCAACTCTCACTGTTTCCAAATAAAGAGTCCCACAGAGCGCCCTGCCTCCCTGCCTCCCTCCCCGCCGGCCTCCCTGCCTCCCACCCCTCCGGCCTCCCTGCCGTGGCGTCCGACTTCAGCCTACCCACCCAGGGCGGGACAGACTGGGGAGCAGCAACGCCTGGGAGGGCAGGCTGGGGGACCTGGGGGAGGGAGGTGTAATAATAACGATGGCATTTGTTTGGCGCTTACTATGTGCCAAGCACTGTTCTAAGCGCTGGGGGAGATCCAAGGTAACCGGGTTGTCCCGCACGGGGCTCACAGTCTCCATCCCCATTTTACAGATGAGGGAACTGAGGCACAGAGAAGTGAAGTAGTTTGCCCAAGGTCACGCAACAGACAAGCGGCAGAGGCGGGATTAGAATCCACGTCCTCTGACTCCCAAGCCCGGGCTCTGGCCACTAAACCGCGGGCCGGGGGGCAGACTGGGGTGGGGCCGGGCCGGGGGGTGCAGGCTGAGGGGCGTGGCCCGGGTCGGGGGGTTTAGACTGGGGGTCCGGGGGAGGGAGGAGCAGATTGAGGGGCGAGGCCTGGGCGGGGCGGGGGGTGTAGACTGTGAAGTGCTGCCCGGGGCAACGGGGTGAAGACTCGGGGGAGCGGCCCAGGGTGCAGATTGGGTGTTACGAGGGAGTGCAGACTGGGGGAGGGCGCGGCTCAGAGAAGCAGCACGGCATTCATTCATTCAATCGTATTTATTGAGCACTTACTGTGTGCAGAGCACTGTACTAAGCGCTTGGGAAGTACAAGTTGGCAACATACAGAGACGGCCCCTACCCAACAACGGGCTCATAGTCTAGTCGGGGGAGACAGACAACAAAACATGTGGACAGGTGTCAAGTCGTCAGAACAAATAGAATTAAAGCTAAATGCACATCATTAATAAAATAAATAGAATAGTAAGTATGTACATGTAAAATAAATAGAGTTATAAATCTGTACAAACATATATACAGATGCCGTGGGGAGGGGAAGGAGGTAGGGGAGGGGGGATGGAGAGGAGGAGAGGAAAAAGGGGACTCAGTCTGGGAAGGCTTCTTGAAGGATAGAGCACGGGCCTGGGAATCAGATTCTAATCCTGACTCCACCACTCGTCTGCTGTGTGACATTGAACAAGTCGCCTCACTTTTCTGCACCTCAGTCACCTCATCTGTAAAATGGGGATCGAGACTGTGAGCCCCATGTGGGATAGGGACTGTGCCCAATCCGATTACCTTACATCTACCCCAGCATCCATTCATTCATTCAATCGTATTTATTGAGCTCTTACTGTGTGCAGAGCACTGTACTAAGCGCTTGGGAAGTCCAAGTTGGCAACATATAGAGACGGTCCCTACCCAACAGCGGGGTCACGGTCTAGAAGGGGGAGACAGACAACAAAACAAAACATATTAACAAAATGAAATAAATAGAATAAATATGTACAAGTAAAATAAATACAAACATATACATATATACAGGTGCTGTGGGGAGGGGAAGGAGGTAAGGCGGAGGGGGTGGGGGGAGGGGGAGAGAGAGTATAGTATAGTATAGTATAGCATAGAGTATAGTGCCTGGCACATAGTAAGTGCTTAACAAATTCCACAATTATTATTATTAGTATACTGAGAGTCACAGTCAATGGGGTGGTTGCAGGTTGGTACAATATAACAATAAACAGTGACATTCCCTGTCCATGATGAGCTCACAGTCTAGAGTGGGGGAGGTAGACATCAACACAAATAAAGAAAATTACATATATATACATTAGTGCTGTGGGGCTGGGAAGAGGGAGAAGAGCAAAGGAAGCAAGTCAGGGTGACAACAGAAGGGAGTGAGAAAAGAGGGAAAGTGGGGTTTAGTCTGGGAAGGCCTCTTGGAGGGGACATGCCTTCAGAGAATCAGTGTGGCTCAGTGGAAAGAGCCCGGGCTTTGGAGTCAGAGGTCATGGGTTCACATCCCAGCTCCGACAATTGTCAGCTGTGTGACTTTGGGCAAGTCACTTAACTTCTCTGTGCTTCAGTTACCTCATCTATAAAATGGGGATTAAGACTGTGAGCCCCCCGGGGGGACAACCTGATCACCTTGTAACCTCCCCAGCACTTAGAACAATGCTTTGCACATAGTAAGCACTTAATAAATGCTATTATTATTATTATTATTATTATTATTATTATTATTATTCAGTAAGGCTTTGAAGGGGGAGAGTCATTGTCCATCGGATTTGAGGAGGGAGGGTGTTCCAGGCCAGAGGCAGGATTTGGACCAGAGTTCGGCAGTGAGACAGGTGAGATGGAGGCACAGTGGGAAGGTTAGCACTAGAGAAGTGAAGTATGCTGGCTGGGTTATAGAAGGAGAAAAACAAGGTAAGGTAGGAGGGGCAAGGTGATGGACTGCTCTAAAGCCAATGGTGAGGAGTTTGTGTTAGATACGGAGATGGATACCCCTTCTCCCCAAAACAGTTCTGGGTCTTGGTTTTGCCAACTGGCAACCTGGCCCATATCTCCTCTTGCCTCCAGGACAACTCTACATGGAGTAGACATCCCACCGACACCTCAAACTCAGAATATGCAAAACTGAACCCCTCATCTTCCCACCAAAACCCTCTGTTCCCCCTGACTTTCCCATCCCTGTACCCAACACCACTATCCTGTCTCGGAAGCCTGCAACCTAGGCTTAGTCCTCGATGCCTCTCTCTCCTTCAACCTGCATATTCAATCAGTTACCAAATCCTGTCAGTTCTTTCTTCACACCATCTCCCTTTCTCCAAACAAACTGCTATTTTGCTGATCCAAGCGCTTATCCTAACCCTTCTGGACTACTGCATTAGCCTCCTTCCTGACTTCCCTGCTTCCAGGCTCTTCCTCCTCCAGGCCACACGACACCACATCAGTCAATCAAACAATGGTGTTTATTGAGTGTTCACTGTGTGCAGAGCACTGTACTAAGCACTTGGGAAAGTACACTACATTAGAGTTGGTAATAATAATAATGGTATTTGTTAAGTGCTTACTATGTGCCAAGCACTGTTCTAAGTGCTGGGAAAGATACAAGGTTATCAAGTTGTCCCACGTGGGGCTCACAGTCTTAATCCCCATTTTACAGATGAGGTAACTGAGGCCCAAAGAAGTGAAGTGACTTGCCCAAAGTCACACAGCTGATAAGTGGTGGAGCTGGTATTACAACCCACAACCTCTGACTCCCAAGCCCATGCTCCTTCCACTAAACCACGCTGCAGCTGCCCACAATGAGCTTACAGTCTACAGGGGGAGTCAGACATTACAATAAGTTACAGCTCTGTGTGTAAGTGCTGTGGGATGAATATCTAGTGCTTACAGGGGACAGATCCAGGTGCATAATCAATGAAGAAAGAGCCGGCTGTGTGATCATGATCAAGTCATTTAACTTTTCTAAACCTCAGTTTCCTCATCGGTAAAATGGGGACTAAATGCCTGTTCTCCCTCCTACTAAGACTGCGAGCCCCACATGGGGCAAGAACTGTGTCCAACCTGGTTATCTTGTACCTGCCCCAGTGCTTAATATGGTACTTAGCACATAAGTACTTTCCAAATGCTTAGTACAGTGCTCTGCACACAGTAAGCACTCAAGAAATAGGATTGAATGAATAAATGCTTAAAAACTACCATCATTATCATTATTATTATTACTTCATTCTGATGCCTCCATCAGTTTTCCAAAATGTCATTCTGACACATTTCCCCATTCCTCAAAACTTTTTAAGCATTGCCTGTTCCTCTCTGCATTCAAACAGAAATTCCTGACTACTGGTGTTTAGGCACTCAATCAGTTCTCTCCCATAACAACCCAGTGCACCCACTTCATTCATTCGTTCATTCAGTCATATTTATTAAGTGCTTACTGTGTGCAGAGCACTGTACTAAGCACTTGGGAAAGTACTACACAATAATAAACAGTGACAATCCCTGCCCACAACAAGCTCACCTCCTCTGACTCCAACCTACCCAATGTACCTTGATCTCATCTATCTCATTGCCGACCTCTCACCCACATCCTGTCTTTGGCCTGGAACAGTAAGCACTCAATAAATACGATTGAATGAATGAATGAACAAATACCACAAATACCGCTAGCCTGCTAAAATCACATCTCCTGCAAGAGGTCTTCCCCAACTAAACTCTCATCTCCAGGTCTTGGCCCTCCCTTACATACCCTAAGAACTTGGATCTCTATCCTTTAAGCACTTTGTTCCTATCCCCAGCCACACAACACTTGTGTAAATCATCATCATTGATGGTATTTACTGAGTACTTACCGTATGCCCAGCACTGTACTAACAGCTTGGGAGAGTACAATACAACAGAATCAGTGGACACATTGCCTGCCCGCAATGAGTTTAGAGTCTAGAGGGGGAGACAGATATTATTATGAATAAATAATTTATAATATATAGTTTATAGATATGTACAGAAGCAGAGTGGTCTAGTGGGTAGAGCACAGGCCTGGGAGTCAGAAGGACCTGGATTCTAATCCTGATTCTGCCCCTTGTCTGCTATGTGACCTTGGGCAAGTCATTCATTCATTCATTCATCCAATTGTATTTATTAAGCGCTTACTGTGTGCAAAGCACTGTATTAAGTGCTTGGGAAATAACAATAAACAACAACAAAAAGAAGTGACATTCCCTGCCCATAATGAGCTCACAGTCTGGGGGCTGGAGGGAGACAGGCATCAGTACAAATAAACAGACATCAATACAAGTAAATAAAATTACAGATATATACATAAGTGCTGTGAGACTGGCGGGGAGGGAAGAGCAAAAGGAGCAAGTTAGGGTGATGCAGAAGGGAGATGAGGGAAAGTGGGGTTTAGTCTGAGAAGGCTCTTGGAGGAGACATGCCTTCAATAAGGTTTTTGAGCGGGGAAAGTCATTGTCTGTGGGATTTGAGGAGGGAAGGCTTTCCAGGCCAGAGGCAGGACATGGGCCAGGGGTCAGTGGTGAGACAGATGAGATGGAGACACAGTGAGCAGGTTAGCACCAGAGGAGCAAAGTATGCGGGCTGGGTTGTAAAAGGAGAAAAGTAGGGTGAGGTAGGAGGGTGCAAAGTGATGGACTGCTTTAAAGCCAATGGTGAGGAGTTTTTGTTTGATATGGAGGTGGATAGGCAACCACTGGAGATTTTGAGGAGGGGGGTGACATGTCCTGAATATTTTTGTAGAAAAATGATCCAGGCAGCAGTGTGAAGTGTGAACTGGAGTGGGCAGAGACAGGAGGTTGGGGGGCCAGCAAGGAGGCTGATGCAGTAATCCAGGTGGGTTAGAATGAGTGATTGCATTAACGTGGTAGCAGCTTAGATGGAGAGGAAAGGGTGGGTTTTAGCAATTTTAGGTAATGACTGTGATGGGATCGGGGCTGGGGGGATCTGGTTGATGGGGCTGGTGGGTATCACTGGGTGACACTCCATCTGTGGAGAAGTTGGGGCCAGAGTCCCCGAGTTCCAGCTAGAGGGTGATGGGGCTGGTGCCCCAGGTTTCAGAGGTGGATAGGGAACCACTGGAGATTTTTGAGGAGGGGAGTGACATGTCCTGAACATGTATGTAGAATGATTTGGTGACGGATTGAATCAAGGATAATGCCAAGGTTATGGGCTTGTGATCCAGAAAGGATGGTGGTGTCATCTACAGTGATGGTAAAGTCAGGGAGAGGAAGATAAGGAGCTCTTTTTCAACATGTTAAATTTGAGGTGATGGGAGGACATCCAAATAGAGATGTCTTGAAGGTAGGAGGAGAAACAAGCTTGGAGAGAGGGAGAGAGATCAGGGGAGGAGATGTAGGTTTGGTTATCATCCGCATGGAGATGGAAGCTGAAGCCGTGGGAGTGAATGAGTTCTCCAAGGGAATGAGTGTAGATGGAGAATAGAAGGAGACTTCCGTGGGCCTCAGTTACGTCATCTTTAAAATGGAGATTAAGACTGTGAGCCCCAGGAGGCCTTCCCAGACTAAGCCCTCTCCTTCCTCTCCCCCTCCTTCCTCTCCCCCTCCTCCCTCTCCCCATCCCCCCACCCTATCTCCTTCCCCTCCTCACAGCACCTGTATGTATGTTTGTACATATTTATTACTCTATTTTACTTGTACATATTTACTATTCTATTTATTTTATTTTGTTAATATGTTTTGTTTTGTTGTCTGTCTCCCCCTTCTAGACTGTGAGCCCGCTGTTGGGTAGGGACCGTCTCTATATGTTGCAAAGTTGTACTTCCCAAGCGCTTAGTACAGTGCTCTGCACACAGTAAGCACTCAATAAATACGATTGAATGAATGAATGAATGAATGTGGGACATGGACTGTGTCTGATCTGATTATCTTGTATTCTTTCCAGTGCTTAGTAGGGTGCCTGGCACACAGTAAGTACTTAAAGACCATAAAAAAAGTGCAATGGGGTTGAGGGTGGGGCAAATAAATGCTCAAAGGTCACAAACCGCAGCACATAGACGACACAGAAAGGAGAGGGAGCTGGCGAAAAGAGGGTTTGAGGAAGGTAGAAAAATTTTTATACCCTGAGGCTTTTGCTATCTAGCCACTGACATCTGTTGCCACCTCCGCACATTCCTGCAGCCAAAATCTGGGTCTCAAGAGGTCAGGGCGGAGGGAGTTGGTAGTAGAAATTCATTCATTCATTCAATTGTATTTATTGAGCGTTTACTGTGTGCAAGGCACTGTACTAAGCGCTTGGGAGAGTACAATATAGCATCAGACACATTCCTGATCACAGTGAGCTCACAGTCTAGAAGGGGAGACAGATATTAATATAATGTCCTTAGACTAAAGGTGCTTAATAAATCCCACTGATTGACTGGGAGGAGGAGTCAGTCCATCAGGGAAGTTACCAGGGAATACCTGTGGTCCCTTCTGCATCACGCTTGCACTTGGATTTGCACCTTTATTCACCCCTCCCTCAGACTCACAACACCCATGCCCATATCCCTCATTTATCTATTCATATTGATGTCTGTCTACCCCTCTAGACTGTACGCTTCTTTTGGGCAGGGAACATGTCTACCAACTCTGCTATATTGTACTCTCCCAAGCCCGTAGCCTCTCCCAAGCCCGTAGCACAGTGCTCTGCACACAGTAAGTGCTCAATAAATATGACTGATTGACTGATTGGAAAAGGCAGGAAGAAGGAGAGGCCCCCAGGGCAGGGGGTCGGGGAGGGTTTCCCTGGCCTGGCACCCCTGCTGCAAAGTGGCCTAGTGGAAACAGCCTGAACTGGGAGTTAGAGGACCTGGGTTCATTCATTCATTCAGTTGTACTTATTGAGTGCTTACTGTGTGCAGAGCACTGTATTAAGCACGTGGAAAGTGCAATACAGCAATAAAGAGAGACAGTCCCTGCCCACAACAGGCTTATAGTCTAGGGTTGGGGGGAGACAGACATCAAAACCAGTAGACAGGCATCAGAATAAATAAATAGAATTATAGATATATACATATACACATAAGTGCTGTGGGTCATTCATTCATTCATTCATTCAATCGTATTTATTGAGCGCTTACTGTGTGCAGAGCACTGTACTAAGTGCTTGGGAAGTACAAGTTGGCAACACAAAGAGATGGTCCCTACCCAACAGTGGGCTCACAGTCTAGAAAGGGGTTACAGAGAACAAAACAAAACATATTAACAAAATAAAATAAATAGAATAAATATGTACAAATAAAATAAATAAATAGAGTAATAAATATGTACAAACATATATACATATATACAGGTGCTGTGGGGAGGGGAAGGAGGCAAGGTGGGGGGGGATGGGGAGGGGGAGGAGGGGGAGAGGAAGGAGGGGGCTCCATCTGGGAGGGCCTCCTGGAGGAGGTGAGCTCTCAGTAGGGCTTTGAAGGGAGGGAAAGAGCTAGCTTGGGGATGTGCGGAAGGGAAAGGGAGGGAAGAGCAAAGAGAGTGAACCGTTCATTCATCAATCAATCATTCAGTCATATTTATTGAGCACATACTGTGTGCAGAGTACTGTACTAAGCACTTGGAAAGTACAATTAGGCAACAGAGACAATCCCTACCCAACAAGGGCTCACAGGTTAGAAGTGGGGAGACAGACAACAAAACAAAACAAGTAGACAAGCACCAATAACATCAATATAAATGAATAGAATTATAGATAGATAGATAAAATTAATAAAATAAATAGAATAATAAGTATGTATATATATATATATGCACAAGTGCTGTGGGGTGGGGAGGGGGTAGAGCAGAGGGATGGTATAGGGGCAATAGGAGGGGAGGAGGAGCAGAGGAAAAGGGGGGCTCAGTCTGGGAGGAGGTGAGCCATCAGTAGGGCTTTGAAGGGCAGAAGTTTGCTAGTTCAGCAGATGTGAGGAGGGATGCATTCCAGGCCAGAGGTAGGACGTGGGCCAGGGGTCGACGGCAGGACAGGCGAGAACAAGGCCCAGTGAGGAGGTTAGCGGCAGAGGGGCGGAGTGTGCAGACTGGGCTGTAGAAGGAGAGAAGGGAGGGGAGGTAGGAGGGGGCAAGGTGATGGGGAGCTATGAAACCAATAGTGAGGAGTTTTTGCTTGTTAAGGAGGTTGATAGGCAACCACTGGAGATTTTCGAGGAAGGTGGTGTCATGCCCAGAACGTTTCTGTAGAAAGATAATCTGGGCAGCGGAGTGAAGTATAGACTGAAGGGGGGAGACACAGGAGATTGGGATATCAGAAAGGATGCTGCTGTAGTAATCCTGTCGGGATATGATGAGTGATTGTACTAACAAGGTTGCGGTTTGCTTGGAGAGGAAAGGGCGGATCTTGGCAATGTTGTGAGGGTGAGACCGGCAGGATTTGGTGACAGACTGGATGTGTGGGGTGAATGAGAGAGCGGAGTCAAGGATGACACCAAAGTTGTGGGCTTGTGAGTAGAGGTGATGTGGAAGGGAGGGGGAGCTGAGGAAAAGGGGGCTTAGTCTGAGAAGGCCTCTTGGAAGAGGTGCACCTTCAGTAGGGCTTTGAAGGGGGGAAGAATGACTGTTCATTCATTCATTCAGTCAGTCATGTTGATTGAGTGCTTACTGTGTGCAGACTACTGTACTAAGCGCTTGGAAAGTACAATTCAACAATAGAGACAATCCCTGCCCACACCGGGCTTGCAGTCTAGAAGGGAGGGAGACAGACATCAAAACAAGTAAACAGGCATCAATATAAATACATAAAATAACAATAATAATAATAATAATAGTGGTATTTGTTAAGCATTTACTATGTGCAAAGCACTGTTCTAAGCGCTGGGGGAATACAAGGTGATTAGGTTGTCCCACGTGGGGCTCACAGTCTTAATCCCCATTTTACAGATGAGGTAACTGAGGCACAGAAAAGTTAAGTGACTTGCCCAAAGTCACACAGCAGACAAGTGGTGGAGCTGGTATTAGAACCCATGACCTCTGACTCCCAAGCCTGTACTCTTTCCACTGAGCCACGCTGCTTCACGCTGCTATTATAGATATATACACGTCAAAAGAAGTAAAAAGGAATCAATATAAATAAATAGAATTATAGACATGTAGATTTATACACAAGTACTGTGAGAAGCAGTGTGGCTCAGTGGCAAGAGCCCGGGCTTTGGAGTCGGAGGTCATGGGTTCGAATCCCAACTCCGCCACATGTCTGCTGTGTGACCTTGGGCAATTCACTTTACTTCTCAGAGCCTCAGTGCCCTCATCTGTAAAATGAGGATTAAGACTGTGAGCCCCACATGGGACAACTTGATCACCTTGTATCCCCCCCCAGCGCTTAGAACAGTGCTTTGCACATAGTAAGCGCTTAACAAATACTGTCATTATTATTATTATTATCATTATTATTAAGTACTGCGGGGCGGGTGGGGGAAGAGCAAAGGGAGTGAGTCAGAGCGTTGTGGGGGGAGGGGGATCTGAGGTAAAGGGGCTTAGTCTGGGAAGGCCTCTTGAAGAAGCTGAGCATTCGGTAGAACTTGAAGAGTTTGGCAGATTTGAGGAGGGAGGGCGTTCCAGGCCAGGACATGGGCCAGGGGTCGACAATGGGACAGGATTGTTACAACATTAGTACAATCACTCATCATATCTCGACTGGATTACTGCATCAGCATTCTTTCTGATCTCCCAACCTTTTGTTTCTCCCCACTACAGTCTGCATGTCACTCTTCTGCCCTATCTTTCTACAGAAACATTCTGGGCATGTCATGCCCTTCCTCAAAAATTTCCATTCATTCATTCATTCAATCATATTTATTGAGCACTTACTGTGTGCAGAGCACTGTACTAAGCACTTGGGAAGTACAAATCGGCAAAATATAGAGACGGTCCCTACCCAACAACAGGCTCACAGTCTAGAAGTGGTTGCCTATCAACCTCCTTATCAAGAAAAAACTCCTCACTATTGGCTTCAAAGCTCTCCATCCCCTTGCCCACTCCTACCTCACCTCCCTACTCTTCTTCTCCGTCCCAGCCCGTACACTCCACTCTGGTGATGCTCACCTTCTCACTGGGCCTTGTTCTCACCTGTCCCACCATCAACCACTGGCCCACATTCTACCTCTGGCTTGGAATGCCCTCCCTCCTCAAATCCTCCAAATAATTACACTTCCTCCCCCCTTCAAAGCCCAACTGAAGACTCACCTCCTCCAGGAGGCCTTCCCAGACTAAGCCCCCTTTTCCTCAGCACTCCTCCCTCCCACATCGCCCCAACTCCCTCCCTTTGCTCTTCCCCCCTCCCCACCACACAGCACTTGTATATAAATGTACATATCTATAATTCTAATTATTCATATTAATGTTGGTTTTATTTATTTTGATGTGTATATATATGTACATCTAATTCTATTTATTTATATTGATGCTATTAATAATAATAATAATGATGACATTTATTAAGCGCTTACTATGTGCAAAGCACTATTCTAAGTGCTGGGGAGATTACAAGGTGATCAGGTTGTCCCATGGGGGGCTCACAGTCTTAATCCCCATTTTACAGATGAGGTAACTGAGGCGCAGAGAAGTGAAGTGACTTACCCAAAGTCACACAGCTGACAATTGGCAGAGCTGGGGTTTGAACCCATGACCTCTGACTCCAAAGCCCGTGCTCTTTCCACTGAGCCACGCTGTTTTGATGCCTGTCTCCCCCTTTCTAGACTGTGAGCCCATTGTGGGCAGGGATTGTCTCTCTTGGTTGCTAAATTGTACTTTCCAAGCGTTCAGTACAGTGCTCTACACACAGTAAGCACTCAATAAATACAATTGAATTGAATTGAATTGAATTCTAACCCCGGCCCCCCCACGAGCATGCTGTGTGACCTTGGGAAAACCACTTCACCTCTCTGGGCCTCAGTCGCTTCTCAGCATGTTCTGCACCTAAAATTCAATAAACACTATTGAGGGATTGTTTGGTTACTTAGCACAGCCTAGATGACTAACTCTGTTTTTCTAAATAAATATTATATTAGAGCCAGAGTAACTCTCACAGATTCTCCACAGATTCTCTAGGGATCCCTGTTAACCTTTACTAGTACGCACAGTTGTGGCATGTTTCAAGCAATGTGGGTAGAGATCACCTTATTCTACCCTCTCAAACACTTAGTACAGTGCTCTGCACCCAGTAAATACTCAATAAATGCCATTGATTGACCATGCTCAGCTCTGCAGCATTTTAAATCCTTAGCTGTAATTTATTTCAATAACTGTTTCCCCCACTAGACTGTAAGATCCGTTTTTACAACGGAGCTCAACAGGAAGAGCACGGGCTTTGGAGTCAGAGGACATGGGTTCAAATCCTGACCCCGCCAATTGTCAGCTGTGAGACCTGGAGCAAGTCACTTAGCTTCTCTGTGCCTCAGTTCCCTCATCTGTAAAATGGGGATGAAGATTGTGAGACCCCCGTGGGACAACCTGTTCACCTTGTATCTACCCAGCGCTTGGAACAGTGCTTGGCACATAGTAAGCGCTTACCAAATGCCATCATTATTATAATTATTATCTGTAAAATGGGGATTGAGACTGAGAGGCCTTGTGGGACATGGACTGGATCCCACCCGATTGTCCTGCAACTCCCCCGTGGCCTAAGGCAGTGGAGGGGGCTGAGACTGTGAGCCCACTATTGGGTAGGGACTGTCTCTATATGTTGCCAACTTGTACTTCCCAAGAGCTTAGTACAGTGCTCTGCACACAGTAAGCGCTCAATAAATACGATTGATGACGAGGAGCTGAACCTTGGCTCTCGCTCCTCGCCCCCTCTCCAGACCACGCCCCACCTCAGACCCCCCCCCCCGCTCCCTCGTCGGATCCCGCCCCTCCCCGGGCCCCCGCCCCCTAGCCAGGGCCCGCCCCCTCTCCGGGACCCCGCTCATCATCATCATCAATCGTACTTATTGAGCGTTTACTGTGTGCAGAGCACTGTACTAAGCGCTTGGGAAGTACAAGTCGGCAACATATAGTGACGGTCCCTACCCAACAACGGGCTCACAGTCTAGGGGAGGAGAGAGACAACAAAACAAAACATGTGGTCAGGTGTCAAGTCATCAGAATAAATAGAAGTAAAGCTAGATGCACACCATTGACAAAATAAATAGAATAGTAAATATGTACAAGTAGAATGAGTAGAGTAAAACATCTGTACAAACATATATACAGGTGCTGTGGGGAGGGGAAGGAAGTACCCCTCCCCACAGCACCTCCCCACTGATGATGATTGATGAAGGAAGTAGGGCGGGGGGGAATCAATCAATCAACCAATCAATCGTATTTATTGAGCAGTTACTGTGTGCAGAGCACTGTACTAAGCGCTTGGGAAGTACAAGTTGACAACATATAGAGATGGTCCCTACCCAACAGTGGGCTCACAGTCTAGAAGGGGGAGACAGGGAACAAAACCAAACATATTAGCAAAATAAAATAAATAGAATAGATATGTACAAATAAAATGAATAAATAAATAGAGTAATAAATATGTACAAACATATATACATATATACAGGTGCTGTGGGGATGGGAAGCAGGTAAGACGGGGGATGGAGGGGGGGAGGGGGGAGAAGAAGGAGGGGGCTCAGTCTGGGAAGGCCTCCTGGAGGAGGTGAGCTCTCAGTAGGGCCTTGAAGGGAGGAAGAGAGCTACCTTGGCGGATGTTGGGAGGGAGGGCATTCCAGGCCAGGGGGAGGACGTGGGCCGGGGGTCGATGGCGGGACAGGTGAGAACGAGGCACAGTGAGGAGGTTAGCGGCAGAGGACCAGAGGGTGCAGGTTAGACTGGAGAAGGAGAGAAGGGAGGTGAAGTAGGTGGGGGCGAGGTGATGGACAGCCTTGAAGCCGAGTGTGAGGAGTTTTTGCCTGATGCGTAGGTTGACTGGTAGCCACTGGAGATTTTTGAGGAGGGGAGTAACATGCCCAGAGTGTTTCTGCACAAAGATGATCCGGGCAGCGGCATGAAGTATAAACTAAAGTGGGGAGAGACAGGAGGATGGGAAATCAGAGAGGAGGCCGAGGCAGTCATCCAGTCAGGATAGGATGAGAGATTGAATCAGCAAGGTAGCGGTTTGGATGGAGAGGAAAGGGCGGATCTTGGCGATGTTGCGGCAGTGAGAGCGGCAGTTTTTGGTGACGGATCTGATGTGAGGGGTGAACGGGAGAGCGGAGTCGAGGATGACACTAAGGTTGCGGGCTCGTGAGACGGGAAGGATGGTAGTGCCGTCTACAGTGACGGGAAAGTCAGGGATTGGGCAAGGTTTGGGAGGAAAGATAAGGAGTTCAGTCTTGGACATGTTGAGTTTTAGATGGCAGGCAGACATCCAGATGGAGACGTCTTGAAAGCAGGAGGAGACCTGAGCCTATAGGGAGGGAGAGAGATCTGGGGCAGAGATGGAGATTTGGGTGTCATCAGCGTCGACATGATAGTCTTTTAGACTGTGAGCCCACTGTTGGGTAGGGGCTGTCTCTATATGTTGCCAACTTGTACTTCCTAAGCGCTTAGTACAGTGCTCTGCACACAGTAAGCACTCAATAAATACGATTGATTGATTGAAGTAAGGCGGGGGGGGGATGGAGAGGAGGAGGAACAATATGTTTTGTTTTGTTCTCTGTCTCCCCCTTCTAGACTGTGAGCCCACTGTTGGGTAGGGACCGTCTCTAGATGTTGCCAACTTGTACTTCCCAAGCGCTTAGTACAGTGCTCTGCACACAGTAAGCGCCCAATAATTTGTTACTCTATTTATTTATTTATTTATTTTCCTTGAACATATCTATTTTATTTTGTTAGTATGTTTGGTTTTGTTCTCTGTCTCCCCCTTTTAGACTGTGAGCCCACTGTTGGGTAGGGACCGTCTCCATATGTTGCCAACTTGTACTTCCCGAGCGCTTAGTACAGTGCTCCGCACACAGTAAGCGCTCAATAAATACGATTGATGATGATGATGTTGCCAACTTGTACTTCCCAAGCGCTTAGTACAGTGCTCTGCACACAGTAAGCGCTCAATAAATACGATTAAATGAATGAATGAATGAATGAATGAATGAATGAATGAATGAGAAGGGGGTGGTCCACCGTGTCGAAGGCAGCTGGGCCCCGCCCCCTCTCCGGGCCCTGCCCATGAAGACCAGTGACGTATGAAGGGGGGCGGTGATTGGCCGCCGGGAGGCGTGACGCAGGACGTGGCCTGACGTCAGAGGGAGGCAGCCAGGCCCCGCCCCCTTCAAGCCCCGCCCCGTCGCTCGGGCGGTCGGCGCACGCGGAGCGGGAGCGGGAGAGGTAGCGGGGCCCGGCCTAGCCCAGTTCAGCCCGACCCTTCCCTTCCATTCCCTTTTCCCTTCCATTCCCTTTTCCCTTTCCTTTTCCCTTCCATTCCCTCCCCTCCCCTCCCCATGGCGGCCACGGCGGCGGCCGTGGCGGACGAGGGCGGCGGCGGCGGCGGCGTTGGGCGGGCCGGTCCCGGCGAGCCCGGAGCCTCCCGGAGGAAGAGGGGCCCGGGCCCGCTGGCCACCGCCTACCTGGTCATCTACAACGTCGTCATGACCGCCGGGTGAGGGCCGGGCTGGGGTGGGGCTGAGGGGCCCGAGGAGGGGGAGAATAATAATAATAATAATGGCATTTGTTAAGCGCTTACTATGTGCAAAGCACTGTTCTAAGCGCTGGGGAGGTTACAAGGTGATCAGGTTCAAGCTCTCATCCTATCCCGTCTGGACTACTGCATCAGCCTTCTCTCTGATCTCCCCTCCTCCTGTCTCTCCCCACTTCAGTCCATACTTCATGCTGCTGCCCGGTTTGTCTTTGTCCAGAAACGCTCTGGGCATGTTACTCCCCTCCTCAAAAATCTCCAGTGGCTACCAGTCAATCTGCGCATCAGGCAGAAACTCCTCACCCTGGGCTTCAAGGCTGTCCATCCATCCCCTCGCCCCCTCCTACCTCACCTCCCTTCTCTCCTTGTCCAGCCCACCCCGCACCCTCCGCCCCTCTGCCGCTAATCTCTTCTCCGTTAGGCCTCGTTCTCGCCCGTCCCGCCATCGACTCCCGGCCCACGTCATCCCCCGGGCCTGGAATGCCCTCCCTCTGCCCATCCGCCGAGCTAGCTCTCTTTCTCCCTTCAAGGCCCTACTGAGAGCTCACCTCCTCCAGGAGGCCTTCCCAGACTGAGCCCCTTCCTTCCTCTCCCCCTCGTCCCCCTCTCCATCCCCCCGTCTTACCTCCTTCCCTTCCCCACAGCACCTGTATATATGTATATATGTTTGTACATATTTATTACTCTATTTATTTATCTTGTACTTATCTATTCTATTTTATTTTGTTAGTATGTTTGGTTTTGTTCTCTGTCTCCCCCTTCTAGACTGTGAGCCTGCTGTTGGGTAGGGACTGTCTCTATGTGTTGTCGACTTGTACTTCCCAAGCGCTTAGTACAGTGCTCTGCACACAGTAGGCGCTCAATAAATACGATTGATTGATTGATCAGGTTGTCCCACGGGGGGCTCACAGTCTTCATCCCCATTTTCCAGATGAGGTAACTGAGTCCCAGAGAAGTGAAGTGACTTGCCCAAAGTCACCCAGCTGACAAGTGGAGGAGCCAGGATTTGAACCCCTGACCTCTGACTCCAAAGCCCGGTCTCTTTCCACTGAGCCACGCTGAGAAGGAGGGTGGGGGGTCCCGGGAGAGTTGGGGAGCAGGCTGAGGGCCTGAGGGTCCCGGGGGAGGTGGGGAAGAGTCTGAGGGGCTGGGGGACCGCGAGGAGAGGGAGCCGGGAGGGGCCGAGGAGGAGGAGGCTGGGGGCCCCGGGGGAGGTGGGGAGGAGGCTGCTGAAGGACCGAGGGGAAGGGGTTTGGGGACCTAGAGAGGGGGAAGCAGCGTGGCCTAGTGGGCCAGAGGACCTGGGTTCTAATCCCGGCTCCGCTCCTTGTTTGCTGTATGACCTTGGGCAAGTCATTTCACTTCCCTGTGCCTCAGTGACATCTCTGTAAAATGGGAATTAATAATGCATTTATTAAGCTCTTACTATGTGCAGAGCACTGTTCTAAGCGTTGGGGAGGTTACAAGGCAATCAGGTTGTCCCACAGGGGGTTCACAGTCTTAATCCCCATTTTACAGATGAGGTCACAGAGGCACAGAGAAGTTAAGTGAATTGTCCAAAGTCCCACAGCTGACGATTGTCGGAGGGGACATTTGAACCCATGACCTCCGACTCCAATGCCCGGCCTCTTTCCACTGAGCCAAGCTGCTAAGACTGTGAGCCCCATGTGGGACACACATTTACCCCAGTGCTTCACACGGTGCCTGGCACATAGTAAACACTTAAGAAATACCACAATTATTATTATTGGGGAGGTGTTGAGGCATCCGGATGCGGGGGTGGGGGGGTGGGAGGATGTCTTGGGGGGTCTGTAGAATTGGCTGAGGGTAAGAGAAAATGGGAGGGAAGTAGCGGTGAGAACTGAGGGGCAGTGGGTTGGGGAGTCTAGGGGCAGGGGTCTGCCATTGATTCCCTGGGGTGCAGGCTGGGCATGGGTGCTGGGAGTGTATGGTGGGAGCGGAGGGGGTCCTGGGTCTGTCGTAGGAGGGACTGGGGCGGAGTGGCCTGGGGAAGGGGAAATTGGAGGGGTGGGAAGGAAGCGATGATAAAAATCATCATCGTGGAATTGCTAAGCGCTTACTATGTGCAAGCGCTGTACTAGGTGCTGGGGTCTTGTCTTTTGCCGTCAAGTTGTTTCCGACCCATAGCGACACCACGGACACATGTCTCCCAGAATGTCCCGCTCTCCATCTGCAGTTGTTCAGGTAGTGCATCCAAAGAGTTTTCTTGGTGAAAATACTAAAGTGGTTTACCATTGCTGCCTTCCGCTCAGTAATAATAATAATGATAATGGTGGTATTTGTTAAGAGCTTACTACGTGCCAAGCACTGTTCTAACCACTGGGGAGGATACAAGATTATCAGGTTGTCCCATGTGAGGCTCCCAGTCTTCACCCCCATTTTACAGATGAGGGAACTGAGGCTCAGAGAAGTTGTGACTTGCCCAAAGTCACACAGCTGACAAGCGGCAGAGCTGGAATTAGAACCCATGACCTCTGACTCCCAAGCCCGGGCTCTTTCCACTGAGCAACGCTGCTTCAACTTGAGTCTCCGCCCTCGACTCCTTCCATACTGCTGCTGCCCAGCATGTGTAGGTGCTGAGGTAGATGCAACCTAATAAAGTCGGAAAACAGTCCATATCCCACGTGGGGCTCTCAGCCCAAGAGGGAGGGGAGACTAGTATTGAACCCTCACTTTGTGGACGAGGAAATGGAGGTACAGAGAAGTTAATCAGTTGTAATTGTTGAGCAATTACTGTGTGCAGAGCACTGAACTAAAATAAGCTCTTGGGACAGTACAATATAGCAGAATTGGTAAATAAAGTGATTTACCCAAGGTCACATGGCAGGCAAGTGGTGGACCTGGAATTAGAACCCAGGTTCATGTGCTCATTATCCCTGTTCTTAAGGACCCATAGTCTGTTGTGTGTAGAACACTATCCTGAACTCTTGGGAGAGCACAAAATAATAGTCATTCATTCATTCAATCATGTTTATTGAGCACTTACTGTGTGCAGAGCACTGTACTAAGCACTTGGGAAGTACAAGTTGGCAACATATAGAGACGGTCCCTACCCAACAGCAGGCTCACTGTCTAGAAGGGGGAGACAGACAACAAAACAAAACATATTAACAAAATAAAATAAATAGAATAAATATGTACAAAGAAAATAGAGTAATAAATACAAACATATACAAATATATACATATATACAGGTGCTGTGGGGAGGGGAAGGAGGTATGGCGGGGGGGATGGGGAGTGGGAGGAGGGGGAGGGGAAGGAGGGGGCTCAGTCTGGGAAGGCCTCCTGGAGGAGGTGAGTTCTCAGTAGGGCTTTGAAGGGAGGAAGTAATTATTATGATATTATAATTGTAATATGATCATTATAATTAGCAGGAAGCAGCGTGGATTAGTGGATAGGGCACGGGCCTAGGAGTCAGAAGGTCAAGGGTTCTAATACCAGCTCCGTCACTTGTCTGCTTTGTGTCCTTGGGCAAGTCACTTCACTTCTCTTTGTCCCAGTTACCTTGTCTGTAAAATTGGGTTTGAGACAGTGAGCCCCACATGGGACAGGGACTGTGTCCAACCTGATTATCTTGTATCTACTCCAGCGCTTAATACAGCTCCTGGCACATAGTAAGCGCTTAACAAATATCATGATTGTATCATGATTATTACTTGTTAAGCACTTACTATGTGCTAAGCACTGGAGTAGTTGCAGTTAATCAGGTTGGACACAGTCCCTATCCCACATGGAACTCACAGTCTTAATCCCCATTTTACCGATGAGGTAACTGAGGCCCAGAGAAGTTGTGTTTTAAGATGTTGTGAGGTCACAGCAGACATGTGGCAGAGGTGGGATTAGAACACAGGTCCTTCTGACTCCCAGGCCTGTGGTGTATCCACTAAGCAACACTGCTTCAAAAGAGTTGGTAGATACAATCCCTGCCCTCAAGGAGTTTACAGCCTACTGTGTGCTGAGCTCTTGGGAGAGGACAGTAGAGTTGTTAGACTTGATCTTATAGTCTATTGTGTGCACTGCACTGTCCTGATCCACTTGGAGGAGTACAGCATGATCCCTGCCCTCAAGGAGCTGAAGTCTAGTGGGGAGATGAGACACTGAAATAAATTACAGACCAGAGAAAGAAAGAAAAGGAAAGAGGGACTCACACTCCTTTCCCCTGTAAATCCGTATTACTCCCTCACAGAGATCTCCGCTCTCTGGACCCCACCCATCTTTCGGAACGCCTCACACCCCACCTCGCCGCCCTCTCCTCTCTACCCAGTCTTGATGATCAGATTACTGCTCTCAACTCTACCCTTTCTACTCAGCTAGACTCGCTCGCTCCCCTTTCCCTTCGCCGCTCTCGCACCACTAACCCACAGCCCCGGATCACTGCCACTGTCCGCCTCCTTCGCTCTTATGCTCGAGCTGCCGAACGCTGCTGGCGAAAGTCTAAACACCATGCCAACCTCGTTCACTTCAAGTTTATCCTTTCCTGCCTTAACTCAGCCCTCTCTTCTGCCAGACAAAACTATTTCTCCTCCCTTATTGACACCCATGCCCATCACCCCCGCCAGCTCTTCCGTACATTCAACTCCCTTCTCAGGCCCCCGGTTCCTCCCCCTCCTCCTTCCCTCACCCCCAACGATCTGGCCTCCTACTTCATTAACAAAATTAAATCCATCAGGTCCGACCTCCCCAAAGTCTCTTCCCCCCTTTCTCCAACCCCCCGGCTCTCAACATTCTCTGCTACTCTCCCATCCTTCCCAGTGGTATCCTCAGAGGAACTCTCCTCCCTCCTCTCAAGTGCTACTCCGGCCACCTGTGCTTCTGACCCCATTCCCTCTCATCTTATGAAATCTCTCGCTCCATCCCTTCTCCCCTCCTTAACTTCCATCTTCAACCGCTCACTCTCCACTGGTTCCTTCCCCTCTGCCTTCAAACATGCCCATGTCTCTCCCATCCTAAAAAAACCCTCTCTTGACCCCACCTCACCTTCTAGTTATCGTCCCATATCCCTCCTACCATTCCTTTCCAAACTCCTTGAACGAGTTGTCTACACGCGCTGCCTAGAATTCCTCAACAACAACTCTCTCCTCGACCCCCTCCAGTCTGGCTTCCGTCCCCTTCATTCCACGGAAACTGCGCTCTCAAAGGTCACCAATGACCTCCTGCTTGCCAAATCCAACGGCTCATACTCTGTCCTAATCCTCCTCGACCTCTCAGCTGCCTTTGACACTGTGGACCACCCCCTTCTCCTCAACACGTTATCTGACCTTGGCTTCACAGACTCCGTCCTCTCCTGGTTCTCCTCTTATCTCTCCGGTCGTTCTTTCTCAGTCTATTTTGCAGGCTCCTCCTCCCCCTCCCATCCTCTTACTGTGGGAGTTCCCCAAGGTTCAGTGCTTGGTCCCCTTCTGTTCTCAATCTACACTCACTCCCTTGGTGACCTCATTCGCTCCCACGGCTTCAACTATCACCTCTACGCTGATGACACCCAGATCTACATCTCTGCCCCTGCTCTCTCCCCCTCCCTCCAGGCTCGCATCTCCTCCTGCCTTCAGGACATCTCCATCTGGATGTCCGCCCGCCACCTAAAGCTCAACGTGTCAAAGACTGAGCTCCTTGTCTTCCCTCCCAAACCTTGTCCTCTCCCTGACTTTCCCATCTCTGTTGACGGCACTACCATCCTTCCCGTCTCACAAGCCCGCAACCTTGGTGTCATCCTCGACTCCGCTCTCTCATTCACCCCTCACATCCAAGCCGTCACCAAAACCTGCTGGTCTCAGCTCCGCAACATTGCCAAGATCCGCCCTTTCCTCTCCATCCAAACCGCTACCCTGCTAATTCAAGCTCTCATCCTATCCCGTCTGGACTACTGCACTAGCCTTCTCTCTGATCTCCCATCCTCGTGTCTCTCTCCACTTCAATCCATACTTCACGCTGCTGCCCGGATTATCTTTGTCCAGAAACGCTCTGGACATATCACTCCCCTCCTCAAAAACCTCCAATGGCTACCGATCAATCTGCGCATCAGGCAGAAACTCCTCACCCTGGGCTTCAAGGCTCTCCATCACCTCGCCCCCTCCTACCTCACCTCCCTTCTCTCCTTCTACTGCCCACCCCGCACCCTCCGCTCCTCCACCACTAATCTCCTCACTGTACCTCGCTCTCGCCTGTCCCGCCATCGACCCCCGGCCCACGTCATCCCCCGGGCCTGGAATGCCCTCCCTCTGCCCATCCGCCAAGCTAGCTCTCTTCCTCCCTTCAAGGCCCTGCTGAGAGCTCACCTCCTCCAGGAGGCCTTCCCAGATTGAGCCCCTTCTTTCCTCTCCCCCTCGTCCCCCTCTCCATCCCCCCGCCTTACCGCCTTCCCCTCCCCACAGCACCTGTATATATGTATATATGGTTGTACATATTTATTACTCTGTTTATTTATTTATTTATTTATTTTACTTGTACATTTCTATCCTACTTATTTTATTTTGTTGGTATGTTTGGTTCTGTTCTCTGTCTCCCCCTTTTAGACTGTGAGCCCACTATCGGGTAGGGACTGTCTCTATGTGATGCCAATTTGTACTTCCCAAGCGCTTAGTACAGTGCTCTGCACATAGTAAGCGCTCAATAAATACGATTGATTGATTGATTGATTGATGTATGATTGTGTGTGAATTATACATATGTAGCATGAATACTCTGGGGCTTGAGAATGCCCATGTGCTCAGGTGGCATCTGAGGGTGTAACCTGGGGAGGACTAGCCACCTGCACCCCTCCCCACCCCCACACACTTGTGCAGCCGAAATCTGGGTCTCAAGAGGTTCAGGCTTAGGGAGTTGGTAGCAGAAATTCATTCATTCGTTCAGTCGTATTTATTGAGTGCCTACTGTGTGCAAAGCACTGTACTAAGCGCTTGGGAGAGTACAATATAACAACAAACACATTTCTGCCCACAGTGAGCACGCAGTCTAGAGAGGAGACAGACATTAATATAAATAAATAGATTAAAATTACAAGTATATATATATATCTGTATATGTGTGTGTGTGTGTGTGTATACACACACAAATGTGTTGTGGGGATGGGAGGGAGGATGAATGAAGGAGTGAATAAGAGCGGAGCAGAAGAGGGTGGGAGAAGAGGAGAGGTGGGCTTAGGGAAGGCTTCTTGGAGGAGATGTGCCCTCAATAAGGTTTTGAAATTGTCTATCTTTTGTGATGAGGGAGGGCGTTCCAGGCCAGAGGTAGGAAATAACTGCAAGTTTTCTGAAGAAATCCTCCCACCCTTCTTGCAGCAGGTGGGATTTGGCAAGTAGATAGCCTCACTGCCCCCAGCAGTCAGCGAGATGCCCTGTGGCATCTGAAAGTTTGCCCACTCCCAACCCATGGGCCCCCATCCAACTCTGTCACCCCTTTGGGGAGCTACTGCCTTAGTGACTCAACAGGTCGGGCCAATCAGACAGACTACCTCTTATCGGCTTGTCTCTGTTATAATGGATCAGCCAGCCAATGGTATTTATTCAGCGCTTACCGTGAGCAGAGCACCATACTAAGTACTTGGGAGAGTACAGTATAATAGAGTTGGTAGACACTTTCCCTATCCACAACAAGCTTTCAGTCTAAAGGGAAAGACAGACATTCTGTGAAGTAATCAGTCTGCCAGGGTTTAGCTCTCTAGCTAGCTGGGGTTCCCCTGTCTCTGAACTTGGCTCCTTGAGGCAGGTTTCCATCAGAGGAATTTCTTCAAACTGTTAAAATCAATCAGTGGTATTTGTTGAGCTCTTACTGTAGGCAGAGCACTGAAATAATAATACTAATTGTGGTATTTAAGCGCTTACTATGTGCCAAGCACTGTACTAAGCATTGGGGTGGATACAAGCAAATCGGGTTGGATACAGTCCCTGTCCTACATGGGGATAACAGTCTCAATCCCCATTTTACAGACGAGGTAACTGAGGCAACGAGAAATAAAGTGACTTGCCCATGGTCACTGTACTAAGCACTTGGGAGGCTACAGTAAAACAGGTTGATAGACCTTGCCCATAAGGAGCTTACAGTCTAGTGAAAGAGACAGGCATTAAAATAAATTATAGATGTGGACATAAGTACTGAGGGGGTGAATATCAAGTGCTTGAAGTGTACAGATCCATGTGCCTGTCATGGTATTCGGATTTTTTTTTAGTTTTGTTTTTTAAATGGTATTTGTTAAGCGTTTACTATGGGCCAAGCACTGTACTTAGCCCTGGGATAGATACAAGCTCATCAGGTTAGACACAGTCCATGTCTCACTTGGGGCTTTCAGTTTTAATCCCCATTTTAGAGGTGAAGTAACTGAGGCACAGAGAAGTTGTGACATGCCCAAGGTCACACAGCAGAAAAGAGGCAGAACTGGCTTTAGAACCCAGGTTACGTGCTTATCATGGGCCAAGCA
Organism: Tachyglossus aculeatus; assembly: GCF_015852505.1. Lineage (NCBI taxonomy): Eukaryota > Metazoa > Chordata > Mammalia > Monotremata > Tachyglossidae > Tachyglossus > Tachyglossus aculeatus. The sequence goes on along the minus strand of NC_052066.1, from coordinate 916,577 downwards.
CTGTATTAGGAGCTGGGGTAGATACAAGATAATCAGGTTGGACACAATCCCTGTACAACATGAAGTTCACCCTTTAAGTAGCCGGGAGAAAAGGTGTTGACTCCACATTTTACATATGAGGAAACTGAAACTGGGATTAGCTGGAGAAGCAGCGTGGCCAGGTGTTGACTCCACATTTTACATATGAGGAAACTGAAACTGGGATTAGCTGGAGAAGCAGCGTGGCCTCATAGAAAGTGCGGAGGCCTAGGAGTCAAAGGACCTGGGTTCTAGTCCTGTCTCTGCTGTATTTCTGCTATGTGACCTTGGGCAAGTCACTTAACTTCTCTGTGCCTCACTTACCTCATCCGTAAAATGGGGATTGAGACTGTAAGCCCCATGTGAGACAAGAATTGTGTCCAACCTGATGAGCTTGTATTTACCCCAGGGCTTAGTACAGTGCCTGGCCCATAGTGAGCACGTAACAAATACCATTTAAAAAACAAATGGAGTGAAGCATGCTGCCTAGGCTGTAGAGGGAGAAAAGTGAGGTTGGTTATGGGAGGGAGAGCTCACTGATAGCCTTGAAAGCCAGTGGTGAGGAGGGTCTTGATATGGAGGTGGTTAGGTTTTAAGGAGTAGGGAGATGTGTGCAGAACAGTGTTTTAGGAAAATGATCCAGGAAGCAGCATGAAGTTTGGGCTGGGGGTGGGTCGAGGCTGGGGGCAGGGAGACCAGTGAGAAACTCTCACCATGAATGCCGCCGTTGTTGGTCTTCTCGGGGGCTGACGTGAGCTTCCCGGACCAGTCTCTCTGTCCCCGACCTTGCCCTCTGCCTTGCTGAATTCCTTCCTGTTGGTTCCCTGCCTGTGCATTGCGCAGGCAGAAACCTCTCTGCGGGCAAGGCTCCTCCTAATCAATCAATCAATCGTATTTATTGAGCGCTTACTGTGTGTAGAGCACTGTACTAAGCACTTGGGAAGTACAAGTTGGCAGCATATAGCCTCCTATAGCCTCATATAGTCCTCCTAGCGTGGACTGGGTTAGGCAGGGGGCCTTTTGTCTCTCTGAGGGTGTCCAGGTACCAGACTGTGCTTGGGAGGAGGGGGGACTGACCGCTTTAGGGGAGTTGGTTAGACAAAGGGCAGAAGAGGGGGCTGACCCCTCGGCCTTCCTCTAGCCCACGTTGCCCGGACAGAACCTGACTGCCACACTTTTGTCTACCGAGGCAGGCTGGGGCCCCGGACCGACCGGGGTTAAGAGCTCGGGCCTCAGGCTGCCGCCCCGCTCCCTGAGCCCCATCTCTACCCCGCCCCCTGGGCAAAGCCAAAGTCCCAGGGAATGTTGTGCAATGGTCAGTCTAAGCACAACAGGCAGGCTCGTGTCCTTGGGTGAGGCCAGCTTCATTTCGGTGGTGGATAGGCCTACAGTCCCAACTCTGGGCTCTCTGGACACCCCAGGCGAGGCCATTCGACTGCCAGTCAACTCAACCCCCTCAGCTCCAGCCCGACTCACCGATCTGTACCTCTCCCTCTTTGGCAGGTGGCTGGTCATCGCGGTCGGTCTGGTCAGGGCGTTCCTGGCCAAGGGGGACTACCACAGCCTCTACTACTCCGTGGAGAAACCGCTGAAGTTCTTCCAAACAGGAGCTCTCCTCGAGGTGGGTCCTGCTCCCTGGATGTCTGCACCCTGGGAGACACAAGGGGTATCGTCTTGGCCGGGTGGGCTTGTGGGGAGAGTGGACAGAGGGGCCGCTGGACCTCTTAGATTTGTGCTTCCATATGCCCTGGTGCCATTTATGGTGACTGGGGAGGAAGGCAGAGGACGCTTCTCCTGTAGGCCCACTGGCTGGTCTGTGGGGCCAGGGAAGGAGGTGCTGACAGCCAGTGACCCCAGCTCAGGCCCAGAGCTGGAGTCCACTGCCCTCTGGCCTGCTGGGTAGTCCCCGCAACTGGCCTCCCTCTCTGCCCACCCAAGTCTCCTTTCAGTCAGTTTCCCGGGGGCCTGCAGCTTCCATACCTTGATGGGGCAGGCCAAGATTGTCTGCCTCAGGCCAGGATCCAGCCTCCATATCTTCTGGGGAAAAAATCATCAGAGGTGCTTAGTACAGTGCTCTGCACACAGTAAGTGCTCAATAAATACCGTAATTGTTTTATCATCATCATAGGAGCAGCATGGCCTAGCGGATAGAGCACAAAAATCTCCAGTGGCTACCAATCAATCTGCGCATCAGGCAGAAACTCCTCACCCTGGGCTTCAAGGCTCTCCATCACCTCGCCCCCTCCTACCTCACCTCCCTTCTCTCCTTCTACTGCCCAGCCCGCACCCTCCACTCCTCTGCCGCTAATCTCCTCACTGTACCTCGTTCTCGCCTGTCCCGCCGTCGACCCCCGGCCCACGTCATCCCCCGGGCCTGGAATGCCCTCCCTCTGCCCCTCCGCCAAGCTAGCTCTCTTCCTCCCTTCAAGGCCCTGCTGAGAGCTCACCTCCTCCAGGAGGCCTTCCCAGACTGAGCCCCTTCCTTCCTCTCCCCCTCGTCCCCCTCTCCATCCCCCCATCTTACCTCCTTCCCTTCCCCACAGCACCTGTATATATGTATATATGGTTGTACATATTTATTACTCTATTTATTTATTTATTTATTTATTTTACTTGTACATTTCTATCCTATTTATTTTATTTTGTTGGTTTGTTTGGTTCTGTTCTCTGTCTCCCCCTTTTAGACTGTGAGCCCACTGTTGGGTAGGGACTGTCTCTATGTGTTGCCAATTTGTACTTCCCAAGCGCTTAGTACAGTGCTCTGCACATAGTATGTGCTCAATAAATACGATTGATTGATTGATTGATTGATTGAATAATAGTAATAATAATAATAGTAATAGTAATGGTATTTGTTAAGCGCTTACTATGTGCCAAACACTAATCTAAGCGCTGGGGTAGATACAAGGTTGTCAGGTTATCCCACTTGGGGCTCACAGTCTTAATCCCCATTTTACAGATGAGGTAACAGGTACAGAGAAGTCAAGTGACTTGCCCAGAGTCACACAGTTGATCGGTGGCGGAGCTGGGATTAGAACCCACAACCTCTGACTCCCAAACCCGTGCTTTTTCCACTGAGCCACGCTGCTTCTCTGGGGATTAATACTGTGAGTCCCTCATGGGACATGGACTGTTCCCAACCTGATGTATCTACCCCAGTGCCTGGCACATAGTAAGTGCTTAAATACCATAAAAAAAATTAAAAAAAGTCACTTTGCTTTCCTGTGCCTTAGCTTCTGTAAAATGGAGATTCGGTGCCTGCTCTCCCTCCTACTTAGTCTATGAGCCCTATGTGGGACAGGGCCTGTCTCTGATGTGATGAACCTGTATCTACCCCAGTGCTTAGAATAATAATAATAATTACGGTATTTGTTAAGCACTTACTGTGTGCCAAGCACTTTTCTAAACACTGGGGTAGATACAAGGTAATCAGGTTGTCCCACATGGGGCTTACAATCTTAATCTGCATTTTCCAGTTGAGGTAACTGAGGCACAGAGAAGTTAAATGGCTTGCCCAAGGTCTCACAGCAGACATTTGGCGGAGCCAGGATTAGAACCCGCATCTTCTGACTCCCAAGCCCTTGCTCTTTCCACGAAGCCACGGGGTTGACACAGAGTAAATGTTTAAATACCATAGTAATACTGACTATGGTACTAAACCCAAATGTGTGGTCAGTGCTGGGTAGATCTAAAGTGATGTGGTTGGCCACAGTGTCCACTCCTCCCAGTCCCGGCTCAAGTCGGATATCCTTTGCTCCCCCAGGACCACACCAGCCTCCCACCACCCATTCCACCAGCAGGGCCTCGGCCGGAGAAGGGCGGCCCTCCCCTTCTCCGTCCCCCGCTGCTCCTCACCCCAAGGGCCGGGTTCCTGTGGGACCTCACCTGTCTGGGCCCAGGCTCTACCCTGAGGGTCCCCACCACCCACACTTTCCCCAGGGGGCCGGGCCCTGCTGGCCTCGGAACCCAGAGAAACAGAGAACCCAGAGAAGCCTGGCCCTGGAAAGTGGAAGGACCTGGATTCTAGTTCTGGCTCCACCATTTGTCTGTTGGGTGACCTTGGGCAAGCCACTTCACTTCTCTGGGCCTTAGTGCCCACATCTGGAAAATGGGGACTAAGACTGTGGGCCCCATGTGACACATGGACAGTGTCCAACCTGATTAAGCACTGGGGTAGACACAAGCTAAGCAGGTTGGACATAGTCCCTGCCCCACATGGGGCTCACAGTGTTAACCCCCATTTTACAGATGAAGGAACTGAGGCCCAGAGAAGTGAAGTGACTTGCCCAAGGTTACATAACAGACATGAGAAGCAGCGTGGCTCAGTGGAAAGAGCCTGGGCTTTGGAGTCAGAGGTCACAGGTTCAAATCCCAGCTCCACCACTTGTCAGCTGTGTGACTTTGGGCAAGTCACTTAACTTCTCTGTGCCTCAGTTACCTCATCTGTAAAGTGGGGATTAAGTCTGTGAGCCCCACGTGAGACAGTTTGATTACTGTGTATCTACCCCAGCGCTTAGAACAGTGCTTTGCACATAGTAAGCGCTTAATAAATGCCATCATTATTATTATTATTATTATTATGTAACAGAGCTGAGATTGGAACATGCTATTGATGCCTGTCTACTTGTTTTATTTTGTTTTTTTGTCTGGCTCCCCCTTCTAGACTGTGAGCCTGTTGCTGGGTAGGATTGTCCCTGTTGCCAGGTTGTACTTTCCAAGCGCTTAGACAGTGCTCTGCACACAGTAAGCGCTCAATAAATACAATTGAATGAATGAACCCAGGACCTTCTGACTCCCAGGCCCGGACTCTATCCACTAAGCCACGGTGCTTCTCTGCCCTGTCTCTTTACTCTCCCAAGCCCTGTGTCCCTTGCTTTCCACTTTCCCACTGCCTGGAACTTCCTTTGCAGATCAGAGACACCTCAGCTTTTCCCACCTCTTTCAGATCCCTCCTCCTCCAGGAAGCCTTCCTCAATGACCCAACTCCCTTCAGCCAGCTCGATTGCTGTGGAACTCATTTACCCCTTCCTTAGTGCTCATGCATTTTTTTTTTAACATTCCAGGTGTAAATATCAGTGTTATTTTTGAGCAGCTCATGTGTGCAGAGCACTCTGCTAAGTGTCTGAGAGAGTGCCCAGAGCTAAGAGTAATAATCCCTGCCCTCAAGGACCATATGTCTGTAGACTGTAAACTCATTGTGGGCAGCGAATGTGTCTGCCAACTCTCCCATGTGCTTAGTACAGTGTTCTGCACATAGTAGGCACTCAGTAAATAGCACTGTTGATGATTGTTGGTGGAATCATTTGTGTTTTTTACGAGTGCTTACTCGTTTGTTTAGGGCTTACTGTGTGCTGGGCACTGTTCTAAGCACTGCGGTAGATAGAAGTTAATCAGATTGGACACAGTCCATGTGCCCTGTAGGGCACACAATTTATACATTCATTCAGTCATATTTATTGAGCACTTACTGTGTGCAGAGCTCTGTACTAAGTGCTTCGGAAGTACAAGTCAGCAACGGACAGTTGGGTAGAGACAGTCCCTACCCAACAGTGGACTCACAGTCTAGAAGGGTAGACAGACATCAAAACAAAACATGTAGACAAATGTCAAAATCATCAGAATAAATGGAATTATAGCTATATGCACATCATTAACAAAATAAATAGAATAGTAAACATGTACCAGTAAAATAAAGTAATACATCTGTACAAATATATACAAGTGCTGTGGGGAGGGGAAAGAGGGCAGAGGAGTGGGGGTGGGGAGGAGGTAACTGAGGCCCAGAGAAGTGAAATGACTTGCCCAGGGTCACCAAGCAGGCAAGTGACAGAGCTGGGATTAAATTAGTTGGGGAAGCAGCATGGTTTAATGGATAGAGCACGGGCCTGGAATTCAGAGGGACCTGGCTTCTAATCCCAGCTCCACCACTTGTCTCCTGTGTGACCTTGGGCAAGTCATTTAATAACAGTCATAATAATAATTGTTTGATTTGTTAAGTGCTTACCATGTGTTCAGTGCTTACTGAAGCACAGAGAAGTGAAGAGACTTGTCCAAGGTCACACAGCAGGCAAGGGGTGGAGCCGGGAATAGAACCCATGACCTTCTGACTCCCAGGTTCGTGCTCTATTTACTACACCATGCGGCTTATCCACGCCTCAGTTACCTCATCTGTAAAATGGGGATTGAGACTGTGAACCCACTGTGGGACAGTCCCTGTATCCAGCCTGATTATTTTGTATCTACCCCATCTCATAGAACATGTTAAGCACTTAACAAATACGGTCATTATTGTTATAACCCAGGTCCTCTTTCCACTAGGCTGTGCTGCTTCTCCAGTATTTCTCTAGAACCACTGGTACTGTTACTGCTAGCAGTTCATTCAGTCGTATTTATTAAGCGCTTACTGTGTGCAGAGCACTGCACGACACACTTGGGAAATTACAATACAGCCGTAAAGAGTGACAGTCCCTGCCCACAACAAGCTCACAGTCTAGAGGGGCGAGACAGACGTCAATACAAATAAATAAAATTACAAATCTATACATAAGTGCATTGGGGCTGGGAGAGAGGGGAAGAGCCAAGGGAGCAAGTCAGGGCAATGCAGAAGGGAGTGGGAGATGAGGAAAAGTGGGGCTTAGTCTGGGAAGGCCTCTTGGAGGAGAAGTACCAGCAATTCTCTGAGGCCCATTAAGCGGCAAGCCGGGGCTGAAGCTGGCCGGAGTCTGCCCTGTAGCATTGCCCAACCGGCTCAGTGCTGAACAGGAACACTTCGACTTGTACTTCCCAAGCGCTTAGTACAGTGCTCTGCACACAGTAAGCTCTCAGTAAATACAATTGAATGAATGAATGAATGAATGCTGCTCATCTGGCCACCAGAGGGCGAAAAGCCTTCCCAGCGATCCTGGCAGTGCCCCCTTACTGGCTATCATCCTCTTTCATGAGGGGGTCTGCAGCCCACCTCTCCTTTCCCACTTTCCCCTTCCCCGCCACACACTAGCCTGGCTCAGGGTTCTGTTTTTTTGTTTATTTGTCTCTTTTGTTTTTTCATGGTATTTAAGTGCTTACTGTGTACCAGGCGCTGTACTACTACTACTACATTGCCAAGATCCGCCCTTTCCTCTCCATCCACACCGCTACCCGTCTTGTTCAAGCTCTCATCCTATCCCGTCTGGACTACTGCATCAGCCTTCTCTCTGATCTCCCATCCTCGTGTCTCTCCCCACTTCAATCCATACTTCATGCTGCTGCCCGGATTGTCTTTGTCCAGAAACGCTCTGGGCATGTTACTCCCCTCCTCAGAAATCTCCAGTGGCAACCAATCAATCTGCGCATCAGGCAGAAACTCCTCATCCTGGGCTTCAAGGCTGTCCATCACCTCGCCCCCTCCTACCTCACCTCCCTTCTCTCCTTCTACAGCCCACCCCTCACCCTCCGCTCCTCCGCCGCTAATCTCCTCACTGTACCTCGTTCTCGCCTGTCCCGCCATCGACCCCTGGCCCACGTCATCCCCCGGGCCTGGAATGCCCTCCCTCCCAGCATCCGCCAAGCTAGCTCACTTCCTCCCTTCAAGGCCCTATTGAGAGCTCACCTCCTCCAGGAGGCCTTCCCAGACTGAGCCCCTTCCTTCCTCTCCCCCTCGTCCCCCTCTCCATCCCCCCATCTTACCTCCTTCCCTTCCCCACAACACCTGTATATATGTATATATGTTTGTACATATTTGTTACTCTACTTATTTATTTATTTATTTTACTTGTACATATCTATTCTATTTATTTTATTTTGTTAGTATGTTTGGTTTTGTTCTCTGTCTCCCCCTTTTAGACTGTGAGCCCACTGTTGGGTAGGGACTGTCTCTATATGTTGCCAATTTGTACTTCCCAAGCGCTTAGTACAGTGCTCTGCACACAGTAAGCGCTCAATAAATACGATTGATGATAAGATTGATGATAATAATAATGATGACATTTATTAAGCACTTACTATGTGCAAAGCACTGTTCTAAACACTGGGGAGATTACTAGGTGATCAGGTCGCCCCACGGGGGAGTTCACAGTCTTAATCCCCATTTTATAGATGAGGGAACCGAGGCCTAGAGAAGTTAAATGACTTGCCCAAAGTCACACAGCTGACAGTTGGCGGAGCGGGGATTTGAACCCATGACCTCTGACTCCAAAGCCCGGGCTCGTTCCACTGAGCCACGCTGCTTCCCTGTACTAAGTACCGGAGTAGATACAAGTTGGTCAGGTTGGGCACTGTCTCTGTCCTACGTAGGGCTCACGGTTTTGATCTCAAGGAAGCAGCGTGGCCTAGTGGTTAGAACCAGGGCCTGGGCATCACAAGGACCTGGATTATAATCCTGACTCTACCACTTATCTGCTGTGTGACGTTGGGCAAGTCTTCTCTATGCCTCAGTTATCTGTAAAATGGGGATTAAGACTATTAGCCCTATGTGGAACAGGGACTATGTCCAACCCGATTACATTATATCTACCCCAGCACTTAGTACAGTGCCTGGCACATTCATTCATTCAGTCGTATTTATTGAGCGCTTACTGTGTGCAGAGCACTGTACTAAGCACTTGGAAAGTGCAGTTCGGCAACAGATACAGGATAAGCAGCATGGTGTAGTGGATAGAGCACGGGCCTGGGAGTCAGAAGGTCATGGGTTCTAATCCCAGCTCTGCCACTTGTCTGCCGTGTGATGGGGATTGAGACTGAGCCCCACGTGGGACAGGAACTGTGTCCAACCTGATTTGCTTGTATCCACCCCAGCACTTAGTACAGTGCCTGGCACAAAGTAAGCGCTTAACAAATACCATAATTATAATAATAAGTATTATTATTAGTTAGCACTTAAATATTATTATTACTATTGATCCCCATTTAACAGATGAGGTAACTGAGGCACAGAGAAGTGAAGTGACTTTCCGGGTGTAGCCAGTGGCTGCTGCCTGGCCGCAGAGTGTCCGGCGAGGGTCAGGGAGCTCTTGGGCAGCAGCCCGAAGGCACAGAGGGGCACGGGTAGCTGCTGGGGTCCCATGTGTCGGTGCAGGCGGGCTGGTTCCAGGGGAGTGGTGGGGGCACCTCGCTCACAGCCTTTTTTCTCTGTTTCTCCCCCTCCTCTAGATTGCGCACTGTGCTGTGGGTAAGTGTGAACCTCTTTTTCTACGCTTTGTAGACAAGCAGGCTTAGGCTTTCAGGCAGGCCCCCAAGTCCCATCGAGGCCATGATGGCAGGTGGCCGGGGGTGGGGGCGGGGGCTGAGCCCCTGGTCCAGCAGACTCCACGAGCTGTCTCGTGGCCTGGAGTCAGGGGCTCTGGGGCGGCAGGCTGGGGACTCCGTAGGGCTGGAGGCCCTTTGTGCAGAAACGCTCTGGGCATGTTACTCCCCTCCTCAAAAATCTCCAGTGGCTACCAGTCAACCTACGCATCAGGCAAAAACTCCTCACTCTTAGCTTCAAGGCTGTCCATCACCTCGCCCCCTCCTACCTCACCTCCCTTCTTCCCTTCTGCAGCCCAGCCTGCACCCTCAGCTCCTCTGCCGCTAACCTCCTCACTGTGCCTCGTTCTCGCCTGTCCCACCGTCGACCCCTGGTCCACATCCTCCCCCTGGCCTGGAATGCCCTCTCTCCCCACATCTGCCAAGCTAGTTCTCTTCCTTCCTTCAAAGCCCTACTGAGAGCTCACCTCCTCCAGGAGGCCTTCCCAGACTGAGCTCCCTCCTTCCTCTTCCCCTCCTCCCCCTCCCCCCTGCCTTACCTCCTTCCCCTCCCCACAGCACCTATATATATGTATATATGTTTGTACATATTTATTACTCTATTTTACTTGTACATATTTATTCAATTTATTTTATTTTGTTAATATGTTTTGTTTTGTTGTCTGTCTCCCCCTTCTAGACTGTGAACCCGCTGTTGGGTAGGGACCGTCTCTATATGTTACCAACCTGTACTTCCCAAGCGCTTAGTACAGTGCTCTGCACACAGTAAGTGCTCAATAAATACGATTGAATGAATGAGGGTGGTGGGATGAGGGGCTCTGGGAGCGGCAAGGTAGGGGCATTGTGGATTTGGGGGTAGGGTGATGGGCTTGGGGGATTCTGGGAATGGTGGGCTGAAGCTTTGGGCAAAGAGCAGAAGTAGTGTGGTCTAGTGGATAGCACCCAGGCCTGGGAGTCAGAAGGACCTGGGTTCTAATCCCAGCTCTGCCATTTGTCTGCTGTGTGACCTTAGGCAAGTCATTTGACTTTATCCATGCCTGTTACCTCGTAAAATGGGGTGGAAGACTGGGAGCCCCATGTAGACTAAGTGCAATCTGAGTAACTTGACCAGAGGCCGCCCCATGCACGGCTCCCTGCTCCTCAAACCCCCCCCCCCCCCCCAGTGGTGGCCCTTACCCCTCTGCGTCAATCAGAAACCCTTTGCCATTGGCTTAAAAGCCCTCCGTCAGCTCGCCCCCTCACATAGCCCGCTGCTCTCCTGCTACGGCCCAGTTGGCGTGCAGCACTCCTCTAACGCCAACTTTCTCACCAATTCTCGCACCCTTCTGTCTCACTGCCAACCCCTTACTCCCTCTCCTTGGTTGGGCCAAGCCCGGTTATAATAATAATAGTAATAATAATGGCATTTATTATGCGCATACTATGTACCAAGCACTGTTCTAAGCACCGGGGTAGAGAAAAGGTAGTCAGGTTACCCCACGTGGGGCTTACAGTCTTAATCCCCATTTTACAGGTGAGGTGACTGAGTCACAGAAAAGTTAAGTGATTTGCCCAAAGTCACCCAGTTGATAAATGGCAGAGGCAGGATTAGAACCCATGACCTCTGACTCCCAAGCCTGTGCTGTTTCTACTAAGCCATTAAGCCACACTGCTTCTCTGCATAGACACCAATGGGCCACATGCAGTGCCCAGATGGCACAGGGGTGCAGAGATGGCAGGCCCAGGTCCCCTGGCGTATGCCCCCGGTATTTGGCAGCAGGGGGCAGTGCCAGGCTGAGATTAGTGTGGGCCCAGGAGCCAGGCTGAGCGCGCTGGAAGAATCAGGTGAGTTTGTGGGGGCGGGAGGTGTAGGTGGGGCCCGCCCCCCGTGTCCCCAAGGGAACGCAGCGCTGTGCTGGCTGTCAGCCGCCCCCGCTCCGGGCGCCACCCCCAGCCCCATTCCCCTCCACCCCACCAGCGCTTGGAGCCTGCGGCAGAAATATCGGGGAGCCCGTGTTCACCCTCGCCCCGAATTGGCCTTGACCACAAAGGCCTCCGTGGGGCCCTGCCAGCACCTGGTGGTCCCAACCCTCCCCTCCTTCTGGCCCCCAATCCCAGCCCGCCCATCCTCACAGTCAGTCAGACAATCACTGGTATCTGTTGAGTGCTTACTGTGTGCAGAGCGTTTTAACTGAGTCCTTGGGAGAGGACAGTACAACAGAATTGGTAGACACGTTCCCTGCCCACCACCATCTCATAGTCTCGAGTCTCAACCTGGCCATCATCCCAACCCCTTCCTTCCCCTTTGCCTCCCCTTCCTTTTCCCCCCCAGTCTCAGCCCTCCCCTCTTTCTTCCCCCTGCTCCCCTCCACCGACCCCTGCCCCTCCTCTTCTCCCCATCGACCCCCACCTCTGGAGAATCTTTGCTTCCCTCCCAAGTGCCTCAGGGACCAGGACGGTTTTCTTTCTGGGAAGGTCCCTTCCTCTCATCAACAGCGTCCATGGACAAATGTAGAATTTCTGTCGATGGTGTGACCAGGCGTTGGCAGTCTTGACTGAGTGCCCACTGGGCGCAACACACTGTACTGAGTGCTGGGAAGGTAGAATAGAAGTAGCAGGAACAATGCTAATATTTATATTGTGTCCACTGTACGCCGAGCACTGGCCTGAGCTCCCAAGGAAGAAAACAAACACGGTCCCTGGCCTGCACGGGGCCGCCAATCTTAGTGTGATAAAAGGTGACGAAACAGTAAAAACGGAAGAGACGAGCCTGAGGAGGAATCTAGGCTGGAGTCAGCGGTGCGTTGGGGCTGGAGGAGCGGCGTTCCTGGTGTTCCCAGCTCTCCCGTCCCAGTCCGATCACCACAGCACTCATGGCCAGGGCCTCCCCAGCATTCTGAGGAGGAGGAGAAGGAGGCCTTGCATGCAGCCGCTGTTTGAGCCAGCCTGGGGCAGGGTGTCCCAATCGGGGAGGGGAGACACGTCTCCCACCTGGATGGCTCACTCAGCTGCCAGCGAAGTCCTGTTCCCTGCCCACAAGGAGCTCATACCGTGACAGGGGACATGGAACATCTCCCCGTTGGCTTTGAAGCCATCCATCAGCTCACCCCCTCCTACCTCACCTCACTGCTCTCCTACTCCAGCCTACTTACTGTGCTTCCATCTCATCTGTTTCACCCCTGCGCGTACAAACTCCACACCTTCATATCCGACAGACCACCACTCTCCCCATCTTCAGAGCTGTACTAAAATATCATTATCATCATTGTCGTCAATGGTATTAACAATAATAATAATAATAATGGCATTTATTAAGCGTTTACTATGTGCAAACACTGTTCTAAGCACAGGGGAGGTTACACGGTGATCAGGTTGTCCCACAGGGGCTCACATTCTTCGTCCCCATTTTACAGATGAGGTAACTGAGGCACAGAAAAGTTAAGTGACTTACCCAAAGTCACACAGCTGACAGTTGGCAGAGCCGGGATTTGAACCTGTGACCTTTGACCCCAAAGCCTGGGCTCTTTCCACTGAGCCACACACAGTAAGCAGTGCAGTGCAAGCACTTGGCAGCTTCCTCTTTCTATAATTTATTTTAATGTCTGTCACCCTGGTTAGATTGCAAACTCCTTGAGGGCAGGGATTGTGTCAACTCTATTTTTTTCTGCTATCTCTTAAGTGCTTATTATGTAACAGGCACTGTACTAAGCGCAGGGGCAGATACAAGCTAATCAGATTGGATCCAGTCCCTGCCCCACATGGGGCTCACAGTGTTAACCCCATTTTAAGATGAAGTAACTGAGGTGAAGAGAAGTAAAGTGACTTGCCCAAGGTCACCCAGGAGACAAGTGGCAGAGCTGGGATTAGAACCCAGGTCCTTCTGACTCCCAGGCCTGGGCTCTGTCCAAGCACTTAGTACAGTGCTTGGTACACAGAGAAGCAGCGTGGCTCAATGGAAAGAGCACGGGCTTGGGAGTGAGGTTATGGGTTCAAATCCTGGCTCCACCAGTTGTCAGCTTTGTGACTTTGGGCAAGTCACTTAACTTCTCTGGGCCTCAGGTACCTCATCTGTAAAAAGGGGATGAAGACCGTGAGCCCCAGTGGGACAATCTTATCACCTTGTATCCACCCCAGCACTTAGAACAGTGCTTTGCACATAGTAAGTGCTTAACAAATGCCATCATTATTATTATTACACAGTAAGTGCTAAGTAAATACCATTGACTGATACCTGTGTGTTGCTATAGGTAATTGGTAGGCTGATAAAACTCAAACTGTTGGGAATTAATTGGGGGGGGCTTCTTGGAGGCCTTGAACAGGGCCAGGAGAAGGTCAGTAGGGTTAGAGAGGAAGGGTATTCCAGGCTGGGGGGAGTGAAGGTGTGGGAGGGTGGAGAGCAGGAGAAGGTGGGAAACAGCGTGACCTTATGGAAAAAGCTGGATATCAGGGGATCTCGGTTCTAATTCTTGCTTCACCACTTACTGGCTGTGTGACCTTGAGCAAATCACTTCCCTGTATCTCAGTTCCCTCATAAGCAAGATGGGAATTCATTTTCTTTCCTCCCTCTGACTTAGACTGTGAGCGTCATATGGGACCTCTGATCTTGTATCTACCCTAGTGCTTAGTACGGTGTTTGGCACATGGTGCTTTACAAATACTGCTATTACTAGAGCTTAGGAGAGTGAAGAGAGCAAGCTTGGGAGTAGTGGGTGAAGGGAGCCAGTGTGTGGCCAAATGGATGTAGCTCGGCTCTGGGAGTCAGAGTACCTGGGTTCTGATCCTGGTTCTGTTTCTGATTTGCTGTGTGACCTTGGACAAGTCACTTCACTTCTCTGTGTCTCAGTTACCTCATCTGCAAAAGTGTGACCTAGTGGATAGAGCACGGTCCTGGGAGTCATAAAGACCTGGGTTCTAATCCTGACTCCACCACTTCATTCATTCATTCAATCATATTAAGTGCTTACTCTATGCAGAACACTGCACTGAGTGCTTATGAAAGTACAATACAATGAATAGTGACATTCCCTTCCCACAACGAGCTCTCCTTAGACCAGTTACTTAACTTCTCTGTACCCCAGTTACCCCATCTGTAAAATGGGTATTAAGACTGAGCCCCAACGGTGACAGGGGCTGCATCCAACTCAATTACTTTGTATCTACCCCACCATTTAATATAGTGCCTGACAGTAAGTGCTTAACAAATACTGTAAAAAAAAAAAAGGAGGACAGAGAGTGGAGAGTCTGGGAGCCAGTGGTCTGGAGGGTCCACTCGATGTGGAGGGAGACGTGGTAGAGGAGCAGAGAGATATGTGGTGAGTGGAGTTTCCAGAAAGTGATGTGAATGACTCTGCAGGTGACTCTAGCCCCAAATTCTCTCCTTCTCCTCAATCGCACATCTCTGTCTACCAACTCTGTTGTATCGTCCTCTCCCAAGGGCTTAGTACAGTGCTCTGCACATAGTAGGCACTCAGCAAATCCCGAATGATTGATTGATCAATCTCTTCGTGCCTCCAGGGCAGTTCTGTGTGGTTGTCCTGCTGACACACCAAGCTCCACTTGTCCAAAATGGAGTCCTTCGTATTTCGTCTTTGCCTTCCTCTCAAAAATCCTGTCCTCCCCGCTAACTTTCCCAATGCTGTTGACAACACTACCATCCTCCCTGTCTCTCAAGCCCACACCCTGGCATTATCCTCGACTCATCTCTTTCAACCTGCATATTCAGTCAATCACCAAAGCCTGTCAATTCTTTCTTCACATTTTTAAAATCCTCCCCATCCAAACTGCTCCCACGTTGATCCGAGCTCGTCATATCCCATCTCCACTCAATTGCATCAGCCTCCTCATTGACCTCCCTGCCTCCAGCCTCTCCAATCAGTACTTCTGCTGCCCAGACCACTTTTCTAAAACTTCTTTTTGCATCCATCTCCCCACTCCTCAGAAACCTGCAGTGATTACCCATCCATCGCCACTTCAAATAGAAACTCCTCACCTTTGGCTTTAAGCCTCTTAATCAACTCTCCCTCCTACTTTTTCTGTCTCATCTCTCGCTATATCCCAGCTCACATGCTTTGCCCCTTTAATGCCAACCTACTCATTGTGCCTCTCTCACCATTGACACCTTGCTTGTGGCCTCTCCTTTACCTTCAACTCTCTCCCTCTCTCAATCTTCAAAGCCTTAGTTACTTCAGTTTTCTCCAAGAAGTCTTCCCGGAATCGTCTCTCATCGAGCCATCCTGTTTCTCCAGCTCCTGCCATTCACCTGAGTTCTTGGGTTGCCACCCTGCTCAGCACTCATGTATATGCTCTTTTTCTCTATTGCATCCCCCTGCCTGTAAATTATTTTAGTGTCTGCCTTCCCCCTGTTGGATTGTCAAGAGCAGGGATCATGTCTACTAACTCTGTTGTGCTCTCCCAAGTGTTCAATGCAGTGCTCTGGCCCGAGTACGTGTTCAATAAATGTTTGACTGATGGCTGATGCAGGCAGTAGTATGGAGAATGGATTGGAGGGAGAGGGAGAGGCCGGAGGCAGGGAGGCCAGCTAGGAGGCCATTTCATTTCTGTCCCTTCCTGTGGCGTTTGTGTTTAGGGCCAATGCCAACTACCATCTCTGCACTCTCACCTGACAGTGCCAACTCCCATTGGTGCTGTCCCCTCCTCGTCTTTACCGATCTATAATAATGATGGTATTTGCTAAGCGCTTACTATGCGCCTATAATAATGATGGTATTTGTTAAGCGCTTACTATGCGCGAAGCACTGTTCTAAGTGCTGAGGTAAGATACAAGGTAATCAGGTTGTCCCACGTGGGGCTCACAGTCTTAATCCCCATTTTACAGATGAGGTAACTGAGGCACAGAGAAGGGAAGTGACTTGCCCAAAGTCACACAACTGACAAGTGGCGAAGGTGGGGTAAGAACCCACGACCTCTGACTCCCAAGCCCGTGCTCTTTAATAATAATAATGGTATTTATTAAGCGCTTACTATGTGCAAAGCACTGTTCTAAGTGCTAAACCATGCTGCTTCTCTACCCCCTTCCCACCTTTGAGTCCCCAGGAATTTCCGAGTTCCCCTTTGAGCAGGTATCCTCGTGGGCACAGCCCGGCTGAGAGAGGGAGTCTGTGGGGCCGGCCAGCGGGGTCACCGTACACTGTGAGCCAGCTGTTGGGTAGGGACCGTCTCTATATATTGCCAACTTGTACTTGCTAAGTGCTTAGTACAGTGCTCTGCACACAGTAAGCACTCAATAAATACGATTGAATGAATGAATGAATGAATCTCAACGGTTTCTCGTTCCCCAGGGATCGTCCCCTCTTCGGTGGTACTGACATCCTTCCAGGTGATGTCCAGGGTGTTCCTGACCTGGGCAGTGACTCATAGTGTCAAGGAGGTGAGTGCTAGGCCACCGCTGGGCCAGGGGCCAATTCAGTCCATCTCTCCTGTCCCCCCCTCATCCTGCCCACCAGCCACTCGCTGCTGAGGCAGCGACCCCTTTGAAAGTGGCGGCAGTGTGACTGGGAGGTCCCTGTTCTTGTGGACTGGGTGGACCCAGGGTCCTGGTTCTAGTGTACCAGGCTGGGTGGCTGGGTCCTGGTTTGGGGTGGACTGGGCTGGAGCACTTAGGGTCTCCAGTCTAGTGGATGGGACCGGATCCTGGGGTCCTGGTTCTGCACTGTGTGGCCAAAAGGACTCGGAAGGGAATTGTCCTTGCCTCTCATAGCCGGAATCTACCTCTCCACCCAGCCCCCACCACGGCCATCCACAAGGGTCCAGCGACTCAAGCGTCCCCCTTCCCCCACTCATTCCCCTTCTCCCATCCCCCCTTGTCCCTGTTCCTCCTTCCCCACCCCCTCCAATTCCCATTCCCCCTTCCCCTCATCCCCCGTCTTGTTCCTTCATTCCTGCTTTCTCTTGTGTTATCCACATCCCCCTCCTGGGATGAAGAGACTTGGTTTTACATATGAAAGCACTTAGGTAAAAGTATTCCACTTTAATCAGCCCCATGACATTCCCTGACACAAATCTTTCTTCCTTCACTTCAGCTCTATTGTCACGTAGGGTTTTCAGAGTTCATCAGGACTCATTTCAGGGCCTGCCTAGGAGGAGAACAAGTAAAACCCGCCCGGAACGCTGTACGGGATCGGACTGCTCTCCCTGGAACACCGCCCCGTCTTCCCGCAACCTCCTCGCTGGCCGGAGTGGGCTGCCATGGCCTCTCCCCTCGGGGAGGGTGAGGGTGTGCAGTGCATGCTTGTGCCCAGCATGTACGTCTGTGGGTGCGCCCATGTGCCTGTGTGTGAGGGGCAGGGGGCAAGCCTTGGGGTCAGGTCCTGCCGTTGCCCCAGGCAGTGGGATGAAGAGGGGGCAGGCCGTCTCCTTCCCTTCGCTCCCCCAAGCCTCCCGGGAGGCTGTGGTCCCAGCCAGGGGAGGGGCCTGCCCGCCCTGCCCCCTGACTGCGTGGTCCCTCCACCCTCCTTGTCCAACACGGGGATCCAAGCTTACACCCAGGTCCCGTGGGTTTCCCTTTGCTGGGTTGACTTGGCTCCAGTCTGTTGATTGATGAGTAGGACTGATCGAGTGCTGGCTCTGTGCAGAGCACTGTGCTGAACAGTGCAAGAGAGTCAGTAGACACGATTTCTGCTCTCGAGGAGTTGAGAGTCAGTGGACTGTAGACTTCCTTCTGGGCCAGAGCCCAGGCTACTACTGCACCCTTCCCAGTGCCCACCATCACTGTTGTCATCATCAGTGGTATTATTGAGTGCTTACCATGTGCAGAACACTCTACTCAGTAATTGGGAGATACAGAGACTGTAGACCCCCATCCCACCCCCGTCATTCCCAGGGCAGGACAACAGACCCCAGGAGGCCCCATTGAGGCCGTTCCCACTCGCTCTCCTGCCAATGTCCCAGAAACCCACCCTGCCGCCCCTTGCTTGGGTTCTGGAGTGAGTTTCTTGCCTCCCGCAGCGAGTCAGCTAGTTTTGCTGCACTGCAAACTCAGAACACCCAGTGGATTTAAGGAGAAGCACACCCCAGCCCCCTGATCCTGCTCTGACAGATGCAGCCCTAGCCAGGGTTGGTTGGCACCAGGGAAGGGCTGGAGCGGAGGGTCTCTGTGGGCAGCTCCCCCAGCTCAGCCTCCCTCTCTGTCGCCCCTCGGCCAAGCTGAGATCCGGGGCCCTGGAAGAAGCAGGGCAGAGGTGCTGGATTCTCTGTCAGCTCCTGACCGGGGCCCCAGGCCACCTGGAGGGAGGGATGATCAGCTGACCGGGACTGTGCAGGCAGGGCCAAGCTGATCTCCCCTCCTTGCTTCCCGGGAGTCAACGTAGGGCCACAGCATGTCTACTAGGTATTGTCCTCCCCCAAGCGCTCAGCACAGTGGACTGGAAGGTCCTTGAGGGCAGGGATTGTGTCTTCTAACTCCTTGGTCCTCCCATGCTCTGGAGGTGGACTTTCCGCAAGCATCCTTGCCTCATCAGACTGTCAGCTCCCAGAGGGTAGGGAGCATGTTCTTTGCTACTGCTCCACCCTCCCCAGTGCCCTCATTATCATCATCATCAGTGGTATTTACTGAGTGCTTGCTATGTGCAGAGCACTCTACCCAGCGCCTGGGAGAGATGGAGCAGCAGCGTGGCTTAGTGGATGGAGCAATGGCCTGGGAGTCAGAAGGTCACGGGTTCTAATCCCAGCTCCTCCACATGCCTACTGTGTGACCTTGGGCAAGTCATTTCACTTCTCTAGGCCTCAGTAAAAAGGGCTTTAGAGTTTGAGCCCAATATGGGTCATGGTCTGTGTCCAACCTGACTGCTTTGTATGTACCCCAGTGCTTAGAACAGTGCCTGGCACATAGCACTGGACAAGTACCATAATTATTATTATTACAGTACGGTAAAACTAAGTTGATAGATGCATTTCCTGTCCATAGCGAGCTTGCAGTCTACATGTGCAAAACACCCAGTACAGGACTCTGTGCTTAGTAAATAGCACAGCGTAACTGACTGAAAAGGCCCCATCCCTGGCTCTCACGGGGAGTGGGGAGGCAGGTCTGGACCAAGTCTGTTTGGGTCAACTAACATCCTGAATAGTGAAGCCAACTTCACTGTTTGAAGATGGGGAGACCAGTGGACCACTGTAGAAGGGGAGGGAGTTTCAGGAAGGAGGGCAGGCGGGCAGGAGCAAGAAGTCAGTGGTGAGAGAAATGAGAATAAGGCCTCTTGAGAAGCAACACGGCCTAGTGGATGGAGCCTGGGCCTGGGAGCCAGAAGACCTGAGTTCTAGCCCTGGCTCTAACACATCTGCTGTATGATCTTGGACACGTCATTTCACTTCTCTGTGCCTCAGTTCACTCATCTGCAAAATGGGGATTAAATACCCCTTCTCCCGATGATCCCTCATGGTGCTTAACAAACACCACTTCTTATTAATGAGTAGGTTGGCTTTGGAGGAGCTTAGCATGTGAGCTGGGGTGTAGAGGGGCGAGAATAGTGGGGAGAGGAGCAAGAACCTTTAAATCTAGCAGACCAGCATTTCTGTTTGATGGAGAGGGGCATGGAAAAAAAACCATTGAAGGTCTCTGAGAGGTGAAGAGGCGTGCCCAGAAAGAAATGTCATAGAAAAAAGAGCCAGGCAATGGAGTGAAGTATGGACTGGAGAGGGGAGAGGCAGGGAGGTCGGTGAGGAGGCTGATGCAGGAGTTGAGACAGGATATGGCAGTTGCTTGGCCAGCATGGTGGCAGTTTGAAAGGAGAGGAAAGGGCAGATTCTAGAGATGTTGAGAAGATAGAACTGGTAGGATTTGGTTACAGGCTGAATATGTGGATTGAAGGAGAGAGATGAGTTGAGGAATGATCAATTGGAGGTATTTATTGAGTGCTTACTCTGGGCAGAGCACTGCAGTAAGCCCTTGGGAGAGAGAACATTGTATTAGAGTTGGTAACAGAGAAGATACTGCCAAAGTTGGGGACCTGTGAGATGGGAAGGATGGTGGTCTGTCTTCGGTGATGGGAAAGTCGAGGGAGGATAGGGTTAAATGGAGTTCTATTTGGGACTTGTTAAGTTTGAAGTGTGGTGGTAGAGGAAGAGATGTCCTGAAGGCAGGTGGAAATGTGAGACTGCAGAGTGGGAGAGAGGTTAGGGCTGGAGAGGCAGATTTGATAGAGATGGAAATTGAAGCCGTGGGAGCCTGGCCTTAGTTCTGTCAGCTGACCTTTTCCGGGGCAGCTTTGACCAACATGCATGCGGGGGTGCTCTCTGGCAGAGGTGGGCATTCGTGGCCAGGACTGGTTTCATCCACACCCTAGGCAGTGTAGTCAGGGTCTGTGGCCAGAAGGTGGCCCCCTCCTCCTGGGTAGGCCAAGACCTGGGTACCGCAGGTGAGCCTTTTGGGGGTGACGGGGCTACCCGCCCCCCCATTTGGATTTATGGAGGGTTAAAAGAGGGTCGAGCCTAGTACCGGTCAGGAGCAGGTGGGAATTGACGGGGAAGGCAGTCAGTGTGCTATCAGTGATGCCCAGCTACTCTGGTCTATTTCTGCCATTCTCTACCACATTCCTGCATCAGATCTGGGCTTCTCAGTCCTGCCCCAGCCCGGTTCCAGCCCTGCCTGGTCCAGCCCATCCCCAGCATGATCCATCCCAAACCAGTGGTTTCCAAGGCATAGGCAGGCCTCCTGTGCTCCGGTGACCATCCCGGCTGGCAGAAAGGCCAAGGAAGCAGGCAGTGCTTGTGCTGGCATTTCAAATTGGGATGGGACTTTGGGATTTGGGAGTGCTCTGGGCTCCTGACCATCTATCCCATGGCCTTCTGGCCCTGGGCACCGTGTCCCAGCAGCTAAAGGAAGCCCACGGAATGCTGAGGAGCCGGGAGAAGGTGGGGAATTTGGTTTTTGAATAATCCGTGTGAAACAGGTAGTGCTGGCCTGTTGCCATGGCAACCTAAGTTTTCCCTCATCAGCCTTAAGTGGAGGTGGGCAGCCTAGACCCAGGCTCAACCTGCAGACCCTGTGTCAACCCATGCCCGCCCACCACTTGTCCCATCACCACCACCCTAGTGGCGTCATGTGATCTTACCAGTCTGAGCACGTCTGGCCGCTCGACTGTCCTCCTGGGGAGATCAGCTGTGCCCCCTCCCCGCTTCTGCCCATTCTGTTCCTTCCGGTCCTGGACCCCGCCGAATGAGGTGGGGGCTACCATTTCTCTAGGAGTCTCTGCCCTCTCCCACGGGACCTTCAGGCCAATCCCTAATGCCTTAGGACTGGCACTGCTGCAGGCCCCACTGGGGGTGGGGGGACCTCAGCGGGCTTCTGCCAGTAGTTGCCCTGCTGGATGCAACGCGCTGTGCCAGGTGCTCAGGCCGCCCTCTGGCATGAAAAGCAAACCTGGGTCTTTTTTCCATTTCTGGATACACGTGAGGGATTTCGTGAGCCACCCACCAGCTGCCGCCCCCACGTCAGCTCAGAGCAAGAGCGGGTTGGGGAGGGGGGTACGGAACATTTCTGGGGGTGGGCAGGGACCGAAGGCCCACAGCTATCCTTCATCTGGGGATAAGGAGTCTCCGCACCCACACCCCCCAACCCCTGAGCCCCTGGCAGCCCCACTGTGACCTGGGACCATTTCTCCTCCTCCCTCTGCAGCAGGACTCGCTACTCTAGAAACCACCAGGAGGCCTTGGAGACAGTGAAGGGCGTCCACCCCACAACGGGGCCGGGACACCATCATGGAGGCTGGGGAGGGTCCAGGAGAGGCCCAGCCCCTGTCCACAGGGGCCATCTTAGGACATGGATGTTTTTGTCTCTCTGGCTGGCATCAATGGGCACCGGGGAAAGCTGTGCAGAGGGAAGTGCAGGGCAAGGTGGCTGAGCCCGACCTAGCAGGGTCATGAGGGGTCATGGAACCCTCACCGGACTCCACCCCGGGCGGGGGAGACCCACAGCCTCCTCGCTTCTGAAGGAGCTTGAGAGCATGTGGGAAGCTCCTTGTCAGAGCGATGGAGATGTGCGGTGGCGGGCTGGCGGG
Source organism: Tachyglossus aculeatus (assembly GCF_015852505.1). NCBI lineage: Eukaryota > Metazoa > Chordata > Mammalia > Monotremata > Tachyglossidae > Tachyglossus > Tachyglossus aculeatus. The sequence continues at coordinate 894,351 of NC_052066.1, read as the reverse complement.
GAGCTGCCTGGGGGCGGACCTCAGTGGGGAGAGCGCAGGAGGCTCAGCCCTGAACTCATGTCCCTGGGCCCAAGGCATCAGAGCCCAGGCCCTTGCTGGGGTAGCCAATGACCTGGGGGAGTGGTGGTGGGGCAGAGCTGAGAACAGAGCCCACTGCCCACCATGTCCTCCCACTCCAGGGGAGAAAGTCTGGGGCCCAGTCAGGCAGTCTGGGCTGTCCTCGCAAATTTACCTCCCGCTGCTGACCCTGCGGCTGGGCCATCGGACCCCATCGAGCCCACAGTGGCACAGCTGATGGGCCCCCAGTGGAGAGGGAGGCAGGCCGGCAGCTGACGGGCGTGGTGCTTGGCCAGAACCCAGCACCCACCCAAGTGCCCCAGGACCAGGCTTCAATCAATCAGTGATACTTAATGAGCATTTACTGCGTGCAGAGTACTGAGCTAAGTGCTTGGGAGAGTACAATAAAACAGAGTTGGAAGATATATTCTCTGCCAACAACAAGCTTTCAGTCTGTTGAGGTAATCAGACATTGATGTAAATTATGAGCATAAGTCTGCTGGGGGTGGTGGGGGTATCAAGGTCTTAAAGGGGACAGATCCAAGTGCAAGGGAGACACAGAAGGGAGAGAAAGTAGTGGAAAAGAAGGCTTAATTCAGGAAGGCCACAAGGAGGAGATGTGATTTTAGTAAGACTTTGAAGAAGGGGAAATCAATCCACTGAAGACATTTATTGAGTCTTTACTGTGTGCAGAGCACTGTATGAAGTGCTTGGAAAAGTACAGTGCAATAGGGCTGGTGAACACCATCGCTGTCCATCAGCAGCTTACAGTTTAGAGGGATGCTTGAGCACCCCCAGGACCATGTTCTAGTGTGTGTCTTGCCTGGCCTGGGAAACTAGGGCATTGTCTGCTACCCACCCGCACATGGCTCCTGGGCGGTGGAGCTAGGTAGGACTGGGCCAGGCAGACTGAACTTTCATATCGGGCCAAGACCAGGCAGCCCCTTACCTCCAGCCATCATTGCTGCCAAGGACTCAGCCAACCTGGTGTATGTGGAGGCTCCTGTCTCTGCTATTGCGTGCTTGCTCCTGAATGACCTGGTGACCAGCAGCTGCGTCCCGTAACAAACCTGTGCTTGCCAGAGACCTACCAGGGCAGCTCTGTGTCCCATAACACCCCACATCTTACCAGTTAGAGACTAGCTCAGTCAGCCCTGCATCCTATAGTGCCCCCCATGCCTGCTAGAAACTAGCCCAATCAGCCCTTTGCCCGTAACACCCCCCCCCCAGCACTAGCTAGAGTCCAGCACAGTCAGCTCTGTGCCCCGTAACTTTTCCCCAACCTCGTTCCTGTTAGAGCTCGGCCCGATCAGCCCTGAACCCCCTAACACCCCTGGTGCCCTTCCTGCAACAGGTGCAGAGCGAAGGCAGCGTGCTCCTGTTCGTCGTGGCCTGGACAATCACGGAAATCATCCGCTACTCGTTTTACACCTTCAGTCTTTTGGACCATCTTCCGTACCTCATCAAGTGGACCAGGTGATGCCCAGGGGCAGGAGGGCACCAGGGAAGGCTGGACCTCCACAGCCAGGGGGAAGGTTCCAAGCTGATCGGGCCCAGAAAGGCCTGGGGTAGCCCAGATCCAGGCTAGCTAATCCAGCCTTTTGACAGCCTTGCTTATCTGCCTTGCTAGTGGTGGTGGGAAGAAGGTGCCTGCCCCCCACATCCTCTGCACCCCTGTGCTCCCAACCCTCAGCTTCCCTGGGCCCCACTCTCCTAGTCACCCTGTTCCTGGAGCACAGGGTTTCTAGGGGTAGGTCACGCTTTTCTATTGTACTCTCCCAAGTAGCTAGTACAGTGTCCTGCGCATGACAAGTGCACAATAAATACGCTTATGGGAGGTAGGGGGAGAACTGAGTTTGACCCTTCTGGCAGGGTCAGCAGGTGGGTGGGGTCAGGCTGCTGGGATTCAGGGAGACACAGCCCAATGAGCCTGACCCAAACGTATCCCCCCACAAATTCCCCCAGGCTCCAGTGCCATTGCAGTGGTGTGAGCGGGAGGGGTATGTGTTCCCTGGGTGGTTCTGGGCACAGCCTCAGTGTTTCTGTGGTCCCTTGTCCCCACTGACCCCATCGATGGCTGTTGTTGCAGGTACACACTGTTCATTGCTCTCTACCCCATGGGTGTGACCGGGGAGCTGCTGACCATCTATGCCGCACTGCCTTTCGTCCGCCGGGCCGGCCTCTACTCCGTCAGCTTGCCCAACAAGTACAACTTCTCCTTCGACTACCACGCCTTCCTCATCCTGGTCATGCTCTCCTACATTCCACGTGAGTAGTACCTGCACAGCGGGATTTTGTCAGCGCCCCTCGGGGCCAGGAGATCCCCACGGAAGACCACCCTCACTTGCTTTTTTTTAAAAATTTTTATTTTTTTAAATGGTATTTGTTAAGCACTTACTGCGTCTTACTATAGTACAGACACTGTACTAAGCATTGGGGTAGATAGAAGCTAATCCGGTTGGACGTGGTTCGTGATCTACGTGGGGCTCACAGTCTTATTGCCCATTTTATAGATGAGGTAACTGAGGCCCAGAGAAATGAAGTGACAGTCCCAAGGTCACACAGCACAAGTGGTGGAGCCGGGATTAGAAGCCAGGTCCTTCTGACTCCCAGGCCCCGGGCTCTATCCACTAGGCCATGCTGCTTCTTTCTGCTTGCTTGGCGGGATCCACAAGGTCTGCTGGCTGTCGTAGGAGAGACCCTGCCCTCAGACGTAGCTTTGAGCAGCGGGGGCAAGAGCAGCCGAGGGCCTCCTGCTAGCCATTAGGATTAGTGACTGCTCTGCTGTCCTACTCTGTCCTTCCTTCGCCCCAGCCCCCAGTCCTCTGGGGTCCCCTCCCCTGCTGGTGCTGGGCCCCTTGACATCAAGGGTCCCAGGAGGGCTGTGTGTTAACAGCCAGAGGTTTATTGGCATGGGAACCTCTGGGTAGAGAGGCATGGGTAGAGAGGCATGGCATGGATAGGGAAGCAGCATGGCTCAGTGGAAAGAACACGGGCTTTGGAGTCAGAGGTCATGGGTTCAAATCCTGGCTCCGCCACTTGTCAGCTGACTTCGGGCAAGTCACTTAACTTTTCTGTGCCTCAGTTACCTCATCTGTAAACTGAGGATTAAGACTGTGAACCCCACATGGGACAACCTGATCACTTTGTAACCTCCCCAGTGCTTTGAACAGTGCTTGGCACATAGTAAGCGCTTAATAAATGCCATTATTATTATTATTGTTATTGTTATTATTATTCTGGGGCTGGGCCACGAGTCTGTGCCATAAGGCCACTGACCTGCTAATCCCTCCTCCCCTCCTTGACCCCGCAGTGTTTCCCCAGCTCTATTTCCACATGTTGCGCCAGCGACGGAAGCTCCTCGCCCACCCTGAGGGGCCCAAGAAGTCTGAGTGACTCCAGCCTCGTCCCATTCCCCCGGCCCCACTGTGTCCCAATAGCCTGAGCCTGGGGCTGCTGATTGTCGACAAGCCATCCTTCATCCTCACCGGGACCTGCCGGGCCACGGCTGGCGACTGCGCAACCCCGGGCTGTCGGCCCAGCGTCCTGGGCTGACCCATGACTCTGCACCAGGGGCAGGGGGCCGGAGCCCGCGGCCTGTCCCTTCCTGGGGAGCCCAGTTGATGGAGGTCCTCGTTCCCACCATTGGAGAGCAGCTGTCCAGGCCCCGAGCTGATCAGGGGTGGAAGGTGAGAGGCCGGATCTTATATCCTGTCCCTCCCTGGGATCGTGGTCAATAAAGGTCATCGTCACCACCGCCAGAGATCAGCTATCTGAGCACCGGGGCTACCGGTGGTGGGAGAGCACCAGCTGCTGGACAGGGCCTGTCAGCCATCCCCAACCACCAATTGGGTACAGAGCGAGAACCTTCAGCACTGGCAGAGCTTGGTACTTGGTGCTCGAGAGAGCGCACAAGAGGCCGAAGACACAATCTCTGCCCTGGACAAGTTTGGGGCTTCCAGTCCAACTGTGGCCACTTCATGGCCCGGACGTTCACCCTCAGATGGGCCCTACCCTCCTCTCCCAGAGGGCCTGAGGAGATGAGGCTGGTGCCAGGTATGGCATTGGTGAGGTGGGGGATGGCGGGCTTGGGGTGGCCTTTCTAGGTCCTGCCGAGCCCCTGCAGCATGGATCTGATGGGGAAACGGCATCAGGCAGGGCTGGGGAAAGGGGCAGAAGCATGAGCTGGTGGTCCCCTTAATGGTTCGGTTTGGGGGCACCCCCCCCCCATCCCCAGAGAAGCAGTGGGCAGGGCGGGGTCATTTGGTTTGGGCACGAGTGAGAGAGCGGCCACAAATTTGGGGGAGCAGATGGCCTTTGGTGATGGGAGTGGGCTCCACCACCACTTGCCCCATCCTCAAAGCCCTCCTGAAATCCCACCGCCTCCAGGAGGCCTTCCATGACTAATCTCACATCTCCTCATCCCAACTACTACTTAAATACCTTGACGTCACCCAAGCGCTTGGGCAGTTGTGCAAGCCCACACATATTTCGCAGTACACTTTATTGCGTCCCTATCCGTATCCCCTGCTAGGCTGTATGCTCCTTGAGGGCTGAGATCTTGTCTAGTAACTGTTGCACTCTCCCAAGCACTTACGCACGCAATATGTGATCAGTAAATACCACTAATTAATTAATTGATTGAATGATGCCCATTAGCAGAAATATGATGTAGTAAGCCTTTGGAAGAGTATAGCAAAAGCACGAGCCATGTTCCCTAGCTACAGGGAGCTTCCACAGTAATGGGGAAGTGGACTGCCAATCTGGTGTGGAGACAGGACACACACACACACAACACACAACACACACTGTCTCTCTCTCTGCTGGGGGCAGGACAGCAGGAGGAAAAGGAGACACAGTCCCTACCCTTGGGGGCTTTCCACTTTAACACTTGGCCTGGCATAGTCAGTAAAAGTGATACTGTGTTCTTTCAAATCACCTTTGTATTTTTTTTTTCTGTGAATAAACTTGTAGCTTTAGGTCTGGATTCCCTTAGCTGATCTGAGCTTAATGTGTTTTTGTATGATGGGTGTTTTCCCCCATGGAGTTGGGGTAAGCTACGTGAAACTGAAGCCACATGAAGCATTTTCTGCTCTGAAAATGAAAATGAACTTAAATCCAACGGAGCATCAAGATCAGGCCGTGAGCATGATCACCTTGGATCATCCCCAGCCCACCCAGCTCAAGACTCTACACCCCCGGAATCAGGGTGCCAGGAGGAACCGGGTACCAGTCACCTTTTCAGACGCCCACATTCAGGATGAGAAATTTTCCATCCAACGTCCCTAACTCTCCCAAGTCACCAAGCCCAGACCATCCCACACTCCTGACTCTCTCCTTAACATTGCTGACTCTCATTCATTCATTGTCATAGTTATTGATCGCTTACTGTGTGCAGAGCACTGTACTAAGTGCTTGGAAAGTACAGTTTGGCAACAGAGACAATCCCTACCCAACAGTGGGCTCACAGTCTAGAAGGGGGGAGACAGACAACAAAACAAGTAGGCAGGCGTCAATACATATAAACAGAATTATAGCTCTCCCCCAGTGACCCAGCATAGATTGTCCAACACCCCTGACTCTCCCCTCTCCATCCCTGACCCTCACCCGGGACCCAACACAGACCACCCATGACCCCTGATTCTCCCCTCTGTCCCCGACTCTCCCCGCTCTGTCCCTTTCTCTCCCTAGTCACCCAAAATGGACCATTCAATCAATCAATCAATCGTATTTATTGAGCGCTTACTATGTGCAGAGCACTGTACTAAGCGCTTGGGAAGTACAAATTGGCAACACATAGAGACAGTCCCTACCCAACAGTGGGCTCACAGTCTAAAAGACTTCAACACTTCTGACTCTCCCCCAGAGACCCAGCACCGACCATCCAACACCCCTAACTCCCTTCTCCAACCCTGACTGACACCCCGTGACCTTCCACCACACCTGACTGTCCTCTCGTGATCCAACGTGGACCTTTCAGCACCTCTTACTATCCCTCTATTGATTAGTGTGGACCTCCTAGCCCCCCTGACTGTCCACCTGTGCCATGGTGTGGGCCTTCCAGCACCCCTGCCTGTCCACCTGTGACCTGCTGTGCACCTTCCAGCACCCCTGATTGTCCACCTGTGACCTGCTGTGGACATTTCAGCACCCCTGACTGTCCACCTGTGACCTGATGTGAACCTTTTAACACCCTTAACAGTCCCCCATGATCCAATGTGGACCTTTCAGCACCCATGACTGTCCTTTCCGTGCCCCAGCATGGACCTTTCAGCACCCCTGACTGTCCTCCCGTGACCTGGTGTGGACCTCCCAGCACCCCTTACTGTCCTCCCATGACCTAGCATGGACCTCCCAGCACCCCCGACTGTCCCCATGTGACCCAGTGTGGACCTTCCAGCACCCCTGACTGTCCCCCCGTGACCCAACAAGGACTACTTGTCTAAGGATTTGTCCAAACCCCTCTTGGACCTGCTGGTGTTTCTGGCTTCTCAGCTTCTTTGGGAACACATTCAGTTCAGTGATTTTGACTGAGCATCTTTGGTGTGCAGAGCACTGTACGAGCACATGGGAGAGTAATAGTAATTATTATGGTATTTGTTAAGCACGTACTATGTGCCAGGAACTGTACTAAGCACTGCAGTGGATCCAAGCAAATCAGGCTGGACACAGTCCCTGTCCCACCTGGGGCTCACAATCTCATCCCTGTTTTACAGATAACTGAGGCCCAGAGAAGTGAAGTAACTATGCTAGGCTGCTTCTCAGTCCATACAGGGTACTCAGAGTACAGCAGGGGTCCCAGAAGCCATCGCTGGTCTCCAGAGTCAACCAGGCAAGCAGAAGCTGGTGGAGAGAGCTTGGGCCTGGGAGTCAAAAGGTCCTGGGTTCTAGTCCCAGCTCTGCCACTTGCCATGTGACCTTGGACAAGTCATTTAACTTCTCTGGGCCTCAGTTACCTCATATGTAAAATGGTGATTAAGTGTGAGCCCCATGTGGGACAGGGACTGTCCAACCTGATTAACTTCTATCTATCCCAGAGCGTTGAACAGCATTTGTCACATAGCCCTTAAGTACTACTACTGCTATTATTATAGAGAAGCAGCGTGGCTCAGTGGAAAGAGCACGGGCTTTGGAGTCAAAGGTCATGGGTTTGAATCCCGACTGCCACTTGTCAGCTGTGTGACTTTGGGCAAGTCACTTAACTTCTCTGGGCCTCAGTTACCTCATCTGTAAAATGGGGATTAAGACTGTGAGCCCCCTGTGGGACAACCTGATCAACCTTTTAACCTCCCCAGTGCTTTGAACAGTGCTTTGCACATAGTAAGTGCTTAATAAATGTCATTATTATTATTATTATTAAGATAAAAATAATTGTGGTATTTGCTAAATGCTTACTACCTACCAAGCACTACACTAAGCACCATCCTGGCCTTGATTCATTTTTCTCCTTCCTTGCTTATCATGTCTTGGTAACTTAACTCTGTGGTAGCATTTAGGTCTGTGTGGCCAATGTAGATTTTGTGTATACTGGCCCCCTTGTGCAGGCTGATCCATCACCTTGGTTTTCTTTAGACTTCACCTCAGCTTGTACACCGGTGCTTACTAGGTGCAGAATGCTGAGGTAAGGATTTTAGGACTACCAATCAGTCAACCAATGGCACTTATTCATTTATTTTTTAATAGTATTTTTTAAGTGCTTACTATGTGACAGACACTGTTCTAGCACTGGAGTAGATACAAATTAATCAGGTTGGACACAGTCCCTGTCACACATGGGGCTCAGAGTCTTAATTCCCTTTTACAGATGAGGTAACTGAGGCCTAGAGAAGTCAAGTGACTTGCCCCATGTCCCACAGCAGACAAATGACAAAGGTGGGATTAGAACCCATAATAATAATAATAATGATGGCATTTATTAAGCACTTACTATGTGCAAAGCACTGTTCTAAGTGCTGGGGACGTTACAAGGTGATCAGGTTGTCCCATAGGAGGCTCACAGTCTTAATCCCCATTTTCCAGATGAGGTAATTGAGGCACAGAAAGTTAAGTGACTTGCCCTAAGTCACACAGCTGACAATTGATGGAGCTGGGATTTGAACCCCTGACCTCTGACTCCAAAGCCCATGCTCTTTCCCCTGAGCCATGCTGCTTCTCAACCCATGACCTCTGACTCCCAGGGCTATGCTCTAACTACTAGGCCATGTTGCCTATTGAGTGCTTATGGTGAGTAAAGCATTTTACTAAGCTCTTGAGAGAGAGTTGGTAGGCACAGTCCCTGTCTGTAAGAAGCATATAGAGGATAAGGATATGGACATAAAGCTTGTGGGCCTGGGAGGAGGATAAGTATCAAAATTCTTCAGTGGTACAAATCCAAGAGAATAGATGACCCAGAGGCAAAGGTGAATAGGATGGGGAGATGAGGGCTTAGAGAAGGCCAGATTGACACATCTTGTTGATTCATTCATTCATTCATTGTCGTATTTGTTGAGTGCTTACTGTGTGCAGAGCACTGTACTAAGCGCTTGGAAAGTACAATTCATCAACAAGGACAATCCCTACCCAACAACAGGCTCACAGTCTAGAAGGGGGGAGGCAGACAACAAAACAAGTAGACAGGAATTAATAGCATCAAAATAAATAGAATTATAGATATATATACATTAATAAAATAAGTAGAATAATAAATATGTACATATATTCACAAGTTCTGTGAGGTGGGGAGGAAGGTTGAGCAGAGGGAGGGAGTAGGGGCGATGGGGAGGGGAGGAGGAGCAGAGGAAAAGGGGGGCTCAGTCTGGGAAGGCTTCCTGGAGGAGGTGAACTCTCAATAGGGCTTTGAAGGGAGGAAGAAAGCTACTTTGGTAGATGTGAGGAGGGAGGGCATTCCAGGCCAGAGGTAGGACGTGGGCCTGGGGTCAACTGCAGAACAGGTGAGAACAAGGCCCAGTGAGAAGGTTAGCACCAGAGGAGTGGAGAGTGTGAGCTGGGCTGTAGAAGGAGAGAAGGGAGATGAGGTAGGAGGGGACAAGACGATGGAGAGCTTTGAAGCCAATGGTGAGTAGTTTTTGCTTGATATGAAAGTTGTTAGGCAACCACTGGAGATTTTTGAGGAGGGCTAGAAAGATAATCCGGGCAGCAGAGTGAAGTATAGACTGAAGTGGAGTGACACAGGAGGTTGGGAGATCAGAAAGAATGCTGATGCAGTAATCCAGTCGGGATAGGATGAGTGATTGTACTAACAAGGTAGTGGTTTGGATAGAGAGGAAAGGGCAGATCTTGGCGATGTTGTGAAGGTGAGACAAGCAGGTTTTGGTGACGGACTGGATGTGTGGGGTGAAAGAGAGCGGAGTCAAGGATGACACCAATGTTGCCAGCTTGTGAGACAGGAAGGATGGTAGTGCCGTCCACAGTGACAGGAAAGTCAGGGAGAGGACAGGGTTTGGGAGGGAAGATAAGGAGCTCAGTCTTAGACATGTTGAGTCTAAGACTCCTGATAATCGGCTTTAAAGCCCTGGATCACCTTGCCGCCTCCTATTTTACCTCCCTGATTTCCTACTATTCGTTCATTCATTCAATCGTATTTATTGAGCACTTACTGTGTGCAGAACACTGTACTAAGCGCTTGGGAAGTACAAGTTGGCAACAACAGGGGTCACCTGCCATCCAGGTGGAGATGTCCTGATGGCAGGAGATACGAGCCTGGAGGAAGGGAGAGAGAACAGGGGAGGAGATGTAGTACAGTGCTCTGCACACAGTAAACGCTCAATAAATACAATTGAATGAATGTAGATTTCGGTATCATCTACATAGAGATGATAGTTGAAGCCTGGGAGTGAATGAGTTCACCAAGGGAGTGAGATGGAGAACAGAAGGGGTTTCTCTTGAAAAACCCCTACAGTTAGGGGATGGGAGGGGAAAGAAGAGCCCACGATGGAGACTGAGAATGAATGGTCAGAGAGATGAGGAGAACGAGGAGAGGACAGAGTCCATGAAGCCAAGGTTGTATAACATGAGAAGGAGAAGGGGATGGTCAACAGTATCAAAGGCAGCTGAGGGGTTGAGGAGGATTAGGGTAGAGTAGTAGCCATTGGATTTGTCAAGAAGGAGGTCATTGGTGACCTTTGAGAGGGCAGTTTTAGTGGAGTGGAGGGGACGGAAGCCAAATTGGAGGGGGTCCAGGAGAGAGTTGGAGCTGAGGAATTCGAGGCAGTGAGTATAGACGACTTGCTCTGGGAGTTTGGAAAGGAAGGGTAGGAGGGTGATGGGGTTATAACTGGAGGGGGCAGTGGGGTCAAGGGAAGGTTTTTTTAGTATGGGGGAGACTTGGGCATGTTTGAAGGCAGAGGGGAAGAAGCCATTGAAGAGTGAGTGGTTGAAGATGGAAGTTGAGGGGAGGAGGGAAGGGGTGAGAGTTTTTCTAAGGTGAGAGGGAATGGGGTCAGAAGCACAGGTGGAGGGTTGGTACTTGAGAGGAGGGAAGAGAACTCCCCTGAAGATACTGCTGGGAAGAATGGGAAAGTAGAGGAGGGGGTCGAGAGCAGGGGGGTGGGGGGGAGAAGGGGGAGGGGTGACTTTGATTCTACCTTCACCTGGCAAAAATCTGTCCTTTCCTCTTCATCCAAACTGCTACCATGTTGAACCAAGCATTTATCCTATCCCACCTTGCTCACTGTACCAGCCTCCTTGCTCACCTCCCCGGCTCCTGTCTCTCCCAACTCTAGCCCATATACTTCACCCTACTGTCCTGAACATTTTTCTACAAAAACGTTCAGTCCGTGTTTCCCCACTCAGCAAAAAACTCCAGTGGTTGCCCAGCCTCCCCATCAAACAGAAACTCCTGATAATCGGCTTTAAAGCACTGGATCACCTTGCCGCCTCCTACTTTACCTCCCTGATTTCCTATTATTCATTCATTCATTCAATCGTATTTATTGAGCACTTACTGTGTGCAGAGCACTGTACTAAGCGCTTGGGAAGTACAAGTTGGCAACATATAGAGACGGTCCCTACCCAATAACGGGCTCACAGTACAGACAACAAAACAAAACAATTAACAAAATAAATAGAATAGTAAATATGTACAAGGAAAATAAATAGAGTAATAAATCTGTACAAACATATATACAGGTGCTGTGGGGAGGGGAAGGAGGTAGGGCGGGGGTCATACACTTCACCCCTCTAACACCACCCTATTCACTGTACCCCAATCTCCATCTCACTGCCGACCCCTGACCTAGGTCCTACCTCTAGCCTGGAATGCCCTCCCTCTTCATATCCGACAGAGGCTCACTCTTCCTACCTTCAAAGCCTTATTAAAGCATATCTACTCCAAGAGACTTTCCCCCACTAAGCCCTCATTTCCTCTTCTCCCATTCCCTTCTGCCTCATCCTAGCTCTTGGATTTGCACCCTTTTTCATCCCACCCTCAATCCCACAGCGACTATGTCAACATCTGTAATTTATTCATTTACATTAATGTCTGTCTCCTTCTCTAGACTGTAAGCTCATTGCGGACAGGGAATGTGTCTACCGATTCTGTTGTATTGTACTCTCCCAAGTGCTTAGTACAGTGCCGTGCAAACAGTAAATGTTGAATAAATTGATTAGAGATGTGATTTTAGGAGAGCTTTGAAGGTGGGGAGAGTGGTGGTCCAGCAGGTATGAAGAGGGAGGAAGTTCCAGGTCAGAGGGAGGATGTGGACGAGGGGGTCAGTTGTGAGAGTGATGAGATTGAGGTATAGTGACTTCGTTGGTGTTAAAAGAGGAAAGTGTGAGGGTTTGGTTGTAGTGGGAAACTGGCAGTTAGGTAGGAGAGAGAGCTGATTGAGTGCTTTAAAGCCGACGGTAAGGAGTTTTTGTTTGATGCAGAGGTGGGTAGGCAGCCACCAGAGGTTCTTGAGGAGTGGGAAAACATGGGCTCAATGGTTTTGTAGAGAAATGATCCGGGCAGCAGAGTGAAGTAAGGACTGGAGTGGGGAGAGACAGGAGGCAGGGGACAGGTTAAAGAGGAGGCTGACCTGGCTTACCACCAAGCCACCTCAGCAACCTCCTTGGCCCTGCCCTTCCCGCAGCCCTGGTCTTTCCCTGATCCTGTCTCCCACCCCACCTCATCCAGTTGGGAAGGGACTGTCTCTATATGTTCCCGACTTGTACTTCCCAAGAGCTTAGTATCGCCCCATCTCCCTCCTACCATTCCTTTCCAAACTCCTTGAACGAGACATCTACACGTGCTGCCTTGAATTCCTCAACACCAACTCTCTCCTCGACCCCCTTCAATCTGGCTTCTGTCCCCTACATTCCATGGAAACTGCCCTCTCAAAGGTCACCAATGACCTCCTGCTTGCCAAATCCAACGGCTCCTATTCTATCCTAATCCTCCTTGACCTCTCAGCTGCCTTCGACACTGTGGACCACTCCCTTCTCCCCAACACGCTATCCAACCTTGGCTTCATAGACTCCGTCCTCTCCTGGTTCTCCCCTTATCTCTCTGGTTGTTCATTCTCAGTCTCTTTTGAAGGCTCCTCCTACACCTCCCACCCCCTTACTGTAGGGGTTCCTCAAGGTTCAGTTCTTGGTCCTCTTCTGTTTTTGATCTACACTCACTCCCTTGGTGACCTCATTCACTCCTACGGCTTCAACTATCATCTCTACGCTGATGACACCCAAATCTACATCTCTGCCCCTGCTCTCTCTCCCTCCCTCCAGGCTCGCATCTCCTCCTGCCTTCAGGACATCTCCATCTGGATGTCTGCCCATCACCTAAAACTCAACATGTCCAAGACTGAACTCGTCTTCCCTCCCAAACCCTGCCCTCTCCCTGACTTTCCCATCACTGTTGACAACACTACCATCCTTCCCGTCTCACAAGCCTGCAAACTTGGTGTTATCCTCGACTCCGCTCTTTCGTTCACCCCTCACATCCAAGCCATCACCAAAACCTGCGGGTCTCAGCTCCGCAACATTGTCAAGATCCGCCCTTTCCTCTCCATCCAAACCGCTACCCTGCTCGTTCAAGCTCTCATCTTATCCCGTCTGGATTACTGTATTAGCCTCCTCTCCAATCTCCCATACTTCTGTCTTTCCCCACTTCAATCCATACTTCATGCCGCTGCCCGGACTGTCTTTGTCCAGAAATGCTCTGGGTATATTACTCCCCTCCTCAAAAATCTCCAGTGGCTACTAATCAACCTACGCATCAGGCAGAAACTCCTCACCCTCGGCTTCGAGGCTCTCCATCACCTCGCCCCCGCCTACCTCACCTCCCTTCTCTCCTTCTACAGCCCAGCCCGCACCCTCTGCTCCTCCGCCGCTAATCTCCTCACCGTGCCTCGTTCTTGCCTGTCCCACCATCGACCCCTGGCCCACATCATCCCCCTGGCCTGGAATGCCCTTCCTCCCCACATCTGCCAAGCTAGCTCTCTTCCTCCCTTCAAGGCCCTACTGAGAGCTCACCTCCTCCAGGAGGCCTTCCCAGACTGAGCCCCCTCCTTCCTCTCCCCCTCCTTCCCCTCTCCATTCCCCCCGCCTTACCTCCTTCCCCACAACACCTGTATACATGTATATATGTTTGTACATATTTATTACTCTATTTATTTATTTTTCTTGTACATATTTATTCTATTTATTTTATTCTGTTAATATGTTTTGTTTTGTTCTCTGTCTCCCCCTTCTAGACTGTGAGCCCACTGTTGGGTAGGGACTGTCTCTATATGTTGCCAACTTGTACTTCCCAAGTGCTTAGTACAGTGCTCTGCACACAGTAAGCGCTCAATAAATACGATTGAATGAATGAATGAATAGTACAGTGCTCTGCACATAGTAAGTGCTCAATAAATAAGATTGATTGATTGATTGATTGAATCCCCTTGGCCCCGCCCCTAACTCCGCCTCTTTCCCCCTCATCCATTCTCCTGGCCCTATCCCACCCACACTTTCATTCATTCATTCAATTGTATAGATTGAGTGCTTACTGTGGGCTGAGCACTGTACTAAGTACCTGGGAGAGTACAATATAACAATAAGCAGACACATTCCCTGCTCTTAGTGAGCTTACAGTCTTAGTCAAGCAAAAAGTCCTCACTCTCGGCTTTAAGGTTCTCCATCACCTCGCCCCCTCCTACCTCACCTCCCTTCTCTCCTTCTACAGCCCAGCCCGCACACTCCTCTCCTCTGCCGCTAACCCCCTCACTGGGCTTCATTCTCACCTGTCCCGCCCTCGACCCCTAGCCCATGTCCTTCCTCTGGCCTGGAATGCCCTCCCTCCACGCGTCCACCAAATTAGCTCTCTTCCTCCCTTCAAAGCCCTACTGAGAGCTCACCAGGAGGCCTTCCCAGACTGAAACCCCCCTTTTTCCTCCCCTTCCCCTCCTTCTCCCCTCCCCATCGCCCCCCTCAGTCCTACCCCCTTCCCCTCCCCACAGCACTTGTATATATTTCTACATATTTATTACTCTACTTATTTTATTTGCACATATTTACTATATTTATTTTATTAATTATGTGTATATAGCTATAATTCTATTTATTCTGATAGTATTGACACCTGTCTACTTGTTTCGTTTTGTTGTCTGTCTCCTCCTTCTAGACTGTGAGCCCATTGTTGGGTGAACCATCTCTATATGTTGCCAATTTGTACTTCCCAAGAGCTTAGTACAGTGCTCTGCACACAATAAGCGCTCAAGAAATACGAATGAATGAATAAATGGAGGGGAAGACAGACAATAATAATAAATAAATTACAGATATGTACATAAGTGCTGTGGGGCTGGGAAGGGAGAATGAATGAAGGGAGTAAGTCAGGCTGACACATAAGGGAGAGGGAAAAGAGGAAAGGAGGGCTTTGTCAGGGAAGACCTCTTGGAAGAGATGTGATTTTAATAAGGCTTGGAACCCGCTGTTGGGTAGGGACCATCTCTATATGTTGCAAACTTGTACTTCCCAAGCGCTTAGTACAGTGCTCTGCACACAATAAGCGCTCAATAAATACGATTGAATGAATGAATGAATGAACCAGGAGAGAGCAATTGCCTGTCACATATGAGGAGGGAGACCGTTCCAGGCCAGAGGTAGGATGTGGGTGAGAGGTTGGAGGTGAGGTAGACGAGATCGAGGTACAGTGAGAAGGTTGGCATTAGAGGAGTAGGGGGTGTGACCTGGTTTATAGGAGGAGAGTAGAGAGGTGAGGTAGGAAGAGGCAAGGTAATTGAGTTGTTTAAAGCCAATGGTGAGGAGTTTTTGTTTGATGCGAAGGTGGAAGGGCAACCACTGGACTTTATTGAGCAGTAGGGAAACATGTCCTGAATGTTTTTGTAGGAAAATGATCAGGGCAACAGAGTGAAGTATGGACTATAGTGGGGAGAGACAGGAAGCAGGGAGGTCAGCAAGGACACTGATTCAGTAATCAAGGCAAGATAGAATAAGTGATTAGATTAATGTGATAGCAGTTTGGCTGGAGAGGAAAGGGCAGATTTTAGTGATGCCGTGAAGGTGGAATTGACAGGATTTAGTGATGGATTAAATATGCAGGTTGAATGAGAGAGAGAAGTCAAGGGTCACCTGTCTATTTGTTTTGTTTTGTTGTCTGTCTCCCCCTTCTAGATTGTAAGCCCGTTGTTGGGTAGGGACCATCTCTATATGTTGCCGATTTGTACTTATATAATACTCTCCCAAGCGCTTAGTATAGTGCTCTGCACACAGTAAGTGCACAATAAATACGATTGAATGAATGAATGAAAGGATAACACCAAGGTTACGGGCTTGTGAGACAGAAAGGATGGTAATGCCGTCTCCAGTGATGGGAAAGTTAAGAGGAGACAGGGGAAGATTAGAGTGGGAAGATTGGAAGTTCATCTGTAGACATTAAGTTTGGGGTAATGGGAGGACATCCAAATAGAGTTGTTTTGAAGGCTCTGGTCCTTTTTTTGCAGGCGGAGAGTCGGGTATTTGTTAAACTCTTATTATGTGCTTGTTAAACTCTTACTATGTGCCAGGCACTGAACTAAGCACTGGGGTAGATCCAAGATAAATCAGGTTAGACATGGTCTGTGTCCCACATGGAGCTTGCAGTCTTAAACCTCATTTTACAGATGAGGTAACTGAGGCTCAGATAAATTAGGTAACTTGCCCAAGGTCACACAGACAAGTAGCGGAGTCAGGATTAGAACCCATGTCCTTCTGAATCCCAGGCCCGGGATCTTTCCACAAGGCCATGCTGCTTCACCTGTGAGAAGCAGCGTGGCTCAATGGAAAGAGCACAGGCTTGGGAGTCAGAGGTCATGGGTTCTAATCCCAGCTCTTCCACTTGTCAGCTATGTGACTTTGGGCAAGTCACTTAACTTCTCTGTGCCTCAGTTCCTTCATCTGTAAAATGGGGATTAAGACTGTGAGCCCCACATGGGACAACCTTGATTACCTTGTATACTCCCAGTGCTTAGAACAGTGCTTGACACCTAGTAAGCTCTTAACAAATACCAACATTATTATTGTTAGTATTATTATTATTATTCACCTGCCCACTCCCTAAACACCACCCTCTATTCCGTCTCATCCATTCCCCCGACCCCACCCAGTATAGAGTATAGAGTATGGGTCTGGGAGTCGAAAGATCATGGGATCTAATTCCTGCTCTGCGACTTGTCTGCCGTGTGACCTTGGACAAGTCACTTCGCTTTTCTGGGCCTCAGTTACCGCATCTGTAAAATGGGGAATAAGACTGTGATCCGCATGTGGGACTGGGACTGTGTACAACCCTATTTGCCTGTATCCACCCCAGTGGTCAGTAAGCTTACTGGCCCACAGTAAGCACTTCACAAATACAACTATTCATTCAATCGTATTTACTAAGCGCGTATTGTGTGCAAAGCACTGTATTAAGCACTCGGGAAAGTACAATACAATAATGAAGATTATTATTATTCCCCTCCCTCATCCACTCCCGTGGCCCCGCCCAACCCACGCCTCGGACCTTTCCCCTCTCCCCGCTCCTAACTCCGCACCCTTATTGTTGTATTGTACTTTCGCAAGCTCTTAGTACAGTGTTTTGCACCCAGTAAACGCTCAATAGAACAGTGCCAGCGCTTAGAACAGTGCTCGGCACATACTAAGCGCCTAACAAATACCATCATTATTAATAAATACGATTGAATGTATTCCTCGCCTCAACCATTCCCCCGGCCCCGCCCCTAGCCTATCTCCCTACCCTCTCTCGTCTACTCCCCTGGCCCCGCTCTGTACCCCATCTCGCTCACACCCCTGGCCTCGCCCCCTGCCCCCTCCCCTTGTCCCCTGCCCCTGCCCCTCCTGCCCCGCCTAGCCACCATCACTTCCTGCTTTGGCCGCTGGAGGGCAGCAGATTCCGAGGCCCGCCAGGCCAGGCCAGCGCAGGGCAGGAATAATGATAATAATAATAATCAATCAATCAATCAATCAATCAATCGTATTTATTGAGCGCTTACTATGTGCAGAGCACTGTACTAAGCGCTTGGGAAGTACAAATTGGCATCACATAGAGACAGTCCCTACCCAACAGTGGGCTCACAGTCTAAAAGGGGGAGACAGAGAACAGAACCAAACATACCAACAAAATAAAATAAGTAGGATAGAAATGTACAAGTAAAATAAATAAATAAATAAATAAATAGAGTAATAAATATGTACAACCATATATACATATATACAGGTGCTGTGGGGAAGGGAAGGAGGTAAGGGGGGGGATGGAGAGGGGGACGAGGGGGAGAGGAAAGAAGGGGCTCAGTCTGGGAAGGCCTCCTGGAGGAGGTGAGCTCTCAGCAGGGCCTTGAAGGGAGGGAGAGAGCTAGCTTGGCGGATGGGCAGAGGGAGGGCATTCCAGGCCCGGGGGATGACGTGGGCCGGGGGTCGATGGCGGGACAGGCGAGAGAGAGGTACAGTGAGGAGATTAGTGGTGGAGGAGCGGAGGGTGCGGGCTGGGCAGTAGAAGGAGAGAAGGGAGGTGAGGTAGGAGGGGGCGAGGTGATGGACAGCCTTGAATCCCAGGGTGAGGAGTTTCTGCTTGATGCGCAGATTGATCGGTAGCCATTGAAGTTTTTTGAGGAGGGGAGTAATATGTCCAGAGCGTTTCTGGACAAAGATAATCCGGGCAGCAGCATGAAGTATGGATTGAAGTGGAGAGAGACACGAGGATGGGAGATCAGAGAGAAGGCTAGTGCAGTAGTCCAGATGGGATAGGATGAGAGCTTGAATGAGCAGGGTAGCGGTTTGGATGGAGAGGAAAGGGCGGATCTTGGCAATGTTGCGGAGCTGAGACCGGCAGGTTTTGGTGACGGCTTGGATGTGAGGGGTGAATGAGAGAGCGGAGTCGAGGATGACACCAAGGTTGCGGGCTTGTGAGACGGGAAGGATGGTAGTGCCGTCAACAGAGATGGGAAAGTCAGGGAGAGGACAAGGTTTGGGAGGGAAGACAAGGAGCTCAGTCTTCGACATGTTGAGCTTTAGGTGGCGGGCGGACATCCAGATGGAGATGTCCTGAAGGCAGGAGGAGATGCGAGCCTGGAGGGAGGGGGAGAGAGCAGGGGCAGAGATGTAGATCTGGGTGTCATCAGCGTAGAGGTGATAGTTGAAGCCGTGGGAGCGAATGAGGTCACCAAGGGAGTGAGTGTAGATTGAGAACAGAAGGGGACCAAGCACTGAACCTTGGGGAACCCCCACAGTAAGAGGATGGGAGGGGGAGGAGGAGCCTGCAAAAGAGACTGAGAAAGAACGACCGGAGAGATAAGAGGAGAACCAGGAGAGGACGGAGTCTGTGAAGCCAAGGTCAGATAACGTGTTGAGGAGAAGGGGGTGGTCCACAGTGTCAAAGGCAGCTGAGAGGTCGAGGAGGATTAGGACAGAGTATGAGACGTTGGATTTGGCAAGCAGGAGGTCATTGGTGACCTTTGAGAGCGCAGTTTCCGTGGAATGAAGGGGACGGAAGCCAGACTGGAGGGGGTCGAGGAGAGAGTTGTTGTTGAGGAATTCTAGGCAGCGCGTGTAGACAACTCGTTCAAGGAGTTTGGAAAGGAATGGTAGGAGGGATATGGGACGATAACTAGAAGGTGAGGTGGGGTCAAGAGAGGGTTTTTTTAGGATGGGAGAGACATGGGCATGTTTGAAGGCAGAGGGGAAGGAACCAGTGGAGAGTGAGCGGTTGAAGATGGAAGTTAAGGAGGGGAGAAGGGATGGAGCGAGAGATTTCATAAGATAATAATAATAATAATAACGATTATTATGGCATTTATTAAGCGTATATTATGTGCCTGCACTGTTCTAAGGTCTGGGGTAGATACAAGA
Source organism: Tachyglossus aculeatus (assembly GCF_015852505.1). NCBI lineage: Eukaryota > Metazoa > Chordata > Mammalia > Monotremata > Tachyglossidae > Tachyglossus > Tachyglossus aculeatus. The sequence goes on along the minus strand of NC_052066.1, from coordinate 874,989 downwards.
TAATCAAGTTGTCCCACGTGGGGCTCACAGTCTTTATCCCCATTTTCCAGATAAGGTAACTGAGGCCCAGAGAAGTGAAGTGACTTGCCCAAGGTCACCCAGCAGACAAGTGGCGGAGCCGGGGTTAGAACCCACATCCTCCGACTCCCAAGCCCGCGCCCTTGCCACTAGGCCACTCTGGCAGTTGCCGGGAGGGGGGCGTCGGATTGGTCTGGGGCTTTGCCAGAAGGGGCCGGGGGCTGCCGGGCCTCTTAGTGGGGAGGGGGAGGAGAAGGAGGCGGGACGGAGTCGCCGGGAGTGGCGGGGGGAGGGGGGTCCATTCCCCGACGCTGGGACACCCACTGACCAACCGGCCGGCCCCTTGGTCCCTCGCCCCCTTCGGCGGCTGGTTGCGGCGGCCCGAGCCGTCCACGGCCGCCTAATAATAATAATGGCATTTGTTAAGCGCTTACTATGTGCAAAGCACTATTCTAAGCACTGGGGAGGATACAGGGTGATCAGGTTGTCCCACAGGGGGTTCACAGTCTTAATCCCCATTTTACAGATGAGGTAACTGAGACACAGAGAAGTTAAGTCACTTGCCCAAAGTCACATAGCTGACAAGTGGCGGAGCCGGGGTTTGAACCCATGACCTCTGACTCACAAGCCCGTGCTCTTGCCACTGAGCCACGGGTAGGACTCACCAGCCGCAGCATCGACTGACCTCTCGGAGCCAGGGCACTGTACTGGCCGCCTACTGGGCGCAGGGCTTTCAGTACAGGGCGTCTCCGGCGAGCGGAGCGCTGTACTGGCCGCCTATCGTGTGCAGAGCGCTGTGCCGGGAACCTACTGTGTTCAGAGCGTTGTGCCAGGCGCCTACTGTGCGCAGAACGCTGGTCGGTCAGTGGAGTTCTTCCCTCAGAGCGGTGTGTGCCCGCAGCGGGTGCCCTGGGCTTCAAGGCTGTCCATCACCTCGCCCCCTCCTACCTCACCTCCCTTCTCTCCTTCTACAGCCCAGCCCGCACCCTCCGCTCCTCTGCTGCTAATCTCCTCACCGTACCTCGTTCTCGCCTGTCCCGCCATCGACCCCCGGCCCACGTCATCCCCCGGGCCTGGAATGCCCTTCCTCTGCCCATCCGCCAAGCTAGCTCTCTTCCTCCCCTCAAGGCCCTACTGAGAGCTCACCTCCTCCAGGAGGCCTTCCCAGACTGAGCCCCTTCCTTCCTCGTCCCCCTCTCCTTCCCCCTCATCTTACCTCCTTCCCTTCCCCACAGCACCTGTATATATGTATATATGCTTGTACATATTTGTTACTCCATTTATTTATTTATTTATTTTACTTGTACAGATCTATTCTATTTATTTTGTTGGTATGTTTGGTTTTGTTCTCTGTCTCCCCGTTTTAGACTGTGAGCCCACTGTTGGGTAGGGACTGTCGCTATATGTTGCCAACTTGTACTTCCCAAGCGCTTAGTACAGTGCTCTGCACACAGTAAGCGCTCAATAAATACGATTGATGAGACCCCCGCGTGGCGCGCCCGGGTGGCCCGCGGTGGGGCTGGCAGTCGATCCTGGGCTTTTGCGGGCTCCCATTTCTCCCGGAGGAACTGCGCGGCGAGCCGGGGGAGCGGCCCCGGGACTCGGCCCTGACCTCCCGCCGCCCCCCGCCACCCCCCGGGGTCAGCCGGCCAGCAGGCCCCGCACGGAGAGGGACAGCTCCACGGAGGCAGGAGAGCTGGGGGAGGCTCCGAAGCTTAGCTCTCCGAGTGGCAGATTAGGGAGTCCCGGAGCGCAATGGCAGGTCAGAGAGCGGCGCCGCTCTACCATTTGTGCAAACCATAGCGCCAGTTATTACTGGTCAACTTTACCGGAGCCCCAGCCCGAAGGCCGAGGCTGCGCGGGGCTCAGGAAGACGGGGAATTGACCTTTTCTGAAAGCCGATTCTGCTCCCCCCCCCCCCAATTACCCCCCCCCCCGACCCAGCGGCCCCACCCCTACTTTCACGAGAAGCAGTGTGGTACAGTGGAAGGAGCACGGGTTTGGGAGTCAGAGGTCATGGGTTCTAATCCCGGTTCCGCCACTTGTCAGCTGTGTGACTTTGGGCAAGTCACTTAGCTTCTCTGTGCCTCAGTTACCTCATCTGAAAAATGGGGATGAAGACTGTGAGTCCCACGTGGGACAGCCCAATCAACTTGTTTCCTTCCCAGTGCTTTGCACATAGTAAGCGCTTAACAAATGCTATCATTATTCTGTCTGTCTGCCTGTGGGTCAGCCCGACTGCCCACCTCTGCTTTCTGGTCCATCTTTCTGTGGATCAGTCTGATTCTCTGCCTCTGCTTTTCGGTCTATCTGTCTGCCTGCCTGTGGCTTGGTCTAATTGTCCTCTTCTGTTTTCCAGGCTGTCAGTCTGTCTGCCTATGGGTCAGTCTGACTGTCCACCCCTGCTTTCCAGTCTGTGTGTCTGTCTGAGGGTCAGTCTGATTGTCCAGCTCTACTTTCCAAACTAACTGACGCATGAGCGCTCAGGGTCACACAACCTGGGAGGTGGGTGGGATTGGTCAGGGAAGGCCTCCTGGTAGTAATAGAGTTTCAGGAGGCATTGAAGGCAAGGAGACTTGGGGTCTGGAAGGTTTGGTGGTGTTGGGGGTAATCAGGGAAGGCCTCCTGGAGGATTTGGGTTTCAGGGGGTGGCGAAGAAAAGGAGAGCTGTGGTCTGGAGGGTTTGAAGGTATTGGGATGAATATGCTTCTGACCCCATTCCCTCTCATCTCATTAAATCTCTTGCTCCATCCCTTCTCCCCTCCTTAACTTCCATCTTCAACCGCTCACTCTCCACTGGTTCCTTCCCCTCTGCCTTCAAACATGCCCATGTCTCTCCCATCCTAAAAAAACCCTCTCTTGACCCCACCTCACCTTCTAGTTATCGTCCCATATCCCTCCTACCATTCCTTTCCAAACTCCTTGAACGAGTTGTCTACACTCGCTGCCTAGAATTCCTCAATAACAACTCTCTCCTCGACCCCCTCCAGTCTGGCTTCCGTCCCCTACATTCCACGGAAACTGCCCTCTCAAAGGTCACCAATGACCTCCTGCTTGCCAAATCCAACGGCTCCTACTCTGTCCTAATCCTCCTCGACCTCTCAGCTGCCTTTGACACTGTGGACCACCCCCTTCTCCTCAACACGCTATCTGACCTTGGCTTCACAGACTCTGTCCTCTCCTGGTTCTCCTCTTACCTCTCCGGTCGTTCTTTCTCAGTCTCTTTTGCAGGCTCCCCCCCCCCCCCCCATTCTCTCACTGTGGGGGTTCCCCAAGGTTCAGTGCTTGGTCCCCTTCTGTTCTCGATCTACACGCACTCCCTTGGTGACCTCATTCGCTCCCACGGCTTCAACTATCATCTCTACTCTGATGACACCCAGATCTACATCTCTGCCCCTGCTCTCTCCCCCTCTCTCCAGGCTCGCATCTCCTCCTGCCTTCAGGACATCTCCATTTGGATGTCTGCCCGCCACCTAAAGCTCAACATGTCGAAGACTGAACTCCTTGTCTTCCCTCCCAAACCTTGCCCTCTCCCTGACTTTCCCATCTCTGTTGACGGCACTACCATCCTTCCCGTCTCACAAGCCCGCAACCTTGGTGTCATCCTCGACTCCGCTCTCTCATTCACCCCTCACATCCAAGCCGTGACCAAAACCTGCCGGTCTCAGCTCCACAACATTGCCAAGATCCGCCCTTTCCTCTCCATCCCAACTGCTTCCCTGCTCGTTCAAGCTCTCATCCTATCCTGTCTGTACTACTGCATCAGCCTTCTCTCTGATCTCCCATCCTCGTGTCTCTCTCCACTTCAATCCATACTTCATGCTGCTGCCTGGATTATCTTTGTCCAGAAACACTCTGGGCATGTCACTCCCCTCCTCAAAAATCTCCAGTGGCTACCAATCAATCTGCGCATCAGGCAGAAACTCCTCACCCTGGGCTTCAAGGCTCTCCATCACCTCGCCCCCTCCTACCTCACCTCCCTTCTCTCCTTCTACAGCCCAGTCCGCACCCTCCGCTCCTCCACCGCTGATCTCCTCACTGTACCTCTCTCTCGCCTGTCCCGCCATCGACCCCCGGCCCACGTCATCCCCCGGGCCTGGAATGCCCTCCCTCTGCCCATCCGCCAAGATAGCTCTCTTCCTCCCTTCAAGGCCCTACTGAGAGCTCACCTCCTCCAGGAGGCCTTCCCAGACTGAGCCCCTTCCTTCCTCTCCCCCTTGTCCCCCTCTCCATCCCCCCATCTTACCTCCCTCCCTTCCCCACAGCACCTGTATATATGTATTTATGTTTGTACATATTTTTTTACTCTATTTATTTATTTATTTAATTTATTTGTACATATCTATTCTATTTATTTTATTTTGTTAATATGTTTGGTTTTGTTCTCTGTCTCCCTCTTTTAGACTGTGAGCCCACTGTTGGGTAGGGACTGTCTCTATATGTTGCCAATTTGTACTTCCCAAGCGCTTAGTACAGTGCTCTGCACATAGTAAGCACTCAATAAATACGATTGATGATGATGATGATGATGAAGATCTCCTGGAAGAGGTGGTTTCAGGAGGTGGTGAAGGCACGGAGAGTTGGGGTCTGCTGGGTTTAGGGGTGTTGAGGGCAATCAGTCGTATTTACTGAGCGCTTACCTTGTGCAGAGAGTACAAGTACAATATAACAGAGTTGGTATTCATTAATTCAGTTAGTCGTATTCATTCATTCATTCAATAGTATTTATTGAGCACTTACTGTGTGCAGAGCACTGTACTAAGTGCTTGGGAAGTACAAGTTGGCAACATATAGAGATGGTCCCTACCCAACAGCGAGTTCACAGTCTAGAAGGGGGAGACAGACAACAAAACAAAACATATTAACAAAATAAAATAAATAGAATAAATATGTACAAGTAAAATAAATAAATAAATAGAGTAATAAATACGTACAAACATATATACATATATACAGGTGCTGTGGGAAGGGGAAGGAGGTAAGGTGGGGGGATGGGGAAAAGGGGGAGAGGAAGGAGGGGGCTCAGTCTGGGAAGGCCTCCTGGAGGAGGTGAGCTCTCAGCAGGGCTTTGAAGGGAGGAAGAGAGCTAGCTTGGCGGATGTGCAGAGAGAGGGCATTCCAGGCCAGGGGAAGGACGTGGGCTGGGGGTCGATGGCGGGACAGGTGAGAACGAGGCACAGTGAGGAGATTAGCGGCAGACGAGTGGAGGGTGCAGGCTGGGCTGTAGAAGGAGAGAAGGGAGGTGAAGTAGGAGGGGGCGAGGTGATGGAGAGCCTTGAAGCCGAGGGTGAGGAGTTTTTGCCTGATGCGTAGGTTGATTGGTAGCCACTGGAGATTTTTGAGGAGGGGAGTAACATGCCCAGAGTGTTCCTGCACAAAGACGATCTGGGCAGTGGCATGAAGTATGGATTGAAGTGGGGAGAGACAGGAGGATGGGAGATTGGAGAGGAGGCTGATGCAGTAATCCAGTCGGGATAGGATGAGAGATTGAACGAGCAGGGTAGTGGTTTGGATGGAGAGGAAAGGGCAGATCTTGGCAATGTTGCGGAGGTGAGACTGACAGGTTTTGGTTACGGATTGGATGTGAGGGGTGAACGAGAGCGGAGTCGAGGATGACACCAAGGTTGCGGGCTTGTGAGACGGAAAGTATGGTAGTGCCATCAACAGTGATGGGAAAGTCAGGGAGAGGGCAGGGTTTGGGAGGGAAGATAAGGAGTTACGTCTTGGATATGTTGAGTTTTAGATGGCGGGCAGACATCCAGATGGAGATGTCCTGAAGGCAGGAGGAGATACGAGCCTGGAGGGAGAGAGAGAGAGCAGGGGCAGAGATGGAGATTTGGGTGTCATCAGCGTAGAGATGATAGTTGAAGTCGAGGGAGTGAATGAGTTCACCGAGGGAGTGAGTAGATAGAGAACAGAAGGGGACCAAGAACTGACCCTTGAGGAACCCCCAAAAGAGACTGAGAATGAACGGCCGGAGAGATAAGAGGAGAACCAGGAGAGGACAGAGTCTGTGAAGCCAAGATTGGATAGCATGTTGAGGAGAACGGGGTGGTCCACAGTGTCAAAGGCAGCTGAGAGGTCGAGGAGGATTAGGATAGAGTAGGAGCCATTGGATTTGGCAAGCAGGAGGTCATTGGTGACCTTTGAGATGGCAGTTTCCATGGAATGTAGGGGACAGAAGCCAGATTGGAGGGGGTCGAGGAGAGAGTTGGCGTTGAGGAATTCGAGGCAGTGCGTGTAGACGACATTCAAGGAGTTTGGAAAGGAATGGTAGGAGGGAGATAGGGTGATAACTAGAAGGTAAGATGGGGTCAAGAGAGGGTTTTTTTAGGATTGGAGAGATGTAGGCATGTTTGAAGGCAGAGTGGCAGGAACCAGTGAAGAGTGAGTGGTTGAAGATGGAAATTAAGGAGGGGAGAAGAGACGGAGTGATAGATTTCATAAGATGAGAGGGAATGGGGTCAGAAGCACAGGTGGCCGGAGTAGCACTTGAAAGGACGGAGGAGATCACTTCTGAGGATACTGCTGGGAATGATGGGAGAGTAGTGGAGAGGGTTGAGAGCCGGGGGGGGGGGGGCGGGGTTGGAGAAGGTGGGGGGGAGTGACCTTGGGCAGCTCAGACCTGATGGATTTAATTTTATTAATGAAGTAGGAGGCCAGATCGTTGGGAGTGAGGGAAGAACGAGGAGGAGGAACAGGGGCCCTAAGGGAGTTAAATGTATGGAAGAGCTGACGGGGATAATGGGCATGGGTGTCAATAAGGGAGGAGAAATAGTTTAGCCTGGTTGAGTGCTTTGTTGAGTGCTTACTGTGTGCAGGGCACTGTACTAAGTGCTTGGAAAGTACAAATCTGCAATAATAAGAGACAATTCCTGTCCACAACAGGCTCACAGTCTGGGGGCAGGTGGGTTGGGGGGGGGGGTCGACAGACATCAATATAAATAAATAGAATTATAAATATATACATATATCCATAAATGTTGAGGGGGAAGAGCAAGAGTAGGAGTCAAGGTGACGTGGAAAGGAGTGGAAGCAGAGGAAAAGTGGGGCTTAGTTTGGGAAGGCCTCTTGGAGGAGGTGCGCCTTCAGTAGGGTTTTGAAGGCAGGGGAAGAGTGATTGTCTGGAGAATTAGAGGAGGGAAGGCATACCAACCCAGAGGTAGGATGTGGGCCACGGGTCAGTGGCAAGACAGGCGAGATGGAGGCACAGTGAGAAGGTTAGCACCAAGGGAGCAGAGTGTGCGGGCTGGGATATAGAAGGGGAGAAGGGAGGTGAGATAGGAGGTGGCAAGGTGTTGGAGAGCTTTAAAACCAATAGTGAGGAGTTTTTGTGTTTGATACACAGGTGGATAGGCAACCACTGGACATTTTTGAGGAGGGGAGTGACATGCCCAGAGCGTTTCTGTAGCAAGATAATCTGGTCAGCAGAGTGAAATATGGACTGAAGTGGGGAGAAGCAGGAAGTTGGGAGGTGAGAAAGGAGACTGATGCAGTAATCTAGGCAGGACAGGATGAGTGACTGTACTAACATGGTAGTGGTTTGGATGGAGCAGAAAGGGCGGATCTTGGTGATGTTGTGAAGTTAGAACCGACAGGATTTGGTGATGGATTGGATATGTGGGTTGAATAAGAGAGCAAAGTCAAGGATGATATCAAGGTTGCGGGATTGTGAGATGGGACGATGGTTGTGTCATCTATAGTGACGGGAAAGTTCAGGAGAGGACAGGGTTTGGGAGGAAAGATAAGGAGCTGTTTCGGACATGCCGAGTTTGAGGTGGCAGGAGGACATCCAAATAGAGATGTCCTGAAGGCAGGAGGAGATGCGAGCCTGGAGAGAGGGAAAGAGAACAGAGGAGGAGATGTAGATTTGGGTATCATCTGCATCAAGATGGTAGTTGAAGTCGTGGGAGCGAATGAGTTCTCCAAGGGAGTAAGATGGAGAATAGAAGGGGACCAAGAACTGAACCCAGATATGTTCTCTGCCCACAATGAGCTTATAGTCTAGAGGGGGAGACAGACATTAATATATGTAAATTTATATATTAATATCTGTCTCCCGCCTCTAGACTGTGTGCTCCACACAAAATAAGTATTCGATAAATGTGATTGGTTGATTGATAAATATATAAATTACGAATGTGTACCATAAGTGCTGTGGGACTGAGGAGGAGTTTAAAAAAAGGGTGCAAATCCAAGTGCTTGGGTGACACAGAAGAGAATGGGAGAAAAGGAAATGAGGGTTTAGTCAGGGAGGGCCTCTTAGAGGAGATGTGCTTTTAATAAGGTTTTGAAGGTGAGGAGAGTGAGCATCTGTCGGCTATGGCGGGGGCATGCCAGGTCAGAGGGAGGGAGTGGGTGAGAGGTTGGCAGTGAGATAGGTGAGATCAAGGTACAGTGAGTAGGTTGGCATCAGAGGAGTGAAGTGTGTGGGCTGGGTTGTAGTAGGAAAGCAGCGAGGTAAGGTAGGAGGGGACAAGGTGATTGGAGGCTTTAAAGTCAATTGTGAGGAGTCTCTGTTTGATGCAAAAGTGATCGGGCAACCGTTGGAACTGGGGAAACATGGACTGAACGTTTTCGTAGAAAAATGATCCGGGCAGCAGAGTGAAGTATGGCCTGGGGTGGAGAGAAACTGGAGGTTGTTGCAGTAATCCCGGCAGGGTAGGATAAATTGGTTGGATTAATGTGGTAGCAGTTTGGATGGAGAGGAAAGGGTGGATTTTTGCAATGTTGTGAAGGTGGAACCGACAGGGCTTGGTCATAGTCTGAATATGTGGATTGAGTGAGAGAAATTAATTGAGGACAATGCTAAGCTTGTGGTCTTGTAAGACAGGAAGGACAGTGGTGCTGTCTACAGTGATGGGAAAGTCAGGGGGAGGATAGGGTTTGGTTGGGAAGATGAAGAGTTCTGTTTTGGACCTTTTAAGTTTGAGGTGTCACTAAGACACCCAAGTAGAAGATGTCCTGAAGGCAGTAGGAAATGTGAGACCGCAGAGAAGGAGAGAGATCAGGGTTGGAGATGTAGATTTGGGAATCGTCCACATAGGGATGGGCGTTGAAGTCATGGGAACGAATGCATTCTCCAAGGAATGGGTGTAGATGGAGAATAGAAGGGAATCCCAAATTGAGATTTGAGGGACTTCCACAGTTAGGGGGTGGAAGGCAGAGGAGGAGCCCATGAAAAATAGTGAGAATGAGTGGACAGAGAGAAAGGAGAACCAGGAGAGGACAGTATCAATGAATCCAAGGTTGCATAACATTTCCAGAAGAAGGCAACTGTCGTCAGTGTTGAAGATATCTGAGAGGTCAAGGAGATTTAGGATGGAGTAGAGCCTGTTGGATTAGGCAAGAAGGAAATCGATCATTGGTGACATTTGAGAGATCAGTTTCCGTGGAGTAAAGGGAGCTGAAGCCAGATTGGAGGTGTTCAAGGACAGAATTGGAAGAGAGGCAGTAGAGGCAGTGGGTGTAGGCAATTCGCTCAAGGAGTTTGGAGAGGAAAGGTAGGAGGGAAATGGGTTAATAACTGGAGGGAGCCTTGGAGTCAGGAAAGGTTTTTGGTAGATTTTTTTTCTGGGTAAGGATGACATGAACATGTTTTAAAGTAGTGGGGAAGAAACCATTGGTGAGTGAGCAGTTGATGGCAATCAGGGTGGGAAGAAGGGGGGGCAAGCACTTTGATAAGGTGCAGAGGGATGGGGTCGAATGCACAGGTGGAAGGGGTGGATTTTGAGAGGAGGCAGGAGATCTCCTTTAGAGAGAGTGCTGGGAAAGATGGAAGAGTTCATTCATTCATTCATTCATTCACTCATTCATTCAATCATATTTACTGAGCGCTTACTGTGTGCAGAACACTGTACTAAGAGCTTGGGAAGTACAGGTCAGCAACATATAGAGACGGTCCCTACCCAACAACGGGCTCACAGTCTAGAAGGGTTGAAGTTGAAGAAGAGGCAGGTGAAGGGAGAAACTGAAGAGGACCAGAGATTTCAGGGAGATCACACATGATGGTTTCAAGCGCTTAGTGCAGTGCTCTGCACACAGTAAGCGCTTAATAAGTACGATCGAATGAATGAATGAATTTTTTCAACAAAGTAGATGGGACAGATCATTAGGGGCAAGAGATGTGGGACGTGGGGAGGACAGGGGAGTTGAGGAAGGAGTTCAACGTCTGGCGAGAGCAATGGACATGGGAGTCAATAAGGATGGAGAAATAATGTTGCGGGGCCGAGGAATCAGGGATGGCCTCCTGGAGGGGGTGAGTTTCGGGGGCGGGAAAAGTCTGGTGGGTTTGGGGGTGTCGGGGTGGGAAGCTGAGAGGTGCGGGAGAGTCCAGGCGAGGATGGTGAGGGTTTCTTGTCTCCCCCTCTCAATCTCGGTGGGTCGGTTCCTGCCAGGAATGTCCCCTCCTGGCTCCTTCCCGCTGCCGCAGCAGGCCCCCCGCCTCCCGGCCCCCGCCCCGCCCCTCGGCCGGCCTTCACCCAATCCGAGAGCCCCCAGAGCCCGCGAGGCAGCCAACCGGGCGGGGGGCCGGCGGGGGGCCGGTGGGGGGCGGGGGGCCGGCGGAGGGCGGGGCCCGAGGTTGGACCGAATACCGGGAGCGGGGGTGAGGAGGGGGCGTGCGGGGGCTGTCGGGGCCGCTGGGGAGGGGAGGGGAGGGACCGCGCTGCGGGGCCGGTGGGGACTCCTCGGAGGGGACCTGCGGGGGTCCTGGAGCGGGGAGGTGGCGGGCGGAGAGAGCCGCCGCGGGGGCGGGGGCGGGGGCGGGGGCGGCAGGGGAGGGGCGCGGGGGCGGGGATGCGGAGCGGCGGCGGCGGCGGCGGCGGCGGCCGGAGGGGCCCGGGAGACGGCGCGGGGGCCGCGGACCGGACCGGACCCCTCCCCGGGACCCAGCCACCGCATCGCGGCCGGTCTCCCCTGGAGCCGCCCCTTTTTGATCTCGGCTTTTTCCTGATCTCCTGATCTCGGATCCTCCGCCGTTCCCCTCGCCCCCCGCACCAGGGGCGGGGGGGCGGGGGGGGCGGGGGCCCATCGTCCTCCCGCCGCGTTTGGCGTCGCTTCGGCCTCGATCGCCTCCGGCCCCCTCCCCGGTGGGTCCGGTGGGCCCCGCGAGCCCGGGAGGCCCCGTGGGCCGGGGGCGCCGAGCGATGCAGGGCCCCGAGGCCGCCTGGATCGTCTTTCTCCTCCCCGGCCTCCCCCCGCTCCCCCTCCCGGGCCGCCCCCCGTTCCCCCTCCCCGTGGCCGCCCCCCCCGGGACCCCAGGGCTGAGGCTCCGCCCGCCGCCCCCTCCCCGCCCCCCCCGCCCCCTCCCCCCACCGAGTGGGTAAGACGAATCGCAGCGCGCGCGGCTCCCAGTCGCTCCCAGTCCGTCCGCTGGGAGAGGAAGGCGTCCGCGTCCGCCCCGCAGGACCGACTCCCGGAGCCCGGAGCCCCCGGGGCCCGGACCCCCCGCAGCCCGGACCCCCCTACCAAATCCCGCAGCCCGGATCCCGGCAACCCAAACCGCCCCCCTGCGCTCCCGTCCCGTACCCCGCAGTCCGACTTCAGGACCCCGCAGCGACGAGCCCGCAGCCGCACGCGTCCCGAGGCTTTCCCTCGAGGGCGGCCGACGGGAGCCGGGCGCCCCCCGCTCCTCCGGACCGAGGCCGGCCTGAGCCAGCCACCGAGGAGGCCGGCGGGAAGCGGGGCGGCGGCGGGGGACCCTGCCCGCCCCCGGGCCCGCGCCGACTCCAGCGTCCCGCCCGAGCGGCCCCCCCGCCCACCGGGACCCTGCCGGCGCCGCCCCCGGCGGCCGCCCCCCGGCTCAGGACGGGGGCCCCGAGGTGTCCCGCGGCGCCGGGCCCCGGCCCGCCCTCCACGGGCGACCCCAGCCTCGTCCCGCTGCTCGGCCCGCCGGGCCGCCGACCCCCGGCGCGACCCCCCGGGGGGGAAGGCGACGACGAGGACGAGGAAGAAGAGGAGGAGGAGGAGGAGGAGGAGGAGGCGGAAGACCGGGAGGTCGCGAGGGGCATGTCTCGGCCCAGCAGCGTGAGCACCCCCGGCCTCGGGGCCCCCCTCCGCGGGGGCGCGGAGCTCCGCTCGGCCTGGGCCGAGGCCGAGTCCCGAGCCAACGGGTTCCCCTGCCCTTCGGGACCGGGACCGAGGCCGGAACCGGGCCCGGGCCCGGGACCCCCGCCGCCGCCGCCGTCGGCCCCGCGCGGGCTCAGCGAGCCGGACCCCGCAGCCCCGAGAGCCGGAGGTGGGGGCGGCGGAGTGGGGGGCGGCATGGGGGGCGGCGGAGTGGGGGGCGGCGGGGGAGGCTTCCACTCCAAGCCGGCCTGGCAGGCGCACGGCGAGGACGGCGGCCGCGGGAGCCGCCGCAGCTACCGGCGGGGCCCGGCCGGGGGGTCGTCCGCGGGCTCGGGGCCCGGCGGCGAGGGCGGCCTGGGCCCGGGCGGCGAGGGGCGGCCGCGCTCCGCGGAGCCGGGGCCGGGAGACCGGCGGGGCCGGCGGCGGGCGGGAGCCGGGGGTCCCGGGGCCGAGCCCGGCGGCCCCGACGGGGCGGGGGGCGGCGAGGACGCGGACTCGCGCGGGAGCCCCGCGGGCCTGGGGGCGGCGGCGGGGGCGCCGCCGCCGCCGCCGCCGTCGTCGTCGTCGTCGTCGTCGTCGTCCCCCCACGCGCGCTGTTGCCGGGGCCTGGCGCGCATCTTCCGCTCCAAGAAGTTCCGCTCGGAGAAGCTGGAGCGGCTGTACCAGCGCTACTTCTTCCGACTGAACCAGAGCAGCTTGACCATGCTGGCCGGAGCCCTGGCCGTCGTGGGCCTCGTGCTGCTGGGCCTGCACGCCGCCCGCGGGCGCGACCACCTGCCCTTCGCCGCCGTCCTGGCCGGCGCCGTGGTCGCCGTGCTGGTCCTGGCCGCGCTGTGCAACCGGGCGGACTTCCACCAGGATCAGCTGGGCCTGGCCTGCTACGCGCTCATGGCCGTGCTGCTGGCCGTGCAGGCGGCCAGGGTCCTCCTGCCGCCGCCGCCGCCGCACAGCGCCTCGGACGGGCTCTGGTGGACCGTCTTCTGCGTCTACACCGTCTACACCCTCCTGCCCGTCCGCATGCGGGCCGCCGTGCTCAGCGGCCTCCTGCTATCCGCCATCCACCTGGGCCTCGCCCTACGCGCCCGTGCCCACGACCGGGCCCTGCTCCGCCAGGTAAGGCAGGGGCGCCGCGCCGGGGAGAGATGTTGGCGGGGCGACAGACGTCCTCCTGGCCGGGGTGGGGTCGGCGGGACAGATCCTCAGAAGGGGAGAGATTCTCAGCGTGAGAGATGCTCCAGGGGAAGGGCGCCCTTCTGGGGGAGGGAGAAGCTGGTGGGGGAGCGCCGCTGGGGGGGGTGGGGGGAGACGCTCGGGAGCTTGGCGGGAAGAGGGCCAGGACCGGGAACCCAAAGCGAGGCCCTCCATGCCCCACCTCCCTGGACACTTGAAAAGGCGGTCCAGACGCCCAGCCTGTCCAGCCCAGCCCTGGGTGTTGGGGCGGCTCCTGCCCGCTTCGCCCCGGGTTCGAGGGTTCGGTCCTTGCTGATTCTTTTCCGCCAGACCTGGGGTGGAGAGGGAGAGGGAGAAGATGGAGGTGGAGAGGGGGAGAAGATGGAGAGGAAGAAGGTGGGGAAGGGAGACAGCTTACCCCTCGCTTCCCCTTCCGTCCCCCATCGTTCTGGTCGGAGGGGGCGTTATGAGGACCGGGATGCGTCGGGGGTTAGGGCGGGAGGGTTCTCGTCCACCACTGTGCAGGGAGGAGGGGTCCTGGGGGGGTGGTCTTCCCGGGGTCGGGCCGGAGGGACCCCTCCCGAACAGTGAGAGGGTCTCGGATGACCGTTTCTAGGGCTAGGGAGAGGCTGGGGGTATCAAGCCATCGGGGCGGGGTCTCGGGCACAGCGATGTAGGAGGGGGCTTGACGGGGACACTCACGGCTAGGTCCAGAAGTTCTCTATCCCGAAGCATTTATAGACGCCTCCGCCCCAGCTCCGCCGCCCCCTGCCATGACACCCATCAGGCCTTCCCAGCCTGTCGCGTCCACCCCAGCCTTCTGGCGGAGACCCGAGAAGGGCAGTGGGGCTGGGAGCCAAGATCAGACGACCTGGAACAGAGCAGGGCACTGCCGAGTTTGGCGTCTTCACCCATTTCCAGCTCGGCCCCCTGAAACACGAGGGGGCCTCAATGGAGCTTAGAGAGAAATCTCAGGGCTCCCTTGCCCCATCTCCTACCTACCCACCCGCTCCACCCCCTGCGAGGCTGAGACAAGGGGACTAACACCCCATCCCCATGGAGAGAAGTCGAGTCAGCCCCGGGCCCCTCATCCCCAGGGACCTGGGCATGGTAGCCATGGTTCCACCATCGGGATTCCCCCCCCGCCCAACCCCACCCCCACCATAAATAGCCCTAGAGCATCTGCCGAGCACATTCCTGTCAAGTGTGGGTAGCCTGAAGATGCGGGAACAGGTTGCCTGGGCAACCTCATTTGACTGTATCCCTCGCTGCTGCTGCATTCAGACCCGAACGCGGAGAGCTATGTACACCCCCAGGCGGACGGGCGAGCGGGCCTGGGGTGGGCCATGTAGACGAACCCTGTGGGGTGGGGGCACCGGGCAGCCCGCACTCTCCAGCTCAAACCGCGGCGTGGACCTCCAGGCCCGGCCGCCCCCGACAACGTTAGGCCGGTTAGGGAGGGGTTCTCGGCCGCCCCACCTTTCTGCCTCCCCCGCGGACTGCACCCCTCCTGCCGGATCTCGGAGACCGGTGTCCTCCAGGGCCTGTGTAGGGCTCATCTCCGGAGGGAGCCAAAAGGAACGGGGTGCGATGGGGTGAGGGGGATGAGGGAGTGCGGGCGCGAGAGGTGCGGGGTGAGGGTCCAGGTGAAGGGGCCGGAAGGGAGTAATGGGATGGGAGAGCATGTGTGGGTGGGGGTGTGTGAAGGGGTGTAATGGGTGTGGGGTGTGTGAGAGTCGGGAGGGGAAAGGTGGGCGGAGCGGGGTGTTCGGAGGGGGCGCCTTGATGGGAGTAGGGGTGGAGGAGCCTGGGAGGCAATAGTGGGGAGCTGCACCCCTGGAACTCCAGGGGCTCGGGGGCCCCGTGCTGAGAGTCGTGGACCGGGGCCTCCGGACCAGGATCCTGGGAGCTCTTGGGAGCTGGATTGCCGGAGGCCAATGTCTGCTGTCTCTTTTCACCATCCCGGTCAGCCCCCTGCTCAGCCGATCACCTGCATGGTCAGTCCCCTGCACGGTTAACCCTCTGCCTGATATGCTGGGAAGAACCGTAAAATGGGTGCTTTCCTAGACACCCATTTTGTGGTTAGGGGTGAACCATCCCACACCACTGACTCTCCCCAGTGACCCAGCACGGATCATCCCACACCTCTTATCTCCCCCCCACCCCGCCTCCATCCGTGACTGTCTGCAGTGACCCAACACAGTTCATCCCACACCACTGACTCTCCTCTCTATCCCTGACTCTCTCCAGTGATCCAGCACGGATCACTCATTCAATCGTATGATTGAGTGCTTACTGTGTGCAGAGCACTGTACTAAGCGCTTGGGAAGTACAAGTCGGCAACATATAGAGACGGTCCCTACCCAACAACGGGCTCATAGTCTAGAAGACCATCCCCCTCTTATCCCCCTCCCCCACCAATCCCTTACTCTCCTCCAGTGACCCAGCACAGCTCCCAACCAATCTCAAGGAAGAAGTTGTAGGGGGGGGGGAGATGAGACGCTGACAGGAATCTCTCTTACTTGTATATTTCTATCCTACTTATTTTATTTTGTTGGTATGTTTGGTTCTGTTCTCTGTCTCCCCCTTTTAGACTGTGAGCCCACTGTTGGGTAGGGACTGTCTCTATGTGATGCCAATTTGTACTTCCCAAGCGCTTAGTACAGTGCTCTGCACATAGTAAGCGCTCAATAAATACGACTGATCGATCGATCGATCGACAGTTTTCCCAAAATCTCAGCAGCAAAAGTATGGTAGAAGGTCTGGCGGTGATGAGCAGGAGGAGGAGAAGGAGGAGACCTGAGTCGATTAGAAACCTCCCCTTGCCCTCCTCCGTCAGCCCCTGTCCCGTTCTGTGGGTATCCTGCCTATCCCAGCAGGGGGTGCCATCTCCCTGGAGGGTGTTTGGGGGGGGGGGGGGGAAGTCTCTGCTGTGTGACTGTGGGTCTGTGTATGAGTGGGTAGCGGGAGGCCGTGAAGGTATGTAAGGGTCGGGGGGCTGGTGACAGCTGTGCCCCCTCAGCCTTGCAGCCCATGCCCCCGAAGTGGCGTCCTGTCCTTGCCATCCGCTCGGTGCCCTGCCCATCATGCCACCTCCCCTCCGGACCGAGCAGGGCCCCAGCAGGCCCCGCCCCTCCCCTCCCCTCCATTCTGGGCTCCTGGGCCTCCCAGCCACCGGCGGGGAAGGGGGGCGGCGGCTCGTTCCAAAATCGGACCGGGAGACAGCGCCCGAGGCCGGCAGGACTGCCCCTTGCCCCCGCCCCGCCCTCCTCCCTCCCCCCTCGTGGGAACGGGCCGAATATTCGGCCGCTGGGGCTCTGAGGCCGCCGCCGCGGGTCCACCCGTCTGCCCGCTAGCCTGCCAGCCTCCAAACGGGCAGGGACTCTCACATGGCCAATTCCTTCCGCCGCCGTCACCGCCGCCGCCGCACCAGGCGCCCGGAGCCCCCAACCTGCTCCACCGGGCCCGGGTCCACCGGGCGGCCCGGCACGGCGAGGTTCGGGCCGGGGCCATCCTTGGCCTGGAGACCCGGTTCTGTGAGAAGCAGCGCAGGCTGGAGGTCAGAGCCCAGGCCTAAGATTCAAGAGAAACTGGGTTCTAATCCCAGTTCGATCACGTTATCTGCTGTGTGACCTTGAGCAAGTCACTTCACTTCTCTGGGCTTCAGTTACCTCATCTGTAAAATGGGGATTAAGAGTGTGAGCCCCATGTGGGACGGGGACTGTGTCCAACCTGATTTACTTAATAATAGTAACAATAATAATAATGGTATTTATTAATATGTAATATGTACCAAGCACCGTTCTAAGCACTGGAGTAGATACAAGGTAATCAGGTTGTCTCACTTGGGGCTCAAAATCTTACTCCCCGTTTTACAGATGAGGTAACTGAGGCTCAGATGATAAATTAAGTGGCGTGCCCAAGGTCACACAGCAGACAAGCGGCAGAGCTGGGGTTAGAACCCACGGCCTCTGACTCCCAAATCCGTGCTCTTTCCACTAAGCCACGCTACTTGTATCTACTCTAGCGTTTAGAACAGTGCTTGGCACATAGTAGGTGCTTAACAAGTACCATAAGTATTACTATTAGTATTTCTGGTTTTCCGGGAGAGTTGGGGGGGCAGGGGTGTCGGCCCAGCTCACTGGGGACAGCGTAATACGGTGGGTCGGAACCGCCTGGCTGAGAGTTGGGGTTCAGACCCTTCTCTCGGCCTCAGACCTGCGAAGCCTGGGGGTGCGGGCGGGACCACTGGGGCCAAAAAGTCAAGGGAAAGGATTGGGCCGGGTGAGGGGATGGGGGGGGCGGGGGGCGGGCAGCCTCTCCCTCGGCCGGCCGAGCCCCTGAGAACCGCCCGGTGGAAAGAGGGAGGGGGCGGAGGACAGCTCTGTCTGGGGACTCGGGAGAAGTTGGGGAAGGCCCAGGCCCGAGTCCACTTCAAGGCTGCTTTGCTTCCCCTCTTTCATCCCGGAGCCCCGAAGGGGAGGGCGATCCTCTCCCGGGGGAGTGGGGGGCTTGGGTCCACAAACTCGGAGCGGCCCAGCCGGCCTTTCCGGCGGCTATCAGTCAATCAATGGGATTGATGGAGCAGTTACTCTGTGCAGAGCACTGGACTAAGCATTTCTGTGTGACCATGGGCAAGCCATTTCTGTGCCTCAGTTACCTCATCTGTAAAATGGGAATTAAGACTGTGAACCCCACGAGGGACAACCTGATTACCTTGAATCTACTCCAGCGCTTAGAACAGTGCTTGGGCACATAGTATGCACTTAACCAATACCGTAATTATTATTATTATTTGGGAGAGAACAATGAGGTGCAGTTGGCAGACTCATTCCCTGCCTCCCAGCGGCTATCGGGGTCGCAACAGGGGCAGCCCCTAACCCCCCCACCGCGGGCCAGGCTGAGGTGAGAGAGGCAGAAGGGGAGTCGCGGCTGGACCACCCGGGACTCTGGCCGCTGCCAGATCCGGTCCGGTCCTAGCGGAAAGAGCGGCGCCCCCACTCCCACGCCCGGACAGTGCTGAAGGAAGGGGCGGCGGGCGGCAGGGAGAGGCCAGACCGGGGACCGGAGCCTGGAGTGGTCCCAGGGCTAGATAGACCCGCAGAGGCCGGGACCTCGCGGGGGACGGGGGGAGGGAAGAGGGGGAAGGGACGGGCAGGGCTCTGGAGGTCGTGAACCACCGCCGTTTGGGGTGGGGGAGGTGGGGGGCATCGGGCCGGACTCCTGTCCTGCGTCCGGAGCCCGCATAGGCCTTCTTCCTTCCCCCCCATCTCCGGGGTCCCCGGAGTCCTCTGGGTGGGCGGCGGGAAAAGCGCTGCTATTGGCTCCCGGCCGACCACCCACCCCCGCCTTCCCAAATAGAAGGGCGGGCGGGCGGGGGCGGGGGAGGGGGCCGGACCAGGGCGGGGACGCGGGCCCGAGGGGTCAAAGTTCGCCCTTTTCCTTCCCGCCACCCTGGAAGTCCTGCGACGCCTCCTCCCTCCGACCCCCTCCCAGCCCCGGTATCCGCCCCGGCAGAGCCCAGCCCGGACTAGGAGATCCCCCGGCGCGGGGGTCTTCGTTGTCCCCGATCGGGGGACCCAGGTGGGAGGCGGGAGGAACCCCCAGCTCAGCCGCGGCCCCTCCTCCAAGCCCCAATGACCCGTTCGTAGCGGGGCGGGGGCGCTCACCAGGCCGGTCCTGCCCCTTGCCGGTACTGGAGGAGAGGGGCTCTGCCCCGGGGAGGGGGCCGACCCTCGGACCGACCTCCCCCCCGCCCTCGCGGTTCTCCTTCTGTCTGTCGAAACCTCCTCGACCCGGGCTTGTGTCCCCGAGAATGAAGAGTCAGTGGTCACCCGATTGACAGGGTGGGGCAAATGCCCACAGCTTCCCCGTCCCCGTCTTCCCTCCTCCCCTTTTAATCATAAAAATTGCGGTATCAGTTAAGTACTTACTATGTGCCAAACACTATAGTGGATACCTGCTAAGCCATCTGGACACAGTCCCTGTCCCACACTGGGCTCCCAGTGTAAGTCAGAGGAATAGCACGAACTGAATCTCTATTTTATGGATGAGGAAACGGAGGTACAGAGACTATGTGAATTGCCCAAGGTCACACAGCGGGCGGGTGGTGAAGTAGGGATTAGAACCCAGGGCCTCCGGCTCCCAGAACTGCACTCTTATCTACTGGGCCATCCTGCTTCTACGTTCCCTCCTCCCATTTCCCTTTCCTTAGTTCCCCTTCTTTAGTACTAGTAGTAATAATCATTAATTATTATTTGGCATTATGGGGAATTTGTCAAGCACTGCACTAAGCAGTGGGGTAGAGACAAGGGGGTGCGGTTGGACACAGTCCCTGTCCCACCCAGGCTCGCTGTTCCTTTCCGCCTCCTTCCCCACCGCTCCCGCTCCCGCTCCCCCTCCGACTCCTCCCCCGCCCTTCGCAGAAGGTAATTACATTAATCAGGTCACCGGTGTGTGGGAACGATCCCCGGGCGGGCAGGCGGGTGGGGACGGCACCCCACGTGTGCTCTGCCGCCTAACGGCACGTGGGTGCGCAGGTGTCTGTGTGTGTGTCCGCGTGTGTGTGCAGACGTGTGTGCGCGCACGCACGTGTGTCTTTTCTGTCCTCCCTCGCCCCACACCAGAGTCCGTCGGTAAAGGGGTCTCGGCTGGTCTGGCCGTGTGGGCCGGACCTGTCTGTAATTGAGTGGGTGGGTGCTCCATCCACGTTAGCGCCAACCCGAGCTCATCCCTGAAAGGGGGCTCTGGTGGCCTGGGGGGAACACAGTAGGGGACTCTGGTGTTGGGGTGTGAGGGGGGAGTAATATAGTGGGGGGCTCTGGTGTCTGTGAGGACAGTGTGGAGGGCTCTGATGCCTGGGGGAACAGTGTGGATGAGGGCTCAGGTGTCCTGGAGGGCAGTGGGGGACATTTATGTCCCAGAGGGGCAATGGGTACTCTGGTGTCCTGGGGGTAGCAGTGGGCACCGATATATAGGGGTTCAGAGGACACTCTGATGTCCGGAAGGGTTGGAGTTCTGTTATGTAGGGATATTGGTAGGGCTTTGGTGCCCGTAGGGGTCAAAGAGGACTCTCCTATGTGTGTGTGTGTGGGGGGGGGGGGGGGTCAGGGGAGGCTCTGTTGTTGGAGCGTGTTGGGGGGCTCTGATGTCCAGGGTGACAAGGTTACTCTGATAAGGGGAATGTTGGGGGCTTCGATGCAGAGGTATCGGGGGGCTCTGATGTTGGGAGACTTGGGGAGGTCTGATGTGGAGGTTTGGCAGACTCTGATGTGGGGGGAGTCAGGGGGCTCTGATGTTGGGGATGTTAGGAGTCTCTGGTGTGTTGAGGGTTTTTCCTCTGTCCCAGGCCTCCCATGGGGGAGAGGTCAGTTAGTCAATCTATTGAGTGCTTATTGTATGCAGAGAACTTTACCAAGTGCTTGGGAGAGTACAGCATAACAATATAACAGACACATTCCCTGTCCTCAGTGATCTTATAGCCTAGAGGGGGAGACAGACATTCATATAAATAAATAAAATTACAGACATGTACATAAGTGCTGTAGAGCTGGAAGGGGGATGACTAAAGGGAGCAAGAGGGAGAAGAGGAAAGTAGGGCTTAGTAAGGGAAGACTTCTTGAAGGAGATGTACCTATGGTAAGGTTTTGAAGTGGGGAAGATTAATTGTCTGTTGGATAAGAAGGAGGGCACTCCAGGCCAGGGATGGGATGTGGGTGAGAACGATTGAATGAATGAATGAATGAATGAATGAAAATAGGTGAGGTCGAGGTACATTGAGAAGGTTGGCATTAGAGGAACCACATGTGCTGGCAGGGTTGTAGTAGGAGAGTAGTAAGGTGAGGTAGGAGGGGCCAAGGTGACTGATAGCTTTAAAGTTGATGGTAAGGAGTTTCTGTTTGATGCAGAGGTGGATGGGCAACCACTAGAGTTTCTTGAGAAGTGGAGAAACACGGCCTGATTGTCTTTGTAGAAAAATTCATTCATTCAGTCATTTACTGAGCACTTACTGTTTATAGAGCATTGTACTAAGCTCTTGGGAGAGTACAATATAACAGTAAACAAACATCTTCCCCACCCACAATGAGCTTACAGTCTAAAGGGGAAGACAGACATTAATATAAATAAACTACAGATATGTATATAAGTGCTGTGGGGCTGGGAGGGGGATGAATAAAGGGAGTGAGTCAGGGTGATGCAGAAGGGAGTGGGAGAAGCAGAAAGAGGAGTTTAGGGAAGGCCTCTTGGAGGAGATGAGTCTTCAATATGGCTTTGAAAGTGGGGAAAATAACCTGGGCAGCAGAGTGAAGTATGGACTGGAGTGGGGAGAGACAGGAGGCAGGGATGTCATGAGGAAGCTGATACAGTAATCCAGGTGGGATAGGATAAGTGCTTGGACCAGTGTGGTAGCAGTTTGGATGGAGAGGAAAGGGTGAATTTTAGCGATGTTGTGAAGGTCAAAATGACAGGATTTAGTGACAGATTGAATATGTGGGTTGAATGAGAGAGAGAAGTCAAGGATAACACCAAGATTATGGGCTAGTGAGACACGAAGGATAGTGGTACTGTCTACAGTGATGAGAAAGTCAGGGAAAGGCCAGGGCTTGGGTGGGAAGAAGGGGTGGGATCATCAACATCATCATCAATCGTATTTATTGAGCACTGTGTGCAGAGCACTGTACTAAGCGCTTGGGAAGTACAAGTTGGCAACAGGAGGCTCGCTACATGTTTTGTATTGTTGTCTGTTTCCCCCATCTAGACTGTGAGCCCATTGTTGGGTAGGGCCCGTCTCTATATGTTGCCGACTTGAACTTCCCAAGCACTTAGTACAGTGCTCTGCACACAGTAAGCGCTCAATAAATGATTGAATGAATGAATGAATGCTTTGGCTCCCTCTGTCCTTGGAGTGCCCGGCCGTTGACCCCTTTCCCGTGCCTCTCTGTCCGTGGGGCCCAGTGGGGTACCAGGTCCCACAGGCCGGGCAGCTGTGCCTACAGCTGCCAGCAGGGATGAGGTAGGATGGGACAACCATGACCCAATCCCAGCAGGACCGCTTGTCTCTCTCTCCCTCCAGTGGTGCATTGGGCGGGGGGGGGGGGGGGGGGGGAGAGAGAGAGAGAGAGAGAGAGAGAGAGAGAGAGAGAGAACGCTCGCAGGCAGGGGGAGGAGGAGGAGTGCACTTCTGGTTCACCATTTCCTCCGGAAGATGTAAAACCCCCTTCTCCTACTCCCCTCCTGGCCATTTCCAGGCCATGAGGCCTGAACTTGTTGAGGTGGTCACAGCACTGCCTCTCCACCAAGCCAGGCTCCCCGCAATAAGTGGCCTGGGCAGGGGGTGGGTGGGGAGGAGCCGGAGAAAGGGGCTATCAATCCATCAATCAATCATTGGTACCCACTCTGTGCTAGGCTCTTTACTATCAATCAACCCAAGATATTTATGGAGTGTTTACTGTGTGCAGGGCACTGTACTAAGTGCTTGGGAGAGTACGGTACAACAGAGTCCCCTGCCCACTATGAGTTTACTAAACATTCGGTTGAGTTTGAAAGATGTAAAAGTCCCATGCAATAGCATTTACTGTGTTTGCACTGGGCATTCTATTCTCTGCTAATGGCTAGCTACACCCTCCCAGCTCACAGGATGCTCACATTGTAGTGGGCAAGCAGGCCCACTCACATTTACACATAGAATACGCAGATCATGGAACCCTCCCTAGATTATAAACTCCTCCCAGGCAGGGGTCATGTCTACTAACTCTAGGATAATAACAATAATAATTATGGTATTTGTTAAGTGCTTACTATGTGCCAGGCACTGTACTAAGCGCTGTGGTGGGTACAAGCAAATTGGGTTGGACACAGTCCCTGTCCCACGTGGGGCTCAAAGTCTCAATCCCCATTTTACAGATGACTTAACTGAGGCACCGAGAAATTAAGTGGCTTGCCAAAGGTCACACAGCAGACAAGTGGCAGAGCTGAGATTAGAACCCATGACCTCTGATTCCCAGGCCCGTGCTCTATCCACTATGCATGCTGCCTCTGGCTTGGGTACTTTCCCAAGCTCTCAGTACAGTGGTCTGTGTACACTACTATCATAGTCTCTCAAGTGCTGAGAAGCAGCATGGCTTAGTGGAAAGAGCCCGGGCTTGGAAGTCAGAGGTCACGGGTTCTAATCCCGACTCTCCTTCTCTGCAGCCTCACATTTCCTCCTGTCTTCAGGACATCGCTACTTGGATGTCCCACTGACACCTCAAACTTGTCCAAAACAGAACTCCTTATTTTTACACCCAACTCCTGTCCTCTTGATTTTTCCTGTCACTGTAGACAGCACCACCATCCTTCCAGTCTCACAAGCCCGTAACATTGGTGTCTTGACTCATCTCTCTTTCAATCCACCTATTCAATGTCACTAAATCCTGTTGATTCAGCCTTTGCAACATCTTACAAATCTGCCTTTTCCTCTCCATCCAAACTGCCTCCACATTAATCCAAGAATTTATCCTATCCTGCCTTGATTACTGTATCAGCCTCCTTGATGACCTTCCTGCCTCCTGTCTTTCCACACTCCAGTCCATACTTCACTCTACTGCCTGGTTCATTTTTCTACAAAAAATGTTCAGTCCATGTTTCCCCACTCAAGAACCTCCAGGGGTTGCCCATATGCATCCACATCAAAGAGAAAGTCCTCACCATTGGCTTTAAAACCCTCAATCCCCTTGCCCCCTCCTACCTCCCCTCTCTGCTTTCCTACTACAACCCAGCCCTCACACTTCACTCCTCATTCATTCATTCAATCATATTTATTGAGGTTTTTTTTGTGTGCAGAGGAGTGGCATCACTCTTCTGATGCCAACCTACTCCACTGTAGCTTGATCTAGTCTATCTTGCTGATGCCTTCTTGCCCATGTCCTGCCTGTGGCCTGGAACACATTCCCTCTTCATAACTGAGAGGCAATTACTCTTCCCACCTTCAAAGCCTTATTGAAGGCACATCTCCTCCAAGAGGCCTTCCCTGACTAAGCCTTCATTTCCTCTTAATAATAATAATAATGATAGCATTTATTAAGCACTTACTGTGTGCAAAGCACTGTTCTAAGTGCTGGGGAGGTTACAAGGTAATCAGGTTGTCCCACGGGGGGCTCACAGTCTTCATCCCCATTTTACAGATGAGGTAACTGAGGCCCAGAGAAGTGAAGTGACTTGCCCAAAGTCACACAGCTGGCAATTGGCAGAGCTGGGATTTGAACCCATGACCTCTGACTCCAAAGCCCGTGCTCCTTCCACTGAGCCACGCTGCTGCTCTTCTCCCATTCCCTTCTGCATTGCCCTTGAACTTGGATTTGTTCCATTTATTCACCCCTCCCTCAGCCCCATGGAACATACGCACATATCCATAATTGATTAATATATATTAATGTCTGTCTCTCCCTCTAGACTGTAAGCTCACTGGGGTCAGGGAACATGTCAACCAAGTCTATTATATTGTACTCTTCTAGGGGGGTAAGCAGGTTTTCAAGGCTTGAGGTGATTGGGGAGAGAAGGTTTGGGTGCTGGAAATTAAGTAGGGAAGGCCTCCAGGAGGAGATGGGATTTTTAGGAGAGCTTTGACTGGTGAGAGCTGCCGTCTGGCAGATGTGGTGGTGGCCAGAGCTCCAGGTGGGAGGAAGAGCAGGAGAGTTGAGAGGAAGCGTTAATGAGGAGGCTGGCGGAGAAGAGTGAAGAGGGAAACTAAGGGAGGAGGACTTGGGCAGTTGGGAATGGCCAGGATGGAAGTCTTTTCTGATTCGTGTCGAAGTCGGCCCTGCCCTCTCCCACCGGGGTGTCCACAGCTGAAGCAGTCTGTGTTTCCGGGGTGTCCATGGCCGGGGACGTCAGTGTCCGGTGTGTCCCCGGCTGGGGGTGTCTGTGTCTCCATGGCGTCAGGTAAGTCCACGGCCAGAATTGTCTATCTCCAGGGTGTCTGGGGTGTCCACCGCCGGGGTTGTCTGTCTCTCTGGGGTGTCCAGTATGTCCATGGACGGGACCATCTGTGTCTCCGTGGAATCCACAGCCGTGGACGTCTGTGTCTCCGCGGTTTCTGGGGTGTCCACTGCCGGTGTTGTCTGTGTCTCTGGGGTGCCCATGGCTGGGAACGGCTGTGTCTCCGCAGTGTCCAGTGTGTCCAGGGCCACGGTCGGCTGTGTCTCCACAGTGTCCACGGCGGGGGACCTCTGTGCGTCTAGGGATTTCTGGGTCAGGATCAGAGTGGACGTGGACTGGGCGTTGGGTTGGAGATCTCGACTTGTGGACCAGACCGAACTGTTCCTGCCCTCAGCGGTGGGCGGGGTGGGGCGGCCCTCGTTCCAGGCCGGTTGAGGGTCGGGGGCAGAGGGGAGAAAAGTCAGAGATCCGGGGTCGGGGCTGTACAGATTTCATCCCCCGGGCCTGGAATGCCCTCCCTCTGCCCATCCGCCAAGCTAGCTCTCTTCCTCCCTTCAAGGCCCTGCTGAGAGCTCACCTCCTCCAGGAGGCCTTCCCAGACTGAGCCCCTTCCTTCCTCTCCCCCTCGTACTCCTCTCCATCCCCCCCATCTTACCTCCTTCCCTTCCCCACAGCACCTGTATATATGTATATATGGTTGTACATATTTATTACTCTATTTATTTATTTATTTTACTTGTACATATCTATCCTATTTATTTTATTTTGTTAGTATGTTTGGTTTTGTTCTCTGTCTCCCCCTTTTAGACTGTGAGCCCACTGTTGGGTAGGGACTGTCTCTATGTGTTGCCAATTTGTACTTCCCAAGCGCTTAGTACAGTGCTCTGCACATAGTAAGCGCTCAATAAATACGATTGATGATGATGATGATGATGCAAATCAAAGGGCGCTTCCGCCCGGGTTCCCCAGGGAGCCGGGCCCAGGCTGCGGAGGCCGATTTCGCCCCGTTCCCTCTCACGCTGTCTCGGGTGCAATAGCCGAGCGGTTTTGGTCTCGGATGGGGGGAAGGGGAGCCCCGGCCGCTCTGGGACCCCGGCCCCACCAGCGTGAGAAATCGTTAACCGAGTCCATCTGCCGCCCCCCGCCCCCATCCGGCCGAGCCGGCCCGTCCTGGGCTGGTGGCCGGGTGTTCCCTGGACAACTCAGGGGGGCGGAGAGCCTCGGGGGGCCGGGGAGGCCGGAGCTCGGAGCGGCCCAGCTGTGGATCATTAGTGACCGTGAAGGACGGAACTGGAGGGCAGAGGGAACGGGGGCCGGGGAAGGAGGGAAGAACTGGGGGGATGTTTAAGGTCAGTGAGGGGGCTGGACTGGGGAGGGGCTGGGTTGGGCTGGACTGTGTCTCCGTGCTGGACTAACCGTGCTGGGTTGGGCTGGACTAAGTGCTTAGTACAGTGCTGTGCACATAGTAAGGGCTCAATAAATACGATTGATGATGACTGGAACTGGGGCTGAGCTGGACTGGGGCTGAGTTAGACTGGAGCTGGGCTAGGCTGGGGTTGGGCCTGGGTTAGGCTGGGCCTGGGCTGGATTTGGTTAGGCTGGGCTGGGGCTGGGCTAGCCTGGGGTTGAGCTGGCCTGGACTAGACTGGACTGGGGCTGTGGTAGATTGGGGTTGGGCTGGACTGGTGCTGGGTAGGTTGGACTAGAGCTGGGTTAAGCTGGGGCTGGAATTGGGCTGGGACTGGACTAAGGTGGAGCTGGGCTAGACCAGGCTGGGGCTGGTTTGGGCTGGGGCTGGTTTGGGCTGGATAATAATAATAATAATAATAATAATAGTATTTGTTAAGCACTTACTATGTGCAAAGCACTGTTCTAAGCGCCGGGGGGAATACAGGGTGATCAGGTTGTCCTACCTGGGGCTTACAGTCTTCACCCCCATTTTACAGATGAGGGAACTGAGGCACAGAGAAGTTAAGTGATTTGCCCAAAGTCACACAGCTGACAATTGGCGGAGCCGGAATTTGAACCCACGACCCAGTCTGACTCCAAAGCCCGTGCTGTTTCCACTGAGCCATGCTGCTTCTCATTTGGCTGGGATTGGCAGGGGCTGGAGTAGGCTGGGGATGGGTTGGTCTGGGCTGGGGGTTGGGACAGGCTGGGCTGGGGCTGTTCTGGGGGCGTATTGACAGAAGAGAGCAGATGATCTCTAAAAACCTTCAGACCAGCAAACAGGAACCACGTGAGACCTGTGAGGTCAGTCAATCAATGAATCGATCATATTTATTGAGTGCTTACTGTGTTTAGAGTATTGTACCAAGCACTTGAGAGAATACAATATAATAGTGTTGGAAGACATGTTCCCTGCCCACAACGAGCTTACAGTGTAGACAGGGAGACAGACATTAATGTAGAAAAATAAATCATGGATATGGACATAAGTGCCGAGGGGCTGAGGGAGAAGTGAGCTAAGCGTGCAAATCCAAGTGCATAGGTGATGCAGAAGGGTGTGGGAGAACAGAAAATGAGTGTCACTGCCTGGGGCAGGGTGCTGGGAGCTTGGTAACAGGATTGCTGGGCAGGGGTTCGGGCATTCTGGGTTGAATACCATTTCTGCCAACCCCAGATCTGCTGTGTGACATTGGACCAGACACTGTCCCTCTGGGCCCTGGTATTTATCCATACATTGTGGAGTTTCCTCTCCACCCCTAGTCCTCCCTGGCCCCTGATGAGGGCCTGGGTGAAGGCCGGGGTGATGACCCAGAGGGAAATGGGCTGGGGGCTGCAGAGGCTAGGAGACCTCTGATCCCTGCACACCTCCCCGTGAGATCACTTCCAGGGCAGGGAGAGGAGGGGATCTGGGGCTCCCACACCAGAGTGTCCACACGGGAGAGGGATGAAAGTGTCAAGCTAACCTGCTCTGGCCTTGGGCAGGGCAAAGTCATGTATTCATTCATTCATTCATATTGAATCATATGGTGCTTGTATCCATCCCAATGCTTAGTACAGTGCCTGGCTCAGAGTACGTGCTTAACAAATACCATTATTATTATTATTAATATTATTTATTGAGTACTTACTGTGTTCAGAGTGCTTGGCAGAGTACAATTTAACAATAAACAGACACATTCCCTGCCCACAATGAACTTACAGTCTAGAGGAGAAGCTAATTAGAACAGAGCAGAAGGAAGAGGGTTTGGGCTGCAGCAGGAGGGGTGGAGAGGTAGAGAAGCAACATGGTCTAGTGGAAAGAGCCTGGGCCTGGAAGCCAGAGGACAATTTTTCATTTTATCTTATGGCATTTGTTAAGGGCTTACTTTGTGCCATGCACTGTATTAAGCACTGGGGTTGATACAAGTTAATTAAGTTGAACACAGTCCACATCCCATAGCGAACTGAGAGCTTTTATCTCCATTTTACAGATGAGATAACCAAGGCTCAGAAAAGTTGTAACTTGCCCAAGATCACAGAGAAAACATATGATGGAGCTGGGATTAAAAAAAAATCCAGGTCCTTCTGATTCCCATCCCCCTGCTCTCTCTACTATACCATGCTGCTTCTCACAGGACCTTTTCTCCCTCCTACTTAGACTGTGAGCCAGTCAGTCAGTAAATCATATTTATTAAGCACTTACTGTGTGCAGAGCTCTGTACTAAGCTCTTGGGAGAATACAATACTCCTCATCATCCCCCCTGCCTTACCTCCTTACCGCCTTCGCTCCTTCCCCTCCCTACAACACCTGTATATGTGTACATATGTTTGTACATATTTATTACTCTATTTATTTATTTTACTTGTACATATTTATTCTGTTAATTTTATTTTGTTAATATGTTTTGTTTTGTTGTCTGAACCCCCTTCTAGACTGTGAGTCCACTGTTGGGTAAGAACCGCCTCTATATGTTGCCAACTTGTACTTCCCAAGTGCTTAGTACAGTGCTCTGCACACAGTAAGTGCTCAATAAATACAATTGACTGAATGAATGAATGAACAAAAAGCAGACACATTTCATGCCCTGAACGAGCTTGAAGGCCAGAGGACAGGAACTGTGTCTGACCTAATAATAATGATAATAATAATAACTGTAGTATCTGTTAAGTGCTTACTATGTGCTAAGCACTGTCCTAAGCACTGGAGTAGATATAAGACAATCAAGTTGGACACAGACCCTGTCCCACATAGAGCTCACAGTCTTAATCTCCATTTTACAGGTGAGGTAACTGAGGCCCAGAGAAGTTAAGTGATTGCCCAAGGTTACACAGCAGACATGTGGCAGAGCCGGCATTAGAACCCACATCCTCTGGCTCCCAGGCCCCTGCTGTTTTCACTAGGACCTGATGTTCATGTACTTATCCTAATAATGATAATAATGGCATTTATTAAGCGCTTATTATGTGCAAAGCACTGTTCTAAGCGCTGGGGAGTTTACAGAGTGATCAGGTTGTCCCACGCGGGGCTCACAGTCTTAATCCCCATTTTACAGATGAGGGAACTGAGGCCCAGAGAAGTGAAGTGACATGCCCAAAGTCACACAGCTGACAAGTGGCGGAGCCGGGATTTGAACCGATGACCTCTGACTCCAAAGCCCGGGCTCTTTCCACTGAGCCATGCTGCTTCCCTGACTGCTTAGAACAGAGGTTGGCACATAGAAAATGCTTAACGAATGCCATATTATTAGTACTGACTGCAGGAGGGGGGTGGGAGGCACCAAGATAGTGAGAGAGGGTGCAAATTCCTTCTCTTTAGTCCTCTGACCTTCAAAGAGTCTCCTGTAATGGGGACAGACCTGTTTGGTTCTACTTGTGGTCCCTTTTGGAGACAGGGAGATGGACCGGATGACCTCTGATGGCTCCAGGACTCAGAGGGAAACAAACCATGCTAGTGGATAGAACAGAGGCCCGGGAGTTGGAAGGATCTGGGTTCTAATTCTGGCTCTGCTGCTTGTCTGCTGTGTGACCTTGGTCAAGTCACTTCACTTCTCTGTACCTCGGTTACAATCTGTAAAGCCCTTGTAAAATAGGATGAGTGATTGTATTAAGGTGGTAGCAGTTTGGATAGAGAGGGAAGGGTGGATTTTAGCCATGTTGTGAAGGTGGAACTAAAAGAATTTGGTGACATATTGAATATGTTGGTTGAATGACGGAGAGGAGTCGAGGATAACTGTGTGCAGTAGGCATCCAATATGTGAGCCAGAATGCAGAGAGCAGGCAGGCAGACAGCCCTCTAGATATAAGCTCATTGTGGGCAGAGAATGTGTCTACTAACTTTGTTGTGTTGCACTTTCCCAAGCTCTTAGTACAGTGCTCTGCACACAGAAAGCACTCAGTAAATATGATAATAATAATAATAATGATAGTGGTATTGATAAGTGCTTACTGTGTTCCAGGCATTGTTCTAACACTGGGGTAGATACAAAGAAATCAAGTTGGACACATTCCTTGTCCCACATGGGGCTCATCTTCTTCATCCCCATTTTACAGATGAGGAAACTGAGGCCCAGAGATGTGATGTGACTTGCCCAGGGTCACCCAGCAGACAAATGGTGGAGCAGGGATTAAAACCCAAGTCCTCTGACTCCCAGGCCCGTGCTGTTTGCAGTAGGCTATGCTGCTTCTCAGCGGTGGATTGACAAACTGACAGACAGGCTTGTTTCTGCTCTGACCCAAGAAGGCCCCTAGGGAGGGCCAGTTCAGTTCTCCACCTCCACTCCCCGGCAGCCCATCCTACATTCTGGGATTCCACAGGTCTACCCACCCACCATGCCCGGTCTCCCCGTGCCCCCTGTCCTGGGGGGGGACAACAAGGAAGCAGATGTGACAATCTGGCTGTGGTTGCATTTTGCCCACACCTGTTCTCCCACCCGGATCTCATGTACCCACCTCCACCACAGCCCCGCCGCTCGACCCAACATGAAAATTGGGGTCAGCCTGTCCCTCCCCCTGCAGCGGGACCAGGGGCAGGTGGGGAGGTGGGGTAGCCCTCTAGGAGCCAAAAGTCCCCACTTGGGCCATTTCTGACCATCACCAACAGCCGTGGGCTGTGGATGGGATGTTGTGTAGTCAACAGAGGATGCAGCTGGACTCCCTTCCCCCCCCACCCCATGATCCCCAAACCCTGCACCCCCCACCCCCTGACACCTGTATTGACACAACAACCAGCTGTGTTGGCTTGGTGCACATGACAGCTCTGCCTTCTGTGTGCTGTGTGGCATCAGCCCTGCCCCTTTACCTCTCTGGGCCTTAGTTGATGCTGTGGTGAGGCCGGGGCCTGATAGGAATGGGGTCGGGGGGTGGTAGACCAGAAGGCCCCTTTCGGTGTGGGACGAGTCAGCACCTGCCCTCAAGTCCAAGGCCTAAGAGAAGTCAGGCAGCAAGGTTAAAAGAATGAGCTTAGGGTCTCCCCGGCACTTCACTGCAGCTTGTCCCCGGAGGAGTTGAAAAGGCGACCCGGACTCTAATCCTAGTTCTGCCGTGGGCTCCGTGGGCAAGTGGAGATGGGTTCTGGGAGCCAGGAGACCTGGGTTCTAATCTCTGCTCAGTTGTAGCTTTCCTCTCCCCACCCTATTCTCCCTTCCTGCTGCACACACAGGACTCCATGCCCTAAACACTTCAGAGAAGCAGCTTGAATCAATGGAAAGAGCACGGGCTTGGGAGTCAGAGGTTGTGGGTTCTAATCCCGGCTCCGTCACTTGTCAGCTGTGACTTTGGGCAAGTCACTTCACTTCTCTGTTCCTCAGTTACTTCATCTGTAAATTGGGGATTAGGACTGTAAGCCACACGTGGGACAACCTGATTACCTTGTATCTCCCCTAGCGCTTAGAACAGAGCTTGGCACGTAATAAGTGCTTAACAAATACCATCATTATTATTATTATTATTATCATAAGCGGTGTGTCCTAGTGGATAGAGCATGGGCCTGGGAATCAGAGGACCTAGGTTCTAATTGCAGCTCTACCACTTGTCCGCTAGCTGACTTTGGGCAAGCCACTTCACTTCTCTGTGCCCCAGTTATCTCATCCGTAAAATGAGGATTAAGACTGTGAGTCTTATGTGGGACTGTGTTCAACTTGATTAACTTGTATCTATCCCAGTGCTCAGTCCAATGCCTGACACATAGTAAGCGCTTAACAAATACCATTAAAAAAAATACTCACCTCTCCCCAACAGCACTGATGTCCTTCTTCTTCCACTCTGCCACTTCCTAAATGTGTTATTTATTTTAATGACAGTCTTCTCCACTAGACTGTAAGTTCTTTGAGGGCAGGGATCATGTCTACTAACTCCATTGTCCTCTCCCAAGCTCTCCGCACACAGTAGACTGTAAGCTCCTTACCAGTAGGGATCGGGTCTACTGACTCTATTGTACTTTCCCAAACACTCAGTAAAGTGGCTGCACACAGTAATTTCCTTGAGGGTAGATGTATCTACCCACTCTATTGTATTGTAGTCTCCCAAGTGCTCAGTACATGGCTCTACACACAGAAAGTGCTCAGCAATTACCCAATGGTCGATTGAGATCCAGGTTCTGCGTTGGTTCTGCCTGGTGTGGAATGAACCCAGGCCTAGGAATCAGAGGAACTGGGTTCTAATCCCAGCTCTGCCACTTGCCTGTTGTGTCACTTCACTTTTCCAGGCCCAGTTACCTCATTTGGAAAATGGGGATTCAGTACCTCTTCTCCCTCTGACTTAGACTTTGAGTCCCATGTGGGTCAAGGACTGTGTCCAACCAGATTCACTCATTCATTCATTTAATCATATTTATTGAGCACTTGCTGTGTGCAGAGCACTGTACTAAGCACTTGGGAAAGTACAATACAGCAGTAAACAATGGCATTCCCTGCCCACAACGAGCTCAAAGTCTAGAGTGGGGGAGACAGACATCAATACAAATAAATAAAACTACAGATATGTACCTGAGTGCCTTGGGGCTGGGAGTGGAGAAGAGCGAAGGGAGCACGTCAGGGCAATGCAGACAGGAGTGGGAAATGAGGAAAAGTGGGGCTTAGTCTGAGAAGACCATTTAGAGGAGATGTGCCTTCAATAATGCTTTGAAGTGGAGGAGAGTGGTTGTCTGGCAGATTAGAGGAGGGAGGACATTCCAGGCCAGAAGGAGGATGTGGGCTAGGGGTTGGTGGTATTGTATCTACCCCAGTGTAGTAAGCACTTAACAAATACCTCAGTTATTATTATTGCAGGCACTTTGCCATGTGCCACTCCCTTGCCCACCTGCTGCTCATGGCGCTCCGGTCCCAAGAGGGAGCATGCCGAGCAGGGGCGAGAGTGCGTGAATGCTACCAAGCAAACACTCGTGCTGGAATTAAATCCATCAGGTCAGACCTCCCCAAAGTCACTCCTCCCCCCTCCAACCCCCCCAGCTCTCAACGCTCTCCGCTACTCTCCCATCCTTCCCAGCAGTATCCTCAGAGGAGCTCTCCTCCTTCCTCTCAAGTGCTACTCCGGCCACCTGTGCTTCTGACCCCATTCCCTCTCATCTCATGAAATCTCTCACTCCGTCCCTTCCCCCCTCCTTAACTTCCATCTTCAACCTCTCACTCTCCACTGGTTCCTTCCCCTCTGCCTTCAAACATGCCCATGTCTCTCCCATCCTAAAAAAACCCTCTCTTGACCCCATCTCACCTTCTAGTTATCACCCCATCTCCCTCCTACCATTCCTTTCCAAACTCCTTGAACGAGTCGTCTACATGCACTGCCTCTAATTCCTCAACACCAACTCTCTCCTCGACCCCCTCCAGTCTGGCATCTGTCCCCTACATTTCACGGAAACTGCCCTCTCAAAGGTCACCAATGACCTCCTGCTTGCCAAATCCAACGTCTCATACTCTATCCTAATCTTCCTCGACCTCTCAGCTGCCTTCGACACTGTGGACCACCCCCTTCTCCTCAACATGCTATCCAACCTTGGCTTCACAGACTCCGTCCTCTCCTGGTTCTCCTCTTATCTCTCCGGTCGTTCATTCTCAGTCTCTTTTGCAGGCTCCTCCTCCCCCTCCCATCCCCTTACTGTGGGGGTTCCTCAAGGTTCAGTTCTTGGTCCCCTTCTGTTCTCGATCTACACTCACTCCTTTGGTGACCTCATTCGCTCCCACGGCTTCAACTATCATCTCTACGCTGATGACACCCAAATCTACATCTCTGCCCCTGCTCTCTCCCCCTCCCTCCAGGTTCGCATCTCCTCCTGCCTTCAGGACATCTCCATCTGGATGTCTGCCCGCCACCTAAAACTCAACATGTCCAAGACTGAACTCCTTGTCTTCCCTCCCAAACCCTGCCCTCTCCCTGACTTTCCCATCACTGTTGATGACACTACCATCCTTCCCGTCTCACAAGCCCGCAACCTTGGTGTCATCCTCGACTCCGCTCTCTCGTTCACCCCTCACATCCAAGCCGTCACCAAAACCTGCGGGTCTCAGCTCCCCAACATTGCCAAGATCCACCCTTTTCTCTCCATCCAAACCACTACCCTGCTCGTTCAAGCTCTCATCCTATCCCGTCTGGACTACTGTATCAGCCTTCTCTCTGATCTCCCATCCACTTGTCTCTCCCCACTGCAATCCATACTTCATGCCGCTGCCCGGATTGTCTTTGTCCAGAAATGCTATGGGCATGTTACTCCCCTCCTCAAAAATCTCCAGTGGCTACCAATCAACCTGCACATCAGGCAGAAACTCCTTACCCTCGGCTTCAAGGCTCTCCATCACCTTGCCCCCTCCTACCTCACCTCCCTTCTCTCCTTCTGCAGCCCAGCCCACACCCTCCACTCCTCTGCCGCTAATCTCCTCACCGTGCCTCGTTCTCACCTGTCCTGCTGTCGACCCCCGGCCCACATCTTCCCCCTGGCCTGGAATGCCCTCCCTCTGCCCATCCCCCAAGCTAGCTCTCTTCCTCCCTTCAAGGCCCTACAGAGAGCTCACCTCCTCCAGGAGGCCTTCCCTCCTTCCTCTCCCCCTCCTCCCCCTCTCCACCCCCGCCTTACCTCCTTCCCTTCCCCACAGCACCTGTATATATATATATGTTTGTTCGTATTTATTACTCTATTTATTTTTACTTGTACATATCTATTCTATTTATTTTATTTTGTTAATATGTTTTGTTTTGTTCTCTGTCTCCCCCTTCTAGACTGTGAGCCCACTGTTGGGTAGGGACAATCTCTATATGTTGCCAACTTGTACTTCCCAAGCACTTAGTACAGTGCTCTGCACACAGTAAGCGCTCAATAAATATGATTGATTGATTGATTGGTTGGAATTGACTCATCCATGTGGGGTCTCCATTCTGACCTCATCGGCTGCAGTGGTAGAGAGGTCTACTGGCTGATGCCCCTGCTGGGGTCGGGCACTGTACTGAGCACTGTCGTATTTTGTGGCCTAGTGGATAGAGGCCGGGCCTGGGAGTCAAAAGGTCCTGGGTTCTATTCCTGTCTCTGCCACTTGTCAGTTGTGTGACCTCAGGCAAGTCACTTCACTTCTCTGGGCCTCAGTTACCTCGTCTGTAAAATGGGGATTAAAACTGTGAGCCCCATGTGGAACCGGGACGGTGCCTAACCTGATTTGCTTGTATCTATTAGCTTCTATCTATCCCAGTGCTTAACACATAAAGTGCTTAAATACCATCATTGTATCTGACAATTTCTCTACCTTCAAAGCCATAATGAAGGCACATAATAATAATAATGATGATGGTATTTGTTAAGCGCTTATTATCTGCCAAGCACTGATCTAAGCACTAGGGTTGATACAAGCTAATCAGGTTGTCCCACATGGGGCTCACAGTCTTAATCCCCATTCTACAGATGAGGTAACCAAGGCACAGAGAAGTTAAGTGACTTGCTCAAGATCACACAACAGACAAGTGGCAGAGCCAGAATTAGAACCCATGTCCTCTGACTCCCAAGCCCAAGCTCTTTCCATTAAGCCATACATAGTCAATCAATCAATGGCATTTATTGAGAGCTAACTATCTGCTCTGGAAGGCCTTCCCTAAGTCTTCATTTCCTCTTCTCCCACTCCCTTCTATGTCACTTTTGTACTTGGATTTGCTCTCTTTTTTTCCCTTTTCAGCCCCACAGCACTTATGTCCTTATCTATAATTTCAGTATATCAATATCTGTCTCACCCTCTAGACTGGTAAGCTCTGCACACAGTAAAGCGCTCAATAAATACGATTGAATGAATGAATGAATTGTGGGCAGGAAACCTGCCTACCAACTCGGTTGTATTGTACTCTCTCAAGCATTTAGTATAATGCTTTGCACACAGTAAGAGCTGAATAAATATGACTGATTGATGGGAAACTCCAAGAGAAGCATGAGGCACATTCCCTGCTCATACTCTAACCCTCAAAAATCTCCAGTGGCTACCAGTAAACCTAAACATCAGGCCAAAAGTCCTCACTCAGCTTCAAGGCTCTCCATCACCTCGCCTCCTCCTACCTCACCTCCCTTCTTTCCTTCTACAGCCTGGCCCGCACCCTCCACTCCTCTGCCGCTAACCTCCACACTGTGCCTCGTTCTCACCTGTCCCGCCATTGACCCCCGACCCACGTCCTCCCCCTGGCTTGGAATGCCCTCCCTCTGCACATCCGCCAAGCTAGCTCTCTTCCTCCCTTCAAAGCCCTACTGAGAGCTCACCTCCTCCAGAAGGTCTTTCCAGACTGAGCCCCCTCTTTCCTCTCCCCCTCCCCATCCTCCCGCCCTACCTCCTTCCCCTCCCCACAGCACCTGTATATATGTTTATACAGATTTATTACTCTATTTATTTTACTTGTACATATTTACTATTCTATTTATTTTGTTAATGAAGTTCATCTAGCTTTACTTCTATTTATTCTGATGACTTGACACCTGTCCACATGTTTTCTTTTGTTGTCTGTCTCCCCCTTCTAGACTGTGAGCCCGTTGTTGGGTAGGGACCATCTCTATATGTTGCCAACTTGTACTTCCCAAGCGCTTAGTACAGTGATCTGCACACAGTAAGCACTCAATAAATACGATTGAATGAATGAATGAAGGGAGATAGACACAGAAAATGTTCATTCATTCATTCATTCAATCGTATTTATTGAGCACTTATTGTGTGCAGAGCACTGTACTAAGCGCTTGGGAAGTACAAGTTCGTAACATATGGAGACGGTCCCTACCCAACAGTGGGCACACAGTCTAGAAGGGGGAGACAGAGAACAAAACAAAACATATTAACAAAATAAAATAAATAGAATAGATATGTACAAGTAAAATACAGTAATAAATCCGTACAAACATATATACATATATACAGGTGCTGTGGGGAAGGGAAGGAGGTAAGGCGAGGGGGATGGAGGGGGAAAGGAAAGAGGTGGCTCAGTCTGGGAAGGTCTCCTGGAGGCGGGCAAGGGCCCCTTCATTCATTCATTCAATCGTCTTTATTGGGCGCTTACTGTGCACACAGCACTGTACTATGTGCTTGGGAAGTACAAGATGGCAACAGATAGAGACCGTACCTACTCTCATAGGTTCACCACCTATGGACTCAGACTAGATTGAACATTCACGCAGAGACCCAGATGCCCCCAAACGTAGGTCCAGAGAAGTTTAATGAGACTCCCAATTTCACACAGCAGGGTCAAAGCAAGACCGCCCCCCCCCCCCCCCCCCCCCCCCCCGGACTCCAGGAGGGTTTGCAGAGGGCGTGGCTGGGGCCTGGACGGGGTCCTGGATAGATGCGAGTGAGGAGGCTGGGGGTGGGGGGGCTGGGATGCAGGACCCAGAAAGAGAGAGCAGATCTGCCCAGGATCCTATCTGTCTCCTGCCTCCCCCCACTTCAGTCCATACTTCACTCTGCTGCCCGGATAATTTTTCTACAAAAACGTTCAGTCCACCTCTCCACACTCTTCAAGACCCTCCAGTGGTTGCCCATCCACCTCTGCGTCAAACAGAAACTCCTCACCATCTGCTTTAAAGAACTCACTCTTCTTGCCCCTTCCCACCTCACTTTGCTGCTCTCTTACTACACTCATTCATTCATTCATTCATTCAATCATATTTATTGAGCACTTACTGTGTGCAGAGCACTGTACTAAGCGCTTGGGAAGTACAAGTCGGCAACATATAGAGATGGTCCCTACCCAACAACGGGCTCACATTCTAGAAGAGGGAGACAGACAACAAAACTAAACATGTGGACAGGTGTCAAGTCATCAGAATAAATAGAAATAAGCTAGATGCACATCATTAACAAAATAGAATAGTAAATATGTACAACTAAAATAAATAAAGTAATAAATCTATACAAACATATTTACAGGTGCTGTGGGGAGGGGAAGGAGGTAGGGCTGGGGGGATGCCTGCACACTTCACTTTTCTAATGCCAACCTACTTACTGTACCTTGATCTTGTCTATCTCACTGAGACCTCTTGTCCACGTCCAGTCTCTGGCCTGGAATACCCTCCCGCTTCATATATGACTGACAATGACTTTCCCTCCTTTCAAAGACTTACTGAAGGCACATCTCTTCTAGGAAACCTTCCCTGACTAAGCCCTCCTTTCCTCTTCTCCCACTCCCTTCTGCCTCGCCCTGACTTTCTCCCTTTATTCATCCCCTTCCTCCCAACCCCACAGCACCTACATCCATATCCGTAATTTATCTATTTATATTAATATCGGTCTTCCTCTAGACTGTAAACTCGTTGTAAGCTGGGAATGCATCTGTTATATTGTTGTGTTGTAGTCTCTTAAGTGCTTAGTACAGTGCCCTGAACACAGTAAGCACTCAATAAATAGGTTTGTTTAATTGATCCAACAGGCCCCCTCTGTAGGGGGTTCACTCTTACTGCGGGTGGGGAATCCAGGTCGGGTTTTCATTCATTCATTCATTCATTCAATCGTATTTATCGAGCGCTTACTGTGTTCAGAGCACTGTACTAAGCGCTTGGGAAGTACAGGTTGGCAACATATAGAGACAGTACCTACCCAACAGTGGGCTCACAGTCTAGAAGGGGGAGACAGTGAACAAAACAAAACGTATTAACAAAATAAAATAAATAGAATATGTACAAGTAAAATAGAGTAATAAATACGTACAAACATATATACGTCAATACAGGTGCTGTGGGGAAGGGAAGGAGGTAAGGCGGGGGGGATGGAGAGGGGGAGGAGGGGAAGAGGGAGGAGGGGGGTTTTGCAAGACCAATGTCTGCCGCCCCCATAGGAAAGGGGCGGGGAGGGGGCTGAGCCTGGGACAGGACCTCCCCTATCCCCAGAACCCCGGGAGTATGGGGGCGTCCGCTGGAGGAGTCCTAGCGGGCACCCTCAGGCCCAGAGAGGGGCGGGGTCTGGCCCAGGGTCACACAGCTTGGAGTCCTGGAACTCATGTCTCCGCTGGTGCTGCCTCCTCCGTCCCACCGGCGCGTCTCCGATCCAGGCCGGCTTTCCGTCTCCTCCGCCAGTGGGGTCGGGGCGCCCGGAGGAACCTGGCCGGGGATGGGGGGAGCGTTTACTGCCCCTCCTCCGCTCCCCTGCCCCCCAATCTCCTCGCCGGCCGTCTTTCCCAGGGCCGAATCAGACTCTCCCGGGATGGCCTAGATCCAACAGCGTAACCCAACCTGCACCCCCTCCCTCCTCCTCCTCCTATTTTTTCTCTTCTCCCTCCTCCCCCCTTCTTCCCGGCACCCCCTCCCTCCTCCTCCTTCTCCTCCTCCTCTCCCTCCCGGCAACTCCTCCTTTCTCCTCCTATTCCTCCCCTTCCCTCCTCGCCCTCCTTCTCCCTCCTCCTCCCCTCCTCTTCCCTCCCGGCATCCCTCTCTATCCTTGTCCCCTTCCCTCCTCCTCCTTATCCTCCCTCTCCCTTTCCCCACCCTCCTCTCCCTTCCCCTCCCTCTGTTCCAGTTCTCCCCACAGAGCTCGGTGGGATGGAGCCTGTATCCCTCGCTTTTTCTGCACTGTGGTTATCACATAGTAAGTCCTTAACAAATACCACAGCTATTATTATTATCATTATTATTATTATTAGTTTTTATGGTATTTGTTAAAGCCTAACTATGTGCCAGGCACTGTCCTAAGCACTGGGTTAGATACGAGCTAATCAAGTTGGTCACAGTTCTTTTCCCACATGGGGCTCACAGACTTGATTCTCATTTTACAGATGAGGTGACTGAGACACAGAAAAGTGAAGTGACTTCCTCAAGGTCACTCAGCGGATAAGTGGCTGAGCCAGGATTAGAATTCGTGACTCCCAGGCCTGTGCTCTATCCACTAGGCCACACTGCTTCTCTATTCTTGTAGTTATGTTGGTATTATTATTCTCTGTCTCTGTTGCTCTCGGTCCCCAGGCCTCAGGTTCTGTCCAGTGTCCCTATCCCTCTGTGTCTCTGTTCTTCTGACCTCCGTCCCTCTTATTGCAGGGTTGGCTCGGCCCACCCTGGTAAACCCCACTGGATCAGGGACCTCCTGGGACTGAATCTCTGATGGCTCCACCCGGGTACCCTCTCCAGCCCCACCCCCAGCCCCTACTGGAGGGGAGACTAGGGCAGTGCCTGGTAAGGGGGCAGGAAAGGCAGGTGTGACCCCAGAGACAGCGGCACTTCAGGACTTGAAAATGACATAAGTGGAGGAGTAGTTTATTCATTCATTCATTCAATGAATTCATTCATTCAGTCGTATTCATTGAGCGCTTCTGTGTGCAGAGCACTGTACTAAGCGCTTGGGAAGTACAAGTTGGCAACATATCATTTATGTAAACGATATGTAAATTATACCCAAGTCTCCCCTTCCTTGAGGATGGGATCTTGGGGCCAGACCTCTCCTCTGCCGACCCCTCAGGGACCCTCCCTGGGCAGGGTCTTCTGGCCCCCCTGGGATCCATCCTGCGTGACTGGTGGTTATTGGCCACCCCTCTCTGGGCCTCAGTATTCCTGCCTGTGTAATGGGGAGACTCTTACCAGCTTCTTGGACATAAGGACACAGCTGGTCAGGTTGGAGCCGAGGGACCGTGTTGGCTCTTTGTCCCTCTCTCCCCTGGTGCTGCCCCCTCCCTCGGACCCAACATCCCCCCACCCTTTGAGGGCCAGTGGGGAGGAGAATGCAGCTGGGAGGGAGACCAGGGCCTGCGGGTCCCAGGTCAGACGGGATGGTGGTTTCTTACAGAAACAGCTAACCAGCACAAGAGGCCAAGACCACGGTGCCACTGAGGCCACTGTCTGGTGTCATGTGGCCCTGACCAGTGCCGGCTGTGGGATGCGGGCTCCACGGCTGTCAGCGGGCATGGCTTGAGAGGACCTTGGTGTGCGAGTCTCCCGGGGCCGCACCCCTGCCTACTTATGGTACTCTGAACCCCAAGCAGCAGAGCCAAGGTGGTGTGGGTGACTCAGTGCAGGCTGTTGGCACTGCCGTGAAGTCCTGTGATAGCTGCCCAGGCTCATCCATCCACTGCTCCCAAAAGAAGGTTTCATCGCACCCGAGCCGGGACTCGCCACAGGGAGGCAGGGGGATATCTGCACTGACCCCTTTGCTGTGGCCCAAGGCCGTGGCTGGGAATAGCCCTGGCAGGGGAGAGGTTGCCATGGGAACGTCTGATGCCCAAAGGGAGGGAGGCAGATGGCACTGTAGCTACACTGAGTTTGGAGCAGGGCATCTCCCTGGGTCTGCCGGCTGGAAGGGAGAGGCTGCAGTAGAAAGAAGAGGGGCATGGATTGGAGACCCACTGCCGTTCAGCCTGCTCTCTTGACCCGGGAGATAGCACACACACGTACACATACTCACACACATACTCTCTCTCTCTCTCTCTCTCTCTCTCTCTCTCTCATACACACACACACACACACACACACACAATGCTGGCCATTGGGGAGCGTCAGAGGGAGGAGGAGACATGATCCCTGCCCTCGAGGGGCTGCCAGTCTAATGGGGAAACCGGATACACACAAACATAGATACCCACACAAAGACACTGTGCTGGGCAATGGGGGAGGACAGAGGGAGGAGGGGACACGGTCCCTGCTCTCGAGGGACTGCCAGTGTTATGGGGAGACTGGACAGTATATACACTCACATACACAAACACACACACGCACACTGCTAGGACTTGGGAATCAGAGGGAGGAGGAGACACGGTCCCTGCCCTCGAGGGACTGTCGGTCTGATGGGGGACAGGACACCCATGCCGCTCTGCCCGCCTCGCTGTGCCGCCTGCCGCCTCTCTGATGCGCAGAGCGGTGTCAGGAGCAGCCGGCCATGGCCGGTTTAGCCGGGCGAGGCTGGTCGTTGGATGGAAGTGGGAGAGGGCGGGGGCGCCTCCTGGCCCTCCTCGCCCACTGCAAGGGAGACAAGCCCGGCGGGTCTGCCTGGGAGCTCTCCCGGGGGTCCCGCCCGCCCTCTCCTGCCCCGTGTCCGGTCCGATCCGACCCGGCCCGGGAGGGGCTGAGAGCGCAGAGAGGCGGTCTGGCGGAATTAGGAGGGGAGGGTGCGGGGGGGCCGGCGCTGCTCATCGGCATAAGCGTGGAGGGGGTCTGGGGTCCCAGCCGGAAAGCTAGATCTACCGTCCAACCTGGGTTCCCCCAGCCCGTTCCCCCCTCCCCCAACCCCTCCACTGCTGACCACCTGGACGAGGGCTGGGCTAGGCTGGCGCCAGAGGGTTAAGGCGCTGGGACTCGGCACCCTTCCCCTTCCCGCTCTCTTCCCCCCCGCCCCCCCCCCCCCCACGGTCCTGGGGCAGCTGCTGCAGGTGTGTAGCAGCAGGTGGGATGGGTGGGGGCGGGGGAAGGGAGGGCAGCGGCACTGACGCTCTGTCCGTCTGTCCATCTCTTCGTCTGGAGGGGCAAGATCATCCGCGCCCCGCGCCGGATCCGCAGAATCGGGTGGTCTTTTTTTTTTTTAATGGTATTTGTTAAGCGCTTCCTATATGTCAAACACTGTCCTAAGCGTTGGAATGGAAACAAATTCATTAGATTGGACACAGTCCCAATCCCGCATGGAGCTCACAGTCTAAGTAGGAGGGAGAACAGGCGAAATGAGGCACAGAGAAGTTAAGTGGACTTGCCCAAGGTCACACAACAAGCAATTGGCTAGAGACGGGACTAGTAGGCCCGGGCTCTCTCCATTAGACCTCGGTCCTTCCCAGTCGCTTCCTAGTCTTCTCAGGCCCTTCCCGGTCGCCGGAGTCACTCGGTCGCCACCCCTCCCCAGCCTGTTCCTCCGGGGTGCGGGGGAGGGAGGTCGCGGTACCCTAGGGTCCGAAGCGGGTGTCCAGCCCAGAGAGGAGACGGCTGAGGGACTGGACCCGTCTGTCAGGGGTCTGCCGGCAAGGGGGCGGGGGCGCCGTGAATCCCTGTCCGGGGCCTGAGGCCCCTGCTGAAGCTGCAGCAGGAGGGAATCGGGTGGGACTTAATAACAATACTACTACTACTAAAATGGTATCTTTAAGCGCTTTACTATGTGCCAAGCACTGTTGTAAGCGCTGTGGTAGATACAGGGTAATTAGGTTGTCCCACGTGGGGCTCACAGTCTTCATCCCCATTTGACAGATGAGGTAACCGAGGCCCAGAGAAGTGAAGTGACTTGCCCAAGGTCGCATAGCAGACAAGTGGCGGAGCAGGGATTGGAAGCCACGACCCCTGGCTCCCAAGCCCGGGCTCTTGTCACAGAGCCACGGTACTTCTCCAGACTGTGATACTTCTTCTAGACTGTTGGGTAGGGACCGTCTCTATATGTTGCCAACTTGTACTTCCCAAGCGATTAGTACAGTGCTCTGCACACAGTAAGCGCTCAATAAATACGATTGATTGATTGATTGATTCTCTGGCCACTTGAAAAATCACTTTCCGACCGTCCAA
The DNA here is from genome assembly GCF_015852505.1 of Tachyglossus aculeatus. Classification (NCBI taxonomy): domain Eukaryota; kingdom Metazoa; phylum Chordata; class Mammalia; order Monotremata; family Tachyglossidae; genus Tachyglossus; species Tachyglossus aculeatus. The sequence goes on along the minus strand of NC_052066.1, from coordinate 830,999 downwards.
GAAATTGAACACTGGGAGAACGAGTGGGTGCGGGGGCGTTCCGCCCTTGGAAACGCTAAGCCACAGTCCCCCCCACCCCCGTCCCCTCCTCCCTCTCCCCCAACACCTGCCTCGAGCAGGTTGGGAGAGAAGTAGGTCCCGGGAGATGTTGGCCGCCTGCTGCAGACCCCCGCGGGGTAGTGGCAGGACAGGTCCCCCCGCCCAGGGGAGCCGGAGCGAATTTTAGGAGAGGTTTCGGGGAAATGGGCGTCCCCGCCCCCCGCGGGCCCTGTTCGGGCGCGGGCCCTGGTCCGGACATTCTTTGTCCTTAGATGGAGCGGCCGCCGGCCGCGCTCTGACCCCGGCGGGGGGTTCGGGCCCCCGCGGGCCGGGGGCGCGGGGCTCGGCGGGGGCGGGGGCCAAAGAGCGCCCGGGAACGCCCACCGCGGGCGGAGCCTCGTGCGGGAGCGAGGGGCTGCGGGCCTGGGGGAGCTGGCCTGGAGAGGAGGGGGCGCTGGGCGGAGGGCAGGAGGGACGCTGGTCGAGGAAGGGTGGGGGGCTAGTGGACTGTGGGGACGGGGGCTGAGCCCCACGAGCCCACCAGGGTCTTAAGCCCCTGGGTCCGTCCCATCCCCGCGCCCAGATCTCCCTCCCTGGGGACCCCGGCCCTGGCCCGGACCCCACCAGGAGCTGCTCGAGGCCAACGGTCCGGGCTGGGGCTGGGGTCAGCCCGCCCCCGGCCCCCCATCCACAGATGGGGCGTGGCGGGGGAGGGGCCTGGGGCCGGGCTGACCGGAAAAGTCCCGGACCCCGGGCCCCGGGAACCAGCTCGGCTCTCGTTGGGATGAAGCGTGGACACCCACCACCCTTCCCATAGGGTCCAACCTTTCCGAACCTCCAACTCCTTCCGGCCGGCAGCCCCCAGCCCGCCCAGTCTCCCGTTACTCCTGACGCTCCTCGTGGTCAGGACAGGGGTGTCGGGCTGCGGCTGTGCTGGCCCAGGCGCTCAGTACAGAGTCCGGCGGGCATCGCCCAACCCATCCCGCTGATGGGGGAGGGGTTAGGGGTGGTGGGGACAGGGGGCAGGGGTCTGGGCAATTGTTTTCCGACGGGGCGGCTGGCCTCCCCTCCCCGACCGCTGTCTCCCACTGCAGCTCGTCTCCAACGTCCTGATCTTCTCGTGCACCAACCTGATGGGCGCCTGTGCCCACTACCCGGCCGAGGGCTCGCAGCGCCAGGCCTTCCAGGAGACGCGCCAGTGCATCCAGGCCCGCCTACACTCGCAACGGGAGAACCAGCAGCAGGTGCCTCAGGGCCACGACCCCCGGCCGCGCCCCACCCCCTGAGCCCTACCTACCACCCCTCCGGCCCCTGCCTCTCCCCCACCCTGGGCCCTCCCCTCTGCCCCGTTGCTGGCCTGCCCCCTCTCCAGGCCGACACCGCCCCAGGCCCCACCTCTGCTCTCCGGGTCTTGCCCTCTGCCCCATCCACCCTCAGGCCCCAGATGATGATGGTATTTGTTAATAATAATAATAGTAATAATAATAATAATGATATTCGTTAAACGCTTACTATGTGCCAAGCACTGTTCTAAGTGCTGGGGTAGTTACAAGGTAATCGGGTTGTCCCTCATGAGGCTCCATAGTCCCCATTTTACAGATGAGGTCACTGAGGCCCAGAGAAGTGAAGTGACTTGCCCAAGATCACACAGCAGACAAGTAGCAGAGCCGGGATTAGAACCCACATCCACTATGTGTCAAGCACTGTTAATAATAATAATTATTATTATTAATAACAATTATTATTATGGTATTTGTTAAGCATTTACTATGTTCCAGGCACTGAACTAGCGCTTAGTTCAAGCGCTTAGTACAGTGCTCTGCACATAGTAAGTGCATAGTAAGCGCTCAATAAATACGATTGATGATGAACTAAACACTGGGTGGATACTAGTAAATCGGGTTGGACCCAGTCCAACCTTCTGACTCTCAGGTCCGGGCTCTAGCCACTATGCCATGCTATTTTCCAAGTGTTCTTTAAGCACTCACAACCTCCAGTAGCTCTTCTGCACATACTGATTTATATACCCACTTATTTAAGCACTCATTCATCCTTCATAAATGCATCTTTCCACTCTTTTTTTCCTCTTGCCCGTAATTGCAGGTGTATCCTAGGATACCTGTTCAATATGTTCCTTAAATATGTGGATGTGTTTTGAACAAACATACTGTGGGATACATCTTCCGATTGACTTAAATGTGATTTATTAATTTCCTGTTCCAGAACCATCTCTCCCTTGATGACAAGACCTTCAGATGATGAAAAAGTCCATGGTAGATCCCTCCCCTCCACTATTCCTAGGGACTTTTTTATTTCCCATGGTCCCCAAATATGCCAACCCTCTCCTATCTCCTGTTCTAAGCTCTGGGATAGATACAAGCTAATCCAGCTGGACACAGTCCTGGTCCCACATAATAATAATAATAATAATAATAATAATAATAATAATAATGGTATTTGTTAAGTGCTTACTGTGTGCAAAGCACTGTTCTAAGCGCTGGGGGGATACAAGGTGATCAGGTTGTCCCACATGGGGCTCACAGTCTTAATCCCCATTTTACAGATGAGGTAACTGAGGCCCAGACAAGTCAAGTGATTTACCCAAGGTCACACAGCAGGCAAGTAGTGGAGCTGGGATTAGAACCTAGGTCCTTTGGACTCCCAGGCTCAGGCTCAATCTGCTAGGCCATACTGCTTCTCAGTTTCTGTACCTACCATCTGACCCTCATTCATTTATTCATTCATACTTATTGAGTGCTTACTGTGTGCAAAGCACTGTACTAAGCACTTGGGAGAGGACAATGTAGCTATAAACAGACACAATGCCTGCCCACAGTGAGCTTGGCTTGGACTGCCCCGCTCCTGGGCTCTGCTCTCGGATTGCCCTGTGCCCCCGGCAAGGCCCGCCCCCTGGGCCCACCCCCACTCCCTAGGCGCTGCTCTCTGCCCCAGCAGGACATAAAACCCCCTCCAGCGCTGACCTCTCTCCTTCTCTGCAGTTGTGCATTTCATGTCCCACCTGCACCTCAAATTTAACATATCCAAAACAGAACTCCTCATCTTCCCACCCAAACCCTGTCTTCTCCCTGACTTTCCCATCACTGTAGACAACTCCACCATCCTCCTTGTCTCATAAGCCTGTAACTTCGGCATTATCCTTGACTCATCTCTTCTGTCAGTTCTGCCTTTCACAGTATCACCAAAATCCACCCTCATTCATTCATTCATTCATTCAATCATATTTATTGAGCGCTTACTGTGTGCAGAGCACTGTACTAAGCACTTGGGAAGTACAAGTTGGCAACATATAGAGACGGTCCCTACCCAACAGCGGGCTCACAGTCTAGAAGGGGGAGACAGACAACAAAATAAAATGTATTAACAAAATAAGAGTAATAAATATGTACAAACATAAATACAGGTGCTGTGGGGAGGGGAAGGAGGTAAGGTGGGGGGGATGGGGAGGGGGAGGAGAGAGAGGAAGGAGGGGGCGCAGTCTGGGAAGGCCTCCTGGAGGAGGTGAGCTCTCAGTAGGGCTTTGAAGGGAGGAAGAGAGCTAGCTTGGCGGATGTGTGGAGGGAGGGCATTCCAGGCCAGGGGGAGGACGTGGGCTGGGGGTCGACGGCGGGACAGGCGAGAACGAGGTGCAGTGAGGAGGTTAGCGGCCGAGGAGTGGAGGGTGCGGGCTGGGTTGGCGAAGGAAAGAATGGAGGTGAGGTAGGAGGGGGCGAGGTGATGGAGAGCCTTGAAGCCGAGAGTGAGGAGTTTTTGACTGATGCGTAGGTTGATTGGTAACCACTGGAGATTTTTGAGGAGGGGAGTAACATGCCCAGAGTGCTTCTGCACAGAGATGATCCAGGCAGCAGTGTGAAGTATAGATTGCAGTGGGGAGAGACAGGAGGATGGGAGATCAGAGAGGAGGCTCGTGCAGTAATCCAGTTGGGATAGGATGAGAAATTGAACCAGCAGGGTATCAGTTTGGATGGAGAGGAAAGGGCGGAACTTGGTGATGTCGCGGAGGTGAGACCGGCAGGTTTTGGTGACGGATTGGATGTGAGGGGTGAATGAGAGAGCAGAGTCGAGGAGGACACCAAGGTTGCGGGCTTGTGAGAGGGGAAGGATGGTAGTGCCGTCAACAGTGATGGGAAAGTCAGGGAGAGGGAAGGGTTTGGGAAGGAAGATAAGGAGTTCAGTCTTTTCTCCAAACATTTATCCTATCCCACCTTGACTTCTGCATGAGCCTCCTTGGAAACCTCCCTGCCTCCAGCCTCTACTCTATCCAACCTGCACTTTATTCTGCTGCCTGAATCATTTTTTTAAAAGAACATTCAGTCCATGTTTCCCCACTCCTTAAGAACCTTCAATTGTTGCGCATCCACTTCCGTATCAGACAGATGTTTCTCACCATCTAGGAGCACCCCCACGCCCCCCCCCAACCCGCTTCTAGACTGTGAGCCTGCTGTTGGGTAGGGACCGTCTCTATATGTTGCCAACTTGTACTTCCCAAGCGCTTAGTACAGTGCTCTGCACACAGTAGGCGCTCAATAAATACGATTGAATGAATGAATGAATGAAAGCCTTCAATCAGCTCGCCCCCCTCCTACCTCACCTCGCTGCTCTCCTACTACAGCCCAGCCTGCACACTCAGCTTCTCTAAGCCAAACTACTGTAACTTGATCTCATCTTTCTTGTCACTGACTCCTCACCCACATCCTCTCTCTGACCTAAAACTCCCTCCCCCTTCATATCTAACAGACCACTGCTCTTCCCACTTGAAAAGCCCTCCCCTAGTCCCTCTCCCTTCTGCATCACTTCTGCACTTGGATCTGTACCTGTAAACAGTTGAAATTCACCCCACAGCACTTATGCACATACCCATAGGTCATTTTAATGCCTGTCTCCCCATCTAGACTGTAAGCTCCTTGTAGGCAGGGCATGTGCCTACCAATTCTGTATATTGTATTCTCCCAAGTGTTTAGTACAGTGCTCTGAATAATTCATTTTAATGTCTGTCTCCCCCTCTAGACTGTAAGCTCCTTGTGGACAGAGTATGTGCCTACCAACTGTTATACTGTACTCTCCCAAGTGTTTAGTATAGTGCTCTGCACAAGTAATCTTTCAATAAATGTCATTGATTGAGAGGACAGCAACAGTGAAACCAAAATTAGATAATGTTTCCGGGAGAAGGGGGTGGTCCGCAGTGTCGAAGACAGCTGAGAGGTCGAGGAATATTAGGAGGAAGTAGAGGCCATAGCATTTGGCAAGGAGGAGGTCATTGGTGAGCTTAGAGAAGGCAGTTTCTGTAGAGTGAAGGGGGCAGAAGCCACACTGGAGGGGATAGAGGGGAGAATTATAGGAGAGGAAGTGGAGGCAGCAGGTATAGACGAGGAGTTTGGAGAGAAAAAGTAGGAGGGAGATGGGGCAGTAACTGGAGGGGGCCTTGGGGTCAAAGGACAGTTTTTTTTTAGAATAGGGGAGACATGAGCATGTTTGAAAGCCATGGGGAAGAAGCTATTGCAGAGTGAACAGCTGAAGATGACAGACAGGGAGGGAAAAAGGAGGGAGGTAAATAATTTGAATGGAGGGGGTTGGAGGTGCAAGTGGAGGGGGTGGATTTTGAGAGGAGGAAGGAGAGTCAAACAGGGCAGGAGGAGGGAGGAACTGAGGTGGTGTGGGAAGATTTCAGGGAGATCACACCTGATGAAATAGCAAGGTCATCGGGGTGAATCAGAAGTGCAAGATGAAGGAGGCAGGAACCTGGGGATGTTTAAGGAGGGGGCTAAAAGTCAGAAACAGCTGGGGTGGGCAATAGACATTGGCCCCTCTCTGGGTTCTTGCCCTCTGCCCTGCCCTATCTTCCACCCCACATCCTCTGATCTTCAAGAAGCAGCATGGCCTATTGCAAAGAGCCTAGGCCTGGGGATCAAAGCACCTAGATTCTAATCTCGGCTCTGCCACTTGTCCACTGTGTGACCTTGGGCAAGTCACTTCACTTCTCTGTATCCTACTTACCTCAGCTGTCAAATGAAGGTTAAGACTGTGAGCCCCATGTGGGACATGGACCCTGTCCAACCTGATTAGCTTGTACCTATCCCAGTGCTTAGGACAGTGCCTGGCACATAGCACTTAATACCATTAAAAAAAGATGCTAGCCCCTGCTCTCCCACCCCCATCTGCTCCTAATCCTCTTTCTCTAACCCCTGACCTCACCCTCCAGACCCCTGCCGTCTCCTGACCTCCACCCCTAGCCCCTTGACCCCTGGACCCCTGCCCTCCTCTCCTTTGTCTCTACTCTCTCACTCCCTACTCCTCATCCTCCCATATCCCCTTCCTCTCACCCCATCCCTGACCTCACCCACTCAGTCTAAGGAGCTCTGGTGCCCTAGATCCGACCTTGGTGACTGGGGCCAGTCAGGGGACGCTGGCCGGGGTGGAGCCTGAGGTGGATGGAGGGTGGGGCTGTGGGCCGGGAATTGATGGAGGGGGAGGGAGAGGCAAGTTGGGAGGTGAGGCCAGGGGCCATAGAGGGTGAGTCGGGATGGACGGGGTGCGTCCACGGGTGAAAGAGAATGGATCAGAGGGCTGAAAGGGGGGGACCAGGGTCAAGGGATGGATGGGGATGGGGCCAGAAGGAGGGTCAGGGGACGGATGGGGCAGGGCCAGGATGAAAGGGAGCCAATCAGGAGGCCGACAGGATGGGACCAGAGTTAGGGGATGGGTGGGAGCAGGGCCACGGGTGAAAGACAGCAGATCAGTGGGCTGACAACGTGGGACCAGGGTCAGGGACTGGGCGAGATTGAGGCCAGGATTGGTAGGGGGAGGGTCAGGGGTCGGATGGGGCGGAGCTAGGGGTGAAAGGGATCCAATCAGGGGGCTGACAGGGCGGGACCAGGGGAAGGGAATGGACGGGGGTGAGGGGCCAAGGGCGGTAGGGGGAGGGTTAGGGGACGAATAGAGCAGGGCCAGGGGCCGTGAGGGGCTGGGCACTGATGGGGTGGGGCCGGGGTGAGGGGCTGGGTGGTGGCGGGGCCAGGGCAGGAGAGGGCGGATCAGGGGCCGGACGGAGAGGGTCCCGGGAGGGCGGGGAGGGCGGCGGCGGGGCTTTGGGGTCTGTCGGTGACTCCGTCGGCCTCGTACAGGAGCGGTTGCTGCTGTCGGTGCTGCCCCGGCACGTCGCCATGGAGATGAAAGCCGACATCCATGCCAAGCAGGAGGATATGATGTTCCACAAGATTTACATCCAGAAACACGACAACGTCAGGTGAGGTGGCGGGCCAGCAGCGCCGCCTAGTGGATAGAGCACGGGCCTGGGCGTCAGAAGACCTGAGTTCTAATTCCACTCCATCACTTGTCTACAGTGTACTTTGGGCAAGTCCCTTCCCTTCTAGAGGCCTCAGTGCCCTCATCTGTAAAATGGGGATTATGACTGTGAGCCCCATGTGGGACCGGCTCGGTGTCTAACCTGATTAGCTTGTGTCTACCCCAGTGCTTAGTTTAGTGCCTGGCATATAGTAAGTGCTTTAACAAAACAAAACAAAACAAAAAAGGGACAGATGGAGACCCGATCAGGAAGAAGCAGAGAAGCAGTGGGGCCTAGTGGAAAGAGCAGAGGCCTGGGGGTCAGAGGACCTGGCTTCTAATCCCGGCTCCGCCACTTGTCTGCTGTGTGACTTTGGGCAAGTCACTTCACTTCTCTGTGCCACCGTTCTCTCATCAGCAAAATGGGGATTCAATACCTGTTCATTCATTCAATTGTATTTATTGAGCGCTTACTGTGTGCAGAGCACTGTACTAAGCGCTTACCTGTTCTCCCTCGTACTTAGACTGGCAGCCCCATTTGGGACCTGATGAACTTGTATTTACCCCAGGACTTAATACAGTGTTTGAAACATAGTAAAAGTCATTATCATTAACAAGCAGAGCAACAAAACCAAACAAACAAAAAAACGGAGAGACCCAGGCATAGAGAGCTGGAAACGACCAGGTTGTTGAGCTGGGGCAAGACCTAAGATTGCTGGGCCTCCCCGACTGTGTGTCTCTAGAGAAGCAGTGTGGCTGGAGAAGCAGCATGGCTCAATGGAAAAAGCCCAGGCTTGGGAGTCAGAGGTCATGGATTCTAATCCTGGCTCTGCCATTTGTCAGCTGTGTGACTTTGGGCAAGTCACTTAACTTCTCTGTGCCTCAGTTACCTCATCTGTCAAATGGGGACTAAGACTATGAGCCCCACGTGGAACAACCTGATTACCTTGTATCACCCCAGCGCTTAGAACAGTGCTTGGCACGTAGCGCTTAACAAATACCGTCATTATTATTATTATTATTATTATTATTAGATCTCGATCTGTCCTCTGTCTCTCCTTCTCTCCCTATCTCTATACCACTATCTTCCTGTTTCTGCATCTCTCTTTCTGTCTCTTTATGGCTCTATGTCATTTCTCTGTCTCTGGGTCTGTGTATTTGTTTCTGTCTTTGCATCTCTCTCTCCATATCTTTGTCTCCCCATCTGTAGGTCTCTGTCTCTCCAAGAGGAAGCAGGGAATGTGGGCCAGGACGCGTGTGGAGGTGGGGGCCTGGTGGGGGGCCTCAGGAGACAGGAACCCCTCCCCCTCCTCATTCTAGAGGAGTGGGGTTGGGCCGGACTCCAGGGATGGGTCCAAGGAGAGAGGGAGAGAAAGCGTTTCCTGTCCGAAAGGACAATGGATAATCTGTCTCTGCCCCCGCCTGTGAAACCTTCCTTCCCCCCTAACCTCCGGCTCCTCTCCTCTCTCTACCTCCCACACCCATCCCTTTCCTCCTGGTTCTTTCAGCCCTCCCTCCCTCGCCCGGCACGCGGTCTGCAGGGCTCTGACCCCTCCCCTCCCCATCCCTTGTGCCCCCAGCTGAGGCATCACCGAGATCCTGGGGTTTGGGGGATCACGGTTGGGGGCCGTCGGACGCCTCTAAGCTGGAAGGAGACACTGCGGAGGAGGGAGTCTGATGGGGGGAGGAGGGAAGAACAGGCTGGCAGACCCTGAGGATTTGGGGGATTGGGCCAGGACAAGGAACATCTTCCTACCTTTTACCCTGGGGTCCCCAACTTCATTCCCAACTGGGCAATCCCACCCCCCCACCCCCACCCGAAGACCTCCTCAGACCTTACCCCATCTCGGGACGGGGGTGGGCAGGGAGGGACTGAGATCCCGGCTCCGCCACTTGTCAGCTATGTGACTTTGGGCAAGTCACTTAACTTCGCTGGGCCTCAGTTACCTCATCTGTAAAATGGGGATTAAGACTGTGAGCCCCCTTGGGACAACCTGATCACCTTGTAACCTCCCCAGCGCTTAGAACAGTGCTTTGCACATAGTAAGCACTTAATAAATGCCATTGTTATTATTATTATTATTCCCTCTGTAAAGATGGGACTGAAGCCCAGAGAGGGGTGGGGGTTGTCCTACCGTCACACAGCAGGGCCAGGCAGAGACAGGACTTGAATTCTGGCCCACGAGGTCCAGCTCTGGCATCAGCCTCGTGGGGGTCCCTGGTCTGGTGGGGAAGCAGAGTGGACATGGAGTGCTCAGGGGGCGCAGACTGTCCCTGGAATCCTTAGTGAACTTTTAATGGCCACTTTTGATGCCATGCAAATTGTTTGCAAATATGCCCCAGACACCGGCTGTCACTTTTGGGCGCTTTTTATTTTACAGTAAATACGTATTTATTGACCTCCCCACCTGCAGGTCAGTTTCTTCCCCCCCCCCCCCCATTTCCTGCAGGATTGTTGGGAAGGGGGATTCTACGGAGGCAGGGCCCACGGCTGAAAGACGGTGTATGTCAGTGTCGGCAGCGGCCGATAGTCCGGACCCTGGGGCTGCCAGGGGTCAGGGGAGCCGGGAAGGCTTTCTGGAGGAGGAGCGCGGTTTGGGAGTCGTTTGGAAGAAGGTGGAAGGCTCAAGGGGAGGAACCTGATCCGTGTTCCTCTCCCCTCCCCCTCAACCAAGACGATCTCAGTCAGGGTTCCCCTCAGCTTCGGGTCGGGTGATCCCCAGGGCTCCCTCCTCTCCCTCCTCCCCTTGGGGCAGGGCCATCCCAGCTCTCTCTCCACTCCTCCGCGACCCCGGGCAGGGTGATCCCCCGGGCTCCACCCCCTCTCCCCGGGCAGGGTGATGCCCCAGGCTCCCTCCTCCCCCTCGGCCCGGGTGATCCCAGCTCTCCCCCCCCTTCCTCGCCGCCCCCGGGCAGGGTGATCCCCCGGGCTCCCTCCTCCGCCTGGGCTCGGGCGACCTCCGGGCTCCCCGTTCCAGGCCGGGCGGGCCAGCGCGCCCCGGCCTCACCCCCCTCCGTCCTCCCTCAGCATCCTGTTCGCCGACATCGAGGGCTTCACTAGCCTCGCCTCGCAGTGCACGGCGCAGGAGCTGGTGATGACCCTCAACGAGCTGTTCGCCCGCTTCGACAAGCTGGCCGCCGTGAGTGTGCCCGCCTCCCTCCCCGCTCCTCCCCTCCCTGCCGCCCTCTTACCTCCCCCTGCCGACCCCTGCTGCCCTCCGCCGCCCTCTATCTGCCCCTGCCACCCTCTTACCTCCCCCTGCCGACCCCTGCTGCCCTCCGCCGCCCTCTATCTGCCCGTGCCACCCTCTTACCTCCCCCTGCCGACCCCTGCTGCCCTCCGCCGCCCTCTATCTGCCCCTGCCACCCTCTTACCTCCCCCTGCTGCCCTCCGCCGCCCTCTACCTGCCCCTGCCTTTCTAGTCTTGTCCCCCCTGCCACCCCGTCTTCCCTGCCGCCTTCTGTCGCCCTCTGCCATCCTCTTACCTCCCCCTCCCGTCCCCTGGCGAGAAGCATCGTGGCTCAGTGGAAAGAGCACGGGTTTTGGAGTCAGGGGTCATGGGTTCAAATTCCGACTCTGCCAATTGTCAGTTGTGTGACTTTAGGCAAGTCACTTCACTTCTCAGTGCCTCAGTTCCCTCATCTGTAAAATGGGGATTAAGACCGTGAGCCCCCCGTGGGACAACCTGATCTCCTTGTAACCTCCCCAGCGCTTAGAACAGTGCTTTGCACATAGTAAGCGCTTAATAAATGCTATCGTTATTATAATCAATCAGTCAATCGTATTTATTGAGCGCTTACTGTGTGCAGAGCGCTTGGGAAGTACAAGTTGGCAACATATAGAGACACTCCCTACCCAACAGTGGGCTCACAGTCTAAAAATAATTATAATTATTCTGTCTGCCCCTGCCGCCCAATGTCACCCCCTGCCACCCTCTGCCCCTGCAGCCCTCTGTCGCCCCCTGCCGCCCTGTCGCCCCCTGCAGCCCTCTGTCGCCCCCTGCAGCCCTCTGCCTGCCCCTGCCGCTCTGTCAATCAATCAATCAATCAATCGTATTTATTGAGCGCTTACTGTGTGCAGAGCACTGTACTAAGCGCTTGGGAAGTACAAGTTGGCAACATATAGAGACAGTCCCTACCCAACAGTGGGCTCACAGTCTAAAAGCCCCCTGCCGTCCTCTGTCTGCCCCTGTCGCCCTCTCTCACCCTGTGGCGCCCTCGGTCACCCCTAGCCATCCCCTGCCGCCCTCTGTCACTCCCGACGTCCCTTGCCGCCCCCGTCTGCCTCTGCCGTGCCCTATCCCCCTCTGCCACCCCCTGCCACCTTCTCTCTGCCCCTGCCGCCCTCTGCCGTCCCCTACCGCCTCCTGCCGCCCTCTTGGCTCCCGCGGGGTTCTTTGCCCCGGGCAGGGATTGGGTGGGCAGGAGACTCCGCGTGGCCCAGCCGGGCACCCCGGGGCCCCGAGCGCCTCCGTTCTCTCAGGCCCCGGTCTGTCTGCCGGCCGGCCGGCCGGGCCGGGCCGGGCCGCGCCCTAAAAGGCAATATATCCCCGGTTTGAGCCGGGCGCCCCCTCCCCCGCAGGAGAACCACTGTTTACGGATCAAGATCCTTGGCGACTGTTACTACTGCGTGTCGGGGCTCCCGGAGGCCCGCGCCGACCACGCCCACTGCTGCGTGGAGATGGGCATGGACATGATCGAGGCCATCTCGTGAGTCCCCGCGCCCGGGTGGAGCCGGGGTTACCGGGGGTTACCGGGGGTTACCGGGGGCAACGGGGGCGGCAGGACCAGCCCCCTCACGGGCTCCCCCTGCCGGACACCTGGACGCGCGACGGGAGGGGAAGGGGGAGAGCGCGCGCAAGCGCTCACGGGCTCCCCCTGCTGTCCACTTTCATTCATTCATTCAATTCATTCAATCGTATTTATTAATCAATCAATCGTATTTATGGAGCGCTTACTGTGTGCAGAGCACTGTACTAAGCGCTTGGGAAGTACAAGTTGGCAACATATAGAGACAGTCCCTACCCAACAGTGAGCTTACAGTCTAAAAGTATTTATTAAGCGCTTACTGTGTGCAGAGCACTGCACTAATAATAATCAAGCGCTTACTATGTGCAAAGCACTGTTCTAAGCGCTGGGGAGGTTACAAGGTCATCAGGTTGTCCCACAGGGGGCTCACAGTTTTAACCCCCATTTTCCAGATGAGGGAACTGAGGCACAGAGAAGTGAAGTGACTTGCCCAAAGTCACACAGCTGACAATTGGCGGAGCCGGGATTCGAACCCCTGACCTCTGACTCCAAAGCCCGGGCTTTTTCCACTGAGCCACGCTGCTTCTCTAAGTGTTGGGAAAGTATAATACAACAATAAACAGTGACATTGCATGCCCACAACGAGCTCACAGTCTAGAGGGGAAGACAGACATCAATACAAATAAATTAAAATAGGGAAGCAGCATGGTGTAGTGGATAGAGCACCGGCCTGGGAGTCAGAGGGTCAAGGATTCTAATCCCGGCTCTGTCACCTGTCTGCAGTGTGACTTTAGGCAAGTCACTTCACTTCTCTTTGCCTCAGTTATCTCGTCTTTAAAATGGGGAATAAGACTGTGAGCCCTAAGCAGGACAGGGACTGTGTCCAACCCGATTTGCTTGTATCCACTCCAGCGCTTATTACAGTGCCTGCACATGGTAAACGCTTAACAAATACTATAATTATTAATTATTGTTAGATATGCCTACTTATTTTATTTTGTTGGTATGTTTGGTTCTGTTCTCTGTCTCCCCCTTTTAGACTGTGAGCCCACTGTTGGGTAGGGACTGTCTCTATGTGATGCCAATTTGTACTTCCCAAGTGCTTAGTACAGTGCTCTGCACATAGTAAGCGCTCAATAAATACGATTGATTGATTGATTGATTGATGTCTCTGAGCCTCAGTTACCTCATCTGTAAAATGGGGATTAAGACTGTGAGCCCCGTGGGACAACTTGATCACATTGTACCCCCCGCCCGCAGCGCTTAGAACAGTGCTCTGCACATAGTAAGCGCTTAACAAATGCCATTATTATTATTATTATTATTATTATTACATAAGCTCTGTGGGACTGGGGGTGGGGTGGGAGCGCACTCACTCGCTCCCCCTGCTTGCTGGACATTCACCCGGCTTCTTCCTTACCCCACTCCCCATCCCGGTGCCCACTTCTGATGGGCAAGACACGGGGAGAAGGTGGCATTCCCCCACTCTCGGTTATCCGGGAAGCGAATAACGGAAGAAGCAGCATGGCCTAGTGGATAGAGCACGGGTCTGGGAGTTAGGAGGACCTGGGTTCTAGTCCTGTTCAGCCACTTGTTTACTGTGTGACCTTGGGCAAGTTACTTGTCACTTGTTTCCGTGTGGCCGGAAACACCACAGGTCCAGAGAGGTCAGACAGACCCATCGACCAGCCTAGGTGATGAGTCGCTGGGGTGAATCAGTGATGGAAAGGGGAGAGACGGGGTGTGGGATGGTCTGTGACGGGCCACTGGGGGAGAGTCAGGGATGGGAAGGGGAGAGTCAGGGGTGTTGAATAATAATAATAATAATAACAATAATAATAATGGTGTTTGTTAAGCACTTACTATGTACAAAGCACTGTTCTAAGCGCTGGGGGGATACAAGTTGATCAGGTTGTCCCACGTGGGGCTCACAGTCTTAATCCCCATTTTACAGATGAGGGAACTGAGGCACAGAGAAGTTAAGTGACTTGCCCAAAGTCACACAGCTGACAGTTGGTGGAGTTTGGATTTGAACCCATGACCTCTGACTCCAAAGCCCGTGCTCTTTCCACTGAGCCATGCTGCTTCTCTGGGTCACTGGGGAGAGTCAGGGATGGAGAGGGGAAAATCAGGGGAGTGAGGTGTTCCATGTTGGGTCTCTGGGTGAGAGTCGGGGATAGAGAAGGGAGAGTCAGGGGTATTGGGTGGTCCATGTTGGATCACTGGGGGAAGAGTCGGGCAGTATAGGATGGTCAATCCCAGACCATCAGGGTGAATGTCTAGGAGAGCGGGCGGCACCTGGTTATTTGCCCCCAGGCCGACAGGGCACGGGCCGACCTGGGGTCGTGGCCTAGGGATGGCTGTCTGGGCAGGGGCCCGGAGGGACTGGGTGCTGACCACGGTGTTCTGTGCCCCCAGGCTGGTGCGGGAGGTGACTGGTGTGAACGTGAACATGCGTGTGGGCATCCACAGTGGCCGTGTGCACTGCGGTGTGCTCGGCCTGCGCAAGTGGCAGTTTGACGTCTGGTCCAACGATGTCACACTCGCCAATCAAATGGAGGCGGGTGGTGCAGCGGGGTGAGTGTCCATTGGTCCATCTGTCCATTACCTAGAGGCCCTGCCCCCTCCCTACTTCCCCAGATGAGGTGAGTGTCCGTCCATTTGTCCATCTATCCATCCGTCCATCCACTACCTGGTGGCCCCCTCTCTCCTGACCCAGGCGGGGTGAGTGGCCATCTGTCCACCCATCCATCCACTACCTGTCTGCCCTGCCCCCACCCTCTTACCCCAGGCAGCATGAGTGTCCATCCATCCGTCCACTCCTTGGTGGCCCCGTCCCCTCCACCCCATCCGAGGCAGGGTGAGTGTCCGTCCAACAGTTCGTCAACTTCCTGGTGGCACTGTGCCCTCCCTCCCGCCCCCAGGCAGGGTGAGTGTCCATTCACCATCTGTCCATCCACTCCCTGGCAGCCCTGCCCCTTCCCTCCTGCCCCAGGCATCATGAGTGTCCATCCGGCTGTCAGTCCACTCCCAGTGGCCCTGCCCTTCCTCTCACCCCTCAATTGGGGCAGGCCGAGTCCCTGGCTCCCGGAGAGCAGATCGCCCCAGGGTCGTGGGATGGGGGGTGAGGGCGGAGGAGAGGGGTCTGCGTCCCCCTGCCCGGATGTGGTGACCCTGCCCAGGGAGGCTTGGCCTGCTGCGGCCCAGAGCCTGAAGGAAATCAGGCCTGGCTCTCATGAAATCAGGCTTCGGAGCCAGAGACGGTGGCTCGCTCCACTCCTGGTGGCCCCACCATTCCGCGCTGCACCGGAGCCGGGGGGTGGGAGCGGGTAGCCTGGGTCCGGCTGGATGTGAAGACACTCCCTGCCCCGCTCCTACCCCCACCCCCACAGGCGCATTCACATCACCAAGGCCACGCTTAACTACCTGAACGGAGACTACGAGGTGGAACCGGGGTCCGGGGGTGAGCGCAACGCTTACCTCAAGGATCACAACATCGAAACCTTTCTCATCATTCGCTGCAGCCAGAAGCGGGTGAGCTGGGGGCCGGGGCAGCCGGGGGTGGGCCCCGGGGGTGGGCCTGGGGGAGCGGGAAGTGTCCTTCTCCCCCCTCTAGATGGTAAGCTTGTTGTGGGCAGAGAACGTGTCCACCAACTTTATTGTATTGTCCTCTCCCAAGGGCTTAGTACAGTGCTCAGCCACAGTAAGGGCTCACTTAATATCACTGATGATGAGGACGATGATGATGTGAAGGAGTCTAGGGGCTGCCTGTCTGGAACCCCAGTGTCCCCTCTTGTGTGGTAGTGAGGTGGAGGCGAGGGGGAGTCTGAGTGCTGCCTGCTGGACTTACCCCAGCCCTGGGCAGTCGTTTCAACCTTCACAACATCACTGAAATCCATCCTTTTCTCTCCATCCAAACTGCTCCCAAGCTGATCCAAACACTTAGAAGCAGCATGCCTCAGTGGAAAGAGCCTGGGCTTTGGAGTCAGAGGTCATGGGTTCAAATTCCAGCTCTGCCAAATGTTAGCTGTGTGACTTTGGGCAAGTCACTTAACTTCTCTGTGCCTCAGTAACCTCCTCTGTAAAATGAGGATTAAGACTGTGAGCCCCCCGGGGACAACCTGATCACCTTGTAACCTCCCCAGCACTTAGAACAGTGCTTTGCACATAGTAAGTGCTTAATAAATGCCATTATTATTATTATTATTATTATTATTATTATTATTATTATCCTATCGTGCCTTGACTCCTGCATCAGCCTCCTTGCTCACCTCCCAGACTCCTGCCTCTCCCCAATTTCACTCTGCTACCCAGATCATTTTTCTGCATAAACATTCAATCCACATCTCTCCTTTCCTCAAGACCCTCCAGGAGTTGCCCATCCACCTCTACATTCTACAGAAACTTGTCACCATCAGCTTTAAAGCCCTCTATCAGTTCATCCCACCCTACCTCACCTCACTAATTGCTTCCTACAACCCAGCCCACACACTTCACTTTTCCCCCAAAGTCTTCTTAAAGTCCCATCTCCTCCAAGAGGCCTTTCCTAACTGAACTCCCACTTTCCTCATCTCCCACTCCCTCTGTGTCACCCTGCCTTGCTCCCTTTGCTCTTCCCCCCTCCCAGCTCCACAGCACTTATGTACTTATCTGTAATTTATTTATTCAGTCGTATTTACTGAGCGCTTATTGTTGTCTGTCTCCCGGACTCTAGACTGCATGATTGTTGTGGGCAGGGAATGTATCTGTTTATTATTGAATTGTACTTTCCCAAATGCTTAGTACAGTGTTCTGCACACAGTAAGCATTCAATAAATACAGTTGAATGAATGAAGGAATAGCAGCAAACTTCTCACTGCCCCTCCATCTTGTCTATCTTATCACCTACCTCTCACCTACATCCTCCTCTGGCCTAGTGGCTTAGTGGAAAGAGCACAGGCTTGGGAGTAAGAGTTCGAGTTCTAATCCTGGCTCTGCCACTTGTCTGCTCTGAGACCTTGGGCAAGCCACTTAACTTCTCTGGGCCTCAGTTACCTCATCTGTAAAATGGGGATTGACTGTGAGCCCCACATGGGACAATCTGCTTACCTTATGTCTACCCCAGTGCTTCAAGAGGCCGTCCCCAACTAAACCCTCATTTCCTCTACTCCCTCTCCCTTCTGTGTCACCCTTGTCTCCCCGTCTTGATCGTAAACTCCTTGTGGTCAGGGAGCGTGTCTACCAACTCTGTGGTATTGCACTCTTCCAAGTGCTTAGTACAGTGCTCTGCACACAGTAAGCTCTTGGTCAGTACTACTGATGGGTTGATTAATGGATGGATTTATATATGTATATATCCTGTATATATGTATACGTATATATGTTTGTACATATTTATTACTCTATTTATTTATTTATCTTACTTGTACATATCTATTCTATTTATTTTATTTTGTTAGTGTGTTTGGTTTTGTTCTCTGTTTCCCCCTTCTAGACTGTGAGCCTGCTGTTGGGTAGGGACTGTCCCTATGTGTTACTGACTTGTACTTCCCAAGTGCTTAGTACAGTGCTCTGCACACAGTAAGCGCTCAATAAATACGATTGATTTATTGATTGATTGATTGATTGATGGATTTTGATTGGCCCCCAGAAAGAGGAAAAGGCCATGATTGCCAGGATGAATCGACAACGTGCCAATTCCATCGGTCACAACCCACCCCCCTGGGCTGCTGACCGCCCCTTCTACAGCCACCGGGGTGGCGGCGGCCATCAGGTCTCCAAGGAAATGAAGAGGATGGTGAGTGGGGCGAAGAAGCCAGGCTGCGGGGCTTAAGGAAGACAGGCGGCAGGGCTCTGGGAACCAGAATCCAGGTGGCCGTGCTCAGGAAATGGGATTGAGGGAAACTAGGCCGCAGGTTAAAGGAAACCAGGCAACGGAATTTAAAGAAACCCAGCAGCGGGAAACCAGGTAGCTGGGCTCAGAGAACCAGGAAGCGGGATGGCAGGAAGCCAGGTCATGGAGTGAAAAGAACCCAGGGTTCGGGCTCACCAGAAGATGGGATGAGCTACAGGGTCCCTAGGGGCTGGGTGGCAGGAGTAGGCGTGGCCACTGTTGGCGGGGTTGGCGGGGGTGGGGGGGGAACTGAGGGGACAGGACCCTGCTGGGATTGCTGGGGAGACATCCGGGGACAGGACTGGGCAGGGCTGGCCTGGGGAAGGGCAGGGCTGGGATCAGGCTGGGATCAGGATGGGCCCGGCTGGGTTAAGTGGGGCTGGACTGAGCTGGGGCCAGGTAAGGTCAGCAGCCTCCCCCACCCCAACCTCACTGCCCCCTGCCCCCCTTGCTAGCCCCTCCATACCCAATTCCCCATCCGACCCTCCCCTGAGGGGAGCTTCAAGGAGAGAGAAGGAGTTCCAGTCTCATCCTGGGACCTGCCTCTCTGTGCCTGTGTCTCTGCTGTCTCGCTGTGTCTCTGCGTATCTCTGTCTCCTCCGTGTCTGTGTCTCTCTGCTGTCTCTGTGTCTCTGGGTCCCACAGGGTTTTGAAGACCCCAAGGACAAGTGAGTAGTGGTGGTTTTCTCCCCTTCGGCCCAGGACGGGTATGAGCGATTGGCGGGGGAAGAGGGGAGGGGAGGGACCCATTTGGTGTTCCAGTGTTGAAGTTCACCAGAGGAGTCACCATGGCAACATGTGTACACCCTCCCTCCATCACACCCCAATGACTGCTTTCCCCTCTGGGGGAGGAGTCAGGGGTGGCGGGGCAATCAGCCTTGGATAGGATGGGGTTAACCCCTCCCAGCCTTCTGTCCCCTCCCCTCAACCCCACCCCCACCCAAGACCCTTCCTCACAGGCTTGGGGAGGAGCCCCCCCAGGGGGGCAGATACAGCTGATCTGTCTCCATGTAGCTCAGGTCAGAGGTCACCTCAGCTATCCCTATCTCTCTTGCTCCTCACATATGAGGGCAGTCAGGGGCACTCCCTGGGCCTCAGAGATCTCTGGGGGAAAGTCGCTGGGGTGAGACTCTCAGGAGAGACTCTCGGAGGAGACAGGCAGAGGGGGGAGACTATGAGGCAGACAGAGTGACTGAGGTAGACTGGAGGAGACTCTTGGAGGAGACTAGGGGAGACTCTGAAATAAATAAATAAATATGTGCGAAGCACTGTTCTAAGTGCTGGGGGGGAATACAAGGTGATCAGGTTGTCCCACGTGGGCCTCACAGTCTTAATCCCCATTTTCTGGATGAGGTAACTGAGGCACAGAGAAGTGAAGTGACTTGCCCAAAGTCACACAGCTGACAAGTGGAGTCAGAATTAGAACCCATGACCTCTGACTCCCAAGCCCATGCTCTCCACTGAGCCACGCTGCTTCTCTAAACATGGGAAAATAAACATGGGAGGCACTCCAAGGTAGACCAGGGAGACTCTGAAGTAGATCGTGGAAAACTCAGCGGTAGACCAAGGGAGACTCTGAGATAGATTGGGGGTGACTCAGGTACACTGGGAGTGACTCTGAGGTAGACCGGGGGAGGCGCTGAGATAGACTGGGGGTGACTGAGGTAGACCAGGGGAGATGGATGTAGATTGGGGGAGTTTGAGGCAGATTGGGGATGCCTGAAATAGACTGGGGGAGACTCTGAGGGAGACTGGGGAGGCTCTGAGGTAGACTAGGAGAGACTGAGGCAGACTGGGGAAAACTCTGAGGTAAATTGGAGGAGACTCTGAGATGGACTGAAGGAGTGTCTGATGTAGACTGGGGGTGACTCTTGAGGTAGACCTGGGGAGGCTCTGAGGTAGACTGGGGGAGACTCTGGGGGTGATTTCTGGGGGGAGACTAGGGAGACCCAGGGGGTGGTGGTGGAGAGGCAGCATACCCCACGCCCCGGTCCCCAGGAACACTCAGGAAAACATGAACCCCGAGGACGAGGTGGACGAGTTTCTGGGCCGAGCCATCGATGCCCGGAGCATCGACCGGCTACGATCTGAGCATGTGCGGAAATTCCTACTGACTTTCCGGGAGCCCGACCTGGAACGGAAGGTGGGGGCCAGGCTGGGTCGGGCTGGGGGGGGGAGTGTCCAAGCATGGGGGGCTGGGGCACTGAAGGAGGAGGGGAGAGCGGAGGGGAGGAGAGGGGAGGGAAGGGAGGGCCCTAGGGAAGAAGTGGGGGCACGGGGGGCGGGGTAGAGAGCCCTTGGGCTCACTTAGACAGGTTGGGCCTGCATGGGCAGGCCTGGTGCATGGGCATTGTGGACAGGATGGGCAGTGAAGACAGGGTGGCCTACCCCCTCCTCCCTGTCTCTAGTACTCCAAGCAGGTGGACGGCCGGTTCGGAGCTTACGTGGCCTGCGCCTCCATCGTCTTTCTGTTCATCTGCCTCGTCCAGATGACCGTCGTTCCCCAGTGAGTCCAGCACCCCCCCAACCCTGCCCCTCCCCCAGCACCCCACCACCGTCTCCTTGACCCCACACTCGGTTCCTTCCCCAGCACCCCACCACCACCACCCCCACCACCTCCCCCACTCTCCTTTGTCTCCACACCCCACCCCCAGCACCCTGCCAGGCTCCCCTTGCTCTGTCCCCACCACTTCCCACCCTGCCACCCTCCCCTTGTCCTTGGGCCCTTTCCCCAGCACCCCACCCCCTATCATTGCCCCGGCCCAACCCCCAGCCCCCCTGCCCCTACCACCTCCCACAGTCCTGGCTTGTACACCCATTTTCCCCACACAAACCCCCGACCCCCAGGACCCCACTCTCCCTCTCCCCCAAGACCCCACACCCCTATGACATTGCCCCCGGGATCCCCGAACGGGGACCCTTCCCCCAGCCCCTGCCCTCCACATGCGCGAAGGACCCACTGTCCAGTCGACCTCCCTGGGATCCCAGGGCACATCACCAGGCGGTGGGCAGGTCCACGGGACCAGAATCCTGGGGGCGTCCTGGCCAGCCCCTGCCCCCGCCCCCACCGGCCCCCTCACCCAGCTGGATGGGCCGACCGCCCCCGGTAACGGGAGCCCCCGGCCCGGCCCGGCCCCAGCTCCAGGTTCATGCTGGGCGCCTACCTGGCCGCTGCCCTGATGCTCACGGCTGTGGTGTTTGTGTCCGGGGTCTACACCTGCACCACGGTGAGCGCCTTCCTGCCCCACCCCCCATCTCCCCACTCCACACACCCCACCCACCCCACCATGACCATCATCAAAATCATAATCAACAATCATTTAATAAATCACTTTTATTGATGTCTGTCTCCCCCACTCTAGTCTGTGAACTCATTGTGGGCAGAGAATGTCACTGTCTATTGTTGTATTGTACTTTCCCAAGTGCTTACTACAGTGCTCTGCACACAGTAAGTACTCAATAAATATGATTGAATGAATGAATGAATGAAATAACATGGTGCAAATAACAGTGCCATTTGTTAAGCACTAATTATAATAATAATAATAATGACATTTATTAAGTGCTTACTATGTGCAAAGCACTGCTCAAAGCGCTGGGGAGGTTACAAGGTGATGAGGTTGTCCCAAAGTTGGCTCACAGTCTTAATCCTCATTTTACAGATGAGGTAACTGAGGCACAGAGAAGTTAAGTGATTTGCTCAAAGTCACACAGCTGACAATTGCCGGAGCCGGGATTTGAACTCATGACCTCTGACTCCAAAGCCTGGGCTCTTTCCACTGAGCCAAGCTGCTTCTCTGTCTCATATTGGGTTCATAGTCTAAGTGGGAGGGACAACAGGTCTTGAATCCCCATTTTACTACCACTGAAGCAGCCTGGCTTAGTGGAAAGAGCACAGGCTTGGGAATCAGAGGTTGTGGGTTCTAATCCCAGATCCACTACTTGTCTGCTGTGTGACTTTGGGCTAGTCACTTAACTTCTCTATGCCTCAGTTACCTCATCTGTAAAATGGGGATTAAGATTCTGAGCCCCATGTGGGACAACCTAATTACCTTGTAACCTCCCCCAGCTCTTAGAAAAGTGCTTTGCAATTATAATGATAGTATTTATTAAGTGCTTACTATGTGCAAAGCACTGTTCTAAGCACTGGGGAGGTTACAAGGTAATCAGGTTGTCCCACAGGGGCTCACAGTCTTAATCCCCATTTTACAGATGAGGTAACTGAGGCGCAGAGAAGTTAAGTGACTTGCCCAAAGTCACACAGCTGACAAGTGGCAGAGCCGGGATTTGAACCCATGACCTCTGACTCCAAAGCCCGGGCTCTTTCCACTGAGCCATGCTGCTTCTCTAATTAGTAAGCGCTTAATAAATTCCATCATTATTATTATTACCTCAGTGCTTAGAACAGTGCTTGGCACATAATACGTGCTAAACAAATACCATAATTATTGTTATTATTATAATAGCAAAATTTGTTAAGTGCATACTATATGCATAATAAATGCTATCATTATTATTATTATTATTATTATTACTATGTGCCAAGTGCATACTATGTGCCAAGCACTGTACTAAATGCTGGGGTAGATACAAGATGATCAGATCAGGCACAGTCCTTGACCCATAGGACAAGGATCATATCTGTTCCTCCCTGTGCCCCTCTTCTCCTCCAGTGCTTAGCAAAGTGTGTATGTGTGTGTATGTTTGCATGCGTGTGTGTCTGTGTGAGTATGCCCAGACTCCCCATCACACTGGCAGCTCCTCGAGGGCAAAAACCATGTCTCTGCCTCCCTCTGTCCCTCCCCCAGCTCCCAGGAGAGAGAGAGAGAGAGAGAGAGAGAGAGAGAGAGAGAGAGAGAGAGAGAGAGAGAGAGAGAGAGAGAGAGAAAGAGAGAGAGAGAAAGAGAGAGAGAGAGTGTGTGTGTGTGCATCCATGTGTGTCCTGTCTCCCCATCAGACTGGCAGCTCCCAGAGGGCAGGGGTCATGTCTCCTCCTCCCTTTCGCCCGCCTCAGTGCCCAGAAGAGAGTGAGTGAGAAGAGAGAGAGAGAGAGAGAGAGAGAGAGTGTGTGTGTGTGTGTATGTGTGTGTGTATGTGTGTGTGTCTGTCACATCTGCCTATCAGACTAGCAGCCCTTTGAGGTCAGGGATCATGGCTCCTCCTCCCTCTGCCCTCCTCAAACGCCCAGCACTGTGTGTGTTTATGTGCATAAATGTATGTGTGTCTGGTCTCCCCATCAGACTGGCAGCCCTTCAAGGGTAATGACTGTGTCTCCTCCTTCCTCTTTCCCTCCCCCAGTGCCCCGCACAGTGCGCATATGTGTGTATGTGGGTATCCTGTCTCCCCATCAGACTGGCAGCCCACCAAAAGCAGGGACTGTCTCTCCTCCTCCCTCCGCCCTTTCCCAGTGCCCAACACAGTGTGTGTGTATGTGTGTGTGGGCACATGCGCGCATATGTGTATGTGTGTTCTGTTTCCCCATAAGATTGGCAGCTCCTCGAGGGCAGGGACTGTGCCTCCTCATCTTCCCTCTGCCCCTCCCCACCCCAGCTGGCGGAGGGCCCTGGAGAGACGAGTCCTGGGGGTGGATGGTGGAAGGAATGTGGGAGCATATGGGGAGGGAGTAGCCATTGGTGGCGGTCTCCGGGGCCAGGGAAGCAAGGCTGACTGGGCCCCCGCGTGGCCCCCACTGCCCCCAGCTGTGCCCGGCGCCCCTGCAGTCGCTGTCCCGGAAGATCGTCCAGTCCCGGAGGAACAGCACGGCAGTCGGTGTCTGCACCATCTCCCTCGTGTTCCTGTCTGCCTTCGTCAACATGGTAGGTGCGCCCAGCCCCCGCCCCCAGCGTGGGCCAGCCCAAGCCCCTCAGACCAGGCCTCATCACAGGCCGGGCCAAGCGAGAGGCCAGGCTGAGCCCCATGAGCCAAGCTGAGCCACAGCACAAAGCCCGGGCCTAGTCACAGGCCCAGCCGAGCCTCACAGGCCGGGCTGAGCTGCACAGGCCGGGTTTAGTCACGGGACGAGCCATACCACAGGCCAAGTTGAGCCACACAGGCTGGGCCTAGTCACAGGCTGGCCTGAGCCCCAGGCCAGGTCAAGCCTTCCGGGCAGGGCCAAGCCACAGGCCAGGCCAGGCCGAGCTTCCCAGGCCAGGCTGACCCATGTGGCCGAGCCAGGCCACGGGCTGGGCCGAGCTGAGGGAAGTTCTATCTGGTGTCTCTGGTGGACGAGGCTGGGGGCAGGGGGAGATGTAGGTGGGCCAGGGAAGGATATGGGGCATTGTCTCAGCCCAGCCCCACCACTGCCCTGCCCCACCCCCAGTTCACATGCAGCCGCGTGGACCTGCTCAGCTGTCTGGCTGCCGAGCACAACGTTTCACGGAACGAGATCAACGCCTGCCACGTGCTCGCGTCTGAGCTCAACTTCACCCTGGGTGCGGAGCTGACCTCCTGCGGCAGCTCCCAGCCTCAGTGCCACTTTCCTGAGGTGCGGGGGTGTGGCAGGTGTTGGGGGAGGGAAGGTGGCACTGCAGGAGGTGGTACTGGTTGGGGGGCATTGTGGGGGGTAGCTCTGCAAGGAGGGACTGCAGGAGAGGAAATGCTGGGGAGGTACTGGGGGGGTGGGCATTGCAGGGGCTGCTGCCAGGGGTGGCACCATGGTGGGGGTGGGCAAGGCTGCCTCTCCCAAGATCTCTGGCCCACTGCCCTGGAGGCCTTTCCCCTTCTCCTGGCAGGACTGAGGCTCAGAGAGGGGCATCCACTGGTCCAGGGTCACACAGAAACTTGGGACTGAAGCAGCGTGGCCTAGTGGAAAGAGCGTGGGCTTGGGAGTCAGAGGATGTGGGTTCTAATCCCTGCTCTGCCACTTATCAGCTGTGTGACCTTGGGCAAGTCACTTAACTTCTCTGTGCCTCAGTTACCTCATCTGTAAAATGGGGATTAAGACTTTGAGCCCCACGTGGGAAAACCTGCTTACCTTGTATCTACCCCAGTACTTAGAACAGTGCTTGGCACATAGTAAGTACTTAACAAATACCACCATTATTATTACTGTTATCATCATTAACTCAGGATTCCTGTCTCCCAGTCAGGAATTAACAATTACCATCATCATAATAATAATTATTACTATTCTCTGGGCCTCAGTGACCTCATCTATAAAATGGGGTGTGAGCCCCATATGGGACAGGGACCGTGTCCAACCTGATTACCTTGTGTCTACCCCAGTGCTTAGAAAAGTACTTGGCACATAGTAAGTGCTTAACAAATACCACCATTATTATTACTGTTTTCATCATTAACCCAGGATTCCTGTCTCCCAGTCCCCTTCCACTCCCTCAGTGTCCAGGCCGGAGCCCCTTTCCCATCCGCCCAGAGGGACAGAAGGAGGGGGATGTCTTTGACCTCCCTTCCCACCCCCTCCCAGTTATTGGGGTCCTCTCGCCCTGGAGGCCTCGGGTGACTGCCCCGTCCCTGGTCCAGCCCGTGGCGCTGACCACGTAGACCCTGCCAGCTTCCTACATTCCCTGAGATGCATGGCCCTCTCCCCACCTCCTCGGTCCCCTTGACTCCCCCTGACCACCGCTGGCCCTCCCAGTCCCCAACTGCACCCACAATCGTCCCCTCAGCCCCCCCGGGGGCGTCTGATGGGGTCGGGGCGGGGTGTTTCTCCCCAGTACTTCACCTACAGCGTGCTGCTGAGCCTGCTGGCCTGCTCGGGGTTCCTGCAGATGAGCTGCCCAGGGAAGCTGGCGCTGCTGCTGGT
The DNA here is from genome assembly GCF_015852505.1 of Tachyglossus aculeatus. Classification (NCBI taxonomy): domain Eukaryota; kingdom Metazoa; phylum Chordata; class Mammalia; order Monotremata; family Tachyglossidae; genus Tachyglossus; species Tachyglossus aculeatus. The sequence continues at coordinate 805,278 of NC_052066.1, read as the reverse complement.
GGCCGAGGCGGTCTACGTCCTCATCGTCGAGGGCCCCGCCGCCGCCCTCTTCGACAACGCCGACCTGCTCAACGCCGCCGCCGACGTCCTGTGGGTGGCCCCGCACGCGCCGCCCCAGACCCCCGGCCCGGCCCAGACCCCCCCACTTCCCGCCCACCTCCACCTAGGCCCCCCACCCCAGGCAGCATGGCCTAGTGGCAAGAGCACGGGCTTGGGAGTCAAAGGACGTACTTTCACATGTCGCCTCTGCCACACGTTTGCTGTGTGGCCTTGGGCAAATCACTTAACTGCTCTGGGCCTCAGTTACCTCATCTGGAAAATGGGGATTAAGACTGTGAGCCTCACGTGGAACAGCCTCACTACCTTGTATCCACTCTAGCGTTTAGAACAGTGCTTGGCACATAGTAAGCATTTAACAAATACCATACGCATTAATTATTATTATTATTATGCCTGGCCCCACCGCCCTCCCTGGACCTGGCATGGGCACAGACCCCAGCCCGGCCCCCAGCCATGCCTGCCTCTCCCCCCGCCCCAGCCCGGCCCCATGAAGGGGCGGGGAAGGGGCGGACTGGAGTGTCTTGGGGTGAAGGAGCTGCCCTGTCCCCGTCTCTGGGTCTGGCCCTGTAGAGGGAGAGAGGGAGGGAGGGGCTGGGACTGTTAGGGATCTAGATCAGACCCAGGAGGAGTTTCCTAGAGCCCTCTTGGCTCCGGGAAGGCCCCATACCCTCTATCGGAGGTGGGGGGGCGGGGGGGCGCCCCCGGGGACTAACAGGGTCCGGCAGGGGAGGGCGACTCGGGCCGGGCGGACCGAGCCTCGCTGACCTCGCCCCTCCGGCCTCTCTGTCCGCAGAGATTTTCAAAACGGGACCATGGAATGGTGAGTGTTCGGTCTGTGTTGGTCCCTGGAAGGAGCTCAGGGGGAGCTCGGGGGAGAACTCAGGGGGAGCTCGGAGGGAACTCAGGGGGAGCTCGGGGGGCTTGGGGCTCGCGGCCGGGCCAGACCGGGCCGGGCAGGGCAGACCAACATCACAGGGAGGGAGAGAAGGACGGGGACTGAACCTGCTGCCCAGCCCTGGAAGACCAGTCCAGACCAGTCCAGACCAGACGAGCAGGAAGGCACCCCCAGTGTGAATCAGGGGGAACATAACCCTTCACACTGGGGGAGACTGCGCCCCCCCGCCCCATCCTCTGCAACCAATCCGTCATCAATCAGTGGCACTTATTGAGCCGTTACCGTGTGCAGAGCACTGTCCTGAGCGCTGGGGAGAGCACAGGACAACAGAGTTGGTGGACATTCATTCAATCGTATTTATTGAGCGCTTACTGTGTGCAGAGCACTGTACTAAGCGCTTAACCCTAACCCTAACCAGCATAATTCCTGCCCTCAAAGAGCTCAAAGTTCTCTATTCCTCATCCTCCACCTTTCCGCCACTCACCGCATCCTTCTGCTCCCCCTCCTCTTCATCCCCACTGCCCTCCTCCTCATCCTTCTCGTCCCCCTCCCCGGGCCGATGTCCGGGAGAGGCCGAAGGGGGACGGAGCCTACTCTAGGCGGAGCCGAGGGCAGCTCCTCCGCAACCACGAGGCTGCCAGAAAGCGCACTGCTGCATTGCTGAATGCTGGATGGTCAGCGCTGGCTGCTAAGCATTGGATGTTGAGCACTGGCAGCGGAGTGCTTGTTTTAGACTGTGAGCCCACTGTTGGGTAGGGACTGTCTCTATATGTTGCCAACTTGTACTTCCCAAGCGCTTAGTACAGTGCTCTGCACACAGTAAGCGCTCAATAAATACGATTGATTGATTGATTGATTGATTGTTACTGAGCACTAGTTGTAGGGCTCTGGCTGTGGAGCACCGCCTGCCAAGCACTGGCAGGCGGGCACTGGCTACTGAGTGCTGGATGCTAAGTACGGCCTGCCGAGCACTGGTTACTGAGCGCTGGGTGCTGAGCGCTGTCTGTGGAGCACTGGCTGCCGAGCACCGTCTGAAGAGAACGGGTCGGCTCACTGGTCTATGACCTGGGGCGAGGGCTGGAGGCTGTGAAGACTAGGGACCCCCAGACAATCCAAAGCTCCTTGCAACCAATAGCCCCCTCCCCTCTCCTTTCCTCCCCTCCTTTCTCCTTCCCTCCCATCTGTCCGGGGTGGGGCTGCTGCAGGCTGTAGACCACCATCCACACTTTCGGGGTTGCGGCCCTGCTCCCTGGGGTGGGGGGCAGGGGTGGGCTGGGGGTCCGGGCAGAGTCCCAGCAGCGCGGCCCTCCCCCCCCCACCCCCGCAGCCACCCCCAGGAGACCAAGGTGTCCCTGAAGATCGTGACCCCACTGGTGATCAGCGTCTTCGTCCTGGCCCTCTACCTTCACGCCCAGCAGATGGAGTCCACAGCCAGGCTCGACTTCCTCTGGAAGCTGCAGGTGAGGGCAAGGCCGAGGCCGGAGGCCGGTTGTGGGGGGCGGGAGGAGGGCCGGGTGGTGCCATGAGCCAGGCAGAACCGACTGATAGTCCTGAGGTTGGTTGAGGGGGTGGAAGGCTGGATGGTGCCATGGGCCAGGGAGGATCGACCGACAGGCCCAAGGTTGGTTGCGGGTTTGGACTGCCCCCGCCCTTGGTGAAAGCCCACCAGGTCCCAACCTCGGCCTCAGCCCCTCACCTCTAGCCCCTTGTCCCCAAACCCAGCCCTCAGCTCCAAACCCTGGCCAAGTTGTTTTTGTTTTTTTAAAGTGACCTTTGTTAAGCGCTTACTATGTATCAAGCACCGTTCTAAACACTGGGGTTAGACACAAGGTCAGACACAGGCAGGGACATGGTGCTCTCAGTGTAGGTAGGAGGGACAACAGGTATTGAAATCCCCATCTTGCAGTTGGGGAAACTGAAGCACAGAGAATAATGATAAGCCCTTAGTACAGTGCTCTGCACACAGTAAGTGCTCAATAAATATGATTGAATGAATAATAATAATAATGGTATTTGTTAAGTGCTTACCCTGTGCCGATGTACTATGCAGCGTGGCTCAGTGGAAAGAGCCTGAGCTTTGGAGTCAGAGGTCATAGGTTTAAATCCCAACTCTGCTTTGGGCAAGTCACTTAACTTCTCTGGGCCTCAGTTCTCTCATCTGTAAAGCAGGGATTAAGACTGTGAGCCCCACGTGGGACAACCTGATCACCTTGTAGCCCCCCAGTGCTTAGTGCTTTGCGCATAGTAAGTGCTTAACAAATACCATCATTATTATTATTATTACAAGGTTATCAGGTTGTCCCACGTGGGGCTCACAGTCTTTAATCCCCATTCTACAGATGAGGGAACTGAGGAACAGAGAAGTGAAGTGACTTGCCCAAAGTCACACAGCCGACAAGTGGCGGAGCCGGGATTATGCCCCTGGCTCCAGGCAGGACGACCCCCAACCCACCCCTTGTGGGGGGCAGCATCTTTCCTGAGGCGAACACATGCCTCAGGAACCCCCCCCGCCCGAGGCATAACCCCCCCACCCCGACCCCCCACCAAACACCCACTCTCCAGCGGGGCTGTGCTCCTGTGGTCCCACGATACCACACTCCCCCTGCTGCACTCCCACGGTGTCATGGTCCCATGTTGCCTCGCTCCCCCGCTGCAGTCTCCCATTGCCGCACTCCCACGATGCTGTGCTCCTTCAGTGTCACATCCCCATGATGCTATGCTCCCATGATGCCGCACTTACCTGTTGTCTCATTCCCCCGATGCCACCCTTCCACAATGCTGCATTCCCCACGCACACACTATGCTCCCATGATATTTGGTTCCCACAATGCTGCAATCCCACAGTGCCACACTCCCCCCACCATGCTCCCATGTTGCTGCGCTCCCACGATGCGGCACTCCCACGATGCCATGCTCCCATGTTGCATTCCTATGAGGCCACGCTCCCCCCACCATACTCCCACAATGTTGCATTCGCACGATGCCATGCTCCCACAATGCTGCTGCTTTCACAAACCTGCGCTCCCGCCCGCCACACTCCCATAATGCCTCCCTCCCGTGATACCATGCTCCCACGGTGCCAAGCTCTCACCCGCCACACTCTCACAATGCTGCGCTCCCGTGGTGCCACATTCCCACCCGCCGCAGGCCACGGAGGAGAAGGAAGAGATGGAGGAGCTGCAGGCGTACAACCGTCGGCTGCTGCACAACATCCTTCCCAAGGACGTGGCGGCGCACTTCCTGGCCCGCGAGCGGCGCAACGATGAGCTGTACTACCAGTCCTGTGAGTGCGTGGCCGTCATGTTCGCCTCCATCGCCAACTTCTCTGAATTCTACGTAGAACTGGAGGCCAACAATGAGGGCGTCGAGTGTCTGCGCCTGCTCAACGAGATCATCGCAGACTTTGACGAGGTGGGCAAGGGCATACCTCCCCATGGGCTCCTGCCAAGTCCTACTTCCTCCCATCCCCCCTCAGGCCCTCGAGGTCCACCCATTATCTTACCACCTAATCATATTCAGTGGGCTCCTACTGTGTGCAAAGCACTGGACTGAGCACTAGGGAGAGGACAATAGAAGAAGCTGACAGTCTAATAATAATAATAATTGTAGCATTTGTTAAGCATGTACTATGTGCCAGCCACTGCACTAAGCGCTGAGGTGGATAAATGTAAATTGGGTTGGACACAGTCACTGTCCCATGTGGAAGCTGAAAGGCCTAGGGGAAGCAGCATGGCTCAGTGGAAAGAGCATGGGCTTGGGAGTCAGAGATCATGGGCTCGAATCCCGGCTGCGCCACTTGTCAGCTGTGTGACCTTGGGCAAGCCACTTAACTTCTCTATGCCTCAATTACCTCGTCTGTAAAATGGGGATTAAGACTGTGAGCCCCAAGTGTGGCAACCTGATCACCTTGTATCCCCCCCAGCGCTTGGAACAGTGCTTTGCACATAGTAAGCACTTAACAAATACCACCATTACTATTAGTAGAAAGAGCACAGGCCTGGGAGTCAGAAATCATGGGTTCTAATTCTGGCTCCACCATGTCTGCTGTGCAACCTTGGGTAAGTCATTTAACTTCTCTGTGCCTCAGTTACCTCATCTGTAAAATGGGGATCTAGACTGTGAGCCCCACATAGAACAGGGACTGTGTCCAACCTGACTACTTTGTATCTACCCCAGTGCTTAGAAGAGTGGTTGGCACATAGTAAGTGCTGAACATTTGCCACTATAATCATTATTATTATTATTATTATGTAGGGCTCAAAGTCTCAATTCCTATTTTACTGATGAGGTGACTGAGGCCCAGGGAAGTAAAGTGACTTGCCCAGAGCCACACAGCAGACAAATGGCAGAGCCAGGATTAGAACCCATGACCTTTTGACTCCCAGGCCTGTGCTCTATCTACTATGCGATGCTGTTTCTCATGCTGCTATGCCATGCTTCTTCTCAGCGTGTGTGAATGTATGTCTACTGTGTGCAGAGCACTGGACCGAGCACTGGAGAGAGGACAATAGAGTTAGGAGACATGATGTGATTGCAGGAGGGCTTTGAAGATGAGGAGAACAACAGTCTGCCAGATGGGATGTGGAGGGGTTCCAGGCAGGAGGGAGGGCGGGAGCAAGGAGTCAGTGGCGAGAGAGATGAGGTTGAGTCCCACTGAGGAGTTGGGAGTGAGAGGAGCCAAGAGTGAGCTGAGATGTAGTGGGAGAAGAGAAATGGTTAAGGAGGCAGAGAGTAGATTGAAAGTCTTTAACTCAATGCACAGGAGTTTCTGCTTGATGTGGCCCACGTCCTCCCCCTGGGCTCCCGTCAGTCATATTTACTGAGCACCGATTGTGTGCAAAGCACTATACTAAGCGCTTGGGAGAGTACAGTTTAACAATAAATGGACACATTCCTGGCCACAGTGAGTTCACAGTCTAGAGGGGGAATGAGAAGATATGCACAGAACAACATTTTAGTAAAATGATCAGGGCAGCCAATCAAGTGAAGTAAGGAGAGGGGAGAGGCTGGAGTCAGGGAGATCAGGAGGAGGCTGCTTTGATAGCCAGGCCAGGCTGGGATATGACCAGTGTCTGGACCGGAGTGGTGGCCTTCTCTCCACTGACCTATTGTCCGTCCTCCTTCTGGTCTGGAATTCCCTCCACCTTCCCAGTCATTCATTCATTCATTCATTCATTCAGACACATTTATTGAGTACTTACTGTGTGCAGAGCACTGTATTAAGCTCTTGGGAGAATGCAATACAACAATAAACAAACAAATTCTTTGCCCACAGTGAGCTCACAGTTTAGAGCCAGGGAGATGGGCATTAAAATGAATAAATAGACAAATATGTACAGAAGTGCGACAGGGCTGGAAGTGGGGATGAACAAAGGAAGCAAGTCAGGGCAATGCAGAAGGCATTGGGAGAAGAGGAAGGGGGGCTTAGTCAGGGAAGGTCTCTTGGAGGAGATGTGTCCTCAATAAGAGAATTTTAGAGAAATTCTCTGAATGTGCCCTCAGAGAAGCAGCGTGGCTCAATGGAAAGAGCCCGGACTTGGGAGTCAGAGGTTGTGGGTTCTAATCCCGGATCTGCCACTTGTCAGCTGTGTGACTTTTGGGCAAGTCACTTCACTTCTCTGTGCTTTAGTTACCCCATCTGGAAAATGGGGATTACCACTGTGAGCCCCATATGAGACAACCTGATTACCTTGTATTCCACCGCCCCCCCCCCCCCCACCACCCAGTGCTTGGAATAGGGCTTGGAATAGGGCTTGGCACATAGTAAGCACTTAATAATAATAATAATAATAAGGCGTAGGGCCGAGGGAGAAAGTAATTGTTGGATTTGAGGAGGGAGGGCATTCCAGGCCAGAGGCAGGAAGTGAGTGAGCGGTTGGCTGTGAGATAGACAAGTTGGAGGCCCAGTGAGAAGGCACAGTTCCTCCCCATCCCCAGACCACCACTCTTCCCACTTTCAAAGTCTTCCTCTAATCTCATCTCCAAGAGGCCTTCCCTGACTAAGCCCTTATTTTCCCTATTTACCTTCCCTTCTGTCCCCTTTGCACTTGGATCTGTACCCCTTAAGCACTTGCTATTCACCCCACCTCCAGCCCAGCAGCACTTTTGGACACATCCCTGTACTCGGCCATTGCTCCGATCTGCAGGTCCATCTCCCCCTCTAGACTGTAAGCTCCCTTATGGGCAGTGATTGTGATTACCAGCTGTACTGTACTGTCCTCTCCCAAGCACTTAGCACAGAGTTCTGCACACAATAAGCATTCAGTAAATACCAAACACTGATGGATTGACTGACTGAAAGGAAGGGATGGATTCTGGAAATGTGGAGGGGGAACAGAAAGGATTCGGTGACAGACTAAATGTGGGGGTTGAAAAAGCAAGAGGAGTTAAGGAAAATGGCAAGTTGCAGGTTTGAGAGATGCGGAGATTCGTGGTGTCATTAACTGTGATGGGAGAGTTGAGTGGAAGAGAGGGTTTGGGAGGGTTGAGGATTTTAGTTCTGTACTTGAGCCTGAGGTTTTGGCGGGACATCCAGGTTGAGGAGTCCTGGAGGCAGGAGGAAATGTGAGGCAGTAGAGAAGGAGAGAGATAAGGGCTGGAGAGGGAGAATTGGGAATCATCCATAATAATAATAACAATAATTGTGGTACTTGTTAAGCACTTAGTGCCAGGCACCGTTCTAAGTGCCGGGGTAGATACGAGATAATCGGGTTGGATACGGCCCCTGTCCCACGTGGGACTCACAATCTTCATCCCCATTTTCCAGATGAGGTCACTGAGGTCCAAAGAAGTTAAGTGACTTGCCCAAGGTCACAAAGCAGGCAAGTGGCAGAGTCTGACTCTCAGGCCCATGCTCTATCCAGTAGGCCACACTGTAGAGAGATGGTTGTAGAAGCCGTGAGTTCTCCAAGGGAGTGGGTGTAGATGGAGAAGAGAAGGGGACCCAGAACTGAGCCTTGAGAAACCCTTCCTCACAGCCCAGTGTCAGAGGATGGGAGGCAGAGGAGGAACCCGTGAAAGAGACTGAGAAGTTTATTTAATTTTGTTAATATGTTTTGTTTTGTTCTCTGTCTCCCCCTTCTAGACTGTGAGCCCCCTGTTGGGTAGGGACTGTCTCTATATGTTGCCAACTTGTACTTCCCAAGCGCTTAGTACAGTGCTCTACACACAGTAAGCGCTCAATAAATATGATTGATTGATTGATTGATTCTCTGTGCCTCAACCTCATCTGGAAAATGGGGATTAAGACTGTGAGGCCCCCAGGGGACAACCTGATCTCCTTGTACCTTCCCAGGGCTTAGAACAGTGCTTTGCAAATAGTAAGCACTGGCGGCCAAGGTGGGCGTCGCGATGGTGGCAGGGCGGGGCGGCGCGGTGCGGTGCCCTCATCGTGCTGGGGGGCATGGACTGGGCCGGCAAGACCACCCAGTGCCGGAAGCTGGTGGACGCCCTGGGGGCCAGCAGACAGCCTGCCCACCTCCTCACCTTCCCGGATACAACCTCAGGTTCTCCCCCACCATCCCCCCCGCCCTACTTCCTTCCCCTCCCCACAGCACCTGTATATGTGTTTGTACAGATTGATCACTCTATTGATTTGACTTGTACATATTGACTATTCTATTTTATTTTGTTAATATGTTTTGTTTTGTTGTCCATCCCCCCCTTCTAGACTGTGAGCCGCTGTCGGGTAGGGACAGCGCCTACCTGCCTTACCTCCTTCCCCTCCCCACAGCACCTGTATATATGTATATATGTTTGTGTGTATTTATTACTCCATTTATTTATTTATTTTATTTGTACACATTTATTCTATTTATTTTATTTTGTTAATATGTTTTGTTTTGTTCTCTGTCTCCCCCTTCTTGTTCCGCCGTCGACCCCCGGCCCACGTCATCCCCTTGGCCTGGAATGCCCTCCCTCCCCACATCTGCCAAGCTAGCTCTCTTCCTCCCTTCAAGGCCCTACTGAGAGCTCACCTCCTCCAGGAGGCCTTCCCAGACTGAGCCCCCTCCTTCCTCTCCCCCTCGTTCCCCTCTCCATCCCCACCGTCTTACCTCCTTCCCTTCCCCACAGCACCTGTATATATTTATTACTCCATTTATTTATTTATTTTACTTGTACATATCTATTCTATTTATTTTATTTTGTTAATATGTTTGGTTTTGTTCTCTGTCTCCCCCTTCTAGACTGTGAGCCCACTGTTGGGTAGGAACTGTCTCTATATGTTGCCAACTTGTACTTCCCAAGCGCTTAGTACAGTGCTCTGCACACAGTAAGCACTCAATAAATACGATTGATTGATTGATTGATTGTGAGCCAACTGTTGGGTAGGGACCGTCTCTATATGTTGCCAACTTGTACTTCCCAAGTGCTTAGTACAGTGCGCTGCACACAGTAAGTGCTCAATAAATATGATTGAATGAATGAATGAATGAATAGGGACCATCTCTAGGTGTTGCCAACTTGTACTTCCCAAGCGCTTAGTACAGTGCTCTGCACACAGTAAGCGCTCAATAAATACGATTGAATGAATGAATGAATGAATATTATTATTCCCTTCTAGACTGTGAGCCCATGGTTGGGTAGGGACCGTCTCTATATGTTGCCAACTTGTACTTCCCAAGCGCTTAGTACAGTGTTCTACACACAGTAAGCGCTCAATAAATACGATCGAATGAATGAATGTTGCTTCTCTCTACTGCCCCATGGAGCTACTAGGCTCACAGCTTCTGTGAAGCTGTGCCTCTCTAGCACACCTTCGTGGCACCAGGCGTTGGTCTGGGAGGCTGCCGTTCTCTATCTCCCCATGGTGGTACTAGGGCATTGTTTTATGATGTTGAGACTTTCTACATTCTCTATCTCCGCATGGTGGTACTAGGGCATTGTTTTGTGATGTTGAGACTTTCCATCACCTTCCAGTGGCACTGAGTTTTTTCCCCATGGGGTTTGGGAAGCACTGGCTATGTCCAAGGCAATGAACAAAGCACTAGAATAGTGATAAGGACTTGAGATTGGACACAGTCCAAGTCCCACATGGGGCTCACAATCCCAATCCCCATTTTAAAAGGGAAGTTGCAGCATGGCCTAGTGGAAGGAGCATAGGCCTATAAGTCAGAGGATGTGGGTTCTAATTCCTACTCTGACACATGTCTGCTCAGTGACCTTGGGCATGTCACTTCTTTCCTCTGACGCTCAGTTACCTCATCTGTAAAATGATGATTAAGACTCTGAGCCCCATGTGGGACAGGGACTGTGTCCGAACTGATTACCGTATATAAGAATAATAATAATAATTTTGGTATTTGTTAAGTGCTTACTATGTGCCAAGCACTGTTCTAAGCGCTGGGGGAGATACAAGGTAATCAGGTTGTCCCACATGGGGCTCACAGTCTTAATCCCCATTTTACAGATGAGGTAACTGAGGCCCAGAGAAGTTAAGTGACTTGCCCACTGAGTGTGGCTCAGTGGAAAGAGCCCGGGCTTTGGAGTCAGAGGTCATGGGTTCGAATCCTGGCTCCACCACATGTCTGCTGTGTGACCTTGGGCAAGTTACTTAACTTCTCTGAGCCTCAGTTCCCTCATCTGTAAAATGGGGATTAAGACTGTGAGCCCCACATGGGACAACCTGATCACTTTGTATCCCCCCCAGCGCTTAGAACAGTGCTTTGCACATAGTAAGCGCTTAACAAATGCCAACATTATTATTATTATTATTGCCCAAAGTCACACAGCTGATAAGTGGCGGAGCCGGGATTAGAACCCATGACCTCTGACTCCCAAGCCCATGCTCTTTCCACTGAGCCACTATGCTTCTCTGGGGTATATCTACCCCAGCATTTAAAACAGTGTTTGGCACATAGTAAATGCTTAACAAATACCGCAATAATTATTATGATGATGATTGTTATGATTAATTATTATTATTATTATTTTAGGGATGAGGTAACAGCCTCAGAGAAGTGAAGTGGCTTGCCCAAGGTCACTCAGCAGACAAGTGACAGGGCTTGGATTGGAAGCCAGGACCCTCTGACCCCTAGGCCCGGGCTCTATCCACTAGGCAGCATTACTTCTCCCGCAGATCTTGATTCTGGGAGGCCGCGAATCTCTATCGCCATGTGGTGGCACTGAGATCCTCTACGACCGGCTTACTCCCTGGGCCTCCAACTCGTCTATCTGGCCTCTAACTTCTTTCCTAAGTCCTTCCCCTGGCAATGGAACGCCCTCCCACTCCCTCCACATATAGTTAGACGACCATTTTCCTCCTCTCTAAAGCATTAAGGTCGCAAATCTGTAATTTCTGAATCTGTAATCATATTTATTATAGCTGTAATTTTATTTTTTATATGGATGCCTGTTTACTTGTATTGATATCTATCTCCCACTCTAGCCTGGGAGCTTGTTGTGGGCAGGGATTGTCTCCCTTTTTTGCTGTATCATACTTTCCCAAGCACTTAGAACAGTGCTCTGCACACAGTAAGCGCTCCATAGCTTAGTGGAAAGAGCATGGTGCTGCGGGGTGTCGCTGCCACAGTCTTTTAGACTGTGAGCCCACTGTTGGGTAGGGACTGTCTCTATATGTTGTCATCTTGTACTTCCCAAGCGCTTAGTACAGTGCTCTGCACACAGTAAGCGCTCAATAAATACGATTGATTGATTGATTGACTGTGGAGATCCGTGTCCAAGGAGCGGATGGGACGGATGGATGGTGGGGGGAGGGGGACGAGGAGGAAACAGAGCCCCAGTGATGGTGTTCTGTCCCCTGCCCTGGGCCCTCAGATCATCAGCAAGGACCAGTTCCGGCAGCTGGAGAAGATCAAGACCATCGGCAGCACGTACATGGCGGCATCGGGCCTCAATGACTCCACCTACGACAAGGCAGGGAAGACCCACATCAAGGCCCTGGCCGATTTTGCCATGAAGCTCATGGACCAGATGAAACACATCAACGAGCACTCCTTTAACAACTTCCAGATGAAGATCGGTAACGGCGCAGCCGGGGGCCTGGGGTGGGGTCTTGGGGTGGCAGGGGTCTCAGCATGGGGGCCCGGGGTTGGGGTCTACAGGTCGGGTATTGGGTGGCAGGGGCCTCAGCATGGGGGCCCAGGATGAGGGTCTACAGGTGGGGTCTTGAGGTGGCAGGGGTCTCAGTGAAGGGCCTCGGGATGGCGGGGGGTCTAAAGTTGGGGTCTCAGGTTAGGTCTCGGGGCAGGGCAGCAGGTCTCAGGGCTAGAGGTGCTATAGGTGGGGTATAAGGGGGGGCTTATCCTGTGAACTACAGCCCCCCAAGGGTGGGTTGGGATGGGACGGGGGATGTCTAATTCCCTTGCCACCCCCTCGCAGGGCTGAACATCGGGCCGGTGGTCGCCGGGGTGATCGGGGCGCGGAAGCCCCAGTACGACATTTGGGGAAACACAGTGAATGTGGCCAGCCGCATGGACAGCACCGGCATCCCTAACAGAATCCAGGTCAGTGGGGTCAACCTGTCCAGCCCTCTGCCTCTCACCCCAAATCCTTCCCCCTGCTACCCAGCAGGCCAGCCATTCTGGGCGGGGGTAGTCGTAGTTGGGGATCACTACCCCGCCCGTCCCCCCCAACCCCCGACACCCATACACACACACCAGATGCAATGCACTTAACTAAATGCTTAGGAAAGCCCAGTAGAAGCCCAAGGAGGCGCCCTGCCCACAAGGAACCTCCACTCTAGAGGGGTGGAGGTGGACATAGAAATAGTCACCAGCCAGAAAACAGAATTAATAAGGTAAGTGGTCAGTTGCCCACCTGTAGAGACAACGGTAATGATAATAATAGTAATGAGGCTTGCTAAAAACTTAAATGTGCCAAGCACTGAAGTAAGTGAAGCAGCATGGCCTAGTGGATAAAAAGATTGGGCTTGGGAATCAAAAGGACCTGGGTTCTAATCCTGGGTCCTCCATTTTTCTGCTGTGTGACCTGGGGCAATCTTATTATTATTATTATTAATAGTAATAATAACAATGGTATTTGCTAAGCACTTCCCATGTGTCAAGCACTGTTCTAAGCACTAGGTTAGATACCCGCTAATCAGATTGGACAAGTTCCCTGTCCCACATGGGGCTCCCAGTCTTAATCCCCATTTTACAGATGATAACTGAGGCACAGAGAAGTGACCTGTCCAAGGTCACACAGCAGACAAGTTGCAGAGCGGTATTAGAACCCAGGTTCTTCTGACTCCCAGGCCTGTCCTCTATCCACTAAGCCACGCAGCTTCCACTATGACTCAGTTATCTCATCTGTGAAATGAGGATCAATTCTGTGAGCCCCATGCAGGACAGGGAATGCGTCCAACCTGATTAGTATGTATCTCCTCCAGTGCTTAGTACAGGGCCTGGCACATAGTAAGCGTTTAACGAATACCATAAAAAAAAGGTAGATCGAAGGCAATCTGGCTGGACACACTCCGTGTCCCACGTGGAGCTCACAGTCTTAACGACTCGGGCCTGGGAGTGCCTGCTGTATGACGCTGGGCAAGTCACTTCTCTTCTCTGGGCCTCAGTTTCCTCATCTGCAAAATAGAAATTCTATTCCTTTTCTCCCTTCTACTTACACTGGGAGCCCCAAGTGGGACGTGATGATCTCATACCTACCCTGATGCTTGGCATCCAACAGGTTCTTAACAAATATTGTTATTATTATTATTGGTACTATTTGGCAGTCGGAATTAGAACTCAGGTCCTCAGCCTCCCAGGCCCAGGCTCAGTCCACTAGCCCATCCTGACCCTCCTGGTAGGAAGGGGGGACAGGAGGAAGGTGGGGGGGGCTCTCAGTAAATACATTTAGAAGGGCAAGCAGGGACTGAGGGGGTGATATTGTCGGCAGTGAACTGGAAAGGCGGGTTGGAGGAGGTGGGATCTTATCAACCCATCAGTGGTATTTATCGAGGTCCTGCTGTGTACAGCACACAGTAGGAGCTCAATAAATAGTCCTGGGAGCAGGTGGGAGGGGCCGGAGGGTGGGTTTCAGCGGGATGACCGGTGGCGATGATCAGCGTGGCTCAGTGGAAAGAGCCCGGGCTTTGGAGTCAGAGGTCATGGGTTCAAATCCCGGCTCCACCACTCGTCAGCTGTGTGACTTTAGGCAAGTCACTTCTCTGGGCCTCAGTTACCTCATCTGTAAAATGGGGATTAAGACTGTGAGCCCCACATGGGGCAATCTGATCACCTTGTAAATTCCCCAGCGCTTAGAACAGTGCTCTGCACGTAGTAAGCGCTTAATAAATGCCATTATTGTTATTATTATTATCCGGTCCGGCGCGCCCGCAGGTGACCACGGACATGTACCAGGTGCTGGCGGCCAGTACGTACCAGCTGGAGTACCGCGGCGTGGTCAAGGTCAAGGGCAAAGGGGAGATGATGACGTACTTTCTCAACGGCGGCCCCCAGCCCAGTTAACGGCGGGCCGGCAGGACGCCCCCTCCCCTCCCGCCTCCCTGCCCCCCCGCGCGGCTTCCCCGGGCCGGGGGCCGGGCCGGGCTCTGTCGGCCGCCCCCTCCCCGACCCCGAGCTTTCTGTCAACCAAAGAAGCTTCCGCCGGGACCCCCCAGGATCCAGAACCCCGGGACCCCCCAGGACAGGGGAAGGAGGCGCCCCCCGACCCCTCCCCCGGGTCTCCGCCCGGGAAAGATATTTATTAAGCCGAACCGACACAGCCCCCGCGTTGCCCCGTGCCCCAGGGCTGCCGGCTGGGGAGGGGGCTCCGGGCGGGTGGGTAGGGTCCCCGGGGCCCGGCCCCTCCCCCGAGAAGCCCCTCTCCATCCCCCGCGCTGGGGGCCCGGTGGGCCCAGGGACCCCCGGCCCTAAAACGGGCGGAGCTCAGCGCACAGCGCAGGCCCGGCCGCAACCGCAGTTCCAGGAGGCTGCAGGCTACCGGCGGGACCCCCGGCCCCGGGATCCCGGACCCCAGCCTGGAGAAGGGAGACCGCCACTCTGCCCTGCCCTGGGGGCGGGGGCGCGAAACGCCCCGCCGAGGAAAGAAAAAAGAAAAGAAAAGCTCTATTTTTGTAAGCGACGTGGGGAGGAGGAGCGGGGGTGGTCGCGGGGCTGGGCTCGGGGGGGAGACTTTGCAGACCCTGCCCGGCCTCGTGGTGTGGGTCCGGGCGCTCCAACTCTGACAACTGCGCACGGGAAAACCTTCTGGCCCCCTGGAGCCCCCCTCCAGGTTCCCCCTCCCCCTCCCATCTTTTCCCTATCATTCATTCATTCAATCGTATTTATTGAGCGCTTACTGTGTGCAGAGCACTGTACTAAGCGCTTGGGAAGTACAAGTTGGCAACATCCTCCCCGTGTACTCCTCCTCCCCTTCCATCCGCCTCCCTCCCCCTTTCCCGGGACCCCCGCTCCCTGCCCCCTTCCCCAACTCGTTCACGGTCTCCTTGAGCAAAGCGTGAGGGGGAGGGGGTGACCCGTCCCCTCCCACCCCCTCGGGGGCTGGGCTGGTCCGGGGTCTGCCCGGCGGGGCGGGGGTCGAGGGTCAGAGGTCGGGGGTCGGGCCGGGGGCTGCCCCCGGCGCTCCGGGAGACGCGCTGTGCGCAGTCGGGGTCGCGCCGCGAGGACCCGTTGATAATTTCCCATGGAAATGCAGAAGTCGATTTCACTAATTTAACGATTAAACACTTGCTGGGTAACACGCTCCTGGTTTGATTCGCACCTGCGGCGCCGCCGCCCCGGCTACGGGAAGCTTCTGCCTGCCCGGGACCCCCGCTCCCTCCCCCGGAGGGAGAGCCATCCTCCCGACCCTGGGCTGAGCGCTCTCCGTCCTGCCCGCTGGGAGCAAGGCACTGTATTGGGGGCCAGCTGTGTGCAGAGCACTCTATTGGATGCCTACCGTAGAGAAGCAGCGTGGCTCAGTGGAAAGAGTACGGGCTTTGGAGTCAGAGGTCAGGGGTTCAAATCCCGGCTCCGCCAATTGTCAGCTGGGTGACTTTGGACAAGTCACTTCACTCGAGAAGCAGCGTGGCTCAGTGGAAAGAGTATGGGCTTTGGAGTCAGAGGTCAGGGGTTCAAATCCCGCCTCCGCCAATTGTCAGCTGGGTGACTTTGGGCAAGTCACTTCACTCGAGAAGCAGCATGGTTCAGTGGAAAGAGCCTAGGCTTGGGAGTCAGAGGTCATGGGTTCAAATCCCGGCTCTGCCAATTGCCAGCTGTGTGACTTTGGGCAAGTCACTTAACTTCTCTGGGCCTCAGTTCCCTCAACTGTCAAATGGGGATTAAGACTGTGAGCTCCCCGTGGGACAACCTGATCACCTTGTAACCTTCTTAGTGCTTAGAACAGTGCTTTGCACATAGTAAGCACTTAACAAGTGCCATCATTATTATTCTCTGGGCTTCAGTTCCCTCATCTGCAAAATGGGGATTAAGACTGTGAGCCCCACGTGGGACAACCTGATCACCTTGTATCCCCCCAGCGCTTCGAACAGTGCTTTGCACATAATAAGCGCTTACAAATACCATCATTATTATTGCCCCGCTGTTGGGTAGGGACCGTCTCTATATGTTGCCAACTTGTACTTCCCAAGCGCTTAGTACAGTGCTCTGCACACAGTAAGCACTCAATGAATACGATTGAATGAATGAATGAATTACCATGAGCAGAGCGCTGTACCGAATGCTATGTGCAGAATGCTTTGCAGAATGCAGAACGCTCTACTGGATGCCTTTTCATTCATTCAGTCATATTTATTGAGAGCTTACTATGGGCAGAGCACTGTACTAAGCGCTTTTCTGTACAGAATGCTGTACTGGAAACCCACTGTGTGCATAGTACTTTATAGGATACCTCCTGGCTCCAGAGTAATGTGCTAGATGCCTGTTGACTTCAGAGCACTGTACTTGATACCTGCTGTACT
This sequence comes from Tachyglossus aculeatus, assembly GCF_015852505.1. Lineage (NCBI taxonomy): Eukaryota > Metazoa > Chordata > Mammalia > Monotremata > Tachyglossidae > Tachyglossus > Tachyglossus aculeatus. The sequence goes on along the minus strand of NC_052066.1, from coordinate 788,443 downwards.
AGGTGCCTCCTGTGTGCAGAATGATGTCACGGGCACCTGCTAACAACAACAACAATAATAATAATAATGATTGAGGTATTTGTTAAACACTTATTATGTGCCACGCACTGGACTAGTAGAATGGGTATTAAGACTCTGAGCCCCATGTGGGACTTTCCTCTTTGCCCTTTCCTCCCCATCCCAACCGCTACCACGTTAGTACGATCACTCATCCTATCCCAACTGGATTACTGCATCAGCTTCCTTTCTGACGTCCCAGCCTCCTGCCTCTCCCAGCTGCCCGAATTGTCTTTCTTCAGAAACGTTCAGGGTATGTCATCCCCCTCCTCAAAAATCTCCAGTGGTTGCCTATCAACCTTCGAATCAAAGAGAAACTCCTCACTATTGGCTTTAAAGCTCTCTACCACTTTGCCCCTTCTTGTCTCACCTCCTTTTTCTCCTTCTACATCCCAGACCGCACCCTCCGCTCCTCTGGTGCTAACCTTCTCACGGTGCCTCCAATCTCGCCTGTCTTGCCGCTGACCCCTGGCCCACGTCCTACCTCTGAATGAATTTTGGTAAAATAAGGTGTGCTTTCGTGGTTCGCATTGTTATAATAATAATAATGGCATTTATTAAGCACTATGTGCAAAGCAATCAATCAATCGTATTTATTGAGCGCTTGCTGTGTGCAGAGCACTGTGCTAAGCACTTGGGAAGTACAAGTTAGCAACATATAGCGACGGTCCCTACCCAACAGTGGGCTCACAGTCTAGAAGGGGGAGACAGAGAACAAAACCAAACATATTAACAAAATAAAATAAATAGCACTGCTCTAAGCGCTGGGGAGGTTACAAGGTGATCGGGTTGTCCCACTGGGGGCTCACAGCCTTAATCCCCATTTTGCAGATGAGGTAACTGAGGCCCAGAGAAGTGAGGTGACTTGGCCAAAGTCACACAGCTGACAATCGGTGGAGTCGGGATTTGAGCCCATGACCTCTGACTCCAAAGCCAGGGCTCTTTCCACTGAGCCACGCTACTTCTCTTATAACATTGTTAGGGTAAAATGGGTTCCAAGTTGCGACATTTTGACTTGAGGTTCAGATCTCGGAAGCTAATTGCGTGTTAAGTCCGCGGACCGACTGGCTGTGAATGTATAATGGAAAGACGTTTGTGGGTGTCTGTCCTTAGTATCTGGAGGTGGCATTGCCGACAGTGAGACGTTGTGCTTGTGTGTCACCGATATATGGTCGTGTTTTTGACAGCTTCGATATTCTGTTTCAGAGCAATAGAAAGACTGTTTCTAAGGTTGCTTACAACTGTGGTAGAAATAAAGGGTTGCATTTCCAGGTTTTTTTTTACCTGTAATCTTTGATCCTTGTTCAGCAAAGAACAGTGTACATATTTACTATTCTGTTTATTTTGTAAATGTTGTCTTGTCTCCCCCCCAGACTGTGAGCCCGTTGTTGGGTAGGAACCGTCTCTGTATGTTGCCAACTTGTACTTCCCAAGCGCTTAGTACAGTGCTGTGCACACAGTAAGCGCTCAATAAATACGATAGAATGAATGAATGGAACGCCCTCCCTCCTCAAATCCACAGGACAATCACTCTCCCCCGCCTTCAAAGCCCTACTGAAGGTGCACCTCCTCCAAGAGGCTTTCCCAGATTAAGTCCCCTTTTCCTCAGCTCCCCCTCCCTTATGCGTCACCTCGACTCTCTCCCTTTGCTCCCGCCCTACAGCACTTACGTATATATGTATATATCTATAATTCTATTTGTTTATATTGATGCCTATTTACTTGTATTGATGTAAACCTGTAAGCCTGTTGTGGGCAGGGATTGTCTCTCTTTATTACTGTATTGTATTTTCCAAGCGCTTAGTACAGTGCTTTGCACACAGTAAGTGCTCAATAAATACGAATGAATGAATGAATGAATGAGGTAGATATAAGATGATCAGGTCAGACACATTCCCTGTCCCACACGGGGATCACAGTCTAAGTAGGATGATTTCTCCATCCTTATTGCCACCCATGCCCATCGCCTTCTCCAGTTGTTCTAGAGGTTTAACTTCCTCCTCAAAACCCCTTTTCCCTCCACTTCCCCCATTCCTTGCCCCTAATGACCTGGCCACCTACTTTATTGAGAAAATTGACACGATCAGGTGTGATCTCCCTAAAATCTCCCTGCGCCCTACTCTAGTCTCTCCTTACTCCTGCCCCTTCAACTCTCCCATCTTTCCCAGCAGTATCTCTAGAGGAGATCACCTGCCTTCTCTCAAAAATCCACCCCCTCCGCCTGCATATCCACCCCCATTCCTTCACACTATATCAAAACACTTGCCTCTTCCTTTCTTCCCTCCCTAACATCTCTGACTGTTCACTCTTCAGTGGCTTCTTCCCCTCTCTTTTCAAACATGCCCATGTCTCCCCTATCATAAAAAAAACCCTCCCTTGACCCCTCGGCTCCCTCCGGGTATTGCCTTGTCTCCCCTCTACAATTCCTCTCCAAACTCCTTGAGTGAGTTGTCTACGCCCACTTTCTCAAGTTCCTCTCCTCCAATTCACTCCTTGAGCCTCTCCCATCTGGCTTCCGTCCTCTTCACTCCACAGATACCACCCTCTCAAAAGTCCTTCTTGCTAAATTCAGTGGCCTCTACATCCTCCTCGACCTCTGAGTTGCCTTTGACACTGCCGACCACCCTATTCTCCTGAAAATACTGTCCAAACTCAACTTCACTGACACTGTCTTCTCCTGGTTCTCCTCCTATCTCTCTGGTTGCTCATTCTCAGTCTGTTTCACAGGCTCCTCCTCTGCCTCCCACCCCCTAACTGTGGGGGCCCCTCACGGTTCAGTTCTGGGTCGCCTTCTATTCTCCATCTACACCCACTCCTTGGAGAACTCATTCGTTCCCATGGCTTCAACTTCCACCTCTATGCAGATGATACCCAAATCTACATCTCCAGCCCTAATCTCCTTCCCTCTCTGCAGTCTTGCATTTTCTCCTGCCTTCTAAACATCTCTACTTGGATGTCCTCCCATCACCTCAAACTTAATATGTCTAAAACTGAACTTTTTATCTTTCCAACCAAACCCTTTTCTCCCCCTAACTTTCCCATCTCTCTAAATGGCACCATTCATTCATTCATTCATTCATTCAATTTTACTTTTTGAGCACTTACTGTGTGCAGGGCACTGTACTAAGTGCTTGGAAGGGTACAATACAACAATAAACAGACACATTCCCTGATCACAATGAGCTTACAGTCTAGAGGGGGGAACACATTAATTAAATTACAGTTATTTACATAAGTGCTGGTGGACTGGGAAGGGGGATGAACAAAAGGAGCAAGTCAGGGCAACACAGAAGAGAGTGAGAGAAGAAGAAAGGGGAACTTAGGGAAAGCGTCTTGGAGGAGATGAGCCCTCAATAAGTCTTTGAAGCAGGGGAGAGTAATTGTCAAATTTGAGGAGGGAGGGCTTTCCAGGCCAGAGGCAGGACATGGGCCAGGGGTTGGTGGTGATATAGATGAGATGGAGGCACAGTAAGGAGGTTAGCATTAGAGGAGGAAATTGTGTGGGCTGGGTTGAAGTAGGACAGTAGTGAGGTGAGGTGAGGTAGGTGGGGGCAAGGTGAATGAGTGCTTTAAAACCTAATGTAGAGGAGCTTTTGTTTGATGCAAAGGTAGATGGGCAACCACTGGAGTTTCTTGAGGAGTGGGGAAACATGGCCTGAAGGTTTTTTTGTAGAAAAATGATCTGGGCATCAGAGTGAAGTATGGACTGGAGTGGAAAGAGACAAGAGGCTGGGAGGTCAGCAAGGAAGCTTGATGCAGTAATCCCAAGTAGGATGAGTGTTTGTATTAACATGGTAGCAGTTTGGATGGTGAGGAAAGGGCAGATTTTAGTGATGTTGAGAAGTTGGAAACGACAGGATTTAGTGATGGATTGAAAATGTGGATTGACTGAGAGAGAGGAGTCAAGAGTAACATCAAGGTTACGGGCTTGTGAGACTAGAAGGAAGGTGGTGCCGTCTATCTATTGTGATGGGAAAGTCAGGGAGAGGACAGGGTTTGGGTGGGAAGATAAAGCATTCAGTTTTGGACATGTTAAATTTGAGGTGACAGGAGGACATCCAAGTAGAGATGTCTTGAAGGCAAGAGGAAATGCAAGACTGCGGAGAGAGAGAGAGAGAGATCAAGGCTGGAGATGTGGATTTGGTTATCATCCACATAGAGGTGGTAGTTGAAGCCATGGGAGTGAATGAGTTCTCCAAGGGAGTAGGTGTAGATGGAGAATAGACAGGGACCCAGAATTGAACCCTGAGGGACTCCCACGGTTAAGAGGTGAGAGGCAGAGGAGAAGCTAGTGAAGGGGACTGAGAATGAATGGCCAGAGAGATAAGATCTCTCTCTCCCTCTCTCCAGTCTCACATTTCCTTCTGAAGGCACATCTCCTCCAAGAGGCCTTCCCATCTTAAGGCCCCACTTTCCTTTTCTCCCACTCCCTTCTGTTTCACCCTGACTTGCTCCCTTTTTTTTCCCCACTCTCAGCCCCACAGCTCTTATGTACATATATGTAATGTATAAATTTGTATCGCTGTCTATTTCCCCAGCTCTAGACTGCAAGCTCGTTGTGGGCAGGGAATGTGTTTTTTTATTGTTGGATTGTACTCTTACAAGCACTTAGTACAATGCTTGGCACACAGTAAGCTCTCAATAAATACTACTGCATGAATGAATGAATGAGGTGACCCAAGAGAGGACAGTGTCAGTGAAGCCGAGGTTGGATAATTTTCCAGGAGAAGGAGGTGGTCTACAGTGTTGAAGTTAGCTGAGAGGTCAAGGAGGATTAGGATGGAGTAGAGGCCAGCGGATTTGGCAAGAAGGAGGAGAGTGATTTCTGTGGAGTGAAGGGGATGGAAGCCAGATCCATTACCATCTTTCCTGTCTCTCAAGCCTGTAACCTTGGTATTATCCTCGACTCCTTGCTCTCATTCAATCCACATATTCAATCCATCACTAAATCCTGTCAATTCCGCCTTCACAACATAACTAAAATCTGCCCTTTCCTTTCCATCCAAACTGCTACCATGTAAATCCAAGCACTATCCCATCCCATCGTGATTACAGTATCTGCCGCCTTGCTGACCTCCCTGCCTCCTGTTTCTCCCCACTCCAGGTCATACTTCAGTCTGCTGCCCGGATCATTTTTCTACAGAAGCGTTTAGGCTATGTTTCCCCACTCCTCAAGAACCTCCAATGGTTTTCCACCCACCTCTGCATCAAACAGGAACTCCTCACCATTGGCTTTACAGAACTCCATCACCTTGCCCCCTCCTCCCTCACCTCCTTGCACTCTTATTACAACCAATCCACATACTTCACTCCTTTAATGCTAACCTTCTCACTGTACCTCGAAAATAATAATAATGATGATTGTATTTGTTAAGTGCTTACTATGTGCCAGGCACTGTTATAAGCACTGGGGTAGATACAAGGTCATCAGGTTGTCCCACAAGGGGCTCACAGTCTTAATCCCCATTTTACAGATGAGGTAACTGAGGCACAGAGAAGTGAAGTGACTCACCTAAGATCACACAGGGGACAAGTGGTGGATCTGGGATTAGAACCCAGGACCTTCTGACTCCCAGGCTCGTGCTCTATCCACTAAGCTATGATGTGCCTGGCGGTGTTTTCTATTTTGCCTTCTTGTCTCTTTCTGTGTGAAGCTTTTGTTCAAAAGGAGTCACTCCTTTCCTCACAGCATTGTACCATGCTTTCATCAGCAATGGACTCTTCATTGTTCTTTGGGATGCAGCCTTGTCTGAGGCACTAGGGAGGAACAAAGTGGGGAGGGAGGGGGGAAGAGGGAATAGAGGAGGATGAGGATGAGGAGAAGGATGCATGGTCCCCACTCTCAAGGAGCTGCCAGTCTGATGCTAGGTTCCTGTCGGCGATGGGGATGCCTCAGTCATGGCTGCAGTCAGTTCTCTTTGAAGATGGTGGTGATGATCAATCAATCAATCAATCGTATTTATTGAGCGCTTACTATGTGCAGAGCACTGTACTAAGCGCTTGGGAAGTACAAATTGGCAACACATAGAGACAGTCCCTACCCAACAGTGGGCTCACAGTCTAAAAGGGGGAGACAGAGAACAGAACCAAACATACCAACAAAATAAAATAAATAGGATAGAAATGTACAAGTAAGATAAATAAATAAATAGAGTAATAAATATGTACAACCATATATACATATATACAGGTGCTGTGGGGAAGGGAAGGAGGTAAGATGGGGGGATGGAGAGGGGGACGAGGGGGAGAGGAAGGAAGGGGCTCAGTCTGGGAAGGCCTCCTGGAGGAGGTGAGCTCTCAGCAGGGCCTTGAAGGGAGGAAGAGAGCTAGCTTGGCGGAGGGGCAGAGGGAGGGCATTCCAGGCCCGGGGGATGACGTGGGCCGGGGATCGACGGCGGGAGAGGCGAGAACGAGGTACAGTGAGGAGATTAGCGGTGGAGGAGCGGAGGGTGCGGGCTGGGCAGTAGAAGGAGAGAAGGGAGGTGAGGTAGGAGGGGGCAAGGTGATGGACAGCCTTGAAGCCCAGGGTGAGGAGTTTCTGCCTGATGCGCAGATTGATTGGTAGCCACTGGAGATTTTTGAGGAGGGGAGTAATATGCCCAGAGCGTTTCTGGACAAAGATAATCCGGGCAGCAGCATGAAGTATGGATTGAAGTGGAGAGAGACACGAGGATGGGAGATCAGAGAGAAGGCTGGTGCAGTAGTCCAGACGGGATAGGATGAGAGCTTGAATGAGCAGGGTAGCAGTTTGGATGGAGAGGAAAGGGCGGATCTTGGCAATGTTGTGGAGCTGAGACCGGCAGGTTTTGGTGACGGCTTGGATGTGAGGGGTGAAAGAGCGGAGTCGAGGATGACACCAAGGTTGCGGGCTTGTGAGACGGGAAGGATGGTAGTGCCGTCAACAGAGATGGGAAAGTCAGGTAGAGGACAAGGTTTGGGAGGGAAGACAAGGAGCTCAGTCTTCGACATGTTGAGCTTTAGGTGGCGGGCGGACATCCAGATGGAGATGTCCTGAAGGCAGGAGGAGATGCGAGCCTGGAGGGAGGGGGAGAGAGCAGGGGCAGAGATGGAGATCTGGGTGTCATCAGCGTAGAGATGATAGTTGAAGCCGTGGGAGCGAATGAGGTCACCAAGGGAGTGAGTGTAGATTGAGAACAGAAGGGGACCAAGCACTGAACCTTGGGGAACCCCCACAGTAAGAGGATGGGAGGGGGAGGAGGAGCCTGCAAAAGAGACTGAGAAAGAACGACCGGAGAGATAAGAGGAGAACCAGGAGAGGACGGAGTCTGTGAAGCCAAGGTCAGATAGCGTGTTGAGGAGAAGGGGGTGGTCCACAGTGTCAAAGGCAGCTGAGAGGTCGAGGAGGATTAGGACAGAATATGAGCCGTTGGATTTGGCAAGCAGGAGGTCATTGGTGACCTTTGAGAGGGCAGTTTCCGTGGAATGAAGGGGACGGAAGCCAGACTGGAGGGGGTCGAGGAGAGAGTTGTTGTTGAGGAATTCTAGGCAGCGCGTGTAGACAACTCGTAGATGATGGCATCTCTGAGGTCCTGGACATCTCCTCAGTGGTCCATGGGGGGGTGGAAGAGGCTACATAGGTCTGAAGACTTTCACATCTTTCATGGCCCTGATTTCTAGGGTGACTTTCCCTCTCCACATCCTTGCTCCCCCTTTTTTAAAAATGGTATTTGTTAAGCACTTACTATGTGCCAGGCACTGTCCTAAGCACTGGGACAGAAACAAAGTTTCACACAGTCCATATCCCACATAGGGCTCACGGTCTTAATCCCCGTTTTACGGATGAAGTAACTGAAGCACAGAGAAGTGGAAGAACAACTTAAAATGTGAAGAACAGCTAGGTATATGGAGAGGAGGAAATAGAGACAGCAGGAATAGGCAACTTGCTGGAGGAGTTTGGAGAAGAATGGTAGGAGGGAGATGGGGCGATAACAGCGCCTTAGAGAAGCAGTGTGGCTCAGTGGAAAGAGCCCGGACTTTGGAGTCAGAGGTCATGGGTTCAAACCCCGGCTCCGCCAACTGTCAGCTGTGTGACTTTGGGCAAGTCACTTAACTTCTCTGTGCCTCAGTTCCCTCATCTGTAAAATGGGGATTAAGACTGAGCCCCCTGTGGGACAACCTGATCTCCTTTAACCTCCCCAGCGCTTAGAACAGTGCTTTGCACATAGTAAGCGCTTAATAAATGCCATTATTATTATTATTATTATTAACAGGAGGGAGCCGTGGGGTCGAGGGAGGATTTTTATAGGCCAGGAGAAACATGAGCTGTTTGAAAGCCTTGGGGAAGAGGCCCAAAATCACACAGCAGACGAGTGGTGGAGTCAGGATTAGAACCCAGGTGTTCTGACTACCAGGGCCCATGCTCTATCCACTAGGCCAAGTTACTTACCTGCTTGACTTTCTACAATCTCTCTGTGCCCTCTTCACTCTACTGAGACCACAGCCCACAAGGTCACCAATTCCTCCTTGCCAAATCTAATGGATGGGTGCCAAATCTTGGCTGGAAGGCTCAAAAAGGGGTGGAGATGGGAAAAGGTTGGAGGAGCAAGAGCTCCTCTCCTGCAGGCTTGAAGGAGGGCAGGCACTGCAGTAGGCACTCGGACTCACTAAAGACATGTATCACACTTCCATGCCACTTGTGGGGCCCATGGATCTGTCCAAAGGTGCCCAAATTTCAGCCCATGTCTTGGGGCTCCACCTACATGGACCAGGGCTAAACTTTGGCCAGTTTTGACAAATCAGAAGTCCTGTTTCCCATATACCAATAATTCCAGCATTCATCTTGGCTACTGCTAGGGAAGTCAGTTCAATCAATCAATCAATGGTATTTATTGAGCGCTCACTGTGTACAGAGCACTGTACTAAGCACCTGGGAGAGTTCAATATGACAGAGTTGGCAGATACGTTCCCTATCAGTTGATAAAGTTCTCAACTGTTGAAGCAGCATGGCCTAATGGATAGAGCACAGGCTTGGGAGTCAGAAGGACCCGAGTTCTAATCCCAGCTCCACCACTTGTGGGCTGTGTGACCTTGGGTAAGTCACTTCACTTCTCTGTGCCTCAGTTCCCTCATCTGTAAAATGGGAATTAAGACTGTAAGCCCCATGTTGGGTAGGGACTGTGACCAACCTGATTTGCCTATATCTAGTACAGTGCTTGGCACATAGTAAGCACTTAAATACCACTATTATTACCATTAACTGTGCACAACAATTATTTTCCTTTTGGCCAAGAGAGGTAAGAACTGTGCCCTGTGCCTCCCTGCACAGAGGGTGATGATCAGGCCAACACAGATATCTGCCTCCACTTCCCCCAAGGCTTTCCATCACCTCGCCCCCTCCTACCCCACCTCCCTTCTCTCCTTCTACAGCCCAGCCCGCACCCTCCACTCCTCTGCTGCTAACCTCCTCACTGTGCCTAGTTCTCACCTGTCCCACCATCGACCCCTGGCCCATGTCCTTCCCCTGGCCTGGAATGCCCTCCCTCCACACATCCGCCAAGCTAGCTGTCTTCCTCCCTTCAAAGCCCTACTGAGAGCTCACCTTCTCCAGGAGGCCTTTCCAGACTGAGCCCCCCTTTTCCTCTTCTCCTCCCCATCACCCCCCCGCCCTACCTCCTTCCCCTCCCCACAGCACTTGTATATATTTGTACAGATTTATTACTCTATTTTACTTGTACATATTTACTACTCTATTTTATTAATGATGTGCATATAGCTATAATTCTATTTATTCTAACAGTTTTGACACCTGTCTACATGTTTTGTTTTGTTGTTTCTCCCCCTTCTAGACTGTGAGCCCGTTGTTGGGTCAGGACCGTCTCTATATGTTGCTGACTTGTACTTCCCAAGTGCTTAGTACAGTGCTCTGCACACAGTAAGTGCTCAATAAATACGATTGAATGAATGAATGAAAATCTACTCCATCCCAATCCTTCTCGACCTCTTGGCTGCCTTCAACACTGTGGACCACCCCCTTGTCCTGGAAACATTATCCAACCTCAGCTTCACTGACACTGTCCTCTCCTGGTTCTCCTTTATCTCTCTGGCTGCTCATTCTTAGTCTCTTCGTAGCCTCCTCCTTTGCCTCCCACTCCCTAACTGGAGGGGTGTCCCTCAAAGTTCAGTTCTGGGTCACCTTCTACACCCACTTTTCTGGAAAACTCATTTGCTCCCACAGATTCAACTACCATCTCTAAATGGATGACTTCCAAATCTCCCTCTCTAGCCCCAAAACCCCTCCCTTTTTTTAAAAAATATATTTGTTAAGTGCTTACTATATGCTTGGTACTGTACTAAGTGCTGGCATAGATACAAGATAATCAGGTTGCACACAGTCCTTGTCCTACATGGGGCTCACAGTCTTATTCCCCATTTTACATAAGAGGTAACTGATGCACAGAAAATCAATCAATCAATCAGTTGTATTTATTGAGTGCTTACTGTGTACTGAGCACTGTACTAAGTGCTTGGGAAGTACAAGTTGGCAACATATAGAGACGGTCCCTACCCAACAGTGGGCTCACAGTCTAGAAGGGGGAGACAGAGAACAAAACAAAACATATTAACAAAAAAAAATAAATAGAATAGATATGTACAAGTAAAATAAATAAATAATGTAATAAATACGTACAAACATATATACATATATACAGGTGCTGTGGGGAAGGGAAGGAGGTAAGGTGGGGGGGATAGAGGGGGAGAGGAAGGAGGGGGCTCAGTCTGGGAAGGCCTCCTGGAGGAGGTTAGCTCTCAGTAGGGCCTTGAAGGGAGGAAGAGAGCTAGCTTGGCAGATGAGCAGAGGGAGGGCATTCCAGGCCCAGGGGATGACGTGGGCCGGGGGTCGATGGCGGGACAGGCGAGAATGAGCCACGGTGAGGAGATTAGCGGCAGAGGAGCAGAGGGTGTGGGCTGGACTATAGAAGGAGAAAAGGGAGGTGAGGTGGGGGGGAGAGGTAATGGAGAGACTTGAAGCCCAGGGTGAGGAGTTTCTGCCTGATGCGTAGGTTGATTGGTAGCCACTGGAGATTTTTGAGGAGGGGGGTAACATGCCCAGAGCGTTTCTGGACAAAGACAATCCGGGCAGCGGCGTGAAGTATGGATTGAAGTGGGGAGAGACAAGAGGATGGGATATCAGAGAGGAGGCTGGTACAGTAGTCCAGATGGGATAGGATGAGAGCTTGAACGAGCAGGGTAGCATTTGGATGGAGAGGAAAGGGCGGATCTTGGCAATGTTGCGGAGCTGAGACTGGCAGGTTTTGCTCACGGCTTGGATGTGAGGGGTGAACAAGACAGCGGAGTCGAGGATGACACCAAGGTTGCGGGCTTGTGAGACGGGAAGGATGGTAGTGCCGCCAACAGTGATGGGAAAGTCAGGGAGAGGGCAGGGTTTGGGAGGGAAGACAAGGAGTTGAGTCTTGGACATGTTGAGTTTTAGGTGGCGGGCAGACATCCAGATGGAGATATCCTGAAGGCAGGAGGAAATGCGAGCCTGGAGGGAGGGGGAGAGAGCAGGGGCAGAGATGTAGATTTGGGTGTCATCCACGTAGAGATGATAGTTGAAGCCGTGGGAGTGAATGAGGTCACCAAGGGAGTGAGTGTAGATAGAGAACAGAAGGGGACCAAGAATTGAACCTTGAGGAACCCCCACAGTAAGGGGATGGGAGGGGGAGGAGGAGCCTGCAAAAGAGACTGAGAATGAATGGCCGGAGAGATGAGGAAAACCAGGAGAGGACGGAGTCTGTGAAGCCACGGTTGGATAGCGTGTTGAGGAGAAGGGGGTGGTCCACAGTGTCGAAGGCAACTGAGAGGTCGAGGAGGATTAGGATAGAGTAGGAGCCGTTGGATTTGGCAAGCAGGAGGTCATTGGTGACCTTTGAGAGGGCAGTTTCCATGGAATGTAGGGGATGGAAGCCAGACTGGAGGGGGTCGAGGAGAGAGTTGGTGTTGAGGAATTCGAGGCAGCACGTGTAGATGACTCGTTCAAGGAGTTTGGAAAGGAATGGTAGGAGGGAGATGGGGCAATAACTAGAAGGTGAGGTGGGGTCTGCACATCTGCCATGTCTGCTCTGTTACCTTGGACAAGTCACTTAACTTCTCTGTGCCTCAGTTCCCTCATCCGTAAAATTGGAATCAAGATTTTAAGCCCCATGTGGGACTGGGACTGTGTCCAGACCTTGAATCTATCCCAGTGTTTAGTACAATGCCTGCACATTTAGAACGTGAGCCCACTGTTGTGTAGGGACTGTCTCTATATGTTGCCAACTTGTACTTCCCAAGCGCTTAGTACCGTGCTCTGCACACAGTAAGCGCTCAATAAATACGATAGATTGATTGCACATAGTAAGTGCTTAACACGTGGGACAACCTGATCACCTTGTATCCCCCCCAGCGCTTAGAACCGTGTTTTGCACATAGTAACCACTCAATAAAGATAATTGATTAACAAATATCATTAAGAGAGAGAGAAAGAAGAGGGTGGGGAGGGAGAAAGAGAATCTGTTTCCCCAGACTGGCAGGCTCTTGAGGGCAAGGACCTTGTCTCTTGTCCTACCTCTGTCCCTCCCTCAGCACCGGGGTGGGGGCTGGGGGGGGGAAGGCACACAGAGAGAGACAGAGAGACAAACCGACGGACTAAATACTGTGTCGCCATCCCTCCCTCAGTGTCCAGGAGAGAGAGACAGAGACAGAGTCAGTCCTGTCTCCCTGTCAGACTGGCAGGCCTTCAAGGGCAGAGTCTGTCTCTTGTCCTCCCTCTGTCCCCCTCTCAGCAAGCAGGAGAGACAGATAAAGTCCTGTCTCCCCACCAGACCGACAGGACCTCCAGGGCGGGGACTACACTTCTTGTTGCCTCTCCCTCTCCCTTCCTTCTCCTCCCCCTCCCCCCCCCCACCCGCATTGCCCAGGAGAGAGAGAGAAGCTCTGATAGTTATCATTCAATAGATATTCTGATCAATGGCTGAGGCTGCCCCGCAGGGGAAAGCATAGTGTTCCTGGTCTAGCATTCGATGAATACTATTGATTCATTGGGAGATCTGAGAGGAAAGGTATGAGGTGGAGAGATTGAGAGCCTTAAAGCCAATGATGAGGAGTTTGATGGGAGCTGGATTGACCCTCCCTTGACCCCACAGCTCTCTCTAGTTATCACCCCATCTTCCTCCTACCTTTCCTCTCCAAACTCCTTGAGTGAGTCATCTACACCCGCTGTCTCAAATTCCTCTTCTCCAACTCTCTCCTGTACCCCTCTAATCTCCCTTCTGTCTCCTTCTCAAACAGCCCTCTCAAACGTCACCAATGATCTCCTTTAGCCAAATCCAATGGCTCACTTCTACTCCATCCTAATCCTCCTCGACCTCTCAGCTACCTTTGACATTGTAGATCATCCACTTCACCTGGATACGTTATCCAACCTTGGCTTCACTGTTTCTGTCCTCTCCTATCTCTCTGGCAGCTCATTCTCAGTCTCTTTCACAGGCTCCTCCTCCTCCTATCCCCTAACTGTGGGGGTCCCTCAAGGTTCAGTTCTCAGTCCCCTTCTACTCTCCATTTACTCATTCCCTTGGAGAATTCATTCGCTCCCACAGCTTCAACTATCATCTCTATGCGGATGACACCCAAATCTACAACTCCTCCCCTGATCTCTCCCCCTGTCTCTAGGCTCACATCTCCTGCCTTCAAGACATCTCTACTTGGATGTCCTCCTGTCACCTCAAACTTAACATGCCCAAAACAGAGCTCCTGATCTTCCCTCTCAAATTCCGTCCTCTCCCGAACTTTCCCATCACTGTATGCAGCACAACCATTCTTCCCGTTTCACAAAACTGAAACCTTGGTGTCATCCTTGACTCCGCTGTCTCATTCAACCCACATATTCAATCCGTAACCAATTCCTGTCGGTCTCACAGTGCTCTGCACAGAGTGTTCAATAACTATGATTGAATGAACGACTGGCAATCACTGAAGGGTCTTGACCACTCGGAGGGTTGCACCTGGAGAGTTTCCAGTATTGTACCAGTCTCAACTGCGGAAGAGTGAAGCAGAGGCCTACCTATTCCATTCCTAGCTTGGCCAGTGGCTAGCGAGTGGAAGGCAATCTGCTAAAAGTCAAAACTCTCCTGTGTTGGGCAGCAGGGGAATGGGAGAGAACTGAGGGCCGAGACTCAAGTTGACCACTCAGAAGGAGACAATAGTAAACCACTTCTGGATTTTTTACTAAGAAAACTCTATGGATCCACTTCCAGAACGATTGCAGGAGGAGAGGTATTCTGGGAGAGATGTGTCCATGGTGTTGCTATAGGTCAGAAACGACTCGATAGCATAAGACAAGACGAGGCGGATCTTGAGGAGTGGGGAGACGTGGCCTGAGTGGTTTCGTAGGAAAATGATCTGAGAAGCTGAATGAAGCCTGAAATGGAGTTGGGAGAGACAGGAGGCAGGGAGGTCAGTGAGGAGGATGATGCAGGAGTCAGGTTGGGCTAGGACAAATGGCCTGAACCAGCCTGGGGGCAGTTTGGCAACTTGTACTTCCCAAGCGCTTAGTACAGTGCTTTGCACACAGTAAGAGCTCAATAAATATGATTGAATGAATGAGAGAAAGGGGCAGGTCCGCAAAATGTTTGATAACAGAGTCACTTTATAGGGGTTGAGGGAAATGTGGGGAGGTTTCTTGTAAAAAAAAAAATAGAACCATGGGAGAAAAAAAACCAGGAAATGAAAAACAAATGAAAAGCAACAGCAACAACAAAAACTAATTTTCCCAAATATCTTTGAGTGAACCAGGGGAACACTGGAGAGTTGCGGGGTATGTGCAGTCCTTTCGGAGGTCTGTGCGGCATTCCCGGACTCTTCAGCCCTGGGGTTGAGTAGGAACGCTAACCCCCAGCGCCCATCTGACAGCATGAACCATGACCACACAAACCACAAAATGAGACAGCAGAATCTGGGGACAGTCTGTGCGTGTGTGTGGAGCACAGGCCCATGCTGGCCTTTCCTACCACCTCCCCCGGGCAGATGAATCTCACTGTCACTGGTGTCCCCTTCTAATACGAAAATAATCACGTGTGGGAACACACATGTCAGGAATGGTGCATGTGCTTGGGGGCTGAGACTTCAGGGGAATTGATGATTAGGCTTAGAGGCTTGTACAGACATGTTTATACAAAGGCAGATCTGGCGCAGTGCTCTGCACAGGGTAGGCACCCAGTACAGCACTTTGCACATGGTAGGAGCTCAGCACCCTACACACACTAGACATCCAGCCTAGCACAAAACTGCAGGCTGTGGATACCCAGTACGGCCCTGTGCGTGCACTGAGCACTGAGCACAGACGAGGGACTGACTCAACAATCCAGGAAGGGATCCCCGTGTCTCAACATCCTTCGCCTGAAGGGTGCTTCAGCAGGCCCTGACCCGCGGGAGAGAGGCTTGCAGGGACCGGCTCGAACAGGGGCGGCCGGGTGATGCACCGTTTATTCCAGCTCCGCTGCCGCCTTACAAAGGCAAAAACCTGCATGGGGGCTGGCAGGTCCACGGGGTCTCCTGGTGGTCCGGGGCTGAGGTGGAGGTCCTGCCCCAGCCCGGGTGGTTGGAGGGGATAGCAGGCCCCATGCACAGAGGCTCTCGGGAACAGTGGGACACACTGTGCAGTCCCAGCTCCGCTCCCAGCGGCTCGCAGGGACAATGTGCCTTGGCAGGTGGCCCCACCCCCGTCCCACCCCACCCCCAAACCCAAGGCCAAAGCTCTGCCCTCAGGCCCTTGGTCTCGGCCCCGCCCCCAAGTAGGTCCTCGGGTTCCTCAGACATCGTAGCCCGGGGCCTTGGCCCGGGGCTGGCGCAGGTGGATTTGCAGTGTGGCGAAGGCGCCCACCGTCACGTGGAACAGCAGCTGCCATGGGCCCCGCAGCTCGGACAGATGCAGGTTGCACAGGCAGATGAGGCCGAAGGTCAGGAATGACTTGGCGCTCCGCCAGCTGGTGGGGCGGGCCAGCAGGTAGCCCTACAAGGAGACACAACCGTGGGGTCACTGGATGTGTTGGGGTTCTGCAACCTGCCTGCCCACCCCAGCTCTGGTACAGATAAAATGGGGCCAATCCCGCTTGGCCTATGGCCTCAGAGTGGGAGGCGGGAGTGGGAAAGGGAAATTGAGGCCCTGGGAGAAGTGTGGGGTGAGGGGCAGAGGGGAAGAGACTAGGGAGCTGGAGGCAGAGGAAGCCAGAGGGTGAGAGGCACAGCTGCTAGGTGGGGCAGACCCAGACCGATGGGGTCTCCATCTTCTAGAGTGGGGGGGGGCGGGGGGGGGGGCGCTGAGGGGGCCTGCCCGAAAACCCAAACAGGACGACCATGCAGGCCAGATCACTTCCCACCCAGACCACTGGATCCCGCTACATGTGGGGCAGATCACGCCACATGCAGGTAATGTCAGCAGGCCGAGGACTGTTAGAGCCCCCATGACCCCAGCCCCTCCTCTCCTCCCACAAAACTGGGGTCTTCTTGGGGGCAGGGGTGATGCCGCTCTGAAAATGACGGCAGGCGGCAGAGTCCCAGGCACACGGGCCGTGGATGGAGCGGGTGGGGAAGCCCCCGCCCACCTATTCCCTCCAATGTCCTTATCCTCCTACCCATCACACTGGAGCTTGGTCTGGATTTCCCTAAGCAGAGATGAAGGGGTGTGCACAGATAACTGAAATCCACAGATAATCCTGTGCACCTGGCCCTCTCCCGGGCTAGCCCCTCTCTCAGTTCCCGGGGAGAGGGGTTAGCTGGGGGGTGGGGGACTGCCAGCAGCAAGCCAGCCAACCAGCAGGGAAGTGTGGAGCCTAGATGATCCAGAGGCTGGATAATAGGGAGGGGCTGGATACTGTGCTCGGAAGGCAGGGTGGCACCCCAGCTTTACACATGCCCCAGAGGCAGCTGGGAGCCGTGTGGGAAGTGGGGTGGAGCTCCAACCCCGCCCCCTCAGTGAGGATGGGGTTGCCCAGTACCGGCTGAGTGGCACGGCCTGCTGGGCAGACTACCAGACGTACCTGGTAGACACAGGCGGCCGTGCCAAGCAGGAAGGCGACTACGTAGCTCAAGTCCTCTCCATCGCTCTGGAAGGCAAACCCCAAACTTAGTGCCTGGCGGGGGCTGGGGTGCCTAGCACAGCACCCTGCCCCGCGGACGTTGCCACCTCCCAAGGCCGAGGCTACTCCATGCCCCGTTCGGCGCCCCCCATTGTCCTCAGCTGCCCGAGAGGGGACTGTGCCTGCCGTGACTCCCAGTGAACCCTAGAGGGTACACATGCTCCCTGCAGGTGGCGGTCTCTATGTGTTGCCAACTTGTACTTCCCAAGCACTTAGTACAGTGCTCTGCACACAGTAAGCGCTCAATAAATACGATTGATTGATTGATTGATTGCAGGCGCGCAGTGAGCAGGCAGCAGGTCCCCAGCCATCCAACGCTAGGGGGCGCCTCACGGCTTGGAGAAGCAGCGCCGCCTAGTGGAAAGAGCTGAGGCAGAGGGCATGGGTTCTAATCCCACCTCCGCCCCTTTCATTCGTTCATTCAATCGTATTTATTGAGCGCTTACTGTGTGCAGAGCACTGTACTAAGCACTTGGGAAGTACAAGTTGGCAACATATAGAGACGGTCCCTACCCAACAGCGGGCTCACAGTCTAGAAGGGGGAGACAGACAACAAAACAAAACACATTAACAAAATAAAATAGAATAGTAAATATGTACAAGAAAAATAGAGTAATAAATATGTACAAACATATATACAGGTGCTGTGGGGAGGGGAAGGAGGGAGGGCGGGGGAGATGGGGAGGGGGAGGAAGGGGAGAGGAAGGAGGGGGCTCAGTCTGGGAAGGCCTCCTGGAGGAGGTGAGCTCTCAGAAGGGCTTTGAAGGGAGGAAGAGAGCTAGCTTGGCGGATGTGCGGAGGGAGGGCATTCCAGGCCAGGGGGAGGACGTGGGCCGGGGGTCGACGGCGGGACAGGCGAGAACGTGGCACGGT
Organism: Tachyglossus aculeatus; assembly: GCF_015852505.1. Lineage (NCBI taxonomy): Eukaryota > Metazoa > Chordata > Mammalia > Monotremata > Tachyglossidae > Tachyglossus > Tachyglossus aculeatus. The sequence continues at coordinate 770,378 of NC_052066.1, read as the reverse complement.
GAGGAGATTAGCGGCAGAGGAGCGGAGGGTGCGGGCTGGGCTGGAGAAGGAGAGAAGGGAGGTGAGGTAGGAGGGGGCGAGGTGATGGACAGCCTTGAAGCCGAGAGTGAGGAGTTTCTGCCTGATGCGTAGGTTGATTGGTAGCCACTGGAGATTTTTGAGGAGGGGAGTAACACGCCCAGAGCATTTCTGCACAAAGATGATCCGGGCAGCAGCATGAAGTATAGATTGAAGTGGGGTGAGACAGGAGGTTGGGAGATCAGAGAGGAGGCTGATGCAGTAATCCAGTTGGGATAGGATGAGAGATTGAACCAGCAGGGTAGCAATTTGGATGGAGAGGAAAGGGCGGATCTTGGCAATGTTGCGGAGCTGAGACCAGTAGGATTTGGTGACGGATTGGATGTGAGGGGTGAACAAGAGAGCGGAGTCGAGGATGACACCGAGGTTGCGGGCTTGTGAGACGGGAAGGATGGTAGTACCGTCAACAGTGATGGGAATGTCAGGGAGAGGGCAGGGTTTGGGAGGGAAGATAAGGAGTTCAGTCTTGGACATGTTGAGTTTTAGGTGGCAGGCAGACATCCAGATGGAGAGGTCTTGAAGGCAGGAGGAGACACGACCCTGAAGGGAGGGAGAGAGAGCAGGGGCAGAGATGTAGATTTGGGTGTCATCAGCGTAGAGATGACAGTTGAAGCCGTGGGAGTGAATGAGTTCACCAAGGGAGTGAGTGTAGAGAACAGAAGGGGACCAAGAACTGACCCTTGAGGAACCCCTACAGTAAGGGGATGGGAAGGGGAGGAGGAGCCCGCAAAAGAGACTGAGAATGAACGGCTGGAGAGATAAGAGGAGAACCAGGAGAGGACAAAGTCTGTGAAGCCAAGGTTGGAGAGTGTGTTGAGGAGAAACGGGTGGTCCACAGTGTAGAAGGCTGCTGAGAGGTCGAGGAGGATTAGGATAGAGTAGGAGCCGTTGGATTTGGCAAGCAGGAGGTCACTGGTGACCTTTGAGAGGCAGTTTTGGTGGAATGTAGGGGACGGAAGCCAGATTGGAGGGGGTCGAGGAGAGAGCTGGCGTTGAGGAATTTGAGGCAGCGTGTGTAGACGACTCGTTCAAGGAGTTTGGAAAGGAATGGTAGGAGGGAGATAGGGCGATAACTAGAAGGGGAGGCCTGCTGTGTGACCTTGGGGAAGTCACTTCACTTCTCTTTAATAATGATGGCATTTATTAAGCGCTTACTATGTGCAAAACACTGTTCTAAGCGCTGGGGAGGTTACAAGGAGATCAGGTTGTCCCACGGGGGGCTCTTAATCCCCATTTTACAGATGAGGTAACTGAGGCACAGAGAAGTTAAGTGACATGCCCAGTCACACAGCTGACAAGCGGTTTGCCTCTGTTCCCTTACCCACAAAATTGTCTGCTAAGGGACCTTAGGCAAGTCACTTCACATCTCAGTGCCTCATACATAAAATAGGGGTTCATTACCTGTTTTCCCTCCTACATAGACTGTGAGCCCTAGGTGGAACAGGGACTGTGTCCAACCTGATTATTTTCTATGTACCCCAATGCTTTAGTGCAGGGTTTGGAACATAGTAAAGTCTTAACAAATACCACAGTTATTATTGTAGATGGCAGACTGTAAGCTCACTGTGGGCAAGGACAGTGAGCGCTCAATAAATAGTACTGATTAACTGCAGCCGGGCAGCCCCACGGCTGTCCGAGCCGTGCTGGTCGGAGGCCACGGGGGTGGGTGTGCGGGGGATCCACGGAAGGGGCCCTGTTCCGATTCTGCTTCCACGGACAGGAATGAGGTGTCATCAGCTGCCCATCCTCCCCGGACGGTCTCGGCCCTCGGAGTGCGGCCGAGGCAGGGGTTGGGGAGGGGTCCGCCCCTGTCCACCCCCAAGCCCCCGGTACCTGCAAGAGGCTCTCGATGGTGTGGACACCACGGATGAGATTCAGTGCCCCGCACAGCAGGCTCAGGACCAGGGCCACCGTCCCTGGCAGGGTCGCCGGCTCCAAACGCTGCTGCTGAGCTGCAGGGGCAGAACGGGGCACAAAGGGGTGGTCGAACTGGGGGCAGAGATCTTGGGACCCCGCCTTCCTCCTCGGTACCAGCCTGAAAAATAGCATGGCGGAGGAGGACTGACACAGGACCGGGAGCCCGGTGGGGTGGAAGAACATCTTCTGCCTGATCGTTAAAGAATTCAAACTCAGGCCCAAGGGGTAGTGGGATAAACCCAGGGAAGCTAGTCAGTTCAGGACAGCTACAGGGTGGAGGGAGGCAGTAAGTGCACCTGTAGGACCTGACGTGGTTGTGGAGTGTAGGGAAGCGGTCAGTAAACCCTTAGGGTCTGATGTGGTTGAGGAACGAAGGTAGGCGGTCAGTAGAGACCCAGGGCCCAGGGGTGGCCGGAGGTGGCCAGGGGAGATCCCTGCCCTGAGGGCAGCGGTGAGTTTGCCCTGCCTGCCAGGAACAGCCTCTGTGACACATGCCCCTTGGGAAGATTTTTCTCCGCCCACAGGGGCCACTGCCAGGGGACAATTTCCAGACACTGTGGGCAACCTGGCAGAAGACTGGGCCATGTGGCTCATTCCCAGGCTGCCCTGCCAGCCCCCGACCAGCCTGGCATTCCCGCACCAGCCCACCTCTCAGCCACAATCTCAGGCCAGGACAGCCTGGAGGCCTGTGGACTCCAGCATGGGCGATGGACGATGCGGGCAGAGAACGGAGAGGCCTGATTTCTCGGGCCCTGCTTACCAGAGGAGATGTTGCCAGCCCCGCTGAGGGCCCCCACCATGGCCGGAAAGCCGTTGGCGGGCGCCAGCTCGGCCATGGTCAGCACGTGAGGTGGCCGGAGTTTGAGCTCTGTCTGCATGTCGGCAAGGCTCATCTTGGTGGCCAGGGAGCGAGGGTTGTTGTAGCGCTGCTTGGTCCTCTGGATGACTGTGTCTGCCGAGGGACGGGAGGCTGTTTGGGCTCAGGCCGCCAGAGAATCTGGGCTATGGGGGCGGGGCCATGGGGGGGCAGTGGCAGAGGAAGGGGCCGGGAGGGGTGGAGAGCACAGGCGGACAATAGCAGACTAGCATAAGACTGTCAGCTCACTGTGGGTAGGGAATGGCATAGCTCAGTGGATAAAGCATGGGCCTGGGTGTCAGAAGGCCGTGGGTTTTAATCTCAGCTCCGCCACTTGTAGGCTGTGTGACTTTAGGCAAGTCATTTCACTTTTTCTGTGCCTCAGTTCCCTCAACTGTAAAATGGGGATTGAGACTGTGAGACCCATGTGGGACAGGGACTGGGCCCAACTTGATATGCTTGTATCCGTTCCAGTGCTTAGTACAGTGCCTGGCATAGTAAGTGCTTAAATACCACAATTATTATTATACTGTACTCTCCCAAGTGCTAAGTACAGTGCTCTGCACACAGTAAGCACTCAATAAATAAAATTGACTCCCCATCTTCAAAGCCCTACCAAAATCACACCTCCTCCAAGAGGCCTTTCCAGACTAGGCCCTCATTTTCCTACTCGTCTCTCTCTTGCATCTATGCACTTGGATCTGTCCCCTTTAAGCATTTGATATTGGCTCCGCCCCCAGCCCCCAAGCCTTCTGTCCCTTGGCGTTATCCTTGACTCCTGTCATTCAACCCACATATTCAATCCATCACTAAATCCTGTCGGTCCCACCTTCAAACGTGGCTAAAATCCACCCTTTCCTCTCCACCCAAACTGCTACCGTATTAATACAATCATTCATCCAATCCTGCTTTGATTACTGCACCAGCCTACTTGCTGACCTCCCAGCCTCCTGTCTCTTCCAATTCCAGTCCATACTTCACTCTGCTGCCTGGGTCATTTTTCTACAGAAATGTTCAGGACATCTCACCACATTCCTCAAAAAACTCCAGTGGTTGCCCATCCACCTCTGCATCAAACAAAAACTCCTTACCATTGGCTTTAAAGCTCTCCACTACCTTGCCCCTTCCTACCTCACCTCACGTCTCTCCTTCTTCAACCCAGCCCTCACACTTCCCTCCTCTAACACCAACCTTTTCACTGTGCCTTGATCTCACCTATCAAGCCACCGGCCCCGGCCCACGTCCTATCTTTGGCCTGGAATGCCCACCCTTCTCAGATCCGCCAATTACTCTCCCCCACTTCAAAGCCTTATTGAAGGCACATCTCCTCCAAGAGGACTTCCCAGACTAAGCCCCACTTTTCCTCATCTCCAACTCCCTTCTGTGTTGCACCCCACCTGGCCAGGTTGGGCCCCGTGAAGGAGGATAGGGCGGGCAGAGTGCAGGGTGGGGGGTAATGGGGTAGGTGGGGGTGTAGGGGTGGGTGGCCCCCCGGGGTGAGCAGAGCAAAGGGGCGGGGGGGGGTGATGGGAAAGGCAGGGTGTGAGGGCAGGGTCCGCTGACCAAAATCGATGAAGCAGTAGGGGCGGACGGCGGTGTTGGTCCTGGCGGTGTCGTAGGTGGCGATGAAGTCCCGCTGCAGCTCATCGAGAAAGGAGAAGGCCAGGACTCCCGGCCAGCCCTCTGTGCACAGCACCATGTAGCTCACGCCCAGCGAGCTGATCAAACTGCCCGCAGCGGGGGACACAATGCTGCCTCAACTCGGGGGCCCACCACGCCCCCTCCCATGACCCCCGGGCTCAACCCCCACCCTCCCCATGCGCCCAGATCCACCCTCCGCTCATGCACCCGGGCCCCTCTGTGCCACCTCACCCCAGGTATGAGCCCAGGACCCCCCCACCCACCCCTCAACCCCCAGGCCTGTGGCCCTGGGACCCCCGGGATCCTCAGGCTTCTCCCCCACCAGGGCCCCGCCCTTACTGGACCACGTGGCGTCCAGCGTGGAGAGAGCAGCGGTCTGGGAGCTGGCTGAGCCTCCGGGCGAGCAGCTTGAAGAGCCTCCTGCCTTCTGGGCCGCCCGCGCCTTGGTCACCGTCGGTGGAGGCGGACAGTGGCAGCCCGTCCCGCACGCGGACCACGGCGGCCGACAGGACCGCGGACATCGCCCCACGCCTGCGGACCAGCACGCACGCCCAGTCACCCCGCTGCCCTCCGTGCCAGACTCTGGGCAGGTGGCTCGGCCCCTATCTGCAAGGCTGGGGTGATCCTGGGCTGGGCCCGCAGGATCGAGACCATTAGACCGGGGCTGGAGTGAGCAAGAGTGGGAGTGTTAGAACCGGTCACGCTGACTTGCTTCCTTTGCTCTTCCCCCTCTCCCAGCCCCACAGCATTTATGTACATATTTGTCATTTTATTTTTTTGTATTCTTGTCTGTCTTCCCCGCTCTAGCCTGTAAGCTCATTGTGGGCAGGGAATGTCACTGTTTATTGCTGTATTGTAGTTTCCCAAGTGCTTTGTACAGTGCTCTGCGCACAGTAAGCACTCAGTAAATACGACTGAATTGAATGAATGAATGAATTAACTGGGACCAGAGCTTGATGGAGGGAGAGTAGGGGCAGGATGGCTAAACAAATGCCACAAAAATAGAACAAGCAAAAACGGTTGGCTTGAAGGGGAGTGGAGAGAGTGAGCTGGAGAGAAGCAAGTGAAGAGAACTGAAGTAGTGTGGTTTCAGTCAGGAAGTCAGGAAGACCTAGGTTCTAATCCCAGCTCCACCACTTGTCCGCTGTGTGACCTTGGGGAGGTCACTTCACTTCTCTAGGCCTCAGTTCCCTTACCTGTAAAATGGGGATTAAGACAGTGAGCCCCATTTGGGACAGAGACTGTGTCCAATCTGACAACCTTGTATCTACCCCAGAGCTTAATAAAGTACCTGGCACATAGTAAGCGTTTTACAGATGTCATTAAGAAAAAAAAACAACCTGATGGGGGAAGCTGGTGGCTAATCTGATTTGGAAGGACTGACAAACCCCTCCCCAGTGGGGTCTCTGCCTTCCTGACTCACCATCCTGATCTCTGTAAAAGGAAACTATGTCAACCCCTTGGCTCTCCCAGAACCCTTTGCTCTCACAGAGATTCAGGGAAGCAGTGGGGGAGGGGAGACAGACTACTTGGCCCATTTACAGGGTGGGAGCCCAAAGAGGGCAAGTGACTGGCCCAAGGGCACACAGCAGGAAGGGCAGAGCTAGGCTGGGTTGCCCATCCAACTCAAACAGAAACTCCTCACCATCGACTTTAAAGCTCCAAATCAGCTCTCCGCCTCTTACCTCACCTCCCTGCTCTCCTATTATAGCCTAGCCGGCACACTCCACTCCTCTACTGCCAATCTACTCACTGTGCCTCCACCTTATCTATCTCACCCCCGACCCCTCACCCATGTCCTGCTTCTGGACTGGAACATCCCTCCCTCTTCCATATCCAGAAGACACTCTCCCCACCTTCAAAGCCGTATTAAAATTACATCTCTTCCAAGAGGCCTTCCTTGGCAGAGCCCTCATTTCCCCAATTTGCCCTCCCTTCTTTGTCACCAATGGACTTTTTCTTTCCTGTGGTATTTGTTAAGTGATTACTAGGTTCCAGGCACTGTACTAAACGCTGGGGTAGATACAAGGTAATTAGGTTGGACACAGTCCAAGTCTCCCATGGGGCTCACCGTCTTAATCCCCATTTTACATATGAGGTAATTGAGGCACTGAGAAGTGAAGTGCCTTTTCCAAAGTCACACAAGTGTTGGAGCCAGAATTAGAACCCAGGTCCTCTGATTCCCAGACCCTGGCCCTAACGACTAGACCATGCTGTTTCTCTGAGACTTTGAGCCCGTTGGGTAGGGACCGTCTCTATATGTTGCCAATTTGTAATTCTCAAGCGCTTAGTACAGTGCTCTGCACACAGTAATCACTCAATAAATACTATTGAATGAATGACTGATATTCACCCCACCCTCAGCCCCATAGCACATGCACACATCTTTACACTGACATTTCTCCTATCTGCAATTTATTTTAGTGACTGTCAATCAGTGGTATTTATTGAGCACTTAATGTTCACAGAGCGCTACTAAGTGCTTGAGGGAGTACAACACAACAGTGTTGGTAGACATGTTCCCTGTCCTCAAGGAAAGAAAACTGTGGTATTTCTTAAGCACTTACTATGTGTCAAGCACTGTGGTAAGTGCTAGGGAAGATACAATGTAATCAGGTGCCACATGGGGCTTCTGGCCCAAGTAGAAGCAAAAACCGAGAAGCAGCATGGCTCAGTGGAACAATCACGGGCTTGGGAGTCAGAGGTCATGGGTTCTAATCCCAGCCCTTCCATTTGTCAGCTGTGTGACTTTGGGCAAGTCACTTAACTTCTCTGTGTCTCAGTTCCCTCATCTGTAAAATGGGGATTAAGACTGTGAGTCCCACATGGGACAATCTGATTACCTTGTGTCCCCCCAGTGCTTAGAACAGTGCTTGGCACTTAGTAAGTGCTTAATAAATACCATCATTTAGAGAAGCAGCATGGCTCAATGGAAAGAGCACAGGCTTGGGAGTCAGAGGACATGGGTTCATATCCCAGCTCTGTGGAGGGAGGGCATTCCAGGACAGGGGAATGACGTGGGCCGGGGGTCGACAGCGGGACAGGCAAGAACAAGGCCCAGTGAGGAGATTAGCGGCAAAGGAGCAGACGGTGCGGGCTGGGCTGTAGAAGGAGAGAAGGGAGGTGAGGTAGGAGGGGGCAAGGTGATGGAGAGCCTTGAAGCCGAGGGTGAGGAGTTTTTGCCTGATGCATAGGTTGATTGGTAGCCACTGGAGATTTTTGAGGATTTTTGAGATTTTGTATCCTCCCCAACGCTTACAACAGTGCTTTGCACATAGTAAGCGCTTAACAAATGCCATCATTATTATTATTTTAGTCATTCATTCATTCAATTGTATTTATTTAGTGCTTACTGTGTGCACAGCACTGTACTAAGTGCTTGGAGAGTACAATACAACAATGCGCAGAAATTCCCTGCTCATAAGGAGCTTACAATCTAAAGGGGGAGATAGAAGTTAATATATAAATGGCAGATATGGACATAAGTGCTGTGGGGCTGGGAGGGGGGATGATTAAAGGGAACAAGTAGGGCAACGCAGAAGAGAGTGGGAGAAGAGGACACACTACTACTTCTAATAATAATAATAATAATAATAATTATGAAAGGAAGGCTTAGTCAGGCAAGGCTCCTTGGAGGAAATGTGCCTTCAATAAGATGAGGTAACTGAGGCCCAGAGACGTGAAGTAACTTGCCCAAGATCACACAGCAGGTAAGTGGCAGTGCTGGGATTAGAACCCAGGTCCTTTGACTCCCAGGCTCAGGCTGTATCCACTAGGCCAAGCTGCCTTCTTTCATTCATTCAATCATATTTATTGAGCACTTACTGTGTGCAGAGCACTGTACTAAGCACTTGGGAAGTACAAGTTGGCAACATATAGAGACGGTCAGACTGTAGGCTCCTTGTGGGCAGGGATCAGGTCCATCAACTCTACTGAACTGTACTCTCCCAAATGCTTAGTAGAGTGCTGTCCACACAGTAAGTATTCAGTAAATACCACTGATTGACGATTGGGTGGGCAACAGGGGTGAGGAGGGGAGAGAAGCTTCCCTGGCCCAGAGAGAGAACCGGCCTCATCCAGAGGTGCTGCCCAGTGATCACTGGCCTGACACAAGGCCTGAAGGAAGGCTGGTAACCCTGGGCCCAGCTCAGTGCTCTACTGAATCAGGCTGCTCTGGTATAACACTGCCCTGCCTGCTGCATGCGTGTGCACACGCACACACACACACGCACTAAGCCCCCTCCTTCCTCTCCTTCTCTCCCTCCCCACCGCCCCCTTATCTCCTTCCCCTCCCCACAGCACCTGTATATATATATGTTTATACATATTTATTACTCTATTTTACGTGTACATATTTATTCTATTTATTTTATTTTGTTAATATGTTTTGTTTTGTTGTCTGTATCCCCCTTCCAGACTGTGAGCCCACTGTTGTGTAGGGACCGTCTCTATATGTTGCCAACTTGTACTTCCCAAGCGCTTAGTACAGTGCTCTGCACACAGTAAATGCTCAATAAATACGATTGAACTAACGAACACACACACACACACACACACACACACACACACACACACACACACATACATACACTCTCTCTCTCTCTCTGTTTCACCAATGGGGCAGAGGCTAAAGGCCGGGAGGGGGTTCAGGGGCCTGGTGATTCCAGCAGTCTTCCCCTCCCCCAGAAATGAATACTGAGAGAAGGATGGCATCGGAGGGAGTGTTGAGCTCGCTCCCAGCAGCTCTCTGAAGGGGAGTGGGCCCAGGGCCCCTGGGTTCTGGGTCTCCCACAGCTTGGACAGAGGGTCAGTCCCTGAGCCATTTGCCCAATTTTTATCTCCTCCCAGCCCAGGACTCTGTCTCCACCAGGGTCACCGGGACACGGAGAGGACCACGTAAGCAGCATGGCCTAGTGGCAAGAGCACAGGCTTCGAAGTCAGGATGTGGGTTCTAATCCCAACTCCACCACTTGTCTGCTGGGTGACTTTGGGCAAGTCACTTAACTTCTCTGTGCCTCAGTTACCTCATCTGTAAAATGGGGATTAAGACTGTGAACCCCACACGGGACTACCTGATTACCTTGTATCTACCCCAGCGCTTCTATGTTACTTAGAACATAGTAAGCGCTTAACAAATGCCATTACTATTATTACTATTATTACCAGTTGCCCTGCCAGGCTTCGACCCCATGGTTAAGGTTGGGCCATCCAAAATCCCTAACTGTCCCCTCTCCACCCCTGACTTTCCCCAGTGACCTAACACAGACCATCGCATACCCCTGACTCTCCCCAGTGACCCAGCACTGACCATCCCACACCCCTGACTCTCCCGCTCCATCCCTAACTCCCCAGTGATCTGGCATGGATCATCCAACTCACCTGACTCTCCCCTCCGCATCCCCAACTTTCCCAGTGACCAAGAACGGACCATTCAACACCTGACTCTTTCCTCTCCATCCCTGACTCTCCCAGTGACCCAGAATGGTCCATTCCACACCCCTGACTCTCCCCTCTCCAATCTGGTTTCCATCCCCTTCACTTCACAGAAACCACCCTCTCATAGGTCACAAATGATCTACTTCTTGCCAAATCTAACGACCTCTACTCCATCCTAACCCTCCTTGACCTTCTAACTGCCTTTGCCACTGTGGACTAACCTTTTCACCCCAAAACAATATCCAATCTCAGCTTCACTGACACTGTCCTCTCCTGGTTCTCCTCCCATCTCTCTGGCCACTCATTCTCAGTCTCATTTACAGGCTCCTCCTCTGCCTCCCACCCTGCAACTGTAAGGATCCCTCAAGGCTCAGTTTTGGGTCCCTTTCTATTCTCCATCTACACCCACTTCCTTGGAGAACTCATTCTCTCCCATGGCTTCAAACTACCACCTCTATCTACGTGGGTGACTCCCCAATCTCCCTCTCCAGCCTTGATCTCTCTCCTTCTCTGCAGTCTCACATTTCCTCCTGCCTTCAAGACATCTCTACTTGGATGGACCGCCGACACCTCACACTTAACATGTCCGAAATAGAATTCCTTATCTTCCCTCTCTAACCCTGTCCTCCTTCTAATTTTCCCATCACTTGTAGACAGCACCACCATCCTTCTTGTCTCACAAGCCTGTAACTTTGGGATTAGCCTCGACTCATCTCTCTTATTTAAGCTATATATTTACTCTGTCACTAAATCCTGTAGGTTCAACTTTCACAGCCTCACTAAAATCTGCCCTTTCCTCTCCATCCCAACTGCAACCATGTTAATCCAAGCATTTATCCTTTCCCACCTTGATTACCACATCAGCCTGCTTGCTGACCTCCCTGCCCCATCTCTCCCCACTCCAGTCCATACTTCAATCTGCTGCCGGGATCATTTTTTTTCTACAAAAATCCTCAATCCACATCAACGCACTCCTCAAGTACTCCCAGTAGCTTTCCTTCTACCTCCTCAAGCAGAAACTCCTCATCATCGGCTTTTAATGCCCTCCTTCAGCTCGTCTCTTCCTACCTCACCTCTCTGCTCTATTACAACTCAGCCTGCAGACTCTACTCCTCTAACGTCAATCTATTCATGGCCCAGCGTGTAGAACAGCGCTCGGCACATAGTAAGTGCTTAACAAATACCATCATTATTATTATTACCTCGATCTTGTCTATCTCGCTACCAACTCAACATGTTTAAGACTGAGCTCCTCATCTTTCCTCCCAAACCCTCTCCTCTACCTTTCTCGTTACTGTGGATGGCACAACCATCCTTCCCGTCTCACAAGCCCGCAACCTTAATGCCATCCTTGACTCCGCTCTCTCATTCACTCCATATATCCAATCCGTCACCAAAACCTGCCAGTCTCACCTTCACAGCATTGCCAATATCCGCCCTTTCCTCCCCATCCAAACCGTTACTTTGTTGGCACTGTCTCTCATCCTATCCTGACTGGATTACTGCATCAGTATCTTTTCTCATCTCCCAACCTCCTGTCTCTTCCCCACTTAACTCTATACTTCACTCTGCTGCCCGGATTGTCTTTCTACAGAAATGCTCTGGGCATGTGTCCCGAGGTGACCCTTGGGTACCAGCCATCTCAAGGTCAAAAGCTATCTCGTGACCACCTGAGCCAGCAGACGGAACTCAGAAGTGAGGGTGGGATACCACCCCCACGACCAAATCTGCTAGATTGACAGCCCAAGCTGGGAATACAGAAGGTGTCCCTCGCCCCCGTGCCAATCAAATTAGGTATGGAGGAGGGGGGAGGGCAGAGATTGGATAGACTGAGGCCAGAAGCTGGAATGGCTAGGGGCACAGGCAATAAATACCTGTCGCCTCTGACCTTCGGGGTCAGAACACCAGGACACGCAGCAGCAGCAGCAGCAGCAGCAGCAGCAGCAGCAGCAGCAGCAGCAGTAACCCACGTGTCTCTCTGCCCAGAAGGCCAGATGCCCACTCTACAACCAGAACCAACACACTGAGGCAAGTGCTGCGGAACGGGTGAGTGTCTCATGGGTGGGACCCAGGTACCCCGCTGCTGATAGGAATCATGAGTGGATTCCTCCCATGTAGGGAGAGCACATTGTGAGAGCTAGCCGCCCACCACGTGCGCGGGTAATGTATTCTTCCCATGTGGGAAAGTAAGTGGATTCTTCCCGAGTGGGAAGTGCACATGGGTGAGAGCTAGCTGCCTCACCCACGTGCGATTAACGTATGATTGTGTTCCTCCCGTGTAGGAAAGCTCTAGTATTGCTAATAGATTATATTCCTCCCGAAAGGGAAGTTCAATCCATTGCACCTAAACAATTACATAAATTCAATTCGCCTCGCGGAATAAATTTTATATAAAACTCAGGCTTTCCGTCCCCGGCCTCTCTCTCTCTCTCTCTCTCTCTTGCCTCGCCGATCACTGAATGAACCCGTCCCCGGACAATGGGTGACAGCATGTGAACCCCTCCTCAAAAATCTCCAGTGGTTGCATAACAACCTTCGTATGAAGCAAAAGCACTTCACTATTGGTTTCAAAGCTATCACCTTGCCCCCTTCTACCTCACCTCCCTTCTCTCCTTCTCTAGCCCAGCCCGCACACTCCACTTCTCTGCCGCTAACTTCCTCACTGTGCCTCGTTCTCACCTGTCCCGCCATTGACCCTTGGCCCACATCCTACCTCTGGCCTGGAATGCCCTCCCTCATCAGATCTGCCAAACTAGCTCACTTCCCCCCTTCAAAGCCCTACAGAAAGCGCCCCTCCTCTAGAAGGCCTTCCCAGACTAAGCCCCCCCTTTCCTCTGCTCCTCCTCCCCTCCCCATCACCCCTACTCCCTCCCTCTTCTCTACCCCCATCCCTGCCCCACAGCACTTGTGTATATTTGTACATATTATTTTATTTATTTTATTAATGCTGTGCATATATCTATAATTCTATTTACAATAATAATAATGGCATTTGTTAAGTGCTTACTATGTTTGAAGCACTGTCCTAAGTGCTAGGGGGGATACAAGGTGATCAGGTTGTCCCATATGGGGTTCACAGTTTTAATCCCCATTTTACAGATGAGGTAACTGAGGCACAGAGAAGTTAAGTGACTTGCCCAAAGTCACACAGCTGACAAGTAGCGAAGTGGCATTAGAACCCATGACCTATTTTGTTGCTATTGATTCTTGTCTACTTGTTTTGTTTTGTTGTCTGTTTAGCCCCTTCTAGACTGAGAGCCCATTGTTGGGTAGGGATTGTCTCTGTTGCCGAATTGTTCTTTCCAAGGCTTAGTACAGTGCTCTGCAAACAGTAAGCGCTTAATAATAATAATAATAATAATAATAATAATAATAATGGCATTTATTAAGCGCTTACTATGTGCAAAGCACTGTTCTAAGCACCGGGGAGGTAACAAGGTAATCAGTTTGTCCCACGGGGGGCTCCCAGTCTTAATCCCCATTTTACAGATGAGGTAACTGGGGCACAGAGAAGTTAAGTGGCTTGCCCAAAGTCACAGAGCTGACCATTGGTGGAGCCGGGATTTGAACCCATGACCTCTGACTTGAAAACCCGGGCTCTTTCCACTGAGCCACGCTGCTTCTCCAATATTCAATATGATTGAATGAGTAAATGAATGAACCTCCTGCCCACAACCAGCCTCCGGCCTGGAACTCCCTCTCTCTTTTTATCAGACAATTACTCTCCTCACCTTCGAAGTCTTACTGAAGGCCCAACTCCTCCAAGAGGCCTTTCCTAACTAAGCCCTCATTTCCTCTCCTCCCACTCCCTTCTGTGTTATTCTTGCACTTGGATTTGCTTCCTTCATTCACTCCTCCCTCAGCCCCATGGTACTTGGATATATATCCACAATTTATTTATTCACGCTACTGATTGATTGATGTCTTTCTACCCCTCCAGACTGTAAATTCATTGTGGGCAGGGACTGCGTCTACCAATTCTGTTATGTTGTACTCTCCCTAGCACTTAGTACAGCACTCCGCACATAGTAACATTCAATAAATATGATTGATCGATCCCTTACTCTCCCCCCCGTGACCCAGCATGGTCCGTCCAACACCCCCGACTCCCTCTTTTTCGTCCCTGACTCTCCCCAGTGACCCAGCACAGACCAACCAACTACACCTGCCTCTCCCCGGGCCCGGGCCCACGCCCCGCTCCCTAGCCCAGGCCCCCAGGGACGTGGCCCCGAGCCCCGCGGGTTGACTTTTAGACTGTGAGCCCACTGTTGGGTAGGGACTGTCTCTATATGTTGCCAACTTGTACTTCCCAAGCGCTTAGTACAGTGCTCTGCACACAGTAAGCGCTCAATAAATACGATTGATTGATTGATTGACTGACAGACAGCCCAGGGGCCCCGGCCCCCGGGGAAAGGGAGGGGACGGGGGGAATCAAGCGCCCCTCGGGAGCCCCAAATTTGAAGGAGGCGCCCCCTCCTCACTAATGTCGGGAGCTCCAGCCCTCCGCCTGCACGCTTCCCCGGACGTCCCCACCCGGCGGGGGACCCACCCCAGCTCCGCCCCAGCCCTGCCTGGAGGTCGGGAGGAGGAAGAACCGGACGGGGCAGAGGGAAGGGGACAGGGACAGGAGGCACAGACGGGAGAGGGCGAGCGAGGGGAAGGCCGGGGGACAGCGACAGAGGAGGGGGACAATCAATCATTCGTATTTATTGAGCGCTTACTGTGTGCAGAGCACTGTACTAAGCGCTTGGGAAGTACAAGATGGCAACATATAGAGACAGTCCCTACCCAACAGTGGGCTCACCGTCTGGGGAGACTGTCCGGGGAGGGGAAGAGTGACAGAGGAGGGGAGAAATGGGGAGAGTGTCCGTGGAGGAGAACAGTGACAGAAGAGGGGAACGAATGGGGAGAGTGTCTGGGGAGGGGGACAGCGACAGAGGAGGGGAACAAACGGGGAGAGTGTCCGGGGAGGGGGACAGTGACAGAGGAGGGGAACAAATGGGGAGAGTGTCTGGGGAAGGGGACAGCGACAGAGGAGGGGAACAAATGGGGAGAGTGTCCGGGGAGGGGGACAGTGATAGGAGAGGGGAGAAATCTTACTATTTATTACTCTATTTATTTATTTATTTTACTTGCACATATCTATTCTATTTATTTTATTTTGTTAGTACGTTTGGTTTTGTTCTCTGTTTCCCCCTTTTAGACTGTGAGCCCACTGTTGGGTAGGGACTGTCTCTATATGTTGCCAATTTGTACTTCCCAAGCGCTTAGTACAGTGCTCTGCACATAGTAAGCGCTCAATAAATACGATTGATGATGATGAAATAGGGAGAGTGTCCAGGGAGGGGCACAGTGACAGGGGAGGAGAGAAATGGGGAGAGTGTCCGGGGCGGGGGACAGTGACATGGAAGGAGAGAAATGGGGAGACTGTCCGCGGAGGGGGACAGTGACAGGGGAGAAGAGAAATAGGGAGAGTGTCCGGGGAGGGGGACAGTGATAGGAGAGGGGAGAAATATTACTATTTATTACTCTATTACTCTATTTATTTATTTATTTATTTATTTATTTTACTTGTACATATCTATTCTATTTATTTTATTTTGTAAGTATGTGTGGTTTTGTTCTCTGTCTCCCCCTTTTAGACTGTGAGCCCACTGTTGGGTAGGGACTGTCTCTATATGTTGCCAATTTGTACTTCCCAAGCGTTTGGTACAGTGCTCTGCACACAGTAAGTGCTCAATAAATACGATTGATGATGATGAAATAGGGAGAGTGTCCGGGGAGGGGCACAGTGACAGGGGAGGAGAGAAATGGGGAGAGTGTCTGGGGCGGGGGACAGTGACATGGAAGGAGAGAAATGGGGAGACTGTCCGCGGAGGGGGACAGTGACAGGGGAGAAGAGAAATAGGGAGAGTGTCCGGGGAGGGGGACAGTGATAGGAGAGGGGAGAAATATGACTATTTATTACTCTATTACTCTATTTATTTATTTATTTTACTTGTACATATCTATTCTATTTATTTTATTTTGTAAGTATGTTTGGTTTTGTTCTCTGTCTCCCCCTTTTAGACTGTGAGCCCACTGTTGGGTAGGGACTGTCTCTATATGTTGCCAATTTGTACTTCCCAAGCGCTTAGTACAGTGCTCTGCACATAGTAAGCGCTCAATAAATACGATTGATGATGATGAAATAGGGAGAGTGTCCGGGGAGGGGCACAGTGACAGGGGAGGAGAGAAATGGGGAGAGTGTCCGCGGAGGGGGACAGTGACAGGGGAGAAGAGAAATAGGGAGAGTGTCCGGGGAGGGGGACAGTGATAGGAGAGGGGAGAAATATTACTATTTATTACTCTATTACTCTATTTATTTATTTATTTATTTTACTTGTACATATCTATTCTATTTATTTTATTTTGTAAGTATGTTTGGTTTTGTTCTCTGTCTCCCCCTTTTAGACTGTGAGCCCACTGTTGGGTAGGGACTGTCTCTATATGTTGCCAATCTGTACTTCCCAAGCGCTTAGTACAGTGCTCTGCACATAGTAAGCGCTCAATAAATACGATTGATGATGATGATGATGAAATAGGGAGAGTGTCCGGGGAGGGGGACAGTGACAGGGGAGGAGAGAAATAGGGAGAGTGTCCGGGGCGGGGGACAGTGACAGGGGAGAAGAGAAATGGGGAGACTGTCCGCGGAGGGGGACAGTGACAGGGGAGAAGAGAAATAGGGAGAGTGTCCGGGGAGGGGGACAGTGATAGGAGAGGGGAGAAATATTACTATTTATTACTCTATTACTCTATTTATTTATTTATTTTACTTGTACATATCTATTCTATTTATTTTATTTTGTTAGTATGTTTGGTTTTGTTCTCTGTCTCCCCCTTTTAGACTGTGAGCCCACTGTTGGGTAGGGACTGTCTCTATATGTTGCCAATTTGTACTTCCCAAGCGCTTAGTACAGTGCTCTGCACATAGTAAGCGCTCAATAAATACGATTGATGATGATGACGATGAAATAGGGAGAGTGTCCGGGGAGGGGGACAGTGACAGGGGAGGAGAGAAATAGGGAGAGTGTCCGGGGAGGGGGACAGTGACAGGGAAGGAGAGAAATGGGGAGACTGTCCGCGGAGGGGGACAGTGACAGGGGAGAAGAGAAACAGGGAGAGTGTCCGGGGAGGGGGACAGTGACAGGGGAGGGGAGACATGGGGAGAGGGACAGTGACAGGGGAGGAGAGAAATAGGGAGAGTGTCCGGGGAGGGGGACAGCGATAGGGGAGGGGAGACATGGGGAGAGTGTCCGGGGAGGGGGACAGCGACAGGGGAGGGGAGACATGGGGACAGTGTCCGGGGAGGGGGACAGTGACATGGAAGGACAGAAATGGGGAGAGTGTCCGGGGAGGGGAACAGTGACAGGGGAGGAGAGAAATAGGGAGAGTGTCCGGGGAGGGGGACAGCGATAGGGGAGGGGAGACATGGGGAGAGTGTCCGGGGAGGGGGACAGTGACAGACAGGGGAGGAGAGAAATAGGAAGAGTGTCCGGGGAGGGGGACAGCGACAGGGGAGGGGAGACATGGGGACAGTGTCCGGGGAGGGGGACAGTGACATGGAAGGAGAGAAATGGGGAGACTGTCCGGGGAGGGGAACAGTGACAGGGGAGGGGAGACATGGGGAGAGTGTCCGGGGAGGGGGACGGTGACAGAGGAGGAGAAGGGAGGGAGGGGGGCAGAGAAGAGGAGGGGTCGGGGCGGTACCTGCGGCTGCAGGGCCAGCGGGGCCTGGGCCTCGGCGGGCTCGGCGGGCCTCCGGTGGGACGGGATCGCACTGCATTGTGGGGGGGGAGGCGGGAGGCGGGAGCCGGGAGGGCGGGCGAGCGGGCGGGAGGGCGGGCGGCGGGCAGGCCCTCCCTCTCCCTCTCCCTCTCCCTCTCCCTCTCCCCCTCCCTCTCCCTCTCCCTCTCCCTCTCCCTCTCCCTCTCCCTCTCCCTCTCCCTCTCCCTCTCCCTCTCCCTCTCCCTCTCCCTCTCCCTCTCCCTCTCTCTGTCTGTGGACGTGGTGGGGCGGGAGCCGCGGCTCGTCACGTGAGTGGGGGGCCGCTCCTTCCCCGCTGCCCCGATCCTGCCGTGCCCGCCTAGTAATAATAATAATAATAGCATTTATTAAGTGCTTACTATGTGCAAAGCACTGTTCTAAGCGCTGGGGAGGTTACAAGGTGATCAGGTTGTCCCATGGGGGGGGCTCACAGTCTTAATCCCCATTTTACAGATGAGGGAACTGAGGCCCAGAGAATAATAATAATAATAATAATGGCATTTGTTAAGCGCTTACTATGTGCAAAGCACTGTTCTAAGCGCTGGGGAGGTTACAAAGTGATCAGGTTGTCCCATGGGGGGGCTCACAGTCTTAATCCCCATTTTACAGATGAGGGAACTGAGGCCCAGAGAATAATAATAATAATAATGGCATTTGTTAAGCGCTATGTGCAAAGCACTGTTCTAAGCGCTGGGGAGGTTACAAGGTGATCAGGTTGTCCCATGGGGGGGGCTCACAGTCTTAATCCCCATTTTACAGATGAGGGAACTGAGGCCCAGAGAATAATAATAATAATAATGGCATTTGTTGAGCGCTAACTATGTGCAAAGCACTGTTCTAAGCGCTGGGGAGGTTACAAGGTGATCAGGTTGTCCCATGGTGGGGGCTCACAGTCTTAATCCCCATTTTACAGATGAGGGAACTGAGGCCCAGAGAATAATAATAATAATAATGGCATTTCTTAAGTGCTTACTGTGTGCAAAGCACTGTTCTAAGCGCTGGGGAGGTTACAAGGTGATCAGGTTGTCCCATGGGGGGGGGGGCTCATAGTCTTAATCATCATCAATCGTATTTATTGAGCGCTTACTGTGTGCAGAGAACTGTACTAAGCGCTTAATCTCCATTTTACAGATGAAGGAACTGAGGCCCAGAGAATAATAATAATAATGGCATTTGTTAAGCACTTACTATGTGCAAAGCACTGTTCTAAGCGCTGGGGAGGTTACAAGGTGATCAGGTTGTCCCATGGGGGAGGCTCACAGTCTTAATCCCCATTTTACAGATGAGGGAACTGAAGCCCAGAGAATAATAATAACAATAATGGCATTTGTTAAGCGCTAACTATGTGCAAAGCACTGTTCTAAGCGCTGGAGAGGTTACAAGGTGATCAGGTTGTCCCATGGGGGGGCTCACAGTCTTAATCCCCATTTTACAGATGAGGCAACTGAGGCCCAGAGAAGTGACGTGACTTCCCCAAAGCACACAGCTAACAATTGGCGGAGCCGGGGTTTGAACCCATGACCTCTGACTCCAAAGCCCGTGCTCTTTCCACTGAGCCACGCTGCTTAGTGCCCCGGGGTGGCCGCGGTCAGGGCTCCCCGCCAGGATCGCCCTCTGCCCTCTGAACCCGCGGAGGTCAATAATAATAAAAATAATGATGGCATTTGTTAAGCGCTTACCATGTGCAAAGCACTGTTCTAAGCGCTGGGGAGGTTACAAGGTGATCAGGTTATCCCACGGGGGGCTCACAGTTTTCATCCCCATTTTACAGATGAGGTAACTGAGGCACAGAGAAGTGAAGTGACTTGCCCAAAGTCACACAGCTGACAGTTAGTGGAGCTGGGATTTGAACCCATGACCTCTGACTCCAAAGCCTGTGCTCTTTCCACTGAACCACACGGCTTCTCTACTTGGGGGCAATACTTAATAATAATGATGGCATTTAAGGGCTTACTATGTGCAAAGCACTGTTCTAAGCGCTGGGGGGATACAAGATGATCAAGTTGTCCCACGTAGGGCTCACAGTCTTCATCCCCATTTTACAGATGAGGTAACTGAGGCTCAGAGAAGTTAAGTGATTTGCCCAAGGTCACACAGTAGACATGTGGCAGAGCAGGGATTTGAACCCATGACCTCTGACTCCAAAGCCCGGGCTTTTTCCACAGAGCCACGTTGCTTCTCTGTACTTGCCCAGAAGCGTCAAGGTTAATATAGCTGTGTCTTCTCCCTCCATCCCCCCTCAAACTGCCCTAGCATTCATTCATATTTATTCATATTCATGCATATTCTCCCCCTCCCCATCCGCCCCTACTTACCGCCTTCCCCTTCTCACAGCACCTGTATGTATGTGTATGTTTGTACGTATTTTTTACTCCATTGTTTATTTATTTTTCTTGTACATATTTATTCTATTTATTTTATTTGGTTTATATCTTTTGTTTTGTTGTCTGTCTCCCCCTTCTAGGCTGTGAGCCCGCTGTTGGGTAGGGACCGTCTCAAGATGTTGCCAACTTGTACTTCCCAAGCGCTTAGTACAGTGCTCTGCACATAGTAAGCGCTCAATAAATACGATTGAATGAATGAATTGAATGAATGAATGAATGAATGACCCGCGCAGAGCCGGCGCAA
This sequence comes from Tachyglossus aculeatus, assembly GCF_015852505.1. Lineage (NCBI taxonomy): Eukaryota > Metazoa > Chordata > Mammalia > Monotremata > Tachyglossidae > Tachyglossus > Tachyglossus aculeatus. The sequence goes on along the minus strand of NC_052066.1, from coordinate 750,016 downwards.
CAGCCCCCTCCTCCTTCCCCCCACCGCGGGTCCGCGCATGCGCGTAGCGCCGCTCAGCTACATTGCCGCCGTTCTCCCTGGTCGGGGCCGCAGAGGCCTCGCTAACCCGCCCCCAGGGGGCGCCCAATACTAGAGGGGCGGGATCAATCAATCAATCAATCAATCGTATTTATTGAGGATTACTGTGTGCAGAGCAGTGTACTAAGGGCTTGGGAAGTACAAGTCGGCAACACATAGAGACAGTCAATCAATCAATCAATCGTATTTATTGAGCGCTTACTATGTGCAGAGCACTGTACTAAGCGCTTGGGAAGTACAAATTGGCAACATATAGAGACAGTCCCTACCCAACAGTGGGCTCACAGTCTACAAGGGGGAGACAGAGAACAAAACCAAACATACTAACAAAATAAAATAAATAGAATAGATATGTACAAGATAAATAGAGTAATAATAGAGTAATAGAGTAGTAATAATAGAGTAATAAATATGTACAAACATATATACATGTATACAGGTGCTTTGGGGAAGACTGTGAGCCCACTGTTGGGCAGGGACTGTCTCTATATGTTGCCAATTTGTACTTCCCAAGCGCTTAGTACAGTGCTCTGCACACAGTAATTGCTCAATAAATACGATTGATGATGAAGGGAAGGAGGTAAGATGCGGGGGATGGAGAGGGGGACGAGGGGGAGAGGAAGGAAGGGGCTCGGTCTGGAAAGGCCTCCTGGAGGAGGTGAGCTCTCAGCAGGGCCTTGAAGGGAGGAAGAGAGCTAGCTGGGCGGACGGGCAGAGGGAGGGCATTCCAGGCCCGGGGGATGAGGTGGGCCGGGGGTGGGTCGCCCCGCCCCCCGGGGGCTTGCCGAGCGGCCGTCTGTGACACACCTCATCTGTCACATGTCAGTCATGTATACAGCTGTAATTTTGTTCGTTTACATTGGTGTCTGTCTCCCCTCCTCTAGACTGTGAGCTCGTTGTGGGCAGGGATTGTCTCTCTTCTTCTCTTCAGAGAGCCCTGGTTTGGGAGGCAGATTTTACGGGTTCTAATCCCAACTCCTCCACTTGTCTATTGGGTGACCTGGGGTAAGTCATTTAACTTCTCTGGGCCTCAGTTCTGTCATCTGTAAAATGGGGATTAAGACTGTGAGACCCACGTGGGACAACCTGATTACCTTGTATCTACCCCAGCGCTTAGAACAGTACTTGGCACTTAGTAAGCGCTTAACAAATGTCACTATTATTATTACTTGGCACATAGCAAGCACTTAACAAATTCATTCATTCATTCAATCGTATTTATTGAGCGCTTACTGTGTGCAGAGTACTGTACTAAGCGCTTGGGAAGTACAAATACCATCATCATCATTATTCGGACTGTACTGTACTTTCCCAAGCGCTTAGCACAGTGCTCTGCACACAGTAAGCGCTCAATAAATACGATTGAGTAAATGAATGATCTCTTCATCTCCTCCTCGCCAAACCCTATAATAATAATAGCATTTATTAAGCACTTACTATTTGCAGAGCACTGTTCTAAGCGCTGCTCTAAGTTAAGCACTGTTCTAAGCTATCCTTCCTGTGACTTTCCCATCACTGTAGATGGCACCACCACCCTCCCTGCCTCAGAAGCCCATTAGCTTGGCATTGAGAAGCAGCATAGTTTAGTGGAAAAACCCTAGGCTTGGGAGTCAGAGGACATGGGTTCTAATCCCAACTCTGCCACTTGTCTACTGTGTGACCCTGGGCAAGCCACTTAACTTCTCTGGGCCTCAGTTACCTCAGCTGTAAAATGGAGATTAAGACTGTGAGCCCCATGTCGGACAACCTGATTACCTGATAACTGGAGGGAGCAACAGTCACCTCATCTGTAAAATGGGGATTAAGACTGCATCCCACCTGATTACCTTGTATCTACTCCAGTGCTTAGAACAATGCCTGGCACATAGTAAGCACTTAACAAATACCATTATTATTATTATTATTATCCTCAATTCAACTGTCTTATTCAACTCAAATCTGTTGAAACTCAACTCATTCAAATCGGTTACCAAATCCTGTCAGTTCATACAACCCAGCCCGTACACTTCGCTCCTCCAACGCTAACATTCTCTCTGTACCTCCATCTCATCTATCTGGCTTTACTGAAGGCACATCTCCTCCAAGAAGCCTTCCCAGACTAAGCCCTCTTCTCCTCTTCTCCCACTCCCTGCTGCACCACTCTTACTCGCTCCTTCATTCATCCTCCCTCCCAGCCCCACAGCATGTATGTATATATCTGTAATTTATTTCTATAACGTCTGTCTCCCCTGCTGGACTGTGTGCTTCTTGTAGGCAGGAATGTGTCTGTTGTTATATTGTACTCTTCCAAGCATTTAGTACAGTGCTTTGCACACAGTAAACATTCAATAAATACAATTGAATGAATGATTGACACCTGTCTACATGTTTTGTTTTGTTGTCTGTCTCCCCCTTCTAGACTGTGAGCCCGTTGCTGGGTAGGGACTGTCTCTATTTGTTGCCGACTTGTACTGCCCAAGCACTTAGTACAGTGCTCTGCACACAGTAAGCACTCAATAAATACGATTGAATGAATGAATGAATCTCACCACCAACCTCTCACCAACATCCTGCCCCTGGCCTGGAGCATCCTCCCTCTTTATACCTGACAATTACTCCGCTTCAAAGCCTTATTGAAGAAAGGAGGAAAGTGGTTGAGCTGGGGAGCAGTAGAAGACAGCAGATAGGCTTACTGAAGGCCCATCTCCTCCAAGAGGCTTTCCCTAAGTCCTCTTTTCCTCTTCTCCCACTCGCTTCTGCACCACCATGATTTGCTCCCTTCATTCATCCCTACTCCCAGCCTCACAGCTCTTCTGTACATAACTGTAATTTTATTTATGTATTGTCTGACTCCCCCTCTAGACCGTAAATTCATTGTGGGCACAGATTACTGCATCAGCCTCCTCTCTGATCTCCCATCCTCCTGTCTCTCCCCACTTCAATCCATACTTTTTTTTTAATAGCATTTATTAAGCGCTATGTGCAAAGCAGTGTTCTAAGCACTGGGGAAGTTACAAGGTGATCAGGTTGTTCCACGGGGGGCTCACAGCCTTAATCCCCATTTTACAGATGAGGTAACTGAGGCACAGAGAAGTTAAGTGACTTGCCCAAAGTCACACAGCTGACAAGTGGAGGAGCCAGGATGTGAACCCGTGACCACTGACTCCAAAGCCTGGGCTCTTTCCACTGAGCCACGCTACTTCACACCACTGCCTGGATCGTCTTTGTCCAGAAATGCTCTGGGCATGTTACTCCCCTCCTCAAAAATCTCCAGTGGCTTCCAATCAACCTACGTATCAGACATAAACTCCTCACCCTGGGCTTCAAGGCTCTCCATCACCTCGCCCCCTCCTACCTCACCTCCCTTCTCTCCTTCTACAGCCCAGCCTGCACCCTCCGCTCCTCTGCCGCTAATCTCCTCACCGTGCCTCGTTCTCGCTTGTCCCGCCGTCGACCCCCGGCCCACGTCATCCCCCTGGCCTGGAATGCCCTCCCTCTGCACATCCGCCAAGCTAGCTCTCTTCCTCCCTTCAAGGCCCTACTGAAAGCTCACCTCCTCTAGGAGGCCTTCCCAGACTGAGCCCCCTCCTTCCACTCCCCCTCCTCCCCCTCCCCATTCCCCCGGCCTTACCTCCTTCCCCTCCCCACAGCACCTGCATATATGTATATATGTTTGTACGTATTTATTACTCTATTTTATTTGTACATATTCTACTTATTGTATTTTGTTAATATGTTTTGTTTTGTTCTCTGTCTCCCCCTTCTAGACTGTGAGCCCGCTGTTGGGTAGGGACTATCTCTATATGTTGCCAACTTGTACTTCCCAAGCGCTTAGTACAGTGCTCTGCACACAGTAAGCACTCAATAAATACGATTGAATGAATGAATGAATGTATGTTATACTTTTGGGTTGTACTCTCCCACTTAGTACAGTGCGCTGCACACAGTAAGTACTCAATATGATTGACTCACTGAGTAAAATCCACCCTTTCCTGTCCATCCAAACTGCTACCACGCTGATCCAATCACTTATCCTACTCCACTTAGATTACTGTATCAGACTCCTTACTGACCTCCCTGCCTCCTGTCTCTCCCCACTCCAGTCCATATGATGTAGTGGATAGAGCCCGGGCCTGGCAGTCAGAAGGTCACAGCACCTGTATATATGTATATGTTTGTACGTATTTACTGCTGTATTTATTTATTTATTTTACTTGTGCATATCTATTCTATTTATTTTATTTTGTTAATATGTTTGGTTTTGTTCTCTGTCTCCCCCTTCTAGACTGTGAGCCCACTGTTGGGTAGGGACCATCTCTATATGTTGCCAACTTGTACTTCCCAAGCGCTTAGTACAGTGCTCTGCACACAGTAAGTGCTCAATAAATCGATTGATTGATTGATTGATCGATACAAGGTAATCAGGTTGGTAATTCATGTCCCTTACAGGGCTCATAATCTTGATCCCCATTTTACAGATGAGGCAACTGAGGCACAGAGAAGTTAAGTGACTTGCCCAAGGTCCCCCAGCAGACATGTGGTAGAGCCAGAATTAGAACCCACAACCTATGACTCCCAGGCCGGTGCTCTTTGCATTTCACCTTCCTACCCCTATCATTTTTCTGCACAAACACTCAGGACATGTTTCCTTACTCCTCAAGACCCTCTAGTGCTTGCTCATTTACCTCCGCATCAAGCAAAAACTCCTCACCATCCACTATAAAGCACTGAATCACCTTGCCCCTCACGTACCTCACTTTGCTATTCTCCTACTTCAATCTCACTCCTATAACACCAACCTGCTCACTGCACCTTGATCTTGTCTATCACAGCTGACCTCTCACCCATGGTCCTGCCGGAGAAATAGGGGGAGAACCAAAAGAGGACAGTGTCAGCCAAGCTGAGATTGAATAATGTTTCCAAGAGTGGTCCACAGCGTCAAAGGTAGCTGAGAGGTCGAGGAGAATTAGGATGGAGTAGAGGCTGTTGGAGGCCAAGGAGATCATTGGTGACCTTTGAAAGGGCTGTTTCTGTGGAGTGAAGGAGTCAGAAGCCAGATTGAAGGGGGTCAAGGAGAGAATCGGAGGAGAGGAATTTGAGATGGTGGGTGTAGTTTGGAGAGGAATGGTAGGAGGGAGATGGGGCGATAAATGGCAGGAGTCATGGGTCAAGGGAGAGTTTTTAGGTAAGGGGAGACATGGGCATGGTTGAAAGCAGTGGGGAAGAAGTCATTGGAGAGCGAACAGTTGAAGATAGCAGTTAGGGAGGGAAAGGAGAGCGAGCCGAATAATTATGGAATTTGTTTAGCACTATTTCAAACACTGCTCTAAGCGCTGGGGTAGATAATTAAATCAAATGATTGATCTCCCCGTGACCCAGCACAGACTATCCAACACCCCTGACTCTCCCCTCTCCAACCTTAAGCGCTCAATAAATACGATTGAATGAATGAATGATTCACCCCCAGTGACCCAATACAGACCAACACCCCGACCCTTCCCTCTTCATCCTTGATTCACCCCCAGCGACCCAATACAGACCATCCAACACCCCTGACTCTCCCCTCTCCATCCTTGATTCTCCCACAGTGACCCAGCAAGGACCACCCAACACTCCTGACTCTCCCCAGTGCCCCAATACAGATGCCAGTCTTGGGGGTGGTGTCTGTCTGCCCCCTCTAGACCTGCTGGGAATGTTCCCCATGGGAACCGATTTCCTCAGTCTTCCCCATGTTTTGTTTTGTTCTCTGTCTCCCCCTTTTGGACTGTGAGCCCACTGTTGGGTAGGGACTGTCTCTATATGTTGCCAACTTGTACTTCCCAAGCGCTTAGTACAGTGCTCTGCACACAGTAAGCGCTCAATAAATACAATTGATGATGATGATGATTGGCCTTGCCCTATCCGTCAGCCTTCATCAGCTGAAATGACCAGGTCTTGCCCCTTTCAGCCTGTTCCAGGTGGACACTGCCCCACACCCCAGCTAACCAATCTGGTTGCCATGTTCTATCCCATCTCCTGCTCACCAACCCAGCTGTCCTGAGTGCAGTCAATGGGGAGACATGGGGGGCAAGGGCTGAGTCAAGCCCAGAGACTCCCCCACTCATGGCCACACACTGGATCCCAGTTTCCCATGGAAAAAAATTATGGTACTTGTTAAGCGCTTCCTATGCGCCAAGCACTGTTCTAAGCGCTGGGGTAGGTACAACTTAAGCAGGTTGGACGCAGTCCCTGTCCCACATTGGGCTCACACTCAATCCCCATTTTACAGATGAGATAAATAAGGCTCAGAGAAGTGAAGTGACTTGTCCAAGGTCACACAGCAGATGTGGTGGACCCAAGATTAGAACCCAGGTCCTGCTGACTCCCACACGTCCTATATCTACTAAGCTCTGTCGGGGTCAACCCTGCTTGTCCCTCGCCCCCAACAGCCTCTCACGGGTACAAAACAAGTGGTTCAACTTTATTCCAAATAGTAGAAAATGGCCCCAGGTGGCGAGAAGAGCGGCGAGAGGTGGGGCATGGGGCATGGGGGCGGATGCAGGAACAGCAGCATCGTTCACAGTGTCACGGCATGGGTAGACCCCCTTGGCACAGCCTACAGCTCATCTCTCTTCTTCCCCAGCTTTTCGTGGTCCCGCTCTCGTAGGGAGCGAATAAAAGCAGCAAAGTCGGACTCCTGGGAGACGTGGCGGGGGGCAGAAGGAGACACACAGTGATGAGGAGAGGCAGGCAGAGACATAGATGAACAGAGATTCAGATGGGAAATCAGAGAAAGAGGTGGGGGACAAATGGAGAGACAGACATAGACAGATAAAAGACAGGAAGATGGAGATGGGCAGAGGGAGATGGAGAGAGGCAGGGACGATGAGGTAGGGAGAGGGAAGAATGGGTGGTCAGCTGGGGACCAGGATTTCATCCGCGAACCCACCTTCCCAGTCACCTGAGGCTCTCACACTGCACTCACATCAGGGCTGACCAGGCAGTGAGCTGGAGGAACTGGGCACAGCTCCAGGAGACAGACACCCCTCGATGTCCAACACACACAAGCCCCCCACCTCTGGCCTGAGCTGCCAGCTTGCTAGGGGGTGGCCAGCTCACGCCGTATCCCTCAAACTCACCTCCTACCCCGGTCCGGAATACTCCCGCCTGCCCCTGCCCCCCACCACTTACCACCCGCTCTCCATTGTACTTCTCAGCAAACTTCCCATAGTTGTAGTAGTTGAAGGTGGGGTAGCCATCCACCCCCTCCTGCTTGCACAGATCCTGGTTCTGCTCTTTGGCACAGTCGACCGCAGCATAGGCGATCTGGGATGGGGCAGGCACTGAGATCAGGGATCACTAGAGGCCCCACTCCCTGCCCTGGGTCCAGAGTGGGAGGGGACCCTAAGGGGCTGCCACGTCACCCACCCCGGGGTCTTTGTCCCCACCACCCACTCCCTCCTGCCGCCAGCCCAGTCACACCGCCACTGTTGTGGTGGGGGGCTGCCCTGGGCCGGGGGGCAGACAGAGAGCCGTCGCCTGGGGACGAGAGGGCAAGACCGGCCCAGGGTGGCACTGAGGACGGGACTCTGGTCCCTGCATCGGATAGTTCAGTGGCGAACGTGTGGCCCCTAGAGGGGGGTGGGGTGGGGAGCCAGGGAGTCAGGCTACCTTCCGATCATCCTTGAAGAGGTCAGCAGCAGCGGTGAAGTGAGGGATGGCGCTCTTGCAGTGAGGGCACCCTACCGGGAAGGAGGAAACAAGGGGACGCTGAGGATGCTCTCGGTCCAGCTGGGTGGGGAAGACCAAGCAACGCCCCATGTCTCTGTGCCCACCCAGTGCCGGCGGACCATGGGGGGCCACCCCAGAATGGCCCCCATCTACCCAGGCCCAACTCCCCTAACAGGGGGGCAGGCAGCTGGACCCTCTGGACTGTAAAATCTTTGTGGACAGCGAACGTAACTACCAACTCTGTTATATTATCCTTTCCCAAGCTCTCAGTACAGTGCTCTGCACACAGTAAGTGCTCAGTAAATCTAATCCCAGATCTGCCACTTGTCTGCTGTGTAACCTTCGGCAAGTCACTTAGCCTCTCTGGGCCTCAGTTGCCTCATCTATAAAATGGGGATTAAAACTGTAAGCTCATGTGGGACATGGCCTGTGTCCAACTTGATTGGCTTGAATCTACCCCAGTGCTTCTTACAGTGCCTGGAACACGATAAGCACTTAAGGAATACCACTCAAAATTAATATTATAAGTATAACGAATAGGGAAGCGGCATGGCCTAATGGATAGAGCACGGGGCTGTAAATCAGAAGGACCTGGGTTCTAATCCCGGCTCTGCCACTTGTCTGCTGTGACCATGGATAAGTCCCTTCACTTTTCTGTGCCTCGGTTACCTCATCTGTAAAACGGGGATTAAAACTGAGCTCCGTGTGGCACATGGACTGTATCCATCCTGGTTAATTTGTACCTACCCCAGCGGTTAATACAGTGCCTGGCACAAAGTAAGCGCTTAATAATAATAATAATTCTGGTATTTGTTAAGCACTTACGATGTGCCAGGCACTGTGCTAAGCGCTGGAGTGGATAAAAGCAAATTGGGTTGGACACAATCCCCGTCCCACCTGGGGCTCACAGTCTCAACTGCCATTTTACAGATGAGGTAACCGAGGCCCAGAGAAGTGAAGCGACTTGTCCAAGACAAGTTGCAGAGCCTGGATTAGAAACCATGATCTTTTGACTCCCAGGCCTGGGATCTACCCACTATGCCATGCTGCTTCCATTAAAAAAAAAAGGCAGGGAGGGAGAGTGGGAATCGATTAAGGTGCCCCTGGTCATCCCGTCCCTCCCCTGTCTCCAACCCGGCACGCACAGGGCGCGTAGAACATGACCAGCGCGTGCTTCCGCTTCTTCAGCGACTCGCGGAAGTCCGTGCCCGCCAGGTGGACGACGCTGCCTGGGTTCTCCTCCCAGGTGGGCTCCGGTGGTGGCGGGGCCTCGGGGCTGTGGAGGAGGACCACCACAATGGCCAATGTCAGGGGTTGCCTGTGCATGCACAACAACACCCACCCCCCCACCACAGCCACCCCACCCCCATGTCCCAGACAAGGCCCCGGCCACCTTCGCAGACAGGCCACTGGCAAAGTACTGTTCTGGGGCCCCAGGTAGTACCCCCAACCCTGGGTTCCTAGGCAACGGACGCCCCCTTGCCCCGGGCCCCTAACCCAAATCGGTCCATGGGCCCCTGGCGAGGAGACGGGCAGCGGCAGTTGGGCTGACCCTCGGCAGGCGGTAAATGAGCCCCCTCAGCCTCGAGAGGGTCGGCAACGGCCACCGGCCAATCGGAGCCGGGCTCAGGACCCAGGTTGGGCCAATAGGGAGCACTGGGCTGGGGCAGTTGAAGCGGCGGCACAGAGACCGGGGTGGTGGTGGACAAATCGGGCTCCGGCCAATCAGAACCAGGATCAGGCTGGACCAATGTGGGGCTCTGGGCTGGGGCAGTTGAAGGGGTGACCCAGAGGCAGGGGGAAATCGGACTGGACCAATAGGGAAAGCTGGTCTGGAGCAGGTGAAGAGGTGGCAGAGATAGAGGGAAATAAAGCTCTGGCCAATCAGGGTCAGGATCAGGCTGGACCAAGAGGGCTGCTGATCTGGGGCAGATAAAGAAGTGGCCCAGTGATGGGGGTATCCACCAGACTTAGGCCAATCAGAGCCAGGATCCGGCTGGATCAATAGGGGGTGCTGGGCAGGGGCAGGTAAAGAAGCGGCCCAGAGACGGGGGTATCCATCAGGCTCCGACCAATCAGAGCCGGGATCAGGCAATGCCCGCTCCAGGCCACAGAGCCACAGCCGTCCCAGGGGCGGTGACGGTTATCTGTCTCCCCCTTTCTAGACTGTGAGCCCGTTGTTGAGTAGGGATTGTCTCTGTTGCTGAATTGTACTCTCCAAGCACTGAGTACAGTGCTCTGCACACAGTAAGTGTTCAATAAATATGATTGAATGAATGAATGAATGGCCAGGGAGGCCCAATGACTCGCAGGCCCCCCGCAGCGTACTTGCGCAGCCAGTCCATGATCTTCTTCTTGGTGCGCAGGTGTGGCAGCGTGAACCGCTCCTCGCCGTTCTCAAAGTACTTCACCGTGGGGAAGCCGGACACATGGAAACGCTCGGAAACAGCCTTGTTGACGGTGGCATCGACAGCCGCCAGGACACCTGGGCTCTGGACAGGGGGACACTGGCTCCAGTCCTGCCCCAACCCACACTAGACCCCTGGCCAGGGGACACTGGTTCTGGTCCCGCTCACTGCCCTCACAAGACCCCTGAACCATGGATGGGGGTCACGGGCTCCAGTCCCGCCCCCCGCACCCACACAAGATCCCTGGGCTCTGGACAGAGGACACCAGCTCCAGTCCCACCCCCATCACACAAAACCCCTGGACCCTGGATGGGGAACGCCGGTTCTGAACCTGTCCACTAATAATAATAACAACGATTATGGTATTTGTTAAGTGCTTACTATGTGCCAAACAATGTTCTAAGCACTGGGGTAGATACAAGGCAAACAGGTTGGACACAGTCCCTGTCCCACATTGAGCTCATAGTCTCAATCCCCATTTCACAGATGAGGAAACTGAAGCACAGAGAAGTGACTTGCCCAAGGTCACACAGCTGACAGGTGCGGAGCTGGGATTAGAACCCATGACATTTGACTCCCAAGCCCTCGCTCTTGCCACTAGGTCATGCTGCTTCTCTACCCACACCCACCACCCAAACAAGACCCCTGGAAAGGGGACACCAACTCCAGTCCCCCCTATCCCCCCACCCACACAAGACCTTTGGCCAGGGGACATAGGCTCCAGCCCTGCCCCCTGCCCACATAAGCCCCCTGAGCCCTGGATGGACGACATAGGCTCCAGCCCCACAGTGCCCCAAAGGGGTCAGCGCCTCGGGGCCTGGAGTCCCAGCCTGGTGCTGGCCCTGCACAGGCAAGACGCTGAGGCCCATAGTAGGACAATAGAGGCACAGGGCCCACAGGAGGGCGGGCAGGTGGGGAGGGCCCAGCTCACCTCCCCCTGGGCATGGAGCTCTTCTGCTGCTTTCTCAAACTCTGGCTTCATCTTCTTGCAGTGCCCGCACCCTGCAGAAGAGAAAGCCCAGGCTGGATTCCCAGGGTGGCCCCGAAGCTGGCCCCTGGTGCCCCTCCTCCCAGTCCCCGCCACTCCCTGGCCAGCGAGTTCTAGCTCGCCAAACCAATGGAGGCTTTGAGAGACCGCGGTTAGACATGCGCCCGGGGGCCAGCTCCCCCACCCCTTGGCTAGGGACAGCAGGCCCAGGGGCAGGGGGAAGGCTCTATTGACCCTTGGGATCCATAGCAGCTGGAGGGGGAGGGGCCCCTGGTCTCCACCTTGGCTCCCAAGGTTCCTCCTTGAGAGAGGACAAACACGAGAGACTGGAAAGAGACAGACGGGGAAGACTGAGCTGGAGACGACCAGAGACAGAGAGGGCAGTGGAGGGTGGTGGAACTGGCTCACTTGCAGGGGAAGCTGGAGCCCAGGCAATGTGAAGGGCAAGACTCTGCCAGCTCCCTCCAAGGGCCACTGACTGGTGTACCAATCCACCCCAGTGAGGGGAACTCTACTCCCTCTGCTCACCCAGATGCCTCCAACTGCCGCTTTGGAGCTGGGGGACCCCAACCCACCATTCAGAGTCCCCTGCCAGCCTTGCTTCTGGTTACTGGCAAAGAGTTGCCAAGCTGCCATAATAATAATAATAATTGTGATATTTGTTAAGCAGGTACTATGTGCCAGGGCCTGGGGTGGGTATAAGCAAATTGGGTTGGACAAAGTCCTTGTCCCACGTCGGGCTCACAGTCTCAAGCCCCATTAAGTTGGTCAGAGAGTTCCATGACTGCCCTCCTGGACATAAACTCTAAAGCCCTCAATCATCTTGCCCCTTCCTACCCTACCACTCTGATTTCCTAATAACAACTGTGGTATTTATTAAGCGTGTACTGTGTACTAAGCACTGGGGTGGACACAGTTCCTGTCTCACGTGGGGCTCGCAGTCTCAATCTCCGTTTTACAGATGAGGGAACTGAGGCACAGAGAAGTGAAGTGACTTGCCCAAGGTCCTTCAGCAGGCAAGTGGCAGAGCTGGGAATAGAACCCATGACCTTCTTAATCCCAGGCCTGTACTCTTTCCACTACACCATGCTGCTTCCTACTACAGAGAAGCAGCATGGCTCGGTGGAAAGAGCTCGGGCTTTGGAGTCAGAGGTCATGGGTTCAAATTCTGGCTCCGCCAATTGTCAGCTGTGTGACTTTGGGCAAGTCACTTAACTTCTCTGTGCCTCAGTTCCCTCATCTGGAAAATGGGGATTAAGACTGTGAGCCCCACGTAGGACGACCTGATTACCTTGTATCCCCCAAGCACTTAGAACAGTGCTTTGCACATAGTAAGCACTTAATAAATGTCGTTATTATTATTATTATTACAACCCAGCCCGCTCATGCCTTCCTCTAATACCAATCTACTCACCGCACCTCCATCTCATCTACCCTGCCACTGACCCCTTATCCATGCGATGCCTCTACTCTGGAATGCCCTCCCTCTTCATAGCCTAACAGACTACCACTCTCCTCTCTTCAAAGCCTTCCTAAAATCCCATCTCCTCCATGAGGCCTCCCCCAACTAAGCCCTTACCTCCTCTTCTCCCACTCCTTTCTGCATCTTTTTTTTAATGCTTAACAAATACCATTAAAAAAAAAGATGCAGAAAGGAGTTGATAAATTAGACACAATCCATGCCCCACATGGGGCTCACAGTCTTCATCCCTATTTCCCAGATGAGATCACTGAGATCCAGAGAAGTGAAGTGACTTGCCCAAAGTCACACAGCAGATAAGTGACAGAGCTGGGAATAGAACTCAGGTCCTTCTGACTCCCAAGCCTGTGCTCTAGCCACAAGGCAACACTGCTTCTCCCACGTGTGCACTGCTTCTGCTTCGAACTTGCACTTGGATATTTACACCCTTTATTCACCCCACCCTCAGTCCCACAGCACTTATAATAATAATAATTATTATTATAGCATTTAAGTGCTTACTATGTGCCAGGCACTGTACTAAGCCCTGGGGTGGATACAAGCAAATTGGATTGGACACAGTCCCTGTACCATGTGGGGCTCACAGTCTCAATCCCCATTTTACAGATGAGGAAACTGAGGCCCAGAGAAGTGTGTACGTATCTGTAATTTATTTAAACATCTGTTTCCCCCATGCACTGTAAGCTCCTTGTGGACAGGGAATAGGTCTACCAACTCTGTTGAAGTATACTCTCCCAAGCGCTTAGTACAGTGCTCTGCACACAGTAAGCACTCAATAAATACGATCAATTGAGGACACTGGAGCTCTAAACTCCTGAGCTGCTTCCACCTCCCAGACCCCTGATCGGCCCCACAGATAAGTTAGTGGGATAGAGCTGCGTCTGTTATATTGTTGTGCTGTCCTCTCTCAGTCGCTTAGTACAGTACCCTGCACATTGTAAGCGCTCAATAAGTACAAATGTTTGATTGAGGCTCCTCTCCAGGTCTCTGGGCCCAGGCTTCTGCCTGCCTGCCCAGATAGTTTGGGGAAAAGACTCCTTGGAGGCAGCGGGTGGGACGTGATGATCTCTTTGAGCTGAAGGGGCAGACCCCACGTCTAATTGCCACGTGCACATTCTCTCCCAGCACTTATTGCTCTGCACACAGTAAGTTCTTAATTAATTCTGTTACTACTCCTGGGGGGCAATTGCTGGCCTGCAATCAATGGCAGGGAGAAGGGGTGTGGATAATGCAAACAGAAGAGGGGGTTTGATTTCACGTCAGTCTTCCCCTGTACACTAAGCTCCTCATAGGCAGGGATCACGCCTACCAACTCTGCTGTACTGTACTCTCCCAAGCGCTTAGTCCACTGCTCTGCACATGGTAAGTGCTCAGTAAATACCACTGATGTTGACAATGATGATTGCCTGGGTTGGGGGGAGCCAGAGACGGAGAGAGTGTGGGGTCCATGGCATTGACATTCACATTAATTCAATCGTATTTATTGAACTCTTACGGTCTCCCCCTCTAGACTGTGAGCTCATTATGGGCAGGGAATAATAATAATAATAATGATAATGGCATTTGTTAAGCGCTTACTATGAGCACAGAACTGTTCTAAGCGCTGGACTGTTCTAATAATGGTATTTGTTAAGCCCTTACTATGTGCCAGGCACTGTACTAAGCGCTGGAATGGATAGAAGCAAATCAGGTTGGACACAGTCCCTTTGTCCCACGTGGGGCTCACAGTCTCAATCCCCATTTTACAGATGAGGTAACAAGCACAGAGAAGTTAAGTGTCTTGCCCAAGGTCTCACAGCAGAAAAATGGCAGGGCCGGGTTTAGAACTCATGACCTTCTGACTCCCAGGCCCGTGTTCTATCCACCAGGCTATACTGCTTCTCTAATATGTCTGCTAATTCTGTTGTACTGTAGTCAGTCAGTCAATTGTATTTATTGAGTGCTTACTGTGTGCAGGTCACTGTACTAGTGCTTGGGAGAGTATAACAAAGTAACAGACACATTCCCTGTACTCTCCCAAGCACTTACTGCAGTGTTCTGCACTTAGAAAATACTCAATAAATACCATTGTTTGATAGAGAATGAGAGCTTAAAGCTGGGGAGAAGAAAAATCAGGAACGGACTGACCAGAGTGCCCGTTCAAGTGCAAATAACTGAGAGGTGACCACCCCCACATGGAGAGAAAACAAGCATGAGAGAGAGGGTGTGAAGCCCATGGGCTCCCAGGCTGGCCAAGACCAGGCCCGAGCCAATAATAATAATAATGATCGTATTTGTTAAGCGCTTATTATATGCCAATCACTGTTCTAAGTGCTGGGGAGATAATCAGGTTGTCCCACATGGGCTCACGGTCTTAATCCTCATTTTACAGATGAGGTAACTGAGGCCCAGAGAAGTGAATTGCCCAAAGTCACACAGCTGACAAGTGGCGGAGCTGGGATTAGAACCCATGACCTCTGACTCCCAAGCCCGTGCTCTTTCCACTGAGCCATGCTGCTTCTCTACAATAATGATGGTATTTGTTAAGCACTTACTACGTGCCAGGCACTGTTCTAAGTGCTGGGCTAGATACAAGATAATCGGGTTGGACACAGTCCCTGTTCCACACAGGGCTCACAGTCACAATCCCCATTTTACAGATGAGGGAACTGAGGCCTAGAGAAGTGACTTACTAAAGGTCACACAGCAAACAAGTAGCACCTGTCTACTTGTTTTGTTGTCTGTCTCCACCTTCTAGACCGTGAGCTCGTTGTTGGGTAGGGACCGTCTCCATATGTTGCTGATTTATACTTCCCAAGCGCTTAGTACAGTGCTCTGCACACAGTAAACGCTCAATAAATACGACTGAATGTATATTACCTGTATATATGTATATATGTTTGTACATATTTATTACTCTATTTATTTATTTATTTATTTATTGTACTTGTACATATCTATCCTATTTATTTTATTTTGTTAGTATGTTTGGTTTTGTTCTCTGTCTCCCCCTTTTAGACTGTGAGCCCACTGTTGGGTAGGGACTGTCTCTATTATGTTGCCAATTTGTACTTCCCAAGCGCTTAGTACAGTGCTCTGCACATAGTACGCGCTCAATAAATACGATTGATGATGATGATGATGACGATGAAGTAGCAGAGCCAGGATTAAAACCTATGACCTTCTGACTCCCAGGGCTGTGTTCTATCCACTAGGCCATGCTGCTTCCAACGAGCCCCAGTGCCACAGCTCCCAAGAAGCAGCATGGCTTAGTGGCAAGAGCAAGGCTTCGGGGGCAGATAACATGGGTTCTAATCTCGGTTCCGCCACTTGGCAGCTATGTGATTTGGGCAAGTCACTTCACATTTTTGGGCCTCAGTTCCCTCATCTGTAACATGGGGATTAAGACCACGAGCCCCACGTGGAACAACCTAATTACCCTGCATCTACCCCAGTGTTTAGAATACTGCTTGGCACATAGTAAGTGTTGAACAAATACCATCATTATCTAACTTGCTGGGTCGAGGCAGACAGCTCACTGGGACACAGGCACAGAGCGAGCACTGCTGAGCGAGCACCCAGCATCAATTCGTGCCTTCTCTTTAGCTTAAGAATGAGGCCGGCTTGAACCATCCACAGAGGCCCTGTGGGCAGGAGAGGGGAATTCCCGAGGTAGCTTGACCCATTCCTGAACACGTCCTAGCGACATGCCATCCAGGCCTGGACGCACCAGTCCTGCCCAGAGCCCCGGAGCTGTCCTCAACAGGAAGGCAGCCCCTTGCTGCCAGGGACTCCAGCCAAGATGCTTGTGCAGGCTGTGAGTGGGTGCTGGGGTCTCAGCTGGGCATGGGGGCCCAGCCACCCAGACACAGCAGCCTGGGCCAACCCAGGGGGCTGCTGGGAGGATGTGTCTGGCTGCCCAGGATGGGAGGCTGGCTGGGGGGCTAATGGGCTGGCAGGAAAAGCCCACCTAGGGCCCAGGGCGCCTGCCCTGGAGGGGGAATGGTGCAGGCAAGGCAGGGGAGTGACCATCCACGAGCTGATTCATTCATTCAATCTTATTTACTGAATGCATGCTGTGTGCAGAGCACTGTACTAAGCGCTTGGGAGAGTATAATAGCACAATAAACTTACATTTTCCCTGCCCACAATGAGCTCACAATCTAGAGGGGGATACAGACCTTAATATACATAAATAAGGAAATGAATTACAGCTATAATTTATTTACTGAGCTCAGACAGTGGCTGGGAAGACTAAACCAGCCCAGGGGTGCTGGGCCATCAAGTGAACAGTAAAGACCAGAGGGTGGGAGGGGTGAGGGTGTGTGTGTGGCTCTCTCACACACACACACACACACACACACACACACACACACACATGCCCCGCCCCCACTCCCCACAAGGGTGGGCACCATCGGGAGGGTGGCACCACAGCCCAGGTAGACTGAGCCCCCTCCTTCATCTCCCCCTCCCCCTCTCCCCCGCCCTACCTCCTTCCTCTCCCCACAGCACCTGTATATATATTCGTACAGATTTATTTCTCTATTAATTTTACTTGTACATATTTACTATTCTATTTACTTCATTTTGTTAATATTTTTTTGTGTTGTCTGTCTCCCCCTTCTAGACTGTGGGCCCACTGTTGGGTAGGGACCGTTTCTATATGTTGCCAACTTGTACTTCCCAAGCGCTTGGTACAGTGCTCTGCACATTGTAAGCGTTCAATAAACACGACTGAATGAATGAATGGAATCCCACAGACATGGGGACAGGCCAGACACTTGTCACCTGCCTATACTTCACGCTGCTGCCCGGATCATATTTGCGCAGAAACGCTCTGGGCATATTACTCCCCTCCTCAAAAATCTCCAGTGGTTACCAATCAACCTACGCATCAGGCAAAAACTCCTCACTCTCGGCTTCAAGGCTCTCCATCACCTCGCCCCCTCCTACCTCACCTCCCTTCTTTCCTTCTACAGCCCAGCCCGCACCCTCCGCTCCTCGGCTGCTAAGCTCCTCACTGTGCCTCGTTCTCACCTGTTCCGCCGTTAACCCCCGGCCCACATCATCCCCCTGGCCTGGAATGCCCTCCCCTCCGCACATCTGCCAAGCTCTCTTCCTCCCTTCAAAGCCCTACTGAGAGCTCATCTCCTCCAGGAGGCCTTCCCAGACTGAGCTCCCTCCTTCCTCTCCCCCTCCTCCCCCACCCCATCCCCCCCGCCTTACCTCCTTCCCCTCCCCACAGCACCTATATATATGCATATATGTATATATGTTTGTACATATTTAGTACTCTATTTTACCTGTACATATTTATTCTATTTATTTTGCTAATATGTTTTGTTGTCTGTCTCACCCTTTTAGACTGTGAACCTGCTGTTGGGTAGGGACCGTATCTATATGTTGCCAACCTGTACTTCCCAAGCGCTTAGTACAGTACTCTGCACACAGTAAGCGCTCAATAAATATGATTGAATGAAATGAAAAATACTCTTATACTGTACTCTCCCAAGCACTTGGTACAGGGCTTTGCACACAGTAAGCGCTCAATAAATATGATTGAATGAATGAACCTGCCACCCTTGGGATCGACGCCCCCAACTCCGGTCCAAATATCCAGCTAAAGAGGCTTGAAGACCCTAACTGGCATGGGGAAGGCGGGCAGCAAGTGGTGACTAGGATATCAGGAGCTGGAAGCCAGCAGCAGTGGCCACGGGGGAGGTTTTAGAGAAGCAGTGTGGCCTGGTGGATAGAATACAGGCCTGGGATTGTTCTGACAATTTTGACACCTGTCTACATGTTTTGTTTTGTTATCGGTCTCCCCCTTCTGGACTGTGAGCCTGTTGATGGGTAGGGACCGTCTTTATATGTTGCCAACTTGTACTTTCCAAGTTCTTAGTACAGTGCTCGGCACACAGTAAGCGCTCAATAAATATGATTGAATGAATGAATGAATGGGAATCAGATGAGTAAATGGTAGCCTTGCATGTCTAACTAGCCAAGCAAAAGAGGTCACCAAAAGGAAAAGACTGACCTTCTCCAGAGGGAAGACTGACCGGAGAGAAAAGAATGGGAAAGACTACAAAGAGCAGGCCAGGTGCAAACAGGAAACGAGGTGGGCAAAGACAATTTGAAGAGTCAGAGGACCTAAGTTCTAATCCCAGTTCTGCCAATTGCCTGCTTTGTGACCCTGGGCAAGTCACTTAACTTCTCTGTGCCTCAGTTTCCTCAAGTATAAAATGGGGATTACATACCTATTTTCCCTCCTACTTAGACTGAATGGGGATTGAGACTGGAAGCCCTACATGGGACAGTGACTGTGTCCAACTCAATTTACCTTGTATCTACCCCAGTGCTTAGAACAGTGCCTGGCACACAGTAAGCACTTAACAAATACCAAGTTATTAATATTATTATTTACAGTGCCTGGCACATAGTAAGTACTTAACAAATGCCACAATTACTATTATTATTATTAGGTTTTCCTTCTCCTCTCCAGGACCAGCGCCACAACTGGTCCGGGGGTGTGTGTGGTGGGCTGGGACAGGGACTGTGTCCAGCCTAATTAACTAGTATCTACCCCAGCGCTTAGAACAGTGTTTGGCAAAAATTAAGCCCTTTACAAATGCCCCCCGCCAAAAAAAGAGGACCTGGCCAAGCATCCAAAGATACCTCATGTCAGTCAGAAGCCGGCTAGGGAGGCAGTGAGGCCAGGCAATTGTGGGGTGGAAAGAAGATGATGGAGTGAATTCTCTAGCTGGGTTTTCACTAAGGAAGACATCTGGAAAGTCAGTATTGTTCAGAGCAGAAAACTCAGAGAAACCAAGTCAAATGGTGTGGAGGACCAAGATGGTTCAGACCAAACTGGTAGAAGAAAACAGGGAGGCAGTGAGGCCTAGCAGAAAGTGTCCAGGAACGGGGAGTTGGGAGAATCAGGTCTACCATAGGGCAGCTGTGTGACCTCAGGCAAGTTGCCTAACCTCTCGGGGCCTTAGTATCCTTTTTGCTACAATGGGGTGAAGATCCCTGGTGCTCCCTCTTTCTTGAACTGTGAAGCCCCAGAGGACACAGGGCCTGATGATCCTGAATGGACCTCAGGGCTTGCCCACTAAAAAGGCCGAGTAAATGCCAGAAATGAATGGTTTTTCATCCTGCTGTGGGTGGCTTTCACTCGAGAAACAGATTTTCTTCCTCACCCAGCCAGAAACCACATTGTGGAGGAACTGGGGAGGAGGTCAGGGAGTCAGGAGGTAAGAGGGGGATCGGGCTTTGGGAGGGAGGGCACAGGGGCGACTGGGGAGACCAGGGAGGGGAAAGAAGGGATCTGGGAAGAGAGGGGGTGGGGGATCAAGGGGAGGGGACTCACAAGGTGCGTGGAACATGACGAGGACAGATGGGTGGTCCCTCAGGAACTGGTCGAAATCCTGGTCGGTCAGGTGGTGGACGGCACTGTCTTCTTCTGCCCACGGGGTCTCAGGGACTGGGGGTTGGGGCGGCTGGGGGCTGGGGGATACAAGGGGCAGGGCTTGGGGAGGGGAGGCTTGACCTGGAGCTGGTCGGGAGCGGATGGCCCTTGAGACTGGGACAGAGGAATGGGTCAGCACTGGGGAGATGGGAACAGGCGAAGGCAGGAGGGAGGGAGATGAGAGAAGAAGGGGCCCGGGGAGAGAGGGGACGGGGGAAGAGGGGGATGGAAAGTAGGGTGGGAGGAGAGGGGGGCGGGGGAGACAGGGATGGGGGCAGATGGGGACAGGGACACTGGGAACAGAATCCTGGGCCTGGAGGCACAGACCCCCTGAATCCTTCTGCCTTGCTGCTGGTTGGCCCCAGGGCCCTAGTCTGGGAAACAGGCCTGAGGAGTGGGGAGGGGCTACACCCCCCAGCGCCCCCTGCAAGCCAAGGAGCCCCCAGACTTCAGCACCAACACTCACTTGCGCATCCAGTCCACGATGTCCTTGGCTGTGGCTCCGAAGTTCTCGAAATGAAGCAGGAACCGCCCTTTCCTGCAAGCAATGCCACAAAGTCAGGGCCAGGGCCAAGGGGAGCAGAGGACAGAGGGGGCCAGAGAGGGCCAGAGGGGGCTGGAAGGGGACAGAGGGGGAGAAAGAGGGAGGGGGGAGGGTGGAAGAGGGGGAAGGAAAAGTGCAGAGGGCTTGCTTCTGGCTTAAAGGCACTCAATAAGCTCTTCCTCACCTTCAACTTTTTACTCTCCAATGGCTTCCTCCTCACTGCTTTCAAACATGCTCATGTCTCCCCATCCTAAAAAAACCCTCCATTGAGCCCATGGCTCCCTCCAGATATCACCCCATCTCCCTCCTACCATTCCTTGCTTGTGTCCACCCCAGTGCTTAGTACAGTGCCTGGCACATAGTAAGTACTTAACAAATACCATAATTATTATTATTTCTCTCCGAACTTGAGTGAATCATTCACACCCACTGCCTTCACTTCCTCTCTTCCAAATTCTCTCCTCGAGCCCCTCCAATCTGGCTTCCAGCCTTTTCATTCCACCGAAACTGCCCTAACATCACCAATGATCCCCTTTTGGCCAAATCCAACAGGCTCTACTCCGCCTAAATCCTTCTCAACTTCTCACCTGCCTTTGACCCTGTGGACCACCCCTTCTCCTGGAAACACTATCCAACCCTGGCTTCACCGACACTGTCCTCTTGTGGTTCTCCTCCTATTCCTCTGGCTGCTCCTTCTCAGTCTCTTTCACGAGCTCCTCCTCTACCTACCACCCCCTAACTGTGGGAGTCCCTCAAGGCTTGGTTTTGGGTCCCCTTCTATTCTCCATCGACATCCACTCACTTGGAGAACTCATTCGCTCCCAAGGCCTCAACTCCCATCTCCAAGCTGATGATTTCCAAATCTCCATCTCCAGCCCCAATCTCTCTCCTCCTCTGAAGTCTCACATATCCTCCTGCCTTCAGGTCATCTCTACTTGGATGTCTTGCCGACACCTCAATCTCAACATCTCAACATGTCTAAAACTGAACCCCACGTCAACCCTTTGACATCTCTATCAATCAATGGTATTTATGGGGCACTTGCACCATGTAGAGCACTGTACTAAGTGCTCTAGACTGTGAGCCCACTGTTGGGTAGGGACCGTCTCTATATGTGGCCAACTTGTACTTCCCAAGCGCTTAGTACAGTGCTCTGCACACAGTAAGTGCTCAATAAATATGATTGATTGATTGATACTAAGTACTTGGAAGAGTACAACAGAGTTGGAAGACACTTTCCCTGCCCACGATGAGCTCAAAGTCTACAGGAGATAGACATTAATATAAATAAATTAGGGATATGTATTAAGTGCTGTGGGGTTGAGGGTTGGGTGAATATAAAGTGCTTATCTCTATGCCTATCTCACAAGCCCGTAACCTTGGCACTGGCCTCAACTCATCTCTCTCATTCCACCCACGTATTCGATCTGACACCAAATCTAAGTTCTTCCTTCACATCATCACTAAAGTCCACCCTTCACTCTCCATCCAAACTGCTTCCATGTTAATCCAAGCACTTACCCTATTCCACCTTGATTATTGTATCCGCCTCCTTGCTGACCTCCCTGTCTCCTGTTTCTCCCTGCTCCAGTCCAGAACATTTTTCTAAAAAAAATTCAGTCCACGTCTTCCCACTCCTCGAGAACTTCAAACGGCTGCTGATAAACCTCTGCATCAAACAAAAACTTCTCACCATCGGCTTTAAAGCCATCAGCTCGCCCCCTCCTACTTCACCTTCCTGATTTCCTACTACTGCCCAGGCTGCATCCTCTGCTCCTCTAATGCCAGCAATTTGTGCCCCGATCTCGTCTATCTGGCTGCCGACCCATTTCCCATATGCTCCCTCTGACCTGTAACTCCCTCCCCGTTCATATATACCAGATCACTGCTCTCCCCACCTTCAACACCTTATTATGGTCACATCTCTACCAAGAGGCCTTCTCCGACAACACTCTTTACCCAACACCCTCTCCCTTCTTGTTGCCTTTGCACTTGAATCTGCACACTTTGAGCACTTGTTCATCTCACCTCCAGTTCCACAGCACTTAGCAGTAATTTAGTTGTATTAATATCTGTCTCCTCTCTATAGACTGTAAGTTCCATGTGGGTAGGTAACACGTCTTCCAACTCTTGTATTTGATTCTCCTAAGCACTGACTATAGCCCTCTCCAAACAGTAAGCAAATTTTGTTGACTGACTAATTGATGTCTGTCTCCCCTTATGGACTGTAAGCTCCTTTTTTTAAAAATTATATTTGTTAAATGCCTGCTATGTGCCAGGCACTGTTTTAAGCGCAGGGGTAGATACAAGCTAATCATGTTGGACACAGTCCCTGTCCTACAGAGGGCTCAAAATCTTAATGCCCATTTTACAGATGAGGTAACAGAGAAGTGAAGTGACTTGGCCAAGGTCATACAGCAGGCAAGTAGCAGAACCGTGATCAGAATCCAGGTCCTCTGGCTCCATCCACTAGGTCACACTGCTCCTTGTGGACAGAGAACGTATCCAGTGCTTAGAACAGTGCTGTGTGCATAGTAAGCGCTTAACAAAAACCAAAATTAGTATTATTATTACCACCCCAAGAGCTAGTACAGTGTTCTGCACATGATAAGTGCTCAATAAATGCCGCCGTTGAATTGATAGATACTTACTGGGATCCCTCTAGACTGTAAACTCATGGGCAAGGAATGAGGCTACCAACTCTACTGCATTGTCTTCTCCCAAGAGCTTAGTGCAGTGCTTTGCATACAGTAAGGGCTCAATAAATGGCACTGATTTACTGATTTGAGGGAGGAGGGCGGAAAGGTGGGGAGGGAGGGAAAGGAGGGGAGGAAGGGTGGTGAGGGTGGGGGCAGCACTGACTCGAAATAGCAGACGGTGGGGTAACCACGCACGTTGAACTCCTCCTTGAGCTGCTCAAACTCGGGCGAGTGGATGTTCATCCCAGCCAGCATCTACAGGGTCCCAGGGTGTCAGGGGGCTGGGGATGACTGGGGACAACTGGGGACGCAGGGGGTGGGGGGCAGCATGGAGACAAGTCCCCCTCCCTTCCCCACTCCAGGCAGATTCAGCACGGTGGATGGGTGGTCAGCTCACACAGACTCAGACAGCTGATGCACAGTGGTCAGGGGTCAGGGGTTGGGGCAGTCGGTGGCCCCATGATACTCACGTAGCCACCCCGGAGTTCTGTTGCAGCCTGCTGGAAGGCCGGCATCATCCTCTTGCACACACCACACCCTGATCAGCGACATGGCAGAGACATACATGTGAGACCATGACCATGTGCCCCCTTCCCCCCCACCCCGCCCCGAGCACATGGGACCGGTAGACATATACATGTAAGGCCATGACCCCTCCCTCTCTCTCCGAGCGC
Source organism: Tachyglossus aculeatus (assembly GCF_015852505.1). NCBI lineage: Eukaryota > Metazoa > Chordata > Mammalia > Monotremata > Tachyglossidae > Tachyglossus > Tachyglossus aculeatus. The sequence continues at coordinate 726,012 of NC_052066.1, read as the reverse complement.
CCAGGCCCCAAACCCTAGGAACTGTGGTTCCCACCTGGAGAAAGAGGCAGGCACACGCACGCGCGCACACACACAATACAGACACACATACGGATGTGTATGTAGACACTCACAGCGGCTGGTCAGGATGTATGTGTTGGGGGAAGAGCTGTGATCAGTGGGATGGGGTGAGGGGTCCCCCAGGAGAGATAAAGGGATTTGGCAGCCTGACCAGAGACAGAGTGAGCAGATATGTGTCTGCTGTTCCCCTCTCAGACTGGCAGCCCCTTGAGGGTAGGGACCTTGTCTCCTCCTCCCTCTGCCCTTCCCCAGTTCCCTGCACTGTGTGATGTGTTGGAGGCGGGGGGTGGGGGGGGAGGTGAATGTGTCCTGTCTTCCCATCAGACTGTCAGCCCCTTGAGGGCATGGACCGTGTCTCCTCCTCCCTCTGTCCTCCCCTAGAGCCCAGCACAGAGTGAGTATGTCTGTTTGTGACCAGTCTCCCCATCAGACTGGCAGCCCTTCAAGGGCCTGTGCCTCCTCCTCCCTTTGTCCTCCCCCAGCGCACAGTACAGACTTTGTGTGTGTGTTTGCTTGTCCTGCATCCCCATTTTTCTAGACTGTAAGCCCAGTGTGGGCAGGGATTGTCTCTCTTTATTGCTGAATTGTACTTTCCAAGCTCTTAGTACAGTGCTCTGCACAAAGTAAGCGCTCAATACAATTGAATTCAACCGAATTAGACTGATAGCCTCCCAAGGGCAGGGATGGTATCTCCTCCTTGTCCCTCCCCCAGTACCAAGCACAGTATACGTATGTCAGTGTGTGTGTCTCCTGTCTCCCCATCTAACTGGCAGCTCCTCAAAGGCAGAGATTGTATCTCCTCCTCCTCCTTTCTCCCATTCAACCCACACAGTCTCTCACACCTACACACACACTTGGTTTCCAAAAGAATCTGGAGTGTCCGCCACCCCCATGGAGGGGCCACTACAAGCCATGGCTTGGTGCCCCAGGGTCTTGGGACAGTGAGCGCAGCCTGGAGCCAGGTGTCCAGCTGGGAGGGGGCAGGGCAATCAATCAATCAATCAATCGTATTTATTGAGCGCTTACTGTGTGCAGAGCACTGTACTAAGCGCTTGGGAAGTACAAGCTGGCAACATATAGAGACAGTCCCTACCCAACCGTGGGCTCACAGTCTAAAAGACCCAGGGCCAGGGAGGGGGACGGTGAAGTGATGTCCCGCACACAACAGCCGCACGCCGGGGCCCGGGGGACCTCCGGGGCGGGAGAGATGCTGCTTAGTGGAAAGAACCTAGGCTTGGGAGTCAGAGGTCATGGGTTCTAATCCTGGTTCCGCCACTTATCAGCTGTGTGACTTTGGGCAAGTCACTTTACTTCTCTGGGCCTCAGTGGCCTCATCTGTAAAATGGGGATTAAGACTGTGAGCCCCACGTGGGACAACCTGATTACCTTGTATCTACCCCAGCGCTTAGAACAGTGCTAGGCACATAGCACTTAACAAATACCATTATTATTATTATTATGCTGGAGACACCAGGATCACTGGCTCACTCACATGGAGCGTAGAACATCACCAGGACGGGCCGCGCTTCCTTCTTCAGGAGACGTCTGAGCTCCTGGACAAATCGGAGACACTGGGGCATCAGTGGAGAGGGGCCCAGGCCATGTCTAAACACTTTCACCCGCATGCACACACGTGCTTGCACGTATACATGCACACAGGGTCTGGCTATCACATGGTGTCGCAGCCCTGCAAGCCTCCACATTGGCCCACAAGTGTGCATTGTCGTTGAGGGGTTAAGGAGCAGATGGTTCGGAAATGGCTGGAATCGGACCCAACTTCCACCACTCCAGGGGAAAGTCAGGAGGGTCGTGGAAAGCAACAGGGCTCGATCAGAGCGGCCCACACCACCTGACATGGGTCCCCGGGGTTCCTTGTGACCCAAGATAAGCCACTTGCAAATGCTTAAAGATCGCTGAGCAGCAACATAATGATAGGCGAGGACAGAAACAGAATCAAGGCCATGCATTCTCAGGGACACTGTTGGTGTGGTGGCAGAGCGGCGTCAGGCCCCCAGGCCAACGACAGCCTCCAAAACCGCAGAGCTGCCGATCCTTCTCTACGGCTGCAAGAGCCGGACCCGAAACGGATGCCACATCCAGATGCTCGGCCACTTCCACCGGCGTCACTGACGGGCCGGGCTCAGTATCAGATGTCAAGGTGAGATCACAGGCGGCCGAATGCTGGGGTGTCATCAGTCTCCCAGCGTTGAAGCTGTGCTTGCCTCCACATGGCTATGCTGGATGGCGTGGGAGGAGAACAAGCGACAGTGGGAGACCCCAACAGCTGCCGGGTGGGGAGCCGAGACTGGGAAACCAGAAGCCGGGAGAGCAGAGGAAGTGTTTTAAGGATGCAGTAAAACAAAGCGTCAGACAGGGCTGCTGTCCCAGCCGGAAACAGGGAGACAATGGCCTAGGACGGACCAGCATGGAACACTGCCATCAAGAAGGAAGCAGCTCTTTTTGAGCAAAAGTTTCACAGGGAACAAGAGAAAGAGGCAAAAGAGAAAACAGCACCAGGCACTGCAAACATTAGGCATAAAGGTACAAGGGACAGTTGGTGTTAGCACAGCACGGCCGGGACTATGGGACTCGAGTTAGCCTATTTGTCCCTGCACGTGCTCAGAGGAGAATTTCACCATTAGGGTTGCCCACGTCTTCTCATCCGAAGTAATAGAGTGAACTGAGTCAATTTTGAACAGTTGCAAACTGCTCTGGGGCAATGCTAATGAATCTCTGATAACATGTTGCTATGTGATCCTGGGATCCTGCTGGGAAGAAGCGTCACCAAGTGCTCTCCCCCAGAGCCAGGGTCCAATCTAGCCGATTCATGGCTGCCCTTTGGTGACCTCGGGACTTGCATTGTCCAAGGCGTTCTACCCAGAACATACCCCACAGTGTAATGTCCCGGCTAGGGGGCCTGAACCAAACTTAGAGAAGCAGCGTGACCTGAAGGACAGAGCACAGGCCTGGGAGTCAGAAGGACCTGGGCCCTAATCCCTGCTCCACTACTTGTCTGCTGTGACCTTAGGCAAGTCACTTTGCTTCTGTGTCGTTCCCTCATCTGTCAAATGGGGAATAAGACTGTGAAACCTGTGTGGGACATGGACTGTGTCCAACCTGATTTGCTTGTATCCGCCTCAGCACTTAGCGCTTGGAACTGGCACATAGTAAACGCTTAACAAATACCATTATTATGTTTATTATTATCCTTGACTCCTCTCCTTATTTCCACCCCCATAATCAGTCAGTCACCAAATCCCATTGGTCCTACTTCCCATCTCCAGAGTCTGCCCTTTCCTTTCCATCTAAACAGCCACTACACTGGTACAGGCACTTATTGTTCTGTGCAAACCTCCCCACTCATCAAAAATCTCCACTTGTTGCCCATCCATCTCCGTATCATGCAGAACCGTGACCCCACCCCAGTTTTAAGCCCCTTAACCAGCTCTCTCCCACTTCATCCCAGCTCGCACTCTTTAATCCTCTCAAGCCTCCCTAATCCTTGTGCCTTGATCTCATCTCTCTTGCCACTGGCCTCTAGTTCACATCCTCCCTCCTACCTGGAGATCCCTCCCCCTTCGCATCTGGCAGATCACTGTTCTCCCCAACTTCAAAGCCCTCCCCAGAGTTCACCTCCTCCAGGAGGCCTTTCTTGCTTCATCTCCCATCTCCCCACTTTGCATACCCTCAACTACCACTTCAGCATGTCCACATCATCTAAGCTCTTGGGGACTTACACACACTCTTCCCCAAACTTCCCTGTAGCCCTGGTGAATACATCTTTATTATTGTTTGGTTCACTTACCTGTAATGTGTTTTACTGTCTGTCTCGCCTGCTTGACTGTAAGTTCGCTGACAATACTACCACTAATAATAATGACAATAATAACAATAATAATAATAATGATTGTGGTATTTGTTAGGCACTTACTCTGTGCCAGGCACTGTAGTAAGCACTGGGGTGGATACAAATTGGGTTGGATGCAGTCCCTGTCCCACATGGGGCTTAAAGTCTTAATCCCCATTTTACAGATAAGATAACTGAGGCACAGAGAAGTGAAATAACTTGCCCAAGGCCACACGGCAGGTAAATGGCAGAGACAGGATTAGAACCCATGGCCTTCTGACTCCCAGGCACATGCTCTATCCATTACGCCATGCTGCTTGAGGGCAGAGATCATGTCTACTAACTCTACTGTACTTTCCCAAGTGCTCAGACCAATGAGCTGCATACAGTAGACTGTAGGCTCCCTGAGGGCACCAATTGTCTTGACTAACTCTATCATCCTATCCCCAGTGCTCAGTACATAGTAGACTGCCAGCTCCTTGAAGGCAGGGATCATGTCCACTAATTCTACTGTAGATTCTCACAGTCTCAGTACAGTGCTCTGCACAGATTAAGTGTTCGAGCAATACTCTCAATAGCATAGTGGATAGGACACGGGCCTGGAAGTCTGAAGGTCAGGGGTTCGAATTCCGCCTCTGCCACTTGTCTACTGTGTGACCTTGGGCAAATCACTTCACTTCTCTGGTCCTCAGTTACCTCATCTGTTAAATGGGGATTAAGACTGAGAGTCCTAAGTGGGACGGGGACTGTATCTAACCCGATTTGTTTGTATCCACTCCAGTGCATAGTACAGTGCCTGGCACATAGTAAGTGCTAAACAAATGTAATAATAACATGACCATGTGTTCATGTATGCACACAAATCTCTCTCTCTCTCTCTCTCTCGCCCCCCTCCACTGACCCGGTTCTGGGAACCCAACCACCAGCCCTGGCCCCTTTTCCCAGCCCAAACCAATGCCTCGGGGGGCACAGGGGGGCCTCTTGGCCTCCCCCACCCCATTCTGCTCCTGCAGGCTCCCAGACCCTCCCTCTACAGACTCCCACCCCCCACCCCCATGGCCCAGATGCTCACCCCTCCTTCCAGGGTCCCCTCCCAGGCCCCCTCGCACCTGCCCCGTCCGAGTTACCTTCTCGCTGCCCAGGTGGACAACGTCCTTGGCCTCAGGGTCTTCCTCCCAGAGCGGGGGCCCATCTGGGTCCTTCAGAAACGCCACCAGGGACTGTGGGGCCAGGGTGGATGTGGTCACCACAGGTCCAGACCCCGGCCCGAGCCCACACCGGTCTCCCTTCCATTCCTAGCCACACCAGGGAAGCAGACTGAGGAAGCGGCCAGGGCCAAAGCAGGAAGGAGATGGGTTGGATGAACAGAAGAACTTTTACTTTTAATGGCCTTTGTTAAGCACTTACTATGTGCCAGACACTGTACTAAGCATAGGAGTAGATACAAGCTGATCAGGCTGGACACAGTCCATGTCCCACATAGTGCTCACAGTCTTAGTCCCCATTTTACAGATGAGGTAACTGAGACACAGAGAATTTACGTGATTGCCCAAGGTCGCAAAGCACACAAGTAGAGGGGCTGGAATTAGAACCCAGGGCCTCTGACTCCCAGGCCCTACGCCACACTGCTTCTTGTCTTCCCAACTTCCCAACGGCTGGGGGCCTGAACCCAGGGCAGACTGGAGTGTCTCTGCGGCCACACCCCCCATTTTGTCAGAGGGGTAGGGGTTATCAAGTAAGGGTAGGAGGATGGCCAGGATGGTCTTTGATCCCTGCCTGTATCCCTAGGTTACCACATACGTGAGGAGAGCAGGGCTGACCAGCAAGGCACCACGGGGGTGAACACAGACAGGCCTCATTCTCAGCTTTCCTGAGCCTTTGCTCACTCCCTCCTTCCATCTGGATCCCTCCCTCCCCCTTCCCTTCCGGTGGATAGACCATTGCTCTACCCACCTTCAAATCAATCAATCGTATTTATTGAGCGCTTACTGTGTGCAGAGCACTGTACTAAGCGCTTGGGAAGTACAAGTTAAAAGCCCTCCTGAAATCAGAGCTCCTCCAGGGAAGCCTTCCTGGATTGATTTATCTCCACAGGTTAGTCCCCACCTGACTGCCTGTTTAGCACTGGGCCACTCACAACTTCCATATCTTACACACCCTTCGCAACTGCCCATGGTGCACATTTACACACTTTGCACACTCTTCTGGGACCACTGCCCTTTTCCTTCTTCTTCCTGTCTGATTTATTTTAGGGGCTGTCCTCCTACCTACATTACAAACTGGAAGCTCCTTGAGGGCAGAGATCACACCTTTTCACTCTATTGTACTCTTTCAAGTGCTTAGGACAATGCTCGGCACAGAGAAGACACACTATTAATAGCCTGTTGGGAGAGGAGGTCAGAGGTGTGATTTCAGGAAGGTTTTTAGGATGAGGAGAGTGGTGGCCTGTTGGATATAAAGGGGGAGGAAGGTCTAGGCCAGATGCAAGATGTGGGCCAGAGGTCGGCGGTGAGATAGATAAGAACGAGGTATAGTGAGTAGGTAGATGTAGAGGAGTGGAGTGTGCGGGCTGGGTTGGAGTAGGAGAACAGGAAGGTAATGTAGGATGGGGTGAGTTGATGGAAGACTTTAAACCTTATGGTGAGGAGTTTCTGCTTGATATGGAAGTGGGCAGGCAACCATTGGAGGTTCTTGAGGAGTGGGGAAGCAGGAAGGTAATGTAGGATGGGGTGAGTTGATGGAAGACTTTAAAGTTTATGGTGAGGAGTTTCTGTTTGATGTGGAGGTGGGCGGGCAACCATTGGAGGTTGTTGAGGAGTGGGGAAAGGACTGAATGTTTTTGTAGAAAAATGATCCAGGCAGGAGTGGGCTGGAGTGGGGACAGGAGGAAGGAAGGTCTGCAAGGAGGCTGACGCAGTAATCCAGGTGCAATAGGATCAGTGCTTGGATTAACATTAGCAGTTTGGATGGAGAGGAAAGGGCAGATTCTGGAGATGTGGGGGAAGAACAGACTGGATTTAGAAACACAGTAGTTCCAGGGTGGGTGGACGTGGGCTCCTCCCAGCCGCTGCCAAGATGCCCCCCTCGCCCCGACCCCCTCCGGCTGGCCGGGCAGCGGGACAGTACCTTGGAGGTGACAGGCCGGTTGTACTCGCTGTGCAGCGTGCCGTCCCTGCGGGGCACGTACATGGCGTGAGTCTGTGCAGGGCCTCAGGCGGTGGGGGCCATGGCAGGCAAGGCCCATGGTAGTGGTGGCCACAGGGGGCAAGGCCTGGGGCAGTGGGGGCCACTGGGGGCAGGGCGCGAGGTGACGGGGACTGGGCCCAAGACGGCAGTAGCCACAGGGGGCAGGGCCCAGTGTGGAGGAGGCCACAGGGGGCAGGGCTGCATCCGGATCTAGACTGCAAACTCACTGTGTGCACGGAACGTATTGTAGTTTCTCAAGAGCTTAGTACAAGTGCTCTGCACACAGTAAGTACTCAATAATTGTGATTGAATGAATGAATGAATGGACATGCTAGTGCTGAGGGGAAGCCAGCTGACTGTCCCTGCCCTCCTCCCCCAAGACCACCCCACTCCAACCCCACCTGCCAGATTACCCCACCCCATCCCTGCCCCCCGGATTACCCTGCCCCTATTCCCACCCCACAGACTACCCTGCTCCTCCCCCAACCCCCACCAGAGACTACCCACCTCCATCCCCACCCTCCGAACTGAATTCATCCCTACCCCTGACTGTCCCCTTTCCCACCACCCAGACACTGTCCCACTGCTTGGAATACTGCCCACACCCCAAGGCCCCGTCCCCCGACCTACCCACCCCCGTCGCAGCACGCACACTCACTTGTAGTGCAGCAGTGTGACCGCTGGCTTGGGGTCAACACGCAGCTTCTTGCACAGCTTCCGACTCTCCGCATCTCTGCCACAGAGGAAGGACACTCAGCAGAGAGCCCGTGGTCACTTCCGCCAAGGCCTGGGGGCACAGGGGCTCTGGGGGCACAGGGGCCTGGATCACTGCCATGGTCAGCTCAGGACCTTGGTGGGTTGGGGAGGCTGGCTGAACCACGTCAGGCATGGAGCGGGGGATGAGGACCGGGGGAGGTGGGGCCTTGACTTGGGCCCAGGAAGGAAGAGGACAGAGCTGTGAGGCCAAAATGAGGAGGAGGAAAGAAGGCGTTTTCTATTCACCACCCAACCCTTCCCACTTTATCCCGGACTCTCCCCAGTGACCCGGCATGGACCATCCAACACCCCTGACTCTCCTCCAGTGACCCAGCAGGGACTATTCAAAACCCCTGACTCTCCTAGTGACCCAGCAGGGACCATCCCGCTCCCTGACTTTCCCCTCTCCATTCCTGACTCTCCCCCAGTTTCCCAGCATGGTCCATCCAACACCCTCGATTCTCCACACTTCACCCCTGACTCTCCCCCAGTCACCCAGCAGAGATAATCCAAAACCCGACTCTCCTCTCTCCATCCCTGATTCTCCCAGAGTGACCCAGCACAGACCATCTCACACCCCAACTCTCCCCAGTGACCCAGCGCAGGCATAACAATAATGGCATTTGTTAAGCACTTACTATGTGCCAGTCACTGTTCTAAGCACTGCTGTGGATACAAGAAAATCAAGTTGGATACAATTCCTATCCCACGTGGGGCTTGTAGTCTCAATTCCCATTTTACAGACTACGGTACAGATAAGTGAAGTGACTTGCCCAACGTCACACAGCAGACACGCAGTGAAGCTGGGATTAGAAACCATGGCTTTCTGACTCCCAGGCCTGTGCTTTATCCACTATGCCATCCAACACCCTGATTCTCCTGGGAATCCCAGCTCCGCCAATTGTCAGCTGTGTGACTTTGGGCAAGTCACGTAACTTCTCTGTGCCTCAGTTACCTCATCTGTAAAATGGAGATTAAGACTGTGAGCCCCACGTGGGACAACCTGATCACCTTATATCCCCTCCAGAGCTTAGAATAGTGCTTTGCACATAGTAAGTGCTTAACAAATGCCATTATTATTATTATTATTATTACTATGGGGTGCAGGTTTGGGGTCCTGCATGCCAATACCCCACCTGGGAGAGCCTCAATCTCCCGAGCAGCCCCCTCCTGACACCAGATTCCCCGCCATCTCCTCCCCGACATACCCACAGTCGATCCAGGCCACGGTGCCTTGCCCCCGCACAGTCTGGGCCACGTCCGACAGCAGCCGCAGTTCAGTCTCGGCAGCGGAAGCTGGAAGGTACGAGATCTGGAGTGAGCCTGGCCCTCCCCGCCCCTTCCCAACCCTCTCCAAACCCTGACCCATCACTTTCCTCAATCAATCGTATTCATTGAGCACTCATTGTCTGCACAGCATTGCACTAAGCGCTTGGGAGAGTACACCTGAGTTGGTACATATGTTCCCTATCCACAAGGAGCTTAAAGTTTACATTAATACGAATAAAATATAAATTACGGATACGGAAATAGGTGCCATGGGGCTGAGGGACAGGTGAATAAAGGGTACAAATCCAAGTGCGAGGAAAATGCAGAAGGGAGTGGGAGAAGAGGAAATGAGGGCTTACTCAGGGAAGGCCTCTCGGAGGAGATACAATTTTTATAAGGCTTTGAAGGTGGGGAAAGTGATCGTCTACTGGATACGAAGAGGGAGGGTATTTCAGGCGAGAAGCTGGCAGCGAGACAGACGAGATCAAGGTACACTGAGAAGTTTGGCATTAGTGGAGCAGAGTGTGGGGACTGGGTTTTAGTAGGATAACAGTGAGGTGAGGTAGGAAGGGGCAAGGTGGTGGAGTGTTTTAAAGCCAATAATGAGGAGTTTCTGTTTGATGTGGAGGTGGATGGGCAACCTCTGGAGGGTCTTGAGGAGTGGGAGACATGGACTACAAGTTTTTGTAGAAAAATGCCCTCAGCCATCAGTGGGTGGCTGAGACCCAGCCCTGCACCAAGAGGCTACCAAGAAGGTGCCCGATTAAACATAACTGAGCACAGCTACCTCTGGCACCCTTACCCACCCACTCCTGCTCACAGTCCAGAATGCCAGACCCAGGCTAAGGAGTCAAGATGGAATCCCCAACACTGCCCTCTCCATCCCTGCCTCTCCCCCAGTGACCCAGCACAGACCATCCATTACTGCTGACTCTCCCCCAAGGACCCAGCGTGGACCATTTCACAGTCCTGATTCTCCCCTCTCCATCACTGACACTCCCCAGGCATCCACAAGGATGATCCCACACTCCCGATTTTCCCTCCCAATCCTTGATTCTCCCCCAGTGACCCAGAATGGGCCATCCAAAATCCTGGCTCTCTGCACTCCATTCCTGACTGCCCTTGACTCCCTCTCCATCCCTGATTCTCCCCCAGTGATCCAGCCCGGACCATCCAACATCTCCAATTTTCTCCGGACGGTAGGTAGAGGGGAAATGGAGGGGTAATGGAGACAAACGATGGTGGAGATGGAAGGCAGGCAGAGACCCCCAAACAGCTGCATGAAATCGGCAAAGGGGCAGCTATTTCCGCTCAAGGAAAATCCCTGCAGGCCGCAGGTTCCTCTCACTCTGCCCTGCCAGGCCCCTGCAGGTGCCTCTGAACCCTGGCACTGACCACTGGGCAGAGAGAGCTCACACCAGGTGACCTGGTTCCCCTAGCGCCGAGGCAGTTTGGAATGCAAGAGTCCTGTTCCATGCAGGACAGTCTGCCTGCTGGCTGAGTTGAGCCAGCTCACGCCCCTCTCTGTGTCTTTTTTGTTTTAATAGTATTTGGTAAGCGCTTACTATATGCCAGGCACTGTACTAAGCACTGGGGTAGATACATGCTAATCAGACTGGACAAAGTCCTTATTCCACCTGGTGTTCACGGTTTTAATTCCAGTTTTACATATGAGGTAACGGAGGCACAGAGAAGTGAAGTGACTTGCTCAAGGTCCCGCAGCAGAAAACTGGCAGAGCTGGGATTAGAATACAGTGCCTTCTGACTCCTGGGCCCAGGATCTATCCAGTAGGTGACAATACTTCGGACCCAGGAGACAGGGGTAGCGGGAGAGTGGCTGGGGTCCCCATACAGACATCTCCACTGTCTTAGCCGGGAATCGCCGCCCCTACAGCCAATGCACAGGCTGGGGCTGACCGGTTTCCCGCTTTGAGGGGGTCACTGGTCCACACCCTTAGTTGTCATGGGAATGGGCTTCCCGTCACCAGCCCATCTCCATGGTGCTTTGGGCTGCAGCTCTGCTCCAATAGGGCTGTCCATTTCTCTGCTGTGGTCAGCCCCTTCGGCCCCAGGCCGCAGTCCTCAGCCAGGTCAGTTGAGGGTTGGAGGCTTCAATCCTTGGCTAGGCCAGTTGAGGGTCGGAGGCCTTGGTCCTCGGCTGGGTCATCTGCAGGACAGTGACCCCGGTCCTCAGCTGGGTCAGCAAAAGGACAGAGTTCCTGGTCCTCCACCAGGTCAGACCAAACGATCGATCTCCTGCACGTCAGATGCAGGAGAAGAGCAGGGAACAGCAAACAGTCGCGGGCCACACCGAGGCTCCTCACATCAACAGCAAATCTGCCCTCTGGAAATCAGCAACAGATCTACCTGCCGGTAATCAATTAGCCAATTTGGCAGCCCTCAAAAGTCCCTTGAGGTTTGCAGCAGCCTCAGGGTGGCACAGCTGGCCAGGCGGAAGCTGAGGGTGTCCAGCCTGATTGGCTCCCCGTCGCCAACATGGAACGTGGGGCGGGGACATGGAGCGGGGATGTGGAGCGGATTTGGGCTTGGGCCCAGCTGGGGGATGCCACAGAGAGCTGGGGGCAGAGGAGACAATGCTCTTCCTTCCACTCCCCTGGGAAACTTTTCTACCTCTACAGACTTCAAACATCACCCCCAGTCCTGGACACGGCCACTCCAGAAAGTCTGAATGCGGTTGGCTGCGGCCCGGAGGACCTCAGTCCGGAACACATGCAAATGATGGGAAACCGCTTCCCTTATCCAATCAGTCAAGCGCCCAGGGCTAACGCTAAGTCTAACAAACACTGATGGGCCGGATCCGCTGGCACCGGGGCAGCTGCACACGACCGAAAATCTATACTGGAAACCGAGCTAAACACCATCACAGGTGTCAACTACTGAGACAACTTACTGACCGAGGTCACATCTCTTAACGCCACATCTCCTCCAAGAGGCCTTCTCCAATTAAGCTCTCTATTCCTCAGTTTCCTTTCCCTTCTGCTTCAACTACACACTTGGATCTGTGACTTTTGAGCCCTTGGTATTCACACCATGCTCAACCCCACAGCACTTATGTTCACCTATGTTCATAATAAAATATATTATATATTTTGAATTATTTATTTATAGTAAAGACTGTTTCCCCCTCTAAACTTTAAGCTTGTTGCAGGCAGGGAACAGAGTTAGTAAACTCTATTGTACTGTACCCTCCCAAGTGTTTAGTACAGTGCTCTACAATCAGTAAGTGCCTAATAAATACCATCAATTGATTGACCAATGATGCAATAATAGTAAAGGAATAGACAAGGAAGCGGAAAACCAGCATATCCTTTGGGAGATTGTCAGACAGGGTGGGCAGAGCATGGTATCAGGCTACAGACTAAAGGACTACAGAGCTTTCAAGGATGGAGAGGTGGAAAGTCAGGGGTTTTGAACAGTCTGTCTTGGGTCACTGGAGAGAGTCAGGGGTGTTGGACGTCCATGCTGGGCCCCTGGGGGAGAAGAATGACTGAGCCCCCTCCTTCCTTTCCCCCTCCTCCCCCTTCCCCCGTCTTACCTCCTTCCCCTCCCCACAGCACCTGTATATATGTATATATGTTTGTACATATTTATTACTCTATTTATTTACTTATTTTACTTGTACATATTTATTCTATTTACTTTGTTAACATGTTTTGTTTTGTTGTCTGTCTCCCCCATCTAGACTGTGAGCCCGCTGTTGGGTAGGGACCGTCTCTATATGTTGCCAACTTGTACTTCCCAAGCGCTTAGTACAGTGCTCTGCACACAGTAAGTGCTCAATAAATACGATTGAATGAATGAATGAATGAATGAAAGAATGATGGGTGTTGAATAATCTGTGTGCTAGATTCCTGCAGGGAGATTAGAACCCAGGTCCGGGCTCTGTCCCACTAGGCCAAGTTGCTTCCCTGTCGGGGAGTCAGGGTCTCTGACATGCCCTTGCCCCCGGAATCAAATATGTTAGTTGTAGGACACAGACCCTTGCCCGTTCCACCCCGCTGGACAGGAATAGGCACTGCCCAGTGCTCAGGACGACCCACTCCATGTGGTCGTTAGGCCTGTGGGCCCAAAGACCTCCGCTCCCCCACCTGCCCTGGGCCCCAGCTCCTCCCTCCCACCCACCCCAATTGCCTCTGGCCTCCCGCTCCTGGCCTGGCGCTCACCGGACAGGGAGAACAGCACCAGCACATTGTTTCGGGTCCGCAGAAGTTTCTTAAAATCCTTGTGGTCACTGACCCTCTCGACGAGCGGGGAGAGCTTTGTGGATGCCCACCCTGTGGGCAGGGCCACCTGGGGGAGTGGGCACAGAGGCAAGGTCTGGGGCCAGCTGCTAGAGAAGCCAGTGAGGGGTGAGGGGATTGTGCCCCCGTCTCCCACCAGGCTTCTCCCCCTCCCCCAAGCCGCCTGGTCTGGGAAAACCAGGTTGGGGTTGTAGAAGGGGTTGGGGGTGGCCAGGCCGGGTGGCACCCCTGGACTGACTCTATCCTAGGAGGGCAGACTGGGATCGCTGCCCAGGACGCAGGGAGACAGCTGGGTGGGGTTTGTGCATGTGGATGAGGAGCCCTGAGGATAAGGATGTTTGCTCATGAGGCGGGGGCAGAGAGAACCAACCACAAAGGGAGCGGGTTCTTGGGCCCAGAGATTCTAACGGCTCGGATGGGGGTGGGGGGCGTCCAGGAAGAGGAGCAGCGTGGATCAGTGGAAAGAGCACAGGCTTTGGAGTCAGAGGTCATGGGTTCAAATCCTGGCTCTGCCAATTGTCAGTTGTGTGACTTTGGGCAAGTCACTTCACTTCTCTGTGCCTCAGTTCCCTCATCTGTAAAATGGGGATGACGACTGAGCCCCCCGCCCCCCCCCGTGGGACAACCTGATCACTCTGTAACCTCCCCAGCGCTTAGAACAGTGCTTTGCACATAGTAAGTGCTGAATAAATGCCATAATTATTATTATTATTGAGGAGAGAGCAGGTCTGGGGGAGGGAGGAGAGCAGGGGGCCTGGGGAAGAGGGGCGGGGGGAAAGTAATAATAATAATAATGGTATTTGTTAAGCACTTACTATGTGCAAAGCACTGTTCTAAGTGCTGGGGGGTGACAAGGTGATCAGGTTGTCCCACATGGGGCTCACAGTCTTAATCCCCATTTTACAGATGAGGGAACTGAGGCCCAGAGAAGTTAAGTGACTTGCCCAAAGTCACAACTGACAATTGGCGGGGCCGGGATTTGAACCCATGACCTCTGACTCCAAAGCCGGGGCTCCTTCCACGGAGCCACGCTGCTTCTCTACACCTGGGGGTGCGGGAGGAGAGCAGACCTAGGGAAGGGCGAGGGCGGGGGGGGGGGGGGCAGGGCGGGGGGAGGAGAGCAGACCAGGGGGAGGGGGGAGGAAAACAGGGCTAGGGGATGGGCACAGGGCTAGGGGATGGGCGGGAGTGGGGGGGGAAGCAGGGCTGGAGGTGGGGAGAGCAGGGCTGGGGATTGGGGGCGGGGGCAACGTTGATGATGATGGCATTTATTAAGCACTTACTATGTGCAAAGCACTGTTCTAAGCGCTGGGGGGGTACAAGGTGATCAGGTTGTCCCACGAGGGCTCACAGTCAATCCCCATTTTACAGATGAGGTAACTGAGGCCCAGAGAAGTTAAGTGACTTGCCCAAGGTCACACAGCTGACAATTGGTGGAGCCGGGATATGAACCCATGACCACTGACTCCAAAGCCCGTGCACTTTCCACTGAGCCACGCTGCTTTTCTATTGCGGCTTTATTGTGTGACGGTGGCTTTAGGACAGGAAACAAAGCTTCCCGGAGGCCGGACGGCTGCTCCCTGCCCCTTCCCCCACCGCCCGGCTTTGTTGCAGCGGCTGGGGTCGGGCGGAGGGGAGGGGAGGGGAGGGGAGGGAAGGGAAGAGGAGAGAGTGTGGCTCAGTGGAAAAGAGCCTGGGCTTTGGAGTCAGAGGTCATGGGTTCAAATCCCGGCTCCACCGCTTGTCAGCTGTGTGACTTTGGGCAAGTCACTTCATCATCATCAATCGTATTTATTGAGCGCTTACTGTGTGCAGAGCACTGTACTACGCGCTTGGGAAGTACAAGTTGGCAACATATAGAGACAGTCCCTACCCAACAGTGGGCTCACAGGCTAAAAGGGGGAGACAGAGAACAAAACCAAACATACTAACAAAATAAAATAAATAGAATAGATATGTACAAGTAACATAAATAAATAAATAGAGTAACAAATATGTACAAACATATATATATATACAGGTACTGTGGGGAAGGGAAGGAGGTAAGATGGGGGGGTGGAGAGGGAAGCGCTTGGGAAGTACAAGTTGGCAACATACACAGACAGTCTGTACCCAACAGTGGGCTCACAGTCTAAAAGGGGGAGACAGAGAACAAAACCAAACATACTAACAAAATAAAATAAATAGGATAGATATGTACAAGTAAAATAAATAAATAGAGTATCAAATATGTACAAACATATATAAATATATACAGGTACTATGGGGAAGGGAAGGAGGTAAGATGGGGGGGTGGAGAGGGGGACGAGGGGGAGAGGAAGGAAGGGACTCAGTCTGGGAAGGCCTCCTGGAGTAGGTGAGCTCTCAGTAGGGCCATGACTTCTCTGTGCCTCAGTTACCTCATCTGTAAAATGGGGATTAAGACTGTGAGCCCCACATGGGACACGTGATCACCTTGTAACTTCCCCAGCGCTTAGAACAGGGCTTTGCACATAGTAAGTGCTTAATAAATGCCATCATTGTTATTATTATAAGGGGAGGGGGCTGCGCTATCCCGGGGCTCCAGACCCCCCTCCTCCGCCAGATGAGTCTATGCCCCAGGGTCGGGGGCCAGGGGTTGAAACCGGGGTCAGGGGTCAAAGGTCAAGGTCCGGGGGCGAGGGCTGAGGGTCGCCGGGCTCACCAACAGCAGCAGCAGTCCCGGGGCTCCCCCGCGCCCAGCCCGCCCCATCGCTTCGGCTCCGGCTCCTGCCACGTCTGGCCGGGCATGCGCACTGCCGGGGGCGGGTCCCGGCGCATGCTGGGAGTTGTAGTCCGGAGCGGGAGAATCCCGGGAAACTCCGCTCTCCGTCACCGCGCTCCTTCCGGTCGGCCCCGCCCCTCGGCCGAGGAGCCGGCCGCCTGTGGGAGGGGCGCGGCGCTGCGGCGGCCGCCGCCTACCGGCCGGGGCGCAACACTGCAGCGGCCGTCTACCAACAATAACAATAACAATAATGGCATTTGTTAAGCGCTTACTATGTGCGAGGCACTGTTCTAAGCGCTGGGGGGATACAATAATAATAATAATAATAATAATAATGTTGGTATTTGTTAAGCGCTTACTATGTGCAAAGCATCATCATCATCAATCGTATTTATTGAGGGCTTACTGTGTGCAGAGCACTGTACTAAGCGCTTGGGAAGTACAAGTTGGCAACATATAGAGACAGTCCCTACCCAACAGTGGGCTCACAGTCTAAAAGGGGGAGACAGAACAAAACCAAACAGCTTTTCTTTAGGCTAAACTTCTGCTGGAACCCCTGGGTAGCACAAATGTATAAAAGAATGGGGAAGGGCCAGATCAAAGCACTGTTCTAAGCGCTGGGGGGAACACAAGGAGATGAGGTTGTCCCATGTGGGGCTCACAGTCTTAATCCCCATTTTACAGATGAGGGAACTCAGGCACAGAGAAGTGAAGTGACTTGCCCAAGGTCACACAGCAGACAGGTGGGGGAGTCGGGATTCGAACCCATGACCTCTGACTCCAAAGCCCGTGCTCTTTCCACTGCGCCACGCTGCTCCTCTACAAGGTGATCAGGGTGCCGGCGTGGGGCTCACAGCCATCATCCCCATTTTACAGATGAGGGAACTGAGGCTCCGAGAAGTTAAGTGACTTGCCCAAGGTCACACAGCAGGCACGTTGGCGGAGTCAGGATACGAACCCATGACCTCCGACTCCAAAGCCCGGGCTCTTTCCACTGAGCCATGCTGCTTCTCTATATAAATAATGATGGCATTTGTTAAGCGCTTACTATGTGCAGAGCACTGTTCTAAGCACTGGGGGGGGATACAAGGTGATCAAGTTGTCCCACGTGGGGCTCACAGTCTTAATCCCCATTTTACAGATGAGGTACCTGAGACTCAGAGATGTTAAGTGACTTGCCCAAAGTCACACAGCTGACATGTGGCGGAGTCGGGATTCGAACCCATGACCTCTGACTCCAAAGCCCATGCTCTTTCCAGTGAGCCACGCTGCTTCTCTACCACTCGCAGACGCACCGTGCCGCGTGCCTACTATGTGCAGAGCCCCGTACTACTACTACTACTACTACTACTACTACTACCACTAATAATAATAATAATAATAATAATAATAATAATGGCATTTATTAAGCGCTTACTATGTGCAAAGCACTGTTCTAAGCGCTGGGGAGATTACAAGGCGATCAGGTTGTCCCACTGGGGGCTCACAGTCTTCATCCCCATTTTCCAGATGAGGTAACTGAGGCACAGAGAAGTTAAGTGACTTGCCCAAAGTCACACAGCTGACAACTGGCAGAGTCAGGATTTGAACCCATGACCTCTGACTCCAAAGCCCGGGCTCTTTCCAGTGAACCACGCTGCTTCTCCTAATAATGGCATTTATTAAGCACTTACTAGGTGCGAAGCACTGTTCTAAGAGCTGGGGAGGTTACAAGGAGATCAGGTTGTCCCACGGGGGGCTCACAGTCTTCATCCCCATTTTCCAGATGAGGGAACGGAGGCCCAGAGAAGTGAAGTGACTTGCCCAAAGTCACACAGCTGACAATTGGCAGAGCCGGGATTCGAACCCATGACCCCTGACTCCAAAGCCCGGGCTCTTTCCACTGAGCCACGCTGCTTCTCTAGAGACAGCGCTGTGGTGTGTGAGGGAAGCAGCGTGGCCAAGAGGCTAAAGCACCGGCCTCAGAGTCAGAGGACCTGTGTTCTCATTAGGCCTCTGTCAAATACTAATAATTTTAGTATTTGTTAATCGCTCAACTAGGTGCCAGGCACCATACTATGCACTGGGGTGGATCCAAACAAAGCAATCAATCAATCAATCAATCGTATTTATTGAGCGCTTACTGTGTGCAGAGCACTGTACTAAGTGCTTGGGAAGTACAAGTTGACAACATGTAGAGACGGTCCCTACCCAACAGTGGGCTCACAGTCTAGAAGGGGGAGACGGAGAACAAAACCAAACATATTAACAAAATAAAATAAATAGAATAAATATGTACAAATAAAATAAACAGAGTAATAATACTTTGGACAAGTCACTTCACTTCTCTGGGGCTCAGTTACCTCATTTGTAAAATGGGGATTAATAACAATAATAATAATAATAATAATAATAATGATAGTATTTGTTAAGTGCTTACTATGTGCAAAGCACTGTTCTAAGTGCTGGGGGCAATACAAAATGATCAGGTTGTCCCATGCAGGGCTCACAGTCTTAATCCCCATTTTGCAGATGAGGGAACTGAGGCCCAGAGAAGTGAAGGGATTTGCCCAAGGTCACACAGCAGACAAGTTGCAGAGCTGGGATTAGAACCCATGACCTTCTGACTCCCAGGCCAGTGCTCTAGAGAAGCAGCATGGCTCAGTGGAAAGACCATGGGCTTGGAAGTCAGAGGTCATAGGTTCTAATCCCCTCCCTGCCGCTTGTCAGCTGGGTGACTTTGGGCAAATCACTTAACTTCTCTGGCCTCAGTTACCTCATCTATAAAATGGGGATTAAAACTGTGAGCCCCATGTGGGCCAACCTGATCACCTTGTATCCCCCCCAGCGCTTAGAACAGTGCTTCGCATATAGTAAGTGCTTAACAAATACCATTATTATTATTATTATTATTACTACACCATGCTACTTCTCATGCCTGCTGCATGACTCTGGGCAAGTCATTTCACATCTTGGTGCCTCAGTTTTCTCAACAGTAAAATCAATCAATCAATCAATCATATTTATTGAGCGCTTACTGTGTGCAGAGCACTGTACTAAGCTCTTGGGAAGTACAAGTTGGCAACATATAGAGACAGTCCCTACCCAACAGTGGGCTCACAGTCTAAAAAAAGGGGGAGACAGAGAACAAAACCAAACATACTAACAAAATAAAATTAATAGAATAGATATGTACAAGTAAAATAAATAAATAAATAAATAAATAAATAAATAAATAGAGTAAAAAATATGTACAGACATATATACATATACACAGGTGCTGTGGGGAAGGGAAGGAGGTAAGTTGGGGGGATGGAGAGGAGGACGAGGGGGAGAGGAAGGAAGGGGCTCAGCCTGGGAAGGCCTCCTGGAAGAGGTGAGCTCTCAGTAGGGCCTTGAAGGGAGGAAGAGAGCTAGCTTGGCGGAGGGGCAGAGGGAGGGCATTCCAGGCCCGGGGGATGACGTGGGCCGGGGGTCGATGGCAGGACAGGTGAGAACGAGGCACAGTGAGGAGATTAGTGGCAGAGGAGCGGAGGGTGCAGGCTGGGCTGTAGAAGGAGAGAAGGGAGGTGAGGTAGGAGGGGGCGAGGTGATGGACAGCCTTGAAGCCCAGGATGAGGAGTTTCTGCCTGATGCGCAGATTGACTGGTAGCCACTGGAGATTTTTGAGGAGGGGAGTAACATGCCCAGAGCGTTTCTGGACAAAAACAATCCGGGCAGCAGCATGAAGTATGGATTGAAGTGGGGAGAGACACGAGGATGGGAGATCAGAGAGAAGGCTGATGCAGTAGTCCAGATGGGATAGGATGAAAGCTTGAACGAGCAGGGTAGCGGTATGGATGGAGAGGAATTTTGTTGGCATGTTTGGTTCTGTTCTCTGTCTCCCCCTTTTAGACTGTGAGCCCACTATCGGGTAGGGACTGTCTCTATGTGATGCCAATTTGTACTTCCCAAGCGCTTAGTACAGTGCTCTGCACATAGTAAGCGCTCAATAAATACGATTGATTGATTGAAAGGGCGGATCTTGGCAATGTTGCGGAGCTGAGACCGGCTTGGATGTGAGGGGTGAATGAGAGAGCGGAGTCGAGGATGACACCAAGGTTGCGGGCTTGTGAGACGGGAAGGATGGTAGTGCCGTCAACAGAGATGGGAAAGTCAGGGAGTGGGCAGGGTTTGGGAGGGAAGACAAGGAGTTCAGTTTTGGACATGCTGAGTTTTAGGTGGCGGGCAGACATCCAGTTGGAGATGTCCTGAAGGCAGGAGGAGATGCGAGCCTGAAGAGAGGGGGAGAGAGCAGGGGCAGAGATGTAGATCTGGGTGTCTTCAGCATAGAGATGATAGTTGAAACCGTGGGAGCGAATGAGGTCACCAAGGGAGTGCGTGTAGATCGAGAACAGAAGTGGTTTCAACTCCTATTCTCCCTCCTACTTGGACTGTGAGCCCCATGTGAGACAGAAACTGTGTCCTACTTGATTATCATCTATTTATCCCAGGGCTTACAGCATAGTAAGCTCCTTGTGGGCGGGGAATGTCGCTGTTCATAGTTGTATTGTATTTTCCCAAGCACTTAGTACAGTGCTCTCTGTACCTTGTAAGTGCTCAATAAATACGATTCAGTGAATAGTAAGTGCTTAATAAATGCCATTTTTAAAAAAGCATTGCACTGGGTGCCTGCTGCCTGCAGAGTGCTGTGCTGGTCACCTATTCTATGCAAAGCACAATTCTGAGCATCTGATAGAAATAATAGTCATGACACAAATTATTGAGTGTTCACTAGGGGCAATGCACTGTATTGAATGCTTGCCAAATTACAATCAACTAATCAGTGGCATTTATTGAATGATTACAATTCATTCATTCATTCAATCACATTTATTGAGCACTTACTGTGTATACGGCACTGTACTATGCACTTGGTAGAGTACAAAAATGAATAGACACATTCCCTGCCCACAGTGAGCTTACAGTCTAGAGGGGGAAAGACAGGCATCAATATAAATAAATAAAATACAGCTATGTACATAAGTGCTATGGGACTGGGAGGGGGGAAGAGCAAAGGGAGCAAGCCGGGGCGACGCAGAAAGGAGTGGGAGAAGAGGAAAGCGGGACTTGCTCTGGGAAGGCTTCTTGGAGGAAATTCTTGGAGTTCTTCCAGACTGTGAGCCCGTTGCCAACTTGTACTTCCCAAAAGTGCTTAGTACAGTGCTCTGCACACAGTAAGCGCTCAATAAATATGATTGAATGAATGAATGAAATGTGCCTTCATTAAGGCTTTGAAGAGGGGAAGAGTCATTGTCTCTATGTCTATTATGTACTGCTATATAGTACATTGTCTATTATGTAGAGAGCACTGTACTCCCCACATGGGAAAGTAGAGTAGGGGTGGTAAACATAATCTCTGATGTCAAGGAGGTCAAGAAGTGACATATTCCCTACTAATCAATTTTAATGGTATTCTCTATCAATGCTATTTATTATTATAATATTATAATAAATATACAATATATAAATATATAATATAATAATAATAATTGTGCTATTTGTTAAGCACTTACTATGTGCCAGGCACTGTACTAAGCACTTGGGTGGATACAAACAAATCGGGTTGAACACAATCCCTGTCCCACGTGGGACTCACAGTCTCTATTCCCATTTTACAGATGAGGTAACTCGAGGCCCAGAGATGTGAAGAGACTTGCCTAAGGTCACACAGCAGACAAGTGGAGGATCTGGGATTAGAACCCATGACCTTCTGACTACCAGGCCTGTGCTCTTATCCACCATGCCAGGCTGCTTCTCTATTTATTAAGCACTTAACTGTAGGCAGAGCACTGTACTGAGTGCTTGGGAGAGAACAGTACAACAGAGTTGGTAGAGTTGGTTGACACCCATGCCCATTGCCTTTGCCAGTTGTTCCAGACATTTAACTCCCTCCTCCGGCCCTCTGGCCCCGTCCCCCCCGATCCCTTGGCCCCAGTGCCCTGACCACCTACTTTATTGAGAAAATTGACACTACCAGGTTTGAGCTCCCTAAAATCGCCCCTGCCCCTCCTCAGTCCCTCCCCCTTCTGGCCCCTTCTTCAACTCTCCCATCCTTCCCAGAGCATCTCTAGAGGCGATCTTCTGTCTCCTCCCAAAAGCCACCCAAGCCACCCCCTCCACCTGCACATCCGACCCCATTCCTTCACACCTTATCAAAACTCTCTCCCCCTCCCTTTTTCCCTCCCTAACAGCTATCTTCAACTGTTCACTCTCCAGTGGCTTCTTCCTCACTGCTTTCAAACATGCCTATGTCTCCCCATCCTAAAAAAACCCTCCCTTGACCCCACCATTCCCTCCAGATATCGCCCCATCTCCCTTCTACCAATCCTCTCCAAACTCCTTGAGTGAGTCGTCTACCTTCTACTGGAAACGTTTTCCAACCTTAGCTTCACTGACTCTGTCCTCTCCTGGTTCCCCTTTAATCTCTCTGGCCATTCATTCTCAGTCTCCTTCATGGGCTCCTCCTATGTCTCCCACCTCTAACTGTGTGGGTCCCTCAAGGTTCAGCTCTGGGTTCCCTTCTACTCTCATTCATTCAATCATATTTATTGAGTGCTTACTGTGTGCAGAGCACTGTACTAAGTGCTTGGAAAGTACAATACAATAATAAAGAGAGACAATCCCTGCCCATAACGGGCTCACATCTTGAGGGATCATCTACACCCACTCCTCTGGAGAACTCATTTGGTCCCATAGCTTCGACTACCACCTCTATGTAGATGATCCCCATGCATCTCCAACCCTGATCTCGCTCCCTCTCTGCCGTCTCACATTTCCCTCTTGCCTTCAAGGTATCTCTACTTGGATGTCCTCACGTCACCTCAAGCTCCACATGTTCAAAACAGAACTCAATCAATCAATCAATCAATCGTATTTATTGAGCGCTTTCTATGTGCAGAGCACTGTACTAAGCACTTGGGAAGTACAAATTGGCAACACATAGAGACAGTCCCTACCCAACAGTGGGCTCACAGTCTAAAAGGGGGAGACAGAGAACAGAACCAAACATACCAACAAAATAAAATAAATAGGATAGAAATGTACAAGTAAAATAAATAAATAAATAAATAAATAGAGTAATAAATATGTACAACCATATATACATATATACAGGTGCTGTGGGGAAGGGAAGGAGGTAAGATGGGGGGATGGAGAGGGGGACGAGGGGGAGAGGAAGGAAGGGGCTCAGTCTGGGAAGGCCTCCTGGAGGAGGTGAGCTCTCAGCAGGGCCTTGAAGGGAGGAAGAGAGCTAGCTTGGCGGAGGGGCAGAGGGAGGGCATTCCAGGCCCGGGGGATGACGTGGGCTGGGGGTCGACGGCGGGACGGGCGAGAACGAGGTACAGTGAGGAGATTAGCGGTGGAGGAGCGGAGGTTGCGGGCTGGGCAGTAGAAGGAGAGAAGGGAGGTGAGGTAGGAGGGGGCGAGGTGATGGACAGCCTTGAAGCCCAGGGTGAGGAGTTTCTGCCTGATGCGCAGATTGATTGGTAGCCACTGGAGATTTTTGAGGAGGGGAGTAATATGCCCAGAGCGTTTCTGGACAAAGATAATCCGGGCAGCAGCATGAAGTATGGATTGAAGTGGAGAGAGACACGAGGATGGGAGATCAGAGAGAAGGCTGGTGCAGTAGTCCAGACGGGATAGGATGAGAGCTTGAATGAGCAGGGTAGCAGTTTGGATGGAGAGGAAAGGGCGGATCTTGGCAACGTTGCGGAGCGGAGACCGGCAGGTTTTGGTGAAGATTTGCAACTCATCTTCCCACCCAAACCCTGTCCTTCCCTTGGCTTTCCTATCACTGAAGAAGGCACCTGCATCCTTCCTGTCTCACAAGCCCTTAACTGCGGCATTATCCTTGACTCCTCTCTCTCATTCAACCCACATATTCAATCCATTATTAAATCCTGTCAGTCCAACCTTCACAACATCGATAAAATTCTCCCTTTCCTCTCCATCCAAACTGCTACCACGTTATATTATCACTCATCCTTTCCTGCCTATTTACTGCATCAGTCTCCTTTCTGACCTCCCAGCCTCCTGTTTCTCTCCACTCCAGTCCATACTTCGTTCTGCTGCCTGGATCACTTTTCTACAAACCATTCAGGACATGTCACCGCACTCCTCAAAAAACTCCAGTGATTGCCCATTCACCTCCGCATCAAACATGTCAGTGCTTTGCACATAGTAAGCGCTTAATAAATGCCATCATTATTATTATTATTATGTCCAAGACTGAACTCCTTATCTTCCCTCCCAAACCCTGCCCTCCTACCTCATCTCCCTGATTTCTTACTACAGCCCAGTTCACACACTTTGCGCTTCAAACACTGACCTACTTACCGTACCTCGAGCTCATCTTTCTTGCCTCCAACTCCTAGTTCATGTCCTGCCTCTGGTCTGGAACACCCTACTTCTTCATACCTTAAAAGACCACCATTCTCCCCACCTTCAAAGCCTCACTAAAAACACACCTCCTTCAAGAGGTTTTCCCTCACTGAGCTCTCATTTCCCCAATCCACCCTCTCCTCTGTGTTGACTACACACATGACTGTGTACCCCTGAAACACTTTGATAATCACCACAGCCCCACAGCACATTCTTATGCTCTACTAATTCCCCTGTTCCTAATTTATTTTAATGTCTGTCTTCTCCAGTAGACTCTAAGTTCCTTGAGGGAGGGGATCATGTCTACTGAATCCGTTGTACTGCACTTTCCCCAGCGCTTAGTACAGTGCTCTGCTCACAGCAAGCACTTAATAAATTCCACTGATTGACTGATTGGTTGCATTTTTTTATGGTGTTCGTTAAGCACTTCCTATGTGCCAAATGCTGTTCCTAGTGCTAGGGAAGGCACAAGGTTAATTAGGTTGGACACAGTCCCTGTCCTGCTTGGGGCTCACAGTCTAAGTAGGAGGGAGAAAAGGTATCCCCATTTTACAGTTGAGGAAACTGAGGCACGGAGAAGTTAAGTGACTTGCCCAAAATCACACAGCAAGCAACTGGCAGAGCTGGGGTAAGAACCCAGTCCTTCTGACTCTCAGGCCCGTGATTTTTCCAATAGGCCATGTTGCTTCTCTAATTTTTTTTTTTTTGATGGATTTGTTAAGTGCTCACTATGTGCCAGGCACTGTACTAAGTGCTGGGGTGGATACGAGCAAATCGGGTTGGACACAGTCCCTGTCCCATGGAGGGCTCCCAGTCTTAATCCCCATTTTACAGATGAGGTAACTGAGGCCCAGAAAAGTGAAGTGACTTACCCAAGGTTACACAGCAGGTAAGTGGAGAAGCCAGGATTAGAACCCATGACCTCCTGATGCCCAGGCCCACGCTCTAACCACTACATCATGCTACTTCTCCAAATCTGATGGTGAGAAGTTTCTGTTGGTTGCAGTGGTGACTGAGTAACCCCTGGAGGTTCTTGAACAAAACCTGCCGGTCTCACCTTTATTACATCGCCAAGACCACCCCCTTTCCTCTCCCTCCAAACTGCTACCATGTTAGTACAATCACTCATCATATCCTGACTGGATTACTGCATCAGCATCCTTACTGATCTCCCAACCTCCTGTCGTCTCTCCCAACCTCCTGTCTCTCCCAACTTCAGTCTATACTTCACTCTGCTGCCTGGGTTATCTTTGTACAGAAACGGTCTGGGCATGTCACTTTCCTCCTCAAAAATCTCCTGTGGTTGTCTATCAATCTTCGCATGAAGCAAAAATTCCTCACTATTGGCTTCAGTGCTCTCCATCACCTTGCCCCCTCCTACCTCACCTCCCTTCTCTCCTTCTACAACCCAGCCCACACACTCCGCTCCTCTGGTGATAACCTACTCACTGAGCCTTGTTCTCACCTGTCCTGCCGGTGACCCTGGCCCACATCCTACCTCTGACTAGGAATGCCCTCCCTCCTCAAATCTGCCAAACTAGCACACTTCCCCACTTCAAAGCCCTACTGAAAGCTCACTTTGTCCAGGAGGCCTTCCCGGACTAAGCCCCCCTTTTCCTCTGCTCCCTCTCCCCTCCCTATCACCCCCACTCGCTCCCTCTGCTCTACCCCCCTCCCTGTCCCAAATCACTTAGGTATATATATATACATATTTATAACTCTATTTATTGTATTAATGATATGTATATATCTATAATTTTATTTATTTATATTGATGTTATTGATGCCTGTTTACTTGTTTTGATATCTGTCTCCCCCCATCTATACTGTGAACCCATTGTGGGCACGGATTGTCTCTATTTGTTGCTGAACTGTACTTTTCAAGGGCTTAGTACAGTGCTCTGCACACCGTAAATGCTCAATAAATATGATTGATTGAATGAATGAATGAAGAGTGAAGAAACGTGAACTAAATGATCCCTGCCTTCGAGGAGTTTGCACTTCAAACATAGAAATATTTATTGCTAATCAAAATAAATAATTGAATCAGTCAGTAAATCAATCATATTTATTGAGTACTCACTTTGTCCAGAGCACTGTACTAATAAATTGGGAGAGTACAATATCAGGGAATTGAAGAAACATTCCCTGCCCTCAACAAGCTTACCATCTAGATGGAAAACAGACATTCATATAGATAAATAAATCACAGATATAGACATGAGTACTGTAGGGCTGAAGAAGGTATGGAAAAAAGGGAGGAAATCCATGTGTAAGAGTGACACAGAAGGGAGTGGGGGAAGGGGAAATGAGGGCTTTGTCAGGGATGGCCTCTTAGGGAATGTTAAAGTGAATATACGTAGATTCACAAGTTAGCCCCTTTGCACAGCAATGGTGTCTACTAGTTCTACTGTACTCTCCCAAGAGCTTACTCAGTACAATGCTCTACCCAGAGTAAGTGCTCACTAGATTTTGTTGTTTGAACATGGTAGAGATGGCAGCTTGGGGTACTGGGTATTAATCAGAAAAGATCTGTTGGCAGAGGAGGGATTTTAGAGGTAGTAAAATTCTTAGCATTTATTGAGCATCCACCCATCAGAGTCAGTTAGTCGTATCTGTTGAGTGCTTACTGTGTGCAGAGCACTGTACTATGAGCTTGGGAGAGTACAATATAGCAATAT
This sequence comes from Tachyglossus aculeatus, assembly GCF_015852505.1. Classification (NCBI taxonomy): domain Eukaryota; kingdom Metazoa; phylum Chordata; class Mammalia; order Monotremata; family Tachyglossidae; genus Tachyglossus; species Tachyglossus aculeatus. The sequence continues at coordinate 698,808 of NC_052066.1, read as the reverse complement.
AACAGACACATTCCCTGCCCATAGTGAGCTTACAGTCTTTAGGGAGAGACAGACATTAATATAAATAAATAAATTACAAATATATACATAAGTGCTGTGGGGCTGGGTGGGGGGATGAAGGAAGATAGCAAGTAAAAGCGGCACAGGAAGGAGTGGGAGAAGGGGAAAGGAAGGCTTAATTAGGGAAGGCCTCTTGGAGGAGATGTGCCTTCCTAAAGGCTTTGGTGGGCTGGGAAGAGTAATTGTCAGATATGAGGAGGGAGGGCGTTCCAGGCCAGAGGCAGGATGTGGGTGAGAGGATGGTGGTGATTGAGATTGAGGTATAGTAAGAAGGAGGTTAGCATTAGAGGAGTGAAGTGTGCAGGCGCTTAGTGTTCGAGCACTTAGTACAGTGCTCTGCACACAGTAAGAACTCAATAAATACAACTGAATGAATGCAGGCTGGGTTGTGGTAGGAAAGTAGCAAGACGAGGTAGGAGGGCACAGGGAGACTGAGTCCTTAAAAGCCAATGGTGGGAAGTTTTATAACAGGAAAATGTATAACTGGTTCTTAGGAAGTTCAGAATAAAAAAGTGACCCATTCCCTGTCCTCAAGGATTTTACAATCTAAAAGAAGAGACAAGTACAAAAAAATTTACATCCAAAGTAATCAAAATAAATGAATTAAGCAATCAATGGTATTTACTGAGCACTCCTCAAGAAACTCTAGTGGTTGCCCGTCCACCACCACATCAAACAAAAGCTCCTCCTCATTGGCTTCAAAGCACTCAATCACCTTAACCCCTCCTACCTCACCTTTCTACTCTCCTACTACAACCCAGCCCACTCGCTTCACTCCTCTAATGCTAACCTTCTCACTGTACCCATCTATCTCACCACTGACCCCTAGTTCACATCCTGCCATCAGCCTGCAATGCCCTCCCTCCTCAAATTCAACAGACAGTTACTCTCCCCCCTTCAAATTCGTACTGAAGGCACATCTCCTCCAAGAGGCCTTCAATTCATTCAATCGTATTTATTGAGCGCTTACTGTATGCAGAGCACTGTACTAAGCGCTTGGGAAGTACAAGTTGGCAACATATAGAGACGGTCCCTACCCAACAGCAGGCTCACACTCTAGAAGGGGGAGACAGACAACAGAACAAAACATATTAACAAAATAAAATAAATAGAATAAATATGTACAAATAAAATAAATAAACAAATAGAGTAATAAATACGTACAAACATATATACATATAAACAGGTGATGTGGGGAGGGGAAGGAGGTAAGGCGGGGGAGATGGGGAGGGGTAGGAGGACTGCTATGTGACCTTCGGCAAGTCAGTTCTCTTTTCTGTGCCTTAGTTCCCTCATCTGTAAAATGAGGATTAAGATTTAGAGCCCCATGTGGGACATGGACTGTGTCCAACCTCATTAGCTTGTGCCTACCCCAGTTGATGATGATGATGGCATTTGTTAAGCGCTTACTATGTGCAAAGCACTGTTCTAAGCACTGGGGGAGGTTACAAGATGATCAAGTTGTCCCACAGGGGGCTCACAGTTTTAATCCCCATTTCACAGATGAGGTAACTGAGGCACAGAGAAGTGAAGTGACTTGCCCAAAGTCACACAGCTGACAGTTGACAGAGTCAGGATTTGAACCCATGATCTCTGACTCCAAAGCCCGTGCTCTTTCCACTGAGCCACGCTGCTTCTCCAATTCTTAGTATAGTGCCTGATGCATATTAAGTGCTTCACAAATACCATTTTTTATAAAAAAAAGATCATCTCTGAGGCAGCAATGCGGAGTCAATTTTGGAGGGAGAGAGGCTGAAGGCAGGGAGGCTGGCAAGGAGACCAATACACTAGTGTAGCTATGAAGTGACCAGAGCTTAGACTAAGGTGTAAGCAGTCTGGGTGCAGAGGAAACTGGAATAATTTAGCAGTGGACTGACTGAGATTACAATTAAAGAATAGGATATTTTCTATGAAATGCTTCCCCTGTCATTTACCTTAACTGTAAAATTTGAGATAGGGAACATCTCCAACCACACAACATCCTTTTACCAAACTAACTTCATTTTAAATCAATCAACCAATTGATAATATTTATTGAGTGCTTACTGGGTGTTGAGCACTGTATTAAGCCCTTGGGAGAGTGCAATACAAAACAGAAGGTATAACCTTTTTCTTTTAGTATTTGGTAAATGCTTCCTATGCTACTTACCTATACTCACTTGAGTTAAGGTATTAGACTAAGGCTCGGGGGTAGTTGCAAACTAAGCAGGTTAGGCACAGTCTATATCCCACATGGGGCTCAGAATTTTAATCCCCAATTTGCAGATGAGGTAACTAAGGCAAAGGGATGCTAAGTGGCTTGCCCAAGGTCACACAGCAGCCAAGTGGCGAAGCTGGGATTAGAACCCAGGTCCTTCTGGCTTCCGGGCCTGTGCTTTATCCACTATGCCATATGGCTTCTCAATCCCAGTCCACAAAGAGCATTAGGTCTACTGTGAGCACAGCACTGTACAGAACGCTTGGGAGAGTATAATAGAATTGGTAGACATGATCCCTGCTCTCAGGGAGCTCACAGTCTACTGTTTGCAGAGGACTGTACTGAGTGCCTCAGAGATAACAGTGGAATTAATAGACAAGCCCTCAGGGATTGTATAGTCTACCTTGTGCAGAGCAATGTACTATGCACTTGGGAGCACTTGGGAAAATACAATCGAGTTGGCAGACATGATCACTGCCCTCAAGGAATTTACAGTCTGCTGTGTACAGAGCATTGTACTGAGCACTCAGGAGAGGACAATGTTCATTCAGTCATATTTATTGAGCGCTTACTGTATGCAAACCAGTGCAGTACATCTACATCTCCTCCCCTACTCTCTCTCCCTCACTCCAGGCACCTATCTCCTCCTGAATTCAGGACATCTCCACCTGGATGTCCACCCACAACCTAAAACTCAACATGTCCAGACTGAGCTCCTCATCTTCCCTCCTAAATCCTGTCCTCTCCCGGACTTTCCCGTCACTGTGGACAGCACTACCATCCTTCCTGTCTCACAAGCCCGCAACCTTGGTGTCATCCTTGACTCCGCTCTCTCATTCACCCCACGCATCCAATCCATCACCCTCCTGGTCTCACCTTCACAACATCACCAAGACCCGCTGTTTCCTCTCCATACAAGCCGCTGCCTTGTTGGTACAATCTCTTATCCTATCCCGACTGGATTACTGCATCAGCCTCCTTTCTGAACTCCCATCCTCCTGTCTCTCCCCTCTTCAGTCTATACTTCACTCTGCTGCCCGGATTATCTTTCTACAGAAATGCTCTGGGCATATCACTCCCCTCCTCAAAAATCTCCAATGGTTGCCTATCAACCTTCACATGAAGCAAAAATACCTCACTATTGGCTTCAACACTCTCCATCACCTTTCCCCCCTCCTACCTCACTTCCCTTCTCTCCTTCTACAGCCCAGCCTGCACCCTCCGCTCCTCTGCTGCTAACCTCCTCACTGGGCCTAGTTCTCGCCTATCCCACTGTCGACCCCCGGCCCACATCCTGTCTCTGGCCTAGAATGCCCTCCCTCCTCATATCTGCCAAATAGCTCTCTTCCTCCCTTCAAAGCCCTACTGAGAGCTCACCTCCTCCAGGAGGCCTTCCCAAACTGAGCCCCCCTTTTCCTCTGCTCCTCCTCCCCTCCCCATCACCCCTACTCCCTCCCTCTGCTCTACCCCATTCCTTGCCCCCAGCACTTGTGCATATTTGTACATATTTATTATTCTATTTATTTTATTAATGATGCATATATACCTATAATTCTATTTATCTATTTTGATGTTATTGATGCCTGCCCATTTGTTTCGTTTTGTTGTCTGTCTCCCCTTTCTAGACTATGAGCCCGTTGTTGGGTAGGGATTGTCTCTGTTGCTGAATTGTACTTTCCAAGCATTTAGTACAGTGCTCTGCACACAGTAAGCACTTAATAAATATGATTCAATGAATGAATGACTGAATACTACGCACTAGGAAGAGTACAATATAACAATAAAGAGACACACTCCCTGCTGAAGACCTTGGTCCCCAAGAAGCTTACAGACTAGAGAGAAGAAAACTCAGTACACAATGACAACCGGAATATAAAAAGATGACAATGGTTAAATGAGATATTTTCCATTTTTCCAAGTTGGAGACCTGGAATCAGATGAACCTGCCTAGCTATGGTGTATAACAGATGAAAAGGAAGGATGAGTCCACTGAATAGAAATGGTAGAAAGATCCTGGGACTTGAGGGTCAGGAGATTAGTGCAGTGCTCTACCTGCAGCTCAATACATACCATTGATTGATTGATTGATTGATTGGAGGGGGCAGTCATTGGATGATTTCTGGAAGTCCAGAGATGTTACACTGTAAGATTGCTGACAGCAGGGATCTGGTCTACAAGCTCTACTGCAATCTCCCAAGTGCCCAATACAGTGTTTTGCACACAGTGAGCCCTTAATACTGTGAATTGTTTAACTGACTGATTGATTGATGATCATAAGTGCAGTCAGACCTGCAGACAATTGCAAATAGACTGTGTGTGTGTGTGTGTGTGTTGTGTGTGTGTGTCTGTGTGTCTGTGTGTCTGGTCTCCCCATCAGACCAGCAGCCCCTCAAGGGCAGAGACCATGTCTCCTCCTCCCTCTGTCCTCTCCCAGCACCCAGAAAAGTGTTTGTGTGTGTTGGGGGGAGCGGGAGAGCATGGTCAATCAATCAATCAATCAATCAATTGTATTTATTGAGCGCTTACTATGTGCAGAGCACTGTACTAAGCGCTTGGGAAGTACAAATTGGCATCACATAGAGACATTCCCTGCCCAACAGTGGGCTCACAGTGGTCCATACTCCCTCTTAGCCTGTCAGACCCTCAGGGGTATGGAACGTGTCTCAGTCAGCCAATCGATCAATCAATCAATAGTACTTATTGAGTGCTTAGTTTTTGCAGCTCACAGTACTAAGCACCTGGGAGAGTACAATGCAATAGAATTAGTGGACACATTCCCTGCCCATAACAAGCTTACAATGTAGAGGAGACAGACATTAATATAAATAATTTATAAAATGTAATTTAAAGATATGTTATATGTTGTGGGATTCGGGGTGGGGTGAATATCAAAGGTCCTAAGGTCACAGATCCAAGTGTATAGATGATACAGGTGGGAGAGGGAGCAGGAGCTGAGGAAAAAGGGCTTAATCAGGGAAGGCCTTGTGGAGGAGGTGTGACCTTAACAATGTGTTTAAGCTGGAGAGAGTGGTGGTCTGGCATATATGGAGACTATAGCATATATGGAGAACTAGACTGTGAGCCCTCTGTTGGATAGGGACCATCTCTATATGTTGCCAACTTGTACTTCCCAAGTGCTTAGTACAGTGCTCTGCACACAGTAAGTGCTCAATAAATACAATTGAATGAATGAATGAATGAATGAATGAATGAGACAGATGAATTCAGGACATAGCTAGCCCTAGAGATTTGGAGTGTGTGAACAGGGCTGGAGTAGGAGATCTGTGAGGTTAGGTAGGAGGGTTCAAGATGATTGAGGGCTTTGAAGCTGATGGTGAGGAGTTTCTGTTTGATGTGGAAGTAGAAGTAGTGGAAGTAGATGTACTAAACGCTTAGTACAGTGCTCTGCACACAGTAAGTGCTCAATAAATATGATTGATGATGATGGGCAGAGAAGCAGCATGGCTCAGTGGAAAGAGCACGGGCTTTGGAGTCAGAGGTCATGAGTTCAAACCCCGGCTCAGCCAATTGTCAGCTGTGTGACTTTGGACAAGTCACTTAACTCTCTGGGTCTCAGTTACCTCATCTGTAAAATGGGGATTAAGACTGTGAGCCCCCCGTGGGAAAACCTGATCACCTCGTAACCTCCCCAGCGCTTAGAACAGTGCTTTGTACATAGTAAGCACTTAATAAATATTATTATTATTATTATGGGCAGCCATTGGAGGTTCTTGAGGAGTGGGGAATCACAGACTGAAGGTTTTTGTTGAAAAACGACCCTGGCAGCAGAGTGAAATGTGGATTGGAGTGGGAAGAGAAAGGAGGCCGGGAGGTCAGTAAGGAGACTGATGCAGGCATCAAGGTGGGATAGGATAAGTGCTTGGATCAGCATGGTAGCAGTTTGGATGGAGAGGAAAGAATAGACCAACAGGATTTGGGGACAGATTGAATATGTGCCTTGATCTCGCCTGTCTCGCCCCTGACCTTTGGCCCACATCCTACCTCTGGCTTGGTACACCCTCCCTTCTTGAATCTGCCAGACAATCACTCTTCCCCCACTACTGATGGCACACCTCCTCCATGAGGCCTTCCCAGGCTAAGCCCCACTTTTCCTCAGCTCCCACTCCCTTCCACATCACCCTGACTCACTTCCTTCACTCTTCCCCCCTTTCCCAGCCCCACAGCACTTATGCATATATCAGTAATTCTATTTATTTAAATTGATGCCTGTTTACTTGCATTGATATCTGTCGCCCCCCATCTAGATAGTGAGACGTTGTGGACAGGGATTGTCTCTCTTCATTGCTACATTGTACTTTCCCAAGCGCTTAGTACAGTGCTCTGCACACAGTAGGCACACAATAAATATGATTGAATGAATGAATGAATATGTGGGTGGAATGAGAGAGATGAGTTTAGGACAGTGCCAAGGATACAGATTTGTGAGATAAGGAAAACATTGATATCCTCTTCAATGATGGGAAAGACAAGGGGAGAAAGAGATTGGGTGGGAAGATAAGGAGTTCAATTTTGGACATGTTTAATTTAAGGTGTTGGTGGGACATCCAGGTAGAGATGTCTTGAAGTCAGGAGGAAATGTGAAGTGGCAGGGAAGGAGAGAAGTTGGGGTTGGAAATATAAATTTAGGAATCACCTACAAAGAGATGGTATTTGAAACCATAATGATAATAATAATAATTATTATAGAATTTGTTAAGTGCTTAGTGCCAAACACTGCTCTAAGCACGGGGGTAGAAACAAGGTAATCAGTTTGTCCCATGTGGGGCTCATGGTCTTAATCCCCATTTCACAGAGAAGTTAAGTGGCTTGCCCAAGGTTCCACAGTAGACAAGTGGAGTTGGGATTAGAACACATGTTCTCTGACTCCCAAGCCTGTGCTCTTTCCACTAAGCCATTCATAGGAGTGAATGAGTTCTCCAAGGGATTCTGTAGATGGAGATCAGAAAAGGACAAGAACTGAGGGATCCCCATTGTCAGAGGATGGGATGCAGAGAAGGAGCCAGCAAAGTAAATTGAGAAGGAGCAGCCAGAGAGATAGGAGGAGAACCAAGAGTGGACAGTGTCAGAGAAACCAAAGTTGGATAAAATTTCAAGGAGAAGGAGGTGGTCCACAGTGTCGAAGGCAACTGAGAGGTCGAGGAGGATTAGAATAGAATAGAGGCTGTCAGATTTGATGAGAAGAAGGTCACTGATACTTTAGAGAGTGCTGAAACAATCCACACTTCACTTAGAAGCCTAATCAGCAGTTTATATTTAAAAATAGCATCTAAAACCCAACCTATGCACCTCTTCCATAGTTGTGATTGAGATTTTTATGGCTGACTCGTCACCTCCCTTTGTCCTCCTCCAGGGTCCAGCACAATGTGTGTGTGAGAGTGAGTGAGTGAGTGTGTGTGTGTGTGTATGTGTGTGTGTCTGGTCTCCCCATCAGCCTGGCAGCCCCCTGAGGGCAAGGACCTTGGCTCCAGCTCTCTCTGGGGCGGAGTGGGTGGCACCTGAGCATGCCCCGCTGCCCAGGCTGGAGTTCACATTGGTGCTGAGAACTTTGGTTTTCTGACTGCTTTCGGAACCTGATCCCCATCTCCAGCCCCCGTGCCCCCCCTTCCCATCTACACATTGAGGAGGAGGGGGAGGTAAGACGACGAAGACGGTGACAGGGGAAGAGATGTTTAATCCCTTTCCGTTTTTTGCTTCCTGGCTTCTGGGCAATTTATCCCTCCCCCCTGCCTCTTCCCCCCAATACCCACACCCTGAATAAAAGACTTTTGCTCCCCGTATGCTCTTGATCCCTGTCTGGCAGAGGGCAGTGATCGCCCCAGGCCTGGGCCAGGGGAGTGATCCCCATCAGGGCCAGGCAGAGGCAGCGCTTCACCGCAGGGCGGGGGTTTCTATCAGATACAGAGCAGCCCTGTGGCTCCTGGCAGGCCTAGGAAAGGGACAGAGACAGGGACAGAGACAAAGGAGACAGAGTGGGAAACGTGGAGGGATGGAGAGTGAGAGATTGAGACGTAGAATGAAACAGAAGGGCGGAAGCAGAAACAGGAAGAGACAAAGAGGGAGGCAGAGACTGAAGCAGAGACAGCAAGAGACAGTATGAAACCAAGAAAAGGTCAGGGAGAGGGAGAGACTAAGACAGACGGGCTGGAATGGCAAAAGGGAGAAGCAAACTGAGGCAGAGACAGATAAAGACAGAGATAGAGAGAAACAGAGATTGAGATGGCTGGTCAAAGACAGAGATTGGAAAAGGGGCAGGGAAAATCAGTACCAATCAATCGATGGTACCTATTGGGTGCTTACTATGTGCAGAGCACTGTACTAAGCACTTGGGAGAGTCCAATACAACAGAGCTGGTAGGTACATTCCCTCATCATCATCATCAATCGTATTTATTGAGCGCTTACTGTGTGCAGAGCACTGTACTAAGCGCTTGGGAAGTACAAGTTGGCAACATATAGAGACAGTCCCTACCCAACAGTGGGTTCCCTACACACAAGGAGCATATAGTCTAGAGAGGGAGTCGGACGATAATATAAATTATGTATATGGACACATAAATGCTGTTGTGGAGAGGATGGGGTGATTATCAAATTCATTCATTCATTCATTCATTCAATCATATTTATTGAGCGCTTACTGTGTGCAGAGCACTGTACTAAGCTCTTGGGAAGTACAAGTCGGCAACACTTACAGGCTACTGATCCAAGTGCAAGAACGACCCAGAAGGGAGAGGGGAGTGGGAGTAGGAGAAATGAGGGCTTATTCTGGTAAGGCCTCTTGGAGGAGATGTGCTTTTAATAAGGCTTTTAAGTTGGAGAGAGTGATCCTCTGTTGGATATGAAGAGGGAGGGCATTCCAGGCCAGAGGCAGGAAATGGGCGAGGAGATATGCCTTCAAAAAAGCTTTGAAGAGGGGTAGAGTAATTGTTGGATTTGAGGAAGGGAGGGCAGAGACAGAGACAGGATGTGGGCAAGATGTTAGTGGTGAGATAGATGAGATAGAAGTACAGTGAGAAGGTTGGCATTAGAGGAGCAAAGTGTGTGGGCTGGGTTGTAGTAGGAGAGTAGCAAGGTAAGTTAAGAGAGCGCAAGGCAACTGAGTGTTTTAAAGCCCATGGTAAAGAGTTTCTGTTTGATGCAGAGGTGGATGGGTAACCATTGGAGGGTCTTGAGGAGCGGGGAAACTTGGTCTGAACTTTTTTGTAGGAAAATGGTCCAGGCAGCAGAGTGAACTATGGACTGGGGTGGGAAGAGACAGAAGGCTGGGAGGTCAGCAAGAAAGCTGATACAGTAATTAAGATGGGACAGTACAAGTGCTTGGATTAGCATGATAGCAATTTGGATGGAGAGGAAAGGGCAATGTTGTGCTGTGCTATGCAGTGCAATGCTAGAGATGCTGGCAATGCTGGGAAGGTTGAACTGACAGGATTTAGTGAATGATTGAATATGTGGGTTAAATGAGAGAAAAGAGTCAAGTATAAAGCCAAGGTTATGGGCTTGTAAGATAGAAAAGATGGTGGTGCGGTCTACAGTGATGCAAAAGTCAGGGGAAGGACAAGGTTTGGGTGGGAAGATAAGGAGTTCTGTTTTAGACATGTTAAGTTTGAAATAATAATAATGATGATGATGATGGTATTTGTTAAGCACTTACTATGTGCAAAGCACTGTTCTAAGCACTGGGGAGGTTACAAGGTTATCAGGTTGTCCCACGTGGGGCTCACAGTTTTAATCCCCATTTTACAGATCAGGTAACTGAGGCACAGAGAAGTGAAGTGACGTACCCAAAATCACACAGCTGACGGTGGAGGCAGGATTTGAACCCATGACCTCTGACTCCAAAGCCCGTGCTCTTTCCACTGAGCCACGCTGCTTCTCCAGATAGCAGGATATCTGAGTAGAGATGTCTTCAAGGCAGAAGGAAATGTGAGACTTACAGAGAGGGAGAGAGTTCAGGGATGGAGACAGAGACTTGGGAATCATCTGCATAGAAGTGGTAGTTGAAGCCATGTGAGTGAACCTACATCTCTGCCCCTACTCTCTCTCCCTCCCTCCAGGCTCACATCTCCTCCTGCCTTCAGGACATCTCCATCTGTCACCAATGACCACCTGCTTGTGAAATCCAACGGCTCATACTCTATCCTAATCCTCCTCGACCTCTCAGCTGCCTTCGACACTGTGGACCACCCCCTTCTCCTCAACACCCGATCCAACCTTGGCTTCACAGACTCCGTTCTCTCCTGGTTCTCCTCTTATCTCTCTGGTCGTTCATTCCCAGCCTCTTTTGCAGGCTCCTCCTCCCCCTCCTATCCCCTTACTGTAGGGGTTCCTCAAGGTTCAGTTCTTGGTCCCCTTATGTTCTCGATTTACACTCACTCCCTTGGTGACCTCATTCGCTCCCACGGCTTCAACTATCATCTCTACACTGATGACACCCAAATCTACATCTCTGCCCCTGCTCTCTCTCCCTCCCTCCAGGCTCTCATCTCCTCCTGCCTTCAGGACATCTCCATCTGGATGTCTGCCCGCCACCTAAAACTCAACATGTCCAAGACTGAACTCCTTGTCTTCCCTCCCAAACCCTGCCCTCTCCCTGACTTTCCCATCACTGTTGATGGCACTACCATCTTTCCCGTCTCACAAGCCCGCAACCTTGGTGTCATCCTCGACTCCGCTCTCGCGTTCACCCCTCACATCCAATCCGTCACCAAAACCTGCCGGTCTCAGCTCCGCAACACTGCCAAGATCCGCCCTTTCCTCTCCATCCAAACTGCTACCCTTCTGGTTCAGTATCTCATCCTATCCCGACTGGATTACTGCATCAGCCTCCTCTCTGGTCTCCCATCCACCTGTCTCTCCCCACTTCAATCTATACTTCACGCCGCTGCCTGTATCGTCTTTGTGCAGAAACGCTCTGGGCATGTTACTCCCCTCCTCAAAAATCTCCAGTGGCTACCAATCAACCTACGCATCAGGCAGAAACTCCTCACCCTCGGCTTCAAGGCTGTCCATCACCTCACCCCATCCTACCTCACCTCCCTTCTCTCCTTCTACAGCCCACCCCGCACCCTCCGCTCCTCTGCTGCTAATCTCCTCACCGTGACTCGTTCTTGCCTGTCCCGCCGTTGACCCCCGGCCCACATCCTCTCCCTGGCCTGGAATGCCCTCCCTCTGCACATCCGCCAAGCTAGCTCTCTTCCTCCCTTCAAGGCCCTACTGAGAGCTCACCTCCTCCAGGAGGCCTTCCCAGACTGAGCCCCCTCCTTCCTCTCCCCCTCCTCCCCCCTCTATCCTCCCTGCCTTACCTCCTTCCCCTCCCCACAGCACCTGCATATATGTATTAATTACTCTATTTATTTATTTATTTTATTTGTACATATTTATTCTATTTATTTTATTTTGTTAATATGTTTTGTTTTGTTCTCTGTCTCCCCCTTCTAGACTGTGAGCCCACTGTTTGGTACAGACTGTTTCTATATGTTGCCAACTTGTACTTCCCAAGCGCTTAGTACAGTGCTCTGCACACAGTAAGTGCTCAATAAATATGATAGAATGAATGAATGAATGAATGAATGAGTTCTCCTAGGGGATGGATTTAGATGGTTAAGAGAAGGGGACCCAGAACTGAACCTTGAAGGACCCTCACGGTTAGGGGGTGGGAGGTAGAGGAGGAGCCCAAGGAAGAGATTGAGAAGGAGGGGCCAGAGAGATAGAAGGAGGAGAGGTCCTACCCACACACTTTGCTCCTCTAAAGCTAACCTCACTGTGCCTCGTCCTCATCTATCTCACCACCAACTCCTCACCCACATTCTGCCTCTGGCCTGGAACACCCTCCCTCCTCAAATCTGTCAATTACTCTCCCCACCCTTCAAAGGCTTATTGAGGGCACATCTCCAAGAGTGACTAGGACCCCCATCCTCTTCTCCTACTTCCTTCTGTGTCATCCTAACTTGCTCCCTTTGTTCATCCCCCCTCCCAACCTCACAGCACATATGCACATATCTGTAATTTATTTATTTATAGTAATGTCTGCGCCCCCCCCACCCCAGACTGTAAGCTCCTTGTGGGTGGGGACTGAGTCTGTTAATTGTATTGTACTCTTCCAAGCACTTAGTACAATGCTCTGAACACAGTAAGTGCTCAATAAATACGATTGAATGAATGAATGACAGTGTCAGTAAAGCTGAGGTCAGTGAAGCTGTAATCTCATCGTTGTGGGTAGAGAATGTGTCTGTTCTGTTGTTATATCCTAGTCTCCCAAGTGCTTTTTTTTAAATGGTATTAGTTAAGCGCTTCCTATGTGTCAGGCACTGTACCAGCACAGGGGTAGATCAATCAATTAATCGTGTTTATTGAGCGCTTACTGCGTGCAGAGCTCTGTACTAAGGGTAGATACAAGTTTATCAGATTGGACACAGTCCCTGTCAATCAATCAATCAATCAATCATATTTATTGAGTGCTTACTGTGTGCAGAGCACTGTACTAAGCGCTTGGGAAGTACAAGTTGGCAACATGTACAGACAGTCCCTACCCAACAGTGGGCTCACAGTCTAGAAGGGGGAGACAGAGAACAAAACCAAACATATCAACAAAATAAAATAAATAGAATAGATATGCACAAGTAAAATAAATAAATAGAGTAATAAATATGTACAAACATATATACATATATACAGGTGCTGTGGGGAAGGGAAGGAGGTAAGGCACTGGGCATGGAGAGGGGGACGAGGGGGAGAGGAAGGAGGGGGCTCAGTCTGGGAAGGACTCCTGGAGGAGGTGAGCTCTCAGTAGGGCCTTGAAGGGAGGAAGAGAGCTACCTTGGCGGATGTTGGGAGGGAGGGCATTCCAGGCCCGGGGGATGATGTGGGCCGGGGGTCCATAGCGGGACATGCGAGAATGAGGCACGGTGAGGAGATTAGCGGCAGAGGAGCGGAGGGTGTGGGCTGGGCTGTAGAAGGAGAGAAGGGAGGTGAGGTAGGAGGGGGCAAGGTGATGGAGAGCCTTGAAGCCGAGGGTGAGGAGTTTCTGCCTGATGCGCAGATTGATTGATAGCCACTGGAGATTTTTGAGGAGGGGAGTAACATGCCCAGAGCGTTTCTGGACAAAGACAATCCAGGCAGCGGCATGAAGTATGGATTGAAGTGGGGAGAGACACGAGGATGGGAGATCAGAGAGGAGGTTGATGCAGTAGTCCAGACGGGATAGGATGAGAGCTTGAACGAGCAGGGTAGTGGTTTGGATGGAGAGGAAAGGGCGGATCTTGGCAATGTTGTGGAGCTGAGACCGGCAGGTTTTGGTGACGGCTTGGATGTGAGGGGTGAATGAGAGAGCGGAGTCGAGGATGACACCAAGGTTGTGGGCTTGTGAGACGGGAAGGATGGTAGTGCCATCAACAGTGATGGGAAAGTCAGGGAGAGGGCAGGATTTGGGAGGGAAGACAAGGAGTTGAGTCTTGGACATGTTGAGTCTTAGGTGGCGGCCAGACATCCAGACGGAGATGTCCTGAAGGCAGGAGGAGATGCGAGCCTGGAGGGAGGGGGAGAGAGCAGGGGCAGAGATGTAGATCTGGGTGTCATCAGCGTAGAGATGATAGTTGAAGCCGTGGGAGCGAATGAGGTCACCAAGGGAGTGAGTGTAGACCGAGAACAGAAGGGGACCAAGAACTGAACCTTGGGGTACCCCCACAGTAAGGGGATGGGAGGGGGAGTAGGAGCCTGCAAAAGAGACTTAGAATGAACGACCGGAGAGATGAGGAGAATGAGGAGAGGATGGAGTCTTTGAAGCCAAGGTTGGATAGCGTGTTGAGGAGAAGGGGGTGGTCCACAGTGTCGAAGGCAGCTGAGAGGTCGAGGAGGATTAGGATAGAGTATGAGCTGTTGGATTTGGCAAGCAGCAGGTCATTGGTGACCTTTGAGAGGGCAGTTTCCATGGAATGTAGGGGATGAAAGCCAGACTGGAGGGGGTCGAGGAGAGAGTTGGTGTTGAGGAATTTGAGGCAACGTGTGTAGACGACTCATTCAAGGAGTTTGGAAAGGAATGATAGGATGGAGATGGGGCGATAACTAGAAGGTGAGGTGGGGTCAAGAGAGGGTTTTTTTTAGGATGGAGAGACATGGGCATGTTTGAAGGCAGAGGGGAAGGAACCAGTGGAGAGTAAGCGGTTGAAGATGGAAGTTAAGGAGGGGAGAAGGGACAGAGCGAGAGATTTCATGAGAGGGAATGGGGTCAGAAGCACAGGTGGCCGGAGTAGCACTTGAGAGGAGGGAGAATTGCTCCTCTGAGGATACTGCTGGGAAGGATGGGAGAGTAGCAGAGAGTGTTGAGAGCCAGGGGGTTGGAGAAAGGTGGGGGGAGTGACTTTGGGGAGGTTGGACCTGATGGATTTAATTTTATTAATGAAGTAGGAGGCCAGATCGTTGGGGGTGAGGGAAGGAGGAGGGGGAGGAACTGGGGGCCTGAGAAGGGAGTTGAATGTACGGAAAAGCTGACGGGGATAATGGGCATGGGTGTCAATAAGGGAGGAGATATAGTTTTGTCTGGCAGAGAAGAGGGCTGAGTTAAGGCAGGAAAGGATAAACTTGAAGTGAACGAGGTTGGCATGGTGTTTAGACTTTCGCCAGCAGCGTTCAGCAACTCGAGCATAAGAGCGAAGGAGGCGGACAGTGGCAGTGATCCGGGGCTGCGGGTTAGTGGTATGAGAGTGGCGAAGGGAAAGGGGAGCGAGTGAGTCTAGCTGAGTAGAAAGGGTAGAGTTGAGAGCAGTAATCTGATCATCAAGACTGGGTAGAGAGGAGAGGGAGGCGAGGTGGGGTGTGAGGCGCTCAGAAAGATGGATGGGGTCAAGAGAGCGGAGATCTCTGTGAGGGAGTAATGTGGATTTACAGGGGAAAGGAGTGTGAGTGAGGAGGCAGGTGAGAAGATTATGGTCAGAGAGAGGGATTTCAGAGTTGGTGAGGGTGGACACAGTGCAGCGGTACGAGATGACGAGGTCGAGGGTATGACCAAGTTGGTGAGTGGGTGAGGTGGGGTGGAGCAAGAGGTTGGCAACATCAAGGAGAGATAGAAGGCGGGCGGCAGAGGAGTCATCAGGTTTATCCATGTGGATGTTGAAGCCCCCGAGGATCAGAGTGGGCATGGAAAAGGAGAGAAGGAAGGTGAGGAAGGGGTCAAAATCGTTAAAGAAGTTGGAGGTGGGGCCGGGGGGGGCGGGCGGTAGATGATGGCTATAAGAATCTGGAGGGGGTGGTAGAGGCGAATAATGTGGGCTTCAAAGGAAGGGAAGGAAAGGGAAGGGGGAGGAGGGATAGTTTTAGACTGTGAGCCCACTGTTGGGTAGGGACTGTCTCTATATGTTGCCAACCTGTACTTCCCAAGCGCTTAGTACAGTGCTCTGCACACAGTAAGCGCTCAATAAATACAATTGATTGATTGATAGTGCGAAAGCGACATTGGGGGGCGAGAAGGAAACCGACACCTCCTCCTTTTCCGGTGAGTCTGGGGGAGTGGGAGAAGAAGAGGCCTCCACTGGAGAGAGCAGCAGAAGAGACCGTGTTTTCCGGAGACAACCATGTTTCAGTTAGGGCGAGGAGGAGTAGAAAGCTGGAAAGGAATAGGTCCAGGATGAAAGGGACCTTACTTAAAACAGAGCAGGGGTTCCAGAGGCCACACTTGGCAGTAGCTGTCGAGTCTTTATTCCCCATTTTATAGATGAGGCTACAGAGGCACAGAGAAGTCAAAATGGCTTGCTCAAGGTCATACAGCAGATGAAGTGGCAGAGCCAAGATTAGAGTAACGTCCTTGGGACTCCCTGCCCCATTCTCTATCCACTAGGACATGTTGCTGCTCTAAATACAGAGCTTAGTACAGTGCTCTACACAAAATAAGTGCTCAATAAATATGATTGACTGATTGAATAATTGATTGGATAATGTTTCTAGGAAAAGGTGGTGGTTGACAGTATCGAAGGCAGCTGAGAAGTCTAGTAGGATTAAGATGGAGTAGAGGACGTTGGACTTGGCAAGGAGGATAACTGGAGGGAGCTGTGGGGTCACAGAGGGTTTTAGCATGAGGATACATGAGCTTGTTTGAAAGCAGTGTGGAAGAAGCCATTGGAGAATGAATAGCTGAAGATGGAGGAAGGGAAGGAAGAAGAGAGGGGACAAGTGTTTTGATAAGGTGCAAAGGAATGGGGTTGGATGTGTAGGTGGAGGGGGAGGATTTGCGAGAAAGCAGATCTCTTGAGGTACTCCTGGCAAGGATGGGAGAGTTGAAGAAAGGGCAGAAGGAGGGAGGGACTGGAGAGGAGCAAGGGGAGATTGAAGGAAAATCAAGCCTGATAGTTTTACTTTTCTCATGTAAGTAGGTAGCCAGGTCATTAGGGGCAAGGGATGGGGAAGATGGGGGTGTGTGCAGAGAGTTTGAGTAGGGAGTTAAGTGTCTGTAATATCTTGTGAAGGCAATAGGCAGGGGTATCAATAAGGATGGAGAAATAATTTTTCCAGGCAGAGGAGAGGGCAGAGTTAAAGTGTTCAAGGACGAACTTGAGGTGGCGATTTTGGCCTGCAATCTAGATTTCTGCCAGCAGTGCTATGCAACTCATGCACAGGAGCCAAGAAAACAGACTGTGGAGGTGATTCAGGGCTGAGGGTTAGAGATATGAGATCGACGAAGGGATAGGGGAGTGAGTGAGTTTAGGTCAATAGAGAGGGTGGTGTTGAGAGCGTCAATTTGGCCACCAAGGGAAGGCAGTTTGGGTATGGAGGCTAAATGGGGCACGATGACTTGAGAAAATTGGAAGGAGTCAAAAGATCAAAGGTCTCTGTGGAAGAACAGGACAGATTTGCAGGGAGGAGGTGTGTGGAAGAGAAGGCAGGGGAGGAGGTTGTGGTCAGATAGAGGGATTTCAGAGTTGGTGAGGGTAGAGACTGTACAATGACTAGACGTGTTGAGATCAAGGGTGTGACCAAGTTGGTAAATGGGTGAGGTGGGGTGGAGCAGGAGTTCAGTGGAGCTGAGGAATGATAGAAAGGTAGTAGAGAATCAATCAATCAGTCAACCATTTATTGAGCATTTGTTGTGTGCAGAGCACTGAACTAAGCCCTTGGGAAAGGACAATATAACAGAGTTCATTCATTCAATCATATTTATTGGTTGTTTATTGTGTGCAGAGCACTGCACTAAGCGCTTGGAAAGTACGTTCAAAGCCCCAAGGAGCTTACAGTCAAAAGGGGGAGACAGACATTAATATAAGTAAATGAGTTACATATATTTACATAAGTGCTGGGGAGCTGAGGGAAGAATGAATAAAGGGAGCAAATCCAAGAGCAAGAGCAACACAGAAGGGAGTGTGAGAAGAGGAAATGAGGGCTTAGTTGGGGAAGGCCTCTTGGGGAGATGTTCAGGGGCCAACATCCCAACCGGCTCAGAATACTGTCTCAGATAGGGCACCGGCCACTGGGATCAGCTGTGTGCTGTTAGCCCTCCTGGGCAACTGCCCCATGGTCAGGGATGGACAAACTCACACTCCCTGACTCTCCCCTCTCCATCTCTGACTCTCCCCAGTGAACCAGCATGGACCGTGCAACATGCCTGACTCTCTCCTTTCCATCCCTGACTCTCCCCCAGTGACCCAGCACAGACTGCCCAACACCCCTGACTCCCCTCTCAATCAAACAATGGTATTTATGGAGTGCTTACTATGTGCAGAGCACTGTACTTAGCATTTGGAAGAGTACTCCAAGCAGCATGGCTCAGTGGAAAGAGCATGGGCTTTGGAGTCAGAGGTCATCAGTTCAAATCCTGGCTCCGCCACTTGTCAGCTGTGTGACTTGGGGCAAGTCATTTAAATTCTCTGTGCCTCAGTTACCTCATCTGTAAAATGGGGATTAAGACTTTGAGCCCCAAGTGGGACAACCTGATCACTTTGTAAACTCCCCAGCACTTAGAACAGTGCTTTGCACATAGTAAGCACTTAATAAATGGCATTCTTATTATTATTATTATTTTACTCCACAGCTAACTCTCCCCAGTGACCCATCATAGAATGTGCAACACCCCTGACTCTGCCCGAGTAACCCAGCACAGACCATTCCACATCCCTGACTCTCCCTCCCCACCCTACCTCCTTCCCTTCCCCACAGCACCTGTATATATGTTTGTACAGATTTATTACTCTATTTATTTTACTTGTACATATTTACTATTCTATTTATTTTGTCAATGAGGTGCATCTAGCTTTACTTCTATTCATTCTGATGACTTCACACCTGACCTCATGTTTTGTTTTGTTGTCTGTCTCCCCCTTCTAGACTGTGAGCCCGTTGTTGGGTAGGGACCGTCTATATATGTTGCCAACTTGTACTTCCCAAGTGCTTAGTACAGTGCTCTGCACACAGTAAGCATTCAATAAATATGATTGAATGAATGAATGAATAAATCCCTACCAGTCAACCTACTCATCAAGCAAAAACTCCTCACCCTCGGCTTCAAGGCTGTCCATCACCTCGCCCCCTCCTACCTCACCTCCCTTCTCTCCTTCTACAGCCCACCCTGCACCCTTCACTCCTCAGCCACCGCTAACCTCCTCACTGTACCTCTTTCTCACCTGTCCCGCCGTCGACCCTCGGCCCACATCCTCCCCCTGGCCTGGAATGCCCTCCCTCCGCACATCTGCCAAGCTAGCTCTCTTCCTCCCTTCAAAACCCTACTGAGAGCTCACCTCCTCCAGGATGCCTTCCCAGCCTGAGCCCCCTTTTCCCTCTTCTCCTCCCCATCCCCCCGCCCTACCTCTTTCCCCTCCCCACAGCACCTGTATATGTTTGTACAGATTTATTACTCTATTATTTTACCTGTACATATTTACTATTCTATTTATTTTGTTAATGATGTGCATCTAGCTTTACTTCTATTTATTCTGATGCCTTAACACCTGTCCACATGTTTTGTTTTGTTGTCTGTCTCCCCCTTCTACGTTGTTGGTTAGGGACCGTCTCTATATGTTGCCGACTTGTACTTCCCAAGCGCTTAGTACAGTGCTCTGCACACAGTTAGTGCTCAATAAATACGATTGAATGAATGAATGAATGAATCCCTGACTCTCTGTTGGGAACCCGGCATAGGCCATCAAACACCCATAACTCTCCCCTCTCTGTCTCTCACTCTCTCTTAGTGACCCATCATGAACCATCTCACACCCCTGACTCTCTTCTCTCTATTCCTGACTCTCTCCAAGTGATCCAAGGGAGCCCCCACCCCTTCATTTCCCTCCCCTATTCATTCATTCATTCATTCATTCATTCATTCATTCAATTGCATTTATTGAGCGCTTACTGTGTGCAGAGCACGGTACTAAGACAGTACAACTCGGCAACTGATAGAGACCATCCCTACCCAACAACGGGCTCACAGTCTAGAAGGGGGAGACAGACAACAAAACAAAACAAGTAGACAGGCATCAATAGCATCAAAATAGATAAATATAATTATAGATATATACACATCATTAATAAAATAGAATAATAAATATGTACAAATATAAACAAGTGCTGTAGGGTGGGGAAGGGGGTGGAGCAGAGGGAGGGAGTAGGGGCGATGGGGAGGGGAGGAGGAGCAGAGGAAAAGGGGGTCTCAGTCTGGGAAGACCTCCTGGAGCAGGTGAGCTCTCAGTAGGGTTTTGAAGGGCGAAAGAGAGCTAGTTTGGCGGATGTGAGCAGGAAGGGCATTCCAGGTCAGAGGTAGGACGTGGGCCAGCAGGGGTAGACGGCGGGACAGGCGAGAACGAGGCCAGTGAGAAGGTTAGCGGCAGGGGAGCGGAGTGTGCATTCCTGATGTTCGGGGAGGGGGCCTCGTCCTGCCCCTCTCCTGCTGTGCCAGGGAGCTGAGTGGGGTGGGGGTTTCTTGGGGATCCCCTTTTCCCTTGTCCCCATCCCCTCTCCCAGTCCCCGCCCCCTCCTCTATCTCCTCTTTTCTTTTCCCTGCCACTCTCTTCTCTCCCCTTACCCTTTCTCCCTCCTCTCCTCTCTCCCTCCCCTTTCTCCCCTCCTATTCTCCCCATCTCCTTCCCTCCCCCTCCCCTTTCTCCCCTCCTATTCTCCCCCCTCCCTCCCTCTCGCCCCCTCCCCTTCTCCCCATCTCCCTCCGCCTCCTTCCCTCCCCCTCCCCTTCCTCTTCCCTCCGTCTCCTTCCCTCCCCCTCCCCTTTCTGTCCCCCTCCCCCGTAGCCGCCTCGGTCTCCGCCCGCCCCCCTCGCCCCCCGCGGAGCCGAGAGCCAGGAGCGGAGCGGAGCGGAGCGGAGCCGTCCCCGGCGGCCGGTCCCTCCCCGGCGGGCACACGGGCCAACCGGGCCGGGCAGAACCGGACTCGGGGTTGGAGCCGGAGCCGGAGCCCGAGCCCCAGCCCCCGGCCCCGTCCAGCCCCCGGCCCAGTCCCAGCCCCCGGCCCAGCCCCGCTCGGACCCTCGGACCTTCGCCCGCCGGTCCTGCTCCTCCTCGGCCGCTCGCAACTCCGGGACCCCCGCCCGCCCCCTCCCCCCGGCCCCCCCGCGACCCCCCGCCAACCCCGCAGCCCCGGTAAGTGCCCCCTCGGGACCGGGGAGGGGGCTCGGGGTGGGGGAGGGGCGGGCGAGAGGAGGGGGGACGGAACTTAGAAACTTGGAGAAGTTCGGGGGTCGCGGGGGCGGAAGGGAGCCGGTCCGCTTGGACGCTCCAGGCCCGAACCTGCCCCAGGCCCGGGGTGAGGGTCGTCTCCCCCAGCCCCCCGGCCACGCCCCCATCCGCCCCCAGCCGGGATCCTGCGGACGCGAGGAGATCAATCAATCAATCGTATTTATTGAGAGCTTACTGTGTGCAGAGCACTGTACTAAGCGCTTGGGAAGTACAAGTTGGCAACATATACAGTCCCTACCCAACAGTGGTTCTCACAGTCTAAAAGTGGGGAGACAGAGAACAAAACCAAACAGTCATTCAATCGCATGTACTGAGCGCTCACTGTGTGCAGAGCACTGGACTAAGCGCTTGGAAAGTCCAATTGGGCCCCGGATAGAGACGGTCCCTGCCTGCCCAGAGAGGGAGATGCTGGCAGCCTCGATCCCCCGGCCGGGGGTTTGCGCCCCTCCGTGCGGGTGCCAGGGGAGCCAGGGGCTCCGGCTCCCGCCCCGCCCTCCGGGAGCCCTCCCGGGACCCGGACCCCGCTCGGAGGGCGCGGGGAGGGGGGCGCGGGGCGGGGGAGCCGGGCCAGCCTCCCGACTTGTCGGGGAGGGGGCGGAGCGGAGCCGGGCGCCGTTGGAAACTTCAGCCCAAACAAAGAGACCAGCACACCAGACCCTCGAGTCCGCGGTCCTCCTCATCCCCGCGACCCCCACCCCGACCCCTCCACCTGCAGGGCCGGTCCCCTGCCCACGGGATGGGGGGCAAGACCCAGCCTGGGGAGGGGGTGGGGAAAAACCCTAGGACCGCGCCCACCGCCATCCCAGACCCCGGGGAGGGGGCGCGCGGGGAGGGCGGGGGTCTCTGCCCGACGGCGCAGCGCTTTGTGTTTTCTTTCATTCATTCATTCATTCGATCGTATTTATTGAGCGCTTACTGTGTGCAGAGCACTGAACTAAGCGCTTGGAAAGGACAAGGCAGCAATAAAGAGAGCCAGTCCCTGCCCACGACGGGCTCACAGTCTAGAGGGAGGGAGACAGACATCAAAACAAGTAAAGAGGCATCAATAGAAATAAATAGAAGTATAGGTTTGTCCCCATAGGCACAGGGGCTGCGGGGCGGGAAGAGGGGCGAAGAGCGAAGGGAGCGAGTCGAGGTGACGCGGAAGGGAGGGGGAGCTGAGGAAAGGGGGGCTTAGCCTGGGAAGGCCTCTAGGAGGAGGTGCGCCTTCAGTAGGGCTTTGAAGGGGGGAAGAGTGATCGGCGGATTTGAGAAGGGAGGGGGTTCCAGACCAGAGGTACCACGCCGTTCCCCTCCTTCCCTTCCCCCTCCCTCTGGTTCCAGTGCACTACTCGGGCCGGGCCGGGGGAATCAATCACTCACTCACTCACTCAGTCAATCAATCAATCAATCGCATTTATTGAGCGTTTACTGTGTGCAGAGCACTGTACTAAGCGCTTGGGGCAGTGTGGGGGGAGGCGAGCTTCGGCTCCGGGGCCAGTGAACGGCGGCAATCCACTTGTCAGCTAGGACCACCAGCCCCTGAGCGACCCTCCCCACTTCGTCACCCCCGCCTATCCACCCCAGGTCTCTGTCTCCCAAAGCCGCTCCACAAAGCTGAATGGAATGGACGCTGACCGCCCTCCAGGACACTCACCCTCAAAATGATAATCATGATAATAATAATAATATTTTTTAAACGCACCGTTCTAAGTGCTAGGGTTGGACACAGTCCCTGTCCCACATGGAGCTCACAGTCTTAATCCCCATTTTACAGATGAGGTAACTGAGGAACAGAAAAATTAAGTGACTTGCTCAAAGTCACACAGCAGACAAGTGGCAGAGCCGGCATTAGCGCTCATGTCCTTCTGTCTCCCAGGCCCATGCTCTATCCACTAGGCCATGCTGCTTCTGAGGCCATGCCCTCGTGCTTAGGGATGGACCATTCGACTCCCCTGCCTCTTCCCTCTCCATTCCTGACTCTCCCCCACTATCTGTTGCTGATTCTCTCCCACTAACCCCATATGGACTATCCCGTACCCCTTGACTCTCCCCTCTCCATCCATGACTCTCCCCCAGTGACCCAGCAAGGACCACCCAATGCCCTTGACTCTCTCCTCTCCATCCCTCATTCTCCCCCAGGGACCCAGCCCGGCGCTTCCAACACTCTTGATTCTCCACTCTCCATTCCTGAATCTCCCTCAATGACCCAGCACGGACTGTTCAACACCCTTGACTCTCCCCTTTCCATCCCTGACTCTCCCACAATGATCCAGCACAGATCATCCAACACCCTTGACTCCCTTCTCAGTACAGTGCTCTGCACACAGTAAGCGCTCAATAAATATGATTAAATGAATTCTCCATCCCTGACTCTCTCCTGTGACCCAGCAAGGACCATCTGACAACCCTGACTCTCCAGCGCTTAGAATAGTGCTTTGCACATAGTAAGTGCTTAACAAATACCATCATCGTCGTCATCATCATCATCATCTCCCAGTGACCCAGTATTCATTCATTCATTCATTCAATAGTATGTATTGAGCGGTTACCATGTGCAGAGCACTGTACTAATCACTTGGAAAGTAAAATTCAGCAATAGAGACAATCCCTGCCCACAGTGGGCTTATAGTCTAGAAGGGGGGAGACAGGCATCAATAGAAGTAAACAGGCATCAATAACATCAATATAAATAAATAGAATTATAGGTATGTATACATCAAAACAAGTAAACAGGTATGAATATAAATAAATAGAACGATAGATATGTACATAGATACACAAGTTCTGTCGGGCAGGAAGGGTGGGTAGAGCAAAGGGAGCCAGTCGGAGTGATGGGGAGGGGAGGGAGAGCTGAGGAAAAAGGGATCTTAGTCTGGGAAGGCCTCTTGGAGGAGGTGATCCTTCAGTAGGCCTTTGAAGGGGGGAAGTGTGATTGTTTGGCCGATTTGAGGAGGGAGCATGTTTCAGGCCATAGGTAGAATGTGGGCCAGGAGTCGACGGCAGGACAGGCGAGTTGGAGGCCCAGTGAGAAGGTTAGCGGTACCAGAGGAGTGGAGTGTGCGGAGTGGAGAAGGAGAGAAGAGAGGTGAGGTAGGAGGGGACAAGGGGATGGAAAGCTTTGAAGCCAATTGTGAGGAGAGTTTGCTTGATATGGAGGTTGACAGGCAACCACTGGAGTTTTTGAGGACCATCCAACACCCCTGACTCTCCCCTCTCCATCCCTGACTCTCTCCCTTGACCCAGCATGGACACTGGTCCATGGGTCTTTCCAGTCCCTTCTAGACCTAGTGGATTTTGTGACTGCACAGCTCTCTTGGGGAATGGATTCCAGTGGTCACCTCTGCTGGTGCACACAGTAACCTCTCAACAAGTGCCATGAATTGATTGGTGTTTGTGCTGCCCTCCAGCTGCAGCGGGGGCCCCTCTCTGAGGGTGTGGGGGTGTGGATTCCATGGTAGCCCTGTATACCCCCTCCTCACGTCTGTAAACTCCAACCCTGCCTCTTCCCAGTCTGAATCTGTCCATATGGCCGAGGCCTGGTCTGGCTTCCTCCCCACAAACTTAGGGGACCACTTACCATCTTGGATGCTGATCGCTGTCTCATCTACCACTTAGGCTGTCCATCCCGAGATGTCCTCAGTGTCTCGGAATGGGATGTGGCAGCCCCCCACCCCCATCTGGCCAGAGAGATGAGCACCTCAATGGTAGCTGGTCCCTGCTCCCCACAGCCCTTCCAGCTCCAGTCCACAGAGAGCAGCCCAGAGAAGGGGTCAGGCTGCCTTCTGGGGATGGGTCACCCCTGCCCTAAGATAGTGTCTCCTTGGCCTCTCTCTTTTTGTTATATCGTGTCTCAAGGGAAGTTCTTCCCCGTGGCTACCCTGAATTCCTCCTGCTACAAAACCCGCTCATTCCCAGAGTCAGTGTATAAGACCAGAAGGCACCACCTGGAGTAAGCCTTTGGTGGCTGGTCTGAGGGAGGGCAGGTCTGTCCACAGGCAGGGGAATGGATGGGATGACCTGCGGAGTGCCCAACCAGCTGTGAAGTCTCTGACCGGCACATTTCTATCCTACCAGTCCACCCACAGGTCTAGGTGGGAGCTGCCGGGAGAGAAACACAACAGGAAGTGTTTCTGAGACTGACAACTCCCAAGCCATCCTCAGACCCCCTCCCTTTTTGGGTTGGTGGATGCCTTCAGCAGGGGTTCTCTGAGAAGTGTCTCCAGCTGGGGGTCTCTGAGGGGCATCTCTGGCCTGGGGTTCTCTGGGGGATGTGTCCAGCAGAGTGTCTCTGCGTTAGTGAGAGTAGAAGCAGTGATGCTTATTTGCTGCAAAGAACTGAACTGAATGCAATGAACCATACTGGATGCTGGGGAAAGTCCAACTGAAACAGAAGACATATTCCCTGTCCACAAGGAGCTTCCCCTCTGAAGGGACAGACAGACATCAAAACAAACAAGTAACAAAATCAGAATGCATAGCTGGATGTTTGTAGAGACAAAGGGCTGAGGATGATTAGAAATAAATACTACTCATTATCTGATATAACTCCTCATAATAATAATGATGGTATTTGTCAAGTGATTACTATGTGCCAAGCACTGTTTTAAGAGCTGAGATAGGTACAAGGTTATCACGTTGTTCCATGTGGGGCTCACAGTTTTAATACCCATTTTACAGATGTGGTAACTGAGGCACAGAGAAGTTAAGTGACTTGACCAAAGACACACAACTGACAGGTGCTTCCCACGCAAATTCTCTCTTCCACCTAACTTTCCCATCAAAATTAAAAACACCACCTTCAACATTGTTACTATTCTAGACTCCTCTTTTTTATAATGGCATTTGTTAAGCCTTTACTATGTGCCAGGCATTGCACTAGGCTCTGGGGTAGATACACAATACCCAGGCTCACAGTCTTAATCCCCATTTTGCAGATGAGGTAACAGGCACAGAGAAGTGAAGTTACTTGCCCAAGATCACACAGCAGACAAGCAGACACCACTCTCTCTACTGAACTCAACTCACTCGCTCCTCTATCCCTTCTCCAGTAGCGTATTACTAACCCACAGCCCTAGATCAGCTCCACAGTCTGCTTCTTTCGCTCCTGTGCATGAGCCGCAGAGCACTGCTGGCGGAAATCTAAATATCAGGTTGACTTCATCCACTTCAAGTTTATCCTTGCGTGCTTTAACTCTGCCCTGTTCTCTGCTTGGCAAAATTATTTCTCCATCCTTATTGACACCCATGTCCATTGCCCTCACCAATTGTTCCAGATGCTTAACCTTCTCCTCGAACCACCTGACCCCCTGCCTCCCCCAGCCCTTTCCCCTAATGACCCAGCGACCTGCTTTATTGAAAAAATTGACACTATCAGGTGTGAGCTCCCTAAAATCTCCCTTGCCCTTCCCCAGTCCCTCCTGCTTCCTGCCCCTTCTTAAACTCCCCAATCTTTCCTGGCAGTATCTCCAGAGATCTCCTGCCTTCTTTCAAAATCCACCCCCTCCACCTGCACAACCTACCCCATTTCTTCACACCTTATCAAAACAATTGACCCCTCCCTTCTTCCCTCCCTAACTGCCCTCTTCAACTTTTTGCTCTCCAATGGCTTCCTCCCCACTGCTTTCAAACATGCCCATGTCTCCTTTATCCTAAAAGATCCCTCCCTTGACCCCACACCCCTCTTAGGGTCACACCTGGAGAGTTTCTAGTACTCTACCAGTCTCAGTTATGGGAGGGAGAGTCAAGTAGAGGCATACCCATTCCATTCCTAGCTTGGCCAGTGACTAGCGAGTGGAAGACAATCTGCTACAAGTCAAAGCTCACCCATGCTGGGCAGCAGTGGCCTGGGAGAGAGTTGAGGGTGGAGATTCAAGTTTACTGTGCAGAAGGTGGCATCGGTAAACCACTTCATTATTTTTTATCAAGATACACTACCAGAACGATTGCAGATGGAGAGCGGGGCATTATGGGAGAGATGTATCTGTGGTGTCGCTATGGGTCGGAAACGACTCTACAGCATAAGACAAGATGAACCTACAACTTCCTCCAGTTATCACCCCATCTCCCCCCACCATTCCTTGCCAACTCCTTGAGTGAGTTGTCTACACCCACTGTTTCAAGTTCCTCTTCTCCAGTTCTCTCCTTGACCCCCTCCAATCTGGCTTCCAACCCCTTCACTTCACAGAAACCACCCTCTCAAAGTTCACCAATGATCTTCTTCTTGCCAAATCCAGTGGCCTCTACTCCATCCTAATCCTCCTCGACCTCTCAGTTGACTATGACACTGTCAACAGCCCCCTTCTCTTGGAAACATTATCTAACCTCAGCTTCAATGACACTGTCCTCTCCTGGTTCTTCTCCTATCTCTCTGGCCACTCATTCTCAGTCTCTTTTGTTGGCTCCTTCTCTACCTCCCATCCTCTAACTATGGGGGTCCCTCAGGGTTCAGGTCTGGGTCTGCTGCTTTACTCCATCTACATCTACTCTGAGGGAGAACACATTCACTCCCTTGGCTTCAACTACCACCTGTATGTGGATGATACCCAAATCTACATCTTCAGCCCTAATCTCTCTCCCTCTCTGAAGTCTCACATTTCACCCTGACTTGAAGGCATCTCTACTTGGATAACCTGCATAAACCTCGAACTTGACATGTCTAAAACAGAACTTTTTATCTTCCCACCCAAACCCTGTCCTCCCTGAGACTTCCCATCACTGTAAATGGCACCATAAACCTTCCTGTCTCACAAGCCCTTAACCTTGCAGTTATCCCTGACTCCTCTCTCTCATTCAACCCACATATTCAATCCATCACTAAATCCTGCTGGTTCGGCCTTCACGACATCGCTAAAATCCTCCCTTTTCTCTCCATCCAAACTGCTTCTACATCAATCCAATCACTTATCCCATTTTGATTACTGCATCAGCCACCTCACTGACCTCCCAGCCTCCAGCCTCTCCCCTCTCCAGGCCACGCTTCACTCTGATGCTCGGATCATCTTTCTAAAACTTCACTCTGTGCATGTCTCCCCACTCAAAATCTCCAGTCGTTGCCCATCCACCTCCACATCGAACAGAAACTCCTCACCTTCAGCTTCATGGAGCTCAATCAGTTCTTCCCTTCACACTTATGGGCTCTCTTCTCCCACTATCCCCCAGCTTGTTTTCTTTGTTCCTCTTAGCCATTGTGCCTCGATCTTTCCTCTCTCTCCCTCCTCTGATCCCTCACCTCTACTCTTCCCTACCCTGGACCTCCTACCTTCAAATCCACCAGGCCACAGTTCTCTTTAAAGCTATGGTGTGGTGGGATGGGTTCTCTTCTCCCACTACCCCCCAGCTTGCCTTCTTTGTTCCTCTTAGCCACTGTGCCTTGATCTCTCCTCTCTCCCTCCTCTGTTCTCTCACTCCTACTCTTCCCTAGCCTGGACCTCCTTCCTTCAAATCCACCAGGCCCCAGTTCTCTTCAAAGTTAAGGCCTGGTGGAAATCAGAGGACCTGGGTTCTAATCCCAGCTCTGCCACTTAATAATAATTAAAAATAGTTACTATAGTATTTGTTAAGCTCTTACTATGTGCCAAACACTGTTTTAAGCACTGGGGTAGATACAAGTTAGGTTGGACACAGTCCCTGTCCCACACAGGGCTAACATTCTTAATCCCCACTTTACAGATGAGGTAACTGAGGTTCAGAGAAGTGAAGTGACTTGCCCAAGGTCACACAGCAGATACGCGTTGGAGCTGGGATTAGAATCCATGACCTTCTGACTCCCAGGACCGTGCTCTACCCACTAAGCCATGCTGCTTCTCTAGGACACGCTGCTTCTCCTTGACTCTTGTCTGCTGTGTGAACTTGGGCAAGTCACTTAACTTCTCTGGGCTCCAGTTAACTCATCTGTAAAAATGGGGATTAATATTGTGAGTCCCAGGTGGGACGAGGACTGTGTCCAACCTGATTAGCTACTATCTACCCCTGTGCTTAGTACAGTACCGGGCACATGTAAGGGCTTAAAATATACCATTAAAAAGAAAAAGAAGAAAAAGCACTTCTGAAACCTACCTTCTCCAGGAGTTCTTCCCTGATTGATCCTTTGTCCCTCCAGTCATATCTTCACCTCATTATTTGTCTACCAATTTGACACTTTTATACTCACTACTACCTGGGGCACTTATGTTCATAGTTACTGACATACCCTGCTGTTTAAACACTAACTCATTTACTTTTCTCCCTTTCCTCCTTCCTCCCATCTGCGAATGATTTATTTGTATCTCCCCCTCTAGACTGTAAACTCTTTGAGGTCAGGGATTCTGTTTTCTTAGTACAGTGCCTGGCACTTAATAAGCACTTAACAAATACAATAATAATAATAATAATAATAATAATATTGTACTCTGGTACTCTGCTCACATTAGACCGTAAGCTCCTTGAGGGAAGGGATTTGTGTCTACTCAGTCAACTGATCAGTGGCATTTAGTGAGTACCAACTGTGTGCAGAGCTACTAAGTGCCTAGGTAAATACAATATAAGACTGTAGATAGAAATAACCCCGGCCTTCAAGGAGTTTAAAATCAAGTGAGAGAGACAGACATTAAAATAAAATAGAGAGAGGGAAAGCTGCAGAATATAATGATATGTACGTCAGTGCTATGGGGTTGTGGGTGGGGTGAGTTTCAAAGTCTTTTGGCAGTACAGACCCAAATGTATAGGCAAATCAGAGAGATAAGAGGTTATTCAGGTAAGGTTTCCTGGAGGAGAAACCTTCTAGACTGTGAGCCCACTGTTGGGTAGGGACCGTCTCTATATGTTGCCAACTTGCACTTCCCAAGCGCTTAGTACAGTGCTCTGAACACAGTAAGCGCTCAATAAATACAATTGAATGAATGAATGAATGAGATATGATTTTAGGATGACTTTGAAGATGGGGAGAGTGATGTCCTGCTGGATAATAATAATAATAATAATAATTGTGGCATTTTTCAAGTGCTTACTATGTGCCAGCCACTGTACTAAGAGCTGGGATGGGTACCAGCAAATTGGGTTGCACTCAGGATATGAAGGGGGAGGGAGATCCAGACAAGAGGGAGGATGTGAGCAAAGGGTCAATGAAGAGATAGACAAGACTGAGGCACAGAGAGAACGTTGGTGATAGAGGAGCAGAGTGTGTGGGCTGGGCTATAGTCAGAATTCAGAGAGGTGAGGTAGGAGGGGCAAGCTGACTGGGTGCCTTCAAGCCAAGGGTGAGGAGTTTGTGTTTGATGAGGAGGTGGATAGGCAACCACAGGAGGGTTTTGAGGAGTTGGGGAGATGTGCTCAGAATGATTTTTTTTAAAAAATGATCAGAGCAGCAGAGTGAAGTATGGACCACAGTGGGGAGAAGCAGGAGTCAGGGAGGTCAGTGAGGAGACTGATGCAGTAATCAAGGTGGGAAAAAAACACGTGCTTAGATCAGCGTGGTGGAAGTTTGGATGGAGAGAAAAGGGCAGATTTTAGTGATTTCGTGAAGGTAGAACTGACAGGATTTGGTGACAGATGAGTATGTGGGTTGAATGAGGGAGATGAGTCAGGGATAATACCAAAGTTATGGACTTGGGAGACAGGGAGGATGGTGGTGTTGTCTCCAGTGATGGGAAAGTTGGAAAGATGGGGTAGGACAGGCTTTGTATGGGACGATAAAGAGTTCTGTTTTGGACTTCTTAAGCTGCCTCATTCCCCTGCCCGATCCCCAACCCTGTCCCATAGCCCGATGCCCAGCCCCATCCCCAGCCCCAGAGAAGCAGCATGGTATAGTGGATAGAGCAGGGGCCCAGGAGTCAGAAGGTCATGGGTTCAAATCCCAGCTCTGCCTCTTGTTTGCTGTGTGACATTGGGCAAATCACTTCACTTCTCTGGGCCTCAGTTCCCTCATCTGGAAAAACGGGGATTAAGACCATGAGCCCCATATGAGACAGGGACTGTCCAACCCAATTTGGTTGTATCCACTCCAGTGCTTAGTACAGTGCCTGGCACATAGTAAGCACTTAACAAATAATAATAATGATGGCATTTGTTAAGTGCTTACTATGTGCAATGCACTGTTCTAATATCATCATTATCATTGTCCCACTGCCCCATACTTCTGTTCAGTCCCCAACTCCATCCCCTTGCCCTGTTCCCCTGCCCAGTCCCCCTTTCCCATCCCCAGCTTCATTCCCAACCCCGCCTCATCCCCCTGTCCTCCCAGCTCCGGCTCCCTGCCCTGTCCCCCTACCCCATCCCCCAGCCCCAGCTCCCTGCCCCCTGCCCCTGCCCCAGTCCCCAGTCCCACCCCTTGGCCAGGTGCATGGAGGAAGGACACAAGACACAATGAGGCAAGAGGACAATGGACAATCTCAGAATGGGCAGCCTCAAACGTTCACCCTTTGTGAGCGGAAACACAGCTACCATTGATGGCGCTGGAGAGGGCGGGGGTCGGGGGGACCGGGGCTGTTTAGACTGGCTGTGTGTGTGTGTGTGTGTGTGTGCGTGTGTGTGTGTGTGTGTGTGTGTGTGTGTGTGTGAGAGAGAGAGAGAGAGAGAAAGAGAGTGTGAGAGAGAGAGAGAGTGTGAGAAAGAGTCTGTATGTATGTTTGTGTGTTTGTGTGTGTAAGTGAGAGTCCGGGTCTGTGAGTTTATGTTTGGATCTCCGTGTGTGTGTGAGGAAGCCCAGGTGTGTGTGTGTGTGTGTGTGTGTGTGTGTGTGTGTGTGTGTGTGTGTGTGTGTGTGTGTGTGTGTGTGTGGTCTGGGTCTGGGTCTATGAGTCTATATTTGAGCCTGAGTGTGAGAGAGAGACAGAGTTCTGGATGTATGTGTGTCTTTGAGTGTTTGTGTCTGTGAGTCTATGTTTGGGCCTCCACATGTGTGTGTGAGTGTATGTGTGTGTGTGTGTGTGTGAGTGTGTGAGAGAGAGAGTCTAGAATGTGTGTGTGAGTGTGTGTGTGTGCGCGGGTATCCAGGTTTGTGCATCTATGTAAGGGTCTATGTGTGCGCTTTTGTGTGTGAGAGAGTCCTGGTCTGTGAGTCTATCTGTAGGTCTCTATGCACATGTGTTTTGTGTCTGTGTGTGGGTGTGTGTGAGAGTATGTACAATGGCTACTGTGAATGTATAGGTGTCCCTTTTTTTATGGCATTTGTTAAGCACTTACTGTGTACCAAGTACTGTCTAAATGCTGGGATAGATATAAAGTAATTGGATTGGACACAGTCCATAGCCAACATGAAGCTCATCATCTTAATCCCCATTTTACAGATGAGGTAACTGAGGCCCAGAGAAGTAAAGTGATTTGCCCAAGTTTCCACAACAGATAAATGACAGAGCTGGGATTAGAACAAGTCCTTCTGATGCCCAGGCCCGTGTTCTTTCCACTAGGTCATGGTGCTTCTCTAACCCTACAGCACCTGCTATTCTCAGGAGGTCTCCCATCCAAGTACTAACCAGCCCAACCCTGCTTAGCTTCTGAGACCAGAGGAGATTGAGAGTGTTTAGGGTGGTATGGCTGTAGACATATGGCCTTTATGTCCCTTTATGTAAGTCCATGTACACATCTTTAAATCCATTCACAGATGTTGTTTTCTTTTTTTTCACCTATGGTATTTATTGACCACTCACTTTGTGCGAAGTAGTGTACTAAGCGCTTGGGAGAGTACAATACAGCAGAGTTGGTAAGCACATTCTTTGCCCACAAGAAGCTTAGAGCCTAAAGGAGGAGAGGGACATTAATATAAATAAATTACAGATGTATATGAGCCCGTTGTTGGGTAGGGACCATCTCTATATGTTGCCGATTTGTACTTCCCAAGCGCTTAGTACAGTGCTCTGCACACAGTAAGCACTCAATAAATACAATTGAATGAATGAATGTATACATAAGTGCTTTGGGCCTGGAACAGGTGGAATATCAAGGGCTCAAAAGGTGCAGATCCAAGTGGAAGGGCAATAGAAAAGGGAGAGGGAATAGGGAAAATGAGGATTTAACTGAAGACCTTCTGGAGGAGATTTGAATTTAAGGCTTTGAAGGTGGGGAGAGTAGTATTCTGACATATATGGAGAAGCAGTGTGACTTAGTGGAAAAGGGGCCTGAGGGATAAACCAAACTCCATCACTTGTCTGCTGTGTGACCTTAGACAAGTCACTTAACTTCTCTGTGCCACAGTTCCCTCATCTGCAAAATTAGATTCAATACCTGTTCTCCCTCCTACTTAGCCTGTGAGCCCCATGTAGAACCTGATTATCTTGTCTCTACCCCCAGCACTTAGTACAATGGTTGGCACATAGCAAATGCTTAACAACACCATCATTAATGTTTTTATTATTACTATCACCGTGGGGGAGGAAGTTCCAGGCAAGAAGGAAGACGTGGGAAAGGGGTCGGCAGCAAGATAGATGTGATCAGGGCACAGTGAGTAAACTGACACTACAGGAGTTAAGTGTGCAGGCTGAGCTGTAGTAGAACAGGGAGATGAGGTAGGAGGGGGTAAGCTGATTGAGTGCTTTAAAGCCGTCAGTGAGGAGTTTCTGATTGATGCAGAGGTAGATGGACAGCTACTGGAGGGTCTTGAGGAGTGGGGAGTTGTGGACTACACTTTTTTAGAAAAATGATCTGGGCTTCAGAGGGACATATGAACTGGAGTGGGGAGAGACAGGAGGTGGGGAGATCATCAAGGAGGCAGGTGCAGGAGTCAAGGCAGGGTACAGGATAAGTACTTTGACTAACAGTGGTAGAAGTTTGGATGGACAGGAAAGGGTGTATTTTAAGTGATGTTGTGAAGGTCAAACCTACAGGATTTGGTGACATATTGAATATGTGGGTTGATTGAAAGATGAGACACGGATAATGCCAAGGTTACAGGCTTGTGAGATAGGGAAGGTAGCAGTGCTGCCTACAGTGATGGGAAAAATGGGAGGACAGTGATTGGGTGGGAAGGTGAGAAATTCCATTCTGGACATGTGTAGTTTGTGGTGTAGTTAGAGTTGTCCTGAAGACAGGAGTAATTGTGAGACTGCAGAGAAGGAGAGAGGTCAATGCTGGTGATGTAGATTTGGAAATCATTCACTTAAAGATGGTTAGTTGAAGCCATGGGATTAAATGAGTTCTCCAAAGGATTGGGTGTACCTGTAGAAGAAAAGAGGACCAAGAACTGAGTCTTAAGGGAGACTCACTTTAAGAGGATGGGAGGCAGAGGAGGAGACTGCAAACAAGACTGAGAATGAGTGGCCTGAGAGATAAGAGGAGAACCAGGAGAGGACAGTGTCAGCAAAGCCAAGGTGGGATAATGTTTCAAAGAGAAGGTAGTCCACAGTGTCAAAGGCAGCTGAGAGATAGAGGAGGATTAAGATGGAGTGGAGGTTGTTGGATTTGGCAAGAAGGAGTTCACTGGTGACTTTAGAGAGGGCAGTTTTGGTGGAGTGAAGAAGACGGAAGCCAGATTAGAGGGGGTCAAGGAGAGAATTGGAAGAGAAGTGGAGGCAGTGGGTGTAGACAACTCTTTCAAGGAGTTTGGTGAGGAATGGTAGGAGGGAGATGGGGTGGTAAATGGAGGGAGCCATGGGGTCAAGGGAGGAGGGTTTTTTTTAGGATAGATGAGACATGAGCATGTTTGAAAGTAGTGGGGAAGAAGCTATTGGAAAATGTAGGGTTGAAAATGGTGGTCAGGGAGGGAAGAAGGGAAGGGGTGAGTGTTTCAATAAAATATGAATGGACAGGGTCAGAGATGCTGGTGGAGGGGCTGGATTTTGAAAGGAGATGACAGATCGCCTCTTGAGATAGTGCAGAGGCTACTGGGAGAGTCGAAGGGGGTGGAGGAGGAAGAAGGGACTGGTTAGGAGCAGGGGAGATTTTAGGGATTTCACGTCTGCGGACTTCAATTTTTCATTCATTCATTCAATTCCTTCAGTCGTATTTATTGAGTGTTTATTGTGTGCAGAGCACTGTACTAAATGCTTGGAAAGTACAATTCAGCAATAGAGACAATCCCTGCCCACGCTCGGCTTACAGTCTAGAAGGGATAATGATGATGGTATTTGTTAAGCACTGTTCTAAGAGCTGGGGTAGATACAAGGTAATCAGGTTGCCCCATGTGGGCTCACAGTCTTAATCCCCATTTTATACATGAGGTAACTGAGGCACAGGGAAGTGAAGTGATTCTCCCAAAGCCACAAAGCTGATAAGTGGCGGAGCTGGGATTAGACCCCTTGACCTCTGACTCCCAAACCCGTGCTCTTGTCACTAAGCCACACTGCTTCTCAATAAACACTGCTTTTCCATTAAAGTACTTGGCCAGATCATTAGGGGCAAGAGATGGGGCAGGGAGATGGGGCAGTGTTGGGGGGGGCAGTGGGTTGGGAGTCTGAGGATAGAGTTAAACTTGTAGAACGGCTGGTGAGGCCGATGGATGTTCAATTCTGTTAGTTTTCTCAGACTTCCCATCTGTGGCGCCTGATTGATTGGGTGAAGGAAGCAAATTCCCATCATTTGCACGTTTTCTGGGCCTTGGTCCTCCAGGCTGTAGCCAGTTACGTTCAGCCATCCTTGAGCGGCCGCTTCCCGACTGGGAGGATGCACGGAGTCTGTAGAGGTGGAAGAGCTTGCCAGGGGAGCGGAAGGAAGCGCGTTGTCCCCGCTACTCCCCGTAATCTTGTGGTGTTCCCTAGCCGGGCCACGGAGAACACTAGGACAGGCTAGGCCTGCTCCAAGTCCCCGCTCTATGCTCCATGTTGGCAACCGGGAACGGATCATGCAGGGTGCCCTCGGCTCCAGCCTGGCCAGTCGTGCCACCTTGAAGCCACCTCAGTCTCTCGATGAAACATTCTGGGCAGCCAGATTTAGTTCTTTCCAGAAGGCAGATCTGGGGTTGATGTGAAGTGCTTCGAGGAGGGCTGTGACTGCCAAGCATGGGGGCTGGTGCTGCCGCTCCCCCACCACTCCCGGGTCACTCAACCCACCAGAGACCGCCATCGGGAGCCAGAGAACTGAGTCCTGGACCCTGCAGTCCAGCAGGGTGCCCTGGATTCCTCTGTACAGTTTGTTCAAATGGGAGTGTCTCTGGGTCAGAGACCAAGTTTCCCTGTCAGCCTGGGGCAATGAGGTCACCCCCCTAACTTCGCTTTCCAGCCCCTGAACCATGCTGCCAAGGCCCCCTCCCCACTGACACAACCCCCCCCACCGTGCCCCCCCACCCCCTGGGATAGCCCCTGCACTGTGCCACCCCTGCCCCCTGACACAAACCCCGCACCATGCCTCATCCCCAAAACAGCCCAACACCATGCCACCCCCACCTCCTGACACAGCCTGTGCACCTTGCCACCTTCCACCCCCTATAACACCACCCACACAATACCACCCCCTGACCCAGCCTTTGCACCGTGCCAACCCCTGCTCCCTGGCACGGCCCCAACACAGCGCCACCCCACCCCTTGGCACAGCCCCCACACGGTGCCCAATCCCACCCCCTGCATTGACCCCTGCAGAGGGAAGGGCTCCCTGCCACCCCTCCTCCCAGCCAGCAGGACAGACTTTGGCTAGGGCCAGGGCCCGGGGCCTGGGGCTTGAGGCCTGGGGCAGGGACAGGTTATTGGCCCAGGGCCCTGACTGTTCCAGACCCTCACGGCCAGCATGGTGTGGGCGTGAGCTCTTTTATGGGCACCGTGTTGCGGCTGGCCCGGGGTGTGCCGGTGTCGGATAGGATTTATGGGCTGGAGCTGGCCGCCGGGCCGCTGAGCCACTGAGCCGCTGAGCCGCTGGGCCGTGGCTGGCAGGGTGGCAGCAAGGGGCTGGGACCACTGGGATCCACCACTAGGAAAGGGGCACCTGGCCTCCAGCGCCCTCAATGCCTAATGAGCACCTGATGCTGATCAGATCCCATCTCCAGCTTGTCCGCCCTGCCTTCGAGGGGCTGCCCATCTGATGGGGAGCCCACGGCACATGCTCTCTCTCTCTCTCTCTCTCTCTCTCTCTCTCTCTCTCTCTCTCTCTCTCTCTCTCCCTAGAAGGGAGACAAACTCCCATCCCCCAACCTGTGCAAGGGGCATATCCCTTTTCATTTATTCATTCATTCATTCAATCGTATTTATTGGGAGCTTACTCTGTGCAGAGCACTGTTGTAAGTGCTTGGAAAGTACAATGCAGCAATGAAGAGAGAATCCCTGCCCACAACAGGCTCAGAGTCTAAGATGGTGGGGAGACAGACCTCAATACAAGTAAACAGGCATCAATACAAATAAATAGAGTTATAGATATATGCATATACACACAAGTGTTGTGGGGTGGGGAGAGGGAGGAAGACCAAAGGGAGCAAGTCATGGTGACATGGAAGGGTGGGGGAGCTGAGGAGAAGCGGGCCTTAGTTTGGGAAGGTCTCTAGGAGGAGGTGGGCCTTCAGTAGGTCTTTGAAAAGGGAAAGAGTGATTGTTTGGCAGATTTGAGGAGGGAGGGCATTCCAGGCCAGAGGTAGGACGTGGGTCAAGGGTCGGCGGCAAGACATGTGATACGGAGGCATAGTTAGAAGGTTAGCACCAGTGGAGTGGAGTGTGCGGGCTGGGTTGTAGAAGGAGAAAAGGGAGGTGAGGTAAGAGGGCTCAAGGGGATGGAGAACTTTGAAGCCAATAGTGAAGAGTTTCTCATTGTAATGGAGGTGGATAGGCAACCACTGGAGAATTTTGAGGAGGAGGGTGACATGTCCTGAGCGTTACTGTAGAAAGATAATCGGGCAGCAGAGTTAAGTTTGGACTGAAGTGGGGAAGTTCAGTGAGGTTTAGAGAGGGGTGAGCTCCTGCCCGAGGTCACACAGCAAGCGGGGAGGTTCAGTGAGGTTCAGAGAGGGGTGAGCTCCTGCCCGAGGTCACACAGCAAGCGGGGCCCAGCCGGGCCGAATCAGGCCCTAGTCCTCAGCTCCCGGCGCTGCCACAGGCTGTTCCGGCTCCGTGGCTCCTCTCCAAGCCCAGGGCGGTCACCGCCGCTACTGACAGACATGCAAAACCGGCCCCGCTGCCCTAACGCACACCCCGCTCACCCCGACGGCAACAGGCCCCCCGCCCCCAGATCCATTCATTAATTCATTCAATCGTATTTATTGAGCACTTACTATGCGCAGAGCACTGTACTAAGTTCTTGGAAAGTACAATTCGGCAACAGATAGAGACAGTCCCTACCCAACAGTGGGCTCACAGTCTAGAAGGGGGAGACAGACAGCAAAACAAAACAAGTAGACAGGTGTCAATGCCATCAAAATAAATAGAATTATGGATATATACACATCATTAATGAAATAAACTGAGTAATAAATATGTGCAAATACACACAAGTGCTTTGGGGAGGTGTGGGGGTAGGGCAGAGGGAGGGAGTGGGGGCGATGGGGAGGGGAGGAGAAGAGGGTGGGGGGATCAGTCTGGGAAGGCCTCCTGGAGGAGGTGAGCTTTCAACAGGGCTTTGAAATCCCTACTTTGAGATCCCTACTTAGAGAAGTGGCATGGCTCAGAGGAAAGAATGCGGGCTTGGGAGTCAGAGATCACGGGTTCTAATCCCGACCCCACCACTTGTCAGCTGTGTGACTTTGGGCAAGTCACTTCACTTCTCTATGCCTCGGTTCCCTCATCTGTAAAATGGGGATTAAGACTGTGAGCCCCACGTGGTGTCCCAACCTGATCACCTTGTATCCTCCCCAGCGCTTAGAACAGTGCTTGGCACATAGTAAGCGCTTAACAAATACCAAAATTATTATTATTATTATTATCCAGGCCCCGCCCTTCTCCTCCTTTCTCAAGCTCCGCCCCCAGAACTCAGCCCCGCCCTTTATAATCAATCAATCAATCATATTTATTGAGCGCTTACTATGTGCAGAGCACTGTACTAAGCGCTTGGGAAGTACAAAGTGGCAACATATAGAGACAGTCCCTACCCAACATTGGGCTCACAGTCTAAAAGGGGGAGACAGAGGACAAAACCAAACATACTAACAAAATAAAGTAAATAGAATAGATATGTACAAGTAAAATAAATAGAGTAATAAATATGTACAAACATATATACATATATACAGGTGCTGTGGGGAAGGGAAGGAGGTAAGATGGGGGGCATGGAGAAGGGGACGAGGGGGAGAGGAAGGAAGGGGCTCAGTCTGGGAAGGCCTCCTGGAGGAGGCCTTAATAATAGTAGTAGTTAATAATTAGGGTATTTGTTAAACGCTTACTATGTACCAAGCACTGCTCTAAGCGCTGAAAATAATCATAATAATGTCCCGCCCCCCTCCTCTAGCCCCACCCCCACATCCAACTCCAAGTCCTCCCCTCCTGCCGCTCCGCCCTGCTCCAGCCCAGGCCCCGCCCGCCCACCGGTCACCGTTACCATAGCACCGGGAGACTCCGCGGAGGGGGAAGGGCCCCATCTCCCCCCCTCCCCCTGCTCGGAGCGGAGCCTGGGAAGCCTGGAGAGGCTGGGAGGCGGGCTGGGGAAAGGCTGGTTCCCACGGGGCGGGGCTGGACGGGCGAAAGGAGGGGCGAGAATGAGGGGGCGTCTTCCCCCACCCTCCCCTGCAATCCGCTCCCCGCCTTCAGCCTGCAGCCCCCAGACCCAACCCGGCCCGGCCCACACTCCAGGGCAGGAAAGGGTTTATAATAATAATAAAAATGATGGCATTTGTTAAGCTCTTACTGTGTGCAAAGCACTGTTCTAAGCGCTGGGTGATACAAGGTGATCAGGTTGTCCCACGTGGGGCTCACGGTCTTAATCCCTGTTTTACAGATGAGGTCACTGAGGCCCAGGGAAGTTAAGTGACTTGCCCAAAGTCACACAGCTGACAAGTGGTGGAGCCGGAGTTAGAACCCATGACCTCTGACTCCCAAGCCTGTGCTCTTTCCATTGAGCCACGCTGCTTCTTTAATATAAGGAGGTGTTGGGTCCTGCCTCCTGTCCCTGCCCGCCCTTGCCCACCCCGTCTGCCTCTGCCCACCACTACCTGCCCCTGCTCACTCTTGCCCACCCCTGTCTGCCTCTGCTCACTCCTGCCCACCCCTGTCTGCCTCTGCCCACCCCTACATGCCTCTGCTCACTCCTGCCTACCCCTGTCTGCCTCTGACCATCCCTACCTGCAGGTCTGGCCTGGACTCAGTTGCAGCAGGTGGACTGAGGAAGCCGCTTGGCCTAGGGGCCAGAGTGCACACTGAGATTGAGGATACAGTGATCAGCACATAGTAAACACTTCACTATATTCCATAGTTATTTTCAGCAGGAACTTCTTGAGGGAACAAGTTATAGAGGCGGTGGGGGGTGTCTGCATGCTGCAAATCCTTCAGAAAGTCAGGATAATAATAATAATGATGATGATAGCACTGATTAAGCACTTACTATGTGCAAAGCACTGTTCTAAGCATTGGTGTGGTTACAAGGTGATCAGGTTGTCCCACGGGGGACTCACAGGGTCTGTTGTTGTTATTGTTGTATGTTAAGCTCTCGCTATGTGCCAGGCACTGTAGTAAGCGCTGTGACAGATACGAGTTAATAATAATAATGTTGGTATTCAGTACGTTGGTATTTAATCAGGTTGGACACATTCCCTGTCCCACACGAGGCTCGTAGTCTTAATCCCCATTTTACAAATGAGGTTACTGAGGCAAAGAAAAGTGAACAGACATACCCAAGGTCACACGGCAGACAAGCAGCGGAATGAATTAATAGGATTAGAACCCAGGACCTTCTGATTTCCAGGCCCATTCTCTTGTCCATTAGGCCACGCTGCTTCTGTGCTCAGGCAGGGTGGGGGCAGCGTGGCCTGATGGATAGAGCATGGGCCTGGAAGCCAGAGGACCCGGGTTCTAATCCTGCTCCACCACTTATCTGCTGCATGACCTTGGGCAAGTCACTTCACTTTTCTGTGCCTCAGTCTCATCATCTGTAAAAAGGGGGTTTGATAGCTCTTTCCCCTCCTACTTAGACTGTGGACCCCATGTGGGACTGGGACTGTATTCTGCCCGATTACAAATCTACTTCAGCACTTACAACAGTGGTCAACTAATACCATAAAAAAAAAAAAATGGGTAGGGGCTCAGGCAGTCAGGCAGATGGAAGCGATGGTGAATTCAGAACCCCCTCAGGAGCCCCCAACTCCCCCCTCCCCACTCCTCCGCCTCCTCAGTCCCTCTCCCCGGCCCCTTCGGCCGCCCGCCCCCTGACCCCCAGCCTCTCACTCTCCCAAACAGCCGCTCGGCAGATGGTGAAGGGAAGAAAGGCGGGAATCCGTGTCCAATCTGCTGTGCTGGGAATCCCAGCCGACAAGGAAAGGAATCTGCATCTCAATCTTGTCTTTGTGCGGGGACCTTCAGCGTCCAGGAGATAATGGGTGGGGCGGGAGGCCGGGGGCGGGGCTTCCTCGGAACACAGAATGCAGTGGGCTTCCTGGAAAGTGTCTGCCCCACCAGTATACAAAACCCGTGTAGGTACACATGGAGTACACATCCCAGGGAATGCACACACAGAATGTACATCCAGGGAATAATAATAATGATAATAATAATAATAATGGTATTTGTTAAGCGCTTTCTTGTGCCAAGCACTGTTCTAAACCCTGACACAAGATAATCAGATTGTCCCACCTGGGGCTCACAGTCTTAATCCCCATTTTACAGATGAGGTAACTGAGGCACAGAGAAGTTAAATGGCTTGCCCAAGGTCACAGAGCACAGAAGTGGAGGATTTGGGATTAGAATCCAAGTCCTCTGACTCCCAAGATGGTGCTCTACACAAACACACACACACACAGCGTGCACACAGGGAATATACTCTGGAGAATTCACACACAGCAAATGTATACACAGGGAGTGTGCGCCTAGGGACTACTTACCCAAGGATGTAGATTCTCAGTGTTGGCATTCATTCATTCATTCATTCATTCAATCGTATTTATTGAGCGCTTCTAAGCGCTGGAGTAGATACAAGTTTAACAGGTCAGACCCAATCCCTGTCTCCCTTTCATTCATTCAATTCATTCAATCGTATTTATTGAGAGCTTACTGTGTGCAGAGCATTGGACTAAGTGCTTGGGAAGTATAAGTCAGTCACCCCCTTCTAGACTGTGAGCCCGCTGTAGGGTAGGGACCATCTCTATATGTTGCCAACTTGTACTTCCCAAGCGCTTAGTACAGTGCTCTGCACACAGTAAGTGCTCAATCAATCAGTCGTATTTATTGAGCATTTACTGTGTGCAGAGCACTGTACTAAGCGCTTGGGAAGTACAAGTTGGCAACATATAGAGACAGTCCCTACCCAACAGTGGGCTCACAGTCTAAAAGGGGGGGTCAGAGAACAAAACCAAACATACTAACAAAATAAAATAAATAGAATAGATATGTACAAGTAAAATAAATAAATAAATAAATAAATAGAGTAATAAATACAATCGAATGAATGAATATAGTGACGGTCCCTACCCAATAACAGGCTCACAGTCTAGAAGGGGGAGACAGACAACAAAACAAAACATGTAAACAGGCACTGGGCTAAGTATAAGGATCAGTGTTGGAGATGGTGTTAGGACTCAATTTTGGTGTTGGTATCAGTGCTGGTGCCAGGGTCAGTGTCGGTCCTGGGGTTGGTGTTGGACCCAGGCCCCAAGCCAGGGTCAGTCAGTATTGAGGTCGGGCCCAGGTCCAGCACCAGGGTCAGTGTCGTTATTGGTTTTAGATTCCCCGGCACTATAGTGAGCGCCCCATCAATCCATCTGCCTCACATCACCGGATCCTCTGTTTCCTCAGAAATATTACCCTCTTCCCTCTCTAGGACCCAAGAACCTGCATTCAATTGAGCAGTTAATCAGTGTTACCACCAGATTAAGCAGTTATTGCTGCTGACAACCTTACCTATAACTCTTAACTTTTCTGACCTTCCCATGGCCCCGCAATCCCCTCCCTCCAATACGACTGAATGAACGAATGAATCAGGCCATCCCTGCCCTTCCCTCCAAGCAACCCCCTCATTCCCCTCCATCCAACCTCTCCCCATCCCCTATACCTCCCCCAATGCCCCTCCCACTCTCCATCCCTGTCATCCTGTCCCACCATCACCCCTCCCCCTTCTCCCCTCCTACTGGCCCCCCCATTGGCTCATCCCATCCAACCCCTCCCTACCCCTCGCTGAGCCCCACACCACACAGTGCCACCATCTCAGCCAAGTGCCGCCTGTGGAATCCCCACTCCATTATTGGAAAGCTTCCCTTCATCCTTCACCTGTTCCTAACCCAGTTACTGATCCTCTTCACCATCACTGAAAGCTGGCTCTTCCCAGGTGACACAGTCTCACTCATCCATTCATTCAATTGTATTGATTGAACACATTCTTTGTGCAGAGCACTGTACTAAGCACTTGGAAAGTACAATACAGCAATAGAGTCAATGTCTGCACACAACGGGCTTACAGTCTAGGAGGGGGAGACAGACAATAAAAACAAGTAACCAGGCATCAATATAAATAAACAGAATTATAATATATACATATATACACAAGTGCTGTGGGGTGGGGAGAGGGGAGAAGAGCCAAGGGAGCAAGTTGAGGTGACACAGAAGGGAGGGGGAGCTGAGGAATAGGGGGC
Organism: Tachyglossus aculeatus; assembly: GCF_015852505.1. NCBI lineage: Eukaryota > Metazoa > Chordata > Mammalia > Monotremata > Tachyglossidae > Tachyglossus > Tachyglossus aculeatus. The sequence goes on along the minus strand of NC_052066.1, from coordinate 655,308 downwards.
TTAGTCTGGGAAGGCCTCTTGGAGGAGGTGTGCCTTCAGTAGGGCTTTGAACGCGGGAAGAGTGATTGGTGGATTTGAGGACGGAGAGGGTTCCAGATCAGAGGTAGGACGTGGTCCAGGGGTTGGTGGCAAGACAGGCGAGATGGAGGCCCCATGAGAAGGTTAGCACCAGAGGTAAGAAGGGGCAAGGTGATGGAGAGCTTTGAAGCTAATAATGAGGCAGTCTCCCCTGCCACTTTCTCTAGAGGGGACCTCATCTTCTCCCACTTCCCAACATTCTCTGGGAAAGGGGGAGGAGTCAACTTCCTTCTTGCCTCTCAATGCCGCTTTCACACCATTCCATCTCCCCCATCCTTCTTTTTCCCTTCCTTTGAAGCTTAGATCATCCACCTTTCCCACCCACTCCAGTTACTAGTCACAGTCATCTCCCATGCCCCCAGACACCTTCTCCAACTTACTGAACCAATTCAATCCCTTTCTCACATTCCTTCTTTCTTTTTCCATCCCTATATTGATTCTTGGGGACATCAAAATCTATGTAGATGTTCTCAACTACCCTTCCATTGGCCTCTTCCTCTCACTCCTCTACACCACTGACCTCCTGCTCCATCCTGGCTCACCCACTTACTAGCTTGGACACACACCCGATCTCATAATTTCTAGTCCCAGTACTACCTCTTCTATCCTCACCAATCCTGAAATCTCTCTATCCAACTGCAGCCTTCTCACCTACCTTTTCTCCCACACACCTCTCTGCAAATCTGTCCTGTTCCCCCACAGAAACCTTCAATCTTTTGACCCATCCACTTTTCTCAATTCATATGCCCCATTTAGTTTCCACACCCAAATTACTTTTACTTGTTGACCAAACTGATGTCCTCAACACCACCCCTCTCTAGTGAACTCAACTCACTCACTCCCCATCCCTTTCCTAATCTCACACCATCAATCAGCAGACCTGGATAACCTCCACAGTCCATTTCCTTTGCTCCTATGCCCGAGCAACAGAGTACTACTGACTTTGTCCACCTAAAATTCATCCTTGCCCACTTTAGCTCTGCCTTTATTTCTCCATCCTTATTGACTCCCATGCCCATTATCCATTGTTTCAGAGATTAAACTCTTTCCTCAAACCCCCTTCCCCTCTCCCCCACAATCTCTTTCCCCTAATGACCTGGCCAACCTACTTTCTTGAGAAAATTGAAACTCTCAGGTGTGATTTCCCTAACATCTCCCTTGTTTCTCTATGGTCCCTGCCTCTCCTGCCCTTTCATTGACTCTCCCATCTTTCCCAGCAGTATCTCAAGAGACGATCTCCTGCCTCCTCTCAAATTTCACCCCCTCCACTTGTCCAACCCTATCCCTTCATAGTTTATTAAAACACTTACCCCTTACCCCTTCACATCCAAGCCGTCACCAAAACTTGCCGGTCTCAGCTCCGTAACATTGCCAAGATCCGCCCTTTCCTCTCCATCCAAACTGCTACCCTGCTCATTCAAGCTCTCATCCTATCCCGTCTGGACTACTGCACCAGCCTTCTCTCTGATCTCCCATCCTCGTGTCTCTCTCCACTTCAATCCATACTTCATGCTGCTGCCCGGATTATCTTTGTCCAGAAACGCTCTGGGCATATTACTCCCCTCCTCAAAAATCTCCAGTGGCTACCAATCAATCTGCGCATCAGGCAGAAACTCCTCACCTTGGGCTTCAAGGCTCTCCATCACCTCGCCCCCTCCTACCTCACCTCTCTTCTCTCCTTCTACTGCCCAGCCCGCAACCTCCGCTCCTCCACCGCTAATCTCCTCACTGTACCTCGTTCTCGCCTGTCCCGCCGTCGACCCCCGGCCCACGTCATCCCCCGGGCCTGGAATGCCCTCCCTCTGCCCCTCCGCCAAGCTAGCTCTCTTCCTCCCTTCAAGGCCCTGCTGAGAGCTCACCTCCTCCAGGAGGCCTTCCCAGACTGAGCCGCTTCCTTCCTCTCCCCCTCGTCCCCCTCTCCATCCCCCCATCTTACCTCCTTCCCTTCCCCACAGCACCTGTATATATGTATATATGGTTGTACACATTTATTACTCTATTTATTTATTTATTTATTTATTTTACTTGTACATTTCTATCCTATTTATTTTATTTTGTTGGTATGTTTGGTTCTGTTCTCGGTCTCCCCCTTTTAGACTGCGAGCCCACTGTTGGGTAGGGACTGTCTCTGTGTGTTGCCAATTTGTACTTCCCAAGCGCTTAGTACAGTGCTCTGCACATAGTAAGAGCTCAATAAATACGATTGATTGATTGACTGATTCCCTTCTTCCATCCCCGAATGACATCTCCAACTGTACACTTTCTAATGACTTCTTCCCTTCTGCTTCCAAACATGCTTGCATAATCCCTATCCTAAAAAGACCTCTCCCTTGATCCCCATGGCTCCCTGCAGTTGCCCCTCTATCTCCCTCCTTCTTTTTCTCTCCAAACTCCTTGAAAGAGTTGTCTACACCAGCTCTCTTCACTTCCTTTCCTCCAATTGTTTACTCGACTCCCTCCAATCTCTCTTCCACCCCCTTCACTCCACCAAAACTACCCTCTCTAGGGTCACTCCATCCTAGTCCTTTTTGACCTCTCAGATGCCTTCAACACTGTCAACCACTCCCTTCTCCTGGAAAGATTATCCAACCTTGGTTTCACTGGCATTGTCCTCTCCTGGTTCTCCTCTTATAATAATAATAATAATAATAATAATAATAATAATAATGGTATTTGTTAAATTCTCACTGTGCCAAGCACTGTTCTAAGCACTGGGGTAGCTACAAGTTTATCAGGTTGTCCCATGTGGGGCTCACAGTCTTAGTCCCCACTTTACAGTTTGAGGTAGATGCATAGAGAAGTTGTGACTTGCCCAAAGTCACACAGCTGACAAATGACAGAGGCGTGATTAGAACCCACATCCTGCGACTCCCAAACCTGTAATCTTTCCACTAAACCACGTTGCTTCACTTATCTTTCTGGCTGCTTATTCTCCATCTCTTTCAGGGGCTCCTCCTCTGCCTCTCACCTTCTAACTGTAGTAGTCCCTCAGGCTTAGTTCTGGGTAACCTATTTTCCTTCTACACCCACTTCCTTGGAGAACTCATTCAGTTCCTCCAACTCTAGCCCTGATCTTTCTCTTTCTCTGCAAACTCACATTTCTTCCTGCATTCAGTACATCTCTACTTGGATGTCCCCCTGACACCTCAAACTTAACATGTCCAAAGCAGAACTTTTCCTATTCCTACACAAACCCTGTCCTCCCCCAACTTTTTTATCACTGTGGATGGCACAACCATCCTCCCTGTCTTACAAGCCCATAACCCTGTCATTATACTCTACTCATCTCTCACATTCAACTCACATATTAAATCTGTCACCAAATCCTGTCGGTTCAACCTTCATAACTTCACTAAAATCCACCTTCCTCCTGCATCCAAACTGCTACTACGTTAATCCAAGAATTTATCCTATCCCGCTTTTACTTCTGCATCTGCCTCCTTGCTGATCTCCCTGCCTCTTTCTCTCCCCGCTCCAGTCTGTACTTCACTCTGCTGCCCTGATCCTTTTGGATAATGTTTCCAGGAGAAAGAGGTGGTTGACAGTGTTGAAGGCAGCTGAGAGATCGAGGAGGATTAGGATGGAGTAGAAGTTGTTTAACTTGGCAAGAAGGAGATCACCGGGGACCTTGCAAGGGCGATGCAGATGAGAGTGTGAGCAGATGAAACGAGGAAGTCGGGGAAGACCTCTTGGAGGAGATGTACCTTCAGTGAGGCTTTGAAGATGGGAAGAGTGATTGTCTTTTGGATGTGAAGAGGGAGGGCACTCCAAGCCAGAGGCAGGTTGTGGGTGAGAGGCTGGCAGTGCGATAGATGAGATCGAGATACAGTGAGTAGTTGGCCTTAGAGGAGGAGAGTATGCAGGCTGAGCTGTAGTAGGAAATCAGGGCAGTAAGTAGGAGGGGCTGACCTGATTGAGAATACACTCTGAGTTGGTAAACCTGTTCCCTGCCCACAAGCAGCTTACAATCTAGATGGGGAGACTGTCATTAATAAAAATAAATTGGCTATAAGTGCTATGAGGCTGAGGGTGGGGTGAATACCAACTGCTCAAAGGTCACAGATCCAAGTGCATAAATTCATTTCATTCATTCAATCATATTTATTGACCACTTACTGTGTTCAGAACACTGTACTAAGCGCTTGGAAACTACAACTCAGCAACAGAGACAATCTCTGCCCAACAACAGGCTCACAGTCTAGAATGGGGGAGACAGACATCAAAACAAGTAAACAGGCATCAAAAGCATCAATATAAATAAATAGAATTATAGATACATACACATCATTAATAAAATAAATAGAACAACAAATATGTACATACATTCACAATCGTTGGGGGTTGGGGGGCTGGTAGAGCAGAGGGAGCCAGTCAGGGTGATGGGGAGGGAACGAAGGGCAGAGGAAAAGGGGTGCTCAGTTTGGGAAGGCACACTCCACAAATACCATTAATTGTGTTGCACATTGGCCTTGATACCCTAATAATTTTCTTCCCATTTTTCTGCTACCCGATATTCATCCACTGGCTCTATCGTATAGGTGATCGGGGAAAGAACAATGTTCTACAGGAACCCACTTGTAACCTCAGTTCTACCAGTGAAAGGCATCTAAGAGCTGCAGTAACAGCATTTATTCAACTACACAATGAGTGCAGAGCCCTGAATTAAGAGCTTGGAAAAACACAGCTCAAGCTCTAGACATGCTTCCTCCCTTCTCTGAGCTTATACTAATAGTTTTTCCACTACTAAGGGCTGTTTTTTCTGGTAACAATAATCATAGCAATAACTGTAGTATTTGATAAGGGTTTACAGTGCACCACACACTGGGGTATATCACAGAAGAAAGAGGAGAAAAGGTACTGAATCCTCTTTTAAAGAAGAGGAAACTGAGGCCCAGCTAAACGGTGACATGTTGGGACTGTTTGTGTTGAAGCAGCAATTGTGTGTGGATTCAATTTAGTAATAAGAAGCTCCTTGTATGCAGGGAACATTATCTATCAACTCTGTTATACTTTCCTCTCCCAAGTGTTTAGTACAGTGTTCTGTACATAGTAAGCACTCAATAAATGCCACTGATGACAATGATAATACCATATCGTGACTATCTAAGTACAATGCACTGTGTTAACACTTGGAAAACCTCAACACAAGCTCGACAGGTTCCCTGCTTACACTGTCATGGGGAAGGCAGACAGAAAGAGTGTAACAATAAATCTAGAACACATATTTACATCAGTGCTGTTAGATGGATGTGAATGTAAGTGCAAGGGATGGCTGAGGAGGTGTTACGATTCAGGATACTGATTCATTCATTAATTCAATCGTATTTATTGAGTGCTTACTATGTGCAGAGCACTGTACTAAGTGCTTGGGAAGTACAAGTTGGCAACATATAGAGACGGTCCCTACCCAACGGGCTCAGAGTCTAGAAGGGGGAGACAGACAACAAAACAAAACATATAGACAGGTGTCAAAATAGTCAGAACAAATAGAATTAAAACTATAATAAAAGCACTGTTCTAAGCGCTAGGGAGTTTACAAGGTGATCAGGTTGTCCCACGTGGGGCTCACAGTCTTAATCCCCATTTTACAGATGAGGGAACTGAGGCACAGAGAAGTTAAGTGACCTCCCCAAAGTCACAAAGCTGACAAGTGGCAGAGCTGGGATTTGAACTGATGACCTCTGACTCCAAAGCCCGTGCTCTTTCCACTGACCCACGCTACTATATGCACATCATTAACAAAATAAATAGAATAGTAAATATGTACAAGTAAAATAAATATAGTAATAAATCTGTACAAATATATATACAAGTGCTGTGGGGAGGAGAAGGAGGTAGGGCAGAGAGGATGGGGAGGAGGAGAGGAAAAGAGGGGCTCAGTCTGGGAAGGCCTCCTGGAGGACATGAGCTCTCAGTAGGGCTTTGAAGGGAGGAAGAGGGCTAGCTTGGTAGATATGTGGAGGGAGGGCATTCCATGCCAGGGGAGGCCTTCCCAGGCTCACCCACTCCTTCCTCTCCCCCTCCTTCCCCTCCCCACCCCCCCGCCTCACCTCCTTCCCCTCCCCACACCACCTGTATATATGTATATATGTTTGTACGTATTTATTATTATATTTATTTATTTATTTAATTTGTACATATTTATTCTATTTATTTTATTTTGTTAATATGTTTTGTTTTGTTGTCTGTCTTCCCCTTCTAGACTGTGAGCCCGCTGTTGGGTAGGGACCATCTCTATATGTTGCCAACTTGTACTTCCCAAGCGCTTAGTACAGTGCTCTGCACACAGTAAGCACTCAATAAATACGATTGAATGAATGAATGAATGAAGGACATGGGCCGGGGGTCGACGGAAGGACAGGCGAGAACGAGGTACAGTGAGGAGGTTAGCGGCAGAGGAGCAGAGGGTGCGGGCTGGGCTGCAGAATGAGAGAATGAGGTAGGAGGGTGTGAGGTGATGGAGAGCCTTGAAGCTGAGAGTGAGGAGCTTTTACTTGATTCGTAGGTTGACAGGCAGCCACTGGAGATTTTTGAGAAGGGGAGTAACATGCCCAGAGAATTTTTGCACAAAGATGATCCGGGCAGCAGAGTGAAGTATAGACTGAAGTGGGGAGAGACAGGAGGATGGGAGATCAGAGAAGAGGCTGATGCAGTCATCCAGTCACGATAGGATGAGAGATTGAACCAGCAAGGTAGTGGTTTGGATGGAGAGGAAAGGGCAGATCTTGGTGATGTTGTGGAGGTGAGACCGGCAGGTTTCTGATCATTTTATTGGAGGAAGCTCTGAAGAAGGTTAAGTCCAGCATAGACTCCTTGCCTGGAGAGCCCCTCCAAGATGACGTAGGAGGGAAAGGGAGCCTGGAAAAAAAGTGTTTAAGAGGGGAAGGCCTCTTGGAGGAGGTGTGACCTTAACAAGGCTTTGAAGGTGGGGAGAGTGGTGGTCTGCTGCATGTGGAGGGGGAGGGAGTTCCAGGCAATGGGGAGGATATGGGAAAGAGATTGGCGGTGAGATAAACAAAATCAGGGCACAGTGAGTGAGCTGAAGCTAGAGGAGCAGAGTTTGCAAGTTGAGCTGTGGGGAGGAGGAACTAAGCAAACGTCAATGATTTGTACAGAGTGGGAGAAGGAGGGAGAAGAAAGAATGTTAGCAGGTCCTGGCTGCAGGAAATTGTGGGTCTGTTCCTTTAATGCCAACCTTATCACTGTGTCTCACCTATCTGGCCAACGACCTCTAGCCTACATCCTACCTCTGGCATGGAATACCCTCCCTCCCCACATCCAAGAAACAACTACTCTCCACCCCTTCAAAGCCTTATTGAGGGTGCATTTCCTCCAAGAGACCTTCCCAGACTAAGTCTCTCCTTTCCTCTTCTCCCATTCCCTTCTGCATCCCCCTGACTTTCTCCCTTTGTTCTTCCCCCGCCTCTCAGCCCCAAAGGACCTATGTATATATAATTCATTTATTTGTATTGATGTCTGTCTCACCCCACTAGACTGCAAACTCATCTTGGGTAGGGAATCTGTCCATTTATTATTTTATTGTACTTTCCCAAGCACTTAGTATAATGTTCTGCACACTGTAAGCACTCAATAAGTACAACTGAATGAATGTTTCCATGTCTGGTGGTTGCAGGACCCCTCGCGACTACCCCTGAATGCAAGACCTGCAGCAGTGCTGCCTGCCATGGCCCCAAGGGCCCCCCGCACTCCTCTGTCCAGCCTCCAGCTCCTGGCCTGGACAGGCCTCATCCTGCTCAGCCTCCAGCTCCTCCCCATGCTGGCAGCAGCATCTGACCAGGACGAGGACCTGTCAGCACAGCCCTGCCTCCGCCAGGAACACCCTACCATCTCCTTTGAAGGTGAGCACCTCCCTGGATGCCCCTGCTGCAGCAAAAGGAACTCGGGATAGACTCCAGCAATGGGAAGCAGCTGGGGGAAGGTGCCATATTTCAGGATCTGGAGGCTGGGGCTGCCAGTTGCTTGCCTGAGGGCAAACAATCCAGCCAGCTTACCAAATTGTCCCTCAGAGGTCATCCTATTCATTCCCCCATCCTCACTCATCCTATTCATTCCCCCATCCTCACCTTTCTGGGGAGTTTGGGGTTGGGTAGTGGGGGGCTGAGGGGCTTCTGAGTCGCAGGGGACCTGAAGTAGAGTTACTCAGGGTGCTAGGGGCCAGGGGCTTGGGGTGATCAGGGGTAGATTAGATTGTCAGACTCCACACGGTCCATAGCCCACAGGAGGCTCACCATTTTCATCCCCATTTTACAGATGAGTTAAATGAGGCTCAGAGAAGTAAAGTGACTTTTTATGGTATTTGTTAAGTGATTACTATGTGTCAAACACTGTTCTAAGCCCTGGGGCAGGTACAATTTAATTAGGTCACACACATCACTGTCCTGAATGAGGGTCCCAGTCTAAGTAGGAAGGAGAACAGATGGTGTAGAGGGCCTGGGAATCAGAAGGTCTTAGGTTTTAATCCCAGCACTGCCACTTGTCTGCTGTGTGACCTTAGGCAAGTCATTTCACTTCTCTGGGCTTCAGTTACCTCATCTGTAAAATGGGGATTGAGACTGTGAGCCCCATATGGGAAAGGGACTCTGTCCAACTCGATTTGCTTGTATCCACCCCAGAGCTTAGTACAGTGCCTGGCACATAGTAAGTGCTTAACAGTTACCATAATTTTTATCATTATTATTATATCTGTCTGTTTCTTCCCCGCTCTAGACTGTGAGCTCATTGTGGACAGGGAATGTCACTGTTTATTGTTTTATTGTGCTTTCCCAAGAGCTTAGTACAGTGCTCTGCACACAGTAAGTGCTTAATAAATACAATTGAAGGAATGAATGAATACCCCCATTTTACAGTTGAGGAAACTGAGGCACAAAGAAGTGAAATGACTTGCCCAAGGTCACACAGCAGACAAGTGGCAGAGTGGGGATTAGAATCCAGGTACCTTTCAGTCCCAGGTCCAGGTTCTCTCCACTAGGTTAAGATGCTTCTCAGAAAGTTTTGGGAAGGAGATCTGGGCAGAGGTTAGGGAGACTGGAGGCAGGAAGGCCAGGGAGGAATCCCATGAGAAAGCTCAATTGCGGTAGGACGAGAGATTGATACAGAGTGGTGGCTGTATGCAGGGAGAGGAACAGGTGGATCTGGGAGAGATTGGGCAGGAAGAACAGGTAGGCATTGTAGAAAGTCAGAAACAAGCCAAGGACAACACTGAAGCTGCAGGATTCTGGAAAGGGGGGAGGGTGATGGTGTTGACCGAGATGGGAAAGTTACAGTTAAAGTTACAGTTGGAGGCATGTTGAGCTTGAGTTGTCAGGAGAGGGAGTGTATGTGGAGGGGAAAATGAACATCCATTCCCTTCAAGGCCCTGCTGAGAGCTCACCTCCTCCAGGAGGCCTTCCCAGACTGAGCCCCTTCTTTCCTCTCCCCCTCGTCCCCCTCTCCATCCCCCCGTCTTACCTCCTTCCCTTCCCCACAGCACCTGTATATATGTATATATGGTTGTACATATTTATTACTCTATTTATTTATTTATTTATTTATTTATTTTACCTGTACATTTCTATCCTACTTATTTTATTTTGTTGGTATGTTTGGTTCTGTTCTCTGTCTCCCCCTTTTAGACTGTGAGCCCACTGTTGGGTAGGGACTGTCTCTATGTGATGCCAATTTGTACTTCCCAAGCGCTTAGTACAGTGCTCTGCACATAGTAAGCGCTCAATAAATACGATTAATTAATTAATTAATCCAGGCAGAGAGGCCTTGGAGGCAGGAGGAGAGGTGGGATTCCAAGTGAGGTGAGATGTTGGGGCTGGAGAGGGAGAACTGGGAGTCATTCACAATGAGGTGGGAGTGAAGATGAGTGTACAGTTAGAAGAATAGGGGAACCAGAATGAGCACTTAGACTTGAGATGAGAGGCAGATTGAGCACCAGAGAACAAAACAGAGAAAGAGCAGTCAGAGAGGTAAGTATTATTAACCGGGGTCTGAAAGGAGGAGGAGGGGATGGGAGGAGAGGGAGGAGGAAGAGATAGAAGGGGGAAGGAGAGGGGGAAGAGAAAGTGGGATGAGGAGGTGATGGGGAGGGGGAAAGCCAGCCCTCACACTTCACTCTTCTAATGACAACCTACTCACGTTGCCTCAATCTTATCTATCTCACTGCCAACCCCTTGCCCCCATCCTCCCTCTGGCCTGGAACACCCTCCTCCCTCCATGTGCAGAGAATAATAATAATAATAATAATGCTGGTATTTGTTAAGTGCTTACTATGTGCAAAGCACTGTTCTAAGTGCTGGGGGGAATACAAGGAGACGAGGTTGTCCCATGTGGGGCTCACAGTCTTAATCCCCATTTTGCAGATGAGGGAGCAGAGGCACAGAGAAGTGAAGTGACTTGCCCACTTGCCCAAGGTCACACAGCAGACATGTGGGGGAGGCGGGATTCAAACCCATGACCTGTGACTCCCAAGCCCGCGCTCTTTCCACTGAGCCACACTGGCATAGTGGATAGAGCACGAGTCTGGGAGTCAGACAGTCATGGGTTCCAATCACGGCTCCACCATTTGTCTGCTGTATGATCTTGAAAAAGTCAATTTACTTCTCTGTGCCTCAATTAGCTTATCTGTAAAACGGGGATTGAGACTGTGAGCCCCATGTTGGACAGGGACTGTGTCCAACCTGAATTGCTTGTAATCACCCCAGCGCTTAGTACAGTGTCTGGCACATAGTAAGCACTTAATACCATAACTAGGACTGGGGGGTGGTCCTATTAAATAGGTGGGAAGGACTCCATCGGGGAGGGGGGAGGGGAGGCACTCAGGGCTCCAAAAGAGAGTGGAGGGTCTAGAGTAGTTGGCAGGGTCTGTGGGCATGGGGGTCGATGGGGAACTCCCCACCATGGGGGACCTGCCTCAGCTTGGCCCATTTTTCCCCAACTCTGTCCCCTACCAACTCCAAGTCCCCAAAAAGCAGGCTGAGATGGAGGGCAGGGGCAAGCAGTGGGGGAGCATTGGAAGGGCAGCAGATGGGTGGACAGACTATCCATTTGCCCCAGAGCCTGTGAGAAAGCAACTTCTGGGGAAAACTCCCTCCTGGAATGTAGTAGGGGCTGGGCATTGGAGGGACAGGATGGAGCTGGATGGGTGCTATCTGCTGGGCTGGACTGAGACAGAGGAGATCACCTTAGTCAGGGTCTGACAACTGGAGTCCCCGGCGTGGGTTAGAGGTCAGGAAGCAGCTGGATGATCCAGGGAGAGTCATCACCCTCCCTGAGCCTCCCTCTCCTTGTCCACCCTGTGGGGGAGTGAAGTTGGCTGGGAGCCCTTGCCAGCCCACCCGCCGCCAGCTCCACAGCCCCTCAGGCCCCTCCCTCCCCCGGGCAGGCCTGGTAGGGTTGGTGCTGGTTGGGGAGACTGGGGGAGGTGATGTGGAGCCTGTCGCCCCCGCCCTCTCCCTCCAACACTCGATTCCTCCTTCCTTCCCTCCCGGCCCCAGCTCTGCAGCCCTGGCTCTCCACCTTCTCGCATCCTGGAACATGGGATTTCTCCCAGCTTGTCCTGGACCCGCCCCGCAACCAAATCATTGTGGGGGCCAGGTGAGGGCGGCTCTAGGGGAGTGCAGAGGGCAGGGGAGTGGGGTAGGAGAGGGGTGTGAGGGGGGCAGGGGAGAGGGTTTGATGGGAGGCAGGGGAGGGTGTTACTAGGTGGGCAGGTGAGGGCATCACGAGGGGGACGGGGGGCATGAGGGGGAGGGGGAAGGGGAGAGGACATAAAGGAGAGGAGTTCATAAGGGGGGTGAGGAAGGGGGCTTGAGAGTGGGGGGGGACAGGCAGGAGGAAGGCGAGGGCGATGGGGAGGAGGAGCTGACAGGGGGAGTCCTGGGCTTCTCTCGTTCCTATCCCTGCTCCCCCCTCCCCAGGGCCCCTCCCCGGCCATGCCACTGCTGGTGTTGGGGGGTCTGGAGGGATTCCTCCCTTTCCGAATCCTGGCCCAGGGCATCGGGTCATGTGCCAGAGGCCACCCTTGACTGTCCAGCTGGAGGCAAGGTGCTGGACCAGATGACTTTGGGCCTGTGTGTCCCTGGGAAAGCAAGTGAGGGTTAATGGGGTCGGTCGTGGCTCACGGTGATTTCTGCTTCCTCGGGTGCCACCAGGAACCACCTCTTCCGTCTCAGCCTGGGAAATGTGTCCCTCCTGCAGGTACGGGGCCGGGGGCAGGGGCTGGGCCGGGGGCAGGGAGGGAGCGAGGCTGTGGGGGAGGGTGGCCTGAAGGGCAGGGGTGGATCGAGAGGACTGAGGGGTCACCAGTAGGCGTAGGGGTCATTGATAAGTCATTGATCGTCTCCAACTGTTATGTTGTTATAGTGTCCTCTCCCAAGCATTAGTACAGCACTTTGCACACCATAAGCACTCAATAAATACGACTGAATGAATGACCAAAAGAATGAACCTTCCTGAGCACTGAGCCTTGGGAGAGGAGAGGCGGTCCTGCCCTTGGGGAGTCCCTGGGGTAGAAGGGGCAGACCCAATCATGCCCTCAGGGAGCCCTCTTTGGTGATGGAGAGGATGCCGTCTTGTTCTCAGGAGACCCCCTTGCCCCAGATCTGTGTGTGAACAGACACACCGAAAGGCCCCATCCGTAGGGACAGACAGACCCAGCCAGGAGAGGCAGCTGGGGTAAAATCAGGGAGGGCTTCCTGGATGAGGTGTCTAGTTTGCCACCTGCTGAGAGATCCGAAAGCCCTCAGAGGGCATGAGGGATCCAGGCCTCAGTCCCCAATCATTCATTCATATTTGTTAAGCGCTTACTGTGTGCACTGCACTGTACTATGCGTTTGAGAAAGGACAATACAACAATAAGCAGTGACATTCCCTGCCCACAACGAGCTCACAGTCTGGGCGGGGTGGAGAGGCGGGAGAAAGGGGAGACAGGCATCTATACAAATAAACAGACATCAATACAAATAAATAAAATTACAGATATATACACGTGTTGTGTGGCTGGCGAGGGACTGGGGCGTTGGGAAGAGGAACGTGATCGAGTCCGGGCAATGCAGAAGGGAGTGGGAGATGAAAAAAAGTAGGGCTTATTCTGGAAAGGCCTCTTGGAGGAGATGGGCCTTCAGTAAGGCTCTGCAGGGTGGGGAGAGTCATTGTCTGGAGGATTTGAGGAGGGAGGGCATTTCAGGCTAGAGGTAGGATGGCGGTGAGACAGGTGAGATGGAGGCACAGTGAGAAGGTTAGCATCAGAGGAGTGAAGTGTGAGGGCTGGGTTACAGGAGAGCAGAGTGGTGAGGTAGTAGGGGGAGAGGTGATGGAGGGCTTTAAAGCCAATGATGAGGAGTTTTTGTTTGATATGGAGGTGGATAGGCAACCACTGGAGATTTTTGAAGAGGGGGGTGACATATCCTGAACGTTTCTCCCGGTCTGCCTTGGGCATTGCTCACTGGGGAGGGCTGGTTGGCTGGTCGCACAGACAAGGCCTTTGGCTGGGTCAGAAGAAACCCAAGAGCACGTGGGGAATGGGCCAACATGGCTCAAGGGGCCCAGGCATCAAACACAGAAACCTGGCATTAAACCAAACTTTACTCATCAAATAGAAGTTTACGCATCAAACAGAAACTCCTCACCATCTGTTCTAAAGTGCTCAATCAGCTTGCCCCATCCAACCTCATCTCGCTGCTCTCCTACTACAACCCAGCCCACACACTTCACTCTTCTAGTCACAACCTACTCACTGTGCCTCAGTCTTATCTATCTCACTGTCAACCCCTTGCCCACATCCTCCCAATGTCCTGGAACACCCTCCCCCCTCCCTATATAGAGAAGCAGCATGGCACAGTGGATAGAGCACAGGCCTGGGAGTCAGAAGGTCATGGATTCTAATTCCAGCTCCGCCACTTGTCTGCTGTGTGAACTGGGGCAAGTCACCTCACTTCTCTGTGCCGTAGTTACCTCATCTGTAAAATGGGGATTGAAACTGAGTCTAATATGGGACAAGGACTGTGTCCAACTCGATTTGTTTGTATCCACCCCAGCGCTTTCATTCATTCAGTCATATTTATTGAGCGCTTACTGTGTGCAGAGCACTGTACTAAGCGCTTGGGAAGTACAAGTTGGCAACATATAGAGACGGTCCCTACCCAACAGCGGGCTCACAGTTTAGAAGGGGGAGACAGACAACAAAACAAGACATATTAACAAAATAGAATAAATAGAATAGATATGTACAAATAAAATAAATAAATAGAGTAATAAATACGTACAAGCATATATACATATATACAGGTGCTGTGGGGAGGGGAAGGAGGTAAAGTGGGGGGGGGAGGGGGAGGAGGGGGAGAGGAAGGAGGAGTCTGGGAAGGCCTGCTGGAGGAGGTGAGCTCTCAGTAGGGCTTTGAAGCAGTAGTAGGGCTTTGAAGCAGTAGTAGGGCTTTGAAGCAGTAGTAGGGCTTTGAAGCGCTCAGTACAGTACCTGTCACAAAGTAAGTGCTTAACAAATACCACCATTATTATTATTATTATACAACAGACCCCCACTCTCCGCACCTTTAAAGCCTTATTAAAATCACATCTCCTCCAAGAGGCCTTCCGTGACTAAACCCTGACTGATTAAGATTCAAAGAATACAGGCAGGGAGTGATGAGGAGCCCAGGCAGCAGGGCTGAAGAACCCAGGCAGCGGGGCTGAATAATGCAGGCAGGGGGGCTGAGGAGCCCAGTCAGCTGGGTGGGACTGGGTTGCTCAATGGTCTGATGTATTCAGTTGCCCCCTGACAGTGGAGTGGGGCAGGGGATGTTGTAGTGTGGTCAATGGGATGCTGGGAAGTCAATTTTCACCCACCTCAGGGCCTGCAGGATGATGTGGAGGGAGGGGCTGGGGGGTTAGCTGTGTCCCCTTCCCATGTCACGTGCTACATCCACAGGCCACAGAGTGGGGCCCAGATGAAGACAACCAGCACTCCTGCAGGAGCAAGGGGAAGACGGAGGTGGGGCCGGGGGCTTGGCCTAGGGCCAGGGGGCTGGGGTGGGGCAGAAGTCAGTCTAGGCATGGGCTGGGATGGGTCTAGGAGTCAGTTTAGGGTCCACGGGCCTTGGGAGGGTCAGAGGTGGGGATTGGGGGGTTGGGGAGGATCAGGGGTCTGCCTAGGATTGGGGAGGGTCAGGGGGTGAGCAGTCTGCGGATGGGAGGACTGGAGAGATCAGCCTCAAAGAACCCTCTGGGGGAAGGCGGGGGGGCTTTACCAACCAGCAGGCAGGGTCACGCAGAGTCAGCGTCCTGGGGGATTCCAGGTGGGAGACAGAGAAGGGCTGGGCTAGTGAGGGACTCCCCACGGATCGGTGTCTCTCCATTTCTGCCTGTCTCTCTCTGCCTCTGTATCTCCGTCAGGATGAGTGTCAGAACTACATACGGGTTCTCATCATTTTCGGCCAGAAGCTCTTCACCTGCGGCACCAACGCCTTCTCTCCGATATGTTCCAGCCGGCAGGTGGCTTCGGGGGCCGGAGTCCGGGAGTGGGGGGGCCCGGGGGACTGGGGGACTGGGAGGCCAGGGTCCAGAGTTCAGGGATCGGGGTGCGGGGAGGCGGATGGGGACCAGCGGGAGTGGGGGACCCAGGACTTGGGCGAGGGGGTGGTCCTCGGAGAGTGGAGACTGTAAATTCCTTGTGGGCAGGTAATGTGTCTGCTTATTGTTATAGTGCACTCTCTCCCAAGCGCTTAGTACAATGCTTCGCACACAGTAAGCGCTCAATAAATAGGATCGAATGAGTGAATGAGGGGCGGAAGGCGGGCGGGGGGGACCCGAGGCCGGGTGGCTGGTCGGGGGCGGGGGTCCGGGCATCCCCGGGGGTTCGGGAGGTCCGGAGGGCGGGAGGCTGATTGGGGGGGCGGGAGCCTCCCCTCACCCCGCCCCCCGCCCAGCTGGGCGACCTGAGCCGGACCCTGGAGCGGATCAACGGGGCTGCGCGCTGCCCGTACGACCCCCAGCACAACGGCACGGCCCTGATGGCGCCCACGGGGGAGCTATACGCCGCCACCGTCATCGACTTCTCCGGCCGCGACGCCGCCATCTACCGCAGCCTCGGCCCCGGGCCCGCCCTCCGCACCGCGCAGTACAACTCCAAGTGGCTCAACGGTAGCCACGCACCCCACTTCGGCAGCCCACGCCCCTGAAGGCCCTGACCCCCTGAACAACAACAACAACAACAACAACAATAATAATAATAATAATAATAATAATAATAGTATTTGTTAAGCAGCGTGGCTTAGTGGAAAGAGCACAGACTTGGGAGTCAGAGGTGGTGGGTTCTAATCCAGACTCCGCCACTTATCCCCTGTGCGACTTTGGGCAAGTCGCTTAATACGATTGAATGAATGAACTTCTCTGGGCCTCAGTTACCTCATCTGTAAAATAAGGATTAAGACTGTGAGCCCCACGTGGGACGAACTGATTGATTACCTTGTATCTAACACAGCGCTTAGAACAGTGCTTGGCACATAGTAAGCATTTTAAAAATGCCATTATGATTATTATTATTATTATCAAGAGCTTACTATGTGCCAGGCACTGTACTAAGCGCTGGGGTGGGTACAAGCCAGCCGAGTTGGACACAGTCCCTGTCCCAGGTGGGGCTCACAGTCTCAACCCCCCTTTCAGCCTTCTGGTCCCTCCCTGGGTCTTGGCCTTACCCCATCCCCTCATCCCCCCCTTTTCCACCCTGGTCCACGCCCCCTCCCCCAGGTTTGCCCCTCCTTTTTTATGGTATTCATTATGCGTTTACTATGTACCAGGCACTGTACCATGTGCTGGGGTAGATATGAGCTCATCAGGTTTGAACACAGTCCCTTTTCCATATGGGCCTCACAGTCTTAATCCCCATTTTCAGATGAGGTGACTGAGACAAAGAGAAGTGAAGTGACTTGCCCAAGGTCCCACAGCAGACAAGTGGCAGAGCCAGGATTAGAACCCTCATTCTTCTGACTCTCAGACCCGTGCTCTAACCATTAGCCCACACTGCTCCTCACAACTTATCTCAGTCAACCAGTCAGTCAATCAGTGGTATTCATTTTGTGCTTACTGTGTGCAGAGCACTGTACCAAGCTCTTGGGAGAGGACAATACAAAGCTTGCCCCCCCATCCCTGTCTGCTCCCCCCAGGCATGGCCCCTCTTCCCCAGCCCTGTCCCCCATCTGGCCGTGGAAACTGAGGCCCAGAAGCCCTGGTTGTTGGTGGCTGTGACCAGTTCGACCCAGCGGGTGGGGAAAGCTGACCCGGGTCACCAGTAGGGAAGGACGGTGGGCTGACCCATGGCCCCAGCCGGCTGACCCCTGCTTCCCTCCCCCCCCCCCCCGACCCACAGAGCCCAACTTCGTGGCCGCCTTTGACGTCGGCCTGTTCATCTACTTTCTGTTTCGCGAGACGGCCGTGGAACAGGAGTGCGGGCACAGTGTGTACTCGCGAGTGGCGCGCGTGTGCAAGAACGACGTGGGCGGCCGCTTCCTGCTGGAGGCCACGTGGACCACATTCTCCAAGGCCCGGCTCAACTGCTCGCGGCCCGGCGAGGCCCCCTTCTACTACGACGAGTTGCAGAGCGCTGTCCACCTCCCCCAGCTGGGCCTCGTCTACGCCGCTTTCACCACCAACGCGTGAGCCGCCAGACACGCGACCCGCACCCCGCTGCCCCCCGCCGCCCCCTGCCGTGCTGCCCCCCACTGCCCTTGACCCCCCTGCCCCTATTTCACTTCCCTGTGGCCCCCACTGCCCTGCCTTCCACTGCCCCTGGGCCCCCCATCTCTGACCCCCACCCTGCTGCCCCCCTCCGCCCCCTGTGCCCCCCACTGCCCCCTGCCCCATCCAGGAACAGTGTGGCCGCCTCGGCTGTCTGCGCCTTCAACCTGAGCGCCATCGCCCGGGCCTTCAACGGGCCGTTCCGCTCCCAGGAGACGCCGCGCTCCGCCTGGCTCAGCACTGCCAACCCCATCCCCAACTTCCAGGTGGGACCCCCAACCCCGACCACCGGGGCCCGGTCACGGTCCAGGGGTGGGGGACGGGAGAGTGATCTGGTCGTCTGAAGGTGGGCGCCGGTGGGGCCCCGTGGCGGGGGCAGTAGTTCAACCTGTGTCTATGGCTCAGGTTTGCCAGTCTTAAATCAGGTGCTGCCCGTCCCCCTGGGCCTGCCCTGAAGCTTTGCCCTGAGGGCCGGCACTGCAAGGCCGCACTGGGGGCTGGCACTGAAGAGCAGCACCGAGGGTCTGCCCCGCGAGTTAGCACTGCAGGGCAGAACTGGGGTTTGGTAACATTCGAAGGTCAGGCTGAAGGAGTGTGGCCAGTGGGACCGGGCTGAATGGAAATGTCTAGGGATGAGGCCCGACCAAGGGGGAGGTTGAGGGCCGGACACAACACTGACCACCCGGGGCGGGGCGGGGCGGGGCCTGCTCCGGTCTGAGGCCGTGCCCCGTGGGCAGTGTGGCACCGGGCAGGACGAAGGCCCCAACGCCAACCTGACGGAGAGAAGCCTGCAGGACGCCCAGCGCCTGCTCCTCATGGCTGAGGCGGTGCAGCCCGTGACCCCCGAGCCCCCGGTCACGCAGGACAGCGTCCGCTTCTCCCGCCTCGCCGTGGACCTGGTGCAGGGCAAGGACACGCTCTACCACGTGCTCTACATCGGCACCGGTCAGTGCCCGTCTCCTCCCACATCTCACCGTATACGGTCTGCTCGAGGTGGCCAAATGACGGGGCAAGGAGGATGTGGGGCAAGGAAGGGCGAACGAGGCAGGGGGAAGGGGAAGACTGGGGGAGGAGAGGGAGTTGGGGGGTGAGACGATGCCAGGGGAAGGGGTGAGTCAGGGGCAGGAGAAAGGGACTGGTGGGGGGACGGTGCCAGGGGAAGGGATAAGGCTGGGAAAAGGGAAGTCGAGGGAGGACGGATGAGCGATGCCAGGGGGAGAGGTAGGGGTGGGAGGGGGGAGGAGGTCGTGGAGGGTCAGGTGTCCGGAGCCCTGACCGTCGTCCGCCCTCCAGAGTCCGGCACGGTGCTGAAGGCGCTGTCGGCCGCCCCCCGCGGCCTGCGCGGCTGCTACCTGGAGGAGATGCAGGTGCTGCCCGCCGGGCGCCGGGAGCCCGTCCGCAGCCTGCAACTGCTGCCCGGCCAGCGGGCGCTCTTTGTGGGGCTCAGCCACGGCGTCCTGCGCGTCCCCCTGCAGCGCTGCGCCTCCCACCGCTCCCGCGGGTGAGACCCTCCCCTCCAAACTCTGCACCCCGCTCCCCCGCACCCCCACACCCCGCGCACTTGGCTGCTGTGTGGCCCTGGGCAAGTCACTTAACTTCCCTGGGCTTCAGTTACCTCATCTGGAAGGTGGGGATTAATAATAATAATAATGGCATTTATCAAGCACTTACTATGTGCAAAGCATTGTTCTAAGCGCTGGGGAGGTTACAAGGTGATCAGGTTGTCCCACGGGGGGCTCACAGTCTTAATCCCCATTTGACAGATGAGGTAACTGAGGCACAGAGAAGTTAAGTGACTTGCCCAAAGTCACACATCTGACAATTGGCGGAGCCGGGATTTGAACCCATGACCATGCTCTTTTCCACTGAGCCACGCTGCTTCTCTATTAAGACTGTGAGCCCCACGGGGGACAACCTGATTACCTTGTATCTACTTCAGCGCTTGGCACATAGTAAGCGCTTAACAAATACCATCATTATTGTTATTATCATTGTCACCTCCCGCATCCCCCACCTCACCCCCGCGGGCGCGTCCGCCCCGCCCCCCGCGTCCCCCCGCACGTGCCCGCTCTGCCCAAGGATGGGGGAAGTACAACTCCAGCCCTTCGAAGCACAATGCGGGGAGGGGGGGGGAGCAATCGGGGGAGGGGTTGTGCCTGGGGAGGGTACCTCATAGGAGCTGGATTACCCGTGGTTTCCGTGGTCCAGCGGGTTTGGGATGGAGCTAAGAGCTGGCCCCGGAGCTTGGATTATCCATGGTTTCCGTCGGCCATGTGGGCCCGAGGGTCAGAGGCGGGGACGGGGGTGGTCCATGACTCCCGCTCCGGACGGCGGCAGGGCCTGCCTGGGGGCCCGGGACCCTTACTGCGGCTGGGACGAGAAGCAGCAGCGGTGCAGCACTAGCGAGGACTCGGCTGATAAGAGTCTGTGGACGCAGGACATCAGTGCCTGCCCGGTGAGACCCCTGACACGGCCTGCCCCTACCCCCACCTCCTCAGCCCCGCCCCTGGACCCCGCCCCTGGGAATGGGCATGTAGGCCAGGGCGTTTTGGGGTGACTTTGCGCGCGACCTGAGTGACCATGCCGGGGTATGTATGCGTGCATGGATGGATGGGTGGCTCCATCTGAGAGTGCACACTCATATGTCCGTGTGACCACACGCATGGGCGCGTGTCTATGGGGGGGGGGTGCCTTTATGTAAACACATATGCATCTGGGTGTGAACGCATTTATGGGTGTGAACATACTTCGAAAGGCGAGCAGGTGTGGCCATAGGTTTTGGTGTGTTCTCCAATCTCGCCCCCTCGGGTCCCACCTCCGGCCTCCCCACAATGGGGAACGTGGGCCGTGCTGGCCCATGATGAGGCGTGACAAGGCGTGATGAGGCGCGAGGAGGCATGAGATGGGGCGAGGTGTGATGAGACGAGGCGCTGAGGTGTGACAGCGCGTGATGAGGCGTGATGAGGTGATGAATTGTCCTTTCCAAGCACTTACTACAGTGCTCTGTGCCCAGGAAGCGCTCAATAAAAACGATTGAATGAAAGAATGAATGAATGGAGGAGGTGTGGTGAGGCAGGACGGGGCGGGACGCGGCCTGTTCCGGCCTCCAGGTGAAGAACCTGACGGTGGACGGGGCGTTCGGGCCGTGGTCCGCGTGGCAGCCGTGTGAGCCGTCGGACGGGCCCGGCTCCGGGGTCTGCCTCAGCCGCGTCCGGGCCTGCGACCACCCGGCCCCCCGCTGCGGCGGCCGAGCCTGCTCCGGGACCCACGTGCAGATCACCAACTGCTCCCGGTGAGCGGGGGGGCCGGGGGAGCCAGAGACACACACCCCCGTGCCCCCTGGAACCCTTCCCCGTCCCCCGTCCCCCGTCCCCCGTCCCCCACCAGGAACACCCTCAGTACCCACCCAGGCCTCTCAATCCTGTGCTCTCCCCGTCCCCACTAGAGGACCTTCAATCCCCACCCAGGCTTCCTGCCCTCCCTGCACGCCCCGTCCCGACCCCCGAGGAGGCGGGGGATGCGGGGGATGACCCCCGTGGGTCGGTCCTCCCTGAGTCCGGAGGCCGGGCGAGACAGCCTCCCCAGCCCGCCGGCCTTGGGCCTGCGGGGCCCCGCGGGGGGTGTCCGTCCGTGGGGTCGGGATGGGGGGTGACCCCACCGTCCCACCCGGCCGCAGGAACGGAGCGTGGACGCCGTGGGCCCCGTGGGCGCCGTGCAGCACCTCGTGCGGGATCGGCTTCCGCGTCCGGCAACGCAGCTGCAGCAACCCCGCCCCGCGCCACGGGGGCCGCGTCTGCGTGGGGCAGAGCCGCGAGGAGCGGTGAGGCCGGGGGCTGGGGGGCTGGGGGGCCGGGGGGCCGGGGGGCCGGGGGCCGGGTGGCAGGGGTCGAGGGCCCTTCCCCCGGCTCCGGCCCCACCGCCCCCTGACCCCTCCGTGGGCCCGGCCCGCAGGTTCTGCAACGAGAACAGCCCCTGTCCGGTCCCGGTGTTCTGGGCCTCCTGGGGCCCTTGGGGTCAGTGCAGCGCCCACTGCGGGGGCGGCGTCCACTCGCGGCTGCGGACCTGTGAGAACGGGAACAGCTGCCCCGGCTGCGCCCTGGTACGTGCCCCGGCCACCCTCCCAGAGACTACTCAGTCCACCAGTCAGGGAAGGTCTCCTGGAGGACGCCTAAGGTCCTGGGCCCTCACTTGCTCTTCCCCCCAACCCCAGCAAAACAGACACATCTGCCGCAGCACCGTCCTATCAATAGAGTACGTTGGAAGGTAGAGCAGGAGTCGTCATTTTAGCTCTCTTCCTCCCTTCAAGGCCCTACTGAGAGCTCACCTCCTCCAGGAGGCCTTCCCAGACTGAGCCTCTTCCTTCCTCTCCCCCTCGTCCCCATCTCCATCCCCCCCCCATCTTACCTCCTTCCCTTCCCCCCAGCACCTGTATATATGTATATACGTTTGTACATATTTATTACTCTATTTATTTATTTATTTATTTTACTTGTACATATCTATTCTATTTATTTTATTTTGTTAGTATGTTTGGTTTTGTTCTCTGTCTTCCCCATTTAGACTGTGAGCCCACTGTTGGGTAGGGACTGTCTCTATATGTTGCCAACTTGTACTTCCCAAGCGCTTAGTACAGTGCTCTGCACACAGTAAGTGCCCAATAAATACGATTGATTGATTGATTGATTCCCTAACAACAACAATAACAATGATGATAATAGTGATAGTTTTTGTTAAGCACTTATAACGTGCCAAGCACTGCCCTAACCGCCGGAGGACATACATGATAATCGGGACCCACATGGGGCTCACGGTCTAGGAGGAGAACAGGGATTCAATCTCCAGGTTGCTGATAAGGGAACTGAGGCACAGAGAAATTAACTGACTTTTCCAGGCAGGTGGCAGAGCTGGGAATAGAACTCAGGTCCTCTGAATCCCAGGCCCCTGCTTTTTCCACTAGACCATGCTGCTTCATGGTAATAATAATAATGATGGCATTTGCTAAGGGCTTACTATGTGCTGAGCACCATTCTAAACACTGGGATAGATACAAGGTTATCAGGTTGTCCCATGTGGGGCTCACAGTCTTAATTTTACAGATGAGGTAACTGAGGCACAGAGAAGTTAAGTGACTTGTCCAAAGTCACACAGCTGACAAGTGGCGGAGCCAGAATTAGAACTCACGACCTCTGACTCCCAAGCCCGTGCTCTTTCCACTAAGCCATGCTGCTTCTCTGAAGCATGATGAAATTAAATGAGAGTCATTAAATACACGAATAGAAATTCAAATTGATCAATCAATCCATACTTTGATGGCTCACAATGAGTGTTAGTAGAAATGATCCCTCAAGGATCATACTGTCTACCTTGTGCAGAGCTCTGTATTGAATGGTTGGGGGAGCACAATAGTTTTTAGACACAATCCCTGCCTTCAGGGAGCTAACAGTCTACTATGAGCAGAGCACTGTACTGAGTGGTTCCGGAAGTTCAATAGAGGTGAGATACAATCCCTGACTTCAAGGCACTTAGAATCTAGTGGGGAAGACAGACAGTAAAATTTAGGGAGGAAGAAGTAATAGAGTAGAAAGATGTGTCCATAAGGGCTATAGGTGAGTATAAGTATCCAAGTGCTTCAGACATAAGAAAATGCTGAAGAGGCAAGAGTGGGGAAATAAAGTGTGGAGATGATAGATTAATAAGGGAAGGCTTCCTGGAGGAGGTGTGCTTTCAAAAGGGCTTGATGATAATAATGATGGCATTTGTTAAGCGTTTACTATGTGCAAAGCAGTGTTCTTACAGTATGATCAGGTTGTCCCACATGGGGCTCACAGTCTTAATCCCAATTTTCCAGATGAGGTAACTGAGGCACAGAGAAGTTAAGTGACTTGCCCAAAGTCACACAGATGACAAGCGGCAGAGCCGGGATTTGAACCCATGACCTCTGACTCCAAAGCCCGTGCTCTTTCCTCTGAGCCACACTGCTTCTTTGACAGAAGTCAAAATAAATTACAGATAGGGGAAGCCGCAGAGGGTAAGGAGGTGTACAAAAATGCTGTGGGGGTGGAATGAGTATTAAAGTTCTAAGGGGAAGAAGCAGCATGGCCTAGTGGTAAAATCACGGGTTTGGGAATCAGAGGATGTGGGTTCTAATCCCAGCTCTGCCACTTGTCTGCTGAATGACCTTGGGCAAGTCACTAAACTTCTCTGTGCCTCAGCTACCTCATCTGTAAAATGGGGATTAAGACTGTGAGCCCATGTGGGACAACCTGATGACCTTGTATCTACCCCATTGCTTAGAACAGTGCTTGGCACATAGTGAGCGCTTAACAAATACCATTATTATTATCCAAGCGCCTAGGTAATGCAGAGAGCATAGATAGGTTTGGGAGTAGAGATGGTAGTTGAAGCCATGGGAGAGAAGAAGTTTTCCAAGGGATGGAGATGGAGAATTGAAGGGGATCCAGAACTGAGCCTTGAGGGACTGCTACACCTAGAGGGTGGGAGGCAGAGGAGGAGCCCGTGAAAGAGACAGAGAAGGAGTGAACGGAGAAACAGGAGGAGAACCAGGAGAGGATGGTGTCATCCAAGCCAAGGTTGGGTAACGTTCCCAGGAGAAGTGGGTGGGCCACAGTGTCGAAGGCAGCCAAGTGGTCGAGGAAGCTTAGATTGGAAGAGAGGCCATTGGGATTTGGCAAGAAGGAGGTGACTGGTGACACTGGAGAGGGCGGCTTCCGTGGCGGGGAAGGGGTGAAAGCCAAACTGTAGAGGTTTGAGAATAGATGTACACAATCCATTTCAGCAGTTTGGACAGGAACGGGCAGAGGGAGAGGGGCTGCTAGCTGGAGGGAGCAATGGGATCGAGGGCTGCTCTTAGAAGAGAGGAGACACGGACGTGTTTGGAGGCAGAGGGGAAGGAGACATCGATTCATTCCTTCATTCAATCGTATTTACTGAGCGCTTACTTTGCCCCATTCAAAACCCTATTGAAAGCTCACGACCTCCAGGAGGCCTTCCCAGACTGAGCCCCCCTTTTCCTCTGCTCCTCCCCCCCGATCGCCCCTACTTCCTCCCTCTGTTCTGCCCCTCTCCCCTCCCCAGAGCACTTGTGTGTATATATTTACATATTTATTATTCTATTTCTTAATGATATGTATATATCTTTAATTCTATTTATTTATTTTGATGCTATTGATGCCTGTCTACTTGTTTTGTTTTGCTGTCTGTCTCTCCCCTTCTAGACTGTGAGCCCGTGGTTGGGTAGGGATTGTCACTCTTCATTGCTGTATTGTACCGTCCCAAGCGCTTAATACAGTGCTCTGCACACAGTAAGCGCTCAATAAATACGATTGAATGAATGAATGAATGCAGAGCACTGTACTAAGCGCTTGGGAAAGTACAATACAGCAATAGAGAAAGACTGTCCCTACTCACAAGGAGCTCAGAGGGTAGAGGGAACCGGTGCAGATGGCGGTGAGGGAGGGAAGAAGGGCGGGAGCAGGGGTGTTCACAAAGTGCGAGGGGAGGGGGTGGGGGGGGGCGGCGGGAGCGGGGGGCAGGGGGGATTGCGGAAGCGGGAGGGAGAGTGTGTTTGGGGGGCAGGGGGCCGGGTCCGACTAGCCGTCCGCGTGGTGCCCCAGGAGTACCGGCCGTGCAGCCCCGAGCCGTGCCCGGAGGTCCGCAGGAACACGCCCTGGACCCCCTGGATGCCCGCCAACGGGACGAGGGGCGGCGCCCGCCTGGAGCAACGCTTCCGCTACACCTGCCGCGCCCCCCTGCCCGACCCCCGCCGCCTCCAGCTCGGCCGCCGCAGGACCGAGAGCCGAGTCTGCCCCCCGGACCGTCCCGACGCCTGCGACACCCACGGTGCGCAACAACCCGCTCCCTCACCTCTGCTCCCTGCCCACTGCCCCCTGCCCCGCGGACCGTCCCGACGCCTGAGACACTCACGGTGCCCAACAACCCCCTCCCCGCCTCGCCCCCGTCCCCCCTCCTCCACATTTTCCCCCTGCTCCCTGTCTCCATCCCCCACCCCTCCCCCCTGTCCTGTTCCCCCCTTCCGGATCCCCCACCTCTACCATCCCCCATTGCTACAGTCCCCCACTCCTTCCCTCTGGTCCCAGAAAGCTCGGCCGCCTGGACACCGATGATACAAACCTGCCCCTTCCCCTTTTCTCCCCCTATCTCCTTCTCCCCGCCCCTACCTCATTCCTTCTTCTTTTTTTTTTTTTTAAAAAAAGCTATCTGTAAAGCACTTACTATGTGCCAGGCACTGTTCTAAACGCAGGGATAGATACAAGCTTATAATAATAATAATAATAATAATAATAATAATAATAATAGTATCTGTTAAGAGCCTACTACGTGCCAAGCACTATTCTAAACGCTGGGGTAGATACAGAGTAATCAGGTTGTCCCACGTAAGGCTCACAGTTTTAATCCCCATTTTACAGATGAGGTAACTGAGGCACAGAAAAGTTAATTGACTTGCCCAAGGTCCCACAGCAGAGAAGTGGCGGTCCCGGGATTAGAACCCATGTCCTCCGATTCCCAAACCCGTGCTCTTTCCATTAAGCCTATCAGTCATTGTCCCATATGGACTTAATTTTAAAGCTCATTTTACAGATGAGGTAACCGAGGCATAGGAAAGTGAATGCCTTGCCCAAGATCACACAGCAGACATGACAGAGCTGGGATTAGAACCCAGGTCCTTCAGATTCCCAGGCCCGGGCTCTATCCACTAGACCATTCTGCTTCCCATTCTAACTCATCCCCCGCCCCCCTTTCGGGACAGGGTTTGGGTGGGAAGATGAGGACGTGTTAAATTCGAGGTGTCGGCGGGACATCCCAGTAGAGATGTCCTGAAGGCAGGAGGAAATGCGAGACTGCAGAGAAGGAGAGAGGTCAGGGCTGGAAAGGGACGTTTGGGAATCATCCTCATAGAGATGATAGTTGAAGCTGTGGAAGTGAATGTGTTCTCCAAAGAAGTGGGTGCAGATGGACAATAGAAGGGGACCCAGAACTGAGCCGTGAGAGACTCCCACAGTTAGGAGGGAGGCAGAGGCGGAACCCGTGAAAGAGACTGAGAATGAGCGGATAGAGAAATAGGAAAACCAGGAGAGGACAGTGTCAGTGAAGCCGAAGTTGGATAATGTTTCCAGGACAAGTGGGTGGTCGACAGTGTTGAAGGCTGCGGAGACGTCGAGGAGGATTAGGAAAGAGTAGAGGCTATTAGGTTTGGCAAGAAAGAGATCATTGGTGACCTTGGAGAGGGTAATTTCTATGCAGTAAAGGGGGCGGAAGCCAGATTGCAGAGGGTCAAGAAGGGAACTGGCGGAGAAGAAGCGGAGGCATATAGAAAACTCGCTCAAGGGATTTGTACAGGAATGGTAGGAGAGAGATGAAGAATAACTGGGGAGGGCAATGGGCTTCAGAGAGTGTTTGGAGAGGGGAAGAGTGAGTAGCTGAAGATGGTGGTTAACGGGGAAAAAAGGAGGGGGGAAATGTTTTAATAAGGTGTCAAAGAATGGGGTTGGAGGGGCCAGATTTATGCATTCATTCATGCATTCATTCAATCAATCGTATTTATTAAGCGCTTATTGTGTGCAGAGCGCTGTACTAAGAGCTTGGGAAAGTACAATATAACAATAAAGAGGGACAATCCCTGCCCACAACAAGCTCTCAGTCTGGTGGGGGATGGGGGGGAAGGGGAGACAGACAGCAATACAAATAAACAGACATCATTACAAATAAAGATTTAGAAAAGAACTGGGCGATTTCCACATCATCAATGGTTTTTACTGAACACTTACTGTGTACTGAGTACTGTAGTAAGTGCTCGGGAAAGTACAAAACAAGAGAGTTGGTAGAAATGTTTCCAGCCCACAAGGAGCTTACATTCTACTTCTTACAGCTTGCCTCTCTCCTCTTGAGAGATGGCTAGAAAGGACAAATGTAGATGGGGGTGAGGAGAGGGCTGGGATTGGGAAAGTGATGGGTGGGGGGGGGGTGTTTGAGGAGTTCAAACATGATGGTTTTAATTATTCACCAACAAAAAGGTTGGCAAGGTCATCAGGGTAAGAGACTGGGGAGATTGACGGGATTGGGGGTTTCAGGAGGGGGTCTGGAATAGTTGGTGTGGGCAGTGGACATGGGAGTCAAGAAGGATGGAAAATTATTGTGGTGGAGTGGAAGAGAGGGCAGAGTTAGAGCAGTTGGGGATGAATTTGAATGGACGAGGTCAACCTGGTGTCCGGATTTCCACCAGCAGCTCTCTGCGACTCGTGCACATGAGTGGAGGAAGCAACTTTAAGGGTGATCCCGGGGCTGCGGGTTGATGGTTCGAGAATGGCGGAAGGATGGGGTGGGTGAAGGAGCAGATGGTAGGGCGGGGGCACACCGGGCTCCAGCAGCGCAGCCCTGTGACCGCCCCCCACCAAAACCCCCGCCGTCCCCCAGCCCTGGTGGATGAGCTGCTGAGCGGCCAGAGCTCGGCTAGAGCGGTTAGCGGCGACTGGTCCCCGTGGGGCCCGTGGACTGGCTGCTCCCGGGACTGCGAGCTCGGCTACCGCCTACGACGACGCACGTGTGCCAACCCTGAGCCCCGCTATGGGGGGCTGCCCTGCGTGGGAGCCGCTGTCGACTACCAGGACTGCAATCCCCAGCCCTGCCCAGGTATGCCCTACCACCCCCTACCCCTGCCCAGACCCCCACCATACCCCTAAGTAAACCCCACT
Source organism: Tachyglossus aculeatus (assembly GCF_015852505.1). Lineage (NCBI taxonomy): Eukaryota > Metazoa > Chordata > Mammalia > Monotremata > Tachyglossidae > Tachyglossus > Tachyglossus aculeatus. The sequence continues at coordinate 626,767 of NC_052066.1, read as the reverse complement.
GTCCCCCAGCCCTGCCCAGGTAGCCTCTGCCTCCATCCAGTTCTGCTCATGTACTCGCCAATAACCCCCGCCCCAGCCCTGCTCAGACACCCACTGAGTTTCACCTTGGTATGAGAAGCAGCGTGGTTCAGTGGAAAGAGCACGGGCTTTGGAGTCAGAGGTCATGGGTTCAAATCCTGACTCTGCCAATTGTCAGCTGTGTAACTTTGGGCAAGTCACTTCACTTCTCTGTGCCTCAGTTGCCTCATCTGTAAAATGGGGATTAAGACTGTGAGCCCCCCCGTAGGACAACCTGATCACCTTGTAACCGCCCCAGCGCTTAGAACAGTGCTTTGCACATAGTAAGCGCTTAATAAATGCCATCATCATCATTATGATGCAGCCCAGCCCAGATGCCCACTGAGTACTGCCCAAATATCCCCAACCTAATTTGTTTGTATCTACCCCAGCGTTTAGTACAGTGCCTGGCACATAACAAATGCTTAACGAATATCACAATTAATATTATTATTCTTATCCCCTGCCTCCCCCCATCCCTGCCCAGGTAACCCCCAGCGCTCCCTCCAGCCCTTCCCAGGTAGCCCCCGTTCCCTTCCGTGCCCCTAAACACCCACCGCATCCTGCCCAGGTACCCCCCTGCCTGCCCAGATATCACCTCCACCCCTACCCCAGAGGTCTGTTCCTGGTGCCCCCTCCCCCACTGGGGTCTTGCTCTGCCGTGGGGCGGACGGAGAGCGGGTGCTGCGGAGTCCCTTCGTGCGGGGCTCAGTGGTCCCTGTGCCCGGGGGGCGGCGGGGGCAGTGAGAGGTTCCTGGTCCTGCTGGTCATCCTGGTCATCCTGCTCGGCCCCCTGCGGGGGCGGCCACTACCAGCGTACCCGCACCTGCTCCAGCCCCGGGCCCGCCGACCCCCAGGACATCTGCTTGGGGCTGCACACTGAAGAGGCTCTGTGCAGCACTCACGCCTGCCCAGGTGCTGGGGGACTCCGGCGGGCGGGAGATACTAGGGCGTCGTGGGGGATACGGAGGGCGGGGGATTTAGAGAAGCAGCATGGCTTAATGGAAAGAGCACCGCCTTGGAAGTCAGAGGACATGGGTTCTAATCCCGGCTCCGCCACTTGCCTGCTGTGTGACTTTGGGCAAGCCACTTAACTTCTCTGTCCCTCAGTTACCTCATCTGGAAAATGGGGATTAAGACTGTGAGCTCCACGTGGGACAACCTGATTACCCTGTATCTATCCCAGCGCTTAGAACAGTGCTTGGCACCTAGTAAAAGCGCTTAACAAATACCATCATTATGATTATTATTTGGGGAGCGGCCCTTCTGCAGCACCCACGCCTGCATAAGTGTCAGGGTGCAGGGGTTCCCGGAGGGAGGGAGATACTTGGAAGCGTGGAGGATATGGGCGCGGGGGACGTGGAGGGGGGGGGCTTCTGCAGCAGCCACACCTGTCCAGGTGCCAGGAGGCGGGGTGTGGGTAGGGGGATCCCGGGAGGGCGGGAAATGCAGGGGGGCGCAGGGGATATAGAGGGCGGACCTGCAACAGCGCCCCACCACCTAGATGACTATGGGGGACTCGGGGATTTGGGGTGGGGTGATTTGAACCTGGAAGGGGGAGGGGGTGGCAGGCTTCTAACGGGCCTGCCAATTTCCTTTCTCCCCCAAACTTCTTCTGGGGAATTCTGACGTTGAGAGTGATAACGGTATATGGGGGGGGGGGGGGGGGAGGAGGCGGTCACGTGGCCCCCTCTAGCGCCTTCCCCTCCCCTCCTTCCCTCCCTCCCCCCGTCGGGAGAAGGGTCAGGACTGTGCTGACGGCCGGGTTTGCTGCAGGCGGATGGTCAGTGTGGTCGGAGTGGGGCCCGTGCGACGAAGGCGGTGTCCAGGTCCGCAGCCGCTCCTGCGAGGGCCCCGGCCTGGTCCAGTGCTCGGGGAACGGCACGCAACACCGAGGCTGCCTCCACGGAGAGATCCCGGGTATGCAATTCCCCCGCCTCATAATAATCATAATAATAATGGTATTTGTTAAGCCCTTACTACGTGCAAAGCACTGCTCTAAGCGCTGGGGAGGTTACAAGGTGATCAGGTTGTCCCACGGGGGGCTCACAGTTTTAATCCCCGTTTTACAGATGAGGTAACTGAGGTCCAGAGAAGTTAAAAGTGACTTGCCCAGAGTCACACAGCTGACAACTGGCGGAGCCGGTATTTTAACCCATGACCTCTGACTCCAAAGCCCGGGATCTTTCCACTGAGCCACACTGCTTCTCCATAATAATTCATTCATTCAATCGTATTTATTGAGCGCTTACTGTGTGCAGAACACTGTACTAAGCGCTTGGGAAGTACAAGTCGGCAACATATAGAGACGGTCCCTACCCAACAACAGGCTCACTGTCTAGAAGGGGGAGACAGACAACAAAACAAAACATGTGGACAAGTGTCAAAATCGTCAGAACAAATAGAATTAAAGCTCTATGCACATCATTAACAAAATAAATAGAATCGTAAATATGGACAAGTAAAATAAATAGAGTAATAAATCTGTACAAATATATATACAAGTGCTGTGGGGAGGGGAAAGAGGTAGGGCGGGGGGGGGGAGGAGGAGATGGAAAGGGGGCTCAGTCTGGGAAGGCCTCCTGGAGGAGGTGAGCTCTCAGTAGGGTTTTGAAGGGTCGAAGGGGAGGGGGAAAGTGGGAGGGGGAGTGCCTGGCAGAAGGGCAAAGCTGCTGTACCCTGTCCTTTCACTTAGTTTCCACCCCCCGGGCTCGGGTCCGGGCTCAGGCCTCCCACCGCTGCCGCTGCCGCTGCCCTCCCTCCCGGACACGCCGGCCTCCTCCCTCCCTCCCTCCCTCCCCGCCGGGGCCCCGCTCACCGCGCTCCCTCCATGGCTGGAGGAGGAGGAGGAGGAGGAGTTGAGGCGGTATTTGTTAAGCGCTTACTATGTGCCAATCACTGTACTAAGCGCTAGGGTGGTACAAGCAAATTGAATTGGAGACAGTCCCTGTCCCGTTTAGGGCTCACAGTCTTAATCCCCATTTTACGGATGAGGGAACTGAGGCCCAGGGAAGTGAAGTGACTTGCCCAAAGCCGCACAGCAGACAAGTGGCGGAGCTGTGATTAGAACTCATGACCTTTTGACTCCCAGGCCCATTCTCTATCCACTATGCCATGCTGCTTCTCCTCGCAGTCCTCTCTGCCCCCCCAGCACCCTAGCCCCCAACCCCTGCCTCCCCCAGTCCCTAAATACCCCAGCTCCCAACTCCTAAGTACCTCAGCTCCCCCGGCTCCCCATTCCCCCACCAAATCTGGCAGTGAAGTGGGGTGGCCTAGTGGATAGAGCCCGGGCCTGGGAGTAAGAAGGACCTCAGTTCTATCCTCTGCTCCTCCACTTGTCTGCTGCATGACCATGGACAGGTCGCTTCACTTCTCTGGGCCTCAGTTCCCTCATCTGTAAAATGGGGATTAAGATGGTGAGCTCCACGTGGGACAGGGACTCTGTCCAACCTGATTCGCAGCGCTTAGTATAGGGCCTGGCACATAGTAAGTGCTTAACAAATACCACAGTTGTGATTATTAGTATTAGTATTATTGGAGAAGCAGCGTGGCTTAGTGGCAAGAACCCGGGCTTGGGAGTCAGAGGTCGTGGGTTCTGATGCTAACTCTTGCCACTTGTCAGCTGTGTGACTTTGGGCAAGTCACTTCACTTCTCTGTGCCTCAGTTCCCTTGTTTGTAAAATGGGGATTAAGACTGTGAGCCCCACGTGGGACAATCTGATAACCTTGTATCTAACCCAGTGCTTCGAACAGTGCTCGGCACCTAGTAAATGCTTAACAAAAACCATCATTATTCGTAGCGCCGAGGCTGTCTCCCCAAAGAGAGCCCTGTAGGCGACCCCTCGGCCCTCCCCAGTGTCCCCAGAGGCGCCCCCAGCCCCTGAGCCCACTCGGCCCCGCAGCTCCCGAGGCACCCGCTCTCTGATCCCCCCACAATCCAGCTGGCGGCCGTGGGGCCGGAGTGGACGGGCCCCTGAACTCCCAAGTACAATTAACTGATTGTGTCTCCGGCGTCTCCGCAGTGATCCTGCCGGCGCCCGGCGTCCATCAGGGCGGCAACTGCGCAGGTAGGACCCCCACTCGATCCCCGACCCCTGCCCCTCCCCCAGGCTCCGCCCCCTTCCCACCCCCCTACCCCCGGCCTCTCCCCGAGGGCCCCTCCCCCAGCCGTGGTTCGGGTTTTGGTCCCGGGGTGGTCGTGGGGTGTCTGTTCTTGTCCCCGACCTCACCCACTCCTCGTTCCCCTGACTGGCCCCGCTTTTGGGAACGGGGTTGGAGGTCCCTGCTCGCCCCTCTCCTCGCCAGCCTTCCTCCTCTGCCCCGCCCCTTCTATTCACTGGTTCTCTCCTTCGCCCCCGATTCGGCCTATGCTCCAGAGCCGTAGGCCTAGCAGTGAGCAGGAGGGTCAGTCAGGTGGTCAGCAGGGGCCTCAGCTGGATGGTGATCTGGGTGGTTAGTCAGATGATCAACAGGGGGCTTAGCTGGGCAGTGATCAGGGTGGTCAGTCAGGTCATCAGCAGTGTGTCCAGCTGGGAGGTGGGCAGGGTTGGTCAGTCAGCTGGGCAGTGAGCAGGGTGGTTAGTCAGGTGGTCAGCCAGACAGTAAACAGGATGGTCATTCAGGCAGTGAGCATGGCGGTCAGTCAGGTGGGCTCCTGGCTGGAAAGGCAGCCTCTGCTCTGAGTTGGGGGCAGGCTGAGCTCTGGGGCTGGGGGCTCGTGACCCCTCAAAGTCTGACCCCGGGCTGTGGGTGGACCCGGGGTTGCTTTCAGCTGGGGGCGGCGGTGGCCAGAGGGCAGCTTCTCCCCAGCAGCATCAGTCTGAGATGAGCCCCCCACCCATTCTCTCTGTGGAGGTCTTCTGACTTTCTGCCAACACTGAGTCATGGAACCCCAAACACTCCCAATCTACACACAGTGAATGGCCCCAAGATCCCAGCCCCTACAGGGACCATCCCATCCATGTCCCTGACTTGGAAACCCTTCCCCCTCCCACCCAAGATGGCAGGCGTCTCTCCTGTTCCCTCAGATATATAGGGCCACAGCCCCCTTCAGTGCCCCACTCTGTGGGCCTCAAGTCCTCCCCACCTATACTCACTGTCCTCCCCTCTTTTAGGGGGCCCCGGAGACCCTCCCCACACCCCCGTCGCTCAGCTCACCTGCCCGTGGTCCCCGCAGGATTCAGCCTCATCCACTTGATTGCCACTGGCGTGTCCTGTTTCTTGGGTTCTGGCCTTCTGAGCCTCGCCATCTACGCATCCTGTCAGCGCTGCCCACGGCGGACCCCGGATTCCTCGGCCATCCACCCCGCCACCCCCAACCATCTGCACTACAAGGCGGGCACACCCAAGAACGAGAGATACACACCCATGGAGTTCAAGGTGCAGGGTGGTCCCGGGATGATGCGGGGCTGGACGGGCAGGTGGTTGGACAGTGGGGAGGGGCACTGCTGCATCCCACCACACCCCAGGGTTTGTACCATCCCCGATCTTCCGCCCCACCCTCCATTGCCCACCCTGGCCCCAGGTGCACGGTCAGTAATAATAATAACAATAGCATTTATTAAGCACTTACTATGTGCAGTAGGGGTGAGAGGTGGGAGACCGGGCTAGGCATCTGAGTGCTGAGGATGTCCCTCTTGCAGACCCTGAACAAAAACAGCCTGCCCCCAGAAGAGCGGCCCGGCTTCTACCCACTGCAGCAGACCAACGTGTACACTACCACCTACTATCCCAGCGCCCTGAACAAGTTTGACTTCCGGGCCGACACCTCCCCGGGCCGGACCTTCACCAACAGCTGAGCCTTCCTGCTGCCCACGCCGCCACCTCGGGACATTCTTTCTGCAGGCTGGCTGGGTGGTGGGCTGCCACGCTGCCCTATTCCTGGACATGAGCCCTTGCTGGGACTCCCGGCCTGGCCTTGTGGTGTTTACTCTGACTGACCTCTGGGACTCACCGGACACTGGGGCCTGAGGACCTGGGAGCCTGGGGACCGGGGTGTCTGAAGGCCTGGGGGTCTGGAGGCCTGGGTTGGACTTTGTGCTCAAAACGGCAGCCTCCTTCACACTCAGCCTTCTTTCCCCTGGGCCCAGGCTCTTGCCATCCCCCGTGATGCCCTGGGTGTGGGGCCAGGGTCTGGGGGCACCTCCCAGGCACAGACAGGATGATCAGAACTGGGGGCCTCCCCACTCTTGTGGGAAACACTGAATTCTGCTCCCTGGCACAGCCCTGGAAGGATTTGGGAATGCAGTGGTTGGGGAGACTGAGGACTTAGGAGCCGGGTTGTGGGGGGAGGGTGGGCAGAGGCACGATGGCCAAAGTGAGTGGGGACCTGGGGCCAAGGAGACCAGAGGCCCAGTGGCTGGGGGGACCAGAGACCCAGGGGCTGGGGGGACCAGAGACAAAGTGGCCAGAGGGGTCAGGGGTGGCCCGGGGTGACTGGGAGCTCAGAGGTGGGGGCTGAGGTTACAGTGGCTGGTGGACTGGGGACCAGGGGCCAGGGGGACTGAAGACACGGGGGTCGGGAAACCAGGGACCCAAGGACCGGGGCACTGAAGATGCAGGGATCGAGCACAAGGATTCAGGTGGTGCAAGAACCAGGGGAGGGCCAACACTTCAGCCCTCTGGAGGAGCGAGGTAACCATGAGCCTTGGCTCCCACGGATGGCACTGCCTTGGTTCTGGGAGGTTCTGTGAATCTTGGACCCTGGTGACGGACCCAGGTCACCGACCATATCATGGGCTCCAGTCCCGGATCCCAGTCACAGATCCCAGTCCTGGAGTCCAGTCACATACTCTGGCCACAGACCTCAGTCATGTTCCCCAGACATGGACATTCCATTTCCCTGAGGCCAGTGTTCAGGGTGGAGGAGACCTTGGGACCCCTCAGGACCAGGGCCAGGACTCCTACTGCCTGCCTGTGGACCTGGGTCACCCTGCCATCGGCATGGCCCCTTCCCCTGCAGTGCCCTGCAGAGAGATTAAACCATGACTCCAGCCCACCTTGCTGCCACAGTCTCCTCTGTGTACGTGGGGGACAGTGGTCATCAGATTCCACTGCCCAAGGCAGGGGGTTTGTGCCCAGGGTCGCAGCCAGGCCAGAGCCATGCTGAACCTCCTCCAACCCTGGGTCTCATGTTGGCCCATCCCAACCAGGCCATCAGAAGCCTGCAGGGGATGGGTGGAGGCTCAGGCCCCAAGGGGACACCGGTCCTGCCCAGTGCATGCTGGGGAAAAAAGACTGAATGCCCAGGGCTCCATCCCATGGCTGAGGCCATCCTGGGGACACTGCATCAAGTCCAGTGGGTTATGGGTCACCACCTGGTACTGGGGTCAGCCACTTGGCCCAGATCCCAGGAGAGGCAGAAAGCAGAGTGGCTACCACACACTCAGGCCAAGACACACACTCACATATACAATGAATACAAGAGAGACACCTGGCAGGAACACGCACCTAAAGACAGCTAGACCCAGAAAGACATACCACACACAGAGGCTCACACTTTAAGACCCTAGGTCATGCCCCTGCTGCTACCCCCAGGCCAACTCCACTGCCCATCCAGCCCAGGTGCTGTCTCTGGCAGGGTACCAGGACAATGGGAAGAACTGGATTCTGGTTGCCCTCTTGCTCACCCACACTTTTGGACAGAGATGGACCATCCCACACTCCTGACACTCTCCTCTCCAGGCCTGACCCTCTCCCAGTGACTCAGCACGGAGCATCCAACACCCCTGTCTCTCTCCTCACCATCCCTGACTCTTCCTCAGTGATCCAGGAAGGGCCATTCCAATATCCCTGAGTGTCCCCAGTGACCCAGCATGGATTGTTCAATGCCCCTGGCTCTTTCCAGTAACCCAAAAGGGACCATCCAACTCCCCTTTCTCTGCCCTCTTCATCTCTTACTCTCCCCAGTGACCCAGCACGGACCATCCCACGCTCCCAACTCTCCTCTTTCCATCCCTGACTCATTCATTCAATCGTATTTATTGGGTGCTTACTGTGTGCAGAGCACTATACTAAGGGCTTGGAAAGTACAATTCAGCAACAAAGGGAGACAATCCCTGCCCATAGTGGGCTCACAGTCTATAAAGAATACTTTTTGTTTTACTTGCAATGAAAGGGTATCACCATTCATTCATTCATTCATTCAATCGTATTTATTGAGCGCTTACTGTGTGCAGAGCACTGTACTAAGCGCTTGGGAAGTACAAGCTGGCAACATATAGAGACAGTCCCTACCCAACAGTAGGCTCACAGTCTAGAAGAGTGGGCTCACAGTCTAGTCTAGTCACAACACCATGCCAAGCACTAGCATTCAATGAGTGAGGCTAGAACCCTGAAGCCCAGCTTCCATCCAAACACACCTGTCTTTCACTGTTACAGTCGAGAGAACTTTATGTAGAGAATATTTATCTGAAAATAATCTAGGGCCATTTTTAGCAATTGAGAAGCAGCGTGGCTCAGTGGAAAGAGCCTGGGCTTTGGAGTCAGAGGTCATGGGTTCAAATCCCAGCTCCTCCAATTGTCAGCTGTGTGACTTTGGGCAAATCACTTCACTTCCCTGTGCCTCAGTTACCTCATCTGTAAAATGGGGATTATGACTGTGAGCCCCCCGTGGAACAACCTGATCACCTTGTAACCTTCCCAGTGCTTAGAACAGTGCTTTGCACATAGTAAGCACTTAATAAACGCCATCATCATCATAATCATAAATAAGCACTTAGTACAGTGCTGTGCATACAGTAAGTGCTGAATTAATACAATTGAATGAATAAAGGGGGAGACAGACAACAGAACAAGTAAACAGGCCTCAGTAGCATTTATATAAATAAATTAAATTAAAGGTATATATACACATCTGAACAAGTAAAAAAGACATTAATATAAATAAATAGAATTATAGATATGTACATACATACCCCCAGCTCAGGGTCGCACCTGGAGAGTTTCCAGTACTCTACCAGTATCGGTTATGGAAGGGATTGTCAAGCAGAGGCCTACCCATTCCATTCCTAGCTTGGGCAGTGGTTAGTGAGTGGAAGGCAATCTACTACAAGTCAAAACTCACCCAAGCTGCGCAGCAGTGGCATGGGAGAGAGTCAAGGGCGGAGACTAGATTTTACTGTGTGGAAGGTAGCAATGGTAAACCACTTCCGTATTTTTACCAAGAAATCTCTATGGATACACTACTGGAACGATTGCAGATGGAGAGTGAGGTATTCTGGGAGTGATGTGTCTGTGGTGTCACTATGGGTCGGAAATGACTCAACGTCATAAGACAAGACAAGACATATATACCAGCATGGACCATCCAACACCCCTGACTTCCCTTCTCTATCCCTGACTCTCCCCAGTGACCCAGCAAGGATTGTCCAACCACCCTGACTCTCCCCAGTAATGCTACATGGACCATCCGACCCCCCTGACTCTCCCCTCTCCATCCTGACTCTCCCCCAGTGACCTAGTATGGACTAAACCACACTCGTGACTCTCCCCTCTCCATTCTGATTCTCCCCCAGTGAACCTGTATGAAACAATCCACACACCCAACTCTCCCCTCTCCATCCCTGACTCTCCCTCAGTGACCAAGCGTGGATCATCCCACAACCCTGAGTCTCTCCTCTCCAGCCCCGACTCTCTTCAGTGATCCAGCATGGACCATCCAACACCCCTAATAATAATACTACTACTACTACTACTACTACTACTAATAATAATAATAATAATAATAATGGTATTTGTTAAGTGTTTACTGTGTGCCAGGCATTGTTCTAAGCACTGGGGTAAGTACAAGAAGCAGCATGGCTCAATGGAAAGAGCACGGGCTTTGGAGTCAGAGGTCATGGGTTCCAGTTCTGACTCTGCCACATGTCTGCTGTGTGACTATGGGCAAGTCACTTAACTTCTCTGTGCCTCAGTTCCCTCATCTGGAAAATGGGGATTAAGACTGTGAGGCCCCCGGGGGACAACCTGATCACCTTGTAACCTCCCCGGCAATTAGAACAGTGCTTTGCACATAGTAAGTGCTTAATAAATGCCATTATTATTATTATTATTCTCTGAGCCTCGGTTACCTCATCTGTAAAATGGGGATTAAGATTGTGAGCCCCACGTGGGACAACCTGATCACCTTGTATCTCCCCCAGCGCTTAGAACAATGCTTTGCACATAGTAAGCGCTTAACAAATGCCATCATTATTATTGTTATAATTATTACAAGGTAATCAAGTTGGACACAATCCCTGTCCCACCCAGGGTTCACAGTCTTTATCCCCATTTTACAGATGAGGGAACTGAGGCACAGAACAACAATAATAATAATAATAATGGCATTTATTAAGCACTTACTCTGTGTAAAGCACTGTTCTAAGCACTGGGGTAGATACAAGGTCATCAGGTTGTCCCACGGGGGGCTCACAGTCTTTTTTCCCATTTTACAGATGAGGTCACTGAGACCCAGAGAACTGAAGTGACTTGACCAAAGTCACACAGCTGACAAGAACCCATGACCTCTGACTCCAAAGCCTGGTCCTTTCCACTGAGCCAAGCTGCTAGAATAGTGAAGTGACTTGCCCAAGGTCACACAGCAGACAAGTGGTGGAGTGGGATTAGAACCCATGACCTTCTGAGTCCCAGGCCCATTCTCTATCCACTAGACCACCTCACACCCCTGACTGTCCCCTCTCCAACCCTTGAGAGGGATTTGGGTAACAGAAATGTGATGTTCACCCCAGCCATGCCCTCCTGTTAACTGTAGCCCTGCCCTTTCTCGGCTTCCATCTTTGCAGTCTGCTTTCTCATGGCAGGGCTGGGTCTGGGTCCTGGGCTGTCATGTTCATGGCAGCCACTGTTCATGCAGGCCCTGCACTGCTGTGGTGAGATTTAGCTCGGAGTCATTTTCATTGATATGCGCCTTCACGGTCCCATGGTTTGGAGACTGCGAGGCAGATGGTATCTCACAGAAGTCCAGCTCTCCATTCCTGGCACACTTGTCCTTGCCTCACATGCCCCGGTCAGTGGCCTCTGACCCCCAACCCCGGGGACCCCCTGACCTTGCCCCTAGCACCCCCTCAGCACTTGTTCCTCGCTCCATGGGCCCAGGGCCAGGCCATTTCTAGGATGAGAAGCAGCGTGGCCTGGTAGAGGGATCCCAGCCTGGGAGAAGAGAACAGAGAGGTGAGCATGGCCTAGTGGATAGAGCAGGGGCCTAGGAGTCAGAAGGTCAGGGGTTCTAATCCTGGCCCTGCCACTTATTTGCTGTGACCTTGGGCAAGTCACTTCACTTCTCTGGGCCTCAGTTACCTCATCTGAACAGTGGGGATTAAGACTGTGAGCCCTATGTGGGACAGGGACTGTGTCTAATCTGATTATTTTATTTCTCCCCCAGTGTTTAGAACAGTGCCTGACACATAGTAAGCACTTGACAAATGCCGCAGTTATAATTATTATTATTATGACAGTGTGGAGAGCCTGGAAGCCAACAGGGTGGAGTTTTTGTTTTACACAGAGGGACACGGGGAGCTGGCAGAGGGGGCGGAGGATAGGAGAGACTTGGGCTGAGCAAACATTTTGGGAAGACGATCTGAGCAGTGGCAGTGTAGAGTCTAGACTGGAGGAGGAGAAGCTGGGTGCAGGGAGATCAGCAAGGAGGCTGAAGCACTAGTCTAGCCATGGTTCAACAGGAGCTGGTCCTGGGATGGGTGGGAGAGGGAGGGGTGGATCCGGGAGAGGTTGGGCAGGAAAACCGGCAGGGATCAGCTGATTGGCTGCAAAAGCAGAAAGTCAACGAGGAACCGAAGATGACACTGAGGTTGTGGGATTCTGGGATGGGGAGGAGGGTGGAATTGTTCATTCAATCGTATTTATTGAGCACTTACTGTGTACAGAACACTGTACTAAGCGCTTGGGAAGTACAAGTTGGCAACACATAGAGACGGTCCCTACTCTGGTGTTGTTGACTGAGAGGGGAAGGTTACAGGGAGGAGCACGTTCAGGGGGAAAGATGAGGAGTTCAGTTTGGGGCATGTCGTGTTTGAGATGCAGGCAGGACATCAAATGGAAATGTGTGGAGGCAGGAGGAGATGTAGGGTTGGAGGAGGTCAGTAAGTCAGTCAGTTAATCATATTTATTGAGTGCTTACTGTGTGCAAAGCACTATAGTAAGAGCATGGGAAAGTACAATATAACAGACACATTCCCTGCCCACAATGAGCTTACAGTCTAGAGGGGGAGATAGATATTAATAGAAATGACAGATATGGACATAAGGTCTGGGACGGGGGTGAATAAAGGGAGCAAGTCAGGGAGGACGATGCAGGAGATGTGTGAGGTCAGGTCTGGAATGAGAGATTTGGGAGTCATCCTCTTAGAGGGGGTAGTTGAAGCTGTGGGATTGGATGAGCTCCCTGATAGAGTGAATTTATATAAAGTGAGGAGAGCAGAGGATGGAGAATCAGAACCCAGAGCAGAGTGTTGGGGGATGATAGAGTGAATTTATATAAAGTGAGGAGAGCAGAGGATGGAGAATCAGGACCCAGAGCAGAGAGTTAGGAGATGCCCAAGGTCAGAGGATGAGGGGTGGAGGAGGAGGCAGAGACTGAGACTACAGTCTCAGAGGGAGGAGAAGCAGGACAGTGCTGGGTCAGCCACACCTAGACCTGAGAGTGTCTGGAGGAGAAGGGGGTAGTCCCCAGGGTCAGAAGCTGGGCAGAGGTAGAGGAGCAGGTTGGAGAAGAGCTAAGGTCATAGTCCTAGTCTCATTAGAAGTCTCATGAGAGACTCTCATAGTCTCATGAGAAGCAGTGTGGCTCAGTGGAAAGAGCACGGGCTTTGGAGTCAGAGGTCATGGGTTCTAATCCCACCTCTGCCAATTGTCAGCTGTGTGACTCTGGACAAGTCACTTCACTTCTCTGTGACTCAGTTACCTCATCTGTAAAATGGGGATTAAGACTGTGAGCCCCACGTGGGACAACCTGATCACCTTGTATCCCCCAGTGCTTAGAACAGTGCTTTGCACATAGTAAGCACTTAACAAATACCATCATTATTATTAGCCACACAAAAAGTCTGCCTCTTGTTGTGCTGTCAATCTCAATGTGTGCAGACCCTGGTGCTGTTTTCTCTTTTTCCTTCTGTCTCTCATTCCTTTTCCCCAAAACTTTGCTCAAAGCCTTTCTTGATGGCAGTGATCATGCTGGTCCATCCTACACCACTGTCTCCCAGCTTTCGACTGGGATGCAGCCTTGTCTGAGGGTTTGTTTCCCCACATCCTTAAAATTCTTCCTCTGCCCTTCTGGCTTCGGGTTTCCCAATCTCTGCTCCAGACCCAGCAGCTGTTGGAGTCTCCTGTTGTTGCTTGTTCTCCTCCCACATCCCGCCCTGTGAAGCTGTGTGGGAGTGTAGCTTTGACAGGGGGAGACTGATGATGTCCCAGCCCTTGGCGGTCCGTGATCTCAACTCAGTATCTGATACTGACCCTGGCCCATTAGTGATGCCGGTGGAAATGGCTGAGGAGCTGGATGTGACATCCGTGTGGGGTCTGGGTCTCACAGCTGTAGAGAACGGTGGGCATCTCTGCGGCTCCAAAGACCTGTAGTCCTGTCTGGGGGCTGGGCACCCCCCACCCGACCTCAGACCCTATCTGACGGTCTCTCCGGGCCCCCCGTTGGGAGGAAAAGTCATTAAGTTGGAGCCTTCGTGAATGGTGGAGGCCAGTTCATTCATTCATTCAATCGTATTTATTGAGCACTTACTGTGTGCAGAGCACTGTACTAAGCGCTTGGGAAGTACAAGTTGAGACCAGAGCCTGGGATACCTGGTCATCGGCACTTGCAGACACATCCCTTTGCTGCTGCCACTGGGGCTGGGGGTGGTTCCTGGTTCCCCATGGGCTCCTGGGACATCAGGGCTCAGAAGCAGTTTCCAGCTCCCTTGGGCCTGGTTTTTTTCAGTGGTAGTTTTTAAGCGATTACTTATGTGCCAGACACTGTACTAAGCACTATGGTAGATATAAGTTAATAATAATGATGGCATTTGTTAAGTGCTTACTGTGTGCCAAGCACTGTTCATTCATTCATTCATTCATTCAATAGTATTTATTGAGTGCTTACTGTTTGCAGAGCACTGTACTAAGCGCTTGGGAAGTACAAGTTGGCAACATATAGAGACGGTCCGTACCCAACAAAGGGCTCACAGTCTAGAAGGGGGAGACAGACAGTAAGACAAAACATGTGGACAGGTGTCAAGTCATCAGAATAAATAGAAATAAAGCTAGATGCACATCATTAACACAATAAATAGAATAGTAAATATGTACAAGTTAAATAAATAGAGTAATAAATCTGTACAAACATATATACAGGTGCTGTGGGAAGGGGAAGGAGGTAGGGTGGGGGGGATGGGGAGGAGGAGAGGAAAAAGGGGGCTCAGATGAGGTAACTGAGGCCCAGAGAAGATAAGTGATTTGCCCAAAGTCACACAGCTGACAAGTGGCAGAGCCGGGATTAGAACCCATAATCGCTGACTCCCAAGCCTGGGCTCTTCTCACTGAGCCACGCTGCATCTCTAATCAGGCTGGACACGGTCCCTATCCCAAATGGGGCTCACAGTCATAATCCCCATTTTACAGATAGATAACTGAGGCCCAGAGAAGTTAAGTGACTTATCCAAGGTAACCCAGCATATAAGTAATGGAGCCGGGGTTGGAACAAGATGATCAGGCTGGGCCCAGACCCATCTGAGGCAGGGACTAAGAGGGAAGGAATACAGGTATTTAATCCCCATTTTCAGATGAGGACGTTGAGCTACAGAGGAGTAAAGTTACTTGCCCATGATCACACAGCTGACAAGTGGTGGAGCTGGGATTAAAGTCGAGGTCCTCTGTCACTTAGGCCCGTGCTCCATCCTCCAGGCCACAATAATAATAATGATGATGGCATTTATTAAGTGCTTACTATGTGCCAAGCACTGTTCTAAGCGCTGGGGAGGTTACAAGGTGATCAGGTTGTCCCACGGGGGGCTCACAGTCTTCATCCCCATTTTACAGATGAGGTATCCGAGGCCCAGAGAAGTTAAGTAACTTGCCCAAAGGCACACAGCTAACAAGTGGCGGAGCTTGAACCCCATGACCTCTGACTCCAAAGCACGGGCTCTTTCCACTGAGCCAAGCTGCTTCTCATGATGTTTCTTGGCTCCTCTGGAAAATTCTGGGATGTCAGAGCTGGAGGGGCGGTTTCCGACTTTCCTGCTGATACCGGGAGGGTGCCATCAGTCAATTAATCAGTAGTATGTATTGAGCATTTACAAAATGTCAAGCACTGCCCTGAGACCCGGGGAGAGAACAATAGAGATAGTAGACGCCATCCTTGCTCTCAATGCCCTCTAGTGGGGCATACAGACATGAAATCAATTGTAGATAGAGAAGACGTAGAGTAGGAGGATAGGGATAATAATAATTTTGGTATTTTGTTAAGAGCTTACTATGAGCCAGGCACTGTACTGGGGTAAATACAAGGTAATTGCTCTAATGAGAGGTCGCCTCCTCCAAGAGGCCTTCCCAAACTGAGCCCCCTTTTTCCTCTCTTCCTCCCCCTCACCCTACCTCCTTCCCCTCCCCACAGCACCTGTATATATGTTTGTACAGATTTATGTTTGTACAGGTTTATTACTTGGGGAAGCAGCGTGGCTCAATGGAAAGAGCCCGGGCTTTGGAGTCAGAGGTCATGGGTTCAAGTCCCGGCTCCGCCACTTGTCAGCTGTGTGACTTTGGGCAAGTCACTTCACTTCTCTGGGCCTCAATTCCCTCATCTGTAAAATGGGGATTAAGACTGTGAGCCCCCCGTGGGACCTGATCACCTTGTAACCTCCCCAGTGCTTAGAACAGTGCTTTGCACATAGTAAGCACTTAATAAATGCCATTATTATTATTATTATTATTATTACTCTATTTATTTTACTTGTACATATTTACTATTCTATTTATTTTGTTAATGATGTGCATCTAGCTTTATTTCTACTTATTCTGATGACTTGACAGCTGGCCACATGTTTTGTTTTGTTGTCTGTCTCCCCCTTCTAGACTGTGAGCCTGTTGTTGGGTAGGGACTGTCTCTATATGTTGCCAATTTATACTTCCCAAGCGCTTAGTACAGTGCTCTGCACACAGGAAGCGCTCAATAAATACGATTGAATGAATGAATGAATGAATAACTGGACACAGTCCCTGTCTCACCTAGGGCTCACAGTCTTAATCCCCATTTTACAGATTAGGTAACTGAGGTCCAGAGAAGTGAAGTGCCGGGTAATTGCCCAAAGTCACACAGCAGGTAAATGGCAGAGACAGGATTAGAACCCATGACCTTCTGACTCCCAGTCCCGTGCTTTCTCCGCTAGGCCACCTCATCTAGACTGAAAGCTCATTGTGGGCAGAGAATGTGACTGTTTATTGTTTGTATTATAATCTCCCAAGCACTTAGTAGAGTGGTCTGCACACGGTTAGTGCTCAACAAATACGATTGAATGAATGAATGAGGGACCCCCACAGTTAGTGGGTGGGAGGCAGAGGAGGTACCCATCAAAGAGGATGAGAACAAGCGGCCAGAGAGATAGGAGGAGAATCAGGAGAGGACAGTGTCAGTGAAGCCAAGGTTGGATAATGTTTCCAGAAGGGGATTTGTAGAGAATGGTTATGCCTTCTCCCCATTTGAAGAGAATATTTTTTTGTCCTCTACATCTATAGAGCATATTTATCTGTCCTCCCCATTTGTAGAGAAGTTATATAATAATAATAATAACAGTGGTATTTGTTAAGTGCTTACTATGTGCCAAGCACTGTTCTAAGCACTGGGGTAGAGACAAGGTCATCAGGTTGTCCCACAAGGGGCTCACAGTCTTAATCCACATTTTACAGATGAGGTAACTGAGGCCCAGAGAAGTTAAGTGGCTTGCCCAAGGTCACACAGCAGTCAGGTGGCAGAGTCAGGATTAGAACACATGTCCTCTGACTCCCAAGCCCGTGGTCTTTCCACTAAGCCATGCTGCTTCTCATATGTTCTCATGTGTTCTCTTAGTTAAATGAGAAGCAGTGGGGCTCAGTGGAAAGAGCATGGACTTGGGAGTCAGAGGATGTGGGTTCTAATCCTGGCTCCGCCACTTGTCTGCTTTGTGTGACCTTGGGCAAGCCACTTAACTTCTCTGTGATCAGTGGCTTCATCTGTAAAATGGGGATAAAGACTGTGAGCCCCACGTGGGACAACTTGATTACTTTGTATCTACCCCGGTGCTTAGAACAGTGCTTGGCATATAGTAAGCACTTGATTCATTCATTCATTCAATCGTATTTACTGAGCACTTACAGTGTGCAGAGCACTGTACTAAGCACTTGGGGAGTACAAGTTGGCAACATGTAGAGATGGTCCCTACCCAACAGTGGGCTCACAGTCTAGAAGGGGGAGACAGAGAACAAAACAAAACATATTAACAAAATAAAATAAATAGAATAAGTATGTACAAATAAAATAAATAGAGTAATAAATACATACAAACATATATACATATATACAGGTGCTGTGGGGAGGGGAAGGAGGTAAGACGAGGGGATGGAGGGGGGAGGAGGGGGAGAGGAAGGAGGGAACTCAGTCTGGGAAGGCCTCCTGGAGGAGTTGAGCTCTCAGTAGGGCCTTGAAGAGAAGAAGAGAGCTAGCTTGGTGGATGTGCAGAGGGAGGGCACTCCAGGCCAGGGTGATGACGTGGGCCGGGGGTCGACGGCGCGACAGGTGAGTACGAGGCACGGTGAGGAGATTAGCGGCAGAGGAGCGGAGGGTGTGGGCTGGGCTGTAGAAGGACAGAAGGGAGGTGAGGTAGGAGGGGGCAAGGTGATGGAGAGCCTTGAAGCCGAGGGTGAGGAGTTTTTGCCTGATACGTAGGTTGATTGGTAGCCACTGGAGATTTTTGAGGATAAATACCAATACCAATACTTGATGAATACCACAATTATTACTATTATTATTATATGTCATCTCCACTTCTAAAGTATCAGTCAATCAGTCAGTTGTATTTAATGAGTGCTTACTATGTGCAGAGCACTGTACTTAGCTCTTGGGAGGGTACAATGCATCAGAATTAGCAGACACTATAAAAATCAAATAGGCTATTTTATTTGTAGAAAGAGATGGAGTTCTATTTTGGCAGTAAAAACATGGCCTGGAGCTGATTGTGGAACAGATCATGAGCTATTAATGTGGAAAGTCAAGATTAAACTTAGAAATATCAACCACTCATTCATTCAATCGTATTTATTGAGCGCTTACTGTGTGCACAGCACTGTACTAAGCACTTGGGAAATACACATTGGCAACATATGCCTTACTACTGCCCAAATATGACCTAATGAATATTTCTCCTGCATTTAAGGATCATGGAAAATATAGATTTGAGGCTCTTAATCTTACAGACAAGGAACCAGAGAAAATATAGATGGAAATTTAAAATGTCATCAAGGAAGAAAGCGACACAGTATTGCAAAAGGGCAGGAAGCAAAAGAAGCCAAAATGGATATCGAACATAACTCTGGAAGTAGCCAGGGAAAGGAAGGAAGCAAAAATCAGAGGTCAAAAGAACGTGGTTAAATAACTGAGCTGAGAATTCCAGCACTCTGCCAGGAAGGACAAACGGGAATAATACAACAGCATATGTGAAGAAATGGAAGTCAATAAAAATTGTGGACAGACAAGATCACTATTTCCGAAGATTGAGGAAATTAAGGGAATAAAAAGTGCTGTGGGGTTGGGGGTTGGGTGAATGTCAAAGATCTTAAGGCATCATTTCCAGGAGGACAGCAGTGAGCTGTGTGGGTGGTTTGGAGGCTACTTTTGGGCAAAATGGTGGAACGGTCAGCATGAGTTCAGGGTGTCTCAGACGACAGTCCATTATGCCCTCTGTCCTCCATCTGCACCTGGATGCTGAGGTCATTCTCCTGCAGGCCGGTCCCTCTGCATCATCATCATCATCATCAGTGCCCTTTGTGGGCAGGGAATGCGTCTGTTGTTAGCTCAGTACAGTGCTCTGCACACAGTAAGCACTCAATAAATACGACTGAATGAAAAAATAAATGAATAACTGAGCATTTATTAAGAGCAGAGCACTCTACTAAGCGCTTGGAAAGTACAATTCGGCAACAGATAGAGACAATCCCTACCCAACAACGGGCTCACAGTCTAGAAGTGGGGAGAAAGACAACAAAACAAAACAAGTAGACAGGCATCAAAAGCATCAAAATAAATGAATAGAATTATAAATATATACACATCATTAATAAAATAAGTAGAATAATAAGGATGTACATATACAAACACAAGTGCTGTGGGGTGGAGAGGGGGGTAGAGCAGAGGGATAGTAGGGATGATGGGGAGGAAGGCAGAGCAGAGGAAAAAGGGGGCTCAGTCTGGGAAGGCCTCCTGGAGGAGGTGAGCTTTCAGTAGGGCTTTGAAGGGGGGAAGTGAGCAAGTTTGGTGGATGTGAGGAGGGACGGCATTCCAGTTAGGACTTGGGCCAGAGATCGATGACAGGACAGGCGAGAACGAGGCATAGTGAGGAGGTTAGCAGCAGAGGAGTGGAGTGTGCAGGCTGGGCTGTAGAAGAAGAGAAGAGAGTAATTTTATTTATTTATATTGATGCCTGTTTACTCGTATTGATGTCTGTCCCCCCCCCCCCCCGCCCCCCTGCCCAGACTGTGACCTCGTTGTGGGTAGAGATTGTCTCTCTTTATTACTGTATTGTACTTTCCCAAGTGCTTAGTACAGTGCTCTGCACACAGTAAGTGATCAATAAATATGCCTGAGTGAATGGGGAAGGGATCAGCAGTGAGATATACCAGATCAGTAATCATAATCATAATAATTATGTTATTTGATAACACTTACTAGGTGCCGAGCACTGTTCTAATCGCTGAGGTAGATACAAGTCTAAGACTGAGCTCCTTATCTGCCCTCCCAAATCCTGTCCTCTCCCTGACTTTCCCGTCACTGTGGATGGCACTACCATCCTTCCCGTCTCACAAGCCTGCAACCTTGGTGTCATCCTTGACTCAGCTCTCTAACTCACTCCACACATCCAATCTGTCACCTAAACCTGCTGGTCTCACCTTCACAACATCGTCAAGATCCGCCTTTTCCTCTCCAACCAAACCACTACCATGTTAGTACAGTCACTCATAATATCCTGACTAGATTACTGCCTCAATCAATCAATCGCATTTATTGAGCGCTTACTGTGTTCAGAGCACTGTACTAAGCGCTTGAGCATCCTTTCTGATCTCCCAACCTCCTGCCTCTCCCTGCTCTAGTCTATACTTCACTCTGCTGCCTGGATTTTCTTTCCACAGAAACGCTTTAGGCATGTCACCCCCCTCTTCAAAAATCTCCAGTGGTTGCCCATCAATCTTCATATGAAGCAAAAACTCCTCACTATTGGCTTCAAAGCTCTCCATCCCCTTGCCCCCTCCTACCTCACCTCCCTTCTCTCTTCTACAGCCCAGCCCGCACACTTTGGTCCTCTTCCACTAACCTCCTCACTGGCCTTGTTCTCGCCTGTCCAGCCATTGCCCTCTGGCCCACGTTCTACCTCTGGCCTGGAATGCCCTCCCTCCACACATCTGCCAAACTAGCTCTCTTCCCCTCTTCAAAGCCCTACTAAGATCTCAACTCTTACAGGAGGCCTCCCCAGACTGAGTCTTCCTTTTCCTTTGTTCCTCCTCCCCTTCCCATCACCCCTACTCCCTCCCTCTGTCTATCCCCTTCTCTGCCCCACAACACTGGTGTATATTTGTACATATTTATTATTCTATTAATTTTATTAATGATGTGTTTATATTCATTCATTCAATCATATTTATTGAGCACTTACTGTGTACAGAGCACTGTACTAAGTGCTTGGGAAGTACAAATCGGCAACAGATAGAGACAGTCCCTACCCAACAACGGCTCACAGTCTAGAAGGGGGAAACAGACAACAAAACAAAACAAGTAGACAGGTGTCAATACTATCAGAATAAATATCTATAATTCCATTTATTTTGGTGCTATTGATGTCTACTTGTTTTGTTTTGTTGTCTTTCTCCCCCTTCTAGTCTCTGAGCCCGTGTTGGGTAGAGGTTGTCTCTATCTGTTACCGAATTATACTTTCCAAGCGCTTAGTACAGTGCTCTGCACACAGTAAGCATTTAATAAATACGATTGAATGAATGAATACAAGGTAATCAGGTTGTCCCACATGGGGCTCACAGTCTTAATCCCCATTTTCCAGATGAGATCACTGAGGCATAGAAAAGTTAAGTGGCTTGCCCAAGGTCACACAGCAGACAAGTGGCAGATTCAGGATTAGAACCCATGTCCTCTGACTCCCAAGCCCGTGCTCCTTCTCTAGAGATAGGGTAGAGATCAGCCCCACGGAGGGAAAAGACCCCAGCACCCTCATTCCCCCCTCCCTCCATCTTTGCACCAAGGATTTGGGTGTGCATGAAGAAGGAATTTCCAACGCCGCACCCGACCACCTGCACCCCTCCACCCACTGGGACCCCAACCCCCTCCAGAGAAGAAGGACAGTGTCTCACCAAGGAAATCATGACGACGTGTCAGCAATCCCCCGTCAACAACTAAGGACTTGATAGCGCTCACCCATTCCCTCCGGACACTTTAATGACTCACTCATGTGGGGTTGGAGAAGGCTTTTGCGAATACCATGGACTGCCCACAAAACTAACAAATGGATTTTAGAGCAAATTAAGCCAAAGTGGTCCTTGGAAGGCCAAATTACTCGATTTAGATTAGCATATTTTGGATACATAATCAGGAGGACTAATTTTCTGGAGAAGACACTAATGCTAGGAAAAGTCCAGGGAAACCATGGAAGAGGCAGACCAGCAGCTAGAAGGATAGAGACAATAACAATCATAATGGAAGAACCGTTATAAAGGTTGTGGATTATGGCAGAGGAGACAGGAAGCTCTGGAAAAATTATATCCATGGAGTGGCTATGAATTTGAAATGACTCGACAGCACATAATAACAATAATAATAATGATGATGAGAATAATTGCAGTTCCGAACTTGTGGCTTTCCCCCCGCCCCCACCCGCCATCCAGGAGCTGCTGAATCGCCCCTTACCAGAAGAACCTGATTTGGCTACTTGATGTACAGATCAGCTGCTGAAACTCAGGACTTCCTTACTCTAATGCCCTAGCCCTACCATGGGACTTCAGTCTCCACCCTCTCATCTCCCCTCTCCTGACCCCCGTACCCAGCACCCCTCCTCATCCCCCTCCCCACAGGCCGGCCTTACTCAGTGGACTCCAGTTTAAGCCCTCCCCACCCCTTGCACCGCCCCCACCCCATGTTACTCCCTCCTCAAAAATCTCCAGTGGCTGCCAGTCAACCTACGCGTCAAGCAAAAACTTCTCACTCTCAGCTTCAAGGCTGTCCATCACCTCGCCCCCTCCTACCTCACCTCCCTTCTCTCCTTCTACAGCCCAGCCCACACCCTCCACTCCTTGGCCACCGCTAACCTCCTTACTGTACCTCTTTCTCACCTGTCCCGCCATCGACCCCTGGCCCATGTCCTCCCCCTGGCCTGGAATGCCCTCCCTCCGCACATCCACCAAGCTAGCTCTCTTCCTCCCTTCAGAGCTCTACTGAGAGGTCACCTCCTCCAGGAGGTTTTCCCACACTGAGCCCCCTTTTTCCTCTCCTCCTCCCCATCCCCCCCGCCCTACATCATTCCCCTCCCCACAGCACCTGTATATACGTTTGTACAGATTTATTACTCTAATTAATTTACTTGTACATATTTACTATTCTATTTATTTTGTTAATGATGTGCATCTAGATATAATTCTACTTATTCTGATGATTTGACACCTGTCCACATGTTTTGTTTTGTTGTCTGTCTCCCCCTTCTAGACTGTGAGCCCCTTGTTGGGTAGGGACCATCTCTATATATTGCCAACTTGTACTTCCCAAGTGCTTAATACAGTGCTCTGCACACGGTAAGCTCTCAATAAATACAATTGAATAAATGAATGAATGAATGAATGAAATCCTGTCCCAGCAGCACGCCTCATCCCCCTTCCCCTCGGCATGGCCCCCTCCAGCTCACCCCCATTCAACGTTTTCCTATCCCTGGCACCCTCCCTACAGCCTCAGCCAAGTGTGGCCTGTGGAACCCCCACTCCATCATGGGAAAGATTCCCTTCATTACTGACTTGCTCCTGACCCAATCACTGCTCCTCCTCGCCATCGCTGAAACCTGAGTCTCCCCAAAGAACAGTTTCCCCCTGCCACGCTCTCTAAAGGGGACCTCATCTCCCACTCACCAGACTCACTGGGAAAGGCGGGAGGAGTCAGCGTCTTTCTACATCCACTCCCTTTGCAGAACTCATTCATTCACATGGCTTCAACTACCACTTCAATGAGGATGATACCCAAATCCACAATACAACCCTGATTTCTCTCCCTCTCTGCAGTTTCGCATTTCCTCCTGCCTTCAATACACTCATTCATTCAATCATATTTACTGAGCACCTACTGTGTGCAGAGCACTGTATTACGTGCTTGGAAAGTACAAATGGGCAACAGATACAGACAATCCTTACCTAACAATGGCTCACAGTCTAGAAGAGGGGAGACAGACAACAAAACAAAACCAGTAGACAGGCATCAATAGCATCAAAATAAATAAATAAAATTATAGATATATACATCATTAATAAAATGGAATAATAAATACATACACAAGTGCTTTGGGGTGGGGATGGGGAAGAGCAAAGGGAGGGAGTAAGGGCTATGGGGAGGGGAGGAGGAGCAGAGGAAAAGGGGGGCTCAGTCTGGGGAGGCTTCCTGGAGGAGGTGAGCTCTCAGTAGGGCTTTGAAGGGGGGAAGTGAGCTAGTTCGGTGGATGTGAAAAAATCAAAAATCTCCAGTGGCTACCAATCAATCTGTGCATCAGGCAGAAACTCCTCACCCTCGGCTTCAAGGCTCTCCATCATCTCGTCCCCTCCTACCTCACCTCCCTTCTCTCCTTCTACAGCCCAGCCCACCCCCTCCACTCCTCTGCTGCTAATCTCCTCACCGTCCCTCATTCTCGCCTGTCCCACCGTCGACCCCCGGCCCACGTCATCCCCCTCGCCTGGAGTGCCCTCCCTCTGCCCATCCACCAAGCTAGCTCTCTTCCTCCCTTCAAGGCCCTACTGAGAGCTCACCTCCTCCAGGAGGCCTTCCCAGACTGAGCTCCCTCCTTCCTCTCCCCCTCATCCCCCTCTCCATCCCCCCATCTTACCTCCTTCCCTTCCCCACAGCACCTGTATATATGTATATATGTTTGAACATATTTATTACTCTATTTATTTATTTATTTTACTTGTACATATCTATTCTATTTATTTTATTTTGTTAATATGTTTGGTTTTGTTCTCTGTCTCCCCCTTCTAGATGGTGAGCCCACTGTTGGGTAGCGACCGTCTCTATATGTTGCCAACTTGTACTTCCCAAGCGCTTAGTACAGTCCTCTGCACACAGTAAGTGCTCAATAAATACGATTGATTGATTGATTGATGTGAAGAGAGAGGGTATTCCAGGCCAGGGGAAGGACGTGAGTCAGGATTCGATGGTAAAACAGGAGAGAACACAACACAGTGAAGAGGTTAATGGCAGAGAAGCAGAGTGTTCCAGCTGGGCTATAGAAGGAGAGAAGGGAGGTGAGGTAGGAGGGGGCAAGGTGATGGAGAGCACATCTCTTCCAAGAGGCAGGCCTTCTTTGACTACGCCCCCCTCTTTCCTCTTCTCCCACTCCTTTCTATGTCACCCTGACTGGCTCCCTTTTTTCTTCCCCCCTCCCAGCCCCACAACACATGTCCATATCTGTCATTTATTTATTTCTATTAATGCCTGCCTCCCCCTGCCCACACACAGCCTGTAAACTAATTTTGGGCAGGGAATGTTTCTGTTCATTGTTGTATCGTACTCTCTCAAGCTCGTAGTATGCTGATCTGCACACAGTAAACTCGTCCTTCTACAACCCAGCCCACACACTTGGCTCCTCTGGTGCTAACCTTCTCACTGTGCCTCGATCTCACCCGTCTTGCCGCCGATACCTGCCCCACGTCCTGCCTCCTCAAATCCTACAGACAATTACTCTCTCTCACTTAAAAGTCTAACTTCAGGCTCAATCCCCGCTCTGCCACTTGTCTGCTGTGTGACCTCGGATAAATCACTTCACTTCTCCGGGCCTCAGCTCCCTCATCTAGAAAATGGAGATGAAGAGTGTGAAACCCATGTGGGACAGGGACTGTGTCCAAACCAATTTGCTTGTATCCACCCCAGAACTTGGCACAGAGCACAGGCCTGGGAGTCAGAAGTCCATGTGTTCTAACCTCGGCTCTGCCACTTGTCTGCTGTGTAACCTTGGGAAAATCACTTAACTTCTCTGGGCCTCAGTTACCTCATCTGTAAAATGGGGATTGAGACTGTGAGCCCCATGTGGGACAGGGACTTTGTCCAACCCAATTTAGTTGTGTCTATCCCAGACGCTTAATAAAGTGCCTGGAAGCAAAATAAATGTTTAAATACAGCAATTATCAGTATTATTAGTGCTTAGTACAGTGCTTGGCACATAATAGAAGCAGGAGAAGCAGTGTGGCTCAGTAAAAAGAGCACAGGCTTTGGAGTCAGAGGTTAGGGGTTCAAATTCCGGTTCTGCCGATTGTCAGCTGTGTGACTTTGGGCAAGTCGCTTAACTTCTCTGTGCCTGAGTTACCTCATCTGTAAAATGGGAATTAAGACTGTGAGCCCCCTGTGGGACAACCTGATCACCTTGTAACCTCCCCAGCGCTTAGAACAGTGCTTAGCACATAGTAAGCACTTAATAAATGCCATCATCATTATTAGTAGTAGTATTAGTATTTGCTTAACGAATACCACAATTATTAATATTATTATTATTAAATTCCAAGGAGAAAACACAGTCAGCCCTCAAGGAGAAAAAATCAGGGTCTTTCCCACTAGAGGGGGGTGGGTTTGAAGTTGGGGAGGGGGTGCAGGCCCCCCCCCACCAAGTTCCTGTGTTTATGTCTCTGACCGTGATTTGCTTGAAATGACTGCAGATAAACAGCATCTCCTGGCCTTTGGGCTGAGTTTTTAGCTCCTTCATCTCCTTAACAGCTTGGTCAAAGTCAGCCTGGGAGAGAGAATCCATCAATGGGGTTTACTGAACACCTACTGGGTGCAGAGCACTGTACTAAGCGCTTGGGAGAATACAACAATATAACAGACACATTCCCTGCCTACAACAAGCTTACAGTCTATAAGGGGAGAATAATTTCTGTTATAGATGAAGATATGGACTGTGAGCCCACTATTGGGTAGGGACTGTCTCTATATGTTGCCAATTTGTACTTCCCAAGCGCTTAGTACAGTGCTCTGCACATAGTAAGCGCTCAATAAATACGATTCATGATGATATGGACATAAAGGATCAAAGATGCTTATTAATAATAATGATAATAATAATAATGGTATTAAGCACTTACTGTGTGTCAGGCACCCTACTAAGCGCCTGGTAGATATCAGCAAATTGGGTTGGACACAGCCCATGTCCCATTTGGGGCTCACAGTCTCAATCCCCATTTTGTAGATGAGGTAACTGAGGCTCAGAGAAGTGAAATGACTCGTCCAAGGTCACACAGCAGACACATAGCAGAGCCGGAATTAGAACCCATGACCTTCTTTTGGATTCTCAGGGCCATGTTCTACCCATTACTCCATGCTGCTCTCCCTGCCCCGCAACCCACGTGGAAAGACCCCAAAGACTAGAGTTGGGGTGGGAGTGGAAGACCCTTCCCCCTTGGAGTGGAATGTCTGTCTCCCCACCGCCTCCGAGACTGTGAGCTCGTTGTGGGCAGGGACTGTCTCTCTATATTATACTTTCCCGAGCGCTTAGTACAGTGCTCTGCACACAGTAAGCGCTCAATAAATATGATTGAATGCATGAATGAAAGTAAGCTCTCAATAAATACAATTGACTGACTGGCTTCCTTCTCACCCCCAATGCTGCTTTTGCTCCATCCCACCCCCCCTTTCCCTTTCTTTCCCTTCCTTTGAAGTCAGTATCATCTGTCTCTTCCACTCACTCCGTTTACTAGTCACAATCATCTACCGTCCCCCAGACCCTTCCTCCAACTTTCTGAACCATTTTTATCCCTTTCTCATGTTCCTTCTCACATTCTCCATCCCTAAATTGATCCTTGGGGACTTCAATATTCATGTGGATGTCTCCGATGATCCTTCCACTGTCTGCCTGCTCTCACTCCTCTACTCCTGATCTCCTGTTCAACCCCGGCTCACACACTCACCAACTAGGGCACATATTTAATTTTATAATCTCCAGTAATTGTACAATCTTTACTCTTACCAATTCTGAAATTCCTCTATCTGACCACAACTTCCTCTTCTGCTTTCTTTCCCATATACCCACTCTCAGCAGATTTGTCCTATCCGCCTGCAGAGACCTCAAACATAATAATAATAATGGCATTTATTAAGCACTTATTATGTGCAAAGCACTGTTCTAAGTGCTGGGGAGATTACAAGGTGATGAGGTTGTCCCATGGGGGGCTCACAGTCTTAATCCCCTTTTTACAGATGAGGGAACTGAGGCCCAGAGAAGTGAAGTGACTTGCCCAAAGTCACACAGCTGACAAGTGGCAGAACCGGGATTTGAACCCATGACCTCTGACTCCAAAGCTCGTGCTCTTTCCACTGAGCCACGCTGCTTCTCTGAAAAATGCTTAGGTCTTTCCTGTCAAAAAAACCCAACCCTCCCTTGAACTCGTGGTCTCCTCCAGTTATTGCCCCATCTCACCCCTCCCATTTCTCTCCAAATTTCTTGAGAGTTGTTTACACCCACTGCCTCCACTTCCTATCCTCCAATCTGGCTTCCACCCCCTTTGCTCCTCTCTAAGGTAACCCATGGCCTTCTTCTCACCAAGTCTTTCAACCTCTAGAGAAGCAGAGTGGCACAATGGAAAGAGCATGGGCCTGGGAGTCAGAGGTCATGGGTTCAAATTCCGGCTCCACCAATAGTCAGCTGTGTGACTTTGGGCGAGTCACTTAAGTTCTCTGTGCCTCAGTTACCTCATCTGTAAAATGGGGATGAAGACTGTGAGCCCCACGTGGGACAACCTGATCACCTTGTATCCTACCCAGTGCTTAGAAGAGCGCTTTGCACATAGTAGGCACTTAGTAAATGCTATCATTATTATTAATATCCTAATCCTCCTAGATCTTTCCAGCCACCTTTGACATTACAGATCACCCCTTACTCCTTGAAACTTTATCCAGCCTTGGATTCTCTGACACTGTCCTCTCTTGGTTCTCCTCCTATCTCTCTGACTGCTCCTTCTCTGCCTCCTACCTCCTGACTCTGGGGAGTCCCTTAAAGTTCAGTTATGGGTCCCCTGCTATTCTCCCTTGGATAACTCATTTGCTCCCATGGCTTAAATTACCATCTCTATGCCTATGATTCCCAAATCTACACCTGCAGCCCTGACTTCTCTCCTTCCCTCCAATCACACATTCCCTCCTGCCTTCAAGACATATCTACTTGGATGTCCTGTCAGTCTCACAAATTAAACCTGTCCAAAATTGAACTGCTTATCTTCCCACCCAAACCCTGTCCTCCTCTGCATTTCCCATCACTGTAGACAGCACCACCATCTTTCCTGTCTCATAAGCCTGTAACCTTGGTGTTGTCCTTGACTCATCTCTCTCATTACTTGACTCATTCTCTCATTAGAGAAGCAACATGGCTCAATGGAAAAAGCCCGGGCTTGGGAGTCAGAGGTCATGGGTTCTAATCCCGGCTCTGCTGCTTGTCAGCTGTGTGACTTTGGGCAAGTCATTTCACTTCTCTGGGCCTTCATTCCCTCATCTGTAAAATGGGGATGGAGACTGTGAGGCCCACATGGGACAATCTGATCACCTTGTATCCCCCCCAGTGCTTAGAACAGTGCTTTACACATAACAAGCGCTTAACAAATGCCATTATTATTATTATTACACCCATATATTCTATTTGTCACCAAATCCTGTTGGTTCTCCCTCCTCAGCATTGCTAAAATCCACCCTTTCCTCTCCATCATCATCATCATCATCATCATCATCAATCGTATTTATTGAGCGCTTACTGTGTGCAGAGCACTGTACTAAGCACTTGGGAAGTACAAGTTGGCAACATATAGAGACAGTCCCTACCCAACAGTGGGCTCACAGTCTAAAAGGGGGAGACAGAGAACAAAACCAAACATACTAACAAACTAAAATAAATAGAATAGATATGTACAAGTAAAATAAATAAATAAATAAACAGAGTAACAAATATGTACAAACATATATACATGTATACAGGTGCTGTGGGGAAGGGAAGGAGGTAAGATGGGGGGGTGGAGAGGGGGACGAGGGGGAGAGGAAGGAAAGGGCTCAGTCTGGGAAGGCCTCCTGGAGGAGGTGAGCTCTCAGTAGGGCCTTGAAGGGAGGAAGAGAGCTAGCTTGGTGGACGGGCAGAGGGAGGGCATTCCAGGCCCGGGGGATGACGTGGGCCGGGGGTCGATGGCGGGACAGGCGAGAACGAGGTACGGTGAGGAGATTAGCGGCAGAGGAGTGGAGAGTGCGGGCTGGGCTGGACAAGGAGAGAAGGGAGGTGAGGTAGGAGGGGGCGAGGTGATGGACAGCCTTGAAGCCCAGGGTGAGGAGTTTCTGCCTGATGCGCAGATTGATTGGTAGCCACTGGAGATTTTTGAGGAGGGGAGTAACATGCCCAGAGCGTTTCTGGACAAAGACAATCCAGGCAGCAGCATGAAGTATGGATTGAAGTGGGGAGAGACACGAGGATGGGAGATCAGAGAGAAGGCTGATGCAGTAGTCCAGACGGGATAGGATGAGAGCTTGAACGAGAAGGGTAGCGGTGTGGATGGAGAGGAAAGGGAGGATCTTGGCAATGTTGCGGAGCTGGGACCGGCAGGTTTTGGTGACGGCTTGGATGTGAGGGGTGAACGAGAGAGCGGAGTCGAGGATGACACCAAGGTTGCGGGCTTGTGAGACGGGAAGGATAGTAGTGCAGTCAACAGAGATGGGAAAGTCAGGGAGAGGGCAGGGTTTGGGTGGGAAGACAAGGAGTTCAGTCTTGGACATGAAAACTCCATCCAAACTGCTACCAGACTGATCCAAATTTATTCATTCAATCGTATTTATTGAGCACTTACTGTGTGCAGAGCACTGTATTAAGTGCTTGGAAAGTACAAGTCAGCAACATATAGAGGCGGTCCCTACCCAACAACGGGCTCACAGTCTAGAAGGGGGAGACAGACAACAAAACAAAACATGTAGACAGGTGACAAAACATGTACTTATCTTATTCCACCTTGACTACTGCACCTGCCTCCTTGGTGACCTTCTGACTCTCCGCACTCCAATACATACTTCATTTTGCTGCATGGATCATTTATTAACAAAATCGTTCAGTCCAACTCCCCCCACTCCTCAAGAACTTCCAATGGCAGCCCATCCACCTCCACATCAAACACTCCTTATCATCAGCTTCAAAGCATTCAATCAGCTTGCCCCATTTTACCTCATCTCACTAATTTCCTACTACAGCCCAGTCTGCACACTCCCCTCCTCTAGTGCCAGCTTACTCACTGTGCCCCAATCTCACATTTCTTGCCACTGACCCCTTTCCCCTTTCTTCTCCTACTCTGGAACTCCGCATGCCAGATCACCACTCTCCCCACCTTCAAAGCATTATTAAGGTCACATCTTCACCAAGAGGCCTTCCCGATTAAGCCGTCTTTTTCCTAGCTCTCTCTATCTTCTGTGTCATCTATGCACTTGGATCTGTGACCTATGGACATTTGATATTCACTCCACCCCCAACCCCACATCACTTGTGCACATATATTTAAATCATATATTAGAATTACTCACATTCATATTAATGTCTATCTCCTGCTTAGACTTTAAGCTCGTTATGGACAAGGACCATGTCTAATTCTTTTACATTGTACTCAATCAATCAACCGACTGTATTTACTGAACACTTACTTTATGCAGTATATGCTCTTATACTGTACTAAGAGCTTGGGAGAATATAGCACAATATAACAGACACATTCCTTGACCAAAACAAGCTTTCAGTCTAGAGGGGGAGACAGACAACATAAATAAATAAATTATGGCTATATTCATAAGTGCTGTGGGGCTGCAGCAGGGTTGGGTGGTGAATATACGGAGCAGGTCAGGGTGACACAGAAGTGAGTGGGAAAAGAGGAAATGAGTGCTTAATCAGGGAAGGCCTCTTGGAGTTGTGCCTTCATAGGAGAGGTAGGATGGAGAAAGCTGATTGAGTGCTGACTGTAATAGGAGAGCAGCAAGGTGAGGTCGGAGGGGGTGAGCTGATTGAGTGCTTTAAAGCCAATGGTGATGAGTTTCTCTTTGATGTGGAGGGTGTTGAGGAATGGGGAGAGGTAGACCCGGGGGCAGTGGCTGGGGAGGAGGCATCAAGGGACCAGAGAGAGCAAATGCCTGTCGAATATGAAAAGGAGGACATTTTAGGCTAGAGGCAGGACATGGGTGAGAAGTCGGCAGTGAGATAGATGAGATCGAGGTACAGTGACTAGGTTGGCATTAGAGGAGCGAAGTGTGTGGGCTGGGTTGTAGTAGGAGAACAATAAGATGAGGTAGGAGACTGTGAGCCCGTCTTCTAGACTGTGAGCCCATTGTTGGGCAGGGACCATCTCTATATGTTCCCAACTTGTACTTCCCAAGTGCTTAGTACAGTGTTCTGCACACAGTAAGCGCTCAATAAATACGATTGAATGAATGAATGAATAGCAGGGGGCAAGGTCATGGTAGTCAATGGTCTATGGTAAGGAGTTTTTGTTTGATGCATAGGTATTTGGGCAACCACTGGAGATTCTTGAGGAGTGGGGAAACGGACTGAATGCTTTTGTAGAACAATGATCTGGGCAGCAGAGTGAAGTATGGATTGGAGTGCAGAGAGACAGGAGGCAGGGAGGTCAGCAAGGAGGCCGATACAGTAGTCAAGGCAAGATAGGATAAATGACTGGATTAATATGGTAGTAGTTTGGATGGAGAGGAAAGGACAGACTTTAGTTATGATGTGAAGGTTGAACCCACAGGACTTAGGATAGATTTAATATGTGGTTTGAATGACTGAGAAGAATCAAGGAAAATGCCAAGCTTACAGGCCTGGGAGACAGCAAGGATGGTGGTGCTGCCTACAGTGATGGGGTGGGGGGGGGGGCAGTGTTTGGGTGGGAAGATAAGGAATTCTGTTTTGCGCATGTTAATCAATCAATCAATCATATTTATTGAGTGCTTACTGTGTGCAGAGCACTGTACTAAGTGCTTGGGAAGTACAAGTTGGCAACATATAGAGACAGTTCCTATCCAACAGCGGGCTCACAGTCTAGAAAGGGGAGACAGACAACAAAACAAAACATATTAACAAAATGAAATAAATAGAATAAATATGTACTAATAAAATAGAGTAATAAATATGAACAAACATATATACAGGTGCTGTGGGGAGGGGAAGGAGGTAAGGCGGGGGGGATGGGGAGTGGGAAGAGGGGGAGAGGAAGGAGGGGGCTCAGTCTGGGAAGGCCTCCTGGAGGAGGTGAGCTCTCAGTAGGGCTTTGAAGGGAGGAAGAGAGCTAGCTTGGCAGATGTGCGGAGGGAGGGCATACCAGGCCAGGGGGTTGGGTGGTCTGCGCTGGGTTACTGGGGAGAGTCAGGGATCGACAGGGAAGATTCAGGTTGTTGGATGGTCTATGCTAGGTCACCTGAGGAAAGTCAGAGGTGTTGGATGGTCTGTGGGTCCTTGGGGGAGAGTCAGTGTGTTGGACAGTCCATGCTTGGTCACTGGGGGGAGAGTTGGTGTTGGAGAGGAGAGGGTCAGGGATTGACCTGACCCTCAATCCCTGTGTGCTCTGCACACAGTAAGCGCTCAATAAATACGATTGATGATGATTATGAGAGGGGAGAGTCATGGGTGTGGGATGGTCCTTGCTGTGTCACCAGGGGAAAAGTCAAGTGATGGATGGTCCATGCTGGGTCACTGGGGGAAGAGTCAGGTGTTCAGAAACTTGGGTATCCAGGAAGGCAGCCAGATTCAGCACCAAAGAAAACATGGCAAAAACAGCAGAATTTAGATAATTGAATGCAAGGCCACAGGTTCACGCTTGGTGCCCCGTGGCCCACCCTCTCCCAGAAAAGTGAACACGGCCCAGCTTCCGGGATTGGCCAGAAGTCAATTTCTCCTAGAGGACATGACCAGAGCCTGGACCGGCGAGTGCGGAGAGGGAGCCGTGACCTCCGACCTGGGTGAGCTCCTTCCTCGGCCTGCAGTCATGACCTGGCTCCCGCTCCAGGGCAGCTCCCATGATCTCTGGCACCCGGAAGTCCACTTCTCAGCCCACATGGTCACCTGCCATCCCTGTTCAAGCCCTTGAACTATAGTCCGGTGTGGGCCTTGGAGAGGTGGAGAAGGACCCCAAAGGAAAGCCAACTGCAGCAGCTTCACCCAGTGGTTGCTGGGCCCCTCGAAGTCCTGGACAGTCACGTGACTTTGGCCAGGCCAGAGATGCTCCTGCCTACTTGTTATGGAACCGAGCCCTGAGCCAACGCCTCCCCGTACCTGCTGCAGGAGAGGGGACCAGGTGATGGATCTCTCGCAGCAGCCTAGTCAGGGGTGCGGTGATGGGTGTCCCCTCCTGTCAGTGCTGCAGGACGGCCACGGATGGTCCACTGAGCCCAGGAGCCCAGCCTGCTGTCAGTGGGGTGGCTCTCTGTTGTCGGGCTTTTTCTCATCCATCTGCTTGCTCCTGGGGCAGAACGTTAAAACCAGGGCCCTCCCCTCCCCCTGACATTCAACAGCACCTACAGTGTGCAGAGCACTGTGCTAAACCCTGGAAAATACAACAGAGGAGGTTGACACGGTCCCTGCCATCAAGAAGCTTAGAATCTAAACCGGGAGATGGACACCAAAATAAATTACAGATGGGAAGAAGCAACAGGATACAGAGATCTGAGAAAAGTGTTTTGAAGGGCAGGTGTGGGGCTTGAAGATTAGTGCCCAAGTGCATAAGGGACACAGTAATGGGGCAATCAGGGTGAAAAGATGAGAGGTTAATCAGGGAAGGCCTTCTGGAGGAAGGCCTCTCCTCTCCTCCTCCTCGTCCTACCTACTTCCCCTCCCCACAGCACCTGTATATATATTTGTAGATTTATTACTCTATTTGTTTTACTAGTACATACTTACTATTCTATTAATTTTATAATGATGTGCATATAGCTTTAATTCTATTTGTTCTGATGATTTTGACACCTGTCTACGTTTTGTTTTGTCATCTGTCTCCCCCTTCTAGACTGCGAGCCCGTTGTTGGGTGGGGACCGTCTCTATATGTTGCTGACTCGTACTTCCCAAGCGCTTAGTACAGTGCTCTGCACAAGGTAGGTGCTCAAGAAATACGACAATGACTGAGGAGCTAGGATTTCAGAAGGGATTTGAAGATAGGGAGAGTGGTGGGCTATCTGCCCAATGTGAAGCGAGAGGATATACAGTCAGAACCTCAGGACTCCCAGCTGGAAACACTACTGGATGAAGTCTGGGTCATCTTCATCCCGGGCAGGGGCTGCTGTGCTTCTGGGACCACCCTGCCCCCAGTGCCTGGGACCAAAGGTGGGGCCCAAGGGGCCTGGTTCTCAGCCCCCAGGGGCCCCATGGTCTGGGGTCACCCAAATGCTCTTGAGCCAGGCAGGCCAGAGGAGGCTGAGACCCGGCTGGGACGCCCCTCATGGCCAGAATGCCCAACCTGGCCACGACCAGGCAGGGTGGCGGGGACCATGGGGCTCGCCTGGGTGGGAGCGGCCAGTCCCATGGCCTCCACGGCCCCCTTCCCCATCGCGCAGCTCCTCACCATCCCTGCCTCAAGATGCCGGAATGGACACACTGGCTGCACCGAAGGGCGCCTCCAAGGGCACCTCCACCGCCGGTCCAAGGGATGATGTGGACGAACCCTGCCAGTTGGCTCCTGCACCCTGTTAGTGGCTGGGCTGTGCCCTGTTGGGTGAAAAGAGCCACTGGGGAGCCAGGTGCCCTCGGGATGGAAAAGCATGCCAACGGATGGTGAAACAGGAAGAGGGCAGGGAACCCGAAACGGCTTTATTAGAGAATGCCAGACGCAGGGACCTGCCTGCCGCGGTCGGTCCGCTTGGACGCTGACATCTTACCGTGAAAACCGGGTCCACAATTTAAAATCATTAAAAACTTCCCACGCCTTTCCTCCTCCTCCTCCCCTCCATCCCCATCCCCTTCCCCGCCCCATGGATGTGCGCTCCAGGCCCGGCTGCTGGTCTTGTCATGATCCTGCTTCTCTGAGGCACCGGCACCACCGGCTGGGGCACGGTCAGTGCCAAGGCCAGGCTGAGGACTGGCCTACTGTCTTCTGATTAAAACCCTGCTTCCTGTCGTCCATGCTACTTCCCCCTCACCGAGCAGGAGCCAAATAGTGCAAAAATAAAGTTCCATCTGCTGCTACCTCTAGTGCCCCCTTACCCGCAGTTACACCAATGCCCACCCCTTTGCTGTGCCAAGGCCCTGCCCCCCACCCCCTGCTGCTGTGCCAAGGCCCTGCTCCTCTGCCTGTACGCCCCCCTCCACCATATCAAGGCCCCAACCCTCGACCTGGCTCCATGCCAAGGTTGTATCCCTGTGCCAGGGCCCCCTGCCAGGGGCCCGCTCCTCTGCCCAAGCCCCGGCTCTCAGTCCAGGCCCCGCCCCTCCACCCACATGGCTGTCCTGGTGCCCGGGCCCAGCCGCCGGCAAGGATGAGCCTCTGCAGTGGGGCTCCGGGTCTGGGTGAGCGCCAGGCGGCAGGGGGCAGATGGTCAAACTGATACCACGACATCCAGATAGAGGCGATCGTAGGACTCCCGGAAGCCAAGGATGAGAAGTAGGCTGAGTAGGCAGGAGCCGGGCAGACACCAGTTGAACCACGACAGGTCTGCAAAACACCAACCACAGTCTCAAGATCCTGCCTCCAGCCCTTGACCTGGACCCAGCCCCCAGCCCGGACCCCATCCCAGCTCTCAGAGCTCGGCCCGGACTGCCAGCCCAGCCACCGACCCAGCCCTCTGTCTGGACCCCCAATCCAACCCTCAGCCATCAGAACAGTCTCCAGTCCAGACCTCCAACCCAGCCCCCAGCCCAGACCCCAATTCCAGTCCTCAACTATCAACCCAGCCCCCACCCCAGACCTCCGTTACAACCCTCAGCCCCTAGCCCAGACCACCATCTCTGCCCCTGATGCGGCCCCCAGCATGGACCCTCATTGCCGCACTCAGCTATCAACCCTGCACCTGGCCCGGAGCCCTCCCAGCCCCTGGGACGGGCTCCCTCTTCTAATCCCCAACCCAGCCCCCAACCCCAGCCTTGAGCCCCAGGGCCGTCCCCCGCATTCCGGCCCCTGTCCGGTCCCCCCACGGTGCAGTTGGAGGAGGGCCAATGCCCCGGGAGGCTCACCCGTGTGGTAGAAGGTGAGGAAGAAGAGCAGGGTGCCCATGAACATGTTGCTGAGAAATGTGACAACGCCACAGGTGATGCCCTCGGGGACCGGGTACACGGTTTCCACGAAGAGCTCGAAGAAGATGGGAATGCTGCTGTTCAGGAAGACACCCAGGAGGATGCAGGACGTGTACAGGGTCGCTGCGAGGACACACGTGCAGGTTGGGCATGAGCACGGAGCTCCGCACTCCACGGAGGCTCCAGGAGCACCAGGAGAATGCTGTGGCCCCGGGTCAATTGCCCCGGGCACCTTGGCCACCCTAAGAAGACACCCAGAGGCTAAAAGAGCCCCTCTAGACTGTAAGTTTGTTGTGGGCAGAGAACTGCCTGCCAACTCAGAGTTTTACCAGTGCTGAGTACAGTGCTCTGTACACAATAAGTGGTCAACGAAAACTACTGATGATAAGGGAGGAAACTCTAGTGGACAGTCACAGCAACGTCCTCTGCTCTGGAGACTGGGGGCCTCTGTACCTGCCACCTCTGGACAGAAAGGTTTTGTGGACACTGCGGTTCACCATCCCAGACTCTCCCCATTCCAGACTCTCCCCCAGTGGCCCAGCACAACACTCCAACACTCCTGACTCTCCATCTCCATAATAATAATAATAATAATGATGGCATTTATTAAGCGCTTACTATGTGCAAAGCACTGTTCTAAGCGCTGGGGAGGTTACAAGGTGATCAGGTTGTCCCATGTGGGGCTCACAGTCTTAATCCCCATTTTACAGATAAGGTAACTGAGACACAGAGAAGTTAAGTGACTTGCCCAAAGTCACACAGCTGACAATTGGCAGAGCCGGGATTCGAACCCATGACCTCTGACTCCAAAGCCTGTGCTCTTTCCACTGAGCCACGCTGCTTCCCGAACTCCAACCAATTCTTCCCCAGTGACCCAGCACAGACCATTCCATACCCGACTCTCTTCTCCATCCCTGACTCTCCACCAGTGATCTAGAACAGACCATCCAACACTCCTTACTCTCCCTCTTCAACTCTGATCCTCCCCAGTGACCCAGCACAGACCGTGTAACACTTCTGACTCTCCCTCTCCAACCCTAACTCTCCCCCAGTGACCCATCACAGATTTATCCAACACCTCTGATTTCCCCACTCCATTACTGACTTTCCTCAGTGA
Source organism: Tachyglossus aculeatus (assembly GCF_015852505.1). Taxonomy (NCBI): domain Eukaryota; kingdom Metazoa; phylum Chordata; class Mammalia; order Monotremata; family Tachyglossidae; genus Tachyglossus; species Tachyglossus aculeatus. Next base: position 588,894 of record NC_052066.1, on the reverse strand, counting down.
CCTAGCATGGGCTATCCAAGTTGGAAACAGTTTTTCTGAAAGGTTCAGAAGACACTGCTTCTGATTCTTGGCGGGAGAGATGGCTTTTGGCGCTTTGGATGGTCTGCCCCAAATAAGGGGCCTGAAAGGCCCCAGAGAGAGTGACTGGCCGGCTACCCTTTTCATGCTTTGAGATTACTGTCCCTTCAGGACCGGGCCAGGCCTGTGCCCCTGTCCCCAGGGTGCCTGCAGCGGGGGTGGGGAGTTGAAGTACCTGTGGTCAGAGGCAGGTGAGTGACGCTGTTCAGACAGGTCAAGGTGAACCACGTGGACGCCAAGGAGGCACCAGAGAACAGCAGGAGGAGGAGGAGTTTCAGCATCCCGCGGATCGAGTCTGCGAACCTGAGTGCACACAGGATGCGTCACGGCCACCCAAGTGCCCTGGGGGCACGCTCCACCTGCACATCCCACCCTTCGGGGCCCCCCAACCCTGTCACTTGGGCACGTGGACCCTGCCAGGACCCAACAAGCCTCCCCCTCCCCCTGCCCCATGCACCGCTTGGCGTGAGCCCGGGGGACCCCGGCCAGAGCTCGGGGGCAATATTCCATTCTGGACCACAGGGCCACAGAGGTCCCACTGCCAGCTTTGCAAGGGAGGGGCGATGGGAAGGAGGGGTGGAGGAAGGGAGGAAAGGAGAGGCCGAGGGAGGAAACGGGGGAAGGAAGGGAGAAAAGGAGGTCCTCAGGTTTCATTCTGGCAAACATAGAATATTCAGAGAAAGATTTATATGCCTTTGAGTATGGAAAGTTGAAAAAACTCTGGCCACAGCTCATAGAATCTCCCAACAGCCCTAGAGGCGAGAAAATGAGGGGGATCAAACTGACTGCCAGGCGACTCCAACACTACAGCTTTTGTTTACCGGTGAGCAGGTTAGAGGATGAGATCAGCGGGTAATCATGGTCAAGCCCCACCCCAAGTGGCTCCTAACCATTCGGCCCCCGGCAGAGCCCGTCGGGAGGAACCTCAGCGCGGGCAGCCCCAGCTATCACTGGATGACTTGTACTTCCCAAGCGCTTAGTACAGTACTCTGCACACCGTAAGCGCTCAATAAATACGATTGATTGATAGAACAGCCAGCCAGCGCTCTCTGGACCTGATGTTGCTCTGCCCCTTCCCTGACTCCTCCTTTGTTTGCCCCACCTCTGGCGCCCATGTCACAAGGCTGCCCAGGAGTCCCTGGGTAGGGGACACGAGTGGGAAGCGGGCAGAGCAGGTAGGGACAGCAGGGACCGTGAGTCAGAGCCAGGGTTCAGTACATGCTGGGCGCTTCCTCCCCAAGGAAGGAGTGGAGGCCGGAGGCTGGAGGCAGGGACGCTCACCGTGCAATGGCTATGCCAACCACGCAGCCGCCAACGATGGACCAGAAGCCAATCCAGCCAGCATCCACCTGGAAACACAATGTGGAGATGAGGTGGGAGGAGAGTGAACACGGCTGCAAACACTGGCAGGACCAGAGGGGACTGGACAGGCCCACAGAGGACTGTCCACGTTGGGTCACTGGAGAGTCACAGATGGAAAGGGGAGAGTCAGGGGCCTTGGATGGTCCTTACTGTGTCACTGGGGGAGAGTCAGGGATGTGGGATGGTCCATGTGGGGTCACTGTGGCAAATCAGGGATGAAGAGGGGAGAATCAGGGGTGTTGGATGGTCTACACTGGGTCACTGTGGCAAATCAGGGATGAAGAGGGGAGAATCAGGGGTGTTGGATGGTCCACGCTGGGTCACTGGGAGAGTCAGGGAAGTAGGATGGCCAAGACCCCTGAAGTGCTGGCAGGGTTGGGAACTGCTGCGGGCATTAGCTCAGCATCCACTACCCAATTTCTGAGGGGTGGGCGGGGAGGGGCGAAGCTCTCCCTGGTGTCTGAGTCTTTCCTGCCCATGCCCCGACCGCCATGGCAATCACCCACCTGGCTGACGTGCACCGGGGTCAGAATCAAGTCCAGGACCCCAGACCAGCCAGCGAAGACTCCGAGAGGAATGGCATAGGCCAGAGCGATCATCAGGAACCTCAGATTGCTGGTGAGATCAAGAGCCGGGACTGGGGGTTAGGGTGGAGCGGGAGCAGTCTGAACTGTGGCTGCTGCCAGCCGCATTCCATCTGGGACCCCAGTGGGAGTGAGGTGTCGGGGAGGGGTCAGGAGTGGGGTGACCGAGGGGAAACCGCCTGTTGCAGGACCGAACCGTTCTGCTCCACGAGGCGGGCCTGGGAGCCCCCGCTCCATCGGCCACGAGCTCTGCCTGGTCCTCTGGGCCAGGCCGCACCCCCAAATGTCTGGGATTAGGGTTCCGGCTGCGGGCCACCGGCTCCCCCAGGTGAAGATGACCATGCTGGCTGGGGGAGCTTGGCCTAGGGCGGGGGAGTGCAGGATGACTAGACAGAGCAGCCCACCTGCCACCGGCTGTCCGCTGCAGTGGCAGTGCTGTGCAGAGGGGGCTCGCCACTGTCCCATGTCGAAGACCACCACCCCCCCGGGGCTCCTGGCTCCCAGCCAGATCCACGGCTCAGGCTCCAGACTCTCTGCCGCCTTGACTCCTCTGTCTGGACCTCTGTCACCCCATGGGACCCCCACCCATCTGGAGGCGGCTGGTTCCTCCGGGGAGATGCTGCCAGCCCACTGCTCCATCCCCCTGGCCCGTGAGCCTGCCCCGGTAGTGCAGGGCAGCGGTCAGGGCCCCACCGTGCTCCGGGGCTGTACCCATTATGGGAGGGGCCTGCAGACGTGCCTACCTGAGCAAGCGGCAGAAGCTTCGTCGGTAGCTGAGGCGCTGACTGGCTGCCGCCACGCTGGGTGGGAATGGGGGGCGTGACGGGAAACAGGCCACCGACGCCAAGAAGATCAGACACACGAATGCGAACTCTGAAGGACACGAACACAGATATGGACATGGCGTGAGGGAGACTTCTGTTCCCCAGCTCTTCAGGTGCCACCCCTCCTCCTCAGTGAGAACCCCAAAACCGCAAGGGGGAGATGCCGGGCTCAAAATCGCAAGGGGGACACCCCAAGCATGGCTATGAGAACCTGAAAACAACAAGGGGGATTACTCCGGACTGAGTGAGAAGAACCTTAAAACCCCAGGAGGAACACAAAACAAAAGTTGGGGGGAAACTCTGGTCTCAGTAATGAGAACCCCCAAAACCCAGAAGGGACACCCAGAGCCTGCAATGAAAAATCCCAAAAATGCAGGGGAGAACACTCCAGGCTCAGGGACGAGGTGGGGTGGGTACAATCTGGGCTGGGCAGAGCAGGGCCGGATGGATCGGGCCCACCTGCCAGGCTATGAACACCAGGCTGCTGCTGCTGCTGCGGGTGCCCAAAGTCGAGGAGGTCAGCAGAACTCGCCCTGGACTGTGATGTCCTTTGGGCCCGCCCTGGCTGCAGCCGGGCTCTGCCCAGAACTACATCCCTGCAGACCAGGGGCCAGGGACTCCTGCCTACACTCCCTGCTGAGAGAGGTGCCTGAGCCCACGTTATACATGCCCATGCTCACACCCGCTCACACATGCCCACATTCACATACGTGCCCAGGTCACACATGCTCACATGTGCACGCTCAGATTTTGGGTTGGGAAATGGGTACTGGTGCCAGATCAGCTCCCATTTCTGAAGCAGGGGGGGCAGGTGACCAAGGGGTAAGGGGGTGACCGGGCACAAGGTGAGGGGGTGACTGAGCAAGGGTTGCGGGAGTGACCAAGTACAGGGTGCGGGTGGTAACTGAGCATGGGCTGTGGGGGGAATTGAGCACGGAGTGTCAGGGGTGACCAAGGAAGGGGTAGGAGGGCGAAGGCAGCCAGGGGAGGGTGACCGAGCATGGGGTGAGGGGGTAGAAGAAGGGCAACCCGGAACCCGTGCCTGGCACCGTCCTGATGGGATCTCAGGGTGGCAGCTGATGAGAGGGGGCAGTGGTGGGGAGACGGAGGCCTAGAGGGGGAGGATGGTCCATTAATAATGATGGTATTACTCATGCCCGGCACCATCTTGATGGGCTCTCAGGGTGGTCAGGTGGATGGGAGGAGATGGTGGTGGGGGAGGATGATTCATTACTCGCACCCGGCACCACCTCTATGGGCACTTGGGGTGGTCAGTTGAATGGGAGAGGACGGCGACGGGAAAAGGGAGGCCGAGGCCGGAGGGTCCGTTACCTGCATCCAGCACCACCTCGATGCGTTCCCGGATGCGGTCTCGGCCCGCTTCATCGGCCAGGAGGTGGGCCGTGGTATTGGGGGCCGGGACTGCCAGGGGGCCGACCAGGAAGGCGCCGGCTCCCCCGAGGTAGCTGAGCATCGACGCAATGGCCGTGGCCGTGGCCCGCTCGTCCGCCGAGAACCACGTGGTGGACAGGAAGGGGGCGGCATTGGTCACCGTGGGGCCTGCCAGCCCATTCAACAGCTGCCCGCAGTGGATCAGCCTGAGGTACAGAAGCCACCCGTCATGCCCCGTTGGCCCTGGTCCTGCCCGCCCACCCCACGGGCCCTGTTACTACTACTAATAATAACTGTGGCTTTCGTTAAGTGCTTACTATGTGCCAGGCACTATTCTCAGCGCTAGGGTGGACACACGTAAATAGGATCCCTGTCCCAAATGGGGCTCCCAGTCTTAATCCCCATTTGACAGATGAGGTAACTGAGGCTCAGAGAAGTGAAGTGACTTGCCCGAGGCCACCAGCAGACAAGTGGTGGAGCCGGGGTTCGAACCCAAGTCCTTCTGACTCCCAGGCCTGGGCTCTATCCAGTAGGCCAGGCTGCTTCTTTTACTGCCTTTCCCATCCTGGCTCTGCCGCTTGTCAGCTGTGTGACTATGGGCAAGTCACTTAACTTCTCTGTGCCTCAGTTACCTCATCTGTAAAATGGGGATTAAGATTGTGAGCCCCACATGGGACAACCTGATCACCTTGTAACCTCCCCAGTGCTTAGAACAGTGCTTTGCACATAGTAAGCACTTAACTAATACCAAAATTATTATTATTATTATAATCCCACTGGCCCTGGTGCTGCCCAACCTGCCCTGAAGACCCAGGGGTGAGTCAGGAGGAAGGAAGTGGCTGTGGGGGGAAAGGAAAGTGACTGAGAGAAAAATCATTTATGCCCAGCTGGGGCAGTGCCCTGTGCTAAACCTGGCTTGGGACAGGCAGGAAGCAGTGTGGCCTGAAGTGGATTGAGCCCGGCCTGGGAGCAAAAGGACCTGGGTTCTAATCCTAGCTCTGACACTTGTCTGCTGCGTGACCTTGAGGAAGTCACTTCACTTCAGTGTGTCTGTTATCTCATCTGTCATCTGTAAAAAGGGGATTTAAGACTGTGAGCCCCATGTGAGACATAGATTGGGTCCAACCTGATTAGCTTGTATCGACCCCAGGAATTAGTATGGTGTTTGGCACATAGTAAGAGCTTAACATACCATTAAAAAAGATAAAGGCAAGAGGGAGGGAGGGTGGGAAGTGGTGATTGCGAGGATGCAGTTCCGGATGGGGCTCACCTCCTTTTCATGGCCAAATCAGCCACGGGCAGACAGCGGAGGCCAGTCCCCACTACCATGAGGAAGGAGGAGATCAGCACCGTCACCCGGAGGCCTGAAAAGGAAAGCCTTTGGGTCACCCGCCTGATGACCTGTCCCTGGATGTTCCCCGGCACCAGTCAGACTCCCAGCAAAGCAATCAAACAAAGGAACTCGCTGAGTGCTGACAACACACAGAGCACTGTACTGAGAGCTTGGGAGAGTACAATGATATTAGCACTGCCCATGAGGAGCTGACAGTCTACTATGTGCTCAGTACTGAATTGGGCCCTTAGGAAAAGGAAGTTGTTAGCAGACACGATCCTTGCCTCGTGTGCAGGGATCTACTGTGTGCAGAGCACTGTACTGGGTGCGGCAGAGAGGACAGTAGAATTAGCAGACACGATCCCTGCCCTTGAGGAGCTGACAGTCTACTGTGTGCAGAGCACTGTACTGAGCGCTGGAGAGAGGACAATAGTTAGTAGACCTTCTAGACTTCTAGAATAGTTAGTAGACCTCCCCCTTCTAGACTGTGAGCCCGCTGTTGGGTAGGGACTGTCTCTATGTATTGCCGACTTGTACTTCCCAAGAGCTTAGTACAGTGCTCTGCACACAGTAAGCGCTCAATTGATTGATTGATTGAGAAGTTTCAGTCTAGTGACCCAAGTCCCGGGGCCAGCTATGGGCCCAGAAGAGCAGACACGAGCCCCAGTCCAGGTGTCTGGCTCAGGCTCCGGCTTTGGCAGCTGCCTCCACCCAACCCCCAGAGCCACAGGAAACCTGGGCAGGCAGCACTGCAGTTGGTTGGCACCAGACCCGGGGAACAGCAGACAGACGGACAGAGAACACCGGGGGACGGATGGATAGGGAGAACTGGGTGGATGGGCAGATGGGGCAGAATGGTGGATAGGGAGAACTGGGGAATGGATGAACAGGGCGGGCAGGGAGAACCAGGGGACAGATGGTCCTATCCTATTTATTTTATTTTGTTGGTATGTTTGGTTCTGTTCTCTGTCTCCCCCTTTTAGACTGTGAGCCCACTGTTGGGTAGGGACTGTCTCTATGTGTTGCCAATTTGTACTTCCCAAGCGCTTAGTACAGTGCTCTGCACATAGTAAGCGCTCAATAAATACGATTGATTGATTGATTGATGGTCAGGGTGGACCAGCGGATGGAGAGAATTAGGATGGACGGGGAGAAGCAGGGGAAGGATGAACAAGGTGGACCAAGAGAAACCGGGAGATAGGTAGCATGACCTTCAGCTTCTCCTCCCTCAAATCGCCGGGCATCGGTACTGCCCTCCAGATGGCATTTACTAAGATACAGGCCCTGTTTCACATGGGGCTCGCTCCCAGCCCCAAATCACTTATGTACATATCTGTAATTTTATTTATTTGTATCGATGTCTGTCTCCCTGACACCAGACCTTGAGCTCGTTGTAAGCAGGGAATGTCACTGCTTATTCCTGTATTGTACTTCCCCAAGTGCTTACTATAGTGCTCTGTGCACAGTAAGCACTCAATGACTGACTGAACAAATGAATGAGGAAGAGTGGGAATTTTTTCCCCCATTTTCAGATGCAGAAACTGAGGTGCAGAGGAGTGACGTGACTTGTCCAAGGCCACACAATAGGCCAGTGGCAAAGTCTGGATTTGCACCCGGATCTCCTGACTCCCAAGCCCAGGTTCTCTCTACTAGGACACCATACAAATGTTGGAACGCCAGGAAGCCCTGGTGGTGGCTGGACCCTGGCAGCCCCAGGCGGCCACACTCCGTGGCACTTCCCTGCCCATGCCACTTCACTGCTGGACCTCTTGCCCTTTGATCTTTGTCTTTTACGTTGTTTTTGTATTTATATCATGCCACTTTCCCTTAATGATGGCATTTATTAAGCGCTATGTGCAAAGCACTGTTCTAAGCGCTGGGGAGTTTACAAGATGATCAGGTTGTCCCACGTGGGGCTCACAGTCTTCATCACCATTTTACAGATGAGGCAACTGAGGCCCAGAGAAATTAAGTGACTTGCCCAAAGTCACACAGCTGACAAGTGGCAGAGCTGGGATTTGAACCCATGACCTCTGACTCCAAAGCTCAGGCTCTTTCCACTGAGCCACGCTGCTTCCCATTCTGAATGTGTTGCCACAATCAGAAGACCAGAACCCATGACCCCACTGTGACCTGTGGTGTCTGCCCACAGTTTGCTCCTACACCTGCCCTCAGGGTTGCCCTCTTAATCTGAACCTCCCAGTCCCTACCCTTCCTCCCCTCCCTCCCTGACTCCTGATGACCTCGCCAACCACCCTGTTGGTAAAATCAAAGCAGTGCGGCCTAAGGGAAAGAGCCTGGGCCTGGGGGACAGAGGACCTGGGTTTTAATCCCGACTCCACCACCCTTGTGCTGCGTGACCTTGGGCAAGTCACTTCACTTCTCTGGGTCTCAGTTTCCTCATCTGCAAAATGGGAATTCAATCCCTGTTCTCCCTACTGCTAAGACTGTGAGCCCCACTTGGAATAGGGACTGTGTCCAACCCTATTATCTTTTATCTTACCCCAAGGTTTAGTAGCCCCCCCATCACGCCCCACCCCACCGTTCAGTGCCTTACTGAAGGCACATCTCCTCCAAGAGGCCTTTGCTAACAAAGCCCTCTTTCCTCTTCTCTCACTCCCTTTTGCGTCACCCTGACTAGCTCCCTTTATTCATCCCTCCTCCCAGCCCCACAGCACTTACGTACAATCTGTCATTTATTTATTTATATTGGTGTCTGCCTCTCTAGGCTGTGAGCTAGTTGAGGGCAAGGAAGGTGACTATTGTCACAAGATCAATCAATCAATCGTATTTATTGAGTGCTTACTGTGTGCAGAGCACTGTACTAAGTGCTTGGGAAGTACAAGTCGGCAACATATGGAGACAGTCCCTACCCAACAGTGGGCTCACAGTCTAAAAGGGGGAGACAGAGAACAAAACCAAACATACTAACAAAATAAAATAAATAGAATAGATATGTACAAGTAAAATAGAGTAAGAAATATGTACAAACATATATACAGGTGCTGTGGGGAAGGGAAGGAGGTAAGATGGGGGGGGATGGAGAGGGGGAGGAGGGGGAGAGGAAGGAAGGGGCTCAGTCTGGGAAGGCCTCCTGGAGGAGGTGAGCTCTCAGTAGGGCCTTGATCTTAATCCAGTGCTCTGCGCACAGTAAATGCTCAGTAAATACGACTGATGATTGACTGACTCCTCCTCCTCGGACTTGGTGCTGCTGAGCCCGACGGCCCGGGTCCCGGCCTGTCCCTCACCAGGCCCGAACCTTTTAGACTGTGAGCCCACTGTTGGGTAGGGACCGTCTCTCTATGTTGCCAACCTGTACTTCCCAAGCATTTAGTACAGTGCTCTGCACACAGTAAGCGCTCGATAAATACGATTGAATGAATGAATGAATGAATTTTATTTTGTTAATTTGTTTTGTTGTCTGCCACCCCCCCACAGACTGTGAGCCCGCTGTTGGGTAGGGACCGTCTATGTTGCCAACCTGTACTTCCCAAGCGCTTAGTCCAGTGCTCTGCACGCAGTAAGCGCTCAATAAATACGACTGATTGAATTTTATTTTGTTAATTTGTTTTGCTGTCTTCCCCCCCTTCTAGACTGTGAGCCCGCTGTTGGGTAGGGACCGTCTCTGTATGTTGCCAACTTGTACTTCCCCAGAGTGGTTAGTACAGTGCTCTGCACGCAGTAAGCGCTCAATAAATACGATTGAATGAATGAACTACGATTGATTGGGTGTGGGCAGAGTGGGGAAGGGGAGAAAGTGGGCGGGCCGAGCCCAGACCCCGCCCCGGGCCTGGCCCCTCGCTGGGCCTCCCTCCCATCATCAGTCGTATTTATTGAGCGCTTACTGTGTGCGGAGCACCGTACTAAGCGCTTGGGAAGTACAAATTGGCAACGTATAGAGCCGGTCCCTGCCCAACAGCGGGGTCCCCCCCCCGACCCAGGGCTGGCCCCCGGTGGGAGCCCTCCCTCCCCCGTCCTCGGCCGGTCCCCGCTGACCGCGCGTGTCGAGCAGCCACATGAAGGCGAGGCAGGGCAGGAAGCCGATGGGCCCCCAGAGCACCAGCAGGGCCACGTCCCAGCCGGAGAAGCCGAAGGCGCGGCGGGCCGAGTTCTGGATGGGCCCCCAGCTGTTCCACACCAGCCCCTGCGCGAAGGCCAGCAGGGAGAACAGCAGCAGCACCAGCCACCGGCGCCCGCTCGGGGGTCCGGGACCCCGGGGACCCCCGGGACCCCCGGGACCCCCGGGACCCCCCGGAGGCCCGGCGCTCGGCCCCAGCAGCGGCCGCCGCTCCTCGTCGCTGCTCCAGCGGGACCCCATGGCCGGGTGGGACGGGGGGCCCCGGGCCCGGTGCCGGTGGTGCTGGTGGTGCTGGTGGCGGTGACGACGGTGACGACGGCAGCCCTAAGTGCCCCCCCCCCCCGGCGCCTGCGCGTTGGGCCTCCCTCTGCCCCCCCCCCGCCGACGGGGGCGGGACGAGGACGAGGCCGTGCCCCCCTTTTCTTCGTTTAATAATAATGATAATGATGATGGCATTTGTTAAGCGCTTACTACGTGCAAAGCACTGTTCTAAGCACTGGGGGATACAAGTTGATCAGGTTGTCCCGCGTGGGGCTCACAGTCACCCTCCCCATTTTACAGATGAGGTCGCTGAGGCCCAGAGAAGTGAAGTGACTTGCCCAACGTCACACAGCAGACATGTGGCGGAGCAGAGATACGAACCCATGCCCTCTGACTCCAAAGCCCGGGCTCTTTCCACCGAGCCACGCTGCTTCTCTACTTCTTCTCTGCTTCTATTTATTTATAGCCGCCCTCCCCGCCTGGTGCACGGGGACCCCGCGCGCCAGTTCCGTGGCAGTGCCCCCTCCCAAGCGCCCCATAATAATAATAATGATGGCATTTATCAAGCGCTTCCTATGCGCAAAGCGCTGTTCTGAGCGCTGGGGAGGATACAAGGTCATCAGGTTGTCCCGCGGGGGGCTCCCAGTCTTCATCCCCGTTTGCCAGATGCGAGAACTGAGGCCCAGTGAAGTGACTTGCCCCAAGTCACCCAGCTGACAAGCGGCGGAGCCGGGATTTGAACCCACGACCTCTGACTCCAAAGCCCGGGCTCTTTCCACTGAGCCACGCGCGCACTTAGAACAGTGCTTTGCGCATTGTACGCGCTTAATCAATCAATCAGTCAGTCAACCGTATTTGAGCGCTTAATGTGTGCAGAGCACTGTACTAAGCACTTGGGAAATACGAGTTGGCAACATATAGAGACAGTCCCTACCCAACAGTGGGCTCACAGTCTAAAAGGGGGACAGAGAACAAAATCAAACATACTAACAAAATAAAATATATAGAATAGATATCAATCAATCAATCAATCAATCGTATTTATTGAGCGCTTACTGTGTGCAGAGCACTGGACTAAGCGTTTGGGAAGTACAAGCTGGCAACATATAGAGACAGTCCCTACCCAACAGTGGGCTCACAGTCTAGAAGGGGGAGACGGAGAACAAAACCAAACATACTAACAAAATAAAATAAATAGTATAGATAGGTACAAGTAAAATAAATAAATAGAGTAATAAATATGTACAGACATATATACATATATACAGGTGCTGTGGGGAAGGGAAGGAGGTAAGATGGGGGGATGGAGAGGGGGACGAGGGGGAGAGGTAGGAAGGGGCTCAGTCTGGGAAGGCCTCCTGGAGGAGGTGAGCTCTCAGTAGGGCCTTGAAGGGAGGAAGAGAGCTAGCTTGGCGGATGGGCAGAGGGAGGGCATTCCAGGCCCGGGGGATGACGTGGGCCGGGGGTCGACGGCGGGACAGGCGAGAACGAGGCCCGGTGAGGAGATTAGCGGCAGAGGAGCGGAGGGTGCAGGATGGGCTGGACAAGGAGAGAAGGGAGGTGAGGTAGGAGGGGGAGAGGTGAGTCAGAGGTGAGGTGAGGGAGTCAGAGGTCGTGGGTTCGAATCTCAGCTCTGCCACATGTCTGCTGTGTGACCTTGGGCAAATCACTTAACTTCTCTGTGCCTCAGTTCCCTCATCTGTAAAATGGGGATTAAGACTGTGAGCCCCACATGGGACAACCTCATCTCCTTGTGTTCCCCCCAGCGCTTAGAACAGTGCTTTGCACATAGTAAGCGCTTAACAAATACCAACATTATTATTATTATTATTATTCTCTGATCCTCAGTTACCTCATCTGTAAAAAAAGACTGGGAGCCCCACGTGGGACAACCTGATCACCTTGTATCCCCCCAAGCACTTAGAACAGTGCTTTGCAGATAGTAAGCGCTTAATAAATGCCATCATTATTATTAATACCACTGATTAATCAGGAGGTGCGTAGAATTCATTCAATCATATTAAGCGTTTACTATGTGCAGAGCACTGTACTAAGCGTTTGGGAAAGTACAATACAGCAATAAAGAGGGACAATCCTTTCCCACAACGAGCTCACAGTCCGGGCATTGTGGGGGGGCAGACATCAATACAAATAAGCGGACAAATAGAATGTGGGGTCAGCCGGGTAATTATTATTAATAATAATGGTGGCATTTATTAAGCACTTACTATGTGCAAAGCTCTGTTCTAAGCACTGGGAAGCTCACACAGTGATCAGGTTGTCCCACGGGGGGTTCACAGTCTTAATCCCCATTTTACAAATGAGGGAACTGAGGCACAGAGAAGTGATGTGCCCAAAGTCACAGCTGACAATTGGCGGAGCCGGGATTTGAACCCATGACCTTTGAATCCAAAGCCCGTGCTCTTTCCACTGATCCACAGTGCTTGGTGCCCCCTTAGCTCCTGCCTGATCGAAACTTCCTGGAGAGGCCTGGGAAGTCAGGGGGGCTGAGCTGTGGGAAAGGCAAAGGGGTGCAGGGTTGGAGCCAGAGAGAGGCTTAGAGCCTCTGCTAAACTGGGGAGCGGCCACCCAAAGCGGCCGTGGAGGAAGATCACAAGTACACAAGGCACCGGCGCTTGATTGATAATAATAGTAATAATGATAATAATAAAAACATGGCATTTGTTAAGCACTTACTCTGTGCCAAGGACTGTATTAAGCACTAGGATAGATACAAGGTATTCAGGTCGGACACGGTCCCTGCCACAGTCTTAGTCACAGTCCTAGTAGGAGGGAGAACAGGTATTGAATCCCCAATTTACAAGGTATTCAGGTCGGACACGGTCCCTGCCACAGTCTTAGTCACAGTCTTAGTAGGAGGGAGAACAGGTATTGAACCCCCAATTTACAAGGTATTCAGGTCGGACACGGTCCCTGCCACAGTCTTAGTCACAGTCTTAGTAGGAGGGAGAACAGGTATTGAATCCCCAATTTACAGATGAGGAAACTGAGACACAGGGAAGTTAAATGACATGTTCAAGGTCACAAAGCATACCAGTGGCAGAGCCGGTATTCTGAGCTTTGGCTTGTTTTAATTATCCCCCTCATGTGCCTGTCACCAGCCCCGCCCCCCAGTTTATTTTAAGACTGTGGCCTCTGGAAGCCAGGCAGGGATCATGCTTCGTTCTCTCCGGTGGATTTTTTCCCCCGGAACTGGGCACACACAGCATTTTTTAAGTGCTGAGAAAAGCAGTGTGGTCTAGTGAATAGAGCACGGGCCTGGGAATCAGAAGGACCTGGGTTCTAATCCCTGCTCTGCCACTTGTCTGCTGTGTGACCTCGGGTGACCATTTAGCCTCTCTGTGCCTCAGTTACTTCATCTGAAAAATGGGAATTAAGACTGTAAATCCCATGAGGGACATTGATTACATACAACCTTGTACCGACCCCAGCGCTTAGTACAGTTCCCGGTGCAGGGTGACCAATACCATAAGCAGCGTGGCTCAGTGGAAAGAGCATGGGCTTTGGAGTCAGAGGTCATGGGTTCAAATCCCGGCTCCACCAATTGTCAGCTGTGTGACTTTGGGTAAGTCATTTCACTTCTCTGTGCCTCAATCAATCAATCAATCAATCGTATTTATTGAGCGCTTACTATGTGCAGAGCACTGTACTAAGCGCTTGGGAAGTACAAATTGGCATCACATAGAGACAGTCCCTACCCAACAGTGGGCTCACAGTCTAAAAGGGGGAGACAGAGAACAGAACCAAACATACCAACAAAATAAAATAAGTAGGATAGAAATGTACAAGTAAAATAAATAAATAAATAAATAGAGTACAAAGTATAAAGTACAGAGTAATAAATAAATAGGCCTCAGTGACCTCATCTGTAAAATGGGGATGAAGACCGTAAGCACCACGTGGGACAACCTGGTCACCTTGTATCCCCCCAGCGCTTAGAACAGTGCTTTGCACATAGTAAGTGCTTAATGATCATTATTATTATTATTATTCTTTATGCCTCAGTTACCTTATCTGTAAAATGGGGATGAAGACTGTGAGCCCCCTGTGGGACAACCTGATCACCTTGTAACCTCCCCTGCGCTTAGAACAGTGCTTTTCACATAGTAAGCGCTTAATAAATGCCATCATTATTGTTATTATAAACAAAAAAAGGGCTATAGTGACATACTTCTAGACTGAGCCCGTTGTTGGGGAGGGATCGTCTCTATAGGTTGCCGTCTTGTACTTCCCAAGCGCTTAGTACAGTGCTCTGCACACGTTAAGCGCTCAATAAATACGCTGTCGACTTGTACTTCCCAAGCGCTCTGCACACAGTAAGCGCTCAATAAATTCATTCTTTTTTTCATTCAATCGTATTTATTGAGCACTTACTGTGTGCAGAGCACTGTACTAAGCGCTTGGGAAGTACAGGTTGGTAACGTATAGAGACGGTCCCTCCCCAACAACGGGCTCACAGTCTAGAAGGGGGAGACGGATAACAAAACAAAATATATTAACAAAATAAAATAAATAGAATAGTGAATGGTAAATAAAATAAATAGAATAATAAATACGGTTGAATTGTGACTATCAATCAATCAATCGTATTTATTGAGCACTTACTGTGTGCAGAGCACTGTACTAAGCGCTTGGGAAGTACAAGTTGGCAACATATAGAGACAGTCCCTACCCAACAGTGGGCTCACAGTCTAAAAGGGGGAGACGGAGAACAAAACCAAACATACTAACAAAATAAAATAAATAGAATAGATATGTACAAGTAAAATAAATAAATAGAGTAATAAATATGTACAGATATATATATATATATAGAGAGAGAGAGAGAGAGAGATGCTGTGGGGAAGGGAAGGAGGTAAAATGGGGGGGGATGGAGAGGGGAGCAAGGGGGAGAGGAAGGGGCTCAGTGTGGGAAGGCCTCCTGGAGGAGGTGAGCTCTGATCCTCAATCGTACTTATCGAGCGCTTACTGTGTGCAGAGCACTGTACTAAGCGCTGGGGAAGTACAAGTTGGCAACATATAGAGACAGTCCCTCTCAGTAGGGCCTTGAAGGGAGGAAGAGAGCTAGCTTGGCGGACTAGACTGTGAGCCCGCTGTTGGGTAGGGACCGTCTCTATATGTTGCCAGTTTGTACTTCCCAGGCGCTTAGTACAGTGCTCTGCACACAGCAAGCGCTCAATAAATACGATTGCTTGATTGATTGATGCACGGAGGCCCGCACATGCGCACTCGCACCCGCGGCCACCTAAACGCAGCCGGCCCCGCCCCCCTCCGCCGAGCCGGGGCAGAGTCACGTGCCCGCCCCGCCCCCTCCCACGCGACCCTCCGGCCGACACCACGTGACCCGGCTTGGCGCCAGTTGGGCGGGTTTGGGGGCGGGCCGCGCCCGGCGCATCATGGCGGCGACGGGGGGGGCAGGAGGAGGAGATGGAGGTGAAGGAGGAGGAGGAGGTAGGAGAGGATGACCCCCCGGCGACCCCAACCCCTGACAGGGTAGAGGCCCGGTGGGGCGACGATCCCGGAGGCCCCCTTTCTAGACTGTGAGCCCACTGTTGGGTAGGGACTGTCTCTAGATGTTGCCAACTTGGACTGATGATCTTGCAACTACCCCAGTGCTTAGTACAGTGCTTGTCATTTAGTAAGCGCTTGACAAATACCACAGTTATTATTAGAGAAGCAGCGTGGCCTAACGGATAGAGCACAGGCCTAAGAGTCAGAAGCACTTGGGTTCCAGTTCCGCCTCTACCATTCCGCCTCTCTGTGACCTTGTACAATTCACTTCATTTCTGTGTGCCTCTGTAACCTCATCTGTAAAATGGGGATTAAGACTGTGAGACCCACATAATAATAATAATAATAATAATAATAATGATGGCATTTGTTAAGCGCTTACTATGTGCAGAGCACTGTTCTAAGCGCCCGGGGGGGATACAAGGTGATCAAGTTGTCCCACGTGGGGCTCACAGTCTTAATCCCCATTTTCCAGATGAGGTAACGGAGGCTCAGAGAAGTTAAGTGACTTGCCCAAGGTCCCACATGGGACATGGACTGCATCCAAACTGATTAACTTGCATCTATTCCAGTGTTTAGTACAGTGCCTGGCACATAGCACTTAACAAATACTATTTTTTAAAAAAAGTACCAGGCCCAAAGGGCCTAAGCTGAAAAAGCTTCCTAGAGGAGGGGACCCTGAGTTGGGGACTGGAGGGCGGAAGCATTCATTCATTCATTCAATCGTATTTATTGAGCGCTTACTGTGTGCAGAGCACTGTACTAAGCGCTTGGAAAGTACAATTTGACAGCAGAGACAGTCCTTACCCAACAACGGGCTCACAGTCTAGAAGGGGGAGACAGGCAACAAAACAAAACGGGTAGACAGGTGTCAATTCATTCATTCATTCATTCAAACGTATTTATTGAGCGCTTACTGTGTGCAGAGCACTGTACTAAGCACTTGGGAAGTACGAGTCGGCAACGTATATAGACGGTCCCTACCCTACAGTGGGCTCACAGTCTAGAAGGGGGACACAGAGAAAAAAACTAAACATATTAACAAAATAAATAGAATAAATATGCACAAATAAAATAGAGTAATAAATTCGTACAAACATATATACTTATATACAGGGGCTGTGGGGAGGGGAAGGAGGTAAGGTGGGGGAGATGGGGAGCGGGAGAGGAAGGAGGGGGCTTAGTCTGGGAATCAATCAATCGTATTTATTGAGCGCTTACTGTGTGCAGAGCACTGTACTAAGCGCTTGGGAAGTACAAGTTGGCAACATATAGAGACGGTCCCTACCCAACAACGGGCTCACAATCTAGAAGGGTATAATTGACAGTATAATTGACTGTGTACCCCCTAAGGACGTTGATACTCAGCTCCATGGCATTTATATGCAAATCCATTGTATTCTCTATTTCCCCCATCTGTAATTTATTGTAAACCCGGAAGGGATCGTGCTTACCAACTCTATCGTACTGTACTTTTCCAAGCACTTAGTACAGAGACAGAGCCCTTCCCCCTGGGGGTGGAGGGGTGGGGGATGGAGGAACTGTCACCCTAGGGCCCTTCCCTGACGAGAGAGATCCATCCCCAAGTCCTATGCCTTGTGCCAAGTTGGGTTCCTGAGCCTGCCTAACCTGGACCTGTCAGAGCAGCCTCTGTCCCCTGGTTGGAGGCCCACCCAAGGGTGACCACCTGACTGTCAGTGATCTCGGTGGCCATTGAGCTGGAAGCCGGCATCCAGGTGTGGGGAAGTAAAGAAGCCTCCTGGGCCAGCAGCAGCAGCAGCAGCCCAGCGGGGCTGCCCCGGTCCTGGGAGCCAGGTTCCCCATGTTGACCTCCCCATGCTGCCTGAGGACCTGGTCCCCCTCACCCGCCGCCATGGGCGGTTGTGTGTGTGTGTGTGCATATCCCCTGCAGAGGAGCGGCCCAAACCATTCACTCCCGAGGAGGCCAGAGGGTTGGTGCTGAGCCTGCAGCGTCCCGCCGTGTTCTGCAGCATGGCTGACGACTGGCCCGCGCTCTCCTGGACGGCTGGACACATCGCCACGCTCCTCGGGGACGCGCCCATTCGCTTCAGGATGGGAAAGAGGGACTTCGGCTCAGGTAGGACTGTAAGAGGGACACCGGGAGCAGGCTGGGTGGCCCCCGGGACCTGCCTCTGGCCAGCCCTCCCACCTGCGGAGGGGCCGCCTGACCCCCCCCTCCCTCGGGGCCCCCGACTGGCCACTTGTAAGCCAGGTGGGAATCGGATGCTGGTCCAGGATGGACAGCCCCTCCACCATCTGAAGCAGCATCTTCAAATCCCTAGTAATAATAATAATGATGGTGTTTATTAAGCGCTTACTATGTGCAAAGCACTGTTCTAAGCGCTAGGGGGATACAAGGTGATCAGGTTGTCCCACGTGGGGCTCACAGCCTTAATCCCCATTTTACAGATGAGGGAACTGAGACACAGAGAAGTTAAGTGACTTGCCGAAAGTCACCCAGCTGACAATTGGCAGAGCCGGGATTTGAACCCATGACCTCTGACTCCAAAGCCCGTGCTCTTTCCACTGAGCCATGCTGCTTCTTTATACGTGTGGGGGTTAGGGGGACGGGAGAGCAAGAGGGAGAGAGACACAGACGACAGGGGAAGACGAAGAACCCAGAGAGAGACAGGGGTGAGACAGAGAAAGACAGAGGGAGAGTCAAGGAGGAAGAAAAGGAAAGAGTGAAGGTGGTGAGATATAGTGGATGGCAGTCATCAGGAAGATTGAGACAGTACTAACACAAAAACAACAAAAAAGACAAAAGATAGTAATATATCCCACAAGAGGGCTGGTGAACCAGGGCTCGAGGAGCAGAGTTCTGGGCTCCGCACAGTCGAGAGTCAAGCAGCCAAGGCCACAGGTACAGCCCCAGCCACCACCGCAGCCATTCTGGCAGTGAAGGCCTCACAGGTTTGCTGCTCCTCACGCTTCTGGCGTAGAACCAGCCCCTCGGTCTCTGTTTCTCACCTTCATAGATCCTGGCCCGTGGGCCCTGGCCTACTCCTTCAGACCCTGGTTTGCTGCAGCAGCCCCTGGCCCATCCCTCAGGCCCTGGCCTTCCCCTACGGGCCCTGGCCACCTGTGCAAGCCCTGGCCCATCTCCATTGGATTGTGTGTTCTTGAGGGCACAGATCAGGTCTACCAATTCTACTAATCTTTGTCAAAAACTTAACAAATCATCTTTCCCCCAAACCTACACCTCTCTGACTCTCCCATCTCAGTCAACGTCACCCTCCTCCCCGACCCAGAATTCCACAACTCGGAGTCATCCTCGGCTCCTCTCTGTCTTCCCCCTCCCTCAGCCAATCAACTACTGATCCCCGTCGGTTCTTCCTGCCCAACCTCTCCCTGATAATAATAAAGATGGCATTTGTTAAGCGCTTACTGTGTGCCACGCACTATTCTAAGCTCTGGGGGGGGATACAAGGTAATCAGGTTGTCCCACATGGGGCTCACAGTCTTAATCCCCGTTTTACAAATGAGGGAACTGAGGCACAGAGAAGTTAAGTGACCTGCCCAAAGTCACACAGCAGACAAATGGTGGAGCTGAGATTAGAACCCATGACCTCTGACTCCCAAGCCCATGCTCGTTCCACTGAGCCACACTGCTCTACGCCACGCTGATCTGCCCCTTCCTCTCCCCAGTCCATCCCGGTACCAGCTCTGGTCGTACCGTGGCTAGTCTAGTGCATCGGCCTCCTCGCCGGCCTCCCTGCCTCCAGCCTCTCCCCTTCCAATCTCGACTCCACGCTGCCACCCCACGGATTGTCTTCCCGAAGCAGCGCCCAGCCCACGTCTCTCCTCTCTGCCAAACCCTCCTCTGGTCTCTGTGTCTCTTCTCCCCAAACCAAAACTCTCCACCATCAGCTTCCAGGCTCTCCACTTTCTGGCCCCACCTGACCTCTCTGTTCTTTTGTCTCACTGTCCCATAACTCTCTGTCCTTGTTCATCATCATCATCATCATCAATCGTATTTATTGAGCGCTTACTGTGTGCAGAGCCCTGTACTAAGCGCTTGGGAAGTACAAGTTGGCAACATATAGAGACAGTCCCTACCCAACAGTGGGCTCACAGTCTAGAAGGGGGAGACAGAACAAAACCAAACATATTAACAAAATAAAATAAATAGAATAGATATGTACAAGTAAAATAAATAAATAAATAGAGTAATAAATATGTTCAAACATATATACATATATACAGGTGCTGTGGGGAAGGGAAGGAGGTAAGATGGGGGGATGGAGGGGGAGGCGAGGGGGAGAGGAAGGAGGGGGCTCAGTCTGGGAAGGCCTCCTGGAGAAGGTGAGCTCTCAGTAGGGCCTTGAAGGGAGGAAGAGAGCTAGCTTGGCGGATGTGCGGAGGGAGGGCATTCCAGGCGAGGGGGATGACGTGGGCCGGGGGTCTACGGCAGGACAGGTGAGAACGAGGCTCATTGAGGAGTTTAGCGGCAGAGGAGCGGAGGGTGCAGGCTGGGCTGTAGAAGGAGAGAAGGGAGGTGAGGTAGGAGGGGGCGAGGTGATGGAGAGCCTTGAAGCCCAGGGTGAGGAGTTTCTGCCTGATGCGCAGGTTGATTGGTAGCCACTGGAGATTTTTGAGGAGGGGAGTAACATTCCCAGAGCGTTTCTGGACAAAGACAATCCGGGAAGCAGCATGAAGTATGGATTGAAGTGGGGAGAGACAAGGGGATGGGAGATCAGAGAGAAGGCTCGTCATCATCATCATCATCAATCGTATTTATTGAGCGCTTACTATGTGCAGAGCACTGTACTAAGCGCTTGGGAAGTACAAATTGGCAACACATAGAGACAGTCCCTACCCAACAGTGGACTCACAGTCTAAAAGGGGGAGTAGTCTGATGCAGTAGTCCAGACGGGATAGGATGAGAGCTTGAACGAGCAGGGTAGCGGTTTGTTTGGAGAGGAAAGAGCGGATCTTGGCAATGTTGCGGAGCTGAGACCGGCAGGTTTTGGTGACGGCTTGGTTGTGAGGGTTGAATGAGAGAGCAGAGTCGAGGATGACACCAAGGTTGCGGGCTTTTGAGATGGCAAGAATGGTAGTGCCGTCAACAGTGATGGGAAAGTCAGGGAGAGGGCAGGGTTTGGGAGTATATAAGGTGACTTTTTTAATTTTTGGCCCCACTAGTTGTAAATATTTTTCTGTTTGGCACCCCTTTTGGAGTGGAAGCTTCTTGTGGGTAGGGAATGAGTCGCTTAGTTTAGTCCATTGCACCACATCAAGTAAGCACTCAATCAATGCTACCACTGCTACTAATTCTGTTATACTCTGCCAAATGCTACACCCCACTGGACTCCCCATCACCGAGCCTGCTGCTCTCTCCACCTTGCTGTGCTTCCCGTTCCTGCTGGGCTCCCCATCCCTGTCCCTGCTGGTTTCCCCATCCCAGCTGGGGTCCTCGTCCCCACCACGCTCCCTGGCCCTACCAGGCTTCCCTCCCGGCCGCATCCCCGAGTCCACCGTCCCTTGCAGATCCACAGTTTGAGACGTCATGTGATTACGTGGATGCCACGCTGGCGGACTTTATGGCATGGAGTGACCGTGGCAAGCAGACTGACGATGGGCCTACCGACGGCGGGCAGACGGTCAGCGGGCCGGGACCATTTGACTCCTATGACGCCCGGACTTCCTGGGCCTACGCAGATTACAAGTACATGGCCAGCATGTTTGCCGGCAATGCACATGCTCTCCGGGTGAGCAGGGGCCCCCCCGTGACCCGGGCTTACTCGCTGCTGTCCTTCTTGCCCGCGCTTCCAGGAGGCCTTGTGCTCTCACCCATGAGCCACAGGGTTCCTCGCCAGCCACTTGAGGAGCCCCTGTCCCCACAGCTGCCACGCCTCTCCCACTGGGCTAACCTCTGACAGCTGACTTGAGAAATTAATGGTTGTGCTATATGTTAAGCACTTACTAAGAGAAACAGCATGGTTCAGTGGAAAGAGCCCGGGTTTGGGAGTCAGAGGTCATGGGTTCGAATCCCAGCTCCGCCACTTGTCAGCTGTGTGACCTTAGGCAAGCCACTTAACTTCTCTGTGCCTCAGTTAACCTCATCTGTAAAATGGGGATGAAGACTGTGAGCCCCACGTGGGACAACCTGATCACCTTGTATCCCCCCAGCTCTTAGAACAGTGCTTCGCACATAGTAAGTGCTTAACACATATCATCATTGTTATTACTATGTGGTAAGCACTGTACTGAGCATTGGGGAAGATACAGGGTAATTGGGTCAGACCCAATCCCTGACTCACATGGGGCTCACAGTCTAAGGAGGAGGGAGAGCTGGTCTCGAATCTTCCTTTTCCACATAAGGAAACTGAGGCCCAGAAAAGTGAAGTGACTTACCCAAGGCCACACAGCAGGCAAATGTCAGAGCCAGGATTTGAAGCCAGGTCTTCTGACTCCTGGGCCTGGGCTCCTTCCACCTAGGACACCTTGCTCCTCTGCCTCAAGCAGTTGCTTCGTTGGCGTGAGTTGGGAACGGGCATGGACCACACCTCCCTGTAATTAGCGGGAAACCTTGAGAAATGTTGCAGGTGCAAGAAGGGCCAAGCTGGGTCACTGGGGGAAGAGTCAGGGACCACAAGGGGAGAGTCACTCCTCCATGTGGCCAGGGCTGCTTCCTCCCTCGCTACTCCCCGATCGCTCCCCAAACACTCCCTCCCTGGCCACTCCCTGGCCACTTCCTGATGGCTCCCTCCCTTGAAGTAATAATAATTATAATAGTGATGGTATTTGTTAAGCACTTACTATGTGCCAAACACTTTTCTAAGGACTGGTGATCAGATTGGACACAGTCTCTGTCCCACATGGGGCTCACAGTCTTTAATCCCCATTTTACAGATAAGGTAACTAAGGCCCAGGGAAGTGAATTGACTTGCCCAAGGCCACACAGCAGACAAGTGGCGGAGCTATTAGAACCCATGACCTTCTGACTCTCAGGCCTGTTCTCTATCCGTTACACCGTTTTCCCTTGCCACTCCCTCACCATTCGCCGATTGTTCCCTCCGTGACCTCTCCCCAGTCCCTCACCACTCCCTGCAGCCCTTTTGAGGCTGTGTAGCTCAAGGTGGGTCTGAGCCGGAGCCCGAGCTGCCAGTGATGGCGAGCAAGGGGAGCCTGCGTGGGGCCCCTTTCTCTCTCAACTCTCTTGTGGTAGGGGGCAGGGGTCCTCCTGGCGGGTCTCGTCCCTACTCGACGTGTCTACCGGGTGCCTTTCCACACGCAGGCGGTGACGTGGTCTGATTTTGGCTTCCCTGGACGCGGGGGCAAAGAGAGCTCGTTGTGGATCGGCTCTGCGGGCGCCAACACTCTGTGCCACCAAGACTCCTATGGCTGCAACCTGGTGCTTCAAGTCCAGGGGAGGTGAGCGGGGCTGTGAGTGGCGTTCGGGGTGGTGGCCGTGGCCGGGGTTGGGGTGGCGACTGGAACCCCCCCCCCCCCCCCCAAGGCCCTTGGCTCTGAGAGGTGATAGCCGTCCTGAGTGGAAGGGTGGGGCATGAAAGATTGGCCCCAGGGTTAAAGATCATGCACGCACACCACTGGGGCCAGCTGCAGACCAGCTGTCTTCCTGTGCCGGGCCACATGGTGAGGGAACCGCTGATCTTATGGACTGCTGCTTCCCGCTGGCCTTACAGATGGCCACTCCTGTCCATCCCCAGAGGTGCAGGCAGCTCCAGCCCATGCCTGCCTGAGGTCATGTCCCTCCTGGTGGCAGCAGGTCGGCCACGGAGCACGGGGCAGGCTGGTAGGAGCCTGGGAGTGATGCCTTATCCAGTCCGTATGTCACTCTGCTGCCCAGATCATTTTTCTAAATAAAACAGTTCTGTGCACGTCTCCCCGCTCCTCCAAACCCGCCAGGGGTTGCCCATATCAATCAATCAATCAATCGTATTTATTGAGCGCTTACTGTGTGCAGAGCACTGTTCTAAGCACTGGGGGGGATACAAGGTGATCAAGTTGTCCCACGTGGAGCTCACAGTCTTAATCCCCATTTTACAAATGAGGTAACCGAGGCTCAGAGAAGTTAAGTGACTTGCCCAAGGTCACACAGCAGACGTGGTGGAGTCGGAATTCGAACCCATGACCTCTGACTCCAAAGCCCATGCTCTTTCCACTGAGCCACAGTGCCCATATCAAGCGGAGACTGCTGGCCATTGGCTTTAAGACTCTCAGCCAGCTCCCCCCCCCCACTTCTCTATTCTCCTCCCACTACACCCCAGCTCACACTCTTCATTCCCCTCCGACCACCCTCCTCACTGTGCTTCGCTCTCTTCCTCTTGCCATCGACCCCTCGCTCCCTCCCTCCCCTCTTGCCTGGAACTCCCTCCCCTTTTCGTCTGGCAGATTGTGGCTCTGCCCACTTTTGAAGCCCTTTAGAAATTCCATCTCTTTTTTTCCTTAGGGTATTTGTTAAGCGCTTACTTTGTGCCAGGCACTGCACCAGGTGCTGGGATAGGTGTGAACTAATCAGGTTGGACACAGTCCCTGTCCCTCAAAGAAGCAAGCAGTTTTAATCCCCATTTTACAGATGCGGTAACTGAGGCCCAAAGAAGTGAAGTGATTTGCCCAAGATCATACAACAGACAAGTGGCAGAGTCGGGATTAGAACCCAGGTCCTTCTGACTCTCAGGCCTGGGCTCTATCCACTAGACCACTCTGCTTCTCACTGCCTCTTCCAAGAAGTCTTCCCTGATCAGCTCACTTCCTTTTCCCCTCCTACCACTTGAATACTTTGGCACTACCTAAGCCCCTACGTAGCCCACCCCTCAGCCTGTACATTCATATCCTTGCACTCTGCTGCTTCCCCTACCTGTGTTCCAACTGTACACTCCCAAAGGGTCAGTACAGTGCTAAGTGAGTGCTGAAGCAATACAATGATTGACAGACTGATTGCTGGGGCTGCCCCCCAGAGAACGGGGCGAGCCCACCGAGGACCCAGTGTTCCACACCAAATACCCTCAGAAAGCCATGCCGGGGCTCTGCCTGTTGGGCAGGGAACGTGTCTACAAAATCTGTTCTATTGTACTCTCTCAGGTGCTTAGTACAGTGCTCTACACACAGTAAGTGCTCAATAAATACAATTGATTGGGGGGGGAGGGACCTATCGCCTGGCCCAGGAGCGAGGGGAGCCTTGGTGGTGCCCCAGCCAACTAACCAGTCAACGGTTTCAAATGCCAACAGAGGTGGTTGAGCGTTCAGTGCAGATGTCAGTGTTTACAGGCCCAAACTGAGGCCCAGCATGGGTGGTCCCGGGGGGCCTTCTCTGCCCTCTGACCCCCTCTGTCCAGGGTGCAGGGTTGGGGTCGGCAGGTCTGCTGGGAGCATCGGATGCCCGGGGTGCTCTGGAGCTGTGTCAACCTGCCCACGTGCACCCCGGCCCTTCTCCTGTGTCTCTTGTCCAGCTCAGGAAGAGATGGCACCTGTTCCCACCTGAGGACACAGCCTTTCTGTACCCAACCAGAATCCCATATGAGGAGTCCAGTGTGTTCAGCAGGGTAAACGTGGTCCGCCCGGACCTGCGACGCTTCCCCCGCTTCACCGAGGCTCGAGCCCATGTGGTCACCCTGGAGCCTGGCCAGGTAACTGACCCCTCCCCCCGAACCCTCCCAGCCCTCTTGTCTATCCCTCCCCTCCCCCATCTCACACCTTCCCATCATCCACTAAATCAGCCCAGAAACTCCCTTCCCTTCCCTCCTGCCCCCCAGCACCATAGCCCCCACCCCCAGCTGCGTCTCTGTACAAGTGCTGAGGGGAGGTGCCATCCTCAGCCCCCTGGATCTCAGCCCTGCCCAGTCCTCAGCCCTCCAGACCTTAGTGCCCCCAGTCCTCAACCCCCAAATCCTCAGGCCCTGGCCCTCATCTCCTTGGTCCTCAGTCAGCCCCCATCCCAGTCCTCAGCCCCCTGAGCCTCAGCCCCCAGTCTTCATCCCTCTCCCCATTCCTCAGCACCCCTGTCTTCAGACCCTCCTCC
Organism: Tachyglossus aculeatus; assembly: GCF_015852505.1. Classification (NCBI taxonomy): domain Eukaryota; kingdom Metazoa; phylum Chordata; class Mammalia; order Monotremata; family Tachyglossidae; genus Tachyglossus; species Tachyglossus aculeatus. The sequence continues at coordinate 563,444 of NC_052066.1, read as the reverse complement.
CACTCAGCCCGCTGGTCCTCAGCCTTGGACGTCAGCTCCCCACCGGTCCTCAGCCACCCAGTCTGGGAGTTTAGCAGCTGCCCACGCAGGGGGGAGGCAGGGCCTTAGCTGCTCTTCCAGCACAATCGTGTTCCCACAGCCTCCAAGCTGTGGCCTAGGAAGGCTGGCATCTGGTCTCCCTCCCAAGGGTCACCCACAGGGCCGCCCTGTGAACACTCATCTCCGTCCTCACCCTGGAGTCAGCATGGCAAGAGGCCCGAACCTCACCCCGGCCACTGATCCAAACCCATTAGCCTGGGCTCGGTTGGCTGTGCTCGGTGGGCCGGGCTCTGTGGGCTGGGCTCACTGGGCCGTGCTCAGTGGGCCTGCTGGGCTCCGGCTTTCTGCTTGGGCTGGAACTGCCCCCGGCCCCTGCACACTCAGGTATCTGAAGCCACCTTATCTGGGTGGGCGGACGGACCTCTTAGGGCTTGCTCTCAGGCTCGCTGTCCGTGTTCTGTGAGGTGCCCAACCCCCATTTTGGGGTGAAAGAGGCTGGCGGCATTGGGTTCAGGCAGCAAGAAGCAGCAGCTGCTGCTCCCCTTCTGTCTGACCGGGGCTCTGCCAGGCTGAACCATTGCCCCCAGGGCAGGGCAGGCTCTGATTTTTCTGATTGCAACTCACCACTCCCAACACAAAGAGGGGTCACAGGGCGCTGCAAGGGTGCCCCTGTTGGGGACTGCCCTGGCAGGAGAGGGCTTAGAGTTTGCATTTGATCTGCTGTTGTACCGACTCTGTTGCATTGTGTTCTCCCAAGCGCTTAGTACAGTGCTCAGCACATAGTAAGTGTTCCATAAATACCGTTGAAGATGGTGATATTGTGACAGTGGTCCAGTCAGTTCAGTCTGTGTGAACCAACCCAAGACTCAGGCCTGGCCTGGACCGAGAGTCTGGGGGCCAGGCCAATGGTCCAAGGACCAGCCTGGAATCCAAGAGCCAGCTTGGAGAATTCAGTGACCAGAAAGGGAGGTCTGAGGGCCAGCCTGGATGGTTCAAGGACCAGATGGGGGTCCACGGGTCAGAGCGGGATCCTAGGCTAGACTGGGGGTCTGAGGGCCAGCCTGGAAGGTTCAAGGGCCAAACACGGAGATCCAAGGGCCGGCCCGGCCTGGGCTGGATGTTCAACAGCTCCTCCTCCTGATGGGCCCGACCCGGGGGTCGTTGGTTCAGAGAGTAGGGAGGCACTGACCACTGGCCTGGTTCCAGGTCCTGCTGGTTCCCAGACATTGGTGGCACTATGTAGAGTCCATCGACCCTGTGACCGTCAGCATCAACTCCTGGATCGAGCTGGTAAGCCCTCAGTGGTCCTGCGCTCATGTGGGCAAAGTGGGCACCGCGGGCCCCACTGTACCCCACCCAGGCCCCGGGGATTGGTCTGCCCACCCGTCCATCTCCGGTGGAGAGATTCCAGCGGGGCTGTCGCAGGCCCATGAGGGGCCGGACTGAGTGGGCAAACGTCCAGATGCCAGTCCCAGAATCCTCTTCCCATCGAGACCATTCCCACGGGGTCGGGCCCCGCGGGTGTTGGGACCGGGGGCGCTGGGTAAACAAAGGAATGCCAGCTCGGACGGATGGACAGATGGATGGTCTGAAGCAGGTTCGGCCCCACCAGGGGGACCCCTGCAGCAGACTGGTGATCCCAGGGGTCGAGACCCTCTTCTTGACCTTTAGGCTCACAGACTGGGGCTGGGCAGGGGTTAGAGGCTGGGCAGGGAAGGGGAGGCATAGTACAGTGTTCTTGGAGCTCACGGCGTGGCCGGGACTAAGGAAGCGGGAAGGCGGCAGGGAGGAAGTTGGGGGCGGTGGGCTCAGGGCAAGGGACATGACGGCCGGTCTGCTCGCGGGGCCAGGACGATGACCATCGGGCACGCGTGGAGGAAGCGATTACACGGCTGGTGGTGTGTGCGGTTAAGGGGGCGGACGATCCCGACAGCAGTGAAACTTGGTTAAACCCCACCGAGGTGAGGGTCCCCATGGCTTGGCCCATTGTCCCGGGGTAGAGCGGTGGGCTGCTGGGTGGGTGGGTGGGTGCACAGGGAACCTGTTGGAAGTAGAGGGCTGTGGTTGGGATGGACCTTGTGTTACTCTGCCTCCCAAGTGCTTGGTACAGTGCTTCACGCATATTGATTGAGTGGGAAAGTGGGTAGGGACTGAGATCAAGGGCTGGGGCTGGGTTTTAGGGGGGCTGGGATGGGGTGGGGCGGGGTTGGTTGGTTGGCTGTAGGTGTGGTTTTACAAGGAAACTGGGCAGACTTCCTCTCTTATCTCTCTTTCTTTCTCTTTCCTCAGCCGGAGCAGACGTCCCACGACACGAACTGTCAGTATCTGAATAGAGCCGTGGCCTCTTACTTTGAGCACCAGGAATCATCAGCGCCCCCCGAGCCCAGAGCCCGGCCATCCCAAGGACCTCAAGGACCCCAGGGACGAGGGGAGTCACCGGCAGGGTGGTCCAGGGAGGGGGCTGCAAGGCCATGGCCAGAGAAGAAACTGCCCTTCGGCCGGGGCCTGGTTCCAGTGCTGCCCCAGCCCCGAGGGGCCCTGGAGGTGGGCAACGGACACAGCAGACACGATGGCAACCCCGAGGGTGAGAGCGACAGAGGCCACAGTGACCACTGGGATAAGCTAGAGAGGCCGACCCAGCCCCAATCCCCCATCTCCACTAATGAGTTACTGGGTTGTCTGCTGGATCCCCGGGTGATCCACCTGGTGGCAGAACTGCTACTGGAGGGGCGGACCCTCCGGCCCTCAGACCTGCCCCCAGATGAGGGGGAAGGAAGGCACCTGGCACCGTTGCAATAAAATTAGGTCGTCACGCTCCTGAGCTTCTTCATTGGCCCAGTAATCGGTGGGCAACCAGGGTAGTCAGACCTCATTGGGAACAGTGGTGCTGGACCTCGAGGGATTTTCCTGAAGATGAGGAAGTGGGGAGTCAGGTTGGGGGAGAACCCAAAATCAGATCCCTGAGGGTCCCTGTTGTTGCCCTCAGGGCTGTCTGCTGCATACATAGACACCCCCCTCCTCTAGCTCCAGCCCAACCTGCTGCCCAGAGTTGTAGCAGCTTCAAAACATGAAGGACTTTGCCGCCTACCTGCGGCTCTCCCTTGCACCAGTACACACACACAGGACTCTGTCCACACCTGCCTGCCCACAGCCAGGGCCCAGTGGTCCATTCATACCCGCCCACAGCCAAGGCCCGGTACTCCGTCCATACCCGCCTGCAGCCAGGGCCTTGTGCTCTGTCCTCACCTGCCCTGCCTGCAGCCAGTGCCCAGTGCTCTGCTCGTACTCATCCCCCCCCCCCAGTCAGGGCCCAATGCTGTGTCCACACCCACCCGCCCGCCTGCAGACAGGACCCAGTGCTCTGCACTAGCCCGCCCTGCACCCGGGGCCGGGTGCTCTGACCACACCTGCCCTGCCCACAGCCAGGGCCTAGTGCTTCATCCATACCCACCTGCAGCCAGAGCCCTACCCTCTCTCCATACCCACCCCACCCACAGCCGGGGTCCAGTGCTCTGTCCACACCCACCCGCCTGCCCGCAGACAGGACCTAGTGCTCTGTCCAAGCCCGCCCTGCACCTGGGGCCCAGTGCTCTGTCCACACCTGCCCTGCCCACAGCCAGGGTCCAGAGGTCTGTCCACACTCACCCCACCCGCAGCCAGGGCCCAGTGCTCTGTTCCCACCCCAGGGATAACACAGCCACGCAGCCTGGTGACCCCAGAACACTAGTCTAAAGTTCACTGCCTCCGACAGGAAACACTGGATTTTGACACACGAAGCCATTCCTCCTAACCCACCTTCTCCACCAAGCTCAACACCCATGTTCCCTTGTTCCTTTGTCAACCTCGTACCATGAATCCACAGTCCTGGATCACCTCCACAGTCCGCTTCCTTCATAGAGTGCTGCTGGAGGAAATCTCGATATCAGGCCTTCCTTTTCCACTGCAGATTTATCTTTGCCAGCTTTAGCTCTGACCTCTCGTCTGCCCAACAGCAGTCCTTCCTGACACCCATGCCCATTGCCCCTGCCAACTGTTCTAGATGTTTAACTCCCTCCTCAAACCCCCTGTTCCCCTCCCACCAGCTCTTGCCCCTAATGATTTGGCCGTGTCCTTTTTTTATGACATTTATTAATCGCTTACTACGTGCAAAGTACTGTTCTAAGCGCTGGGGAGGTTACAAGGTGATCAGGTTGTCCCATGGGGGGCTCACAGTCTTAATCCCCATTTTACAGATGAGGTAACTGAGGCATAGAGAAGTTAAGTGACTTGCCTAAAGTCACACAGCTGACAGTTGGCGGAGATGGGATTTAACCCCATGACCTCTGACTCCAAAGCCCGTGCTCTTTCCACTGAGCCATGCTGCTTCTCGGAGAAAATTGCTTCAACTGAGAAAATTGAAACCATGGCGTGTGATTTCCCTAAAGTCTACCCGGCTCTTCTCCACCTTCCTCCTGCCCCTTCTTCAACTCTCCCATCTTTGCCAGCAGTATTTTAGGAGATCTTCTGTCTCCTCTCAAAATCCACTCACTCCACCTGAACATCCGACCCCAACCTTTCACATCTTATCCAAACACTTAACCCCCTCCCTTTTACCCTCCATGATTGCCATCTTCAACAGTTCACTCTCCAATGTCTTCTTTCCCACTGCTTTCAAGCATACTCATTCAATAATAATTGTGGTATTTGTTAACTGCTTACTATGTGCCAACTATTGTAATAATGATGGTATTTGTTAAGTGCTTACTATGTGCTAGGCACTGTGCTAAGTGCCAAGATCCACCCTTTCCTCTCCATCCTAACTGCTACTGCATTAGTACAATCACTCATCCTATCCTGACTGGATTACTGCATCAGCCTCCTTTCTGACCTCCCAACCTCCTGCCTCTCCCCACTTCAGTCTACACTTCACTCCTCTGCCCGGATTATCTTTCTACAGAAACGTTCTGGGCATGTCACCTCTCCCGCCCCTCCTTCCTCAGAAATTTCCAGTGGTTGCCTATCAACCTCCGTATCAAGCAAATACTCCTCACTATTGGCTCCAAAGCTCTCCATCACCTTGCCCCCTCCTACCTATCTTCCCTTCTCGCCTACAGGGATTGTCTCTCTGTTGATGAATTGTACTTTCCAAGCACTTAGTACAGTGCTGTAGCCTGCACACTCCACTCCTCTGGTGCTAACCTCACTGTGCCTCGTTCTCGCCTGTTCCACCATTGACCCCTGGCCCATGTCCTGCCTCTGACCTGGAACACCCTCCCTCCTTAAATCCCCCAATCACACTTCCCCCCTTCAAAGCCCTACTGAAGGCTCACCTCCTCCAAGAGGCCTTCCCAGACTAAGCCCACCTTTTCCTCAGCCCCATCTCCCCTGCCGATCACCCCAACTCGCTCCCTTTGCTCTATCCCTCTTCCCTGCCCCATAGCACTTGTGTATATATGTACATATCTATAATTCATTCATTCATTCAATTGTATATATTGAGCACTTACTGTGTGCAGAGCACTGTACTAAGTGCTTGGAAAGTACAAGTTGGCAACATATAGAAACGGTCCCTACCCAACAACGGACTCACAGTCTAGAAGGGTGAGACAGACAACAAAACAAAACATGAGACAGGTGTCAAAGTCGTCAGAACAAATAGAATTAAAGCTATATGCACATCATTAACAAAATAAATAGAATAGTAAATATGTACAAGTAAAATAAGTAGAGTAATCTGTGCAAATATATATACATGAGCTGTGGGGAGGGGAAGAAGATAGGGCAGGGGGCTGGGGAAGAGGAGAGGAAAAAGGGGGCTCAGTCTATTCTATTGTAGAGAATAGGATACTCTACATTAATGTCTTTTTACTTGTTTGATGTGTATATATCTCTAATTCCATTTATAGTGATGCTATTGATGCCCGTTTACTTGTTTTGATGCTGTCTCCCCCCCTTTCTAGACTGTAAGCTTGTTGTCGGCAGGGATTGTCTCTCTATTGCTGAATTGTAGTTTCCAAGCGCTTAGTACAATGCGCTGCACACAGTAAGTGCTCAATAAATACAATTGAATGAATGAATGAATGAATGAATGAAAGTGCAGAACTCTTGTACTAAGCCCTGGGGTAGGTACAAGATAATCAAGTTCCACATGGGATGCACAGTCTGAGTAGAAGGGAAAACAGATATTGAGTCCCCATTTGGTAGATAAGGGAATTGAGGCACAGAGAAGTGAAGTGACTTGCTCAAGGTCACACAGCAGGCAAGTTGTAGAGTGAGGATTAGAACCCAGGGCCTCTGATTCCCAGGCCCGGGCTCTTTCCACTAGGCTGTGCTGCTTCATACTCACGTATCCCTTACCCTAACTAAACCTTGCTTTGACCCTGTGGCTCCCTCAAATTATCATCCCATCTCTCTCTTTCCATTGCTCTCCAAACCCCTTGAGCGAGTTGTCTATACCCACTGCCTCCACTTCCTCTCCTCCAATTCTCCCCTCGACCCCCTCCAATCTAGCTTCTGCTCCCTTCACTCCACAGAGACTACCCTACTGAAGATCACAAATGACCTTGTCACATCCAACAGCCTCTCCTCCATCCTAGTCCTCCTCGACCTTTCAGCTATCTGACATTTTGGTCCAACCCCTTCTCCTGGAAACACTACCGATCCTTGGCTTCACTAACACTGTTCTCTCCTGGTTCTCAGTCTCTTTCTCAGGCTTATTCTCTGACTTCCACTCTCTGACAGTGGGATCTCTCAAGGCTCAGTTCTGGGTCCCCTTCTAGTCTCCACCTACCCCTACTCCCTTGGAGAATTCATTTGCCCCCACAACTTCAACAATCATCTCAATGTGGTTGCTTCCCAAATCTCCATCTCCAGTCCTAACCTCTCTCCTTCTCTGCAGACTCACATTCGTCCTGCCTTCATGATATTTCTACTTGGATGTCCTTTCTTCACCTCAAACTTAACATGCCCAAAAGAAAACACCTTACCTGTCCACCCAAACCCTGTCCTCCCCCTGAATTTTCAATCACTGTAGACAGCACCTCCATCCTCCTTCACAAGCCCTTAACCTTGGCATTATCCTCAACTGATCTCTCTCATTCAACCCACATATTCAGTGTCATCAAATCCTATCAGTTCTCTCTTCCCAACACCCCTATAATTTACCCTCTCCTCTCGGAACTGTTACCACACTGATCCTAACCCCCCTGCATTCCATCAGTCAATCATATTTATTGATCACTTACTGTGTGCAAAGCAGTGTACTAAGCACTTGGGAAAGTACAATATAATGATAAACAGGCACATTCCCTGCCCACAGCCTCCTGTCTCTCCACACTCCAGTCCATACATCACTCTGCAGCAAGGATCATTTTTCTGATAAATCCTTCAGTCCGCATCTCCCTATGCCTCCAGAAGGAGTAGCAGTAATAAAATTATTTATTAAACGCTTACTGTGTGCAGAATACTAAGGCCTGGGAGATAATATACAGATGGGAATTAAAAATGCTTCCTGTCCATTGTGGGGCTCACAATCCAAAAACCTATAATCTAAGAACCTCCAGTGGTTGCCCATCCACCTCTGCAACCTTTTCAGACTGAGCCCCCTCCTTCCTCTCCCCCTCCTCCCCATCCCCATCCCACCTCCTTACCTCCTTCCCCTCCCCACAGCACCTGTATATATGGATATATGTTTGTACATATTTATTACTCTATTAATTTATTTATTTTACTTGTACTTATTTATTCTATTTATTTTATTTTCTTAATATGTTTTGTTTTGTTGTCTGTCTCCCCCTTCTAGCCTGTGAGCCCGCTGTTGGGTAGGGATCGTCTCTATATGTTGCCAACTTGTGCTTCCCAAGCGCTTAGTACAGTGCTCTGCACAGAGTAAGCACTCAATAAATACGATTGAATGAATGAATGAATCAAACAGAAACTCCTCACCATTGGCTTTAAAACACTCAAGCAGCTCACCTCCTCCTCCCTTACATCACTAATTTCCTACTATAGCCCAGACCGCACACTTCGCTCTTTGACAACCTACGCTTTGTACCTCAATCTCATTTATAATGCTGCCGACCCCTCACCCAAGTCTTGCCTTTGGCCCAGAATTCCCTCCCACTTCATGTCTGACAGGCCACCACTCTCCCCAGCTTCAAAACGCTACTAAAATCACATCTCCTCCAAGAAACCTTCCCTGACTAACCCCTCATCTTCCCACCCTATTCTCCCTCCCTTCTGCATCCACTAGACACTAAAACCCATTCCCCACTCCTTTTCTTTCAGGGAAAGGTACGCTTGCTCACCTACTGCTTGCTACCCTCCGACTCCACAACGAGCGAGATTTTGGGGCGGATTGTTCCCCCTAAAATATTTACAGCTTGCCCCTCCTACCCCATCTTGTGATTGGCGGTCTCCCAGGCAGACTTTGATTGGTCGGCAAATCTGTCTTGATGAGTGTTTGCACCCTCAGCCCTCAGCACCCACTGCATTACTGGAGTTTGGGAAGGAAAGGAGAGACCTATTTTCCTCCTGGATATTATTATTATTATCATCATTAATAATAATAATAATAATAATAATAATGATGGTATTTATTAAACTCTTACTGTGTGCCAAGCACTAATTTAAGCACTGTGTTAAATACAAGTTAATCAGGTTTGACACAGGTCTGTCCTACAAGAGGCTTATGGTCTAAGTGACAGGGAGAGTGGTATTGAAAACCCATTTTACAGATGAGGAAACTGAGACATCTATCGGCTGCCCTGGGGGAAGGGTTGTAGGAGAATGGGAGGCAGGGTGTGAGTTCTGGGTTCTGTACCTGGGCCATTTGGGGATATGGCCTAGTGGGTAGAGCACAGGCCTCAGAGTCAGAAGGACCAGGGTTCTAATCCTAGGTCCTCCCCTTGTCTGCTGTGTGACCCTGGGCAAGTCACTTCACTTCTCTGTGCTTCAGTTCCCTCATGAGTATAAAATGGGGATTAAGACTGTCAGTCCCATGTAGTACGGGGACTGTATCCAACCTAATTAGCTTGTATCTAGCCCAGTACTTAGTAGAGAGAAGCAGCATGGCTCAGTGAAAAGAGCATAGGCTTGGGAATCAGAAGTCATGGGTTCTAATCCCAGCTCTGCCACTTAGCTGTGTGACTTCGGGCAAGTCACTTAACTTCTCTGTGCCTCAGTTACCTCATCTGTAAAATGAGGATTAAGACTGTGAGCCCCATGTGGGACAACCTGGTTACCTTGTATCCCCCTCAGTGCTTAGAACAGTGCTTGGCACATAGTAAGCGCTTAACAAATGCCATAAAAAAAACTTCCAATAGAGGACCACTCTGTCATCTCCTCCCCTCCCCTCCTCCCCTCCTTAACTTCCATCTTCAACCGCTCACTCTCCACTGGTTCCTTCCCCTCTGCCTTCAAACATGCCCATGTCTCTCCCATCCTAAAAAAACCCTCTCTTGACCCCACCTCACCTTCTAGTTATCGTCCCATATCCCTCCTACCATTCCTTTCCAAACTCCTTGAACGAGTTGTCTACACGCGCTGCCTAGAATTCCTCAACAACAACTCTCTCCTCGACCCCCTCCAGTCTGGCTTCCGTCCCCTTCATTCCACGGAAACTGCGCTCTCAAAGGTCACCAATGACCTCCTGCTTGCCAAATCCAACGGCTCATACTCTGTCCTAATCCTCCTCGACCTCTCAGCTGCCTTTGACACTGTGGACCACCCCCTTCTCCTCAACACGTTATCTGACCTTGGCTTCACAGACTCCGTCCTCTCCTGGTTCTCCTCTTATCTCTCTGGTCGTTCTTTCTCAGTCTCTTTTGCAGGCTCCTCCTCCCCCTCCCATCCTCTTACTGTGGGGGTTCCCCAAGGTTCAGTGCTTGGTCCCCTTCTGTTCTCAATCTACACTCACTCCCTTGGTGACCTCATTCGCTCCCACGGCTTCAACTATCATCTCTACGCTGATGACACCCAGATCTACATCTCTGCCCCTGCTCTCTCCCCCTCCCTCCAGGCTCGCATCTCCTCCTGCCTTCAGGACATCTCCATCTGGATGTCCGCCCGCCACCTAAAGCTCAACATGTCGAAGACTGAGCTCCTTGTCTTCCCTCCCAAACCTTGTCCTCTCCCTGACTTTCCCATCTCTGTTGACGGCACTACCATCCTTCCCGTCTCACAAGCCTGCAACCTTGGTGTCATCCTCGACTCCGCTCTCTCATTCACCCCTCACATCCAAGCCGTCACCAAAACCTGCCGGTCTCAGCTCCGCAACATTGCCAAGATCCGCCCTTTCCTCTCCATCCAAACCGCTACCCTGCTAATTCAAGCTCTCATCCTATCCCGTCTGGACTACTGCACTAGCCTTCTCTCTGATCTCCCATCCTCGTGTCTCTCTCCACTTCAGTCCATACTTCATGCTGCTGCCCGGATTATCTTTGTCCAGAAACGCTCTGGACATATCACTCCCCTCCTCAAAAACCTCCAATGGCTACCGATCAATCTGCGCATCAGGCAGAAACTCCTCACCCTGGGCTTCAAGGCTCTCCATCACCTCGCCCCCTCCTACCTCACCTCCCTTCTCTCCTTCTACTGCCCAGCCCGCACCCTCCGCTCCTCCACCACTAATCTCCTCACTGTACCTCGCTCTCGCCTGTCCCGCCATCGACCCCCGGCCCACGTCATCCCCCGGGCCTGGAATGCCCTCCCTCTGCCCATCCGCCAAGCTAGCTCTCTTCCTCCCTTCAAGGCCCTGCTGAGAGCTCACCTCCTCCAGGAGGCCTTCCCAGATTGAGCCCCTTCTTTCCTCTCCCCCTCGTCCCCCTCTCCATCCCCCCGCCTTACCGCCTTCCCCTCCCCACAGCACCTGTATATATGTATATATGGTTGTACATATTTATTACTCTGTTTATTTATTTATTTATTTATTTTACTTGTACATTTCTATCCTACTTATTTTATTTTGTTGGTATGTTTGGTTCTGTTCTCTGTCTCCCCCTTTTAGACTGTGAGCCCACTATCGGGTAGGGACTGTCTCTATGTGATGCCAATTTGTACTTCCCAAGCGCTTAGTACAGTGCTCTGCACATAGTAAGCGCTCAATAAATACGATTGATTGATTGATTGATCTCCTCCCAATTCCTCTGTTGCTCTGACCACCCCCCTTATCTCCCTGTCACTTAATCCCCCCTGTCGCTCGGTCCACCCCAATGCTTGGTCCCCCCTCCCCATCACTTGGGTGTCCAGGGTCAAACCTCTCCTGAGAGCCCACTTGGCCAACCTAGTCCATTCCAATCCTCCAGAACTGACTCCCTCCAGCCCCCCCAACCCCCCGAAGCTGTGTCCCTATGGCCCATGTCCAGGGCAGTGTGGAGGTAGGTGTGAAGGGCAGGGGCCCAGGAGTTGGATGGAGGAGTAGCCACCCACAGGTGGGTGCAGAGAGCAGGGGCCCGGAAGCCAAATCAAGGGGCAACCACCCACAGATGGGTGTGGAGAGCAGGGGCCTGGGCGTTGGATGGAGGGACAGCCACCTACAGGTGGGCAGGGAGGGCAGGAGAGGAGGGACGTCAGCCAGGGTGGTCATGTGGCCCAGTGGACAGAATGTGGGGAGGGTAATTGGCCTGCTGGGTGACCTTAGGCAAGTCACTGAATCTTTCTGAGCTTGTATGTCCTGAGCACTGATCTCGCACCCTCCTAGTGTTGAGCCTGTGTGTCCTGGGCCTTGGGGAGGATTCAAATTCAAGACTGAGGAGTTGGACCCCGTGGGCAGTCATACACCCAGGCACATGCAGATGGCCTACAGATGCAGTCACACACCCATAGAGGGGGGTACTTTATTGCATAGGGACACCCTCTCCCAAGTCCCTCACCCCCTCCCACCTCCCCTCCACCCTACCTATCCCTGTGATGAGCTGGGCCCTTTCCATGTCCTCTGAGGGCCCAGGGAGGGGGTGCAGGGAGTCGGGGACAGAACTGGTTCCTGACGTCCAGGGTCTCTATCCTCTCCCAGTGGGACTTCCCAGGGCCCGTGTCTGAGCCGGTGTCCTCAGCTGGATGGGGGAAAGCCGGGAGCGGCCCCACCATGATCAAGGGCCTACTCAGCCCCACAGAGGATGGAGGGCAGACGGACGGACAGTGTGGAAGGGGGCAGTGGCTGAAGCTTGGAGAATCCAGGGAAGGGGTGGGGGGTATCACTGCTTCTCCAAGTCCAGGTGGCCCCTTCCTCTGTCCTGGGCCGGGGCGGGCTTCCCCTGCCTCACTCCCTGTCCGGCTTCTGCTTCCGCTGTTCCTGCTGCTCCCGCTGCTCCCGCTGCTCCTCCTGCTGCTGCTGCTTCTGCTCCTTCTGGTCCTGCTCCTGCTCCCACTGCTTCCGCTGCTGCTCCCACTGCGTTCGCTGCTGCTGCTGCTGCTGCTTCCACTGCTGCTGCTGCTCCCACCGCCGCTGCTGCTGCTGCTCCCACTGCCGCTTCTGCTGCTGTTCCCACTGCTGCTGCTGCTTCTCCTGCTTTGCCTGCTGCTCCTGCTCCTCTCGGACTATCTGCTGGGCTTTGGCCCAGGGTACGTAGTAGTAGCCCATGATGGAGAACACGATACATACACCCAGCAGGAGACAGGCGAACAGGAGGAACTCAGCCCACTGGGGAGAGACAGACATGAGGGCCTCAGTTACCCTCAGGACAGGTGGGCAGAGGCAGAGGGGGAAGGGGAGGACTGGGTGGGGAGGGAGGAGAGGAGATGTAGGGATCAGCCCGCCACTTGGCCAGGCAGGATTCTGGACCGAGAACTTTGTGGCCCTGGTTGAGATAGTCTCTGGGGCCATCTGCGATGGCATCTTGGCTTGGGGCTTCATAAGGGTTGGAGGCTGTTCTAAGTTGAAGAAAGAAGGAGAGCATGTACCAGAAGGAAGAAACACCACACCCCAGTTCTCCCATCTCCTCCCCACTTCACAGCCACCAGATCCCAGCTCTCCCATCTCCCCCAACTTCATACCTGCCAGATTCCAGCTCCCCCATCTGCCTCCCCATCACTCCTGCCAGCCCCAGCGTCCCCCTCCACCTCCCCTTTTTTTTGGTATGGTATTTGTAAAGTGCTCACTATGTTTTGAGCACTGTAGATATGTTAGGCTGGATCGAGTATCTGTCCTACTTGGACAGAGTGGGAGGAACAACAGGTGTTGAATCCCCATTTTGAGGAAACTGAGGTACAGTGAAGTTAAATCAATCAATCAATCAATCGTATTTATTGAGCGCTTACTATGTGCAGAGCACTGTACTAAGCGCTTGGGAAGTACAAATTGGCAACACATAGAGACAGTCCCTACCCAACAGTGGGCTCACAGTCTAAAAGGGGGAGACAGAGAACAGAACCAAACATACCAACAAAATAAAATATATAGGATAGAAATGTACAAGTAAAATAAATAAATAAATAAATAAATAGAGTAATAAATATGTACAACCATATATCCATATATACAGGTGCTGTGAGGAAGGGAAGGAGGTAAGATGGGGGGATGGAGAGGGGGACGAGGGGGAGAGGAAGGAAGGGGCTCAGTCTGGGAAGGCCTCCTGGAGGAGGTGAGCTCTCAGCAGGGCCTTGAAGGGAGGAAGAGAGCTAGCTTGGCGGAGAGGCAGAGGGAGGGCATTCCAGGCCCGGGGGATGACGTGGGTCGGGGGTTGATGGCGGGACAGGCGAGAACGAGGTACAGTGAGGAGATTAGCGGTGGAGGAGCAGAGGGTGCGGGCTGGGCAGTAGAAGGAGAGAAGGGAGGTGAGGTAGGAGAGGGCGAGGTGATGGAGAGCCTTGAAGCCCAGGGTGAGGAGTTTCTGCCTGATGCGCAGATTGAGTGGTAGCCACTGGAGATTTTTGAGGAGGGGAGTAATATGCCCAGAGCATTTCTGGACAAAGATAATCCGGGCAGCAGCATGAAGTATGGATTGAAGTGGAGAGAGACACGAGGATGGGAGATCAGAGAGAAGGCTGGTGCAGTAGTCCAGACGGGATAGGATGAGAGCTTGACTGAGCAGGGTAGCAGTTTGGATGGAGAGGAAAGGGCGGATCTTGGCAATGTTGCGGAGCTGAGACCGGCAGGTTTTGGTGACGGCTTGGATGTGAGGGGTGAATGAGAGAGCGGAGTCGAGGATGACACCAAGGTTGCGGGCTTGTGAGATGGGAAGGATGGTAGTGCCGTCAACAGAGATGGGAAAGTCAGGGAGAGGACAAGGTTTGGGAGGGAAGACAAGGAGCTCAGTCTTCGATGACTTAAATGACTTGCCCAAGGTCACACACAGCAGGCAAGTGTGAGAGCCAGGATTAGAAACCAGGCCCTCTGGCTCCAGGCTTGGGCTTGATCCACTAGGCCACATTGCTTCTCCCTCCCCTTCACTCCCATCAGATACTGCATCAGCCTTCTCTCTGATCTCCCATCCTCGTGTCTCTCTCCACTTCAATCCATACTTCATGCTGCTGCCCGGATTATCTTTGTCCAGAAACGCTCTGGGCATATCACTCCCCTCCTCAAAAATCTCCAGTGGCTACCAATCAATCTGCGCATCAGGCAGAAACTCCTCACCCTGGGCTTCAAGGCTGTCCATCACCTCGCCCCCTCCTACCTCACCTCCCTTCTCTCCTTCTACAGCCCAGTCCGCACCCTCCGCTCCTCCACCGCTGATCTCCTCACCGTACCTCGCTCTCGCCTGTCCCGCCATCGACCCCCGGCCCACGTCATCCCCCGGGCCTGGAATGCCCTCCCTCTGCCCATCCGCCAAGCTAGCTCTCTTCCTCCCTTCAAGGCCCTGCTGAGAGCTCACCTCCTCCAGGAGGCCTTCCCAGACTGAGCCCCTTCCTTCCTCTCTCCCTCGTCCCCCTCTCCATCCCCCCATCTTACCTCCTTCCCTTCCCCACAGCACCTGTATATATGTATATATGTTTGTACATATTTTTTACTCTATTTATTTATTTATTTATTTTATTTGTACATATCTATTCTATTTATTTTATTTTGTTGGTATGTTTGGTTTTGTTCTCTGTCTCCCCCTTTTAGACTGTGAGCCCACTGTTGGGTAGGGACTGTTTCTATGTGTTGCCAATTTGTACTTCCCAAGCGCTTAGTACAGTGCTCTGCACATAGTAAGCGCTCAATAAATACGATTGATGATGATGATGATCCCAGCTCTGCAGGTGATTTTGTATCTGTCTCCACTGCTAGATGGTCCTTTCCTAGGAGCAGGGATCTATTTTACTTTCCCTAATATCAAGTGACTGATTGCAAGTGAAGAGGAAAGTACAGATGTAGTTTGCCTGAAAGCTGTTGGAAAATATTTTCCCATATATAAGGAATGAAAAGAAAAGAAATGCAATTTTCCTGATGACAGATAAGCAGGCTATTCAGTTCCTGTCCACCTTGAGGCGGCCAAGGCCAGGGCCAGCAACTGTCTCTGGTGGATGACCTGGCTGGGTAGAGGAGCTTGAGAGTCTGGAGAGTCAAGCGCTTAGTGTTCTTGGCATGCAGTAAGGCTCAATGATTTGTTTTTTTTAATGTTATTTTAAGCACTTACTAGGTGCCAGGCTGTGTACTAAGTGCTGGGGTAGACACAAATTAATCAGGTTGGACACACTCTGTGGCTCACATGGGACTCATACTCTTACAGTCCCCATTTTACAGATGAGGGAAGTGAGGCACAGCTACCTCTCTCTGACTCAAAGATAACTTCAAGACTAAAGATCTGTGAGACAGGGAGGATGGAGGTGCTATCTGTGGTGATAAGAAAGATACAGGGAGGAAAGAGTTTGGGTGGGAAAATGAAGGGTTATGTTTTGTATATGTAAAATTTGAGTGTCTGTGGCACATCCAAGTATAGATGTCCTGAAGGCAGGAGGAAATGTAAAACTGCAGAGAAAGAGAGATGTCAGAGCTGAAGAGGTAGATTTAGGAATCAGCCTCCTAGAGATGGTAGTTGAAGCTGTGGAGAGTGAGTGGGTGTACATCCAAGGGAGTGGGTGTAAATGGAGAATAGAAGGGGGCCCAGAACTGAGCCTTGAGAGACACTCAGAGTTAGTGGGTGGGAGGCAGAGGAGGAGTCTGTGAAAGAGACAGAGAATGAGTGTCCAGAGAGATAAGAGGAGAACCAGGAAAGGACAGTGTCAGTGCGGCCAAGGTTGGATCATGTTTCCAAGAGAAGGGAGTAATCCACAACATCGAAGGCAGCTGAGAGGTCATGGAGGATTAGGATGGAGTAGAGGCCATTGGATTTGGCAAGAAAGAGATCAGAGATCAGTGTTGATTTTGAGAGGGCAATAACTGGAGGGAGCCATGGGGTCAAGCGTGGGGTTTTTTAGGAGACGAGGAATATGAGGATGTTTGAAAGCAGTGGGGAAGAAGTCATTGTAAAGTGAACAGTTAAAGATGGCAGTCAGGAAGGGAAGGAGGGAGAGGGAAAGTGTTTTAACGAGGAATGCAGGCATGGGTCGGAGGTGCAAGTGGAAGGGGTAGATTTTGAGAGGAAATAGGAGATCTCCTCGAGATACTCCTGGAATTGGGAGAGTTGAAGAAGGGGCAGGAGAAGGGAGGGACTGGAGAAGAGCAGGGAAGATTTTAGGGAGATCATGCCTGATAGTTTCAATTTTCTCAATAAAGTATGTGGCAGGTCACTTGGGCAAGAGATGGGAGTTATTGGGGGGACATCTATGGTGATGGGAAAGTCAGAGGGAAGACAGAGTTTGGGTGGGAAGATACGAAGTTCTGTTTTAGACATGTTAAGTTTGAGGTGGTGGCAGGACATCCAAGTAGAGATGTCTTGAAGGCAGGAGGAAATGCGAGACTGCAGAGAGAGCGATCAGGGCTGGAGATGTAGATTTGTGAATCATTCGCATAGAGATGGTAGTTGAAGCTACTGGAGTGAATGAGTTCTCCGAGGGAGTAGGTGTAGATGGAGAATAGAATGGGACTGAGAACTGAACCTTGAGGGACCCTCACAGTTAGGGGGTGGGAGGCAGAGAAGGAGCCCACAAAAGAGACTGAGAATGAGTGGCCAGAGAGATAGTCCGAGCTATTACCTGGATGTTATTGGAGAACACTAATCTGAGCTATTGTCTGTACATTAGTGGGGAGCATTATTGCAAGCTATTGCCTGGGTGTTTTCAGGAAGCGTTAGTCCAAAATATTGCTGGAGTATCTTCCGAGCACACTAGTCCTAACTAGTCTGAAAATCTGAGCGTCACTGGGAAGCATGAATCCTAGGTGTTAACTGAGTGTAATCAGGGAGCACTAGTCCTAGGTGTTAACCTGAGTGTCATTGGAGAATACTAGTTCTAGGTATTACCCAAGTGTCATTAAGGAGCATTAGACCTAGGTATGACCAGAACATCACTGGGGAGCACTAGTCCTAGGTATTACCCCAGAAACATCGGGGAGCACTAGTCTAAGATAATAATAATAATAATAGTAATAATAATAATATTTGTTAAGCACTTATTATGTGCCAAACCCTGTGCAAAGCACTGGGGTGGATACAAACAAATCGGCATGGAAACGGTCCCTGTCCCACATAGGGCTCACAGTCTCGACCCCCATTTTATCGATGAGGTTACTGAGGCACAGAAAAATAAACTGACATGCCACACAGCAGACAAGTAGCGAGGCCAGAGTTAGAACCCATGAGCTTCTGACTCCCAAGCCCGTGCTCTATCCACTACTAGAGAAGCAGCATGGCTTAGTGGAAAGAGCCTGGGCTTGGGAGTCAGAGGTCATGGGTTCTAATCCCGGCTCTGCCACTTGTCTGCTGTGTGACCTTGGGTAAATCGCTTAACTTCTCTGTGTCTGTGCCTCAGGTACCTCACCTGTAACTTCTCTGTGCCTCAGTTGCCTCATCTGTAAAATGGGGATTAAGATTGTGAGCCCCACGTGGGACAACCTGATTACCCTGTATCTACCCCAGCGCTTAAAACAGTGCTTGGCACAGAGTAAGTGCTTAACAAATACCACCATTATCACTACACTTCTCTGCTTCTCTGGGCATTAGCAGGGAGCACTGGCCCGAGCCATTGGTGATGGGGATGGCAAAGTAGAGCAGATCAAATGCCCTCCTGTTCCCTGGGGTGGGGCTGATTGAGAGGTGGCCTTGCCGGCAGTCCTGGTCTGGCTCCAGTCCAGGGCTGGTATCCCGGTCCTGGGGGTGCTAGTGGAAGCCCCCTCATCTCCCCACCTATGGGCCCCATGGATTCCATGGGTGAGGTCCTTCCCCATTCCCTCCCCACAGTCGGAGTGGGTCCTGGGTCCTGACCTGCACCAGGTGTCCCACTTCAGCAATGATTAGCACGATGACATTCCCCAGTGCCACCGTCATCATGGCAATTGACTGCAGCACTGACTTCATGCTGGCGGGTGCCTGAAAGGGAAACACAGGCAACTGTCACATGTGCGTGTGTCCTCCTGCACGAGCCAAGCAAGGCTGGCCCGCACCAGACGGCGCAGGCCATGAATCCCCGGGCCCATGCAGTCTGCCCAGTCAGATGGACCTCGGCTACCCCTGACCAGACTCCCCCAACCACAGGCCTGTGCAGCTGGGCACATTCAGGCCCGGGCCTGCCACTGACGGGAGGAGAGTTGGTGTTATTCATTCATTCATTCAATCATATTTATTGAGCGCTTACTGTGTGCAGACCACTGTACTAAGCGCTTGAAAAGTACAATTTGGCAACAGATAGAAACAATCCCTCAATCTGCGCATCAGGCAGAAACTCCTCACCCTTGGCTTCAAGGCTGTCCATCACCTCGCCCCCTCCTATCTCACCTCCCTTCTCTCCTTCTACGGCCCAGCCCGCACCCTCCACTCCTCTGCTGCTAATCTCCTCACCGTGCCTCGTTCTAGCCTGTCCTGCCATCGACCCCGGGCCCACGTCATCCCCCTGGCCTGGAATGCTCTCCCTCCCCATATCTGCCAAGCTAGCTCTCTTCCTCCCTTCAAGGCCCTACTGAGAGCTCACCTCCTCCAGGAGGCCTTCCCAGACTGAGCCCCCTCCTTCCCCTCCCCCTCCTCCCCCTCTCCACCATCTTACCTCCTTCCCTTCCCGACAGCACCTGAATATATGTATACATGTTTGTACATATTTATTACTCTATTTAATTATTTTACTTGTATATATCTATTCTATTTATTTTATTTTGTTAATATGTTTGGTTTTGTTCTCTATCTCCCCCTTCTAGACTGTGAGACCACTGTTGGGGTAGGGACTGTCTCTATATGTTGCCAACTTGTACTTCCCAAGCACTTAGTACAGTGCTCTGCACACAGTAAGTGCTCAATAAATATGATTGATTGAACGGGCATGAGTTGTGAGACAGTTCCCCCTCAGTCAATCAATCAGTTACTCAATCAATCATATTTACCGAGTGCTTACTGTGTGCCGAGAGCAGTATACTGAAGTGCTTGGGAGAGCACAATATAACAGAATTGGCAGACACATTCTCTACCCACAGCAAGCTTAAAATCCAGAGGGGGAGACAGGCATTAATATAAATAAATGAATTAAATTATGGGTAGGTACATAAATGCTGTGGGAACTGTCCATCCTGTCCTCCTGTCCATTCCTTCCTACAGGGAGCCTGCCCTCTGCCCCCATCCTCTGCCCTGAGACCTCTCTGGTCAAGGTCTAGCCAAAGTCACCAATGACCTCCCCCTCACCAGGCCTGACAGCCTCTACTCCATTCTGATCCTTCTCACCCTTTCGGCTCCCTTCAACACTGTGGACCAGCCCCTTCTCCTGGAAACATTATCAAACATTGGCTTCACTGACACTTTCCTCTCCTGGTTCTTCTCCAATCTCTCTAGCTGCTCTCTCTTGGTCTCTTTCATGGGCTCCTCCTCTGCCCCCCAACTGTGTGGGTCCCTCAAGGTTCAATTCTGGGTCCCCTTTTATTCTCCATCTTCCTCCACTCCCTTGGTGAACTCATTTGCTCCCACTGCTTCAACTCCCACCTCTATGAGGATGATTCCCAAATCTCACTCTTCAGCCCCGATCTCATTCGAAACTGAATTCCTCATCTTCCCTCCCAAATCCTCTCCTCCACCTGACTTTCCCACCACTGTCCTCCCCTTCTCATGCAGGAAACGTGTCTACTAACTCCGTTGGTTTTTACTTTCTCATATGCTTAGTACAGTGCATTAATATTACAGTGCAGTGACATTGGCATTATCCTAGGCTCACCACTGTCATTCAACCCACATATTCAGTCTGTCAACAAATTCTGTCAGTTCAACTTTCACAATAACTCCAGAATCTACCCCTTCTTCTCCACTGAAACTGCCACCTTACTGATCCAAGCACTAGTCATAGCTTGCTTCCAACTACTACATTAGCCTCCTCACTGACTTCCCTGCCTCCAGCCTCTCCCCTCTCCAGTTCATACTTCACTTGACTGCCTGGATCATTTTTAAAAAACATTATTTATAATAATAATACTCATAATGGTAATAACAGTAATGGTGTTATTTGTTACATACTAAGTGTCAAGTACTTAATAAGTGCTGGGGAAATACATGATATTCAGATCAGATGCAGTCCCTGTCCTATGTGGGGCTTACAATCTAAGTGGGTGGAGAGCCTCAATTTACAGATGAGTAAACTGAGGCACAGAGGAAGTAAAGTGACTTGCCCAAGGTCACACCACAGGCATGTGGCTGAACTGGGATTAGAACTCAGGTCCCCTGACTCTCAGGTCAATGCTCTTTCTACTAGCCACTCCACACCTCCTCCTCCATAGCACTTGTGCACTTACTCTTCTGCTCTGTTGCTTTCAACTGCCCATAATTTATTTCAGTGTCTCTCTCCCTTGCCAGATTGTAAAATTATTGAAGGCAGAGATCATGCCTACCAACTCGACTGCATTGTCCTCTCACAAGCCCTCAATACAGTGCCCTACACAAAGCAGACTTAGTTCCTTGAGGGCAGGGATCATGTCTACTAACATCTTTTTAATATGTTATTTGTTAAGCACTTACTAGATTCGAGGCACTGTACTAAATGCTGGGGTAGATACTAATTAATCAGGATGGATACAGTCCATGGCTCAACCCCCATATAGCAGATGAAGTAACTGAGGCACAGAGAAGTCAAATGACTTTCCCGAGGTCACACAGTAGACAGGTGATGGAGCCAGGATTAGAACCCAGATCCTCTGACTCCCAGGCCCAGACTTTTCCCATTAGGCCATGTTGCTTCTCTATTGTCCTCTCCCAAGTGCTCAATACAGTGCTCTGCACACAGTAGACTGTAAGCTTCATGCAGACAGGGATCATGTCTTACAACTCTATAACCTGCAGCAAGAGGGGATACAGAAGGTCTGATCCTGTGGATTTGAGAAGCAGACTTTAACCATATTTTAGGGAATTGGGAACCCCATACTAAATCAAGGACAAATGTTAGACAGAGGTCAGCCTGCTGTTTGAATACAGGATTTAGATCCTGTTGTCCCAATTATTGTTTGTACTGGTAACTTCTGCACTCAATAATATCTGGGGCCTTTGGTAAGTTCTAACTCTGTGCCAAGCACTTTACCAAGCCAAAGAGTCAGATATAAGTTAAGCTGGTCAGACACAGTCCCCGTCCCACATGGGATTCACATTCTAGGGGAGAAGAAGGTGCCCCCCACCTTCAAAGCCTTACTGAAGGCACATTTTCTCCAAGAGGCCTTCCCTAAGTCCTCCTTTCTTCTCCCACTCCTTTCTGCATCGCTCTGACTTGCTCCCTTTATTCATCCCCCTCCCAGACCCACAGCTCTTCTGTAAATATCTGTAATTTGTTTTTTTCTATTAATGTCTCCCTCCCTCCCTAGACCATAAGCTCACTGTGGGCAAGGAATGTGTCTGCTTATTGCTATATTTTGCTCTCCCAAGAGCTTAGCAGAGTGCCCTACACACATCAAGTGCTCTATAAATGATTGAATGAAGTGACTTGCCCCAGGTCACTCCACAAGCAGGTGGCAGAGTCGGGATTAGACCCCGGGTCCTTTGATTCCCGCCTGGGCTCTTCCCATTAGGCAGCACTGCTTCCCATATGCTGTACTGGATGCAGATGAAGACCTGACAGTCTTGGTTTGAGACCACAATGACCTGGCTTAGGGAGGCAGGTAGAAAGAGCTGGGGAATCCCCTGAGAGAGAGCACTGACCACCAGGGGTTTACAGTCAAGTGGGGGAGGGAGACTGACACGAACCAAGCCAACTGCAGACATGAGGAAAGGCGGGGAAAGGGGGCATTTATGCCCATGCGTCAGTGCTTGTGGAACAGGGTGTGGGTGGAAATCGGGGAAAGCCTCCTGGAGGAGATGGGATTTCAGGAGGACTGTGAAAATGGGGAGAGTGGAGGTCTCTCAGGCTGGGGATTGGGGAGGGGAGCTCCAGGCAGGAGGGAGGACAGACAAGCAGCATGGCCTAGTGGAAAGCACATGGGCCTGGGAGCCAAAGGACCTGAGTTCTAAACCCAGCTTCACCATTTATCTACTGTGTGACCTTGGGCAAGTTGCTTCACTTATCTGGGCTTCAGTTACCTCATCTGCAAAATGGGGATTAAGTCTGTGAGCCCTGTGATTATCCTGTATCTACCCCAGCGCTTAGTACAGTGCTTTGCACATAGTAAAATACATTTTTTTTTTTAATGAGCAAGGGGTCAATGGCAAAAGAGATGAGAGCAAGGCACTGTGTGCCAGTTGATTGGAGGGGAAGGAAGTGGATGGCGCAGAGGGTGGGAATCACAGGGAGGCCGAGATACCCAGTCCCCCCAGCTATGCAGATGGTGGCCACAGGTGACAAGTCCCTTCAGACAGATGGTAAGCCCCTTCCACACTTTCTCTTCCTCACTGTTGTCTGTCCTCTTCCCTAAGCACTCTCTCATGTCCAAAAACACAGTTCCTGCTTCTCTGGTCTCTAACTTATTTTTAGTGCCTTTCCTCCCCACTGCACTAGGCCGACAGCTCTCGGAGGTCAGGTATTCTTTCTGCTTACCCTTTGGTTCTCCCCCAAGTGCTCAGTGCAGTGCTCTGCACACAGCAGGTGCTCAGTTAATGCTCCCGATTGGTGGCTGGTTACCATTTGGAGACAGGGTATTCTCACAGAGGTCCCGCAAGTGAACCGGTTAGCTGAGCCCCACTGTTGTGAGTAGGGGCAGCATATCGGGCAGGACCCGATGACGGCACTACCATCCTTCCCATCTCACAAGCCCGCAACCTTGGTGTCATCCTCGACTCCGCTCTCTCATTCACCCCTCACATCCAAGCCGTCACCCAAACCTGCCGGTCTCAGCTCCGCAACATTGCCAAGATCCACCCTTTCCTTTCCATCCAAACCGCTACGCTGCTCGTTCAAGGTCTCATCCTATCCCATCTGGACTACTGCATCAGCCTTCTCTCTGATCTCCCATCCTCGTGTCTCTCCCCACTTCAATCCATACTTCATGCTGCTGCCCGGATTGTCTTTGTCCAGAAACACTCTGGGCATGTTACTCCCCTCCTCAAAAATCTCCAGTGGCTACCAATCAATCTGCGCATCAGGCAGAAACTCCTCACCCTGGGCTTCAAGGCTGTCCATCACCTCGCCCCCTCCTACCTCACCTCCCTTCTCTCCTTCTACAGCCCAGCCCGCACCCTCCGCTCCTCTGCCTCTAATCTCCTCACCGTTAGGCCTCGTTCTCGCCTGTCTCACCGTCAACCCCCGGCCCACATCATCCCCTGGACCTGGAATGCCCTCCTTCTGCCCATCCGCCAAGCTAGCTCTCTTCCTCCCTTCAAGGCCCTACTGAGAGCTCACCTCCTCCGGGAGGCCTTTCCAGACTGAGCCCCTTCCTTCCTCTCCCCCTCGTCCCCCTCTCCATCCCATCTTACCTCCTTCCCTTCCCTACAGCACCTGTATATATGTATATATGTTTGTACATATTTATTACTCTATTTATTTATTTATTTATTTATTTATTTATTTATTTATCTTACTTGTACATATCTATTCTATTTATTTTATTTAGTATGTTTGGTTTTGTTCTCTGTCTCCCCCTTCTAGACTGTGAGCCCACTGTTGGGTAGGGACTGTCTCTATGTGTTGCCGACTTGTACTTCCCAAGTGCTTAGTACAGTGCTCTGCACACAGTAAGCGCTCAATAAATACTATTGATTGATTGATTGATTGACTGACCCAGGATGAGAGCAGGGCTTCACCTGGGCACTGTCCGGGTAGCCTGGCTGAGGCCACCGACAAGGTAGTCAGGGGGAGTCAGTCAATCATATTTATTGGGTGCTTGCTGTGTGCAGAGAACTCTACTAAGCGCTTGGGAGAGTACAATGTAACAATAAACAGACATGTTCCCTGCTCAGAACATTGATAGAAATAAATAAATTACAGATCTATACATAAGTGCTGGGCAGACAAGCGCTTAGTACAGTGCTCTGCACACAGTAAACACTCAATAAATACGATTGATGATGATGATGATGATAGAGGGAGCAAGACAAGTCAGAAATCGAAACATTTCAGAAAAGCAGCCTAGCTTAGCGGATAGAACACAGGCCTGGAATCAGGACGTGTATTTTAATCCCAGCTCTGCCACCTGTCGGTTGCATGACCTTGGGCAAGTCGTTTCACTTCTCTGGGCCTCAGTTACCTCATCTCTAAAATGGGGATTAAGACTGTGAGCTCCACGTGAGACATGGATTTTGTGCAACCTGTTTAGCTTGGGTCTATCCCAGTGCTTAGTGTAGTACCTGGCACAAATATCATTTAAAAACAAAATAAGAACAGTATAAGAACAGTATTTCAAGCACTTAGTACAGTGCTCTGCACACAGTAAGGGCTCAGTAAAAACAATTGAATGAATTTATTGAGAGCTTACTGAGCGATCTCTGCCCTCAAAGAGCTTACAGTCTACTCTGTACCAAGGACAGTTCTGAGCACTTGGGAGAGGACAATAGAGTTAGTAGACACAATTCATTCAATTCATTCAATCGCATTTATTGAGTGCTTACTGTCTGCAGAACTCTGTACTAAGCACTTGGGAGAATATATATATATATATAATATTATATATATATATATATATATATATAATGTTATATATATAACAATATAACAATAAACAGACATGTTTCCTGCCCACAATGAGTTTCCAGTCTACTGTGTGCAGAGCACTGTACTAAGCACTGGCAAGAGCACAATAGAGTTGGTAGCCACAATCCCTGGGCAGTCAGAGGGTTGGTTTTTTTCCTCCTGAGAAAGAGAGACTCTCAGGTCAGCACTGGGACGTTCAGAATAGCCCTGCTCACTCCTGGGGGGCCAATGTGGCACAGCCCAGGTTGCCCTGAGGAGCCTGCCCTGGGCAATTTTCCCCACCAGTTTGCTCCATTCAGCCCCATCCCAGGGCAAAGAGCAGCACCCCCCCTCCACCCTGGTGTATTATTTCCCAGCACTTGGTACAATGCTCTGCACACAGTAGACATAATTCCTTGAGGGCAGGGATCATGTCTGTTAACTCTATTGTCCTCTACCAAACACTCAGTACAGTGCTTTGCACACAGTAAGTGCTCAATAAACATTATTGATCAATTGGTTGCTCAGTACAGTGCTCAGCACACAGAACCTGTACGCTTCTCAAGGGCAGAGAAAGTGCCTACTAACTATTGAACTCTCCCTAGAGCTCAGCACAGTGCTCTGCACACAGTAAGACTGTAAGCTCCTTGAGGGCGGGGATCATGTCTGTTAACTCTATTGTCCTTTCCCAAGTGCTCAGTACTGCGCTCTGCATGGAGTAAATGCTCAATAAATACCATCGACCAAATGATTGATCAACTGGAAGTCCCGAGAGTCCCTCCAGGGGCCACCTGCCCGCCCACCAGCCCGCCCACCTGCCCGACTGCCCACCTCAGCGTAGGAGAAGTCAAAGCTGGTGACACAGAACATGACCTCGCCGGCGGTGATGAGCACATACTGAGGAACCTGCCACAGCATTGACAAGTGGTTGGGAGGTATGGTGTTGATTTTCCAGACCCGTAAGTTGCTTCTGGAACTCTGTGGGAGGGAGGGGGGGACAAACAGAGACATCCATCCATCCATCCATTCACCCATCTAGCCAGCAATGGCATTTACTGAAAGCTTACTGTGTCCAGAGCACTGTACTGAGTGCTTATTATTATTATTATATTTGTTTAGTGCTTACTGTGTGCCAGGCACTCTACTAAGCACTGAGGTGAATACAAGCAAATCAGGTTGAACACAGTCCCCGTTCCACACAGGGCTCACAGTCTCAAATCCCATTTTATAGATGAGGTAATAGTCCAGTACAACAGAGAAGATCCCTGCCCTCAAGGAGCATCCAGAGGACAAAAAGAGCTTCCAGACAGTCCCCCTCTAGACTGTAAGCTTGTTGTGGGCAGGGAATGTATCTGTTTATTGTTATACTCTCCCAAGCATTTAGTACAGTACTCTGCACACACAGTAAGAGCTCAATAAATATGGTTGAATGAATGAATGAGTGAACAAGAGGTTAGGCAACCCTAGGCACTGCTTCACCTTTCAGTCTCCTGGAGGCTAACTGAGGACTAGGCTCCACTAACTCTTTCCCTGAGAGCACGGGAGGGGTGAGGGGACAAGGGGATGGAAGGAAGTGTTGGGAGGGAAGGGGCTGAAGAGTGCGGGGGGGGTAGGGATGCAGAAGGTAGTGTCTGGAGGGCTGGGGGGAAATAGTTGGTATGGAGCAGGGGGACAAAGGGAGGCTTTGGGGACACAGAGGGGAAGAGGATCAGTGGAGGGCAGGGGGACAGAAAGGGGTGTTGGGGGGACACAGAGAAGATGATGGGTGGTGGGGACAGGGGGACAGAGGAAGGTGTCAGAGACCCAGGGGAATAATGAGCAGTGGAAGACAGGGAGGCAGAGAAAGGTGTCAGGGATGATAGGCATTCATTCAATCATTCAATACTATTTACTGAGCACTTACTGCGTGCAGAGCACTATACTAAGAGCATGGAAAGTACAGTTAAGCAATAAAGAAAGACAATCTCTGCCCACAACGGGCTTACAGTCTGGCAGTGGGGTGGGGGTGGGGGGATAGACATCAAAATGAGTAAACAGACATCAATATAAATAAATAGAATTATAGATAGATACACATATACATAAGTGCTGTGGGACGGGGGGAGAACAAAGGGAATGAGTCAAGGGGATGCGGAAGGGAGGGGGAGCTGAGGAAAGAGGGGTTTAGTCTGGGAAGTCCTCTTGGAGGAGGTGCACCTTCAGTAGGGCTTTGAAGGGAGGGAAGAGTGATTGGCAGATTTGAGGAGGGAAGATGGTCCAGGCCAGAGGTCGGCGGCCAGACAGGCAAGATAGAGGCACAGTGAGAAGGTTAGCACCAGAGAAGTGGAGTGTGTGGGCTGAGATGTAGGAGGAGAGACGGGAGGTCAGGTAAGAAGGAACAAGGTGATGGAGAGCTTTGTAGCCAATAGTGAGGAGTTTTTGTTTGATACGGAGGTTGATAGGCAACCACTGGTGATTTTTGAGGAGGGAGGTGACATCCCGAGTATTTCTGTAAAAGATAATCCAGGTAGCTAGTAAAATATAGACTGAAGCAGGGAGAGATAGGAGAATGGGAGATCAGAGAGGAGGCTGATGCAGTAATCCAGTCGGGATAGGATGAGAGATTGAACCAGCAAGGTAGTGTTTTGGATGGAGAGGAAAGGGTGGATCTTGGCGATGTTGTGGAGGTGAGACCGGCAGGTTTTGGTGATGGATTGGATGTGTGGGGTGAAAGAGAGAGCAGAGTCAAGGATGACACCAAGGTTGCGGGCTTGTGAGATGGGAAGGATGGTTGTGCTGACCACAGTGACAGGAAAGTTCAGGAGAGGACAGGGTTTTGGAGGGAAGTTAAGGAGCTCTATCTTGGACATGTTGAGTTGTAGGTGGTGGGGGCACAACCAAGTAGAGATGTACTGGAGGCAGGGACAGATGCGAGTCTGGAGGAAGGGAGAGAGAACAGGGGAGGAGATATAGATTTGGGTGTCATCCTCATAGATATCTGCATAGTTGAAGCCGTGGGAGCGAATGAGTTCTCCAAGGGAGTGAGCGTAGATGGAAAATAGAAGAGGACCAAGAACTGCACATTGAGGGACCCCTACAGTTAGGGGATGGGAGGGGGAGGAGGAGCCCATAATGGAGACTGAGAATGAATGGCCAGAGAAGTAAGAGGAGAACCAGAAGAGAACAAAGTCAGTGAAGCCAAGGTTGGATAACGTATTGAGGAGAAGGGGATGGTCCACAGTGTCAAAGGCAGCTGAGAGGTCGAGAAGGATTAGGATGGAGTAGGAGCCAATGGAACTGGCAAGAAGGAGGTCACTGGTGATCTTTGAGAGGGCAGTTTCAGTGGAGTGGAGGGGGCAGAAGCCATATTAGAGGGAGTCCAGGAAAGAGTTGGAGTTGAGGAATTCGAGGCAGCGAGTGTAGATGACTCGCTCCAGGATTTTGGAAGGGAAGGGTAGGAGAGAGATAGGGTGATAACTGGAGGGGGCTATGGGGTCAAGGGAGGGTTTTGGGGATGGGGGAGACATGGGCATGTTTGAAGGCAGTGGGAAATAAGCCGCTGTTGGGTAGGGACCGTCTCCATATGTTGCCAACTTGTACTTTCCAAGCGTTTTGTACAGTGCTCTGCACACAGTAAGTGCTCAATAAATACGATTGAATGAATGAGCAGTTGAAGATGGTAGTCAAGGAAGAAGGAGGGAAGGGATGAGAGTTTTTATAAGGTGTGAAGG
Organism: Tachyglossus aculeatus; assembly: GCF_015852505.1. Lineage (NCBI taxonomy): Eukaryota > Metazoa > Chordata > Mammalia > Monotremata > Tachyglossidae > Tachyglossus > Tachyglossus aculeatus. The sequence continues at coordinate 534,651 of NC_052066.1, read as the reverse complement.
AATGGGATCCGATGTGCATGTGGAGGGGGTGACACTTGAGAGGAGGCAGGAGATCTCCTCCGAAGATATTGCTGGGAAGGTTGGGAAAATTGAAAAGAGGGCTGAGAGCAGAGATGATGGAGGAGGGTGCGGGGTGATTTGGGGGAACTAAGATCTGATGGTGTGACAGTGCACAGGGGACAGAGGGAGGTATCAGGGACACAGGGGGAAGACTGGTGGTGGAAGGCAGGGGGATAGAAGGAGGTGCTGGGAGGGACACATCAGGATGATGGCTGGTGAGGGGAGAGCGGGAGGTGGTGCAGGTGCTGGGGCATGATGGGCAGCGGGGAGAAAAGGGGACTGAGGGAGGTGTCAGGGGCACAGGGGAAAGAGGGTGGCCAGGGACTGAGAAGGCAGGCAGGTAGGAGTCTTTGTTAATCAGGTGGACCAGGCCAGGTGGCCTTCCCCATCCTCCTGGAGTTATAATAATAATAATAATAATAATAACAATGGTATTCATTAAGTGCTTACTTAATGAGAAGCAGCATGGCTCAGTGGAAAGAGCACAGGCTTTGGAGTCAGAGGTCATGAGTTCACATCTCGGCTCCGCCGATTGTCAGCTGTGTGACTTTGGGCAAGCCACTTAACTTCTCTGTGCCTCAATTACCTCATCTGTAAAATGGGGATTAAGACTGTGAGCCCCCCGTGGGACAACCTGATCACCTTTTAGCTTCCCCAGCGCTCTGAACAGTACTTTGCACATAGTAAGCGCTTAACAAATGCCATTATTATTATTATTATTATTATTGTTATTAGTATTATGTGCCTGGCTATGTACTAACCGCTGGGGTGGATACAAGCAAAACAAATTAGAAACAGTCCCTGTCCCTTGTGGGGCTCACAGTCTCCATCCTCATTTTACAGATGAGGTAACTGAGGTCCAGAGAAGTGAAGAGACTTTCCCAAGGTCACACAGCAGACAGGTGGCGGAGCCAGTATTAGAATGCATAACCTTCTGACTAAGGGTCTCATCTGTGGGTGGAGGGAGACCAGCACGGGGGAAACCATGTCTGGCTCCACGATTGCATTGTTATTTCTCGGGGCTCCTTCCTCCAGGTCCAACGTGGCAATCTGGAAGGACTGGGCCCCAGTAGCAAGCTGCTCTTCTCAAGCCTCCACTCTTCCACTCCCACATTCCAGCCCTCCAGATCTCCACTCGGGCAGACCCAGAGTGCAGCTGCAAGGGCACACTGAGTCCTTCTGCTCGCGGACACCGCCTGCTCCTGGTTTTCCGAGGAATACCCAGACGGCTTGTCCCATGGGCCTGTATGTCTCCCCTGTGATGGGGTTCAAGCCAGATGAGGGTGCTTGGAGGGCAGACAGAGATATGCTGGCTGAGCCACAGCTGCCTCCCGACCTGAACCAAACATTTAGAACACATTCAGCTTGCAGTGTTGGTAGGACATCCAAGTAGAGATGGCCTCAAGACAGGAGGAAAAGTGAGGCTGCAGAGAAAGAAAGAGGTCAGGGCTGGAATGGTAGATTTGGGAATCAGCCTTGTAGAGATGGTAGTTGAAGTCCTGAGAGCAAATGTATTCTCTAAGGGAATGGGTACGGATGAAGAATAGAACGGGACCAAGTACTGAGTCTGGAGGGGCATCCACAGTTAGGGGGTGGGAGGCAGAGGAGGAGCCCGTGAAAGAGAGTGAGAATGAGTGGTCAGAGAGATAGGAAGAGAATCAGGAGAGGACAGTGTCAGTGAAATCCAGAGGTTGGATAATGCTTCCAGGAGAAGGGGGTGGTTGACAGTGTCATTCATTCATTCATTCATTCGTTCAATCATATTTATTGAGCACTTACTGTGTGCAGAACATTGTACTAAGCGCTTGGGAAGTACAAGTTGGCAACATATAGAGAGGGTCCCTACCCAACAACGGGCTCACAGCCTAGAAGGGGGAGACGGCAGCTGAGAGGTTGAGGAAGATTAAGATGGAGTAGAGACCATTGGATTTAACCAGAAGAAGGTCCTTGGTGACCTTAGAGATGGCAGTTTCCATGGAGGAGGCAGAAGCCAGATTGCAGGGGATCAGGGAGAGAATTGGAGGAGAATAAGTGTACTCTAGACTGTGAGCTCATTGTGGGCAGGGAATATGACAGTTTATTGTTGTGTTATACTCTCCCAAGCACTTAGGACAGTGCTCTGCACACAGTAAGTTCTCAATAAATACAGTTGAATGAATGAATGAAGTGGAGGCAGTGGGTGTAGACAACTCACTCAGGGAGTTTGGAGAGGTAAGGTAGGAGGCAGATGGGGCAATAATTAGAGGGAGCTGTGGGGTCAAAGGAGAGGTTATTTTAGGATAAGGGGGACAGAACACATTTGAAAACAGTGGGAAAGAAGCCTTTGGAGAGTGAAGAGTTGAATTGTCAGTCAGGGAGGGAAGAAGGGAGGGGGCAAATGTTTTGATAAGGTAAACAAGGGTGGAGTAGGAGGTGCAGGTTGGGGGGAAGGTTTTGAGAGAAGGCAGGAGATCTCTTGAGATACTCCTGGGAAAGATGGGAGAGTCAAAGGACGGATAGGAGGAGGGAAAGAATTACGGAAGCAAGGGAGATTTTAGGGAGATCACGGTTAATAGTTTCAATTTTATCAATAAAATATATGACTAGGTCATTAGGGGCAAGTGATGGGGAGGGCAGGAGCACAGGGGAGTTGAGGAGGTAGTTAAATTCTGAAACACCAGGCGGGGCAGTGGGTGTGGGAGTAGATAAGAATGAAGAAATAATGTAGCCATGTGGAGGAGAAGTCAGAGTTAAAGCAGGTGAGGATGTCTTCGAGATGGCTGAGGTTGACCTGATATCAGAAATTCTGCCAGCGGCACTCCACAGCCTGTTCATTCATTCATTCATTCTTTCAGTATTTATTCATTCAATTCAGTCGCATTTATCGAGTGTTTACTGTGTGCAGAGCAATGTACTAAATGCTTGGGAGAGTACAATACAACAGTAAACAGGCACATTCCCTGTCCACAGCAAACATACAGTCTAGAGGGGAGACAGACATCACTACAAATAAATAAATTACAGATATATACATAAGTGCTGTGGACCTAGGATGGGGGAAGAGAAAAAGAAGCAAGCCAGGGTGATGCAGAAGAGAGTAGGAGGAAAGGAAAGGGGGGACTTAGTCTGGGAAGGCCTCTTGGAGATGTGCTGTCAATAAGACTTTGAAAGGGAGGAGAGTAAGTGTCAGATTTGAGGAGGGAAGGCATTCCAGCCCAGAGGCAGGACATGATCTAGGGGTCGGCGGCAAGACAGGTGAGATTGAGGCACAGTGAGAAGGTTAGCACTAGAGGAGCGAAGTGTGTGGGCTGGGTTGTAGGAGAGTAGTGAGGTGAGGTAGGAGGGGGCCAGGTGGTAGAGTGCTTTAAAGCCAATGTTGAGTAGTTTTTGTCTAATGCAGAGGTGGATGGGAAACCATTGGAGTTTTTTGAGGAGTGGGGAGTTGTGTCCTGAATGTGTTAGTAGATCCGGGCATCTGGGTGACATACAGACTGGAGTGGGGAGAGACATGAGGCTGGGAGGTCAGCAAGGAGGCTGATGCAGTAATCCAGGCAGGATAGGTATGAATGATTGCATGAACGTGGTAGCAGTTTGGATGGAGAGGAAAGGGTGAATTTTAGTGATGTTTTGAAGATGGGACCAACAGGATTTAGTGATCGGTTGAATGAGAGAGAGGAGTCAAGGATAATGCCAAGGTTACAGGCTTGTGAGACAGGAAGGATGGTCATGCCATCTACAGTGATGGGAAATTGATGGGGAGGACAAGGTCTGTGTGGGAAAATAAGGAGTTCCGTTTGGGGCATGTTAAGTTTGAGGTGAAGGGAGGACATCCAAGTAGAAATGTCTTGAAGGCAGGAGGAAATGTGAGACTGCAGAGAGGGTGAGAGATCAGGGCTGGAGATGTAAATTTGGGTATCATCCACTTAGAGGTGGTAGTTGAAAATTTGAGGTCGAACTGTGCAGAGCACAGCACTAAAGCTCTTGGGAAAGTATACAATGCAACAGTGAACAGACAAATCCCCTGCCCACAACAGGGCAGGAGACAGACATTAATAGAAATAAATAAATTACGAATATGTACATAAGTACTTAGGGCTGGGATGGGGATGAATAAAGGAAACAAGTTTGGGTGATGCAGAAGGGAGTGGGAGAAGAGGAAACGAGGGCTTAGTCAGGGAAGGCCTCTTGGAAGAGAGGTGCCTTCAATAAAGCTTTGAAGGTGTGAGGGTGGAATTAATAATCTGTTGGATATGAAGAAGGAGGGCATTCCAGGCCAGAGGCAGGATGTGAGTGAGAGGTTGGTGGCAAGATAAAGGAGATCATGGAACAGTGAGAAGGTTAGCACTAGAGGAGTGAAGTGTGTGGGCTGGGATGTAGTAGGAGAGTAGAGAGGTGAGCAGGCTTTTGCACAGGGCAAAGGAAGCAGACTGTAGAGGTGATCTAGAGCTGTGGGCTAGTGGTAAGAGATCAGTGGAGACCAGCTGGTCTCCATACTTGAGAAGCAGTGTGTTTTAGTGGATAGAGCATGGACCTGGGAGAAAGAAGGACCTGGGTTTTAGTCCTGGCTCCCCCCACATGTCTGTTGTGTGACCTTGGGCAAGCCACTTAACTTCTCTGTGCCTCAGTTACCTCATCTGTTCAATGAGGATAAGAGTGTGCGTCCCATGTGGGACAGGCACTGTGTCCAACCTGATTAATTTTTATCTCCCCCAGTGCTTAGAACAGTGCTTGGCACATAATAAGTGCTTAACAAGTACTATTATTATTATCATTATATGGAGCATAGTGACTTGAGAAAATAGGATGGGTTCAAATGATCAGAGGTCTCTGTGGGGGATTAGGACAGATTTGCAGGAAGGGGATGTGTGAGACAGAAGGCAGGTGAGGAGGTTGTGGTCGGATAGAGGGATTTCAGAATTGGTGAGGTTATTCATTCATTCAATAGTATTTATTGAGCACCTACTGTGTGCAAGGCACCGTACTAAGTAGTAAGGCTAGAGATTGTACAATGACTGGAGATGGTGAGATCGAGTGTGTGTCCAAATTGGTGAGTGGGTGAGGTGGGGTGGAAGAAGGTGAGTGGAGTTAAGGAGTGAGAGGAAGTAGGCAATGGAAGGTGGTTGGGAACTTCCACATGGATGTTGAAGTCCCCTAGAGGTGTAGAGATGGAGAAGAGAGAAGAAATGGGAGGAAGGGATTGAAATGGTTCAGAAAGTTGGAGGTGGGGCCCTGGGGCACGTTAGTTGACCATGACTAATATATGGAGTGGGTGGTTGAGGCAAATGATGTGGGCTTCGAAGGAAGGGAAAGAGAGGGCTGGGAGTGGGGGGAACTGGGGTGTGAGAAGGAAGCCCACTTCCTCCCCCTTTCCCAGTGAGTCTGGGTGAATGGGAGAAGATGAGACCACCTCTAGAGAGAGTGGCAGAAGAGACCATGTCATCTAGGGAGAGCCAGGTTTAAGTGATGGTGAGGAGGAACAGAGACTAGGTCAGGAACGAGTCAAGGATGAAGGGAAGCTTCCCCAGGATGGATCAGGGCCTCTAAACTGAGGCTGTAGTGGGGATCACTGGGGGAGGGGATGGCGCGAGGGGTGGCCTGGGATTGGATCGAGGGAAATGATGGGGGTTGTTGGGAAGGAAGGACTGATTAGAGGAGGCCGTGGTGGGGCCAGAGAAGTTAAGTTTTATAGAAGAGGTGGTCAGCAGCTTATGCAGGTGGTTCCGCTGACCATCCTCTGAGGTGACTGAGGTAATTGCAGGCCCCTGGGGACCTGGAAGCCAAGGTTCAGGAGCAAACAGGCAGCTGGGCCCACAGGAAGGCAGGCAGCTGTTGGCGCAAAGACGGAGCCTTTGTCAGTGGGGCAGGGGGTTCAGCTGGCCACCCCTACTCCATGTCCCCCACTGGTGGCTCCAGGCGGGCTGCAGGCAGGGTGGGAGTCAGGAGACGGGAGCGGGGAGCTGGAGGAATGGACACTTCTTGGCTGCATTGGGTCGGGAGTGGGTTTTCCGGGTCCTGGTGGGCAGGCGAGCAGGAAGGTGGGCGGCAGTGGTTCCGATGTTTGTGGTCCCCATTTTGGAGGCAGCTGATCAACGTTCCAGCTGAGTTATCTTTATCTGAAGATCGGTATGTTGGGGCTGCTGGTGATATTGATAAATATTTGTAGGCGTGGGTTCATACATCTGCATTCTGTCAGAGGACTGAGAATAATATGATTTTCTTTTTTCTGGTATTTGTTCAGCACTTACTAAATGCCTGGCACTGTACTAAGCATTGGGGTAAATATAAGCTGGTCAGGTTGGACACAGTCCATGTCCCATGGTTTAAATCTCCATTTTAGAGATGAGGGAACTGAGCCCCAGAGAAGTGAAATGGCTTGCCCAAGGTCACCCTTGGTAAGACCTGGAGACTCAAGGTAAGACCTTGAGAAGTAGCATAGCTTAGTGGAAAGAACCTGGGCTTTTGAGTCAGAGGTCATGGGTTCTAATCCTAGCTCCACTACTTAGCTGTGTGACTTTGACAAGTCACTTAACTTCTCTGTGCCTCAGTTACCTCATCTGTAAAATGGGGATTAAGACTGTGAGCCCCAGGTGGGACAACCTCATTACCTTGTAACTACCCCAGTGCTTAGAACAGTGCTTGGCACATAGTAAGCACTTAACAAATGCTGTCATCATTATTATTATTATTATTATTATTTTGTTATCATTATTATTATTATTATGTCACCCAGCCAACAAGTGGCAGAGCCTGGATTAGAATCCAGCTTCTTTGAATCCTAAACTTGGGCTCTATCCTCCAGCCTGCACTGCTTCTCTTTGATAATTCACATAATATCAGTCAGAGAGAGATTAGATGAGGCAGGAGCAGTAGTTACGGTCCAATGAGAAGGGTCAGAGGAAGGACAGGAGTCCAATAAGATGGCTCCCACAGCTTTCCTGGCCTGATCTGGGTCTTCCTTCTAGGAGCAGGGATCCAAAACACCAGTTCCCACTTGGATTGTAGCTTCTTCTTGCCTTTGTTTTTTTTGACCAGCAGTTTTTTTCTGAGCTCCTTCCTTCTTTTTCTTTCTTCCTGCTTTTTCTTGTTTCTTTTCTTCTATCAGACATTGATCTTGTTCTGCTCCTTGGCCTTTCTACCTTCACTGCTTCCCTGTCGGCAGCCTGGTCGGGGCCAGCCAGGGGTATCCCGATCCTTGCCGGGGCCGTGGCGGGAGCAGGGAGGGAGTGATGGCTGTGTGCTCAGATAATCATCATTGCCATTCTCATCTTTGTCATTAGAGAAGAAGTATGGCCTAGTGGAAAGAACACGGGCCTGAGAGTCAGGGGATCTGGGTTCTAAACCCACCTCTGTTACTTGTCTGCAGTGGGACCTTGGCCAAGTCACTTTACTTCTCTGGGCCTCAGTTACCTCATCTGTAAAATGGGGATTAAATCCAACTACCGCCTACTTAGAAAGTGAGCTCCACGTGGGGCAGGGAATGAGTCCAATCTGATTAAATTGTAGCAACTCGAGTGCTTAGAACAGTGCTTGGCACGTAATAAGCACTTAACAAGTACCATAATTATTATTATCATTATTATTATTACTTGCAGTGGGATAGTTAGGGGGTGGAGACTTTGGGGGAAGGACGAAGAGGTCCATTTTGAACTCGGTGATGTTGGGGTGAGGTGTCCTGGAGGCAGAGGGAGGTGGGCAGTCCACTGTTCTCCTAGATTGGCTACTGAAGACTGTCGTCGATTGGATGCTCCTGGGACTACAATTGCCACCCACTGGTCACGTGATCCTGGCTTCCCAGCCGATTCAGGAAAAGTGTAAACGTTCAGTTTTCAAAAACCTCCCCAACGCGTTGAATGCCATCAGTTCATCCGAGCTCTGGAAATTATTTAGCCAAGTCCCTTGAGGTTCTGAGGCAGCTTCAGGGTGGCACAGCTGGCTGGGCAGGGGCCAAGAGCACTCTGCCTGATCCGTTCCCCTTTGCTGACAAGGAGTGTGGAGTGGGGATGTGGAGCAGGGATGTGGCGCGGGCCTGGTCTGTCCCAGTGTTCTCTGGCTGGGGATGCCACAAGAGAGCTGGGGGCAGGGATGACAATGTATTTTCTTCTGCTCTCCTGGGAAACTATTCCATCTCTACAGACTCTGAGCATCATCCCTAGTCCTGGAAGTGGCTGCTCAAGAATATTTGAATGTGGCTGGCTGCAGCCAGGAAATCTGTGGCCCTGAATTAACGCAAATGATGGTAAACTGCTTCTTTCACCCAATCAGCTGGGCTCCACGGGCTGACACTGTCTAAAAATAATGACAGGCTGGATCTGTCAGCACTGGGGCAGACAAACACATGACCTAAAATCTACATCGGCAACTCAGCCCAGAACTGTGAGAGTTCTGCTACCTAGGCAGCACACCGACAGACAACATAATGATATACCTGGAAGTTGAAAACTAAATCAAGAAGAAGACTCTGAGCCTCAGTTTCCTCAACTGTAAAATGGGGGTTAAACACCTGTTCTTTCTCCTACCTAGCCTCTGAATCCCATGTGGGATAGGGACTATGACTGAATTGGTGAATTTGTATCTAACTCAAGGCATAGTACACTGGTTGGCACATAGTAAGTGCTTAAAACATCATAATATATAAAAAGTGTATCCATATAATCAATCAATCATATTTATTGAACACTTACTGTGTGCAGAGCACTGTACTAAGCTCTTGGGAAGTACAAGTTGGCAACATATAGAGACAGTCCCTACCCAACAGTGGGTTCACAGTCTAGAAGGGGGAGACAGAGAACAAAACCAAACATATTAACAAAATAAAATAAATAGAATAGATATGTACAAGTAAAATAAATAAATAGAGTAATAAATATGTACAAACATATATATATATGTATATATATATATATATGTACATATATATATACAGGTGCTGTGGGGAAGGGAAGGAGGTAAGATGGGGGGATGGAGAGGGGGAGGAGGGGGAGAGGAAGGAGGGGGCTCAGTCTGGGAAGGCCTCCTGGACGAGGTGAGCTCTCAGTAGGGCCTTGAAGGGAGGAAGAGAGTTAACTTGGCGGATGGGCAAAGGGAGGGCATTCCAGGCCAGGGGGATGACGTGGGCTGGGGGTCGACGGCGGGACAGGTGAGAACAAGGTATGGTGAGGAGATTGGCGGCAGAGGAGTGAAGGGTGTGGGGTGGGCTGTAGAAGGAGAGAAGGGAGGTGAGGTAGGAGGGGGCGAAGTGATGGAGAGCCTTGAAGCCCAGGGTGAGGAGTTTCTGCCTGATGCACAGATTGATTGGTAGCCACTGGAGATTTTTGAGGAGGGGAGTAACGTGCCCAGAGCGTTTCTGGACAAAGACAATCCGGGCAGCGGCATGAAGTATGGATTGAAGTGGGGAGAGACACGAGGATGGGAGATCAGAGAGAAGGCTGATGCAGTAGTCCAGACGGGATAGGATGAGAGCTTGAACGAGCAGGGTAGTGGTTTGGATGGAGATGAAAGGGTGGATCTTGGCAATGTTGCGGAGCTGAGACCAGCAGGTTTTGGTGATGGCTTGGATGTGAGGTGTGAACGAGAGAGTAGAGTCGAGGATGACACCATGGTTGCGGGCTTGTGAGATGGGAAGGATAGTAGTGCTATCAACAGTGATGGGAAAGTCAGGGAGAGGGCAGGGTTTGGGAGGGAAGACAAGGAGTTCAGTCTTGGACATGTTGAGTTTTAGGTGGCGGCCAGACATCCAGATGGAGATGTCCTGAAGGCAGGAGGAGATGCGAGCCTGGAGGGAGGGGGAGAGAGCAGGGGCAGAGATGTAGATTTGGGTGTCATCAGTGTAGAGATGATAGTTGAAGCCGTGGGAGCGAATTAGGTCACCAAGGGAGTGCGTGTAGATCGAAAACAGAAGGGGACCAAGAACTGAACCTTGGGGAACCCCCACAGTAAGGGGATGGGAGGGGGAGGAGGAGCCTACAAAAGAGACTGAGAATGAACGACCAGAGAGTGAAGAGGAGAACCAGGAGAGGACGGAGTCTGTGAAGCCAAGGTTGGATAGCGTGTTGAGGAGAAGGGGGTGGTCCACAGTGTCGAAGGCAGCTGAGAGGTCGAGGAGGATTAGGATAGAGTATGAGCCGTTGGATTTGGCAAGCAGGGGGTCATTGGTGATCTTTGAGAGGGCAGTTTCCGTGGAATGTAGGGGACGGAAGCCAGACCGGAGGGGGTCGAGGAGAGAGTTGTTGTTGAGGAATTCTAGGCAGCGCGTGTAGACAACTCGTTCAAGGAGTTTGGAAAGGAATGGTAGGAGGGATATAGGGCGATAACTAGAAGGTGAGGTGGGGTCAAGAGAGGGTTTCTTTAGGATGGGAGAGACATGGGCATGTTTGAAGGCAGAGGGGAAGGAACCAGTGGAGAGTGAGTGGTTGAAGATGGAAGTTAAAGAGGGGAGAAGGGATGGAGCAAGAGATTTCATGAGATCGGGGGAATGGGGTCAGAAGCACAGGTGGCCGGAGTAGCACTTGAGAGGAGAGAGGAGAGCTCCTCTGAGGATACTGCTGGGAAGGATGGGAGAGTAGCAGAGAGTGTTGAGAGCCGGGGGGTTGGAGAAGTGGGGGAGTGACTTTGGGGAGGTCGGACCTGATGGATTTAATTTTGTTAATGAAGTAGGAGGCCAGATCGTTGGGGGTGAGGGAAGGATGAGGGAGAGGAACCGGGGGCGTGAGAAGGGAGTTGAATGTACGGAAGAGCTGACGGGGATGATGGGCATTGGTGTCAATAAGGGAGGAGAAATAGTTTTGTCTGGCAGAGGAGAGGGCTGAGTTAAGGCAGGAAAGGATAAACTTGAAGTGAACGAGGTTGGCATGGTGTTTATAAGGCGGAACATCCCTGGGGAGACTGTCAGACAAGGTGAGGTGTATATATGTTTGTACATATTTATTACTCTATTTACTTATTTATTTATTTTATTTGTACATATCTATTCTATTTATTTTATTTTGTTAGTATGTTTGGTTTTGTTCTCTGTCTCCCCCTTTTAGACTGTGAGCCCACTGTTGGGTAGGGACTGTCTCTATATGTTGCCAACTTGTACTTCCCAAGCACTTAGTACAGTGCTCTGCACACAGTAAGCACTCAATAACTACGATTGATTGATTGATTGATTGATGAGGTGGCAGCAGGGTTTGAGGCCCCCAGACCGGACTAAAGCTTTCTTGAGCTGCCCACCTTTCTCTACAACTCTGAGACCTGGCCCCACAATGGATGCCACGTCGGCTCTTCGGTCACTTCCACTGGCATCACTGGTGGGGCCAGGCTCAGTATCAGATGTCAAGGTGAGATCACGGACGGCCGAGAGCTGGAACATCATCAGTCTCCCCATGTCAAAGCTGCGCTTGCCTCAACATGGCTACAGTGGGTGGGCTGCTGGAGGAGAACGAGTGACAGTGGGAGACCCCAACAGCTGCTGGGTGGGGAGCCAAGATTGGGAAATTGGAAACTGGGGCCACAGAGGAAGTGTTTTAAGGATGCAGTAAAAGCAAGCAGCAGGTAAGGCTGCGACACAGTTGAAAACTGGGAGACAATAGCTGGGGACAGACCAGCATGGAGCACTGCCCTCAAGAAGGAAGCAGCTCTTTCTGAACAAAAGCTTCACAAGCAATGAGAGGCAAAGAGGCAGAACAGAAAACAGTGCCAGGTGCTGCAAAGATTAAATGTAACAACACAGCAAGGAACGGACTTTTTGTATGCACTATGTAATAATAGTAATTATAATCATAATAGTTGTGGTACTTGTTAAGCACCCATTCTGTGACAAGCCCTGCATTAAACGCTGGGGTAAATAATAATAATAATAATGGCATTTGTTAAGCACTTACTATGTGCAAAGCACTGTTCTAAATGCTGGGGAGGTTACAAGGTGATCAGGTTGTCCCACATGGGGCTCAAAGTCTTAATCCCCATTTTCCAGATGAGGTAACTGAGGCCCAGAGAAGTTGAGTGACTTGCCCAAGGTCACACAACTGACAATTGGTGGAGCCGGGATTTGAACCCATGACCTCCGACTCTACAGCCTGTGCTCTTTCCATTGAGCCACGCTGCTTCTCCACTTCTCTGCTACAATACAGTCTGATCAGACATGGTCCCTGACTCTCACAGGGCTCACAGTTGAATGGGGTGGGACAGAGAATGAGTATTTAATCCCCATTTTACAGATGAGGAAGCTACGTGAAACCTGCCTCAATCCCTACAGCCAAACATTCACTGGTGATTGACCTCCACTGGCCAACCTGGCCCCTCATTACGAGGTCGACAGTGCATCTGTCCGGTTCAACACAGCCTCACCTTATGTTCCATAGGCTCGCAGATGCGGAGCAGGATTTTCCTGGAACGAAGCCTCTCCTCTCCGACCTTCCCCAGATATGCAACTCGGGGGCTGGGAAGCCCACAGCCTGATGGCTGCCTCGGGATGTGTATATGTATGTGTGGCTGACCTAGACCCACACCAAGGACATTGTGTTCCTGTGGGCATGGGGCACATTAACCACTACAACACAGCAAGACACAATATTCAGCTCAACAACACAATAGGGTATGCCCTTTTTGCGAGGCCAATGTGGCTGTGCCTGTGGGCCTGTATTGGCCTCATGGAGGAATTTCTCCATCAATGACCTGTCCTTCCCATACCAAAGACAGGTGTGCGTGTATGTGTGGGTGGGTGTGTCTCTTTGTGTGTAGCTGACCCGGCCCCACACCGTGTGTCATGTTGCTGTGAGGATGTGGCTGCGGTATGGCAGGAAGGAGAGGAGCGTGATGGGGAGGGGAGCAGCATGGAGGAGAGGGGCACTGTGAGGAGGGGTGCGGTGTGGCAGGGAGTGGAGGGGAGGGGGAAGGGGAGCAGTGGGGAGGGAAGGAGAGGGGTGGGGGCGCAGCAGGAAAGGGAGGGGCTACTGCTCACCCACAGGATGAACACAGTGTAGACGGCGCCAAAGTCGAGCAGGCCCAAGTCCAACGTGCAAGCTCCGGACCAAGTCTTGCACCTCACCTGGTTGTACCTAGACATCGGGGATGGGAGGAGGGGGTGGGGAGGTGGAGAGAAATGGTGGTCCCTCACTCAGGCCCCTCCTCCTTCCTCCCAGGTTCAGTTCACATGCCATCCCTGCCCTCCTCAAACTACTCTAATTTCCACAGTCCACCCATCAGTGGTGTTTTCTGAGCATCGGCACTGTCCTAAGTGCTCGGGAGAGGACAAAAGAGCTAGTACACATACTCCCCGCCCTCAAGGGGCTTCCAGTCTAGTGTATGTGGAGAGCCGTACTGAGTGCTGGGGAAAGTAAATGTGTCAATATTCTCCTTTGCTACTATTTCCCCTATTCATAAATTATTTTAATGTCTATCTCCCCCTGTACACTGTACGCTCCCTGCCAGCAGGGAAAATGTCTACCAACTCTGTTGCACTGAACTCTCCCAAGCGCTTATTCCAATGCTCTGCACACAGTTAAGTGCTCCATAAATGTCACCGATTTTTCTGATGAATGGAGTGTAGGAAGAAGTGTTTGGAAAGGTGAATAAGTGAAAAACCAAGTCAATAGTAGAGTGTGTTTGTTAATTATAGGATTTATTAAGCAGTTTGTGCCAGCACTGCAGCAAGGCCTAGTGGGAAGAGCCCGGTCTGGGAGTCAGGGACCTGGGTTCCCATGCCAGCTCTGCAAGTCACTTCACTTCCTTGAGCCTCAGTTTCCTCATCTGTAAAATAGGGGTCAAATCCTCTGCCTCCTCTTTAAGCTGTGAGCTCCCGCGGGACACGAACTGGATCCAACCTGATTTTCTCATATCTATTCCAGCACTTGGTGCAGCGGATGGCCCCTGTTTTTTTCATGGTATTTTTTTAGCACTTACTATGTGCCAGACACTATACTAAGCGCTGGGGAAGATATGAGCTCAACAGGTTGGACACAGTCCCTGTCTCACATGGGGCTCACAGTCTAAATCCTCATTTACAGATGAGGGAATTGAGGCCCAGAGAAGTTAATTGATTTGCCCAAGGTCACCCAGAAGACAAGTGGCATAGTTAAACACAGTAAGCATTTAACCAATAATATAATAAGGATAATAATAACAATTATTAATACTAATAAACCCTGGGGTAGAGACAAGATAATCAGATGAGGCCCAGTCCCTGACACACCTGGGGCCCCCAGTTTGAGAGACAGGGAGAGCAGGAATATCTCCCAGACATTATCCAGTTGACTCTCAATCGATCAATCAATCAGTCGTATTTATTGAGCACTTACGGTGTGCAGAGCACTGTACTAAGTGGTTGGGAGAGGACACTAGAACAGAGTTGGCAGACACGTTCCCTGCCCACGACAAACGAGCTTCCAGCATTGCCACTCTTGCCTCTCCAGCAGCGCCCTCCCTCCCACGACTTGAGCTGCTGCCTGTCTCTGTGTAGACAACCTCCATGTCTCCCTCTCCAGTTCTGCCTGCCCCCCATCAGTCTGTCCGCCTGACCTCTCAGCTGACCCGCCATCCTGAAACTCCTCCTGCCTCCAGGACATCTGCATTTCAATGTTCCGCTGGCACCTCAAACTTGACGGGTCTCAACCTCAACTCCTCATCTTTCCCCACTAAACTCACTCCTCCCCGTGACTTTCTCACCACCACCCTCCTCCCCGACCCAGAATCTCTCAGCCCCGGTGTCGTCCTCCACTCCTCTCTGACTTTCTGCTCTTTCAGCCAATCAGTTGCTGGTCCCTGCTGGTTCTTATTGGTCAAACTCTCCCGGATCTGCCTCTTCCTTCTTACCCCATCCTAGTTAGCTGTATTGCCTAGTGGACAGAACAGTCAGTCAGAAGGACCCTGTCCTCTCCCTGACTTTCCCGTCACAGTGGGTGGCACAACCTCCTTCCCGTCTCACAAGCCCACAACCTTGGTGTCATCCTTGACTCTGCTCTCTCATTCACCCCACATATCCAATCCATCAGCAAAGCCTGCCATTCTCGTCTTCACAACATCGCCAAGATCCGCCCTTTCCTCTCCATCCATCCACTGTACCTTGCTGGTACAATCTCTTATCCTATCCTGACTGGATTACTGCATCAGCCTCCTTTCTAATCTCCCAACCTACTTTCTCTCACCAGTTCAGTCTATACTTCACTCTACTGCCTGGATTTTCTTGCTACGGAAACACTCAGGGCTTGTCACCCCTCTCCTCAAAAATCTCCAGTGGTTGCCTATCAACCTTCATATCAAGCAAAAACTCCCCACTATTGGCTTCAGAGCTCGCCATCACCTTGCCCTTTCCCTCCTACCTTCTCTCCTTCTACATCTCAGCCCGCACATTCCACTCCTCTGGTGCTAACCTTCTCACTGTGCCTCGTTCTCACCTGTCTCGCTGTCGACCACTGGCCCATGTCCTACCTCTGGCCTGGAACCCCCTCCCTCCTCACATCTGCCAAACAATCACAATTCCCCCTTTCAAAGCCCTACTGAAGGCTCACTTCCTCCAAGAGGCCTTCCCAGACTAAGCCCCCCTTTTCCTCAGCTCCCCTTCCTCTCCGCATCACCCCAACTCGCTCCCTTTGCTCTAGCCCCCTCTCCCCGCTCCACAGCACTTGTGTATATATGTACATACCTATAATTCTATTTATTTATATTAATGCCTGTTTACTTATTTTAATGCCTGCTTCCCCCTTCCTAGACTGTAAGCCCGATGTGGATAGAGATTGTCTCTGCTTATTGCTGAATTGTACTTTCCAAGCACTTAGTACAGTGCTCTGCGCACACTAAGCGCTCAATAAATACGATTGAATGAATGAATGAAGGACTTGGGTTCTAATCTCAGCTCTGCCACTTGTCTACTGTGTAACCTTGAACAAGTCACTTGGCATCTGTGTGCCTCAGTTCCCTCATCTGTAAAATGAGGATTTAGATTGTGAGCCCAACATGGGACAGGGACTGTGTCAAACCCGATTATCTTGGATCTACTCCAGTGCTTAGAACAGTGCCTGGCACATAGAAAGCACTTAATAACTACCATAATTATTATAAACTCCAGCAGCTAGATTAGTGCATCGGCCTTCTCACTGGCCTCCCTGCCTCCAGCTTCTTCCCATCCAATCTCGACCCGCTCTGCCTCCGCATGGATCATCTTTCCAAAGTGTCGCTCTCTCCTCCATGCTTCTCCCCTCCCCGCCAGGCACCTTCCCTTCCTGCCAAACCCACAGCCATGCCTTCATGTCAACACAAAACGTGGTGTGGGGCCGGGTCAGTCACGGAGACTGCCACACCTTCATGGCAACACGGACACCACAAATGCTGCCACACCCTTATGGCTGAATGCACACGGTGTGCCCTTAATAAATACTATTATTACTATTCACCATTGGCTTCAGGGCTCTTCACTGCCCTGTCCCCTCTTTAACTCACTTTGCTCCCTTCTCCCACCTTCCCCTAACCCATTGCCTTCATTTCTCCCAAGCCAACTCTCTAGTTGTTCCTCATTCTCCTGCTGAGAGCTCACCTCCTCCAGGAGGCCTTCCCAGACTGAGCCCCTTCCTTCCTCTCCCCCTCATCCCCCTCTCCATCCCCCCATCTTATCTCCTTCCCTACCCCAAAACACCTGTATATATGTATATATGTTTGTACATATTTATTACTCTATTTATTTATTTATTTATTTATTTGACATGTACATATCTATTCTATTTATTTTACTTTGTTAGTATGTTTGGTTTTGTTCTCTGTCTCCTCTTTTAGACTGTGAGCCCACTGTTGGGTAGGGACTGTCTCTATATATTTCCAATTTGTACTTCCCAAGCGCTTAGTACAGTGCTCTGCACATAGTAAGCGCTCAATAAATACAGTTGATGATGATGATTCTCCTGCTTCCATCCCCCAACTAGTGCTGCTCTTCTGGCCTGGATCTCCCTCCTTCTCCCCATCAGAGAGACCCCAGTTTCCCCCACCTTCCAATCCTTCCTGAAATCCCATCACCTCCCGAAGGCATTCCTGGGTGACTCCCCCAGGTCCTTTAGCCCCATCAATCCCTCAGCCAACTGGACTGTTGAGGAACTTATTTACTCCCTCCAAAGCACTTGGGTGTCTGCTTTATTAACTGATTTTTTACCTTTCCAGTTGTAAATATTTTTATTTTTGTCTATTGGAGCAGAACGTGTCACTTAAGAATGATGGCATTTGTTAAGTGCTCACTATGTGCAAAGCACTGTTCTAAGTGCTGGGGGGAGGCAACGTGATCAGGTTGTCCCACGTGGGGCTCACAGTCTTAATTCCCATTTTACAGATGAGGTAACTGAGGAACAGAGAAATTAATAGACTTGCCCAAAGTCACACAGCTGACAAGTGGCAGAGGCGGGTTTAGAACCCATGACCTCTGGCTCCCAAGCCATGCTCTTTCCACTGAGCCACGCTGCTTCTCTAGTTAATCTGTCCTTCACAACCACCTAGTACAGGAGACTGCACCAAGTGGGCACAGGGCTTTAGTACAGTGCCCTTCCTGAACACAGAACGCTGTCAATTTGATTGATTGATTGATTGACAGACTCTCTAAGATGATCCCTGTCCTTGGCAGGGAAGACCACCAAGGGCTCTCAGGATGGATGGGGGTGGAGGGGGCACTAAGGGGAGGGGGAAGTCCCTAGGTTCCCCTGTCTTGAGAAGCCCCGAATTGGCACCTCTCTCCCGGGCATCCCCTCCCCTACAGACCCAGCCCTTGGAAGTTCCTTACTCTCCTCTATCCAGGGTCTGGTAGTCAGAAAACTTGTAATTCTTGCCAACCCGAAGGGTGTCACCGCTGCCCAGGAAGATGTAGATGTCTCTCTTCATCGTGTTCACGAACCTGGAATAATAATAATAATAATACTAGGCATTTATTAAGCGCTTACTATGTGCAAAGCACTGTTCTAAGCGCTGGGGAGGCTACAGGGTGATCAGGTTGTCCCACGTGGGGCTCACAGTCTTCATCCCCATTTTACAGATGAGGTAACTGAGGCCCAGAGAAGTGAAGTGACTTGCCCAAGATCACACAGCAGACAGGTGGTGGAGTTGGAATAGGCACTGGCTCATTCACTGCCATTTCCCTCTTTCCCCTCCTACTGGGGGCCCCTAGGGTGACATCATGGAAGGGTCCTCGGGTGGAAAACCCAATCTCCTGGACTGCCCTGAGTGGCCGTGACAACGAGAAGGGGGCTGAAATTGCAGCAGGAGGGATTTAGGGTAGACAGAGAGGTGGGTTTGCTGGGAGTGGGAAACCCTGGGGAAGATTATGGGGAAAGCTGTTGGGCTCCCTTCCCGGGACCTCTCTAGAAATGGGAGAGTCCCACCATCTGCTGCCTTTCCTTCCCCGGATCCTTCCCCTGCCCCACCCTGGGGGGAGGAACAGGAAGGGATGGACCACTAGAAAAGAAGGGGGTAGACCAGATCGACAGACAGATGAATGGTTGGATGTTGGACAGAGCCGGGGAGAACCGGGCTCATCCTGTCCTTGGCAGTGGGACAAAGGGGCTGGAAGCTGGGCCCACCTAGGACACAAGCTGTCCTGATGTCAGACTTCTGCTCCTCCCACTCTCCTGTGTCCAAGCCAGTTTCAGTAACACAACCCCGGCCGCCCCAATCCTCTCCTCCTCCCCCTCACGGCCCCAGCCCACCCAGGGGGAGGGTCTCAGCCAACTCTGCCTGGCCAAGGCCCCCGGCAGACATGCTGAGACCCTGAAGCTGCGGCCCGACGGGCAGAGGGGCAGGGGCAGGGGGACGGGCCCCACCCCTCACCCAGAAGGGCCAGGCCCCACCAGCCGCACCTCACGGCTGCCAGTCCATTGGCCGGTTTGGTGCTCATTTCCTCCAACTGCAGCAGAGAGAGGATCGATCAGTTCAGGGTGTTGGTTGAGTGCTTTCTCATCATCAGCTTCTAGCCTCTTCATCAGCTCTTGCCCTCCAGCCCCGACTTCTCCTAGCTCCTCTCCAGCTTCAACCCAACTTGCATACTTCCCTGCTCTCAAGCCAACCTACTAACACAGCCTCGTTTTCATCTCCCTCACTCCTTCCATCCCTCCTGCCTGGAATCCCCACACCTCCTTCCCATATGTGGCTAGCTGCAGCTCTTCCCATCTTCAAAACCCTTCTGAAATCCTGCCTCCTCCAGGAGACCTTCCCTGATTGATTTCCCATCTCTCTGCTCTCCTTTTTCCCTACTCCCATCCCACACATCTGCCTCACCCCAGCATGGCAACCACCTGTCTACTTACGCTCATATCTTCACCCTCTATTTCTCCCCCAGGGCTGTAATCATTTTAGTATCTGTCTCCCCCCATCAACCAAAAGCTCCTTGAGGTCAGGGATCACATCCACTTAACTCTACTGGACTCTCCCTAGCACTCAATCTAGTGCCCTGGACAGAGTAGGTACTCAATGAGTACCACTGATGGGTGGATGGATGGATGGGCTGACCCCTCCTTCTTCCCACTCCTGGAGAGCCCCCAGGAGCTCTGGAGGAAGACCCCAGCCGAGGGGGCCCATCCCTCACCAGGAGGTTGGAGATGTTGGTGCCAGCTGTGTAAATGACCAGGCTGTACCACATCCTCTCCGTGATGTCGTAGTACTTGTCGGTGGTGGCACCTTGGGACTCCACTACGAAGCGTAGATTCTGGTGCTCTTCCTCCAGATGCAGCTTGTAGTAGTACGATGATTTCTGTCCAAAGGAGAGCCCTGAGCCTTGGGGACCACTGAGCCAAGGGCCCCTCTGACCCCAAAGGGCCGTGCTCCCGGGATTCCCAACCCAGGGCAGGCTGGGAGGGAACTGCCCGGCAGCAGAGTGGGGCTTCGGGTGGGTCTACACCGACCCAGTGACCCCCACCCCCGTGCGTTTGCATAATGCTGTCTGATTGGCTGGGCGGGTTCGCACCCGGAACAGTGCCCGGGCACCACCGTGCTTGGAGTGGCCGGCGGTCAGCTTCCCACCATCTGGGCTGGTCCATAGCTGTCTGAAGGACGAGGTCCTCCAAAATCCCCACTGGACTGATCCGTGGACCATCCCCTTCCTCCCTGACCCTTCTGTCCCCCTCCAGCCTCCCCCTGCCATATCTGTCTATCCCTCTGCCCACACCTGGAATGCCCCGATGGGCTCAGAGATCAGAGAATCTTGCCCTCCTTGCTCCATTGTTACCAGCACCTCATTCCTTGCCAGGTTAAGTATCTGCACGTAGCTTTTGCGAGACTCCAACGGCATCTCTTCAGTGATTTCCTGGGGAGAGGGAGGTTGTCAGCCCTCCCTTCAAGTTTATCCTTTCCTGCCTTAACTCAGCCCTCTCCTCTGCCAGACAAAACTATTTCTCCTCCCTTATTGAGACACATGCCCATCACCCCCGCCAGCTCTTCCGTACATTCAACTCCCTTCTCAGGCCCCGGGCACCTCCCCCTCCTCCTTCCCTCACCCCCAAAGATCTGGCCTCCTACTTCATTAACAAAATTAAATCCATCAGGTCCGACCTCCCCAAAGTCACTTCCCCCCTTCTCCAGCCCCCCGGCTCTCAACACTCTCTGCTACTCTCCCATCCTTCCCAGAAGTATCCTCAGAGGAGCTCTCCTCCCTCCTCTCAAGTGCTACTCCGGCCACCTGTGCTACTGACCCCATTCCCTCTCATCTCATGAAATCTCTCACTCCATCCCTTCTCCCCTCCTTAACTTCCATCTTCAACCGCTCACTCTCCACTGGTTCCTTCTCCTCTGCCTTCAAACATGTCCATGTCTCTCCCATCCTAAAAAAACCCTCCCTTGACCCCACCTCACCTTCTAGTTATTGCCCCATATCCCTCCTACCATTCCTTTCCAAACTCCTTGAATGAGTTGTCTACACGCGCTGCCTCGAATTCCTCAACACCAACTCTCTCCTTGACCCCCTCCAGTCTGGCTTTCATCCCCTACATTCCATGGAAACTGCCCTCTCAAAGGTCACCAATGACCTCCTGCTTGCCAAATCCAATGGTTCATACTCTATCCTAATCCTCCTCGACCTCTCAGCTGCCTTCGACACTGTGGACCACCCCCTTCTCCTCAACACGCTATCCGACCTTGGCTTCACAGACTCCGTCCTCTCCTGGTTCTCCTCTTATCTCTCCGGTCGTTCATTCTCAGTCTCTTTTGCAGGCTCCTCCTCCCCCTCCCATCCCCTTACTGTGGGGGTTCCCCAAGGTTCAGTGCTTGGTCCCCTTCTGTTCTCGATCTACACGCACTCCCTTGGTGACCTCATTCGCTCCCACGGCTTCAACTATCATCTCTACGCTGATGACACCCAGATCTACATCTCTGCCCCTGCTCTCTCCCCATCTCTCCAGGCTCGCATCTCCTCCTGCCTTCAGGACATCTCCATCTGGATGTCTGCCCGCCATCTAAAACTCAACATGTCGAAGACTGAACTCCTCGTCTTCCCTCCCAAACCCCTCCCTCTTCCTGACTTTCCCATCTCTGTTGACGGCACTACCACCCTTCCCGTCTCACAAGCCCGCAACCTTGGTGTCATCCTCGACTCCGCTCTCTCATTCACCCCTCACAACCAAGCTGTCACCCAAACCTGCCAGTCTCAGCTCCACAACATTGCCAAGACCCGCCCTTTCCTCTCCATCCATACCGCTACCCTGCTTGTTCGAGCTCTCATCCTATCCCATCTGGACTACTGCATCAGCCTTCTCTCTGATCTCCCATCCTCGTGTCTCTCCCCACTTCAATCCATAATTCATGCTGCTGCCCAGATTGTCTTTGTCCAGAAATGCTTTGGGCATGTTACTCCCCTCCTCAAAAATCTCCAGTGGCTACCAATCAATCTGCGCATCAAGCAGAAACTCCTCAACCTGGGCTTCAAGGCTCTCCATCCCCTCACTCCCTCCTACCTCACCTCCCTTCTCTCCTTCTACAGCCCAGCCCGCACCTTCCGCTCCTCCGCCGCTAATCTCCTCACCGTTAGGCCTCGTTCTCGCCTGTCCCGTCGTCGACCCCCGACCCACGTCATCCCCCGGGCCTGGAATGCCCCCAATCCCTCTGCCCATCCACCAAGCTAGCTCTCTTCCTCCCTTCAAGGACCTGCTGAGAGCGCACCTCCTCCAGGAGGCCTTCCCAGACTGAGCCCCTTCCTTCCTCTCCCCCTGGTCCCCCTCTCTATCCCCCCAATCTTACCTCCTTCCCTTCCCCACAGCACCTGTATATATGTATATATGTTTGTACATATTTATTACTCTATTTATTTATTTTACTTGTACATATCTATTCTATTTATTTTATTTTGTTAGTATGTTTGGTTTTGTTCTCTGTCTCCCCCTTTTAGACTGTGAGCCCACTGTTGGGTAGGAACTGTCTCTATATGTTGCCACCTCGTACTTCCCAAGCGCTTAGTACAGTGCTCTGCACACAGTAAGCGCTCAATAAATACGATTGATTGATTCATTGATTGTCAGCTGTTGGCCAGTCTCTGGGGAAGGGGAGACGACTGTCAGAGCCCCTGTACCCACAGCCCTGGCACGAGGCTGTTGGAGGGGGGAGAAGGGAGGTCCATCACAGCCCCCTGGGGAGGGGGAGACCTTCATCAGAGGCCTGAACACACCATACCAGCTTAACACCCAGCAGGAGGGTCAAACTCGAATTTGGCACTTGGAGAGTTTCTGACCTAAGCCTCATTTTCTCACTGCCTCAGCTCTGGAGACCCCCTTCCAAGACCCTCCCCATCCTGGGCTTGTCATCTGGCTGGCCCCCTTAGTGCCGTCTGCCTCCCGCTAACCCCCTCCTCCTCCCCACAGTGATGTCCTGCCAGCCCCCCAAGCAACATCCAGCCATCCCTCCAGCAATGTCCAGCTGCCCCCCAGGGATGTCTGATCCCCCTCCCTCTGAGATGCCCCACCAGTCCTCCATAGGGACATCCCACCATTCCCCCCGCAGAAATGTCCACCGCCCCCACCCAGTGACATACCCCCTGCACACCATGATGTCCCACCAGCCATCCACTACCATCCATCTGGAGCCCCCCACCCACGTCCAGCCCCCCCCCCCCCCCAGTGACATACATCGGCCACCTCCCCCAGTGATGTCCGATTGCCCCCTCAGCCCCATTGCCCCCTCAGCCCCACCCTTCCCCCATGGGCTTCTTGCTGTCTGCTGCCCTCATATCACTCACCTACTCACCCTGTTGGAGGGGCTTCTCAAGTTGGCCAACTTGTGTGCCCACTCTTTGGCACCGTGGCCAGGTTGGTCTCCCCCGCTGGACCACACCCCCAACAAAGGCAGGACCGCACTGCCCACTTCCTCTGGGCAGTCCCCGGCCCCTGCCTGAGGCCCTGCTTGTTGGGACCAGCCAGGAGGTATCGTAACTGCTCCACACTCACATGCATTTGGATCTCGATAGCGGCTGCCAACATGAAGGCCAGGGCTGCCAGGACCATGCCGATCACCATCTTCCTGATGGGCCTATGGAGAGAGAGGGGGAGATGATGGAGCTGGTAGGGGCTCAGAAGGGCGCAGGCAAACTCCCGCCCGCTCTCCTGCCCAAAGTCAGCCCCTGTAGCAGGCGAGGAACTGCCACCTGACATTTCTCCACATGAGAAGCACCATGGCCTAGAGGCAAGAGCACAGGTTTGGGAGTCAGAGGTCATGAGTTCAAATCCCGGCCCCACCACATGTCTGCTGTGTGACCTTGGACAAGTGACCTAACTTCTCTGTGCCTCAGTTACCTCATCAGTAAAATGGGGATTAAGACTGTAAGCCCCACATGGGACAACCTGATTACCTTGTATCTAACCCCAGCACTTAGAACAGTGCTTGACACAATCATTCATTCAACTGTATTAATGAGCTCTTACTGTGTGCAGAGCACTGACCACAATAATAATAACAATAATAAAATTATATTATTATTTCTGTGAGCTCATGGGAGGGGTCTGTGAGAATGGGGAGAGAGCCAACTTTGGGCTCCTCTTTAAAATGGGGGCAAGGTAGCCGCTGCTGCCCTGGACTGGTCCCTGGAAAGACACCTCGACAACCTTTCGCACCCTGGCTGGCATCCCACTCAGAGGGAGCTGCATCGGGGCCACTTTGGGCTAGCAGATGGGCGAGGCCTAGCAGCCAAATGATGAGGCTGGAAGAAGAGTGAACCTGGGAAACCCTATTCTCCCTCCAAGAGGGACAGAGATCCTGGGACACATGTCTCTGCTGGGGAGGGAAAGGGCTAATGTCAAGAGCTTCTCCCTGCCCCTGCCCTGTTGGCAGGAGGAAATTATTCATTCATTCATTCATTCAATCGTATTTATTGAGCACTTACTGTGTGCAGAGCACTGTACTAAATGCTTGGGAAGTACAAGTTGACAACATATAGAGATGGTCCCTACCCAACGGTGGGCTCACAGTCTAGAAGGGGGAGACAGAGAACAAAACAAAACATAAATACATACAAACATATATACATATATACAGGTGTTGTGGGGAGGGGAAGGAGGTAAGGTCGGGGGGATTGGAGAGGGGGAGGAAAGGGAGAGAAAGGAGGGGGCTCAGTCTGGGAAGGCCTCCTGGAAGAGGTGAGCTCTCAGTAGGGCCTTGAAGGGAGGAAGAGAGCTAGCTTGGCGGATGTGCGGAGGGAGGGTATTCCAGGCCAGGGGGATGACGTAGGCCAGGGGCCGATGGAGGGACAGGCGAGAACGAGGCACGGTGAGGAGATTAGCAGCAGAGGAGGGGAGGGTGCGGGCTGGGCCGTAGAAGGAGAGAAGGCAGGTGAGGTAGGAGGGGGCGAGGTGATGGAGAGCATTGAAGCCCAGGGTGAGGATTTTCTGCCTGATGCGTAGGTTGATTGGTAGCCACTGGAGATTACTTCTAGGGGAAACTGGTCCCAAGATGACAGAAGAACCATGGGGTCATAGATGGGGATACCGAGAGACAATAGCGGGAGACATCTGTTGGTGCTATGGGGAATTCCCCAGAAGCCCTGTTGCGATGGAGGAGGAGCTGACTGCCTCCAGGCTGACTGGTTCCCTCACCATAATGACCGGATACACACAGCCGCAAACAGGGCTACTTTTATGTAGCAAGAGGCTTATTTGAATAGTCGCATTAATCAACCAATAAATAATAATAATAATAATAATGGCATTTGTTAAACACTTATTAAGTGCAAAGCACTGCTCTAAGCGCTGGGGTAGATACAAGGTATCAGGTTGTTCCTCATGGGGCTCACAGTCTTAATCCCCATTTTACAGAGGAGGTAACTGAGGCTCAGAGAAGTTAAGTGATTTGCCCAAGGTCACACAGCAGACATGTGGCGGAGCTGGAATTCAAACCCATGACCTCTGACTCCCAAGCCCAGGCTCTTTCCACTGAGCCACTCTGCTTCCTATAATAATCATGATGGCATTTGTTAAGCACTTACTATGTGCCAAGCACTGTCCTAAGCACTAGGGTAATAATAATGATGGCATTTGTTAAGCACTTACTACGTGCCAGCACTGTTCTAAGCTCTGGGGGAGATACAAGGTCATCAGGTTGTCCCACGTGATGCTCACAGTCTTAATCCCCATTTTAGAGATGAGAGATCATCAAACGTATGTAATACACCAGCACAGTATAAGGCCTCTTTGGTATTTTCTCTTCTCCCATTCCCTTCTGTGTCACCTTTGCACTTGGATTTGCACCATTTTTCACCCCTCCCTCAGCCCCACAACACTTATATCCATATCCCTAATTTGTTGATTTCCCCCTCTAGACTGCAAGCTCACTGTGGGCAGGGAATGTGTCTACTAATTCTACTATGATGTACTCTCCCAAGTATTTAGTAGGGAAGCAGCGTGGCTTAGTGCCAAGAGCCCGGGCTGGGGAGTCAGAGGTCGTGGGTTGTAATCCCGGCTCCGCCACCTGTCTGCCATATGATCTTGATCAAGCCACTTAACTTTTCGGAGCCTCAGTTCCCTCATCTGTAAAATGGGGATTAAGACTGTGAGCACCACGTGGGACAACCTGCTTACCTTGTATCTACTCCAGCGCAAAGAACAGTGCTTGGCACATAGTAAGTGCTTAACAAATACCAGAGTCATAATCATAGTAATAGTACAGTGCTCTTCACACAGTAACCGCTGAATAAATACCCTTGATTGATTGATTTATTATAAGACTTCGCAGTGGATGGTGTGGATGGAGGAAGAAGTGATTCACAATGCTTTGACCTCTTGGAGGTGCTCACAACAACTGTGGGGGATTAAAAATGAGCCTGAGAGTGGCATGGGGTCCCATTGTTTGCCTTAGGTGTCCACGGGATTGCACTTGGGCCCTTTTTCATTTGGCTCCAGGGTCGGCCTGGGCCTTGGAGCTCTGGGTGCTGGGATCCGGGTCTCTTTTGGTCTTTGGGCAGAGAGGGGCACTCTATTGGAGCTCTGAGGGCCAGGGGGATTGGACGATAAACTCAGCTCTGTCCTCAACCGTGACACCTGCAGGTGTCTCTGGCACCAGATAGTTCGGAGAACATTTCATGAGTCCCCAGATCACGGAATAGACAGTGTCTGCTCAAGCTTAGAGCCCCCCCTGCCCAACCACCCAGATTGGTGTAGGGTAGATGCTACACCCGGGCAGGGCAGGTATGGAGACAAAGTCATGGTGACTAATTATTAAAGATAATAATAATAATAATACTGATGGTATTTGTAAAGTGCTTACTATGTGCCAAACTCTGTTCTAAGCCCTGGGACTAGATACAGGTAATCAGTTTGCCCCACGTGGGGCTCACAGTCTTAATCCCCATTTTACAGATGAGGTAACTGAGGCACAGAGAAGTGAAGTGACTTGCCCAAAGTCACACAACTGATAAGTAGCAGAGCCGGGATTAGAACCCACATCCTCTGATTCCCAAACCCATACTCTTTCCATTCACTCATTCATTCATTCATTCATTCAATCATATTTATTGAGCACTTACTGTGTGCAGAGTATTGTACTAAGCACTTGAGCACTGTACTAAAGCCATGCTGCTTCCAAAAACTGACCCTCCAGTAGCATGGGTCAGAAGCCTGACTTTCCCATCACAGTAGATAAACTCCACCGTCCTCCCTGTCCCACAAGCCCGTAACCTGCTGTTTTCCTCAACTCATCTCTCTTTTTTTATGGTATTTGTTAAGCACTTACTAAGTCAGTCAGTCAGTCAGTCAATCATATTTACTGAGAGCTTACTGTGTGCAGAGCACTGCACTAAGCACTTGGGAGAGTACAATCCAAAAATAAACAGACATAGTCCCTGCTCACAACGAGTTTACATCTAGAGGTCATGAGTTCTAATCACGACTTTACCATTTGTCTGCTATGTGACCTTGGGCAAGTCACTTAACTTCTCTGTGCCTCAGTTTCTTCATCTGTAAAATAGGAGTTGAGACTGTGAGTCCTATGTGGGACAAGGACTGTGTTCTACCCGATTTGCGTGTATCCACCCCAGCACTTATTACAGTGCCTGGCCTCTTGAAGGAGATGCATCTTCAAAAAGGTTTTGAAGTCAGGGAAAGTAAGTGTCGGCCAGATATGAGGAGGGAGAGCATTCCAGGTCAGAGGCAGGATGTGGGCAAGAGCTCAGCACTGAGATAGATGAGATCAAGTTACTCTGAGAAGGTAAGCATTAGAGAATTGAACTATGTGGGCAGGGTTGTAGTAGTAGTACTAGTAGTAATGGCATTTTATTAAGTGCTTACTATGTGCAAAGCACTGTTCTAAGTGCTGGGGAGGTTACAAGTTGATCAGGTTGTCCCACAGGGGGCTCACAGTTTAAGTCCCCATTTTACAGATGAGGTAACTGAGGCCCAGAGAAGTTAAGTGACTTGCCTAAAGTCACACAGCTGACAAGTGGTGGAGCCGGGATTTGAACCCATGACCTCTGACTCCAAAGCCCGGGCTCTTTCCACTGAGCCACGCTGCTTCTCTAGGAGAGTAGTAGTAGTTGTAGGAGAGTAGCAAGGTGAGTTAGGAAGGGGCAACGTGCCAGGCACAGTACTAAACGCTGGGCAAGATACAAGGTAATCAGGTTGGATACAGTCCATGTCCCACATGGGCCTCACAGTTTTAACTCCCATTTTACAGGTGAGGTAACTGAGACCCAGAGAAGTGAAGTGACTTGCCCAAGGTCACACTGCAGACAAGTGACGGAGCCAGGATTAGGAACCAGGTCCTTCTGACTCCCAGGCTTATGCACTGTTCACTAGGTCATGCTGCTCATTCATTCCACCCCCGTATTCCATCCGTCACCAAATCCTGTCGGCTCTATCTTCACAGCATTAATAAAATCCACTCTTTCCTCTCCATCCAAAATGCTACCACTCATCCTATCCCACCTGGATTACTGCATCAGCCTTCTCACTGACCACCTTGCCTCCTGTCTCTCCCCACTTCAGTCCATACTTTACTCTACTGCCCTGATCATTTTTCTATGAAGCCATTCAGTCCACTTCTCCCTACTCCTCCAATGCTTACCCATCCACCTTAGCATCAAAAAAAACTCCTTACTATCAGCTTTGAGACACCTGATCAGCTCTACCTCTCCTACCTTACACTCCCACTACAACGCAGCACACACACTTTGCCCCTCTAATGCCAACCTGCTCACTGCACCTCAGTCTCATCTATCTCGTCGCTGACCCCTTACCCCTATTCTGCCTCTGCCCTGGAACTCCCTTCTCCTTCATATCAGGAAGATTCATTCATCCAATTGTATTTACTGAGCCCTTACTGTGTGCAGAGCACTGTACTAAGCGCTTGGAAAGTACAATTCAGCATTATTACTCTACTCTCTTTCAAAGCCCTCTTAAAAATCCCATCTCTTTCAAGAAGCCTTCCTCGACTAAACCTTCTTATCCCCTACTCCCTCTTCCCTCTGCATTGCCCTTGTAGTTGGAATATATACCTTTTATTCACACTCCCCCTCAGACCACAGCACTTATGTTCATATCGATAATAATAATAATGACATTTATTCAGTGCTTACTATGTGCAAAACACTGTTCTAAGTGCTGGGGAGGTTACAAGGTGATCAGGTTCTCCCATGGCAGGCTCACCAGGCTCACAGAACTGAGGATTAGAATCAATGTGGGGGCAGCCGGACGGCACTGGGGTTGGGGGTGGGGGGAGGCCAGGTGGCGAGACCAGGATGGGGAGGATTGGAAGGGGTCTCCAGATCTGAGTTTGTGAGAGAAAATGAGGCTGAATCCAGAAACTCTCCAAGCACCAAATTCGAGGGGATGTTCCTGGCCTCTGGTTGTGACTCCTGGGATCTTCTCCCTCTCAGTCAATCAATGTTATTCATTGAGCGCTTACTGTTGTGCTGGGAGAGTACAACACAACAGAGTTGGCAGAATGTTCCCTGCCCACAAGGAGCTTACAAGTCTAGAGAGGGAGACAGCCATTATCTGGCTCAGTTTAAAGAGCCCGGGCTTTGGAGTCAGAGGTCATGAGTTCAAATCCCAGCCCCGCCACTTGTCAGCTGTGTGACTTTGGGCAAGTCACTTAAATTCTCTGTGCCTCAGTTACCTCAACTGTAAAATGGGGATTAAGACTGTGAGCCCCATGTGGGACAACCTAATTGCCTCGTATTTACCCCAGCACTCAGAACAGCACTTGGCACATAGTAAGCACTTAAAAAATACCATCAGTATTTTTATTATTATTATGACTATGTCCTGCCGGCACCCCCAGCAATGTCCAGCCATCCCTCCAGCAATGTCTGGCTGTCTCCCAGTGATGTCCAACCCCGCACCCGCCCCACAAGAGATGCCCTGCTCAATAAACACTTAAGAACAACAAGTGAGTTGGGAAAGTAGATTTAGTGAGTGGCGGGATGGAGGGTGCACAGCTTGGGCCGGAGCCAAGCAGAAGTGATCCCCAGCTGACCCCAGCCATTTGTCATCAGGGAGAATACACAGGAGGGGCTGACATCGACCCCTTGTATGAAGCAGGCTCCGGCAGGCTGGGCCGGGATCGGAAGGATGGGGGGGCTGGGGTTGGGGGCTGGCTCTTGGGGGGCTTACAGAGCAGGACGGTGGCCCCTACACCCATCTCCCTCCTCCCATTCCTGTTTCAACTTCTCGGAGAGTTGTCTACATCCACTGTCTCCACTTCCTCCCCTCCAGGTCTCTCCTCAATTTCCTCCAGTCTGACTTCCATCCTCTTCACTCCAAGGAAACTGCCCTCTCTTAGGTCACCAATGATCTCCTTCTTGCCAAATCCAACAGCCTCTACTCCATCTTAATCCTCCTCGAACTCCCAGCTGCCTTTGACATTGTGAACTCCCTCCTCAAATCTGCCGGACAATGACTCTTTCCGGCTTCAAAACCTTACGGAAGGCACATCTCCTCCAAGAGGCCTTCCCTGACTAAGCCCCACTTTTCCTCATCTCCCATTCCCTTCTGCATCGCCCTGAGTTGCTCCCTTTGCCCTTTACCCCTCTCCCCGCCCCATAACACTTATGCATATATCTGTAATTTTATTTATTTATGTTGATCCTTGTTTACTTGTATTGATATCTGCCTCCCCTGACCCCTGCCCACCCTGTCAGACTGTGAGTTCGTTGAGGGCAGGGATTGTCACTCTTTATTGCTGCACTGAACTTTCCAAAGCACTTAGTACATTGCTCTGCACACAGTAAGGGCTCAATAAATAGAATTGGATAAATGGACCACCCCCTTCTCCCAGAAATATTATCCAACCTTGACTTCACTGACACTGTCCTCTCCTGGTTCTCCTCCTATCTCTCTGGGCCACTCATTTTCAGTCTCTTCTGTGAGCTCCTCCTCTGCCTCCCACCCCCTACCTGTGGGGGTCCCTTGAGGCTCAGTAGTGGGTCATCTTCTATTCTCCATCTACATGCACTCCCTTGGATAACTCATTTGTTCCCGTAGCTTGAGTAGCAATGTGGTCTAGATGATAGACCACAGGCCTGGGAGTCAGAAGGACTTGGGTTCTTGCACCGCACCACCACTTGTCTGCTGTGTGACCTTGGACAAGTCACTTAACTTCTCTGAGTCTTGGTTACTTCACCTGTAAAATGGGGATTAAAACTGAGAGCCCTATATGGGACATGGACTGTGTCCAGCCTGATTACCTTGTATCTATCCCAGCACTTCAAACAGTGCCTGCCACATCGTAAACACTTTAACAAACACCTTTCAAAAAAAAATGACTTCACTTCTCTGTGCTTTGATTTCCTAATATGCAAATCGGGAATTCAATGTCTATTCTCCCGCTTATTTAGCATTTGAGCCCCATGTGAGACAGGGACCATGTCGAACCTGATTAACTGGTAGCTACCCTAGCTCTTAGAATAGTGCTTGACACAAATACAATAGTAACAGTAATAATGATAATATGATAATAATAATAATAGTAAAGATAAGAATAATGATAGGGTCATGAATGTGCTGATGAGGGAATTGGGGGAATTCAAGATGGAGGAAGAGAAATTAGTCAGGAAAGGGCTCCTGGAGGAGACCAGTCAATCAATCAGCGATATTTACTGAGCACTTACTGTGTGCATAGCACTGTACTAATCACTTGGGAGAGACAGTACAACAGAGTTGGTGGACACATTCCCTGCTCACAATGAGCTATCAGTCCAGGGGAGATATGCTGTCAGGAGGTCTCTGAAGGTGGAAAGAATGGCAGTCTGTCAGATGTGAAGAGGTCTTCCCCAGTTAAGCCCTCTTTTCATCAATCGTCATCTATGTACTTGGATCTGTGACTTTTGGCCACTTGGCATTCACCCCACAATCAATCAATCATATTTATTGAGCACTTACTGTGTGCAGAGCACTGTACTAAGCGCTTGGGAAGTACAAGTTGGCAACATATGGAGATGGTCCCTACCCAACAGTGGGCTCACAGTCTAGAAGGGGGAGACAGAGAACAAAAAAAAACATATTAACAAAATAAAATAAATGGAATAGATATGTACAAGTAAAATAAATAAATAAATAGAGTAATAAATACGTACAAACATATATACATATACACAGGTGCTGTGGGGAAGGGAAGGAGGTAAGGCGGGGGGGTGGAGGGGGAAGGAGGGGGAGAGGAAGGAGGGGGCTCAGTCTGGGAAGGCCTCCTACACAGCACTTGTGTACATATCTATAAATTATACATTATAAGTTATTTATTCATATTAATGTCTATTTCCCCCTCTAGACTGTAAGCTCACTGTAGGCAGGGAACATGTCTACCAACTCTGTTGTATTGTAGAGAAGCAGTATGGCTTATTGGAAAAAGCACGGGTTTGGGAGTCAGAGGTTGTGGGATTTAATCCCTGCTCCACCACTCGTCTGCTGTGTGACCTTGGGCAAGTCACTTAACTTCTCTGTGCCTCAGTTACCTCATCTGTAAAATGGGGATTAAGACTGTGAGCCCCACGTGGGAAAACCTAATTGCCCTGTATTTACCCCAGCACTTAGAACAGTGCTTGGCACATAGTAAGCGCTTAACAAATACTCATTATTATTATTATTATTGCTCTCCCATGTACACACAGTATGTGCTCAATAAATACTGCTGGATGATGACTGATGATTTGAAGCGGGGGGAATTTCCAGGTAGGAAGGAGGGCATGAGGAAGGGGATCAAGCAATGGGAGAGAAGAGCATGGGGTTCAGACAGCAGGTGTTTCTGGTCCCATGGCCAGACCTGCCCTCTCCAGGGGTCCAGGAGATATTAATATTGATAATAATACTATATAACATTTTATACAATAATAGTATTTGTTAAGCTTTTACTATGTGCCAAGTACTGTTCTAAGCATTGGGGTAGATATGAATTAATCAAGTTGGACACAGAGTCTGTCCCACATGGGGCTCACAATCTTAATCCCCATTTTACAGATGAGGTAACTAAGGCCCAGGGAAGTTATATGAGTAGCCCAAGGTCACACGGCAGATATGGTGTGGAGCCAGGAGTAGAACTCAGGTCTTTTGGACTCCCAGGCCCAAGCTCTATCCACTAAGCTATGCAGCTTCTCTAACATTCTGAGCGCTCGGGTGACTGGCAGCTTTAGTCCCCCACCACAGAGTCAGGTCTCCAGGTTTTTTTGTTTTTTTTTGGTATGATATTTGTTGATATGTGGTATATGATATGTGACAATCACTGTTCTAAACACCGGGGTGGATACAAGTTAATCAGATCAGATACATTCTCTGTCCCACATGGGGTTCACAGTCTAAGCAGGAGGAAAAATAATAATGTGGTAATTAAGCACTTACTATGTGCCAGACAAGCACTAAGTACTAAGCACTTGGGGTGGATACAAGCAAATCATGTTGGACAAAGTCCCTCTCCCACATGGGTCTCACAGTCTCCATCCTCATTTTACAGATGAGATTACTGAGGCCCAGAGAAGTGAAGTGACTTGCCCAAGGTCACACAGCAGACAAGTGGTGAAGCCGGGATTAGAACTCAGGAACTTCTGACTCTCAGGCCCATGCTTGAGGAAACTGAGGCCCAGAGAAGATGGCCATTCAAGATGGCAGCGATTGTAGCAGGGCTGTGAAAAGGGCTGTGAGAGGTAGCAGTGACAGTGCCAGAGGTCCAACATGGATCAACTCCTTCAGACCCACACTCAAAAGGGGAAGGGTTGCTGACCCCATCCTTTCCCTCTCCCTGCCTGTGGGCAGTCTAGGGCGGTGACCGAATGAAGGTAGGCTGAGCCCTCCATCCCCCACACCTCCAATCAGGGGCCTAAGTGCACAGCTGAGGGAAAGGCTGCTAACCATACCAGCGCCCATTCGGCAAAATAGGGGCCGAACAACTGAATCAAGGGGAGAGTCTCTGCCACCACGCTCCCCCCAGTTATCCTTCCCTCCACTGGGGGAGATCCAGGATTGCCACCACCATGGAGCCAAGGGACACTGAGCCCTCTGGCCATTCCGCCTCACACCGGAGCCCTAAGTTCACGCCTGAGGGAAAGGCCACTGACCATCCCAGCACCCACTAGGGAAACCAGCGGCCAAAAAAAAAAACCGGATCAAGGGGAGGGTCTCTGCCACCCGCTCACCCACTGAGCCCTCTGGCCCCTACACTCACCTCACATGGAGGCCTAAGATAGAGCCAGAGAGAAGAGCTGTTGACCACTCCAGTGCCCTCTCAGCGACACGAGGGGAAAAGTTTGAGGCAGAGGGAAGGAGGAAGGAAGGAAGGAAGGAAGGAAAGAGAAGGCTGAGCCTTCAGGGCTCACGCCTCCCCTCATACAGGAGGCCTCACATGGAGCCAGAGAGAAGGGCCGCACCACCCATTGCCCATTCGGCAAGCCATGGGAGAAAAAATTAAAACAAAGGGAGGGTCTACACCACTCCCTGCCTTTCCCCCCACCGCGGGGGCTGGGATCACCACCTTGGAGGGAAGGGATGCTGAGCCCTCCAGCAAAATATTGAGACAAGGACCCAGACTCTCCCTACCCAAAGAAGTAGGACAGAGACTCACTAAGGAGTTAACAACGTGTCAACTGTCACTAAGGACTTGTCACTCCTGCAGAGGCTATAATGACCTGTTAGGCTTAAATGACCTGTTAATCTCAGCTCAGAACTTGTGGATTCCCCCCAGGTGAGAACTGCTGAGTCGTCCCCTTATAGAGGAATCTGCCCCTCTGCCCCTTATTAATTAATAGGATTATTGTTATTATTAATCTGGTCTTAATTAATCCCCTCCATATGGTCTTCCCTCCTCTGTCCCCTACGTCTAGCACCCCTCGTCATGCCCCTCTATACAGGCCAGCCTTCCTCAGTGCACTCCCATCCAACCTCACCCCACCCCTCTCCCTGCCCCATCCCTGTCATGCTTTCCCAGCGCCGTCCTTCATCCCCCTTTCCACGAATTGGCCCCCTCCAGCTCATCCCCATTCAACTGCTTCCTACCCTTTACCCCATCCCCACCTCGTGCATCCTCCCCACAGCCTTAGCCAAGTGTGACCTGTGGAACCCCTGCTCCATCATGGGGAAGCTTCCCTTCATTATGGACCCGTTCCTGTCCCGGTCACTCTTCCTCCTTGCCATCACTGAAACCTGGCTTTCCCCAGAGACACAGTCTTCCCTGCTGCTCTCTCCGGAGGAGACTTCATCTTCTCCCACTACCCCAAGACTCACGGGAAAGGAGGAGCTGTCAGCTTTCTTCTCATTCCCCAATGCTGCTTTTGCACCATTCCACCTTCCCCATCTCTTTCTTTCCCTACTTCAAAGCCCAGATCATCTACCTCTACCATCCACTCCAGAGTCTAATAGCTGTCATCTTTCCCCGCAAGGTCCCACTTCCAACTTTTTTTAACCATTTTGATCCCTTTCTCGCATTTCTTCTTTCTCCTTGCCTACATTGATCCTTGGGAATGTCAACATCCACATAGATGTTTCTGATGACCCTTCCATTACCGGCTTTCTATCACTCATCACTCCACTGACCCCCTACTCCACCCCACCTCACCGAGACACCAACTTGGACACACACGCAATCTCATCATCTCTAGCCACTGCAAAATCTCTACCGTCACCAACTCTGAAATTCCTCTATCTGACCACAATCTCCTCACCTGCCTTCTCTCCCACACACCTCCACCCCATAAATCTGTCCTGATCCCGCACAGAGACCTCTCATCTTTTGACCCCATCCAATTTTCTCAAATTATCATGCTCCATTTAGTCTCTTTACCCAAACTACCTTCCCTCGACAATCAAATTGATGCTCTCAATACCACCCTCTCTACTGAACTCAGCTCATTCACTCTCTTAACCCTTCATCGATTTTTTACCACTAACCCTCAGCCCTGTATCACCTCCTTCGCTCCTGTGCAAGAGCCACAGAGCTTTACCGGTGGAAATCTAAATATGAAGCCAATTTCGTCCATTACAAGTTTATCCTTGCAAGCCTTAACTCTGCCTTCACCTCTGCCTACCAAAACTATTCCTCCACCCCTACTGACTTCCATGTCATTGCCCTGAGCAGTTGTTCCAGACTTTAAACTCCCTCTTCAGGCCCCCTGTCCCCGATCCCTGGCCCCTAATGACCTGGCCACCTACTTCATCAACAAAATTGACATTAACAGGTGTGATCTCCCGAAAATCTCCCCTGCCCCTTTCAAGGCCCTCCCTTCTCCTGCCCCTTCTTCAACTGTCCCATCTTTCCCAGAAGTATCTCTAGAGGAAATTTCCTTCTACCATTCCATTGCACCTCATCAAAACACTTGCCCTGTCCCTTCTTCCCTCCCTAACTGCCATCTTCAACTGTTCATTCTCCAATGGCTTCTTCCTTACTGCTTTTAAACATGCCCATATCTCCCTTCCCCACAGCTCATATGCATATATCTGTAACTTTTTTCCCCCCACACATCCACCAAGCTAGCTCTCTTCCTCCCTTCAAGGCCCTACTGAGAGCTCACCTCCTCCAGGAGGCCTTCCCAGACTGAGCCCCTTCCTTCCTCTCCCCCTCCTCCTCCTCTCCATCCCCCCCCACCTTACCTCCTTCCCTTCCCAACAGCACCTGTATATACGTATATATGTTTGTACGTACTTATTACTCTATTTATTTATTTATTTTACTTGTACATATTTATTCTATTTATTTTATTTGGTTTATATGTTTAGTTTTGTTCTCTGTCTCCCCCTTCTAGACTGTGAGCCCACTGTTGGGTAGGGACTGTCTCTATATGTTGCCAACTTGTACTTCCCAAGCACTTAGTACAGTGCTCTGCACACAGTAAGTGCTCAATAAATACGATTGATTGATTGATTGATTTTTATTTATCTATTTATCGATCTGTTTATTTATATTAATGTCTGTCTCCCTCTCTAGGCTTTGAGCCCGTTGCGGGCAGGGAATGTGGCTGATGTTATATTGTATTCTCCCAAGCACTTAGTATAATGCTTCACACACAGTAAGCATTCAATAAATACAATTAATTAATAGGATTATTATTATTATTAATCTGGTTTTAATTAATCCCCTCCACCTGGTCTTCCCTCCTCTGTCTCCTACATCTAGCACCCCTTGTCATCCCCCTGTATAATTACTATTATCATTATTAATAAGTGACTTGCCCATGGTCACACAGCAGACAAGTGGCAGAGCTGAGATTAGAACCCAGGTCCTCTGACTCCCAGGCCCGGGATCTTTCCACTAAGCAGTGCTGCTACCCTGTTCTCGCATCTCCCTGGGGCCTCCATTTCCCCACCTATTATTATTATTAATAATAATAATAATAATAATAATAATAATAATGGCATTTATTGAGTACTTACTATGTGCAAAGCACTGTTCTAAGCACTGGGGAGGTTACAAAGTGATCAGGTTGTCCCACAGGGAGCTCACAGTCTTTATCCCCATTTTACAGATGAGGAAACTGAGGCACAGAGAAGTGAAGTGACTTGCCCAAAGTCACACAGCTGACAATTGGCAGAGCCGGGATTTGAACCCATGACCTCTGACTCCAAAGCCCGGGTTCTTTCCACTGAGCCATGCTGCCCGCTCCTTCCCACAACCTCTCCAACTGCCCCGTGCTCCTCCCTTCTCCATGACCCAAAAGCAGCCATGTCCATCAGTCCAACTGGAAGCACCCGCACAAGCCCAGCCTTCAGGACCCTTCAAGGACCCTTCAAGGCCCTACTGAGAGCTCACCTACTCCAGGAGGCCTTCCCAGACTGAGCCCCTTCCTTCCTCTCCCCTCGTCCCCCTCTCCATCCCCCCCATTTTACCTCCTTCCCTTCCCCACAGCACCTGTATATATGTATATATGTTTGTACATATTTGTTACTCTATTTATTTATTTTACTTGTACATATCTATTCTATTTGTTTTATTTTGTTAGTATGTTTGGTTTTGTTCTCTGTCTCCCCCTTTTAGACTGTGAGCCCACTGTTGGGTAGGGACTGTCTCTATATGTTGCCAACTTGTACTTCCCAAGCTCTTAGTACAGTGCTCTGCACACAGTAAGCGCTCAATAAATACGATTGATGATGATGATGATGATGATGATAACAGCCTGGGCTGACAGTCTGGGCTGATTAATGGGGCCAACGAGTGACTTCTCCTTCTTACACAGGAAATGGCAAGAGCCTGGGGAATCTCCCATCCCGATGAACCATTCCACCAGGTATGTGGTCCCCAGTGCTCTTGGTGGCAGGAGGGGATGTGCTATCCGGAGGCAGGGGGAAGGACCAGTTGACCGTGGAGGGCTCCATGAGGGCACCCAGCAGTCAGGAAGAGGACAGGCAACACTTACGTCAAGTTGATTTTACACAGCTTGACCAGAGGGTAGATGCCCAGCTCAAACATCGGGACCAGGATGAGAATCATAAAGGGATTGAGAATCTGGAAAGCCGAGAAGCAAGATCAGTGGCCAACCTCACCCAACACACAAGCTCACCCCTTCCGCCCCGCCTCCCCTGCCCCAGGCCCCCCACAGCGAGTCTTGAGTGCCCCACCCCAGGATGCCCTTTGCCAAACTCCACGCCCAACACCCAATGCAGGCCTTGAACTCACCCACGGCGGGTTCGAGAACCACGTTGCTGAGAGGGAGGGAAGGCTGGGCATGTGCGAGGAGGGAGGGGCCAGGCCTGCGGGGGTGCAGCCCGCTGCCTTCTTACCTGGACCTGATCGGGCCTAATCACAAACAGACCCTGAAACGACAATAGAACTGTGGAGTCAGCGGCATGTGGGCCTTCTGATCACCTCAGCAGTAGTTGGTGTCACCGGCCTTCATTCCGCCTCCTCATGATACAGAACACTGGACTGGACACTCATGCCCACATGCCCACTTGCAGGGATGCCCACAGCAAGAATGGAAAAGGCAGTCCCTGCCTCCACAGGGACAACTAGGCAGACAAAAGATCCCACCTCCTCCCTGACCTCCAGGACAAATGTGCTCTAAGAAAAGGAGGAGGGGGACAGAGGGGTTAGATTCAAGCCCCACTGCCAGTGCCCAGGAGTGGGAAGAAGGCTGCTGAGTGCCTTGAGTAGGAAACCTGGGGGAACTGGGGGATGGCCTCCTAGAGGCTCTGAGGGAGGGGCGGGCCAGAGTCAAACTGGACCAGAGGCCTGGAGGGTGGAGGTGGCTCCCTGTAGGGAGAGAGGTTGAGCAACGGATATATCTATAGTTTTTATATCTATAATTTCATTATTTATATCGATGCCTGTTCACTTGTATTGATGTCTGTCTTCCCCCTCTAGACTGTGAGCTTGTCCTGGGCAGGGATTATCTCTATTGCTCTATTGTACTTTCCAAGCACTTAGTACAGTACTCTGCACACAATAAGCGTTCAATAAATACAATTGAATGGAGGCAGAGACCGGAGGGAGGGAGGTTAATTAATAATAATTATGGTACTTGTTAAGCCCTTACTATGTGCCAAGCACTGTTCTAAGCGTTGAATAGATATACGTTTTGTTCTCTGTCTCCCCCTTTTAGACTGTGAGCCCACTGTTGGGTAGGGACTCTCTCTATATGTTGCCAACCTGTACTTCCCAAGCGCTTAGTACAGTGCTCTGCACACAGTAAGCGCTCAATAAATACGATTGATGATGATACGTTAATCAGGTTAGACACAGTCCCTGTCCACATGGGGCTCAGATTCTTAATCCCCATTATTCAGAGGAGGAAACTGAGGCCCAGAGAAATGAAGTGACTTGCCCAAGCTCACACAGCAGACATCTGTGGGAAGCAGCATGGCATAGTGGCTAGAGTAAGGTCTTGGGAGTCAGAGGTCATGGGTTCAAATCCCATGAGCTGTCCACTAAGCCAAACTCCTTCTTAGGTCTGGAGCTAAGTGCCACCTGGGAGACAATTGGCTTCTGGAGATGAGAGGTCAGCTTGGGTTGGGAGCCTGAGGTCCTTCCCTGGGACACCTGGGGGAGTTGGATGAGGATAGGGGTCCTCTGGTTTCTCTCTTGCCACTCTCTGGGAGTGGGATGGAGCTGCTGCACCAAAAGTGGCATTTAGCACAGTGCTGGGCATTTTGGGAATCCATCAGGGAACTATCTGTGTCGTCCCTCTGAGGGTTGGCACCCCTGGTTCCCCCTGCTGCAGCACCCTGAGTCTCCCTCGACCTTCCCAATAGCCTGGGCCTCCTCTCCCATCATGGCCCCTACCCACAGTGCCCCCGAGTCCCATTCACTCACCACATTGCCGTCCATCCTAGTGGCCTGCAGCGTCCAGCGGGAGCCCTAAGGCGGAAGAGTCATTTGAGGGCAGTGGTGTTTCGGTGGGGGTGGAGTTGGGATTAGGGGTTGTCCAGGCGGCTAGGCCCTCAGGGCCCCAAATGGTGGCTCTCTCACCTGCTGGTCAAACAGAGCCCAGAACATGGGGAGGGGGATGTAGAGGACCAGCATCCTCATCAGCGCCTTCACTTCCACGATCAGCTGCATCTGTCGGGGAGGACGGTCTGCCTGAACAGCGGCTCCAGGAGGCCCCCGGAGGCTCCCAGTGCAGGGGGAAAACTTCTTGCCATCCAGAGCTCAGGGACACTGGGGCTGGGGGAGAGTGGACTTTCTTTCCTGGGGAGCTCTCAGCCCTGGGACCACTGTTTCTCTTGGCAGGGAGGGAGAGCGGGGCAGAGGGGGCAGAGGGTCAGAGGGGTCCCACCCTCCCAACCTAGCTCCTTCCTAGTGACAAGAAAATATCCCCAGGGACCAGAGAAGGAGGGAGAGAGGGAGGGAGGTAGGGAGGGAGGAAAGGGGCTTCATGCCCCACTTCCCATGCCCCCGGGCTTTTTGCCATTGACTTACTGGATACTTCTCAGTTGCCCAGTCCAGCCAGTGTTCTCTCTTGGGAATCTGGCTGGAACGATTCCTCAGCCGGTTGCTGAGAGCAAACTGTGGGAGACGGTAGAACCGTCAGAGCCGGGGATGGGGGTCAGAGGGGCCTGGACCCCGAAGCCACCTCCCTCCATCTCACCCAGCTTGTGTCCACACAGCCCCACCCCCTCCTCTCTTCAAGTTCATGCCCCCTCCTGCCATGATCCAGGCCTCACCCTGGCCAGAATCTCCCCTTTCCTGGAATCCTGCCTGCTCCTTCCCACAACCTCTCCAACTGCTCTGTGCTTCTCCCTTCTCCATGACCCCAAAGCGGCCATGTCCATCAGTCCACCTGGAAGCACGCCCACAAGCCCAGACTTCAGGACAACAGCCTGGGCTGACAGCCTGGGCTGATAGGCCAGACCAGCAATTTATGGCCAGCCGTAGGGGACAGCCGTCCACGCCAGCCATTCAGTTTGGCAGTCCAGCTCAGAAGTCCAGTCTGGCAGTCAGGGCTGACAGTTCAAGCTGGCAGCCCAAGCCAGTAGTACAGTCCAGCAGTCGGAGTTGGCAGTCCAGTCCCACCGTCCAGTCTGGCAGTCCATGCCGGCAATCCAGGCCATCATTCATTCATTCATTGAATCATATTTATTGAGTGCTTCCTGTGTGCAGAGCACTGTACTAAGCGCTTGGGAAGTTCAAGTTGGCAACATATAGAGATGGTCCCTACCCAACAGCGGGCTCACAGTCTAGAAGGGGGAGACAGACAACAAAACAAAACATATTAACAAAATAAATAAAATAGTAAATATGTACAAGTAAAATAAATAAATTGAGTAATACATACAAACATATATATATAGGTGCTGTGGGGAGGGGCAGGAGGTAAGGTGGGGGGATGGGGCGGGGGAGGAGGGGGAGAGGAAGGAGGGGGCTCAGTCTGGGAAGGCCTCCTGGTGGAGGTGAGCTCTCAGTAGGGCTTTGAAGGGAGGAAGAGAGCTAGCTTGGCGGATGTGTGGAGGAAGGGCATTCCAGGCCAGGGGGATGACGTGGGCCGGTGGTTAACGGCGGGACAGGCGAGAACGAGGCACGATGAGGAGATTAGTGGCAGAGGAGCAGAGGGTGCGGGCTGGGCTGTAGAAGGAGAGAAGGGAGGTGAGTAGGAGGGGGAGAGGTGATGGAGAGCCTTGAAGCCGAAAGTGAGGAGTTTTTGCCTGATGTGTAGGTTGATTGGTAGCCACTGGAGATTTTTGAGGAGGGGAGTAACATGCCCAGAGTGTTTCTGCACAGAGATGATCCAGGCAGCAGCGTGAAGTATAGATTGAAGTGGGGAGAGACAGGAAGATGGGAGATCAGAGAGGAGGCTGATGCAGTAATCCAGTCGGGATAGGATGAGAGATTGAACTGCTCGTTCAATCGCTTGGAAGGAGAGGAAAGGGTGGATCTTGGTGATGTTGCGGAGGTGAGACCAGCAGGTTTTGGTGACGGATTGGGTATGAGGGGTTAACGAGAGAATGGAATCGAGGATGACACCAAGGTTGCGGGCTTGTGAGACGGGAAGGATGGTAGTGCCGTCAACAGAGATGGGAAAGTCAGGGAGAGGGCAGGGTTTGGGAGGGAAGATAAGGAGTTCGGTCTTGGATATATAGTTCAGTCTTGGACATATGACTGGACATATGTCCAGTCCAGCAGTCCAGTCTGGCAGTCCAGGCCAGCAGCCCAGCCCGGCAGTCCAGTCCAGCAGTTGGGGCTGGCAGTCCAGGCCCACGGCCCAGTCAGGCAGTCCAGGCCAGCAGTCCAGTCTGGCAGTCTGGCCTTGCAGACCAGTCCTGTATTACAGGCTGGCAGTCCAATCCAGCAGTCCAATCCTGCAGTCCAGTTCAGCAGTCTGAGCTGGCAGTTGAGTCCGGCAGTCCAGTCCCACAGTGAGGTCTGCAAGTCCAGGCCCATAGTCCAGTCCAGCAGCCTGGGTCCACAATCCAGCCTGGCAGTCCAGTCTGGCAGTCTAGTCCAGTAGTGAGGGCCAGCAATCCAGTCCAGTAGCCCAAACCCCCAAACCAGTCCAGGAGTCCAGGCCTGCAGTCCAGTCCATCAGTCCTGCCAGCTCAGGTTGGGTCTGTTCAGGGAGCCCCTGTACT
The DNA here is from genome assembly GCF_015852505.1 of Tachyglossus aculeatus. Classification (NCBI taxonomy): domain Eukaryota; kingdom Metazoa; phylum Chordata; class Mammalia; order Monotremata; family Tachyglossidae; genus Tachyglossus; species Tachyglossus aculeatus. Next base: position 491,734 of record NC_052066.1, on the reverse strand, counting down.
TGATCCCCAGGCTTGGGTCCATTCAGGGAGTCCCCGGGCTCGGGCTTTGGGCTCAGGTGTTTGGTCAGGTCTCCCTCGGGGACTTCCACAGCTGCTGGCTCACCTCCTGGCATGTTGAGCCCAGACTGGGGCTGAATGGGAGGACAGCTCGGCCTCTGGCATGACCCCGGACGTGGCCCCCGGCACCTCTCGGAAGCCACAGGTTGGGGGTGCCGGCCCCAGAGGCCACAACAGTCTCAGTGGACACACACACCTGGATACATTTGCAGACTTTGACCAGCATGTTTCCTTCTGGAGGAGATTTCACATATCTGCTTTGCCCAGACACGAAGATGACTGGAAACAGAGGGCCAGGCAAGCCTCAGCTCTGGGGAGATCACTCCGGGCCCAGGGTGACACCGCCCCCTCCCCCACCTCTGCCAACCCCCAAGGTGAGCCCTTTGCTCTCAGTGCACTGCCCAGAAGGGCCGAGTTGGGAAAGGAGCCCAGCCCCGTTCGGCCTAGGAGGCAGGGGCAGAGCCCCCAGGCCTCAGTCACTCTTCTCCTCTTCCTGCCCACCCCATCCTCAGGTAATTTCCCCCTTGATGCCCTGGTACTTGGGGCCCCCAGATAAAAGACTGCCCCATCTCCCATGGCCCCTGTTCAAGCTTTCCGCCACCACCCCAGAATGGACTCTGGGAATATCTCAACTAAATTCCTCCCACTGTAATTTAGAACAGGGTCTTGCATTCAGACCCCTTGGAGGATGGACAGAAACTGGCCAGTCTAAGTCTCGGTCACTCGCTGGGCTCCTGCTCTCTTTTTCCCTTCAGGTAATTGAGCCCAAGGTGGTGGAAGGGGGGTGAAAGACACTTCCTCATACTTCGTTCTTTCATGATTGCCCTGTGCCTCTGGTCAGTCAGACAACCAACTAACAGTCATTACTGAGTGCTGATTGTATGCCGAGCATTGTTCTGAGCACTTGGAAGAGTACACTAGTAAACATGATCTCTGTCCTTAAGAAGCTCTCAAACTACTGTGGATAGAGCACTGTACTGAGCACTTGGGAGAGTATAGTTATTAGGAGACACGATACCTACTCTCAAGGAGCTTGCACACTACTGTGGGCAGAGCACCATACTGAGCATTTGGGAGAGTACAGTAGGTTTAGTAGACACTGTCCCTGCCCTCAAGGAGCTTCAAGTCTACTGTGGGCAGAGCATTGTACTGAACACTTGGGAGAGGACAATAGAGTTAGTAGACACGATTCCTGCCCATGCCATCCCTGACCATAAAGTACAGTGCTCTGCACCTAGTACCTGCTCAGTAAATATGATTGAATGAATTAAATGAATGAGGAGCTTAAAGCCTAGCTGGGAAGACAGACAGCAGATTACAGGAACAGGGAGGAGGAGTAATAATAATGATGGCATTTGTTAAGCACTTACTATGTGCCAAGCACTATTCTAAGCACTGATAATAATGTTGGTATTTGCTAAGTGCTTACTCTGTGCCAAGCACTGTTCTAAGCACTGGAGTAGATACAAGGTCATCATGTTGTCCCACGTGGGGCTCACAGTCTTCATTCCCATTTTAGAGATGAGGGAACTGAGGCCCAGAGAAGTTAAGTGACTTGCCCAAAGTCACACAGCTAACATGTGAGGGAACTGGGATTGGAACAAATGACCTCTGACTCCCAAGCCCGGCACTTACCACTGAGAAGCAGTGTGGGTCAGTGGAAAGAGACTGTGAGCCCACTGTTGGGTAGGGACTGTCTCTATATGTTGCCAATTTGTACTTCCCAAGCGCTTAGTACAGTGCTCTGCACTTAGTAAGCGCTCAATAAATACGATTGATGATGATGATGATGATGATCCCGGCTCAACCAATTGCCAGCTGTGTGACTTTGGGCAAGTCACTTAACTTCTCTGTGCCTCAGTTCCCTCATCTGTAAAATGGGGATTAAGACTGTGAGCCTCCCGTGGGACAACCTGATCATCCTGTATCCCCCCAGCCCTTAGAACAGTGCTTTGCACATAGTAAGTGCTTAACAAATACCGTCATTATTATTATTAATAGAGTGTGAAGATGTGCACATGAGAGGTATAGGTGGGAGGGGTATAAGACTGTGAGCCTCCCGTGGGACAACCTGATCATCCTGTATCCCCCCAGCGCTTAGTACAGTGCTCTGCACATAGTAAGCGCTCAATAAATACGATTGATGATGAGGGGGCACAGGGGGCTGGCCTCTAAGGAGGTGCTGGGATGGGGCAGGGCAGGCAGGGTCAGCTGTCCTGCTCTGGGGCCACAGGGGACACTTGCTCTCCCTCCTGGCCCTGTACACTGCCACACCACCACCATCCCTGCCACTGATGGAGGACAGGGGAGGAAGGGGATGGAAAGGAGGGGAGGAAAGGAGCGAGAGGGAGCACCGGATCCAGTTCCCTGGGCCCGGTTCCCAGATTCCTGTTCTGCAGGGCCAGTTTTCCCAGCCTGTTCTCCAGAGCCAGGTCCTTAGAACTTGCTACTCAGGTCCACACCCCCAGGCCCGCCTCCCCAGACCCTATTCCCCTGGTCCGGTTCCCCAAGCCTGGGTCTCCTTGTCCAGTTCCCCTGGCCCTCTTTTCCTGGTCCAGTTCTCCAGGCCCGGTTCCCCTGGTCCAGTAACCTGGCAGCAGAGGCCCATTTGGATCTGAACTGGTTCTTGGGTGAGGATGGGGCCAGGCAGGGCCTGGCAGAGCCCTCTACCCACTTCCAACCTGCCCCAGCTTCCATCCCAACAGCCCTGATGGGGCCCAGGCTGACCCATGGAGCTACAAAAGCGCCCAAGGAGGGAGGGCCTCAGCACATTGGTTCGAACCCTGGGGTTCTGGCTACCTTGCTCCATTCAACTTGATTAACTGATTGACCAACTGATGTCTCCCCTGAGCTGATGTGTTCCTGAAGTGGCTGGGGTGTCCACACTAGCCTGACGTGTCCCTGATGGGGCCGCGCTGTTCTGCCTGGGCTGGGGTGTCCTCCCTGGGCTGGTGTGTCCCCGTTAGGAATGGGATGTCCTTCCTGGTCCTGGGTGTCCCCTCTAAGCAAGTGTGTCCTGGTTGGGGCTGGTGTGTCCCTGGCGGGGCCAGGGTGTTCCCCCTGGTCTGATGTCCCCCTTATGGGGCTGGGCTGTCCCCCTGGAGCCGGCGGCTGGGTCCCAGGGGTTCAAGGGGCCCTGAGCAGGCTGCTTCTCAGGCAATAATGACCTCTAGGAGTCCAGGGAGCAGGTCAGCATCCCCCTGGATCCTGCCCATTGTTGCCCTCCTGGCCAGAACCCCCACCACAGAACCCGCTCCTCCATTTCCTTGACCGCTCCTCATGCAGCCCCAACCTACCGAACGAAAACAGCAAGATGCCTCCACTAGCCCCAAACGCCAGCCCGTAGCAGTCCTTTCCGAAACACTCGAAGTCTTCTGCAGAGGCCGGCCGAGGGAGGGAGGGAGGGAGGAACAGATAGTAGCAGGGGCAGGGCAGGGATGAGGTGGGGTGGGGCAGATGCTGGAGCACAGACAGAGCAGTGTCCCGGAAGGGGCATAAGGAAGGCGGGGTAGGGGCAGAGGCAGGGGCAGAGCAGGGCCATAAGTGGGGCAAGATAGGGGCAGGGGCAGTGGCAGGGGCTTGGACAGAACGGGGACAGGGCAACTCTTTAAAGTTCTCTGACTGTCTGAGGCAGAAGTAACTCACTTGTAAGCAGTGGAGTGACACACATGGAGATCAACACACCCAGGTTGATTAAAAAATACAAAATAGCAAAGAATTGTCTTCTCACTTCCACCTGAAGCAAGACAGGGAGAAGGGGCTTCATTGTCTCACACACACACACACACACACACACACACACACACACACACACACACACACACACACACACACACACACACACACACCCCACCCCCACCCCACCCCCCCACCTCAAGGAAGGAGCACGGCTTAGTGGAAAGAGCCTGGGTCCAGGGAGTCAGAGGACCTGACTTCTAGTCCCTGCTCTGCCACTTGGCTGCTGTGTGATCTTGGGCAAATCCCTTCCCTTCTTTGGGTCTCAGATTCCTCATCGGAGGATTCTATCCCTATTCTCCTTGTTACTTAGACTGCAAGCCCCAATGAGGGAAAGGGACTGTATCCGACCTGATTATCTTGTATCTCTCACAATCCTTGGCCCGTGCTAAGCGCTTAATTAATACCGAAATTATTATTATTATCATCATTATTATCAAGTATATGGTATTGTCCCACCCAGGCCGGTCCCCAGGGGGCTCAGGGAGGATCAGGGGAGGGGATGGTCTCTCACATGTCCTTCCTGAAATTGATCTCCGAAGAAAGCGGTGGTGCAGGGCTTAATGCCTCCGACCCCGAAGGCGATCAGGGTCAGGCCCGCCCCGATCAGGAGCCTGCCAGAAAGAGCCCAGAACAGAGGCTGTTGGTTCAGGCTCTGCCCTAGCCAAACCTGCCACCCCCGTCTCCCCTACAGCCCCCACAGCCCCCGCCACACCTGGTGTTCCTGCCACCCCTGCCACTGCTGCAGGGAAGCCCCTTCTTCCACCCTCATTGTCCCATTGTCCCCCCTTCTTTCCACCCATCACCTCTCTGAGGGCCCCAGGAGGGCCAGGAGCCGCGATGGCTGGTCCAGGCCACGGGCTGGGGGGAGGCCAGTGGCCACGACAAAGAGCAGTGGGAAGGGTCCCGGCTCAGGGCAATTGTGAGTCCTGGGGGAGGGCTAGGGAAGTCTCTGACCCATTGAGGTGCCGGTCAGCATACCACCACACACAGCAGCATCCAGCTCTGCCCATGGTGACTCCTTCTGTCCACACCTGACCCTGCTCTGCTCATTGACCCTGAACCGGCCACCATCTGCACGGGCTTGGCCCCTGTCTGAGCACACCCAGACCCCGTCTTCACATCCCCAGCTCCCGCCTGCATTTGCCCGGGCCCCTTCTGCACACAGCCGGCCCCTGGTTGCACACACCCGGCCCTTGTCTGCCCGTGCCCAGCCCCCATCTTCACATGCCCAGCCTGTGCCATTGTCCCTCAGTGTTTGAGAGCAGGAGCATTGCTGGGAATGGCAATGTGGGGTGGGGCAGCAGCCAGGACAGGGATGGGGTCTGAGGGGGGTTGCTACCCTGGGGTTGCCCTCCCTCCTCCTCCTCCACTTTCTCCTCCAGACCTCCCACTGAGGGCACCCAACATTGTTCCCTGCAACCGCCAAGCTGTGAAGAGGCACTCACTTGGGCAGGGCTTGTCCCCAAGAGAACGGCAGCGAGCTGAGCAACAGGAAGATGAAGCCCAGCAGGTATAGGATGTACCAGACCACGGTCGCCCTGGAAAGGAAATGCCCAGAGGGCGGAGGCATTGAGGGTCTGCGTGTGGCCTACATGCCCCCCCCCACATGCATCCTTGCCCCCCCCATAAAATATGGCTGAGCAGAGGGGAGAAGTGAGAAGGAGATAAACAGGAAGGGAAGTCTGAGAAGCAGAGATCCTGGGGGAAAGGGCACAAGCCTGGGACACAGGAGACCCAAGTTTGAATCCCGGCTCCACCACTGGCCTGTTGGGTGAGTTCGAGCAAGTAATGTCACTTTCCTGTGCCTCAGTTTCCCCATTTGTAAAATAAGGATTCAATACCTGTTCTCCTCCCCATTAGACTGTGAGCCCCACAAGGGATAGGAATTGAGTTCGATCTGATTGAATTATATCTATCCCAGCCCTTAGCATGGTGCTGGCTCCCAGTAAACTTCAGCAAATATAAAAATAATTATTAATCAATTAACCAATCAATCTCAATCACCTGTCCACCTATAACTCACCTCACTATTCTCCTACTACAACCCAGCCTGCACATTTTGATTCTCTAATGCCAACCTACTCACTGTATCTTGATCTCGTCTGTCTAGTCGCCATCCTCTCATCCACATCCTGCCTCTGCCCTGGAATGCCCGCCCTCCTCATGTCTGACAGAGGATTACTTTCTCCACTTTCAAAGCCTTATTGAAGGCACATCGCCTCCATGAGGCCTTCCCTGACTAAGCCCTCCTTTCCCCTTTTCCCACTCCCTTCTGCATCACCCCGACTTGCTTCCTTAATTCACCACCTCCGACCCCAGTCCCACAGCACTCAAGGATATATCTGTTATTTATTTATTTCCCCCTCCCCATCCCCCCGCCTTACCTCCTTCCCCTCCCCACAGCACCTGTATATATGTAAATATGTTTGTACGTATTTATTACTCTATTTATTCATTTTACTTGCACATATTTATTCTATTTATTTTATTTCGTTAATATGTTTTGTTTTGTTGTCTGTATCCCCCTTCTAGACTGTGAGCTCGCTGTTGAGTAGGGACCGTTTCTATATGTTGCCAACTTGTACTTCCCAAGTGCTTAGTACAGTGCTCTGCACACAGTAAGCACTCAATAAATACGATTGAATGAATGACCGAATGAATGAATTTATTTATATTAATGTCTGTTTCCTCCTCTGGACTGTAAGCCCATTGTAGGCAGGGAATGGGTCTATTGTTGTGTTGTACTCTCCAAAGTGCTTAGTACAATGCCCTGCACACAGTAAGCACTCAATAAATACAACTGATTGATTGATTGATTGATAGGAGAGGGTGTCACATCATTACAAATGTCCAAATGTCAACGGGGTCGCCCACTGACAACAGTGGATGAGCTTTGGTTCTGACATTTCAGGGCTGAGGTCCTATGTGGAGGAGCTGATTTTAGGGCCGGTGGTTTGTGTGGCTAGCAAGTGAGCGAGGAGGCTGCCAGCAGCCCGTGGAGCACAGAGGAAGCAGTGCAGCCTAGTGGAATGAGCCTCGGCTTGGGAGTCGGAGGAACTGGTTCTAATCCCCACCCTGCTGCATGACCGTGGGCAAGTCATTTAATTTCTCTGGGCCTCTGTTTCCTCACCTGGGAAATGGGATTAAATGCCAGTACACCCTTCTCCCCAGACTGTGAGTCCTGGGTGGGACAGAAGATTGTGTCTGACCTGATTAACCTGAATCTACTCCAGCACTTATTACTGTGCTTGTCACCTAGTAAGTACTTAACAAGTATCACAGTTATTATTGTCATGTCATGGGTCATCTGCTGACCCCTCTTCCCAGACCCCAGAGTTTCACTGGAAACAAGAACACACACAAACACACACTAAGCGAGCTCTGGTCCTGAAGGGGTAGTTCTTTCCTAGGTGCCCTCTGATGCTGAGCCGAGCCATGAGTGAGTTACATGGGCAGTGCCTCTCCTTCTCTGTGGCGGTGGGCACTGATGGCCAGTGGCCCCGCTCGCATGCCCACCCCCAACCCCTTCCTCAACGGGCTGCCAGCTGCTCCTCCAGCGCCACGGCCTCCTTACTTGTATTTCCCCAGCCAGGAGTCGGCCACGATGGCTCCCACGATGGTGAACAAATAGCACGAGCCCATGAAGGCGTGGTAGATGGCCGTGGAAAGGTTCTCATCCCAGTGGTGGAATTTCACGAAGTACAGGGTCAGCAAGACTAGAGAGGGATGGACGGGAGCAGGAGAGGGGGCCCTGAGCCGTGACAGAGTAGGGGAAACATATGGAGACCCGCGGGCTGAGTGACATTACGGGAAGGGTCAACATGGGCTTGCTGTGGGTCTGCAGGAAGAGCCAAGCAAAGGCATGGGTGGAAGGATGGATGGACGGACGTATGGATGGTGGGCAGATAGATAGGTGGTGGATAGTCAAATAGGTGTATTGATTGACAGATGAACAGATGGATGGATGGATGGATGGATGGATGGATGGACTGACAGATGGATAGACTGGTGAATGGATGGGTGGGTGGATGGATTGCATGGACAGACATGATTGATAGGTTGATGTGGGATATAGATTGACAGATGGATGGTCAGATGGGTGGACGAATGAAGGGATGGTTGGATGGATGGATGGATGGATGGATGGATGGATGGATGGATGGATGGATGGATGGACTGATCCCTGCCCCCTGTCTCTCCCCCTCCAGTCCATATGCCACTCTGCTGCCCAGATCATTTTTCTACAAAACCGTTCAGTCCACATCTGCCCACTCCTCAAGATCCTCCAGTGGTTGCTCATCCACCTCTGTAACAAACAGAAATGCCTCCTCATCAGTTTTTAAACACTGCATCATTTTGCCACCTCCTATCTTACTGATTTCCTTCTACGACCTAGCCTGCCCACTTGGCTCCTCTAATGTCAACCTATTCATTGAACCTAGATCTCGTTTATTTCACTGCTGACCTCTCGCCCACTTCCTGCCTCTGGCCTGGAACTCGCTCCCCCTTCATATCTGACAGACTCTTACTCTCCGCACCTTCAAAGCCTTATTAAAATCAGGTCTTCTACAAGAGGCCTTCCTCAGCAAAGCCCTCATTTCCTCTTCTCCCACTCCCTTATATGTCACCCTTTCACTTGAATTTGCACCCTTTATTCACTCCTTCCCTAGCCCCGCAGCATTTATGTACAAGGCCGGAATGTATTTATTTGTATTAATGTCTGTCTTCCCTTCTAGACTGTAAGCTCTTTGTGGGCAGGGAATTTGTCTTCCAACTCTGTTGTACTGTACTCTCCCAAACACTCAGGACAATTCTCTGAATACAGTAAATGCTCAATAAATACAATAGATTGACTGATGGATGGACGGATGGATGAGTGAAAGGATGGATGGATGAACAGAGCGGTAGATGCATGAGTAGATGAACAGATGGATTGATGGACAGATGGTGGATGGACTGGATGAATGGACAGATGAGTGGATGAGAGGAAGGATGGATGATATATATATATATATATATATATATATATATATATATATGTATTTTGTTAATATTATTTTGTTAATATATTTGGTTTTGTTCTCTGTCTCCCCCTTCTAGACTGTGAGTCCACTGTTGGGTAGGGACCGTCTCTATATGTTGCCAACTTGCACTTTCCAAGCACTCAGTACAGTGCTCTGCACACAGTAAGCACTCAATAAATACGATTGATTGATTGATTGATTGATGATGGACGGGTGGATGAGTGTTTGGATTGGTGCATGGAGGGAAATATGGGTGGATGGAGGGATGAATGGATTAGTGGATGGACAGAGGGATGGATGGATGAGTAGATGGACTGATGGGTGAACAGATGGATGAGCAGGTGGACGGACAAACAGAAAAACAAATGAATAGATGAATGGATTAGTGGATACACTGATGGATGAAAAGATGGCCAGTACTTAGGTAAATGGGCAAATGGATGGAGAAGCAGCGTGGCTCAGTGGAAAAAGCCCGGGCTTTGGAGTCAGAGGTCATGGGTTTGAATTCCAGCTCCACCAAGTGTCAGCTGTGTGACTTTGGGCAAGTCACTTAACTTCTCTGTGCCTCCGTTTCCTCTTCTGTAAAATGGGGATTAAGACTGTGAGCCCCCCGTGGGACAACCTGATCACCTTGTAACCTCCCCAGCGCTTAGAACAGTGCTTTGCACATAGTAAGCACTTAATAAATGCCATTATTATTATTATGGATGGGAGGGCCAATAGAGGGATGAATGGAGGTATAGAAGGACAGATAGATGGATGGATGGTCATACAGAGATGGATGATGAATGGATGAAAGGATGGATGGATGGTAGGATGGGTGGGTGGATGGATTGAATGAATGGACAGATGGATGGACGGATGGACAGTCTTCTAGACTGTGAGCCCACTCTTCTAGACTGTGAGCCCACTGTTGGGTAGGGACCGTCTCTATATGTTGCCAACTTGTACTTCCCAAGCGCATAGTACAGTGCTCTGCACACAGTAAGCGCTCAATAAATATGATTGATTGATTGATTGATGGAGGGATGGATGGTGGACAGGTAGTTAAATGGATGGCTTGATGGATGGATGGATGGATGAGCAGAAAAATGGAGGGAGTGGTGGATGGGTGGATGGGTAGATGGTCAGATGGATCAATCAATCTATTGTATTTATTGAAACCTACTATGTTCAGAGCACTGTACTAATCACTTAGGAGACTATGATAGAGATGGTAGACCTGTTCCCTGACCACCATAAGCTTGAGAAGCAGTGTGGCTAAGTGGAAAGAGCACAGGCTTTGGAGTCAGAGGTCAAGGGTTCAAATCCTGGCTCTGCCAATTGTCAGCTGTGTAGCATGGCATAGTGGAAAGAGTCCAGGCTTGGGAATAAGAAGTCATGGATTCTAATTCTGGCTCCACCACTGATCAGCTTTGTCTTTGGGCAAGTCATTTGACTTCTCTGTGCTTCTGTTCCCTCATCTGTAAAATGGGGATTAAGACTGTGAGCCCCAAGTGGGACAACCTCATTACCTTGTATCTACCCCAGCGCTTAGAACAGTGCTTGGCACGTAATAAGCACTTAACAAATTATTATTATTATTATGGATATGTGGATCATTCCCCATTATGGCCTAGGCTTGGGCTAGCTTGCTCACCAAGCTGGGGACTCCTGGCCCGACCCCTCCGGCCCCGTGCTGCCTTGTAGGGAGGAGACACCACAAGGAGCTGATGGGCGGGGAACAGAATTGGGTTTCCTCTTGTCTTTGAGATGAGACTTCTCATTCATTCAATCGTATTTATTGAGCACTTACTGTGTGCAAAGCACTGTACTAAGCACTTGGGAAGTACAAATCAGCAACATATAGAGACAGTTCCTACCCAACAACGGGCTCACAGCCTAATCCTGGCCCCACCACTTATCAGCCGTGTGACCTGGGCAAGGCACTTAATGTTCTGTGCCTCAGTTACCTCATCGGCAAAATGGGGATGAAGGCTGTGAGCCCCTTGTGGGACAACTGGTTACCTTGTATCTACCCCAGCGCTTAGAGCAGTGCTTGGCATATAGCTTAGAAGAGTGCTCGGCACATAGTAAGTGTTTAATATCATTATCATTATTGTTATTATTATTATGATCCCTGCAATCCCTAACCTTGATCACCTTACAGAGCACTTGTGAGCACACAAGAGAGTTGGTAGAGATGATCTCTGCCCTCGAGCCAGGTACTCAGTGCTTGGAAACATACAACAGAGTTAGTAGACAGGATTCCTGCCCTGAAGCACTGTATTCCTGCTGCATGGCCCAACAGCACCTTCCCCTCTGTATGCTCAGAGCTGGGTGGACCCCCTTTCTGCTTGGATTCCTTCTCTTCCCATAGAGAAGCAGCCCGGTGTAGTGGATAGAGCACAGGTCTGGGAGCCAGAAGGTCATGGGTTCTAACCCTCACTCTGCCACTTGTCTGCAGTGTGACCTTGGGACAGTCATTTTACTTCTCTGTGCCTCAGTTACCTCTTCTGTAAAATGGGGATTGAGACTGTGAGCCCCACGTGAGGCAGGGACTGAATCCAACCCAATTTGCTTGTATCCACCCCAGTGCTTAATACAGTCCCTGGCACGTAGTAAACACTTAACAAATACCATAATTATTATTAATACTATTATTATCCCATACCAGCCTTCCTGTGCCCCAGGCTCATCCCTGCAGTGTGGGAATCTCTGGCTTTCCCATTCAGGCTTCTCCTGCTCTTCCTGCATCGGCCATTCCAACACTAAAGAGAGACCTGTGGTGTCCTCCTTTCCTCCTCCTTTCCTCTTCCTCCTCCTATCCTCCTCTACTTCTTCCTCTTCCTCTTCCTCCCCCTTCTCCTCCTTGTTTCCTCTTCCCTACCTTCCCCCTTCCTCCCCCTCCCCCACCTCCTCCTTCCCCTATCCCCACCTCCAGCTCAAGCCTGTTCCAGCTTGCTTCTGTCTCCCCTAGGAGCTCAGGGATGGGCAGGTTCATGGATGGGTAGGATCAGGGAAGACAGGGTTAGGGAAGGCAAGGTCAAAAATGGCAGGATCAGAGATAGGTGGACTCAAGGAAGGTGGAGGAAGGAGAGGTCAGAGGCTGGAAAGGGTCAGGGCTGGACATGGTCTAGACTGGGGCAGAGACGGAGGAGCCGGGGGGAAGTGATTGCAGGCCATTACCATTCATGCCAAAAAAGGCAGAACGCTCCGTGAAAACGCTGATCAGGATGCAGGTGACTTTCAGCAGGTAGTTGATCTCAACCCAGGATGGCTTCTTGGAAAAAAAATAACAATTGTGGTTTTTATTAAGCTTTTACTGTGAGCCAGGCATTGTACTAAGCGCTGGAGTAGATACAAGCAAATAGGGTTGGATGCATCTCTCTCCTATGTGGGGCTCACAGTCTCAATCCCCATTTTACAGATGAGGTAACTGAGGCACAGAGAAGTGAAGTGACTTGCCCAGACCAGGCAGCAGTCAAGTGGCAGAGCCAGGATTAGAACCCAGGACATTCTGGCTCCCAGGCCGCAGTCTATCCACTACGCCATGCTGCTCATGGGCAAGAGGTTGGCATCGAGGTAGTTGAAATTGAGGAAGAGTGAGAAGTTTATTAATAATAATAATGATAATAGCATTTGTTAAGTGCTTACTATGTGCTGTTCTAAGCACCGGGGGGGATACAAGGTGATCAGGTTGTCCCATGTGGGGCTTACAGTCTTAATCCCCATTTCACAGATGAGGGAACTGAGGTCCAGAGAAGTGAAGTAACTTGTCCAAAGTCACACAGCTGACAAGTGGCGGAGCTGGAATTAGAACCCACGACCTCTGACTCCCAAGCCCGGGCTCTTTCCACTGAGCCACGCTGCTTTTCTGTTTCTCTGGTTTAGCATTAGAGGAGTGACATGTGTGGGCTGTGTTGTAGTAGGAAAGTAGCGAGGTGAGGTAGGAGGGGGAAAGGTGACTGTGTGCCTTAAAGCCAATGCTAGGGAGTTTCTGTTTGATGTGGAAGTGGAGGGGCAACCCCTGGAGTTTTTTGAAGAGTAGGGTAGCGTGGTCTGAACGTTTTTGTAGGAAAATGATCTGGGCAGGAGAGTGAAGTATGGATTGGAGTGGGTAGAGACAGGAGACTGGAAAGTCAGCAAGGAGGCTGATAGAGTAATCAAGGTGGGCTAAGATAAGTGGTTGGATTCATATAGTAGCAGTTTGAATGGAGAGGAAAGGGCAGATTTTAGCAATGTTGTGATGGTTGAACCAACAGGATTTAGTGATGGATAGAATATGTGGGTCGAATGAGAGACAGGGGTCATGGATTAGGGGCTTATGAGGCAGGAATCAATCAATCAATCAATTGTATTTATAATCAGTCAATCAATCAATCGTATTTATTGAGCGCATACTATGTGCAGAGCACTGTACTAAGCGCTTGGGAAGTACAAATTGGCATCACATAGAGACAGTCCCTACCCAACAGTGGGCTCACAGTCTAAAAGGGGGAGACAGAGAACAGAACCAAACATACCAACAAAATAAAATAAGTAGGATAGAAATGTACAAGTAAAATAAATAAATAAATAAATAAATAGAGCACTTACTGTGTGCAGAGCACTGTACTAAGCGCTTGGGGAGTACAAGTTGGCAACATATAGAGACAGTCCATACCCAACAGTGGGCTCACAGTCTAGAAGGAAGAAAGGTGGTACCAAATACAGTGTTGGGGAAGAGGAAGAGAGTGTCACTCTCTTCCTCCCTTCAAAGCCCTACTGAGAGCTCACCTCCTCCAAGAGGCCTTCCCAGACTGAGCCCCCTCCTTCCTCTCCCCCTCCTCCCCTTCTCCATCACCCCGCCTTACCTCCTTCCCCTCCCCTCAGCACCTGTATATATGTATATATGTTTGTACGTATTTGTTACTCTATTTATTTATTTATTTTATTTGTACATATTTATTCTATTGAATTTATTTTGTTAATATGTTTTGTTTTATTGTCTGTCTCCCCCTTCTAGACTGTGAGCCCACTGTTGGGTAGGGACCATCTCTATATGTTGCCAACTTGTACTTCCCAAGCGCTTAGTACAGTGCTCTGCACACAGTAAGCGCTCAATAAATATGATTGAATGAATGAATGAAGTCAGGGGGAGGACAGGGTTTGGGTGGGAAGATACAGAGTTCTGTTCTTGACATGTTAAGTCTGAGGTGATGGCAGTACATAACAAGTAGAGATGAAGGAGGAAATGTGAGACTACAGAGAGGCAGAGAGATAGATTAGGGTATCATTCACATGGAGGTGGTAGTTGAAGCCTTGTGAGTGAATGCGTTCTCTGAGGGAGTGTGTGTAGATGGAGAATAGAAGGGGACCTACAACCAAACCTTGAGAGACACTAGTGGTTAGGGGTGGGAGGCAGAGGAGGAGCCCGTGAAAGAGGCTGAAACTGAGCGGCCAGAGAGATAGGATGAGAACCAGGAGAGGATAGTGTCAGTGGAGCCAAGGTTGGAAACTGTTTCCAGGAGAAGGGGGTGGTCCAGAGTGTTGAAGGTAGCTGAGAGGTTGAGGAGGATTAGAATGGCATAGAGGCTATTGGATTTGACAAGAAGGGAATCATTGGTGACCTTTGAGAGAGAGGATTCTACGGAGTGAAGGGGTCAGAAGCTAGATTGGAGAAAGTTAAGGAGAAAATTGGAGGAGAGGAACTTGAGAAAGTGGATGTAGGCAACTCACTTGAGCAGAGTCTTCCAATACTTTCACAGCCAGCCCACTGATACATCCTGCCGGTTCTCTTCCTTCCCAGAATCTCCTGCATTTTGTTTTATCATATTTGTTAAGTGCTTGCCATGCGCCAAGCACTGTTCTAAGCACTAGGGTAGGTACAAGTTAATTAGGTCAGTCACAGTCACTGTCCCACAACAGGGCTCACAGCCTGGAGAACAGGGATTGAATCCCCATTTTTCAGTTGAGGAAACTGAGGCACAGAGAAGTTAAGTGACTTTCCTAAGGTCACACAGCAAGCAGTTGGCAGGTTAGAGATTAGATCCAGGTCCTCTAACTCCCAGCCCCATGCTCTATCCACTAGGCCTCACTGCTTTTCTGGATCCACCCCTTCCTCTCCATCCAGAAACCCCTAAGCTGGTCCAAGCTCTGGTCATACCTCAGCTAGATTATTGTGTAATGGAGACTAGGCATTGTGGTTAGGAGTCCTTTGGCCCACGTTGGGGTAACTTTGGGGAATACTAGAAGGAGCAGGAGAATGAGGTGGGGCAGGCAATTCCTGGCAGTAACAAACCAAGGCAGATATCAAGAGCCACACAATAGCAAATAGAGCACAAGAGGAGAATGGGACCCAGGCAGTTGCCAACACAGTGGAGAAGAAACTCAGGGCTTCAGCAAAGAATAGAAAATCCCATCTCCACCTGGCAAACTGTTACCATTGAAGGGGGAGCAAAGCTTCCCAGGAGCAGCAGCCCAAGGAGAGGATACTAGCTGACCCGACCATTACTCTGACCATGACTTTGACCATGACCCTTTCCCAAGAACTGATAGACTTCCAATCAGGGGATACTCAAAAGGTGTGGACACAGACACACCGCAGAAAGACCCCAGGACTACCCAACCCGGTGTCAGAGGCGAGGCTGCTCACTTCCAGGGTGGAACCTGGGAGGGGCAAGGAAATTGGAGGGCATAGAAGGGGTCCAGGGTACAGTGGTCTTGGCTCTGGCACTCCAGAGCCCGTTGGTCCCTGCACCAATATAAAGGCGAGCCAGTAAGATGCATCTTTGTGGATCTCTTAATAACAATAATAATTATTATTATGGCATTTGTTAAATACTATGTGCCAGGCACTATACTAAGTGCTGGGGTGTATACAAGCAAATTGGGTTGGACACAGTCCCTGTCTTACTTGGGACTCACAGTCTCAATCCCCATTTTCCAGACTAAGGACTAGAGAAGTGATTTGCTTAAGGTCACACAGCAGACAAGTGGCAGCGCTGGGATTAGAGCCCATGATGACCTTCTGACTCCCAGGCCTGTGCTCTATCCACTATGCCATGTTTCCAACTTGTACTTCCCAAGCACTTAGTACAGTGTTCTGCACACAGTAAGCGCTCAATAAATACAATTGATTGATTGATTGATTGCCATCTTAGACTGGTAATAACACTAGGGCGTTGGGTGGGTTTGTTCCCTTTTTGGGGGTTCTCTTACAGGATCCCATGTATGTTGCTGACAGGAGGTGGTGGTTGGCAACCTGCTGCACCCACCTCTTTGCTGACCTCCCTGTCTCCAGCCTCTCCCCCTCCATTCCATACTTTGCTGACAAAACATGTCCAAAAACAGAACTTTGTATCTTTCCACCCAAACACTGTCCTCCCCATGACTTTCCCATCACTGTAGATGGTACCACCATCCTTCCAGTCTCACAAGCTCGTAACCTTGTCATTATACTCCACTCATCTCTCACAGTCTGTCACCAAATCCTATAGACGGCACCACTATCCTTCCAGTCTTATGAGCCCATAACCTTGGCATTATCCTCCACTCATCTCTCATTCAACCCTCATATGCAATCTGTCATCAGATCCTGCTGGTTCTACTTTTATGATGTTGCTAAAATCTGCCCTTTCCTCTTCCTCCAAACTGCTCCATCACCTCGCCCCCTCCTACCTCACCTCCCTTCTCTCCTTCTCCAGCCCAGCCCACACCCTCCGCTCCTCTGCCGGTAATCTCCTCACCGTACCTTGTTCTCGCCTGTCCCACCATCGACCCCCGGCCCACGTCATCCCCGGGGCTTGGAATGCCCTCCCTCTGCCCATCCGCCAAGCTAGCTCTCTTCCTCCCTTCAAGGCCCTGCTGAGAGCTCACCTCCTCCTCCAGGAGGCCTTCCCAGACTGAGCCCCTTCCTTCCTCTCCCCCTCGTCACCCTCTCCATCCCCCCCATCTTACCTCCTTCCCTTCCCCACAGCACCTGTATATATGTATATATGTTTGTACATATTTATTACTCTATTTATTTATTTATTTTACTTGTATTTATCTATCCTATTTATTTTATTTTGTTAGTATGTTTGGTTTTGTTCTCTGTCTCCCCCTTTTAGACTGTGAGCCCACTGTTGGGTAGGGACTGTCTCTATATGTTGCCAATTTGTACTTCCCAAGCGCTTAGTACAGTGCTCTGCACATAGTAAGCGCTCAATAAATACGATTGATGATGATGATGATGCTATCATCTTAATCCATGCACTTATCTTATCCCTCCCTGACTACTGCATAAGCCTCCTCACTGACCTCCCTGCCTCCTGTCTCTCCCCACTCCAGTCCTTAGTTCTCTCTGCTGCTCAGACCATTTTTCTACAAAACTGTTCAGTCCGTGTGCCCCTACTTCTTAAGAGCCTCCAGTGGTTGCCTTTCCACCTCCACATCAAACAGACACTTCTCATCAATGACTTTAAAACACTCAGTTACCTTGCCCCCTCCTACCTTACCTTCCTGATTTCCTACTACAACCCAACCCGCACACTTCACTCCTCTCATAATAATAAATAATAATAATAATAATGGCATTTATTAAGTGTTTACTATGTGCAAAACACTGTTCTAAGCACTGGGGAGGTTACAAGGTGAACAGGTTGTCCCACGAGGTGCTCACAGTCTTAATCCCCATTTTACAGATGAGGGAACTGAGGCTCAGAGAAGTGAAGTGACTTGCCCGAAGTCACACAGCTGACAAACAGCTGGGCAAGGGTTAGAACCCATGACCTCTGACTCCCAAGCCCGGGCTCTTTCCACTGAGCCACACTGCTTCTCTCATGCCAATTTACTCAACTTGATCTCATCTACCTCGTGATGACCCCTGGCCCACATCTTCCCTCTGGCCTGAAATGCCCTCCCACTTCAAATCATTTCAAATCCCACTTCGCTATCTGACCTTGGCTTCACAGACTCCGTCCTCTCCTGGTTCTCCTCTTATCTCTCTGGTCGTTCTTTCTCAGTCTCTTTTGCAGGCTCCTCCTCCCCCTCCCATCCTCTTACTGTGGGGGTTCCCCAAGGTTCAGTGCTTGGTCCCCTTCTGTTCTCAATCTACACTCACTCCCTTGGTGACCTCATTCGCTCCCACGGCTTCAACTATCATCTCTACGCTGATGACACCCAGATCTACATCTCTGTCCCTGCTCTCTCCCCCTCCCTCCAGGCTCGCATCTCCTCCTGCCTTCAGGACATCTCCATCTGGATGTCCGCCCGCCACCTAAAGCTCAACATGTCGAAGACTGAGCTCCTTGTCTTCCCTCCCAAACCTTGTCCTCTCCCTGACTTTCCCATCTCTGTTGACGGCACTACCATCCTTCCCGTCTCACAAGCCCGCAACCTTGGTGTCATCCTCGACTCCGCTCTCTCATTCACCCCTCACATTCAAGCCGTCACCAAAACCTGCCGGTCTCAGCTCCGCAACATTGCCAAGATCCGCCCTTTCCTCTCCATCCAAACTGCTACCCTGCTCATTCAAGCTCTCATCCTATCCCGTCTGGACTACTGCACCAGCCTTCTCTCTGATCTCCCATCCTCGTGTCTCTCTCCACTTCAACCCATACTTCATGCTGCTGCCCGGATTATCTTTGTCCAGAAACGCTCTGGGCATATTACTCCCCTCCTCAAAAATCTCCAGTGGCTACCAATCAATCTGCGCATCAGGCAGAAACTCCTCACCCTGGGCTTCAAGGCTGTCCATCACCTCGCCCCCTCCTACCTCACCCCCCTTCTCTCCTTCTACAGCCCAGCCCGCACCCTCCGCTCCTCCGCCGCTGATCTCCTCACCGTACCTCGCTCTCGCCTGTCCCACCGTCGACCCCCGGCCCACGTCATCCCCCGGGCCTGGAATGCCCTCCCTCTGCCCCTCCGCCAAGCTAGCTCTCTTCCTCCCTTCAAGGCCCTGCTGAGAGCTCACCTCCTCCAGGAGGCCTTCCCAGACTGAGCCCCTTCCCTCCTCTCCCCCTCGTCCCCCTCTCCATCCCCCCATCTTACCTCCTTCCCTTCCCCACAGCACCTGTATATATGTATATATGGTTGTACATATTTATTACTCTATTTATTTATTTATTTATTTATTTTACTTGTACATTTCTATCCTATTTATTTTATTTTGTTGGTATGTTTGGTTCTGTTCTCTGTCTCCCCCTTTTAGTCTGTGAGCCCACTGTTGGGTAGGGACTGTCTCTATGTGTTGCCAATTTGTACTTCCCAAGCGCTTAGTACAGTGCTTTGCACATAGTAAGCGCTCAGTAAATACGATTGATTGATTGATTGATTGATTGATTCAAATGCGGCAGACCACACCTTCAAAACCTTTTTAAATGCCCATCTCCTCCAAGATGCCTTCCCAACTAATCCCTCATTTCCTTTTCTCTGACTCCCTTCTGCTTCACCCTTGCATCCTATATTCCCCCATCCCTCAGTCCCACAGCATTTATGTACATAGTTGTAATTGATTTATTTACGTTAATGTCTGTCTCCCCCTCTAGACTCGAAGTTCGTTGTAAGGAGGGAATGGGTCTATCATCTCTGTTACATTGTACTCTTCCAAGCGCTTTGCACAGTGCTTAATAAATAGAATTGATTGATTGCTGCCTGGATTATTTTTCTAAAATGTCTTTCTGTGCATGTCTCCCCACTCCTCAAAAACCTCAAGTGATTGCCCATCCCCCTCCACATCAAGTAGAAACTCTTGATCATTGGCTTTAAGGCTCCCAATCAGCCATCCCCCTCCTTCCTATCTTCACTCCTCTCCCAGTGCACCTCAGCACACTTCATTCTGGGCCTCGCCCTTGTCTCTCTTGTTGACCCCAGGCTCAGACCCTCCCTCCTGCCTGGATCTCCCTCCCCCTTCCCATCTGGCAGACCATCACTCTCTCCCATCTTCAAAAATCCCACCTCGTCCAGGCAGCCTTCCAGACAACCTTTTATAATAATTATAGTAATTATGGTATTTGTTAAATGCTTACTATGTGCCAAGCACTGTTCTAAGCGCTGGGGTAGATTATGAAAAGAAGCAGCGTGGCTTAGTGGAAAGAGCACAGGCTTGGAAGTCAGAGGATGTGGGTTCTAGTCCTGACTCCGCCACTTTTCTGCTATGTGTCCTTGGGCAAGTCACTTCACTTCTCTGTGCCTCAGTTCCCTCATCTGTAAAATGGGGATTAAGATTGTGAACCCCACGTGAGATAACCTGATTACCTTGTATCTACCCTAGCATTTAGAACAGTACTTGGCACATTCATTCAATCATATTTCAATAGTATTTATTGAGCAATTACTGTGTGCAGAGCACTGTAATAAGTGCTTAAAATCCTAGGGAGAGGGCTAAAGGTCTGCATTACTCCATCTAGCCACCAGTGCACCTATTATTATTATTATCATTATTATTATTACAAGGTAATCAGCTCATCCCACATGGGGTACATGGTCTTAATCCCCATTCTACATATGAGGTAACTGAAGCACAGAGAAGTTAAGTGGCTTGCCCAAGGTCACAGAGCAGATTAGTGGCAGAGCTGGAATTAGAACCTACATCTTCTGACTCCCAAGCCTGTGCTCTTTCCACTAAGCCATGCTGCTACTCTCTTCCCCTGAGCAGCGTGACTCAGTGGAGAGAGCACGGGCTTTGGAGTCAGAGGTCATGGGTTCAAATCCCGGCTCCACCGCTTGTCAATCAATCAATCAATCAATCGTATTTATTGAGCGCTTACTGTGTGCAGAGCACTGTGCTAAGCGCTTGGGAAGTACAAGTTGGCAACATATAGAGACAGTCCCTACCCAACAGTGAGCTCACGGTCTAGAAGGGGGAGACAGAGAACAAAACCAAACATACTAACAAAACAAAATAAATAGAATAGATATGTACAAGTAAAATAAATAGAGTAATAAATATGTACAAACATATATACATATATACAGGTACTGTGGGGAAGGGAAGGAGGTAAGATGGGGGGATGGAGAGGGGGACAAGGGGGAGAGGAAGGAAGGGGTTCAGTTTGGGAAGGCCTCCTGGAGGAGGTGAGCTCTCAGTAGGGCCTTGAAGGGAGGAAGAGAGCTAGCTCGGCGGATGGGCAGGGGAATTGGGGGCATTCCAGGCCCAGGGGATGATGTGGGCCGGGGGTCGATGGCGGGACAGGCAAGAATGAGGCACGGTGAGGAGATTAGCGGCAGAGGAGCAGAGGGTGCGGGCTGGGCTGAAGAAGGAGAGAAGGGAGGTGAGGTAGGAGGGGGTGAGATGATGGAGAGCCTTGAAGCCGAGGGTGAGGAGTTTCTGCCTGATGCGCAGATTGATTGGTAGCCATTGGAGATTTTTGAGGAGGGGAGTAACATGCCCAGAGCATTTCTGGACAAAGACAATCTGGGCAGCAGCATGAAGTATGGATTGAAGTGGGGAGAGACACGAGGATGGGAGATCAGAGAGAAGGATGATGCAGTAGTCCAGATCGGATAGGATGAGAGCTTGAACGAGCAGGGTAGCAGTTTGGATGGAGAGGAAAGGGCGGGTCTTGGCAATGTTGCGGAGCTGAGACCGGCTGGTTTCAGTGATGGCTTGGATGTGAGGGGTGAATGAGAGAGCGGAGTCGAGGATGACACCAAGGTTGCGGGCTTGTGAGACGGGAAGGATGGTAGTGCCGTCAACAGAGATGGGAAAGTCAGGAAGAGGGTAGGGTTTGGGAGGGAAGACAAGGAGTTCAGTCTTGGACATGTTGAGTTTTAGGTGGCGGGCAGACATCCAGATGGAGATGTCTGCTTGTCAGCTATGTGACTTTGGGCAAGTCACTTAACTTCTCTGTGCCTCAGTTACCTCATCTGTAAAATGGGGATTAAGACTGTGAGCCCCACATGGAGCAACCCAATCACCTTGTAACCTCCCCAGCACTTTGAACAGTGCCTTGCACATAGTAAGTGCTTAATAAATGCCATTATTATTATTATTATTATTATTCTCCACTCATGTCCGCCCATCTGCTCGCGGCAGTCGGGCGCGGGCTGCCACTACGACTCTCACTCACTGGGATCTCCACTTTCTTCCTCCTTCCTGTCATTTATTTCAGTGTCCGCCTCCCCTGCTTGTTTGCAAACTTCTCCGAGGCAGGGGTCAGGCCTACGACTCCACTGTTCTCTCCCGACCGCTTAGTGCAGGGCTCCTACCAGAGGCGCCGCACAGTAAATACTATGGATCCAAAGAGTCCTTGGACAAATGATCCCACACCTTAACAAACTGTTCCTGCTCCATGGTCTCCATGTGCTTGCCCCCCAGGTCTGGGGGTCCCGTGGTAGCATCTGCCGGGGCTGCATCTGCCGGGGCTGCCCCCACGGCTGCCATTCCTAACTGCTGGCATCGCCAACTGCCCCAACTGCTGCCTTCGGAATCTCCCGGAATTCCAGAGCCCTGATAGCCATTCCTCCCACCTCCCGCTCCCGGCCATTCATTCATTCAATCGTATTTATTGAGCGCTTACTGTGTGCAGAGCACTGTACTAAGCGCTTGGGAATTACAAGTTGGCAACATATAGAGACGGTCCCTACCCAACAGTGGGCTCACAGTCTAGAAGGGGGAGACAGAGAACAAAACAAAACATATTAACAAAATAAAATAAATAGAATAGGTACAAGTAAAATAAATAAATAAATAGAGTAATAAATACGTACAAACATATATACATGTGCTGTGGGGAAGGGAAGGAGGTAAGGCGGGGGGGATGGAGGGGGTGGAGGGGAAGAGGCTACTGGCTAGTTGACTACTTTCCTAGGAATGGCATTAAATTGGCCTTTTAAGAAGGGCTTTGAAGATGAGTAGGGCTTGTGGATTGTATTTTAAAGGGGACCACTCACTCTCCCCACACTGGCCTGGAGACTTGCCTGGTTACTGCCCAATGACCACCTGATGACTGTCCAGCCATTAACTGGTTGCTCCCCTGCTCCTGTCTGTCTACTTGCTTTGTTTTGTTGTCTTGATGGGGGCCCCCCCATGCACCATGAAAAGGTTGCAGATATTGTTTGAATGTACTTGGTCCTGTTTCCAGATTTGGTGTGGGCCTTAGACCCTGCTGCCCACTGGCTGGATCCAGGAACCAAACCAATTAAGGAGATAGACTCCGCCCAGCTCTGCACCAAATCTGGAACAAATCTGCACCAATCCAGTTTCCACTATTTTCAAATCTACCAATCACTGTGATCAGCAATAGCAGTGTATAAGCCCATTGTATCGGGCACTCGGGGCCTTTTCCCTTAAGGAAATGAGCCTGCTGGGTGTGTTACCCCCATTCGGTCTTCTAGGCCTTTTCCCTTAAGGAAATGAGCCCTCCGGGTACGTTACCCCCTATTCGGTCTTCGGCCTTACCAATAAAAACTTTATTAAAACTTTCAGCAGTCACATGCTGTCTGACTAATTCTTTAGTTGCCCGGAGACTTGGTGGCCATCCGGAACAACCGCTGCCATCAGTCTGTCTCCCCGTTCTAGCCTGTGAGCCCGTTGGGTAGGGACTGTCCCTATCTGTTGCTGAATTGTATTTTCCAAGTGCCTAGTACAGTGCTATGCACACAGTAAGTGCTCAATAAATATGATTGAGTGAGTGAGTGAGTGAGTGAATGAATGAATGAATGAATGAATGAACCTGGGAGGGTGCAGGGAGGAGATGGGTGAGGAGAGCAGGGCAAAGGCGGATGAAGGGGGCAAGGTGGAGATGTGTGGGTCGGAAGGCTGTAACTTGGGGGAGAAGAATGAATTGGAGACAACCTGAACCCCAGGAAGTGTTACCTCTGCAGGGTGGCCCATGGACGGACCATGAGCCGGAGAGTTGGAAGAACTGGGTCTGATCTGGGCTGTGGTCCCCTCCCAGCCTGCAGGGTGATTTGGCTGTACGCTGAACCTCTCTGGGCTTGGTTTTTGTCATCTGCAAAATGGAGAGGGGATCCCTGTTCTCCCTTTCATTCAGACTGTGAGCCCCTTGGGGGACGAGGACTGTACCTGGCCTGATTATTTTGTATCGGCCCCAAGGCCTAGCACAGTGCTTGGCATACAATAAATGCGTTCTGTACCCAATCATGGTGAAGTGGGTCCCTGCTTAGTTGGCCTGCTCTGGGCCCAAACATCCCTGTGGGCCTGGTCCAGCTCAGATGGGTGCACTACCAGGAAGGGCTTCCCGTGACCCCCGACTCAGGGCAGAACCTCAGTGATCGGCCAGCTCCCAGTGGCATATGTCCTGGTCAGCAGCTCCCCCAACCAGACCTGTTGTGCTCGGCAGCTCCTCCATCTGCATAACCAGCCCAGCCCTCACCCTCCACTTCTCTGACACTAATCTCCTCACCATTAGGCCTCATTCTCCCCTGTCCCGCCATTGACCCCCAGCCCATGTCATCCCCCTGGCCTGGAATGCCCTCGCTCAGCACATCCACCAAGCTAGCTCTCTTCCACCCTTCAAGGCCCTACTGAAAGCTCACCTCCTTCAAGAGGCCTTCCCAGACTGAGCCCCCTCCTTCCTTTCCCCCTTCTCCCCCACCCCATCCCCCACGCCGTACCTCCTTCCCCTCCCCACAGCACCTGTATATATTTTTATACGTATTTATTACTCTATTTTATTTGTACATATTTATTCTATTTATTTAATTTTGTTAATATGTTTTGTTTTGTTCTCTGTTTCCCCTTCTAGACTGTTAGCCCACTGTTGGGTAGGGACCATCTCTATATGTTGCTAACTTGTACTTCCCAAGTGCTTAGTACAGTGCTCTGCACACAGTAAGCGCTCAATAAATACAATTGAATGAATAACTGGAGCGGTCAGCAGTTCCCCTGTCTTTGTGGCTGGAGCAGTCGGTGGCTCTTCCATCTGCATGGCTGGAACGGTCAGCGGTCCCCCCATCTGTGTGGCTGGAGCACCCTATGCACCCATGAGTGGACTGTTGTCCTGGACACTGTTGTCCCAGATGCCCCCTCCCGAGCCCTGGTTCTGAGTCCCAGGTGGCCCAGGTGAGCACATGACACTCCCATGGAGGAATCCAGAACACCATGGTTCTGACTGCCCCCTTCCCTGGAACTGCCAGGGTCGAGTCCTCGCCAGCCCTGTGGAACTCTCCTTTCCTTGGCTCCTCTCCCAGCCACCCCCAGCTCTGGAGGGCACGTGGAGGAGCATCCCAGAAAGCTGGCTGGAGAAGCAGCCACCAACAGAGATTCCCCCGACCCGGGTCCTGCTGGTCCCAGCCCTGCCTTGGCCTATTGTGTGGCCTTGGACAACTCCCTGAACTTTTCAGTTCCCATTGCCCTGGGAGCCCTATGTAGCAGGGACAGGGAATGTGAACCGTCTGGTTGTCCTTGGCTCAGGGCTTGGCATAGAGTAACTGTTCGGTCCCCTGAGAGGGCAGTGAGGCCACCGAGTGAGGCCGGGGCCGGGGCCAGCCCAAGGCTGGCAGGGACAGTTCTGAGCCCTCCTGGGCTTAGGCCTTCAGACCAAGGGTGGGGCACGAGGGGCCGGGCAGCTGCGAGGGGTCCAGCCTCAGAAGGGCCCAACCTCAGGTTGCTTGAGAACTGAGCATCTGCACCCTGAATGTGGAGCCCACATGCGCTGAGCACTGAACCCACACACACTGAGCACTGAACCCATACTCCCTGAGCATTGAACCCACACACCTTAAGCACAGAGCCTGGACACCCTGAGCGCTGAAGCAGCATGACTCAATGGAAAGAGCATGGGCTTGGGACTCAGAGGTGATGGGTTCAAATCCCAGCTCTGCCAATTGTCAGTTGTGTGACTTTGGGCAAGTTGCTTAACTTCTCTGTGCCTCAGTTACCTCATCTGTAAAATGGGGATGAAGACTGTGAGCCCCACGTGGGATGACCTGTTCACCTTGTATCTTCCCCAGTGCTTAGAACAGTGCTTTGTACATAGCAAGCGCTTACCAAATACCATTATTATTATTACTATTATTATTATTATTATTATGTCTCCTGAGCACTGGGGCTGCAAGTCCTGTGAGCCCATACTCCCTGAGCAAATGAACCCATGCCCCCTAAGCACTGAGCCTACACACCCTGTGTACTGAGCCCCGTGTCCTGAGAATCGAACACACACAACCTGAGCACTGAACCCACGCACCCTAAGCACTGAGCCTATACGCCCTGAGCACTGGGCCCACAAGTCCTGAGCATTGAACCCACACACCCTGAGCAATGAACCCACATGACCTGAATACTGAGCCCACAAGCACTGAGCAATGAATCCACATGCCCCAAGCACTGAATCCACACTGAGCACTGAGCCTATATGCCCTGAGCAACGAGCCTGTGCCTCTTGAGTTCCGAGTCAATCAACC
Organism: Tachyglossus aculeatus; assembly: GCF_015852505.1. Classification (NCBI taxonomy): domain Eukaryota; kingdom Metazoa; phylum Chordata; class Mammalia; order Monotremata; family Tachyglossidae; genus Tachyglossus; species Tachyglossus aculeatus. The sequence continues at coordinate 465,605 of NC_052066.1, read as the reverse complement.
AATCAATCAATCAACCAATTGTATTTATTGAGCGCTTACTGTGTGCAGAGCACTGTACTAAGCGCTTGGGAAGTCCGAGTTGGCAACATATAGAGACAGTCCCTACCCAACAGTGGGCTCACAGTCTAGTAGGGGGAGACAGAGAACAAAACCAAACATACTAACAAAATAAAATAAATAGAATAGATATGTACAGGTAAAATAAATAAATCGAGTAATAAATATGTACAAACATATATACAGGTGCTGTGGGGAAGGGAAGGAGGTAAGACGGGGGGATGGAGAGGGGGAGGAGGGGGAGAGGAAGGAGGGGGCTCAGTCTGGGAAGGCCTCCTGGAGGAGGTGAGCTCTCCGTAGGGCCTTGAAGGGAGGAAGAGAGCTAGCTTGGTGGATGGGCAGAATGGAGGCATTCCAGGCCAGGGGGATGACATGGGCCGGGGGTCGACAGCGGGAGAGGCAAGAACGAGGCACGGTGAGGAGATTAGCGGCAGAGGAGCGGAGGGTGTGGGCTGGGCTGTAGAAGGAGAGAAGGGAGGTGAGGTAGGAGGTGGAGAGGTGATGGAGAGCCTTGAAGCCGAGGGTGAGGAGTTTCTGCCTGATGTGCAGATTGATTGATAGCCACTGGAAATTTTTGAGGAGCGTTTCTGGACGAGGACAATCCGGGCAGCGGCATGAAGTATGGATTGAAGTGGGGAGAGACACAAGGATGGGAGATCAGAGAGGAGGCTGATGCAGTAGTCCAGACGGGATAGGATGAGAGCTTGAACGAGCAGGGTAGCAGTTTGGATCAATCAATCAATCAATCAATCAATCAATCGTATTTATTGAGTGCTTACTGCGTGCAAAGCACTGTACTAAGTGCTTGGGAAGTACAAGTTGGCAACATATAGAGACAGTTCCTACCCAATAATGGGCTCACAGTCTAAAAGGGGGAGACAGAGAACAAAACCAAACATACTAACAAAATAAAATAAATAGAATAGATATGTACAAATAAAATAAATAAATAAATAAATAGAGTAATAAATACGTACAAACATATATACATATATACAGGTGCTGTGGGGAAGGGAAGGAGGTAAGATGGGGGGGGATGGAGAGGGGGACGAGGGGGAGAGGAGGGAAGGGGCTCAGTCTGGGAAGGCCTCCTGGAGGAGGTGAGCTCTCAGTAGGGCCTTGAAGGGAGGAAGAGAGCTAGCTTTGGATGGAGAGGAAAGGGCGGATCTTGGCAATGTTGCGGAGCTGAGACTGTCAGGTTTTGGTGACGGCTTGGATGTGAGGGGTGAATGAGAGAGCAGAGTCGAGGACGACACCAAGGTTGCGGTCTTGTGAGATGGGAAGGATGGTAGTGCCGTCAACAGTGATGGGAAAGTCAGGGAGAGGGCAAGGTTTAGGAGGGAAGACAAGGAGTTCAGTCTTGGACATTTTGAGTTTTAGGTGGCGGCCAGACATCCAAATGGAGATGTCCTGAAGGCAGGAGGAGATGCGAGTCTGGAGAGTGGGGGAGAGAGCAGGGGCAGAGATGTAGATTTGGGTGTCATCAGCGTAGAGATGATAGTTGAAGCCGTGGGAGCGAATGAGGTCACCAAGGGAGTGAGTGTAGATCGAGAACAGAAGGGGACCAAGAACTGAACCTTGAGGAACCCCCACAGTAAGGGGATAGGAGGGGGAGGAAGAGCCTGCAAAAGAGACTGAGAATGAATGACCGGAGAGATAAGAGGAGAACCAGGAGAGGACGGAGTCTGTGAAGCCAAGGTCAGATAGTGTGTTGAGGAGAAGGGGGTGGTCCACAGTGTCGAAGGCAGCTGAGAGGTCGAGGAGGATTAGGATAGAGTATGAGCCGTTGGATTTGGCAAGCAGGAGGTCATTGGTGACCTTTGAGAGGGCAGTTTCCATGGAATGTAGGGGACGGAAGCCCGACTGGAGGGGGTCGAGGAGAGAGTTGGTGTTGAGGAATTCGAGGCAGCGCATGTAGACAACTCATTCAAGGAGTTTGGAAAGGAATGGTGGGAGGGTTATGGGGCGATAACTAGAAGGTGAGGTGGGGACAAGGGAGGGTTTTTTTAGGATGGGAGAGACATGGGCATGTTTGAAGGCAGAGGGGAAGGAACCAGTGGAGGGTGAGCGGTTGAAGATGGAAGTTAAGGAGGGGAGAATGGATGGAGCGAGAGATTTCATGAGATGAGAGGGAATGGGGTCAGAAGCACAGGTGGCCAGAGTAGCACTCGAGAGGAGGGAGGAGAGCTCCTCTGAGGTTACTGCTGGGAAGGATGGGAGAGTAGCAGAGAGTGTTGAGAGCCGGGGGGTTGGAGAAGGGGTCGGGGGGAGTGACTTTGGAGAGGTCAGACCTCCCCAAATATGGGAGTCTATATTCCTTGGGCTTTGGGGAGGATTCAAACTCAGGATTAAAGAGGCAGACCCTGTGGGCCAACAGGTGTGATCTCCCTCAATTCTTCCCTGCTCCTCTCTGGTCCCCCTGCCCCCTCCCCCCCACCCCGGGCCCTCTGCAACTCCCCCAGTAGTCCCACCAACAGCTCAAAAAGAAATCTCTCACCTCCTCTCAAAATCCTCCCACTCCACATGTGCCTCCAACCTCATCCCTTCTTACCCTATTAAAACACTTGCCCCCTCCCTTCTGCCTTCTTTGCCTGCCATCTTCAACTGTTCACTTTCCAATGGCATCTTCTCCTCTGCTTTCAAACAGGTTCATGTTTCCCCTATCCTAAAAAAACACTCATTTTGACCCCATGACTCTCTCCAGTTATTGCCCATCTCTCTCATACCATTCCTCTGCAAACTCCTTGGAGAGGTGATATGGAGGTGTCCATATCTGCTGCTTCTACTTCCTCTCCTCCAATTCTTTCCTTGATCCCCTCCAATCTGGATTCTTCTTTCTTCTCTTCACAGAAACCACCCTTTCAGAGGTCACCATTGACCTCGTTCTTGACAAATCCAACAGCCTCTACTCCATCCTAACCCTCCTCTACCTTTCAGATGCCTTCAGCAGTGCGGAGCACTCCCTTCTCCCAGAAACATTAGCCAACCTTGACTTCACTGCACTGTCCTCTCCTGGTTCTCCTCCTATCTCTCTACCAACTCCTAATTGTGGGAGTCCCTCAAAGTTCAGTTCTGGGTCCCCTTCTATTCTCCATCTACACTCACTCCCTTGGAGTACTTCCCAAGTGCTTAGCACAGTGCTCTGCACACAGTAAGCGCTCAATAAACACAATAGAATGAATGAATGAATGAATGGAGAACTCATTCGCTCCACAGCTTCAACTCCCATCTCTACATGGATGATTCCCAAATCTCCCTCTCCAGCTCTGACCTCTCTCCTTCTCTGTGGTCTCACATTTCCTCCTTCCTTCAGGACATCTTTACTTGGGTGACCCACTGACACCTCAAACTTAACATGTCCAAAGCAGAACTCCTCATCTTCCCACCCAAACCCAAACCCTGTCCCCATCAGGACTTTCACGGTAGATGATACCACTAACAATTCTATCTCACAAGCCTTTAACCTTGGCTTTATCCTTCTCTCATTCATCCTACATATTAATTCTGTTACCAAATCCTGCCAGTTCTACCTTCACAACATTGCTTAAAATCTGCACTTTCCTCTTTATCGAAACTGCTACCACATTGATCCAACCACTTCTCCTACCCCTGAATAGTCAGTCAGTCAATTGTATTTATTGAACACTTATTGTTTGCCGAGCACTCTACTAAGCACTTGGGAAAGTACAATGCAGACACATTCCCGGCCACAGGGAGCTAACAGTCTAGGGGGACTACTCCTAGTGGATAAAGCATGAACCTGGGAGTCAGAAGGACCTGAGTTCTAATCCTAGCTCTGCCACTTGTCTACTGTGTGACCTTGGGCAAGTCACTTTGCTTCTCTGTTCCTCAGTTACCTCATCTGTAAAATGGAGATTAAAGCTGTGAAACAGCATGGTTTAGTGGAAAGAGCATGGGCTTGGGAGTCAGCAATCAATCAATCAATCATATTTATTGAGTGCTTACTGTCTGCACAGCACTGTACTAAGCGCTTGGGAAGTACAAGTTGGCAACATATAGAGACAGTCCCTACCCAACAGTGGGCTCACAGTCTAAAAGGGGGAGACAGAGAACAAAACCAAACATACTAACAAAATAAAATAAATAGAACAGATATGTACAAACAAAATAAATAAATAAATAGAGTAATAAATATGCACAAACATATATACATATATACAGGTGCTGTGGGGAAGGGAAGGAGGTAAGATGGGGGATGGAGAGGGGAACGAGGGGGAGAGGAAGGAAGGGGCTCAGTCTGGGAAGGCCTCCTGGAGCAGGTGAGCTCTCAGTAGGGCCTTGAAGGGAGGAAGAGAACTACCTTAGCGGATGGGCAGAGGGAGGGCATTCCAGGCCCGGGGGATGACGTGGGCCAGGGGTCGATTGTGGGACAGGTGAGAACGAGGTACGGTGAGGAGATTAGCGGCAGAGGAGCAGAGGGTGCAGGGTGGACTGTAGAAGGAGAGAAGGGAGGTGAGGTAGGAGGGGGGGCGAGGTGATGGAGAGCCTTGAAGCCCAGGGTGAGGAGTTTCTGCCTGATGCACAGATTGATTGGTAGTCACTGGAGATTTTTGAGGAGGGGAGTAACATGCCCAGAGCATTTCTGGGCAAAGACAATCTGGGCAGCAGCATGAAGTATGGATTGAAGTGGGGAGAGACACGAGGATGGGAGATCAGAGAGAAGGCTGATGCAGTAGTCCAGACGGGATAGGATGAGAGCTTGAACGAGCAGGGTAGAGGTATGGTGGAGAGGAAAGGGCGGATCTTGGCAATGTTGCGGAGCTGAGACTGGCAGGATTTGGTGGCAGCTTGGATGTGAGGGGTGAATGAGAGAGCAGAGTCGAGGACGACACCAAGGTTGCGGGCTTGTGAGACAGGAAGGATGGTAGTGCCGTCAACAGAGATGGGAAAGTCAGGGAGAGGGCAAGGTTTGGGAGGGAAGACAAGGAGCTCAGTCTTGGACTTGTTGAGTTTTAGGTGGCGGACAGAAATCCAGATGGAGATGTCCTGAAGGCAGGAGGAGATGAGAGCCCGGAGAGATGGGGAGAAAGCAGGGGCAGAGATGTAGATCTGGGTGTCATCAGCATAGAGATGATAGTTGAAGCCGTGGAAGCAAATGAGGTCACCAAGGGAGTGCGTGTAGATAGAGAACAGAAGGGGACCAAGCACTGAACCTTGGGGAACCCCCACAGTAAGGGGATGAGAGGGGGAAGAGGAGCCTGCAAAAGAGACTGAGAATGAACGACCGGAGAGATAAGAGAAGAACCAGGAGAGGACGGAGTCTGTGAAGCCAAGGTCAGACAGCATGTTGAGGAGAAGGGGGTGGTCCACAGTGTTGAAGGCAACTGAGAGGTCGAGGAGGATTAAGATGGAGTATGAGCTGGTGGATTTGGCAAGCAAGAGGTCATTGGTGACCTTTGAGAGGGCAGCTTCCGTGGAATGTAGGGGACGGAAGCCCGACTGGAGGGGGTCGAGGAGAGAGTTGGTGTTGAGGAATTCGAGGCAGCGCGTGTAGACAACTCGTTCAAGGAGTTTGGAAAGGAATGGTAGGAGGGATATGGAGCGATAACTAGAAGGTGAGGTGGGGTCAAGAGAGGGTTTTTTTAGGATGGGAGAGAGATGGGCATGTTTGAAGGCAGAGGGGAAGGAACCAGTGGAGAGTGAGCGGTTGAAGATGGAAGTTAAGGAGGGGAGAAGGGATGGAGTGAGAGATTTCATGAGATGAAAGGGAATGGGGTCAGAAGCACAGGTCAGCAGTCATGGGTTCTAATCCTGGCTCTGCTGCTTGTCAGCTGTGGGACTTTGGACAAGTCACTTACTTTATCTGTGCCTCAGTTACCTCGTCTGTAAAATGGGGATTATGACTGTGAGCCCCACATGGGACAACCTGATTACCTCATATCTATCTCAGTGCTTAGAATAGTGCTTGGCACATAGTAAGTGCTTCACAAATGCTATTATTATTATTATTATTATTATTATCATGTGGGATATGGACTGTGTCCAATCTGATTACCTTGTATCTACCTCAGCACTTAGAACAGTACCTGGCACACAATATGCACTTAACAATTACCTTAAAAAATGAAACAAAACAAAAAAAACTACTGCACCTACCTCTTCACTGACTTCCTTACCTCTTGTCTCTCCTCACTCCAGTCCAGACCTCACTCTGCTTCCTGGATCATTTTTCTAAAAAATGTTCTGTCCATGTCTCCCCATTCCTCAAGACCCTCCAGTGGTTTGCCTACGCATCTCTGAATCAAGCAGAAACTCCTCACCATCAGCTTTGATGTCTTCCTTCCCCTTTCCCCCACCTACCTCACCTTGCTGATTTCCTACTACATCCCAGCCCAAATAATAATAATAATAATGGCATTTATTAAGCGCTTACTATGTGCAAAGCACTGTTCTAAGCGCTGGGGGACACAAGATGATCAGGTTGTCCCATGTGGGGCTCACAGTCTTAATCCCATTTTACAGATGAGATAACTGAGGCACAGAGAAGTTAAGTGGCTTGCCCAAGGCCCCACAGCTGACAAATGGTGGAGCCGGGATTCAAACCCAGGACCTCTGACTCCAAAGCCCGTGCTCTTTCCACTGAGCCATGCTGCTTCTCCTCTACTAGTTTAGTAGAGTTAATAGTTTGCTCCTCTACTGCCAGCTTGCTCTCCATGCCCCGATCTCATCTATCTCACTTCTTACCTCTGTCCCATATCCTTCCTCGAGCCTGGAACTCCCTCCCTGTCCACATAGGCCAGACCACCACTCTCCCCACCTTCAAAGCCTTATTAAGGTCACATCTCTTCCAAGAGGCCTTCCCTGACTAAGCCGTTTTTTCCCCGGCTCCCTTTTACCTTCTGCATCCTCTCTGCACTTGGACCTGAACCTTTGGGCTCTTAGTATTCACCCTACCCTCAGTCCCACAGCACTTATGTACATACTGTAATTCATTTATTTATTTATATTAATGTCTGTCTTCCTCTCTAGACTGTGATCTCCCTGTGGGCAGGGAATGTGCCTACCAACTCTGTTGTAATATACTCTCCCAAGTGTTTAATACAGTGCTCTGCACACCGTAAGTGCTCAAGAAATATGATGGATCGATTGATTGATTGAGTGATTGGGCAGTCACACCCGCGTGCAGGGGGCCCTCAGACCCAGTAACACATCTATAGAGGTGGCCGTTTATTGTGTGGGGAGGTTCCCCCGCCCCCCAGCTGCTCCCATGGTGAGCTGGACCTTCCCTGTCCTCGCTGGCCAGGTGGGGAGACACGGAGTGGGGAATGCAGGGAAGGGGGACTTGGGGTGGAGGGCTCAGGGCCTGGCATAGAAAGGCAGGGCCAGAAGTGGTTCCTGGGGTCCAGGGTTACTGTCCTTTCCTGGTGCCCATGTCCAAGCCGGAGTTGGCAGCTGGTTGGGGGGAAGACAGGAGTGACCCCGTGGCCGAGGGCCGATTCGTCCTCGCAGAGGATGGAGGGCAGATGGCAGATGTACAGATGATGATCGGATGGATGGTGAATGGAGGAATGGGTGGGGCTGGGGGTGTCCCAGGATCCCAGCAGCGTGGAAGGGGACAGTGGCTGAGGCTTGGGGAAACTGGGGAAGGGGTCGGGGGTGTCACTGCTTCTCCACGTCCAGGTCGCCCCCTTCTCTGTCCTGGGCCGGGGTGGGCTTCTCCCCCTCCCACTCTCCATCCCGTTTCTGCTGCTCCAGCTTCTGCTCCAATTGCTTCCACTTTTCCCGCTGTTCCTGCTCCTGCTGCTCTTGCTTTTGCTTCCGCTGCTGCTCCCGCTGCTCCCGCCGCTGCTCCCGCCGCTGCTTCTTCTCCCGCTTCCGCTGCTGCTTCTGCTCCTCCTGGATGATCTGCTGGGTCTTGGCCCAGGGCACATAGTGGTAGCCCATGATGGAGAACAGGAGACACACACCCAGCAGGAGGCATGCGAACAGGAGGAACTCTGCCCACTGGGGAGAGACAGACATGGGGGTTGGACAGACGGACAGTGGATGGGGGGCAGAGGCAGTGGGGGGAGGGAGGAAGGGAAGGGAAGGAGAAGGGAAGGGGGAGATGGACAGGAAGATAGCCTAGCTGGGAGATGAACGGGGGCAGAGCAGAGATGTTGCCATCATTTCTGGCCCTTCTTCTTCTTCTTATTATTATTATAATGGTACTTGTTAAGTGCTTACAAGCACTGCCAAGCACTGTTCTAAGCACTGCCGTAGATACAGGTTAAACACAGGCCTTGTCCCACACAGAACTCACATTCTAAGTAGGAAGGAGTAGGATTGAATCCCTATTTTACAAATGAGGTAACTGAAGGCACAAAGAAGTTAAGTAATTTGCCCAAGGTCACACAGCTGACAAGAGGCAGAGCCGGAATGAGAACCCAGGTCCTTCTGACTCCCGGACCCAGGCTCTAGTCACTAGCCCATGCTGCTTCACTATGTTTTTTCTTTTGTGTTGACTCACCTCCCTCAGCCTTATCGGACAATCAGATGTGGATGTGGCAAGGAACAGTCAGTGACTGGTGACAGTCAGCTCCTCATGTGCAGGGATTGTGCCTACCAACTCTGTTTTACTATACTCTCCTAAGCGCTCAGTACAATGCCACAGATTGAATGATTGAGGGGTGGGGACCCTCCTGTGGCTGGGCCAGGCTGGATTCTGGCTCTTGGGTCCCTTGGGGCCGGCCAGGACCTTCCCCAGTGTCACCCACAATGTATCTCAGTGGTGTGCCCATATGGACATCCTTCTAGTGCCTAGGAAGAATGGTTTGGGCTTTCTGGGATGTTTTCCACAGGAGAACTCTCTTGAGCCCCTGCGGGGCTGCAGTACTGATGGATGCAAGGGTGGAAGGCAGTGGTGCTGAGAGGCTGCAAGGCTGCAAGGCTGCAGGGGCGGCAAAGCAGGGCCGATGCAGCTGTCAATCTGCTAGAAGCAGCATGGCTCATTGGAAAGAGCATGGGCTTTGGAGTCAGAGGTCAGGGGTTCAAATCCCGGCTCCGCCAATTGTCAGCTGTGTGACTTTGGGCAAGGCACTTCACTTCTCTGGGCCTCAGTTACCTCATCTGTAAAATGGGGATGAAGATTGTGAGCCCTCCGTGGGACAACATGATCACCTTGTAATCTCCCCAGCGCTTAGAACAGTGCTTTGCACATAGTAAGTGCTTAATAAATGCTATCATTATTATTATTATGGCACCAGGGGACTTCTCTGGGCCGGGCTCAGTGTCGGCACAGAGGTCAGTGGAGAGGAAGAGGAAACTCTACTCGCTGGCTGTGGGGTGGTAGTTGTCCCCAGGAAAGAAACCTCTGCAGGCTGGAGGGTCCCAGAAGCCGGCAAGTCCCAGAAGCTGGCATGTCCCAGAGGCCGGCATATCCTGGGGGTCGCTGAGTCCAGGAGGCCAGCGAATCTTGGAGACCAGCATATCTGGAAGGCCAGCGTGCCCCAGGGGCCAGTGAATCCTGATGCCTGGAGTTTCTCGAAGGTTGGCCCCTGCTTGAGGCCAGACATGTCCAGTGGGCTGCCGTGATACTTTTGTCTTCAAATACTTAACATTTCATTGAGGGCAGTCTGGGGACCACTTTCTTAGCCCTAGAGGTGAGGCATGTTATGGTGTGTTGTGGTGAGGTGTGTTGTGGTGAGTTGTGTTGCAGTGTGGTATGCTGTGGTGGGGTGGGTTGTGGTGAGGTGAGTTGTGGTGAGGTGTGTTCTGTTGTGGTATGCTGTGGTGGGGTGTGTTATGGTGAGATGTCTTGCGGTGTGGTAAGATGTGCTGTGGTGTGTTGTGGCAAGGAGAATTCATTTGCTGCCATGGCTTCAACTATCATCTCTATGCGGATGCCACTTAACTCTACATCTAATAATAATAATAATGGCATTTATTAAGTGCTTACTATGTGCAAGGCACTGTCATAAGTGGTGAAGGGAATACAAGGTGATCAGGTTGTCCCACATGGGGCTCACAGTCTTAATCCCCATTTTACAGATGAGGTAACTGAGGCTTAGAGAAGTTAAGTGACTTGCCCAAGGTCACACAGCAGACATGTGGCAGAGCCAGGATTCAAACGCATGACCTCTGACTCCCAAGCCCGGGCTCTTTCCACTAAGCCACACTGCTTCTCTTCTTCTACATCTCCTCCCCTGTTCTCTCTCCCTCCCTCCAGGCTCACATTTCCTCCTGCCTACAGGACATTTCTCCTTGGATGTCCTCCAGGCACCTGGAATTCAACATCTCCAAGACAGAGCTACTTATCTTCCCTCCCAAACCCTGTCATCTACCATCCTTTCCTGTCACTGTGGACGGTACAACCATTCTTCCCATCTCACAAGCCCATAACCTTAGTGTCATCCTTGACTCTGCTCTCTCATACACCCCACATATCCAATCTGTCACCAAATCCTGCCAGTCTCACCCTTATAACATCACCAAGATCCGCCCTTTCCTCTCCATCCAAACCACTACTACATTAGTACGATCACTCGTCCTATCCTGACTGGATAACTGCATCAACCTCCTTTCTGATCTTTCAAACTCCTGCCTCTCCCCACTTCAGTCTATCCTTCACTCTTCTCCCCAGATTATGTTTCTACAGGAACGTTCAGGGCTTGTCTTCCCCCCTCCTCAAAAATCTCCAGTGGTTGTCTATCAACCGCCGTATCAAGCAAAAACTCCTCACTATTGGCTTCAAAGTTCTCCATCACCTTGCCCCTTCTTACCTCACCTCCCTTCTCTCCTTCTCTCTCTCCCAGCCTGCACAGTCCTGTCTTCTGGTGCTAACCTCCTCACTGTAGCTCAATCTCACTTGTCTCACTGTCGACCTCTGGCTCACGTCCTACCTCTAGCCTGGAACACCCTCCCTCCTGGAAATCTGCCAAACATTCACTCTTCCCCCCTTCTAAGTCCTATTGAAGGTGCACCTCCTCAAAAAGGCCTTCCCAGACTAAGCCCCCCTTTACCTCAGCTCTTCCTTCCTTCCGCATCACCTAGACTCACTCCCTTTGCTCCCCCAATAGCACTTATGTATATGTGTATATATCTATAATTCTATTAATTTGCATTGATGCCTGTTCACTTGTTTCGATGTGTATATATCTATAATTCTATTTATTTATATTGATGCCTGTTTACTTGTTTTGATGTCTGTCTCTCCGCCCCCCCCACCCCCGCCCCGTAGACTGTAAGCCTGGTGTGGGCAGGAATTGTCTCTCTTTATTCCTGAATTGTACTTTCCAAAAGCCTAGTACAGTCATTCATTCAATCGTATTTATTGAGTGCTTACTGTGTGCAGAGCACTGTACTAAGCATTTGGAAAGTACAATTTGGCAATAGATAGAGACAATCCCTACACAACAATGGGCTCACAGTCTAGAAGGGGGAGACAGACAACAAAACAAAACAAGTTGACAGGCATTAATAGCATCAAAATAGATAAATAGAATTATATATATACACATCATGATAAATAAGTAGAATGATAAATATGTACAAATATACACAACTGCTGTGGGGCTGGGAAGGGGTAGAGCAGAGGGAGGAAGTAGGGGTGATGGGGAGGGGAGGAGGAGCAGAAGAAAAAGGGGGGCAGTCTGGGAAGGCCTCCTGGAGGAGGTGAGCTCTCAGTAGGGCTTTGAAGGGGGGAAGAGAGCTAGCTTGGGGGATGTGAGGAGGGAGGGCATTCCAGGCCAGAGGTAGGACATGGGCCAGGGGTCGACAGCGGGACAGGTGAGAACAAGGCTCAGTGAGGAGATTAGAGACAGAGAAGTGGAGTGTGCAGGCTGGGTTGTAGAAGAAGAGAAGGGAGGTGAGGTAGCAAAGGGCGAGGGGATGGAGATCTTTGAAGCCAATAGTGAGGAATTTTTGCTTGATATGGCGGTTGATAGGTAACCACTGGAGATTTTTGAGGAGCGGGGTGACGTGCCCAGAGCCTTTCTGAAGAAAGATAATCCAGGCAGCAGAGTGAAGTGTAGACTGACAACGCTCTACACGCAGTAAGTGCTAAATAAATATGATTGAATGAATGAATGAATGGTGAGATGTATTGTGGTGCATTGTGGTGAGATGTGTTGTGTTGTGGTGGGGTGTGTTGTGTTGAATTGCATTGTGGTGTGCTGTGCAGAGCATGGACCTAGGAGTCAGAGGATCCAGGTTCTGGTTTCAGCTCTGACAGTGGCCTGCTATGTGGCCCCGGGTCAGTCAGGTGGCCTCTTTGGGCCTCAGTTTCCTCAGCTGAACAATAAGGATGCTAACCTGCCTCTCCCAACCCCATGGGGCAGGCCAGGGTGGAACCCGATGCTTGCTCAGTGGCCGGCTGGCCTGCCTGCCCAGTGCCTCGGGGAAGCCACCGACCCGAGGGTGGCCGAGCTCCACCGGCTGCTGCACCTCCCTCGGCCATCATGACCCCCTCGGCTGCCACGACTCCCAACCGGGGCCGCCCCCGTACCTGCACCAGCAAGTCCATCTCCGCCACGATGAGCACGATGAGGTTTCCAAATGCCACTGTCAACAGCCAGGCTGCCTGTATCACCGACTTCATGCTGGCTGGGGCCTGCCCGACACACCAGCTTGTTAGCCCAACACCCACCTGTGGCCACCATGCCCGCCCCTCTGTCCACCCCCATGCCCATTCCTCCAGGCAGTCCCCAGGGGCTCCTCTCTCCGGAGGAGGTCGTGACCCCTGCTGGCTTCCATCTGATTTAGGCCCCTGGTTGTCCTGCCATCGTGGGCTGCCACCCATCTCTGTGCCCAGCCTGGAAAACCCCAACAGACACACAGGGAGATGCTTGCACCTTATGGGGCAAGCAGGGCAGGCTAGGCCAGGCCAGGCCAGGCCAGACCAAGCTAGACTAGGCCACAACATGACATGGAATGGTAGGGTAGGGCACAGCGGGGCACGGCAGGGCAGGGCAGAACAGAGCAGCGCATGGCAGGGCAGGGCAGGGCAGGGCAGAGCAGGGCATGGCATGGCAAGGCAGGGCAGGGCTGCACAAGGCAGGGCAGGGAAAGGCAGGGCAAGTGAGGACAAGCTAGACCAGGGAGTGGCATGGTAGGGTAGGACAGGGAAGCACAGGGCAGGGCAGGGCGGTGTGGGGTGGGGCACGGCACGGCAGGGCAGGGCAACCCGGCAACAGGATTCAGCACCACAGACCACAAGCCCACCCTCTGAGAGCAAGCCGGCCACTGGGGTCGCCCACCTCAGCATACAAGAACTCGAAGCTGGTGACAGAGAACATGACCTCGGCGGCAGTGATGAGCACATACTGCGGCACCTGCCACAGGATGGACACGGTGCTGGCCAGGACAGGGCTGGTCTTCCAGGCCCACAAGCCCTCCTCGGAATTCTGGGAGGGGTAGACAGTGGGGACACATTAAGACTGTGAGCCCTCTGTGAGGCAACCTGATGACCTTGTATCTCCCCGAGTGCTTATAACAGTGTTTGGCACGTAGTAAGCACTTAACGAATACCATCATTGTAAATATGATTGAATGAAGACTGTGAGCCCGCTGTTGGGTAGGGACCATCTCTATATGTTGCCAACTTGTACTTCTCAAACGCTTAGTACAGTGCTCTGCACACAGTAAGCACTCAACAAATACGATTGAATGAATTGAATGAATGAATGACCGGGAGCCCCCAGCACATTCGCCTTGCAGCACCCAGCAGCCTTTGCTGCATCTGTGGATTGACCACTGCCTTGCTTTGATTAAATCATTTGGGTTTACTGCTCCCAGCCCCCGTTAACCACTCCATCAGAGGGAGGATGCACCTGGGGACTGAGAACATCAACTGCCTGAGGAAAGAACCATGATAGGGACAGATTTCCCTTATTTCTCAAATTCATAGTGATCGAGAATAATCCCCTGCTGGCGGGGTAGGGGTGGGGGTGGGGGGGGGCAGGTTGAGAGTTGCCAGTTTCCCTAACTAAAGCCAAAGCTTTGAGTTTAGTGGAAAGAGCATGGCTCTGGAAATCAAGAGACCCAAGTTCTCATCCTAGTGCTGCCTCCTGGGGCCATGTCCTCAGTGCTGGTCTTTCTTTTTCTCTCCTTTTCATGGTTTTGTTTATGTTTTTTTGTTTTCCTTTTTTATGGTATTTGTTAAGCACTTACTATGTGTCAAGCACTGTTCTAAGCCCTGGGATACATCCAAGTTTGTCAGGTTGGACAGAGTCCTTGTCCTACCTGGGGCTCACAGTCTAAGTAGGAGGGAGGAGGATTTAATACCCATTTTACAGTTGAGGGAACTGAGGTATAGAGAAGTTAAGTGACTAGCCCAAGGTCATACAGCAAGCAATTGGCAGAGCCAAGATTAGAACTCAGGTCCCCTGACTCCCTCACTCTGCACATAGTATACGCTCAATAAATACTAATTGATTGGTTGGACCTGGTAGCTGGGGTCAATCAATCAATGGTATGTATTGTAAATGCTTGGGAGAGTCCAAAAGAGCAGAGTTGGTGGACACATTCCATTCATTCATTCATTCATTCATTCATTCTTTCTTTCGTTCATTCAATCTTACTGAGCACTTACTATGTGCAGAGCACTATACTAAGCCCTTGGTAGAGTACACTATAACAGCAAAGAGACACATTCCTTGTCCACGGAAGCTTACAGTCTAGACAGGGAGACAGACATTAATGTAGATAAATGAATTACAGATATGGACATAAGTGCTTTGGGGCTGAGGGAGGGGTGAATAAAGGGAGCAAATCCTAGTGCAAGGGCAAAGTGGCAGGCGGCAGGAGAAACCAGAGGATGACAAGGGGTGGTGAGGGAGAGAGAGATGATAGGGGGCAGCGAGGGAAAGCAAAGGGATGATGAGGGGGCGAAGAGAAAACAGTGAGGGAGAGACTCGAGGGGCAGCAAAAGACAGGAAGGGAGAGGCAAGATGGAGGCGAGGAAGAGATTTGAGGGACAACAAGGGAGAGATTTGAGGAGCAGTGTGGAATCAGTGAGAGGGAGGTGAGGGGGAGATTCGAGGAACGGTGAGGGGCCAGTGAGGGAGAGATAATAATAATGCCATTTATTAAGCACTTACTATGTGCAAAGCACTGTTCTAAGCGCTGGGCTCTGCGGGGCAGAGAGGGAGAGATTCAAAGAGCAGTTAGAGGGAAGTGAGGGAGAGGTCTGAGAAGCAGTGAGGGGGTGGCGCGGGAACGGCTCACCTTCATAATAAAAATCGTGTAGCTGGTGCCAAAGGTAAGTGTGCCCAGGGGCAGCGTGAACGTCTTGCTCTGGGTCTGGCATCTTGCAATGCTTTGTCTAAGTCCAGAAAGGAGGGAGGCACATCCCGATGAGACTGACCTGTCTTCTTGCCCCCTACCCTCCGCCCCCCTCACCGCACGGGAACCCACCTCTGCCAGGATGGGAGCTCAGTGGGCCTCCGGGGGTTCCCTCTTTCCAAAACATCTGTTGTCCCTGACGTCTTCTCCCTCCCCTCTCCTACCGAGCCCACAGCTCCCCGGCTTCCATCCGTGCTCCAAAGTCCGATCACAAAGGACCCAGTCCCCAGAGTGAGGACCCTTGGAGCACGGATGATCCCCTCTTCCCAGTGGGCCGTCTCTTGCCCCCTTCCCTCACTCCTCACCCGATGATAATGACAACCGCCCTGCATGTGTGGCCTGGAGAGGGAGGCCGGGGCTGTTGACCCATTACCCCTATTTGACCAGGGAGGCCGCCAAGGCTCGGGAAGCCCAGAGGCACCTGGGTTCTCATCTCAGTTCTGCGACTTGCCTGCTGGGTGACCTTTCTCCCTTCCCTCTAACTGTGAGTCCCGTGTGGGACAGGGACTTTGTCCAACCTGATGGTTTTGTATTTCAGCGAGTGCTTGGTACAGTGTTCAGTGCATAGTGAGTGCTTAAAAAATCAATCGATGGTAAGTGCTGTGCTAGAACAATACAATAGAGTTGGTAGACATTTGGCTTTCCCTGCCCACCATGAGCTTCCAATGTTAGGAGTATCATTAGGTATGCAGATTGCTCCCACTGCCTGGCCCCCCGGACTATCCCAGTGCCCCCTGGGATCCCTCTTTGCCCCTCTTCCCAGGCTCTCGGCCTCCCCAGTTGGGCTGGGCATGCCTCAGAGGCAGAGATTGAAACAGCCAGAGTGTTGGGGCCTGGGAAGGTGGACCAGACTGTATAAAGTGCGGGCCTGCTTTGTCTCCAAATATGGAATTTCTGCCTTGGGGAATGGCCTGATTTTGGAGCCCGAGGATCCTGCTTCCAGATCGGCGAGACCTTCGCTGGCAGTCTCTGCCCTTCCCAAAGGAAAGCTGCCCTGGGAGTGGAAGTGCAGGCAGTTGAGGCATTTTTTCTAGTGCTTTGATTTTTTTCCAAGTGCTTTCCCATGTGCTACCTTGTGTAAACCACACAACATCCTCGAGACGCAGGGACGAGCAGGAGAGACGGGTCCCTTTCTCCCCATTTGACGGAGGAGGAGACCGAGGCCCAGAAAGGTGGGTGGCCTTGCCTGAGGTAATCCAGCAGGCCAGCGGCAGAGCTGGGACAAGAACCTGGGCATCCCTATTCCCGGCCTGATGTTCATGCTGTGGGGCATCAAAGGGAGCCCTTGATCCTCTCTCTGCCTCTGTTTCCCTGAGGTTAAGCAGGAGAGAAGGCGGCAATCAGACCAAGCGAGAGTAAGGAGACTTCCTAGAAGATCGCCGTCCTGTGTGGAGATAGAAGGGAAGGCCATCCATGCTGCCCAAGATGGGGCAGCGAGGACAAAGGGATGGCCAAACCCCTTGGGCTAATAGTAGTAATAATAAAAAATAATAATTGTGGTATTTGTTAAGTGCTTACTATGTGCCAGACACCATACTAAGTGCCAGGGTAGATGAAAATTAATCAGGTTGGACACAGTCCCTGTCCCAAGTGGGGTTCACAGTCTCAATCTCCATTTTACTGATGAGGTAACTGAGTCTCAGAGAAGAGAAGTGACTCGCTCAAGGTCACACAGCAGACAAGTGGTGGAGTCAGGATTAGAACCCAGGTCCTTCTGTCTCCCAGGCCCATGCTCTATCCACTGCACCGTGCAGCTTCTATGGTGGGTGGAGCCTTGGGCGCCCACACTCTGGGGGCCAGGGGCAGGGGTGCTGACCTGAGGTCATAATAATAATAATACTAATAATAATAATGGCATTTATTAAGTGCTTACTATGTGCAAAGCACTGTTCTAAGCGCTGGGGAGGATGCAAGGTGATCAGGTTGCCCCACAGGGGGCTCACAGTCTTCATCCCCATTTTACAGATGAGGTAACTGAGGCCTAGAGAAGTTAAGTGACTTGCCCAAGGTCACACAGCTGAGAACTGGTGGAGATGGGATTTGAACCCATGACCTCTGACTCCTAAGCCCATGCTCTTTCCATTGAACCACACTGCTTCAGTGTGGAACCAGGTCATGTGGAGCCTGCGGGGTGAAAGGGCAGCCAGGGGACTGGAGTGCTCCAGCTGGGCCAGGATCCCCCCATCATCAGGGCCAGGACTTTTAGTACAGTGCTTAGTACAGTGCTTTGCACACAGTAAGCGCTCAATAAATATTAATTAATTAATTAATTAATTAATGACTTGGAGCCCTTAAACCCCTGGGTGGCCCCAGCTACTGTCAGCCAAACACGGTTCCCCATGGGTCCCCTCCTGCCTGTGGATGGATGGACGGAGGGGGAGTAACAGATCTAATAACAATAATAATAATAATTATGATTTTTTTAAGTGCTCACTATGTGCCCAGCACTGTTCTAAGCACTGGGATTGATGTAAGGTAGTCAGGTTGTCCAACGTGGGGCTCACAGTCTTAATCCCAATTTTACAGATGCGGTAACTGAGGCCCAGAGAAGTAAAGTGCTTAGAACAGTGCTTTGCACATAGTAAGCGCTTAATAAATGCCATTATTATTATTAAAGTGCCTTGCCCAAGGTCACACAGCAGACAAGTGGCGGAACTGGGGCTCGAACCCATGACCTTCTGGCTCCCAGGTCTGTGCTCTATCCATCATGCCATGGATCTGCGGCAGGAGGGGCCGCTGTCAGGTTGTCCCGGCAGTGGAAGCACCGAGCATCCAGGGGCTCCTGTCAGGAGACGGCCCTCTGCTCAGCGGAGGGGCCTCAGGTCTGGGATGGGGCCTCTGGTCCCAAGGGGTGCTTCTGGTCAAGGAAGAGGCTTCCTGTCAGGGGAGGGGCTGCCAGTCTGAGAAGGAACCTCTGGTCAGGGGAAGGTCCTCTGGGCTGAGGAAGAACCTCTGGGCTTGGGGAGGGGCCCCTGGTCTGGAGAGGAATCTCTAGTCTGGGAAGGAGCCTTCTAGCAGGTGAGGGGCTTCTGGTCAGGGGAGGGGTCTCTGGGCTGGGGAAGACTTCCTGGGCCTGAGCCAAGGGGCTGAACCAGGCGAAGAAGGCTAGGGCCCTGCAGGGTGTGCTCCCCACCTGGCCCACCCAAAACCTCCCCACAAAAGCCTTTTACTTTCTCTTCTCCATGATCCTGTACGCAGATACCCCGTAGTTTCCTGGAACCCAGAGAGCATCCTTTTGGTCAAGGGAGATGTTGACGTCTTCGTCCAACGTGTTAAAAAACCTGTAACCAGAGCAGGGCTGCTCGTGACTGCTCCGGATGGTTTTCCATTAAGGTGGCACTCCCTGTGGGTCTCTGGGAGGTCCTGGACTGAGTACCCCAGTGGCTGCCTATTCTCCAGACCCTCTGACAGCCCCACAGGAGGACATGGGATCTGGCAGTAGGGCTTCTGGCCTGGGAGGAACAGGAAGCCCCACCTAGGCAGAGCAGAATATTGAGAATTTCTGGTCCTAGGAACCCCTAAAACCAAAGAGGGAGCAAGGGACCAACATGATATTGAGTGCCCAAAGTATAATAATAGCAATGATTGTGGTATTTGTTAAGCGCTTCCTATATGGTACTCTTCCAAGCACTTAGTACAGTGCTTCACACACAGTACTAAGTACAGTGCTTTGTACACAGTAAGCGCTCAATCAATTTGATTGAATGAATGAATATGTGCCAGGTGCTGCATTAACCACTGGGATGGATATCAGCGCTTAGAACAAACAGTTCTTCGCACAATGTAAGTGCTTAACAAAGGCCATTATTATTATTATATAAGCAATCAGGTTGGGCAGTGTCCCTGTCCCACATAGGGCTCGCAGTCTTAATCCCCATTTTACAGATGAGGGAACTGAGGCACAGAGAAGTTGTGACTCGCACAGCAGACAAATGGTGGAGCTGGAATTAGAACCCAGGTCCTTCTGACTCCAAGGCCTGTGCTTTATCCACTAGGCCTTGCTGATTCTCCACTAGTGAGTGCTTACTATGTTCAGAACACTGTACTGAGTAGAGAAGCAGCATGGACTACTCAATAGAGCACAGGCCCGGGAGTCAGAAGGTCATGGGTTCTATGCCCAGCTCTGCCACTTGTCTGCTGTGTGACCTTGGGCAAGTTACTTAACTTCACTCTTACCTCAGTTACCTTACCTTTAAAATGGGGATTATGACTGTGAATCCCATGTGGGACAGCCTGATTACTTTGTATCTCCCCCAGCACTTAGAACAGCGCTTCATTCATTCATTCATTCATTCATTCATTCATTCATTCATTCAATCGTATTTATTGAGTGCTTCCTGTGTGTAGATCACTGTACTAAGAGCTTGGGAAGTACAAGTTGGCAACATAGAGTGACGGTCCCTACCCAACAATGGGCTCACAGTCTAGAAGGGGGAGACAGACAACAAAACAAAATATGAGGACAGGTGTCAGGTTGTCAGAATTTCAGTGCTTAGAACAGTACTTTGCACATAGTAAGCACTTAATAAATGCCATAAAAAATAAATACAAATAAAGCTAGATGCACATTATTAACAAAATAAATAGAATAGTAAATATGTACAAGTAAAATAAATAGAGTAATAAATCTGTACAAACATATATACAGGTACTGTGGGGAGGGGAAAGAGGTAGGGTGGGGGGATGGGGAGGAGGAGAGAAAAAAAGGGAGCTCAGTCTGGGAAGGCCTCCTGGAGGAGGTGAGCTCTCAGTAGGGCTTTGAAGGGAGGAAGAGAGCTAGCTTGGCGGATGTGCGGAGGGAGGGCATTCCAGGCCAGGGAGAGGACGTGGGCTGGGAGCTGACGGCAGGACAGGAGAGAACGAGGTACAGTGAGGAGGTTAGTGGCAGAGGAGCAGAAGGTGCGGCCGGGCTATAGAAGGAGAGAAGGGAGGTGAGGTAGGAGGGTGAGAGGTGATGGAGAGCCTTGAAGCCGAGAGTGAGGAGTTTTTGCTTGATGCGTAGGTTGACTAGAGATTTTTGAGGAGGGGAGTAACATGTCCAGAGCGTTTCTGTACAGAGATATTCCGGGCAGCAGTGTGAAGTATAGATTGAAGAGGGGAGAGACAGGAGGATGGGAGATCAGAGAGGAGGCTGATACAGTAATCCAGTCGGGATATGATGAGAGATTGAACCAGTAAGGTAGCAGTTTGGATGGAGAGGAAAGGGCGGATCTTGGCGATGTTGCAGAGGTGAGACAGGTAGGTTTTGGTGACGGATTGGATGTGAGGGGTGAATGAGAGAGCAGAGTCGAGGAGGACACCAATGTTGCAAGCTTGTGAGACGGGAAGGATGATAGTGCCGTCTACAGTGATGGGAAAGTCAGTGCTTGGGAAGTACAAGTTGGCAACAGATAGAGATGGTCCCTTCCCAACAACGGGCTCACAGTCTAGACGAGGGAGACAGACCACAAAACAAAACAAGTAGACAGGTGTCAAAACTGTCAGAATAAATAAAATTATGGCTATAAACACATCATTAATAAAATAGAGTAATGAATATGTACAAGTAAAATAAATAGAGTAATAAATATGTACAAATATATACAAGTGCTATGGGGAGGGGAAGGGGATAGGGCAGAGGGAGGAAGGGGGGAGATGGGAAGGGAAAGAGGAGAGGAAAAGGGGGCTTAGTTTGGGAAGGCCTCCTGGAGGAGGTGAGCTCTCAGTGGGGCTTTGAAGGGAGCTCAGGGGTCCCTTCAAATGATGAGGAGTTTCTGTTTCTACATGGTGAGTAGTTTCTATATTTCCTCTCCTGATCTCTCTCCTTCTATCCAGGCTTACATCTCCTCCTGCTTTCAAGACATCTCTACTTGGATGTCCTCCCAACACCTCAAACTTAACATGTCCAAAACAGAGCTCCTTATTTTCCCAGCCAAACCCTGTCCTCTCCTTTACTTTCCCATCACTGTAGAAGGCACCACCATCCTTCCCGTCTCACAGACCCGTGACCTTGACTTTTCCTTGAATCCTCTCTCTCATTCTCATCAGGCAAAAACTCCTCACCCTCAGCTTCAAGGCTCTCCATCACCTCGCCCCCCCCACCTCACCTCCCTTCTCTCCTTCTACAGTCCAGCCTGCACCCTCCACTCCTCTGCCGCTAATCTCCTCACTGTGCCTCGTTCTTGCCTGTCCCGACATTGACCCCCAGCCCACATCATCCCCCTGGCCCGGAATGGCCTCCTTCTGCACATCCATCAAGCTAGCTCTCTTCCTCCCTTCAAAGCCCTACTGAGAGCTCACCTCCTGGAGGAGGCCTTCCCAGACTGAGCCCCCTCCTCCCCCCCGCCATCCCCCCTGCCTTACCTCCTTCCCCTCCCCACAGCACCTGTATATATGTATATATGTTTGTATGTATTTATTACTCTATTTTACTTGTACATATTTATTCTATTTATTTTATTTTGTTAATATGTTTTGTTTTGTTGTCTGTCTCCCCCTTCTAGACTGTGAGCCCGCTGTTCGGTAGGGACCGTCTCTATATGTTGCCAATTTATACTTCCCAAGCACTTAGTACAGTGCTCTGCACACAGTAAGCACTCAGTAAATACAATTGAATGAATGAATTAATTAATTCAACCCACATATTCAATCCGTCACCAAATTCTGTCAGTCCCTACTTCACATCACTAAAATCCACTCATTCCTCTCCATCCAAACTGCTACCGTGTTAATACAGTCACTCATCCTATCCCACCTAGATTACTGCATCAGCCTCCTTGCTGACCTCCCAATCTCCTGTCTCTCCCCACTCTAGTCCAAACTTCACCCCGCTGCCCAGATCATCTTTCTACAAAAACATTCAGTATATATCACCCCACTCCTCAAAAAACTCCAGTGGTTGCCCATCCACCTCCACATCAGTCATTCATTCAACCGTATTTATAAAGCGCTTACTGTGTGCAGAGCCCTGTACTAAGCACTTGGGAAGTAAAAATCAGCAACATATAGAGACAGTCCCTACCCAACAACGGGCTCACAGTCTAGCAGGGGGAGACAGAAAACAAAACAAAACAGACAGGTGTCAATACCATCAGAATAAACAGAATTATAGCTATACACACATCATTAATAAAGTAGAGTAATAAATATGTACAAATATACACAAGTGCTATGGGGAGGGGAAGAGGGTAGGGCAGAGGGAGGGAGTGGGGGCAATGGCAGGGGAAGGAGGAGCAGAGGAAAAGGGGGCTCAGTCTGGGAAGGCCTCCTGAGAGGAGGTGAGCTCTCAGTAGGGCTTTGAAGGGAGGAAGAGAGCGAGTTCAGCGGATGTGTGGAGGGAGGGCATTCCAGGCCAGAGGTAGGATGTGGGCCAGGGGTTGATGGTGGGACAGGCGAGAATGAAGCACAGTGATGAAGTTAACAGCAGAGGAGCAGAGTGTGTGGCCTGGGCTGTAGAAGGAGAGAAGGGAGGTAAGGTAGAAAGGGGCACGGTGATGGAGAGCTTTGAAGCCAATAGTGAGGAGCTTTTGCTTCATGTGAAGGTTGATAGTCAATCACTGGAGATTTTTGAGGAAGGGAGTGACATGCCCACAGCATTTCTGTAGAAAGATAATCTGGGTAGCAGAGTGAAGAATAGACTGAAGTGGTGAGAGATGGGAGTATAGGAGATCAGAAAGGAGGCCGATGCAGTAATCCAGTCCGGATAGGATGAGAGATTGAACCAACAAGGTAGCGGTTTGGATGGAGAGGAAAGGGAGGATTTTGGTGATGTTGCGGAGGTGAGACCGGCAGGTTTTGGTAATGGATTGGATGTGTGTGGTCAAACAAAAACTCCTCATCATTGGCTTTAAAGCACTCCACCACCTTACCCACTCCTACCTCACCTTGCTTCTCTCCATCTGTAACCCAGCCCGCACACTTCGCTCCTCTCTAGTGCGAACCTTCTCACTGTGCCTCGATATTGCCTGTCTCGCAATCGGCTCCTAGCCCACGTCCTGCTTCTGGCCTAGAATGCCCTCCCTCCTTAAATCCAACAGACAACTACTCTACCCCCTTCAAAGCCTTATTGAAGGCCCATCTCTTCCAAGAGGACTTTCCAGACTGAGCCCCACTTTTCCTCATCTCCCACTCCCTTCTGCGTTGCCCCAATTTGCTCCCTTTGCTCATCCCTCCCCCAACCCCAGCCCCACAGCACTTAAGTACATACCTGTAATTTTATTTATTTGTATTGATGTCTGTCTCCCCCCTGCTGAGTCTAGACTGTGGGCAGGGAATATCACTCTTTATTGTTGTATTGTACTTTCCCAAGCACTTAGTACAGTGTTCTGCAATTCAATTCAATCGTATTTATCGAGTGCTTACTGTGTGCAGAGCACTGTACTAAGCACTTGGGAAGTACAAGTTCTGCACACAATAAGCGCTTAATAAATTTGATTGAAATACAAAAAAATGAAATGCACAGATGGAGGGGAAATCACTGGAGTTTGTTGTGGAGTGGGGAAACATGGACTGAACATTTTTGTAGAAAAATGATCTGGACAGCAAAGTGAAGTATAGACTGGAGTGGGGAGAGACAGGAGGCAAGGAGGTCAGCAAGGAGAGGTAGGATAAGTGCTTGGATTAACGTGGAAGCAGCTTGTATGGGAGGAAAGCATGGATTTTAGCAATGTTGGGAATGTAGTATCGACAGGATTTGGTGACTGATTGAATATGAGAGTTGAATGAAAGAAATGAGTCAAGGCTAATGACAAGGCTATGGGCTTGTGAGGCAGGGAGGATGGTGGTGCTGTCTACAGTGATGGGAAAGTCATGGGGAAGGCAGGGAAGGTGGGAAGATGAGGAGTCCTGTTTCGGACATGTTAAATTTGAGGTGTCAGCAGGACATCCAAGAAGAGATGTCCTGAAGGCATGAGGTAATGTAAGACTGCAGGAAAGGAGAGAGACCAGGGCTGGAGAGGGACATTTGGAAATCATCCACATAGAGATGGGCGTTGAGGCCACAGTAGCTAATGAGTTCTCCATTGGAGTGGGTGTAGATGGAGAATAGAAGGGGACCCAAAACTGAGCCCTGAGGGACTCCCACAATTTGGGGGTGGACGGCAGAAGAGGAGCCTACAAAGAAGATTGAGAATGAGTGGCTGAAGGGATGAGAGGAGAACAAGGAGAGGACAGTTTCAGTGAAGGCAAGGTTGGATAATGTTTCCAGGAGAAGGGGGTGATCCACAGTTTTGAAGGTTGCCGAGAGGTCAAGGAGGATTAAGATGGAACTG
Source organism: Tachyglossus aculeatus (assembly GCF_015852505.1). Taxonomy (NCBI): domain Eukaryota; kingdom Metazoa; phylum Chordata; class Mammalia; order Monotremata; family Tachyglossidae; genus Tachyglossus; species Tachyglossus aculeatus. The sequence continues at coordinate 441,018 of NC_052066.1, read as the reverse complement.
AGGCCACTGGATTTGGCAAGAAGGAGATCATTGGTGACCACTGAGAGGGAAGTTTCTCTGACGTGAAGGAGGCGGGGACCAGATTGGAGGGGATGAAGGAGAAAGGAGAGGAAGTGGAGGCAGCGGGTATAGACAACTTGCTCAAGGAGTTTGGAGAGGAATGGTAGAAGGAAGATGGGGTGAAAACTGGAGGGAGCCGTGGGGTTAAGGGAGGGATTTTTTTGGCATACAGGAGATAGGAGCAAGTTATGAGAAGCAGGGCAAGGCAGGCCTGAGACAGAGCAGGGGAGAATCGGGCTCGGTCTGTCCTCAGCAGTGAGACAAAGGGGCTGGGAGCTGGGCCAGCCAGGGACACAACCTTTCCTGCTGTCTGCCCTCCCACTCCTGTTTCTGGGCCAGTGCCTGTACCTCCCCTCCCCTGGCTGCCTCTCTCCCCCACATTGTCCCAGTCCACCCATGTGGAGGGTCTCAGCCCACTCTGCCCAGCCCAGGCACTGAGCCCTGCCCCACAGGCAGCCATGCTGGAAACCTGAGGCTGCGGCCCGGGAGGCAGGGAGAGGGGCAAGGTGATGGGCCCCTCCCGCCCCCCACCCAGCAGGGCCAGGAGCCCCCCTTCAGCTGCACCTCATGGCTGCCGTTCCTCTGGGCGGTTTGATGTCCATATCCTCCACCTGCAGCAGGGAGAGAGGAGAGTATTCATTTCCCTTCCCCAGGAGGACAGATGGGCCTTCCCTAGCTCGGTAGAGTAAGGGACAATGGTGCCCTCAGCCCTCTTCAGCCCCCTTCAGCCCTACTCAGGCCGCCCAGTTTCCCTCCTCGGCCCCGTTCACGGTTTCTGTGGGTCAAGGTTTCTGCCCTGAGAAGCAGCCATCGGGGTCCAGGCTTCTGGCCTCGAGTGGGACATAGACAGCCTCAGGGAGAAAGGAAAAGGGCAGTCCACATCCCTGACCACACAACTCACCTCCCTCAATCCCCTGGGATAATAATAACAATAATATGTCTGGTATTTATTAAGCACTTATTATGTGCCAGGCATTGTACTAAGAGCTGGGGTGGATACAAGCAAATTGGGTTGGACACAGTCTCCGTCCCACGTGGAGCTCACAGTCTCAATCCCCATTTTACAGATGAGGTAACTTCTCTGTTGTCTGTTGTCAACCCCCGGCCCACGTCATCCCCCTGGCCTGGAATGCCCTTCCTTCCCACATCCGCCAAGCTAGCTCTCTTCCTCCCTTCAAGACCCTACTGAGAGCTCATCTCCAGAAGGCCTTCCCAGACTGAGCCCCCTCCTTCCTCTCCCCCTCGTCCCCCTCTCCATCCCCACCGTCTTACCTCCTTCCCTTCCCCACAGCACCTGTATATATGTATATATGTTTGTACATACTTATTACTCTATTTATTTATTTATTTCACTTGTACATAATTATTTTATTTATTTTATTCTGTTAATATGTTTTGTTTTGTTCTCTGTCTTCCCCTTCTAGACTGTGAGCCCACTGTTGGGTAGGGACCGTCTCTATATGTTGCTAACTTGTACTTCCCAAGTGCTTAGTACAGTGCTCTGCACATAGTAAGTGCTCAATAAATACGATTGAATGAATGAATGAATGAATGAAGTGACTTGTCCAAGGTCACACAGCAGACAAGTGGCAGAGCCAGGATTAGAACCCATGACATTATGACTCCCAGGCCCTTGCTCTATTAACTGTGCCATGCTGCTTCCTAGAAGCCCCTCACTCCCACGAAATCCACTCAGCAGCCCCCCTATGGCACCCTCAAATGTACCCTCTTGAACAGGACACTGTCTTCTTCCCTTTGTGGTTTTCCAAGAGGAAGAGAGCGGGGTGGGACTGTTGGGGGGGCGGGGGCAGGTAGATGGAGAGGGAGCCCCAGCTTCCTCGGCAGCTGGCAGGGGGCAGAGACCCGGCTTCCTCCTCTTTGGGTCCCATCTGGGGGGTGTACCTGGCCAGCAGGGACCAAATGCCCACTACCTTCACTGGGAGACCCATGTGAGCCTGGGGGAGACCAGCTAGGGAGAGCCGACAGGCTCCCCTGGGTTTCCACTCCAGGCTGGGGCACCCGCTGGGTCCCTGGGAGGAGGGGTTCCTGGCTGCATCCCCAGAGGAAGGCAACCCCCAGCCCCCTCCGCCTGGCTGGCAGGACTTTCCACAGTGAATTCTGGTCCAGGCTTCAGACAAAGCTCTGACACAGGCCCCTAAGAGGCTGGCCCCATGCAGTGGCCGAGGGGACCCGCCCTCACCAGGGTGCTGGCTACGCTGTCGCTGTTGCTGTCACTGTCCTTGTGAATGACCAGGCTGTACCACTTCCTTCCCGTGATGTTGTGGTCCACATGGATGGCGGTGCTTTGGGCCTGCAGCAAGAAGCTCAGCTGCTGGTGCTTGGACCCCAGCTGCAGCAGGGAGTAGGGAGACGGGTCCTGGGGAGAGGAGACGCACTGAGTGGGGGGCCCTGGCCCTATGCAGACTGTGTCAGGGCAGGGGTCCCCTGGGGACTCCTAATCGCATCTCTCAGGAGCGGGACAATGGTCCTGGAGTCCAGGGGGTCCAATGTCTGAGCTCTTTTGCTCTGGGCACTGAGGTGCCCGGCATCAGTCTGCAGGGCCCCGTACCCAGCCGAGGCTCCCCAGAGGATGGGGAGATGGGAGGGACCAGAGCCCCTGTGGGGCTGGGCTGGGGGAGCTGGGTGTTGTGGGGGCTAGAACAGGAGGCGCATAGCTGCTCTTTCCCAGACAAATGGGTCCAATCTCTAAAATCCAAACCATCAAGGGGAATTTGTACCTTATTTTCCCTAGACAGAACGGAGACCAAAGTCCTTTCTGCACTCCCCACCCCTGCCTCCTTCCAAGCTTTGAATAAGCACTGCCCTGCAAGTGGTGGGGGTGGGGAGTCCCGATGCCCTCCCCAGGAGACATTGCCCTGCTCGGCCTTTTCCGAACCTGGGAGCCCCTCAGGCTAGAGATCAAGGTTCTGGAGGAGCCCCTCCACAGCATTATTAAGGTCACATCTGCTCCAAGAGGCTTTCTCAGATTGAGCCCTCTTTTCCCCAGCTCCCTCTCCTTTCTACATCATCTCTCCACTTGGATCTGTAACATTTGGGCTTATAGTATTCACCTCACCCTAGACCCCCAAATCACTCATGTCCATATAGATAAATTCTATATTATAAATTATTTATATTAAAGTCAGTCTCCCCCTCTAAACTGTAAATTCGTCATGGGTAGGGAACGTATCTGCCAACTCTACTGTACTTTCCTAGGTTCTAGTCCCAGCTCCGCCACTGCTGCTGCGTGACCTTGGGCAAGTCACTTCACTATGCCTCAGTTACCTCATCTGGAAAATGGGGATTGAGACGGTGAGCCCCATGTGGGACAGGGACGGTGTCCAACCTGAATTGCTGGTATCCACTCTAGCGCTTAGTACAGTGCCTGGCACACAGTAAGCACTTAACAAATACCATTATCATTATTATTATTATTATTTAGTACAGTGTTCTGCACATAGTAAGCGCTCAATAAACACTACCGATGGAATGATTGAGAGGGGAGGGGAGCCTTAGCTGGACCACTGTCCGCTCCTCACCCTGAGCTGAGCATCTTTAGGGGCCCAGTCTACATGGGCCTCCAGATCCTTTGGCCAAAGAGGACAAGGATGTTTGAGGCCCCACATGCCCCCTGCCCCCCAACACACACACCACGGATCACTGGTCCAGCTCCTACTCACCTGGAAGGGGACGATGGGTTCCAGGAACAGCAGAGGGTCTCGATAACCCTGCAAGATGACACGCACCTTGCCATCCGCCAGGTTCAGGATCTGCAAGAGGCTCTCATTGAGGCCCAGCCTGGTCCTGGTGGTTTCCTGTGGAGATGGGGAGAGTCTCACCCAAGCTATGCCATAGACACATCTGGGCCACACCCAAGCTATGTCCAGGCCGTGCTGCAGCTACATCCAGGCCATGCCCAGGCCACACCCGAGCCATACCCGGGCCACATTCAGGCCCCACCAGAGCCATATCCAGGCCCCACCAGAGCCATTCCCATCCCACATAGGGGCCAAGTCTGGGCCCCACTACCGCCTCATCTGGGCTACCCCCAGACCCCACCGCAGCCACATCCAGGCCACGACAAAGCCCATGTCTGGGCCCCACTTGAGCCACGTCACAGCCGTCACCCTTAGAGCGGTGCCCTCCGCCACAGCAGGTCCAGCTAGTGGGCCCAGAGCCCGGCCGGCCCGGCAGATGAAGTGTCCCCTAAATCTGGAGAAGTTGCGGCCCCAAGAGGCTGGCCTGCCGGCTTGACTGGATCTCAGGGTGCTCAGCCTCCTTCCCCACAACGTGCGCTCAGCTATTGCCACTGCCAGGATGGCTGGAAAGCTGCAGGGCTGGGGGGCTGGAGAGCCAGGGGGTTGGGGGGTTGGGGGGCTGGAGGGCAGGGAGGGCTGGAGGGCTGGGGGCTGGAGGGCTGAAGTCCCTTCTAGACTGTGAGCCTGTAATTGGGTAGGGATTGTCTCTATCTGTTGCTGAATTGTACTTTCCAAGCACTTAGTACACTGCTCTGCACACAGTAAGTGCTCAATAAATACAATTGATTGAATGAATGCATGAATGAATGAAGGGCTGAAGCGTTGCCTAGGCCAGGACTCTGGTCCTTCAGGGGAGCCGGCCGGGGCTGGGCATCCCAGACTTGGTGTACGCACTCACATTCACTTTTATCTCAACGACCGCCGCCATGGCGAAGGCCAGGGCCGCCAGGATCATGCCAACCACCATCTTCCTGATGGGCCTGTGGGGAGAGAGAGGGAGCCACTGGGGAAACTGAGGCAAGGCAGCTACTCCAAACTTCCCCTTTGCCGCTCCGGCCTGGGCCGACCCATCATCGGCTGTTGGTCGTACTTACAGAGTGCCTACTGAAGGCCAAGCATTGGAAACATATTTACCAATTCTGCTGTATTGTCCTCTCCCAGGCACTCAGTACAGAGCTCTGCACACAGTAAGCACTCAATATATGCCTCTAATCGATTGACTGACAGTCCCTGCCTTCAGAAACTTATGGTCTAATACGTGCAGAGCACCGTACTGAGTGCCTGGGAGAGGACAGTAGAGCTAATAGAGATAGGTCCTGCCCTCAAGGGGCTTACAATCTACTGTGTGCAGAGCACTGAGAAGCAACATGGCCTAGTGGAAAGAGACTGGGCCTAGGAGTCAGAGGACCTGGGGTTTAATCCTGGCTCTGCCAATTGCCTCCTGTGTGACTTTGGACAAGTCACTTCACTTCTCTAGTTTTCAGTTTCCTCCTCTGTAAAATGGGGATTCGACACCTGTTCTACTTCTTACATAGACTATGATCCCATGTGGGACAGGGACTCTGTCCAACATGATTAACTTGTATCTACCACAGCGCTTAGAACAGTGCTTGACACATAGTAAGCATGTAATAAATGCCACCATCATCACGGTACCGAGCCCCTGTACTGAGCACAATAGAGCTAGTGGACATCGTCCCTGCCCTCAAGGGGCTTACAGTCTCTTGCGTAGAGCACTGTACTGAGCATTTGGGAGAACACAATAGAGTGTGTAGATGCATTCCCTGCCCTCGAAGGGCTTGCAACCACTGTGGGCAGGGCACTGGCCAGGTGGATAGCACGGGCCTGGGAGTCAGAAGGAGCTGGGTTCCAATCCTGGCACCACCATTTGTCTGCTGTGTGACCTTGGGCAAGTCACTTAACTTCTCTGTGCTGCAGTTACCTCATCTGTAAAATAGGTATTAAGAATATGAGCCCCATGTGGGACAGGGACTGTGTCCAAACTGATGGGTTTGTATTTACCCCAGCTCAAAGAGCAGTGTTTGACACACTGTAAGCACTTAACGAATACCATAATTATTATTATTGTTATTTTTATTATTAGGAGAGGACAATACAGCTACTAGACATGGTCCCCTGCCCTTGAGGAGTCTAGCCCAAATCCTAGGCCCAAGCTGAGCCCCAAGGCCTAGAGTCCACACCCAAACAAAAGCCCCAGTGTGATCTGCCTTGCTTCCAGGGGACTCTGTAGTCCCCAAAGCCCTCAGGGCCCACACCCACAAGACAACTGCTCATCCCACCCCCTAAGGGAGGGAGAGGCCCAAGGCAGGTTCCCACGGTCCGGCCTGAGCCTGGCCCATCCCGATCTGACCTGTGAGAGCCCTTCCTGGGCCGGGATCGGCCCTCCACGTCTCCCTCGGACCGCCACACCCGGCCTCTTCTAGGAAGCCCTCCCTGCAGAGGTGGGAACAGGAGCTGTGTCCACCTCCCGGAACACAAGCCCTACTTGTACAACCGCACCCCACCGCGCCCTCTGTGCCCTCTGCTCCTGCGCTCCTGCCACTGCCCTGGCCGAACCCGGGAATGGGGCCCAGCGGAGGGAAGCGGACAGCTCGCCCCACCCTCCACCTCTGCACCATCTGCTCCAGGAGGAGAAGCAGCCTGGAGGTTGCCAATGGGGAGCTGGACTGGTCCAGCCTGGGGTAGGGGGCAGGGAAGGCAGGGGTGGTGGCGGGGGAACCTGTGGAACCAGGTGACTCTCACCCAGGTGAATTGGCCTTTCCTTGGCTGAGCAAGAGCTCCTCCCAGCAAATGGACCCTTTTCGCCTGAGAAACAGGGTGGCCTAGTGAGAGGAGCCCAGGCCTGGGAATCAGAGGACCTGGGTTCTAATCCCGAGTCTGCCACACGACTGCTGTGTGACCTTGGGCTAGTCACATCACTTCTCTGTGCAAAATGGGGATTCAATGCCTGATACTATTCTCCTTCATAACAATAACAATAATAATGACAATTGTGGTATTTGTAAAGCACTTACTATGTGCCAGGTGCTGTACTAAGCACTACAATGGATACAAGCAAATCGGGTTAGGCAGAGTCTCTGTCCCATATGGGGCTCACACTCTTAATCCTCATTTTAAAGATGAGACAAATGAAGCACAGAGAAGTGCTTAGAACAGCACTTAGAACAGTGCTTTGCACATAGTAAGCGCTTAATAAATGCCATCCAAAAAAAACAAGTGAAGTGAGTTGCCCCGGGACACACAGCAGTCAAGTGGTGGATCCTGGATTAGAACCCAGGTCCTTCTGACTCCCAGGCCCGGGCTTTATCCATGCTGCTTCATTATTAGTATGGTATTTGTTAAGCACTGTTCTAAATGCTGGGGAAGATACAAGTTAATCAGGTTAGACACAGTCGCTATCCCACATGGGGGTCACAATCTAAGTAGGAGGGAGAAGGATTTAATCACCATTTTACAGTTGGGGAAACTGAGACACAGAGAAGTTGAGTGACTTGCTCAGGGTCACAGAGCAGGCAATTGGAAGAGATGGGATTAGAATATAATAATAATGATGACATTTGTTAAGCGCTGGGGGGGATACAAGGTAATTACATAATAGTACATATTACATATTACATATGTACACATTACATATTACACACTTCATTCATTCATTCATTCAATCGTATTTATTGAGCGCTTACTGTGTGCAGAGCACTGGACTAAGCGCTTGGGAAGTACAAGTTGACAACATATAGAGACGGTCCCTACCCAACAGTGGGCTCACAGTCTAGAAGGGGGAGACAGAGAACAAAACAAAACATATTAACAAAATAAAATAAATAGAATAAATATGTGCAAATAAAATAGAGTAACAAATACGTTCAAACATATATACATATATGCAGGTGTAGTGGGGAGGGGAAGGCGGTAAGGCAGGGGGATGGGGACGGGGAGGAGGGGGAGAGGAAGTGGGGGCTCAGTCTGGGAAGGTCTCCTGGAGGAGGTAAGCTCTCAGTAGGGCCTTGAAGGGAGGAAGAGAGCTAGCGTAGCGGATGGGCGGAGGGAGGGCATTCCAGACCAGGGGGATGACATGGGCCGGGGGTCGACGGCGGGACAGGCGAGAACGAGGGACAGTGAGGAGATTAGTGGCAGAGGAGCACAGGGTGCAGGCTGGGCTGTAGAAGGAGAGAAGGAAGGTGAGGTAGGAAGGAGGGGGCGAGGTGATGGACAGCCTTGAAGCCGAGGGTGAGGAGTTTTTGCCTGATGCGTAGGTTGACTGGTAGCCACTGGAGATTTTTGAGGAGGGGAGTAACATGCCCAGAGTGTTTCTGGACAAAGACAATCCGGGCAGCGGCGTGAAGTATGGATTGAAGTGGGAAGAGACAGGACAATGGGAGATCAGAGAGGAGGCTGATACAGTAATCCAGACAGGATGAGAGCTTGAACGAGCAAGCTTGAACACACGTACATATTACATATTACATATACACATATTACATGTTTACATACATTACAGACAAGGTAACATGAGAAGCAGTGTGGCTCAATGGACAGAGCACAGGCTTGGGAGTCAGAGGTCATGGATTCAAATCCTGGCTCTGCCAATTGTCAGCTGTGTGACTTTGGGCAAGTCACTTAACTTCACTGGGCCTCAGTTACTTCATCTGTAAAATAGGGATGAAGACTGTGAGCCCCACAGGGAACAATCTGATTACCTTGTATCCTCCCCAGCGGTTAGAACAGTGCTTTGCACATAGTAAGCACTTAACAAATGCCATTATTATTATTATTATTATTATCAGGTTGTCCCACATTGGGCTCACAGTCTTAATCCCCACTTTACAGATGAGGTAACTGAGGTAACTGAGGCCCATAGACTAATAATAATAATAATAATAATAATAATAGCATTTATTAAGCACTTATGATGTGCAAAGCACTGTTCTAAGCGCTGGTGAGGTTACAAGGTGATCAGGTTGTCCCACGGGAGGCTCACAGTCTTCATCCCCATTCAACAGATGAGGGAACTGAGGCCCAGAGAAGTTAAGTGACTTGCCCAAAGTCACACAGCTGACAAGTGGCAGAGTCAGGATTAGAACCCATGACCCCTGACTACCAAGCTCATGCTCCTTCCACTGAGCCACGCTGCTTTCAGGTCTTCTGACTCCCGGGCCCGGGCTCTTTCCACTGTGAGCCCTGAATGGGACCTGATTATCTTGCGTCTACTCCAGTGCTTGGTACATTGATTGGCACATAGTAAATGCTAAACAAATACCACTATTATTGTTATTATTACTATTTTTATGGGCACTTTCATTCATTCAATCGTATTTATTGAAGCGCTTAGTACAGTGCTCTGCACATAGTAAGCGCTCAATAAATACGATTGATGATGATGATTTATTGAGCGCTTACTGTGTGCAGCGCACTGTACTAAGCACTTGAGCACTGTTGAGGAAATCTCCATGAGGGCAGGGGCCACAAAGCTTTTTCAGAGATTTAGATGCTCTGAAGATGAGAGGAAACACAGAACGACCTGAGGAAGCTGAGCTACTGGGCTAATAACAATAATAATAATAATAATAATGATATTTGTTAAGCCCTTACTATGTGCTAAGCACTGTTCTAAGCATTGGGGTAGATAGGAGGTAATCAGGTTGTCCCATGTGGGACTCACAGCCTTCCTCCCCAGTTTACAGATGAGGTAACTGAGGCACAGAGGAGCTAAGTGACTTGCCCAAAGTCACACAGCTAATAAGTGCTTAGAACAGTGCTTTGCACATAATAAGCACCTAATAAATGCCATCATTATTACTATTATTATTAAGTGGCAGAGCTGGGATTAGAGTCTCCGAACTTCTGAATCCCAAAGCCCGAGCTCCTTCCACTAAGCTGCACTGCAGCTTCCTGGTCAGCGAGGGCCAAGGAGGGACAATTGCAGCTCTGCACCAAGCTCTTGGGTGCACTGGGCACTTGCATACTCTCCCAATCTTTGATAACTGTCCTTCACGATGCCTCTGTTCACCTGACAGACAATTACTGTCCCCACTTTCAAGACCTTATTGAAGGCACATCTCCTCCATGAAGCCTTCCCTGACTCAGCCCTCCTTTCCTCTTCTCCCACTCCCTTCTGCATCGCTCTGGCTTGCTCTCTGTATTCCCAGACTCTCAGCACTGATGTACATATTTGTAATTTTATTTATATTTATGTCTGTCTCCCCCTCTAAACTGCAAGCTTGTTGTGGGGAGGGATTCTGTCTGTTTATTGTTATATTTGACTTAGCTCTGCACACAGTTAAGTGCTCAATAAATACGACTGACTGACTCACTGACTGACTGACTCAGTGGCTCTTTGGAGCAGAGCACAATCAATCAATCAATCAATCGTATTTATTGAGCGCTTACTATGTGCAGAGCACTGTACTAAGCGCTTGGGAAGTACAAATTGGCATCACATAGAGACAGTCCCTACCCAACAGTGGGCTCACAGTCTAAAAGCACAACCAATGCAAGTACCAAGCCTGGCCTGTTCCCTGCTCTCAAGGAGCTTCAACTCTAAGTGGGGAGATGGGCAGACTTAAACCCTCTACCACATAATCATTGGGCAGATGGGGGATTTCCATCAGTGGTCTGTTCTTAGCACTTGTGAACTTAGCACTTTTATACTTTGCATGGTACTTCTCCCCTAACCTCCCCTTTACCCATGTTTACTCTGATATGGTTGAGGATTTATTTGGATCACTCTGCTTGAGAATACTTTCATGCCATCTCCCTCATTAAGAGTCAACACTCCTATTGGCAAGGAACTCGTCCTTTTCTTGATTTAAAACTCTGCAAATGCTTAGTCCAGTGGCCTGTCCTCAGTGGTCTGCCCCTTGCATTAGTCCCTTCTCTTCAATCCATCCCTTCTGATCGGTTTTGTTGATTCAGTCATTCATTCAATCATATTTATTGAGTGCTTACTGTGTGCAGAGCACTGTACTAAGCGCTTGGGGACTACAAGTCAGCAACATATAGAGACGGTCCCTACTCAACAACGGGCTCACAGTCTAGAAGGGGGAGACAGACAACAAAACAAAACATATAGACAGGTGTCAAAATAGTCAGAAAAAAATAGAATTAAAGCTATATGCATATCATTAACAAAATAAATAGAATAGTAAATATGTACAAGTAAAATAAATAGAGTAATCAATCCGTACAAAAATATACAAGTGCTGTGGGGAGGGGAAGGGGGTAGGGCAGTCCGGGGAGGAGGAGACGAAAAAGGGGGCTCAGTCTGGAAAGGCCTCCTGGAGGAGGTGAGTTCTCATTAGGGCTTTGAAGGGAGGAAGAGAGCTAGCTTGGCAGATGTGTGGAGGGAGGGCGTTCCAGGCCAGGGGAAGGATGTGAGCCAGGGGTCGACGGTGGGACAAGCGAGAACAAACCACAGTGAAGAGGTTAGTGGCAGAGGAGTGGAGGGTGTGGGCTAGGCTGTAGAAGGAGAGAAGGGAGGTCAGGTAGGAGGGGGCAAGGGGATGGAGAGCCTTGAAGCTGAGAGTGAGGAGTTTTTGCTTGATTCACAGGTTAACAGGCAGCCACAGGAGATTTTTGAGGAGGGGAATCACATGCCCAGAGCGTTTCTGTACAGAGATAATACGGACAGCAGAGGGAAGTATAGACTGAAGTGGGAAGAGACAGGAGGATGGGAGATCAGAGAGGAGGCTGATGCAGTAATACAGTCGGGATAGGATGAGAGATTGAACAAGCAAGGTAGCGGTTTGGATGGAGAGGAAAGGGCAGATCTTGGCGATGTTTTGGAGGTGAGACCGGAAGGTTTTGATGACAGATTGGATGTGTGGGGTGAACGAGAGAGAGGAGTCAAGGATGACACCCAGATTGCGGGCTTGTGAGACAGGAAGGATGGTAGTGCCGTCTACAGTGATGGGAAAGTCAGGGAGAGGGCAGGGTTTGGGAGGGAAGATATGGAGCTCAGTCTTGGACATATTGAGTTTTAGATGGTGGGCAGACATCCAGATGGAGATGTCCTGAAGGCAAGAGGAGATATGAGCCTGGAGAGAGGGAAAGAGAGCAGTGGGTAGAGATGTAGATTTTGTCTCTAGGCCCAGTTGATTGCCTCTTTTCTGATCACCCAACCTCCTGTCTCTCCCCACTTCAGTCTATGATTCACTCTGCTGCTGGGATTATCTTTCTACAGAAATGCTCTGGGCATGTCACCCTTCTCCTCAAAAATCTCCAGTGGTTGCCTACGAATCAAGCAAAAACTCCCCCATCTCCCCCCTCACCATCACCCTTACTCCCTCCCTCTGCTCTATCCCCATCCCCACCCCACAGTTAGGGGAAGCAGAGTGGCTCAGTGGAAAGAGCCCGGGCTTTGGACTCAGAGGTCATGGGTTCAAATTCCGTCTCCACCACTTGTCAGCTGTGTGACTTTGGGCATGTCACTTAATTTCTCTGTGCCTCAGTTATCTCATATGGAAAATGGGGATTAAGTCTGTGAGCCCCCGTGGGACAACTTGATTACCCTGTACCTACCCCAGAGCTTAGAACAGTGCTTTGCACATAGTAAGTGCTTAATAAATGCCATTATTATTATTATTACATATGTACATATTTATAATTCTATTTATTTTATTAATGATGTGTATATAGCTGCTGAGAGCTCAGTTACTCCAGGAGGCCTTCCCAGACTGAGCCTCCTCCTTCCTCTCCCCCTCCTCCCCCTCCCCATCCTCTGCCTTACCTCCTTCCCCTCCCCACAGCACCTGTATATATGTATATATGTTTGTACATATTAATTACTCTATTTATTTATTTATTTTACTTGTACATATTTATTCTATCTATTTTATTTTGTTAATATGTTTTGTTTTGTTGTCTGTCTCCCCCTTCTAGACTGTGAGCCCACTGTTGGGTAGGGACCATCTCTATATGTTGCCAACGTGTACTTCCCAAGTGCTTAATACAGTGCTCTGCACACAGTAAGCGCTCAATAAATGCGATTGAATGAATTGAATGAATGTAGCTATAATTCTGTTTATTTTTATTGATGCCATTGATGCCTGTCCACTTGTTTTGTTTTGTTTTGTTGTCTGTCTCCCCCTTCTAGACTGTGAGCCCGTTGTTGGGTAGGGATTTTTTCTATTTCTTACTGAATTGTACTTTCAAAGTGCTTAGTACAGTACTGTGCACATAGAAAGCACTCAATAAATACAATTGAATGAATGAATAACCTTGTTAAAGTGAACAAGAGAAACTGTGATGACTAGAATATCTAGGTGTGGTAGAATACCAAAGGTTGGAAAGCGTTGGGGGAAGGCTTGGATTCCATTTTGTCTGGCCAAGCCAGTATTTGCTCAAAGTGGGCACAACACATATCCTCCTCTCCTTTGTTTTAGCCTGTTCAGGTGTCTGTTTTAATGGGATATTTGGTACATCTAGGTATTTAGCCAAGATGAAGACAGGTGAGGATCTGTGACCTGCTTCTCGGTAGTGTTTCTCCATCAGAACCCTATAATGGAGGGAATCACGCAGGGTCGAGCAATTAGCCCCAGTAGAAATTTACTGCTGTTTGTCTTAAGGTATTTATCATGTATTGTGGTCTTTGATCACATGAGAAGCTAAGGTGCTGTACCAACTGCAAATCAAGGAACTCTGTATTGCTTGGAACTGAGTTGGCCTTGACTAGTAGAGGAAATGCTGCCTGTCAACCACTGCTCCCTACTAGCACTAGTAGAAACCAACTTGTCTCTGACATACCGGCTTAAACACAACACAGAACCTGTGAAGATTTCTTCGACATAGCTCATTAAATGCTTTTACTTCTCCTCTTCCTTCACCTCCCCTTTCTCCTCCTCCTCCTCCTGTTTCTCCTCCTTCTCCTGCTCTTCCTCCTCCTTCTGCTTCTCCTCCTCCTCCACCTATGACTACTCATCTATTTCCTGGACCAAGAGTGAGGGAAGAAGATTGGCTTAGTGGAAAAAGCCTAGGCCTGGGAGTCAGAGGACCTGAGTTTTAAACCTAGTTCCTCCACTCGCCTGCTCTGTGACCTTGGGCAAGTCACTTCACTTCCCTGAGCCTCAGTTCTCTCACCTGCCATATAGGGATTCAATCCCTGTTCTCCCTTCTACTGAGACTGTGAGCCCTCTTTGGGACCTGTATCCACCCTAGTGTTTAGTCCAATGCTGGGCATATAGCAAGAGCTTAACAAATACCATTATGATTATGACTGTGAGTATGATGATTACAGGGAGAGGAATCTCTGCCAATCTGTAATCATCCACCAAGCTAGCTCTCTTCCTTCCTTCAAAGCCCTACTGAAAGCTCACCTCCTCCAGGAGGCCGTCCCAGACTGAGCCCCCTCCTTCCTCTCCCCCTCCTCCCCCGCCCCATCCCCCCACCATACCTTCTTCCCCTCCCCACAGCACCTGTATATATGTATATATGTTTGTACATATTTATTACTCTATTTTACTTGTACATATTTATTCTACTTATTTTATTTTGTTACTATGTTTTGTTTTGTTGTCTATCTCCCCTTTCTAGACTGTGAGCCCACTGTTGGGTAGGGACTGTCTCTATATGTTGCCAACTTGTACTTTCCAAGTGCTTAGTACTTAGTACTTAGTACTGTGTGCTCTGCACACAGTAAGTGCTCAATAAATACAATTGAATGAATGAATGAATGAACTGCAACTCATCTCTGACAAGTTTGGCTCTGAGGCTGATGGCAGCAGCCCTCCCTGGTTTGTGGAGAGCAGGCCAGGAGGCTGGCTCCCCCCGGGCAAGGGAAAGGCAAAGTGGCCTCCGCTGGCCACTGAACACTTACGTAAACTTGATTCTGCAGGCTTTGATCAGGGGGTAGACTCCCAGCTCAAACGTCGGAATAAGGATAAGCATCAAAATGGAGTTAAGCATCTGTGGCACCAGAGAAGCAGGCTTAGGGTGCGCCCGTCTGACCAGCTACTCGTTTCCCCTCCAGATTTCACCGGGCCCAACTCCGTGCTGGGCAGGCCTGCCATGGATGACACTCTCTCCCTCCCCGAGCCCACCCTTCTCATCCCTCCAGTGCTGATCGGCCCAGCAGCCGGCAAAGTGAATCAGTTCATCAATCAAGCCGTTTGGCTGGCAGGTAGGGCAGGATGCTCAGAGGAGGGAGGGAGCGAAGGAGGGAAAGAGAGGGAGGGGCCAGGGCCTTGGAGGGGCAACCCACTGCCTTCTTACCTGGACCTGGTCGGGCTTAATCACAAACAGGCCCTGAAACAACAGAACTGGAGAGTTAACAGCACCATTTTAGCATGACCATGAGCATGAGAGGCAGCGCAGCCTAGTGGAAAGACCGCAGGGCTGGGAGTCAGAGGACATGGACTTTAATCCTGGCTCTGATGCTTATTATTAATAATTAATAATTAATTAATATTAATTAATTAATAATTAATAATAATAGTATTTGTTAAGCGCTTACTATGTGCCAAGCACTGTTCTAAGCACTGGAGTATCTACAAGGTAATCAGGTTGACACAGTCCATGTCCCTCGTGAGGCTCACAGCCTTGATCCCCATTTTACAGATGAGGTAACTGAGGCAAAGAGAAGTTAAGTGACTTGCTCAGAGTCACACAGCAGACATGTGGCATAGCCAGGATTAGAACCCATGACCTCTAACTTCCAGGCCCACTGTCTTTCCAAAAGGCTTTCCTGATGGGTGACATTGGGCAAATCACTTTACTTCTCTGTGCTTCTACTTGGATGCCCTGCCGTCACCTCAGACGTAACATGTCTAAAACAGAACTCCTTATTTTCCCACCCAAACCCTGTCCTTCCCGACTTTCCCATCACTTTAGACGGCACCACCATCCTTCCTGTCTCACAAGTCTGTAACTTTGACATTATTATTCACTCCTCTCTCTCACTCAACCCACATATTCAGTCCATTACTAAATCCTGTCGGTTCCACCTTCACAACATCATTAAAATCCACCCTATCCCCTCCATCCAAACTGCTACCACGTTAATCCAAGCAATTATTTTATCCCACCTTAATAATAATAATCATGATGGCATTTATTAAGTGCTTCCTATGTGCAAAGCACTGTTCTAAGCGCTGGGGAGGTTACAAGGTACTCAAGTTGTCCCACGGGCATGGGGCGGGGGGGCTCACATTTTTTACAGATGAGGGAACTAAGACCCAGAGAAGTTAAGTGACTTGCCCAGAGTCACACAGCTGACAACTGTCAGAGCTGGGATTTGAACCCATAACCTCTGACTCCAAAGCCCATGCTCTTTCCACTGAGCCACGCTGCTTCTCTTGATTACTGTATCAGCCTCCTTGCTTATCTCCCTGCTTCCTGTCTCTCTCCACTCCAGTCCATACTGCTCTCTGCTGCCCAGCTCATTTTTCTACACCCCTCTCCTCAAGAACTACCAGTGGTTGCCCCAATCTCCGCATCAAACAGAAACTCCTCACCATTGCTCATTCACCTTGCCCTCTCCTACCTCACCTCACTACTCTCCTACTACAACCCAGCCTGCACATTTTGCAGAGAAGCAGCATGGCTCAGTGGAAAGAGCACAGACTTAGGAGCCAGAGGTCAAGGGTTCACATCCCAGCTCTGCCAATTGTCAGCTGTGTGACTTTGGGTAAGTCACTTAACTTCTCTGTGCCTCAGTTACCTCATTTGTAAAATGGGGATTGACTGTGAGCCTCCGTGGGACAACCTGATCACCTTGTAACCTCCCCCGTGCTTAGAACAGTGCTTTGCATATAGTAAGCATTTAATAAATGCCATCATTATTATTATTATTTTGCTCCTCTAATGCTAACTTACTTGCTTTACCTCGATCTCATCTATCTCACCACCAACCTCTCATCCAAATTCTGCCTCTGGCCTGGAATGCTCTCCCTCCTCATATCCGACAATGACTCTCCCCACCCTTCAAAACCTTATTGAAGGTACATCTCCTCCAAGAGGCCTTCCCTGACTAAGTCCTCCTTTCCTCTTCTCCCACTCCCTTCTGTGTTGCCCTGACTTGCTCCCTTTGTTCATCCCCCTTCCCAGGCCCACAGCACTTGTAATAATAATAATAATGATGGCATTTGTTAAGTGCTTACTATGTGCAAAGCACTGTTCTAAGTGCTGGGGAGGATACAAGGCGATCAGGTTGTCCCACGGGGGGCTCACAGTCTTAATCCCCATTTTACAGATGAGGTAACTGAGGCACAGAGAAGTTAAGTGACTTGCCCAAGGTCACACTTATGTGCATATCTACCATTCATTTATTTCTATTAATCTCTGTCTCCCCCTCAAGACTATAAATTCACTGTGGGCAGGGAATTTGTCTGCTTATTGTTATATTGTAGTCTCCTAAATGCTTAGCACAATGCTTTGCACACAGTAAAGAGCTCAATAAATAAGATTAAATGAATGAGAATGGGCCACCTCCCCATGGGTCAGTGACGGGCAAAGCAACCTCACTAGCTTTGTGAGGGCATCTGTGCACATTTACCCATTTCCCGAGGAGCCGGGCCCAGGATGGCGGCCCTTCTCCCTTTGTGCCCAGAAAAGCAGCCGGTCATGGAATGTCCGGGTTGCCCTGCTGAGGAAGGCCAGCTCCTCTTGGATGGGGAAAGGCCCTAGGAGCCTCTATGGGTTGTCTGTCTCCCAAGGACCATACTTGGCTTACTAGTAGCCCATGACTGCTGAAATGAACACTGCCTCCACCAATTATCAACGTGGCCACCCAGAAGCCAAAACTGCCAGGGTTACCTGGGCTGGATGAAGAATAAGGACAAGGTCTCCCTGTCTCCTCCCTCCCTCCTGTCCACTCACCATGTTGCCATCCATCCTGGTGGCCTGCAGAGTCCAGCGGGAGCCCTAGGGAGGAAGGTCCAGTATGAGTACTGGAGGGTGGGGCAGGAGGTGCCCAATCTCCAGGAGACCCGAGGTGAGGCCAACAGTGTGGCTTTCAGCCCGTGTGTATCTGTCTCTCCCTTGTTACCCAACAGACCATCCCCAGCCCCCCTTTACAGCCCCAGTCAAGTCATTTCTTCTTCAGGATACCTTCCCAAACACATTTCTCATCTCCCCACACTGGTCTCCCTCCTCTTTGCATCACCAATGCACTTTGGGCTGTCCCCTACTAAGCACTTTGATACTTGTCCCACCCCAAAACATTTCTCCTATCTGTAATTTCTTTTAATGACCGTCTCCCTGACTCCAGGACAGGGATGGTTTCCTCCAGTTGCGTTGTGTTGTCTCTCCCATACAGTGCTCTACACAAATACACTGACTGATTGATTGTCCCCAAATGTCATTCTCCTCCTTGTTTTACTTAATCGTTATTCCTTCTCTGCTCCTCTCCCTTCATTTTGTCTTCCCCTGCTTCTTGCTCCAGGTTCAGAGGAGTGTCATGGGAGAAACAGCACTGGGGGAGACAGGAGAGTGGGAGAAGAGTTCAGCCATGGCAACTAATGTTAGAGTCAGTGGGACAATGGGTCCTGGTTTAAGGATGAGGGGGACGAAAGGGGAGGTGGGGAGAAGGAGAAAGAAGAGGAGGAGGAGGCAGAGGAAGAGGAAGGGGAGAAGAATGGGAGGAAGGGGAGGTGAGGGAGAGGAGGAGGAAAAAGAAGAAGGGGGAGAAGGGAGGGAGAGGAGAATGAGGAGGAGAAAAGGAAGAAGGGGGAGGAAAAGAAAGAGGACAAGGAGGAAGAGGAGGGTTGAGGAGGGGAGGAAGAGGAGGAAGAGGAGAATGAGTCGGGGAGGGGGTAAGGGGGAAGAGGAAGAAGAAAAAGAGTGTGGGGAGGAGGAGGAGGAGAATGAGTGGGAAGAGGAAGAGAAGGTGGAGTAGGAGGAGGAGGAAGAAGAGGATTTTAAAACTCTCCTTGGCCTTTGGCCCACCCTCCATCCCATTGGTACGAAGTCTGAAGTCCAGAGCTGAGACTCAGGATTCAGGGCTCTACGGTATCTGAGAAGAGAGGGAGGAAAAGAGGGAGGGAGGGAGAGAGAGAGCATGGGGGGAGTCAGGGAGGAGGAGGGCAGCCTCCCTCCCACCAGTAGGGACTCTGGGAAGAAGCCGAGTGAGCCAAGGGCAGAATTCTTTGAGTGCAGGGGACTCTGTAGTCCTAAAAATCCTCAGAGCCACTGAGCAATGAGTGCCTGGTCTCAGATGAACACATTGATCGATGGATAGATCGATTGGTCAGCTCTCAGAGAGAGCCCTCTGCCTGGACCCAGCAGGGGGGCAGGAAGGGAGAGGATGAGGGAGAGCTGGATCCTGAAAGGGCCTTCTTACCTGCTGATTAAAGAGAGCCCAGAACATGGGCAGCGGTGTGAGGAGAAACAGCATGCGGGTGAGCGCCTTCACCTCTGCAATCAGTTGCTTCTGCAGAGGCAGGAAGGAGAAGGGGCAGCCTGACCGCCAGCCCCTCTAATTAGGGCCGAAGGCCCAGGAATCCTGGGGGACCTGGAGGGATGGGTGGGACACCAGGGCTGGAAGGGGAACTGTCTCTGAAGGGGAGAGTGGCAAGACACCAGGCCAGAGAACCAGGGGCGTATTGGAGTGTCCTTTCATTCAGTTCATTCATTTGCATTTACTGAGTGCTTACTGTGTGCAGAGCACTGTACTAAGCACTTTCCCAGATCTTTGAACACAGCAGGGCCCCCTGTCTGTCTGTCCATCTGGCATGTCTGGCCTGGGATAATCAGACTGTGGTAAACCAGGGGAGACAATCTGTCTGGCCCGGGAAAATTGGGCTGTGGTGAGCCCAGGAAAGAATGTCTGTCTGTCTGACCTGGGACAACTGGGCCATGGTGAGCCCAGGGGAATTCATTTCTCTGTCTAGCTTTGGTCAATTAAGCCAAAATGGGCCCAGGTGAGTCTGTCTACCTGTCCAGTCTGGGATATTTGGGCCATAGTGAGCCCAGGGGAGTCTGTCTATCTGTCTGACCTGGAATAGCTGGACCGTGGTGATCCCAGGGGAGTCTGTCTGCCCATCAGGTCTGGGGCAACTGAACCATGTTTAACTCAGGGGAGTCCATCTGCCTGTCTGACCTGGGACAGTCAGGCAGTGTTGAGCCCAGAGAAGTCTGCCTGTCCACCTGGCCCGGAACAATTGAACCATGTTGAATCCAGGGGAGTCTGTCTGTCCGTCTGGCCTGGGACAGTCAGACTGTGATGAACCCAGGGAAGTCCATCTGCCTGTCTGACCAGGGTTGGTCAGGAAGGGTTGAGCCCAGAGGAGTCTGTCTGTCTGTCTGTCTGTCTGTCTGGCCAGGGACAATAGGACCGTGGTGGGCCCAGAGGGATTTCTTTGTCTGTCTGGTCATGGACAATCAGACTGTGATGAGCCCAGGGGAGTCCATATGTCTGTCTGGCCTGGGACAGTCAGACTGTGGTTTGCCCAGAGGAATCTGTCTGTCTGGACTGAGGCATTGGGCTGTGGTGAGCTTAGGGGAGTCCATCTGTCTGTCTGGCCTGGGACAATTGGGCCATGGCAGACACAGGAGGTCTGTGGTATGGACACAGAACCTGGGTTTATGTTAGGGCCGGGCTGGACAGCCCACTACTTCTCTGGAGCTGAGAGGCCCCTGGGCCTCCCTCTCTCCCCAAGAACAGTCCTGGATCCTGGCCAGGCTCCCAGGACCCTCAGGCTGACCACGGAGAATATGACACCAGGAACAGTGTACTCAGGCCCTAAGCACCCTCTTTTTTCCTTTTTTTAATGGTATTTGTTAAGTACTTACTATGTGCCAGGCACTGAACTAAGCATTGGGGTAGATACAAACTAGACAGTTTGGACACTGTCCATAACACATATGAGGCTCACAGTCTTTATTCCCATTTTATGGATGAGGAAAAGGAGGTACAGAGCAGTGAAGTAACTTCCCCAAGATCACACAGCAGGCAAGTGGTGGAATTGGGATTAGAACCCAGGTCCTTCTTACTCCCAGGACTGAGCTCTATCCACTAGGCCATGCTGCTTCTCAGTGAGAAACCTCTTATCATCAGCTTGGCCTGGCCAAGCGAGGGGCTGGGCCACCAGAACTGGGGGGAAGAGGGGTGCCGGGGCTTGGGTCCCACCCTCCCAGCCTAGTTCCTTCCTAATGACAAGAAAATATCTCCAGGGACCAGGGAAGGAGGGAGAGAGGAAGGGAGGAAGGGAGGGAGGAAAGGGGCCTCATGCCCCACTTCCCGTGCCCCCGGGGGCTTCTCGCCATGGACTTACTGGATATTTCTCAGCTGCCCAGTCCAGCCAGTGTTCTCTCTTAGGAATCTGGCTGGAACGATTCCTCAGCCGGTTGCTGAGAGCAAACTGGGGGAGAGGGCAGAGCCATCAGGGCAGGGAAGCAGAGAGGCCCGGCCCCCAATACCACCTCCCTCCATTTCGCCCAAAACCCAATTCCCACTCAGTCCTGTCTGCACAGCCTCATTCCCCTGTTCCCCCTGTCAGTTCACATGGCTCCCTCACCTTTGGCCTGTCAGTCCACATAGCTCCACCCCACCCCCCTCCTCTACACACAGGCCCCTCTCCCCCTACTACTCCCCAGCCCAAGGTCTTTCTAATCTGGGGTGCAAGGGGGTGATAAGGTTCTGACCCCAGAGACACCTGTTACCTGTGCCCCCTGCCCCTCTGACCCTGGGTCTTCCCCACAAGACCTCGACTTGGCCCCCTGTGGCCTCAGGCCCAGGGAGTATCCGATTCCTCGTCCAAGATCTGCCTTTCAGCCTGGAGCAGAGTCCGGGCTCGAGTCTGGACCTCTACCCACCCGCCGGTCCGGCCCTGCTGTGCCACGTGGCAGAGCTGCAGGGCCAGCACGGCCCACCTCTCCCATCCCCATGGCCTGGAAGACTGGAGGAGGCTGCTGGGAACCCACTGCAGGGAAGAACATGTCTACTAATGCTTTTGTACTGTATGCTCCCAAGTGCTTAGTACAGTTCTCTGCACACAGTAGGTACTCAATAAATACCACTGATTGATTGATTGATTGATTGCTCCAGGGTGGAGCCCCAAACCCCTCATGGGGTCCCCTGAGGCCAGAGAGCCCATGATCAGACAGATTCCTGTCCACAGCTCCCTGGGCAGCTTCCCCCCCTTAAAGTAAGAGGAAAACCAGAAGGAAGCAAGCAACAAAGCCCAGTGTCTCTCACCTCGATGCACTTGCAGACTTCTAACAGGAAGTTTTCTTGCAGGGGCCGTTTGTTGTACATTTCGATTCCAAAAGCAAACACAACTGAAACACACACATACACACACACACACACACTCCTGTCAACACTCACAGGGGGCAGTTGGCTCTGTGAGTGCACCTGGGAGGCTCAAGGTTCCATGAGCCCTCTTTGCCTCCAGCCAGCCAGGAAGACAATGCAGGCAGATACATCTTGCTCGTCTGGGCTCCAACGATGGAGTCTTGGGTCCAGATGGCGTACCCCTGACTGAGTTGGGGACCACGGGATTGGCATGCCATCTCCTGTTTCCAATTACTCCCACAGAGACACCAGGAAATAATTAATAATTACAATTATCCTGATCATGGCATTTGTTAAGTGGTATCATTCTCATCCGCAGCCTTCCGGGAACCGTGCCCCAGTCAGGGGTTTCCCAACCCTAGTCACGGGGCGTTTTTTCTCATTCCTCACCCAATCTGCTCTGCCTCAGTCAGCACCCGGCCCCAGTCAGGGCCTCCCTCAGTTGGCACCTCCCCCAGCCCAGGTTCTGTCCCAACTCCTGGGATATGGAGCTCTGGCCCACGGCTCCCCCAGCCCCGCACCTGCCTGGAGACACCAGGACCAAAGCTTGGCAGCGATTCTAGGGATCCAGGGATGGGGGAGCAGGCCATCCCTACAGGAGAAGCCCACCCTACATATGAGGGCTACCACTGTGGCCTGTGCTCTGGAACTGGCTGGCTCAGTCCCTTTTCTGGGCCCAGAGGCCTACCCCAGTGTCCCAACCAGCCTGGGACCTTGTCCTGGTCCAGCAC
Source organism: Tachyglossus aculeatus (assembly GCF_015852505.1). Lineage (NCBI taxonomy): Eukaryota > Metazoa > Chordata > Mammalia > Monotremata > Tachyglossidae > Tachyglossus > Tachyglossus aculeatus. The sequence goes on along the minus strand of NC_052066.1, from coordinate 418,222 downwards.
CCCTTCCCAGTCCAGGGCCCCATCCCAGCACACCAGGCCCGAACCCCCTCCCAGGCCAGCCCCCACCTGGCCCAGGCCCCACCTACACAATGCCATGAGCATGAAAATTCCCGGGAGTCCGAAGGCGAGCATGTAGCAGTCACTTCCAAAGCAGGTTACATCCTCTGCGGAAGAAGAAGAGAGTGTGGGGGTGACTGGGGGGCTCCCCTCCCCGGACCCCCGGCCACCGCCGCTCCCCTGCCACTCCTCCTCATGGGGTCACTGTGGTCCCAGCATTAAACTCAAACTCTCTCAGTAAATACAACAGATTGACTGATTGAGAGTGGGTTGGTTGAAAGGGTGGGGCAGCAGGGCCTGGGACTGAACCCCTTCAATTATGCACTCGGAATATTTGTCTGTGGTCCCAAGCTTGTTGACTTTCCTCCACTCCTCCTCCCTGTTAGCCCTTCGACCATGAGCCCTGGAAGGGCCCCACCTGTTTATCAGTTTCCCTCCCATTCTCCCTTCCATGGCCCTGTCCCTCAAAAGGACTCAGCTTAGCTGCTCTCTAATTGATCAGGATAAGGGTGAAAAGTGCCTGGGAGTCAGAAGGACTTGGGTTCTAATTCCAGCTCCCCTGCTTATCTGCTATGTGACCTTGGGCAAATCACTTCATTTCTCTATGCCTCAGTTAACTCATCTCTAAAATGGGGATTGAGACTGTGAGCCTCATGTGGGACAGGGACTGTGCCCAACATGATTTGCTTGTATCCACCCCAGAGCTCAGTACAGTGATATAGTGGATAAAGCACAGGCCTGGAAGTCAAGACCTGAGTTCTAATCCTGCCTCCCAAGTGACATTGGGCAAATCACTTTACATCTCTGTACCTCAGTTCCCTCATTAGTAAACTGGGGATTAACACTCTGAGCCCCATGTGGAACATGGACAGTACCCAACCTGATCAGCTTGTATTGACCCCATTGCTTAGTACAGTGCCTGGCACATAGTAGGTGCTTAAAAAATTCCATTTAAAAAATCAGTTGTATTCATTGAGTACTTACTGTGTATAGAGCACTGTACTGAATGCTTGGGAGAATACAATATAATCAATCAATGAATCAATGGCATTCATCGAGTGCTTACAATGTGCAGAGAACTGTATTAAGCACTTGAAAGTGTACAGTACACCAGAATTAGCAGTTATGCTCCCTGCCTATAATGAGTTTATAGTCTAGATGGGAAGATGGACATTAATATGAATAAATAAATTATGGCTATGGATATAAGTGCTGGGGGGTTGAGGGGGGAGGGTGAACAAAGGGTGCAAATCCAAGTGCAAGGGTGATGCAGAACAGAGTGGGAGAAGAGGAAATGAGGTTTTAGCCAAGGATGGCTGCTTTGGAGAAGAGGAGTTTTATTGTAGAGAAACAAATAGATTATCACTGGGAGAAATGTGTGCTAAGTGGATGACACAAGAGGAGAGCGGATTCCCGCCAAGGCTGGAATTCCTTGCACTGGTGCTACGCCCACACTTTTCTTGGCGCGAGACTCTTGAAAACACAATCTGGGTGTATCTCCAGTCAGCAGTGCTTGTTGCCAGGCCCTCGGGTCAGCCTTGGCCTGGCTGCTCGCCCCCGCTCTGCACAGCCCCCACCCTGGCTGGGGTCCGGACCGTCCTCACCTCTCAGTGTGGGGGTCACGTACATCGACAACAGGGCTGCAAAATTCACCACGAGGTACGCCACTGAAAACACCCTTCTCCTCTCTTTTCTCTGAAACAAAATAAGGCAAGTTATCAGTAGTATTGCCAGGAAATCAGACAAATATTGACCACTGTCCTCTGTACTCCAAGATGTTGCTGATTGTCAATCAACCAGTAGCAAGTAATAATAATAATAATAGTAATAATGATGATGATGATGGTATTTATCAAGCTCTTACTATGTGTCAAACACTGTTCTAAGCTCTGGGGTAGATACAAGGTTATCAGGTATATGCAGTCCTGGTTCCATGTGGGGCTCACAGTCTTAATCCTCATTTTACAGATGAGGGAAGCACAGAAAAGTGAAGTTACTGATCCAAGGTCACACGGTAGACAAATGGAGGAGCCAGGATTAGAACCCAGGTCTTTCTGGCTCCCAGGTCTGTGGTCTACCCACTAGGCCACACTTTTTCTCAAGTACTGAGTGTGTTCTCTGTGCACACCACTACACTAAGCGATTGTGCGATTTTAGGGAGCTAGCACCTAATGGTGCTAATTTTCTTAATAAAGTAGTTGGCCAGGTCATTGGGGGCAAGGGATGGGGGAGGCAGGGACACGGGGAGCCTGAGGAGGGAGTTAAATGTGTGGAACAACTGGTGAGGGTGATGGGCATGGGTGTCAATAAGGGAAGAGAAATAGTTTTGTTGGGCAGAGGAGAGGGCAGAGTTAAAGCAAGCGAGGATAAACTTAAAGTGGACAAAGTCAGCCTGATATTTAGATTTCCTCCAGCAGCGTTCTGTGGCTCGAGCACAAGGGCAAAGGAGACATACTGTGAAGGTGATCCGGAGCTGTGGGTTAATGGTACGAGAGCGACAAAGGGACAGGGGAATGAGTGAGTTGAGATCAGTAGAGAGTTCAGTATACTAACACAAAAGGGAGGAAAAGTAAGATGGGGAGATGAAAGATTTGTCAGGGAGGTGATGTGGTTTTAGGAGGGCTTTGAAGATGGGGAGAGTGGTGGTCTGTTGGTTATGAAGAGGGTGTGAGTTCCAAGCCAGAGGGCGGATATGGGCAAGTGGTTGGGGGCGAGATAGATCAGATCAAGGTACAGAGAGTAGGTTGGCATCAGAAGAGCGAAGTCTGTGGGCTGAGTTGAGAGAGCAGAGAGATGAGCTAGGACGAGGACAAGTTGGTTGAAAGCTTTAAAGCTGACGGTGAGTAGTTTTTGTTTGATGCAGAGGTGGATGGGCAACCATGAGAGGTTCTTGAAGAATGAGAAGCAGCAAGGCATAGAGGATAGAGCATCAGCCTGGGAGTCAGAAGGACCTGCGTTCTAATCCAAGCTCCCCTACTTGTCTGCTTTGTGACCTTGGGAAAGCCACTTACTTACTCTGTGCTTCAGTTACCTCATCTCTAGAATGGGGAGTGAGACTGTGAGCCCCACATGGGACATGGACTGTGTCCATCCCGATTTGCTCGTATCCACCCCAGCGATTAATACAGTGCTTGGCACATAGCAAGTGCTCAACCAATACCACAATTATTATTATTATTAAGTCCCTTCACTTCTCTGGGCCTCAGTTACCTCATCTGTAAAATGGGGATTGAGACTGTGAGCCCGATGTGGGACATGGACTGTAGTGCAATCTGATTAGCTTGTATGTAACCCGCTGCTTATTACATTGCCTGACAATAAATCAATCAATCGTACTTATTGAGCACTTACTGTGTGTAGAGCACTGCACTAAGCATTTGGGAGAGTGTAATATAACAATATAACAGACACATTCCCTGCCCACAATGAGCTTACAGTCTAGAGGGGGAGGAAGACATTAATATAAATAAATAAATAAATTACAGATAAGGTCGTAAGTGCTGTGGGGCTGGGAGAGGGGATGAATTAAGTGAGCAAGTCAGGGTGACACAGGAGGGAGTGGAAGAAAAGGAAAAGAAGGCTTAGTCAGGGAAGACCTCTTGGAGGAGCTGTGAAGGTGGGAGGGAGGGGGGCAAAGGGGAGGAAATTAATTGTCTGTCAGATATGAAGAGGGACGGTGTTACAGGCCAGAGGAAAGATGTGGGTGACAGATCGTTGGGGAGATTGTAGAGATTGAGGTACAGAGAGAAGGAGGAACCAAATATGCAGGCTGGGCTGTAGTAGGACAGTAGCGAGGTGAGGTAGGAGGGGGCAAGGTGATTGAGTGCTTTAAAGCCTATGATAAGGAGTTTCTGTTGATGTAGAGATGGATGGGCAACCATTGGAAGTTCTTGAGGAGTGGGGAAAAATAGACTGAATATTTTTGTAGAAAAATGATCCAGATAGCAGAGTGAAGTATGGACTGGACAGGGGAGAGACAGGAGGTTGGGAGATCAGCAAGGAGACTGATACAGTTAATAAAGGTGGCATAGGATAAGTGCTTGGATTAATGTAATAAAGGTGGCATAGGATAAGTACTTGGATTAATGTGGTAGCAGTTTGGATGGAGAGGAAAAGACAGATTTTAGTGAAACTGTGAATGTTGAACTGACAGGATTTAGTGACGGTCTGAATATGTGAGTTGAATGAGAGAGAGGAATCAAGGATAATGCCAAGGTTATGGGCTAGTGAGACAGGAAGGATGGTGGTGCTTTCTACACTGATGGGGAAATCAGGGGTAGGTCAGGGTTCTGTTTTTGACACGTTAAGCATGAGGTGATGGGAGGACATCCAAGTAGAGATGTCTTGAAGGCAGGAGGAAATACGAGACTGCAGAGAGGGAGAGAGATCAGGAATGGAGATGCAGGTTTGAGAATCACCTGCTTAGAGATGGTAGCTGAAGCCATGGGGGCAAATGAGTTCTCCAAGGGAGTGGGTGTAGATGGAGAATAGAAGCGAACCCAGAACTTAACCTTGAACAACCCCACAGTTAGTGGGTGAGAGGCAGAGGAGCCCGCGAAAGGAACTGAGAATAAGCGGAGAGAGATATGAGAGAAGAACCAGGACATGACAATGTCAGTGAAACCGAGGTTCAATAATTTTTCCAGGAGAAGGGGGTGATCAACAATGTTGAAAGCAGCAAAGAGGTTCTAGCAGGAGGATGATGTAGGGGCCAAGTGGATTTGGCAAGAAGATAATAATGATAATAATAATGATGGAAGAGAAGCAGTGTGGCTAAGAGAAGCAGCATGGCTTAAGTGGAAAGAGCCTGGGCTTGGGAGTCAGAGGTCATGGGTTCTAATCCCAGCTCTGCCACCTGTCAGCTGTGGGACTTTGGGCAAGTTACTTAACTTCTCTGTGTCTCAGTTAACCTCATCTGTAAAATGGAAATTAAGGCTGTGAGCCGCATGTGGAACAACCTGATTGCCTTGTATCTACCCCAGTGCTTAGCACAGTTCTTGGCACATAGTAAGTGCTTAACAAATACTATTATTATTGTTATTGTTATTATTATTATTTGTTTAGTGCTTACTATGTTTCAAGCACTGTTTTGAGCACTGGGGTAAATACAGCGTGGCTTAGTGCAAAGAGCTCGGACTTGGGAGTCAGAGGTCATGGGTTCTATTCCCGGCTCTGCCACTTGTCAGTTGTGTGACTTTGGGCAAGTCACTTAACTTCTCTGTGCCTCAGTTACCTCATCTGTAAAATGGAGATTGACTGTGAGCCCCACGTGGGACAACCTGATAACCTTGTATCTATCTCAGCACTTAGAACAGTGCTTGGCACATAGTAAATGCTTAACAAATACCATCACCATCATCATTATTATCATTAAGCTAATTAGGTTTGACACAGTCCCTGTCCCACATGGGACTCCTAGTCTTAATCCCCATTTTACAGATGAGATAACTAAGGTACAGAGAAGTTAAATGAGTTGCTCAAGGTCCACACAACAGGCAACTGCTGAGCCAGAATTGCAACCTAGGTCCTTCTGCCTCCTAGAACCATGCTGCCTCGTGACCTTTGAGAGGGCGGTTTCTGTGGAGTGAAGGGGACAGAAACCAGACTGAAGAGGGGTCACAAAGAGAATTGGAGGAGAGGAACTTGAGACAGTGAGTGTAGACAACTCACTCAAGGAATTTGGAGAGGAATGGTAGGAGGGAGATGGGGGTGATAACTGGAGGGAGCCTTGGGGTCAAGGGAGGGGTTTTTTAGGAAGGGGAGACATGGACATGTTTGAAAGCAGTGCGGAAGAAGCCACTGGAGAGTGAGCAGTTGAAGATAGTGGGTAGAGGAGGGAAGAAGGGAGGGGGCAAGTGTTTCAGTAAGGTGCGATGGGATGGGGTCAGATGTGCAGGTGGAAGGAGTGGATTTAGAAAGAAGGCAAGAAATCTCTAGAGATACTGTTGGGAAAGATGGGAGAGCTGAAGGAGGGGCAGGGGAGATTTTAGGGAGATCACAGCTGATAGCTTCTATTTTCTCAATAAATTATGTAGTCAGGTCACTAAGGGCAAGAGATGGGGGTTTGGGGAGGGAGTTCAACATCTGAAACAACTGGCTAGGGCAATGGGCATGGGTGTCAATAAGGACTGAGAAATAATTTTGCTGAGCAGTGGCGGGGGCAGAGTTAAATCACATATGAAAAGCAGCATGGCTCAGTGGAAAGAGCACGGGCTTTGGAGTCAGAGGTAATGGGTTCAAATCCCGGCTCTGCCAATTGTCAGCTGTGTGACTTTGGGCAAGTCACTTCACTTCTCTGTGCCTCAGTTCCCTCATCTGTAAAATGGGGATTAAGACTGTGAGCCCCCCATGGGACAACCTCATCACCTTGTAACCTCCCCAGCGCTTAGAACAGTAAGCACTTAATAAATGCTATTATTATTATTATTAGGATGAGATGGGTTTAATATCTAGATTTCTGCCACAATTTCTCTGCAGCTTATGCAGAAGAGCAAAGGAAGTGGTCTGTGGAAGTGATCCAGGGTTGTGGCACATGTTGTTGTCAAATGCTGTTGAGTCATTTCTGACCCATGGAGATTCCATGGACATATCTTCTCCAGAATGTCCCATCTTCATCAGTTATCATTCTGGCATGTAGTCCATTGCTTTCTTCTGCACAGTAAAACAACTTCAGTCTCTGCTGCTGTCTTTGATGAACATTTTGATCACTTGACTCTTTCCCATAATGCTGCTGCCGAGCACAGGTGAAGCAACTTTGCTTGATGCTTCGGCTTATGAGATAACTAAGGTACAGAGAAGTTAAATGAGTTGCTCAAGGTCCACACAACAGGCAACTGCTGAACCAGAATTACAACCTAGGTCCTTCTGCCTCCTAGATCCAGGTTGCTGATGAGAGACTATCTCTCAATGGCATAGCTGTAAGTTTCATCAGTGTACACATACTCTCCTACCATGATAAAGCACTGATTCATAGGCGAGGCTGTGGTACATATTAACTGCTTAACACATACCTTAAAAAGGGGGAACAGGGACTGAACGATTCTTTAGAAAAATGATCTGAGCAGTATAGTGAAGTTTGGACTGGAGAGGAGAAAGGCTGGAGGCAGGGAGGTGAGCGACGGGGCTGATGCTGTAGTTGAGATGGGAGATGACAAGTGCTTGAACCAGTGTGGTGGCAGTTTAGATGGAGTTTAGTACAGTGTGCTGCACACAGTAAGCACTGAATAAATACCACTGAATCGTTGATGGAGAGGAAGGAGTAAATTCTAGAGATGTTGTGGACAAGATTCTGTGAGTGAAGAGGTAGAATTTGGAGTCATCGCAAAGAGATGGTCATGGAAGCAAGGGGAGCAGATGAGGTCCCCGAGGGAGTGGGTGGAAATGAGGACAAGAAGGGGTCTCAGAACTGAGCCTTGAGGGATTCTTCCCACCCACCGCCCCAAAATGATTCATAAAATTTAAAGAGGGTATATGTGTGTGCTAGATGTGTATGTGAGTGTTTGTAGAAGAAGTTGGATGTGCTGTTACTACAAGGGATGAAGACTCTGGAAAAATCTGTAATTTTCACCTTGGAATGGCCTTAGTGACCCTCCCTGACATATGAAGAATGGTTTGCTCTCGCCAGAGCCGGAAACATCTGCAGGTCAGCAGAACCTGTCCCAATCAGTACCAGAGAGAGATAAAACGAGTCCGTCATGTTAAACCATTCTGGGTGTTCATAATAATAATAATAATGGCATTTATTAAGCACTTACTATGTGCCAAGCACAGTTCTAAACACTGGGGAGGTTACAAGGTAATCAGGTTGTCCCATGTGGGGCTCAAAGTCTTCATCCCCATTTTACAGATGAGGTAACTGAGGCAGAGAGAAGTTAAGTGACTTGCCCAAAGTCACACAACTGTCAACTGGTGGAGCCGGGATATGAACCCATGACCTCTGACTCCAAAGCCCGTGCTCTTTTCCACTGAGTCAAGCTGCCTCTCTAACGAAGTGCGTTCTACCAAGGGGGCCAAAGGACTTAGACCTTCGGGACCAGTCCATCATCTGACATCCAGAGCATGGTGATTTCTCAGCTGCAGATGGCCAACCCCTGCACCTTAGCCAGACCAACTAAGAGTGGGAGGAAGCGGGTGTATGTGTGTTTGGGTATGTGTTTGGCATGCATGTGTGTGTGAGGAGGTGTGTATGTGCATGAGGAGGCATGTTCACTCACTCCCATGGTGACCTCATTCGCTCCCACAGCTTCAACTATCATCTCTAAGCTGATGACACCCAAATCTACATCTCTGTCAATCAATCAATCAATCATATTTGTTGAGCGCTTACTGTGTGCAGAGCACTGTACTAAGCGCTTGGGAAGTACAAGTTGGCAACATATAGAGACAGTCCCTACCCAACAGTGGGCTCACAGTCTAAAAGGGGGAGACAGAGAACAAAACCAAACATACTAACAAAATAAAATAAATAGAATAGATATGTACAAGTAAAATAAATAAATAGAGTAATAAATATATACAAACATATATCCATATATACAGGTGCTGTGGGGAAGGGAAGGAGGTAAGATGGAGGGATGGAGAGGGGGACGAAGGGGAGAGGAAGGAAGGGGCTCAGTCTGCGAAGGCCTCCTGGAGGAGGTGAGCTCTCAGTAGGGCCTTGAAGGGAGGAAGAGAGCTAGCTTGGCGGATGGGCAGAGGGAGGGCATTCCAGGCCCGGGGGATGCCGTGGGCCGGGGGTCGATGGCGGGACAGGCGAGAACGAGTCACGGTGAGGAGATTAGCAGCAGAGGAGAGGAGGGTGCGGGGTGGGCTGTAAAAGGAGAAAAGGGAGGTGAGGTAGGAGGGGGCGAGGTGATGGACAGCCTTGAAGCCGAGGGTGAGGAGTTTCTGGCTGATGTGCAGATTGATTGGTAGCCATTGGAGATTTTTGAGAAGGGGAGTAACATGCCCAGAGCGTTTCTGGACAAAGACAATCCGGGCAGCAGCGTGAAGTATGAATTGAAGTGGGGAGAGACACGAGGATGGGAGATCAGAGAGAAGGCTGATGCAGTAATCCAGACGGGATAGGATGAGAGCTTGAACGAGCAGGGTAGCGGTATGGATGGAGAGGAAAGGGTGGATCTTGGTGATTTTGCGGAGCTGAGACCGGCAGGTTTTGGTGACAGCTTGGATGTGAGGGGTGAATGAGAGAGCGGAGTCGAGGATGACACCAAGTTTGAGGGCTTGGGAGACGGGAAGGATGGTAGTGCCATCAACAGAGATGGGAAAGTCTGGGAGAGGGCAGGGTTTGGGAGGGAAGACAAGGAGTTGAGTTTTGGACATGTTGAGTTTTAGGTGGCGGGCAGACATCCAGATGGAGATGTCCTGAAGGCAGGAGGAGATGCGAGCCTGGAGAGACGGGGAGAGATCAGGGGCAGAGATGTAGATCTGGGTGTCATCAGCGTAGAGATGATAGTTGAAGCCGTGGGAGCGAATGAGGTCACCAAGGGAGTGCGTGTAGATCGAGAACAGAAGGGGACCAAGCACTGACCCTTGGGGAACCCCCACAGTAAGGGGATGGGAGGGGGAGGAGGAGCCTGCAAAAGAGACTGAGAATGAACGACCGGAGAGATAAGAGGAGAACCAGGAGAGGATGGAGTCTGTGAAGCCAAGGTCAGATAGCGTGTTAAGGAGAAGGGGGTGGTCCACAGTGTCGAAGGCAGCTGAGAGGTCGAGGATCTCTGTCCCTGCTCTCTCTCCCTCCCTTCAGGCTCTTGTCTCCTCCTGCCTTCAAGACATTTCTATCTGGGTGTCTGCCCACCATCTAAAACTCAATATGTTCAAGACTGAACTCCTTATCTTCGCTCCCAAACCCTGCCCTCTCCCTGACTTTCCCATCACTGTTGATGGCATTACCATCCTTCTCATCTCACAAGCCCGCAACGTTGGTGTCATCCTCGACTCCGCTCTCTCGTTCACCCCTTACATCCAATCCATCACCAAAACCTGCCAGTCTCACCTCCACAACGCCAAGATCTGCCCTTTCCTCTCCATCCAAACTGCTACCCTGCTCGTTCAGTCTCTCATCTTATCCTGACTGGATTACTGCATCAGCCTCCTCTCTGACCTCCCATCCTCCTGTCTCTCCCCACTTCAATCTATACTTCATGCTGCTGCCCAGATCATCTTTGTGCAGAAACACTTTGGGCATGTTACGCCCCTCCTCAAAAATCTCCAGTGGTTATCAATCAACCTACGCATCAGGCAAAAACTCCTCACTCTCGGCTTCAAGGCTGTCCATCACCTCACCCCCTCCTACCTCACCTCCCTTCTCTCCTTCTCCAGCCCAGCCTGCACCCTCTGCTCCTCTGCTGCTAACCTCCTCACTGGGCCTCGTTCTCGCCTGTCCCACCATCAACCACCGGCCCACGTCCTCCCCCTGGCCTGGAATGCCCTCCCTGCGCACATTCGCCAAGCTAGCTCTCTTCCTCCCTTCAAAGCCCTACTGAGAGCTCACCTCCTCCAGAAGGCCTTCCCAGACTGAGCCCCCTCCTTCCTCTACCCCTCCTCCCCCTCCCCATCCCCCCACCTTACCTCCTTCCCCTCCCCACAGCACCTGTATACATGGTTGTACCTATTTATTACTCTATTTATTCTACTTGTATGTATTTACTATTAAATTAATTTTATTTTGTTAATATGTTTTGTTTTGTTGTCTGTCTCCCCCTTCTAGACTGTGAGCCCGCTGTTGGGTAGGGACCGTCTCTATATGTTGCCAACTTGTACTTCCCAAGCAGTTAGTACAGTGCTCTGCACACAGTAAGAGCTCAATAAATATGACTGACTGAATGAATGAATGTATGTGTGTGAAGTGGCTTGTGTTGGTGTGTGTGTGTGGTTTGTGTGGGGGTGTGTGTGAGTGTGTTAGAGAATCATACATGAGTAGACAAAGAATGAATCCATATAACTGTGATTTGCTAGGTTCATCAGATCCAAATCCTAGTAATGGGAAACTGTCATAGAAAATGAAGGGATGGGAGGCATTCATTCATTCATTCAATCGTATTTATTGAGTGCTTACTATGTGCAGAGCACTGTACTAAGTGCTGGCTACCAATCAACCTGCGCATCAGGCAAAACCTCCTCACTCTCAGCTTCAAGGCTCTCCATCACCTTGCTCCCTCCTACCTCACCTCCCTTCTTTCCTTCTACAGCCCAGCCTGCACCCTCCACTCCTCTGCCGCTAACCTCCTCACTGTGCCTCGTTCTCACCTGTCCCGCCGTCGATCCCAGGCCCACATCCTCCCCCTGGCCTGGAATGCCCTCCCTCCACACACCGCCAAGCTAGCTCTCTTCCTCCCTTCAAAGCCCTACTGAGAGCTCACCTCCTCCAGGAGGTCTTCCCAGACTGAGTCCCCTTCTTCCTCTCTCCCTCCCCATCCCCGCCCCCCTACCTCCTTTCCCTCCCCACAGCACCTGTATATATGTTTGTACAGATTTATTACTCTATTTATTTTACTTGTACATATTTACTATTCTATTTATTTTATTTTGTTAATATGTTTTGTTTTGTTGTGTGTCTTCCCCTTCTAGACTGTGAGCCCGCTATTGGGTACGGACCTTCTCTATATGTTGCCAACTTGTACTTCCCAAGCGCTTAGTACAGTGCTCTGCACACAGTAAGCACTCAATAAATAAGATTGAATGAATGAATAAGTGCTTGGAAAGTACAATTTGGCAACAGGTAGAGATAACCCCTACCCAACAATGGGCTCACAGTCTAGAAGTTAACTTTAGAGTTATAGAATTAGAGAACCCAAATGAACTGCACTAGGAGATAGAGGGATGATTCACACATATATATTAGAATCACAGTATCTTGTTTCAAAATGTACTTAAAATATATGTTGAGAAGCAAAATGGCCTAGTGAATAGAGCACAGACCTGGAAGTGAGAGCTCACCTGAGAGCTCACTTCCTCCAGGAGGCCATCCCAGACTGGGCCCCCTTTTTCCTCTCCTCCTCCCCTCCCAATCGCCCCTCCTCCCTCTGCCCTACCTCCTTTCCGTCCCCACAGCACTTGTATATATTTGTACATATTTATTATTCTATTTATTTTACTTGTACACTTGTCCTTGGTGTCATCCTCGACTCCGCTCTCTCATTCACCCCACACATCCAATCCATCACCAAACCTGCCGGTCTCACCTCCACAACATCGCCAAGATCCGCCCTTTCCTCTCCATCCAAACCGCTACCTTGCTGGTTCAATCTCTCATCCTATCCCGACTGCATTACTGCCTCAGCCTCCTCTCTGGTCTCCCATCCTCCTGTCTCTCCCCACTTCAGTCTATACTTCCCTCTGCTGCCCGGATTATCTTTGTACAGAAATGCTCTGGGCATGTTATTCCCCTCCTCAAAAATTTCCAGTGGTTGCCTGTCAACCTACGAATCAAGCAAAAACTTCTCACTCTCGGTTTCAAGGCTGTCAATTCACCTCGCTCCCTCCTACCTCACCTCCCTTCTCTCCTTCTCCGGCCCAGCCTGCACCCTCCACTCCTCTGCCGCTAACCTCCTCACTGTGCCTCGTTCTCGCCTGTCCCACTGTCGACCCCCAGTCCCCATCCTTCCCCTGGCCTGGAATGTCCTCCCTCCACACATCTGCCAAGCTAGCTCTCTTCCTCCCTTCAAAGTCCTAATGAGAGCTCACCTCCTCCAGGAGGCCTTCCCAGACTGAGCCCCCTTTTTCCTCTCCTCCTCCCCATTCCCCCCGCCCTACCTTCTTCCCCTCCCCACAGCACTTGTACATATTTGTACAGATTTATTACTCTATTTATTTTACTGGTGCATATTTACTATTCTATTTATTTTGTTAATGAAGTGCATATAGCTATAATTCTATTTGTTCTGACGATTTTGACACCAGTCTATATGTTTTGTTACGTTATCTGTCTCCCCCTTCTAGACTGTGAGCCCGTTGTTGGGTAGGGACCGTCTCTATATGTTGCCGACTTGTACTCCCCAAGTGCTTAGTACAGTGTTCTGCACACAGTAAATGCTCAATAAATACGATTGAATGAATGAATTCATTAACAAAAACCATTTCCCCGCTCTGACGGTAAGCTCGCTGTGGGCAGGGAATGTATTTGTTTATTGTTGTATTGTACTCTCCCAAGCACTTAGTACAGTGCTCTGCTCAATAAATACGATTGAATGAATGAATAAAAAGAAGTGTGGCAGAGCAGTGGAGACACTTCCACTTTTCCCCTCCAGAGCAGGTGTCTTCTTTGACGCCTGGCCCCTTCCCTGCATGTGCCTGCATTGCAAAGCACTCTGGGATCATTTGTAAAAGGAGCCTGCCACCCTTCACTGCAGTTTAGGGAAGTGCCTGGAAGCTGGGCCTGGCATGATTCCCTTCCCATGCAAATAGTTCCGTCATTTCTTAGGTCTTCTGGGTCCCCTTCTATTATTCATCTGCACTCATTTCCTAAGAGGACTCATTCGTGCCATGGCTTTGTGGGCAGGGAATATGTTTGTTAACTGTTTGCTAACTGTTAATTGTTGTGTTGTACTCTCTCAAATGCTCAGTGAATTGCCGTGCACTTCGTAAGCACTCAATGAATACAACTGATTGATTGATTGAAATGGCAGAGTCAGGATTAGAACCCAGGTCCTTCTGAGCACAGAGCACAGAGCACAGGTCCTTCTGAGCACAGAGACCCGTGCTCTTTCCACTAAGCCACGCTGCTTCTGAAGTATCCATATATATTCTGGGGATCCTAGGACCCCTCAACCTCCCTACAGCCAATCAGAAACCTAAGAGTCTTGGCAGGGTTCCATGCACAGGGAGGAACCCCAAAAACGACAGGGTCCCGGCAGGTAGACTCCTCCCCAGCCCGCCCACCCCGAGCCCTGCAGACACCCAAGAGCTCCTGCCATCAAACCTCAATTTCCAGGAGTCCAAAGGACCCGAGCATTGGCTCTGCAGGTTGGGGGGGCCACTGGAGGCCATTATCTAGAGAAGTGCTATGGGCCACCTCCCGGGTGGACCAGCCCATTCCTCCCTCTGAGGCCAATCTCCCCCACCCACCCACTCCTCCCTCCTTGAAAGGTAAATCAAAGAGACGGAAGATGCTCCAGTCTTACTTGCTGTTCGTGAAACTGATCTCCAATGAACGCTAATACGCAGGGCTTTATGGTCCCTGCCCCTAAGGCGAGCAGAAATAGGCTTAGCACAGCCAGGAACCTGCCAAGGAGACACAGGACAGAAACTGTTGGTGTTGGGCACTGCTGGAGTGAGGTAGGAGGGTTTACTGAGCACCCATGGAGAGCTATGCGCCGTACTAGGTACTTGGAAAGTACAAGACAGGGGGCGGTCATGTCTCCGGCTGCCGGGACTCCGATGTGGGGCTCATTCAGGCCCCAGCTCCCCCCTAAAAGCCCACTCTGGGGCCTGGGACCACTGTCCGGTCGACTTTCCTGGGGAGGTCCCAGACACCCGGGGTGAGAATAGCTGCTCATTGGCTGCTCAGGCAGGAAGAGCGGGATGACTGACTGCAGGGGCCTGGGGGGATGACAGATAGCAGGTGGACAGGCCCATAGACAGAAAGGCATCGCCTCAGTCTCCTACCCCAAGACCTGGGCCTCTCTGCCCCTCCCCGCATCCTTCTCCCTTGCGCCATCAGAGCTTCCCCTGGTCCATCCATCCTTCACCATTCCCCAGGCCCCGGGTGGGTCAGGAGTCGGGGCAACCCATCCAGCCACCCAGGAGGGGTCGGGCAGTGGGGAGGGTTCCGGCTCAGGGCAGCCGGGCCCAAGGGAAGGCCATGGAAGCTGGGGAACCGCCCAACAGTCCGGGGCCAGGGAGATGGGCCCCTGCCGAGGACCTCTTCCAGCCTGACCTCCCAGGCCTGCACCCCTCTGCAGTGGACCCCGCTGCAGCCCAGGCCGCATCTCTGTGCGGCCTGGCCACCAGTCCAGCCCACCAGCAGGACCATCTGGCCATTCGCTCAGACCCTCGGAGTCCCTTGCAGCAGGTGTACAGCCCAGGGTGGGAGCCCCTCCGACCGATCATTGGGCACTCACGTGTGGATCACCTGGCCTCCTTCCAGGGGCACTGCACTGAGGATGAGCAGCATCTGGCCCAGTAAGTACACGCCATGGAACGAGGCGATCGTGCTGGGGAGACAACATGGGGGGAATGATGCTGACCTCTGCCCTCGGGGGCTCAGCCCCACCCAAGACCCCTCATCAAGGACCGGAAGGCTTGTCTTCTCTCCATGGATCTGACCCGAAGAGACTGGCAAGTGGCATACGAGCCTGGCTGGGGCAGACTGATGGGCTCAGAGAAGTGCCTGGCCCAGAGCTCTGTACACATAGGCGACCTATCATAATGGTGGCATTTGTTGAGTGCCTACTATGTGCCAGGCACCGTACCAAGTGCTGGGGTAGGTTCAAGATAATCAGGAGGACAGAGTTCCTGTCCCATACGGGGCTTACATCCTAAGTGGCAACTTGTTGCCAACTTGTACTTCCCAAGCACTTAGTACAGTACTCTGCATACAGTAAGCACTCAATAAATACGATTGAATGAATAAGTGGGGGGGGGAGAGGAGGCACTGAATCCCATTTTACAGATAAGGAAACTGAGGTGCCGGGAAGTGAAGCAATTGGTCTGCGGTCACCCAGCATGCGAGTGGGGAAGCTGGGAGCCCAGGTCACCTGACCCCAGGCCCAGGCTCTTTCCACTAAGCTACACTGTTTCATGCACTGCCCAAGAAATGCTACTAAATGATTGAATGAGTGAATGAATGAACAAATGAATGAGTGAATGGATGAATGGATGAATAACTGAAAGGAACACACAAGAAATCTCCGAGCTTTAACTGATATTCATCATCATCATCATCAATCGTATTTATTGAACGCTTACTATGTGCAGAGCACTGTACTAAGCGCTTGGGAAGTACAAATTGGCAACATATAGAGACAGTCCCTACCCAACAGTGGGCTCACAGTCTAAAAGGGGGAGACAGAGAACAAAACCAAACATACTAACAAAATAAAATAAATAGAATAGATATGTACAACTAAAATAAATAAATAAATAAATAGAGTAATAAATATGTACAAACATATATACATATATACAGGTGCTGTGGGGAAGGGAAGGAGGTAAGATGGGGGGATGGAGAGGGGAACGAGGGGGAGAGGAAGGAAGGGGCTCAGTCTGGGAAGGCCTCCTGGAGGAGGTGAGCTCTCAGTAGGGCCTTGAAGGGAGGAAGAGAGCTAGCTTGGCAGATGGGCAGAGGGAGGGCATTCCAGGCCCGGGGGGATGATGTGGGCCGGGGGTTGATGGCGGGACAGGCGAGAGCGAGGTACGGTGAGGAGATCAGTGGTGGAGGAGCGGAGGGTGCGGACTGGGCTGTAGAAGGAGAGAAGGGAGGTGAGGTAGGAGGGGGCGCGGTGATGGACAGCCTTGAAGCCCAGGGTGAGGAGTTTCTGCCTGATGTGCAGATTGATTGGTAGCCACTGGAGATTTTTGAGGAGGGGAGTGATATGCCCAGAGCGTTTCTGGACAAAGATAATCCGGACAGCAGCATGAAGTCTAAACACCATGCCAACCTTGTTCACTTCAAGTTTATCCTTTCCTGCCTTAACTCAGCCCTCTCTTCTGCCAGACAAAACTATTTCTCCTCCCTTATTGACACCCATGCCCATCACCCCCGCCAGCTCTTCCGTACATTCAACTCCCTTCTCAGGCCCCTGGTTCCTCCCCCTCCTCCTTCCCTCACCCCCAATGATCTGGCCTCCTACTTCATTAGCAAAATTAAATCCATCAGGTCCGACCTCCCCAAAGTCTCTTCCCCCCTTTCTCCATCCCCCCGGCTCTCAACACGCTCTGCTACTCTCCCATCCTTCCCAGCGGTATCCTCAGAGGAACTCTCCTCCCTCCTCTCAAGTGCTACTCCGGCCACCTGTGCTTCTGACCCCATTCCCTCTCATCTTATGAAATCTCTCGCTCCATCCCTTCTCCCCTCCTTAACTTCCATCTTCAACCGCTCACTCTCCACTGGCTCCTTCCCCTCTGCCTTCAAACATGCCCATGTCTCTCCCATCCTAAAAAAACCCCTCTCTTGACCCCACCTCACCTTCTAGTTATCGTCCCATATCCCTCCTACCATTCCTTTCCAAACTCCTTGAACGAGTTGTCTACACGCGCTGCCTAGAATTCCTCAACAACAACTCTCTCCTCGACCCCCTCCAGTCTGGCTTCCGTCCCCTTCATTCCACGGAAACTGCCCTCTCAAAGGTCACCAATGACCTCCTGCTTGCCAAATCCAACGGCTCATATTCTGTCCTAATCCTCCTCGACCTCTCAGCTGCCTTTGACACTGTGGACCACCCCCTTCTCCTCAACACGCTATCTGACCTTGGCTTCACAGACTCCGTCCTCTCCTGGTTCTCCTCTTATCTCTCCGGTCGTTCTTTCTCAGTCTCTTTTGCAGGCTCCTCCTCCCCCCTCCCATCCCCTTACTGTGGGGGTTCCCCAAGGTTCAGTGCTTGGTCCCCTTCTGTTCTCGATCTACACTCACTCCCTTGGTGACCTCATTCGCTCCCACGGCTTCAACTATCATCTCTACGCTGATGACACCCAGATCTACATCTCTGCCCCTGCTCTCTCCCCCTCCCTCCAGGCTCGCATCTTCTCCTGCCTTCAGGACATCACCATCTGGATGTCCGCCCGTCACCTAAAGCTCAACATGTCGAAGACTGAGCTCCTTGTCTTCCCTCCCAAACCTTGTCCTCTCCCTGACTTTCCCATCTCTGTTGATGGCACTACCATCCTTCCCGTCTCACAAGCCCGCAAACTTGGTGTCATCCTCGACTCCGCTCTCTCATTCACACCTCACATCCAAGCCGTCACCAAAACCTGCCGGTCTCAGCTCCGCAACATTGCCAAGATCTGCCCTTTCCTCTCCATCCAAACTGCTACCCTGCTCATTCAAGCTCTCATCCTATCCCGTCTGGACTGCTGCACCAGCCTTCTCTCTGATCTCCCATCCTCGTGTCTCTCTCCACTTCAATCCATACTTCATGCTGCTGCCCAGATTGTCTTTGTCCAGAAACGCTCTGGGCATATTACTCCCCTCCTCAAAAATCTCCAGTGGCTACCAATCAATCTGCACATCAGGCAGAAACTCCTCACCCTGGGCTTCAAGGCTCTCCATCACCTCGCCCCCTCCTACCTCACCTCCCTTCTCTCCTTCTACTGCCCAGCCCGCAACCTCCGCTCCTCCACCGCTGATCTCCTCACTGTACCTCGCTCTCGCCTGTCCCGCCGTCGACCCCCGGCCCACGTCATCCCCCGGGCCTGGAATGCCCTCCCTCTGCCCCTCCGCCAAGCTAGCTCTCTTCCTCCCTTCAAGGCCCTACTGAGAGCTCACCTCCTCCAGGAGGCCTTCCCAGACTGAGCCCCTTCCTTCCTCTCCCCCTCGTTCCCCTCTCGATCCCCCCATCTTACCTCCTTCCCTTCCCCACAGCACCTGTATATATGTATATATGGTTGTACATATTTATTACTCTATTTATTTATTTATTTGTTTATTTTACTAGTACATTTCTATCCTATTTATTTTATTTTGTTGGTATGTTTGGTTCTGTTCTCTGTCTCCCCCTTTTAGACTGTGAGCCCACTGCTGGTTAGGGACTGTCTCTATGTGTTGCCAATTTGTACTTCCCAAGCGCTTAGTACAGTGCTCTGCACATAGTAAGCGCTCAATAAATACGATTGATTGATTGATTGATTGATTGAAGTATGGATTGAAGTGGAGAGAGACACGAGAATGGGAGATCAGAGAGAAGGCTGATGCAGTAGTCCAGACAGGATAGGATGAGAGCTTGAATGAGCAGGGTAGCGGTTGGGATGGAGAGGATATTATGCCTTTTTGTGGTGTCTTCTTCAAAGACACAGGACATTTATGTATATTGAAGCTTCTTGTAGAGAGGGGACAGGCCACTTCTTATTCTCTACTTCCTAAGAGTCTGGCACAGGGCACCTCATCAAGTTTTGTATTGCTTTGGTACCCATTAAGCACTTATCATGTGAAAAGCACTGATCTAAGCACTGGGCTAGGTACAAGCTAATCAGATTGTACATAGTCCCTGACCGACAAGGGGATTTCAGTCTATGGACTGATGAGGAAACTGAGACCCAGAGAAGCAGAGTGACTTGCTCAAGGTCACACAGCAGACAAGTGACAGTACGGGGTTTAGAACCAGGTTCACTGACTCCCAGGCCAGGGCTCTTTTTACTAGGCGACAATGCTTCTCCTGTTTCTCCACATGGTGTTCAATAAATAAATAAATATATGTTGCCAACTTGTATTTCCCAAGCACTTAGTACAGTGCTCTGCACACAGTAAGCGCTCAATAAATACTACTGAATGAATGAATAAATGCTACTGCTATTACCGTGGAATTGCCACCATAGGGGTTCTGTGGGTCCGGGCCTGGTGTACTGCAGTTGGCAAACCAAGGCCTCTCAGGAAGAATGTGACAAAGCCAGGGATTGGGAGGAAAGGAGTCCCAGGTGACTGGGGGATGGAGCAGATTTCATCTCAGGACAGGCTGGCTGGGGGGTTGGGAAAGACAGAGGTTTCTGGATGAGTCCCAAATCTACAACTCCAGCCCTGATCTCCCTCCCTCTCTGCAGTCGTGCATTTCCTCCTGCCTTCAAGATATCTCTACTTGGATGTCCTCCCTTCACCTCAAACTGAACACGTCAAAAACAGAACTTTTTATCTTTCCACCTAAACTCTGTCTTCCCCATGACTTTCCTGTCACTGTGGACTGCATCACCATTCTTCCTATCTCACAAACCCAGAGCGTCGGTGTTGACATCAACTCATCTCTCTCATTCCACCCATATATTCATTCATTCAATTGTATTTATTGAGCGCTGACTGTGTGCAGAGCACTGTACTAAGCGCTTGAAAAAGTATGCCACGACAATAAACAGTGATATTCCCTGCCCCCAGCAAGCTCACAGTCTAGCTCACAGTCTCAACTCATGAAATCTCTCGCTCCGTCCCTTCTCCCCTCCTTAACTTCCATCTTCAACCGTTCACTCTCCACTGGTCTTCTAGACTGTGAGCCCACTGTTGGGTAGGGACTGTCTCTATATGTTGCCAACTTGTACTTCCCAAGCGCTTAGTACAGTGTTCTGCACACAGTAAGCACTCAATGAATAGGATTGATTGATTGGTTCCTTCCCCTCTGCCTTCAAACATGCCCATGTCTCTCCCATCCTAAAAAAACCCTCTCTTGACCCCACCTCACCTTCTCATTATCGCCCCATATCCCTCCTACCGTTCCTTTCCAAACTCCTTGAACGAGTTGTCTACACGCGCTGCCTCGAATTCCTCAACACCAACTCTCTCCTTGACCCCCTCCAGTCTGGCTTCCGTCCCCTACATTCCATGGAAACTGCCATCTCAAAGGTCACCAATGACCTCCTGCTTGCCAAATCCAACGGCTCATACTCTATCCTAATCCTCCTCGACCTCTCAGCTGCCTTTGACACTGTGGACCACCCCCTTCTCCTCAACACGCTATCCAACCTCGGCTTCACAGACTCCGTCCTCTCCTGGTTCTCCTCTTATCTGTCCGATCGTTCATTCTCAGTCTCTTTTGCAGGCTCCTCCTCCCCCTCCCATCCTCTTACTGTGGGGGTTCCCCGAGGTTCAGTGCTCGGTCCCCTTCTGTTCTCGATCTACACTCACTCCCTTGGTGACCTCATTCGCTCCCACGGCTTCAACTATCATCTCTACACTGATGACACCCAGATCTACATCTCCGCCCCTGTTCTCTCCCCCTCTCTCCAGGCTCGCATCTCCTCCTGCCTTCAGGACATCTCCATCTGGATGTCTGTCCGCCACCTAAAACTCAACATGTCCAAGACTGAACTCCTTGTCTTCCCTCCCAAACCCTGCCCTCTCCCCGACTTTTCCATCTCTGTTGATGGCACTACCATCCTTCCCGTCTCACAAGCCCGCAACCTTGGTGTCATCCTCGACTCTGCTCTCTCATTCACCCCTCACATCCAAGCCGTCACCAAAACCAGCCGGTCTCAGCTCCACAACATTGCCAAGATCTGCCCTTTCCTCTCCATCCAAACTGCAACCCTACTCGTTCGAGCTCTCATCCTATCCTTTCTGGACTACTACAACAGCCTCCTCTCTGATCTCCTATCCTCCTGTCTCTCCCCACTTCAATCCATACTTCACACCGCTGCCCGGATTGTCTTTGTCCAGAAATGCTCTGGGCATGTTACTCCCCTCCTCAAAAATCTCCAGTGGCTGCCAATCAATCTGCACATCAGGCAGAAACTCCTCACCCTTGGCTTCAAGGCTGTACATTACCTCGCTCCCTCCTACCTCACCTCCCTTCTCTCCTTCTACAGCCCAGCCCGCGCCCTCCGCTCCTCTGCCGCAAATTTCCTCACCGTGCCTCGTTCTCACCTGTCCCGCCGTCGACCCCCGGCCCACGTCATCCCCCGGCCTGGAATGCCCTCCCTTTGCCCATCCACCAAGCTAGCTCTCTTCCTCCCTTAAAGGCCCTACTGAGAGCTCACCTCCTCCAGGAGGCCTTCCCAGACTGAGCCCCTTCCTTCCTCTCCCCCTCGTCCCCCTCTCCATCCCCTCATCTTACCTCCTTCCCTTCCCCACAGCACCCGTATATATGTATATATGTTTGTACATATTTCTTACTCTATTTATTTATTTATTTATTTATTTTACTTGTACATATCTATTCTATTTATTTTATTTTGTTAATATGTTTGGTTTTGTTCTCTGTCTTCCCCTTCTAGACTGTGAGCCCACTGTTGGGTAGGGACTGTCTCTATATGTTGCCAACGTGTACTTCCCAAGTGCTTAGTACAGTGCTCTGCACACAGTAAGCTCTCAATAAATACGATTGATTGATTGATTGATTGATAGAGTAGGGGAGACAGACATAAATTGAATTAAATAAAATTACAGATATGAACATGAGTGCCTTGGGGCTGGAACGGGGGAAGAGCAACGGGAGCAATTCAGGCAACACAGAAGGGAGGGGGAGCTGAGGAAAAGTGGAGCTTAGTCTGGGAAGGCCTCTTGGAGGAGATGTGCCTTCAATAAGGCTTTAAAGGGGGTGGGGGGGGAGGGAGGGAGTGGTTGTCTGTCGGATTAAAGAAGGCAGGGCATTCCAGGCCAGAAGCAGGACATGGACTAGGGGTCAGCAGTGAGACAGGTGAGACTGAGGCACAGTGAGAAGGTTAGCACTGGAGGAGCGAAGTGTACGGGCTGGGTTGTAGAAGGAAAGAAGTGAGGTGAGGTAGGAGTGGGCAAGGTGATGGAGGGCTTTAAAGTCAATAGAAAGGAATTTTCGTTTGATACAGAGGTGGATGGGCAACCACTGGAGTGTTTTGAGGAGTGAGTTGACATGTTCAGAACGTTTTGTGTAGAAGAATGATCTGCGCAGCAGAGTGATGTATAGACTGGAGTGGGGAGAGACAGGAGGCTGGGAGATCAGCATGGAGGCTGATGCAGTAATCCAGAAAGGATAGGAGGAGTGATTGTATTAACATATAGCAGTATCGATGGGAGAGGAAAAAGCAGATTTTAATGATGTTGTGAAGGTGGGACTGACAGGATTTGGTGACAGAGTGAATATGTGAGTTGAATGAGAGAGAGGAGTCAAGGATAATGCCACAGATACGGGCTTGTAAGACAGGAAGGATGGTGGTGCTGTCTATAGTGATGGGAAAATCATTCATTCATTCATTCAATCGCATTTATTGAGCACTCACTGTGTGCAGAGCACTGTACCAAGTGCTTGGGAAGTACAAGTTGGTAACATATAGAGATGGTCCCTACCCAACAGCGGGCTCACAGTCTAGAAGGGGGAGACAGACAACAAAACAAAGCATATTAACAAAATAAAATAAATAGAATAAATATGTACAAATAAAATAGAGTAATAAATACATACAAACATGTATGCATATATACAGGTGCTGTGGGGAGGGGAAGGAGGTAAGGTGGGGGGATGGGGAGGGGGAGGGGGGAGAGGAAGGAGGGGGCTCAGTCTGGGAGAGGACAGGGTTTGGATGGGAAGATAAGGAGCCCCATTTTGGAAATGTAGTTAGAAGTGGTAGTTGAAGACATGGGAGTTAATGAGTTCTCCAAGGGAGTGTTTGTAGATGGAGAATAGAAGGGGACCCAGAACTGAACCTTTAGGGACCCTCACAGTTGTGGGGTGGGAGGCAGAGAAGCCTGCAAAATAGACTGAGAATGAACGGCCAGAGAGATAAGAGGAGAACCAGGAGAGGACAGAGTCAGTGAAGCCAAGGTTGGATAACGTTTCCAGGAGAAGGGGGTGGGCCACAATGTCAAAGCAGCTTAGAGGTCTCCTCAAGGCTCAGGCCTAGGTCCCCTTCTATTGATGATGATGATGATGGTATTTGTTAAGTGCTTACAATGTGCAAAGCACAGTTCTAAGTGCTGGGGAAGTTACAAGGTGATCAGGTTGTCCCCGGGGCGCTCACAGTTTTAATCCCCATTTTTACAGATGAGGTAACTGAGGCACAGAGAAGTTAAGTGACTTGCCCAAAGTCACACAGCTGACAATTGGCGGAGCCAGGATTTGAACCCATGACCTCTGACTCCTAAGCCTGTGCTCTTTCCACTGAGCCATGCTGCTTCTCTAATTCTTCTTCTATTCTCCATCTCCTACAACAATCCAGCCCACACACTCCGCTCCTCTACTGCCCACCAATTCACTCTATATTGCTCTGCTCTCTGTTCCCATTAAACCCTTGCTTACACCCTCTCTCCCGGCCGGCACTCCCTCCCCCTTCAATAAATCAAACAATCATTTATTGAGCACTTACTGTGTGCAGAGCACTATACTAGGCACTTGGAAGAGTACAATATAACAGAGTAGGTACTTTCCGTGCCCACAATGAGTTTACAGTCCAGAGAGGGAGACAGACATTAATAGAAACAAATAAATTACGGATGTGTACCTAAGAACTATGGGGCTGTGGGAGAGGTGAATTAAGGGAGCAAATCCAAGTGCAAGGGTGATGCAGAAGGGAGTAGGAGAAGAGGAAATGAAGGCTTAGTTGAGGAAGACCTCTTCAAGATGTTCTTTTAATAAGAAAACTGCTCTCCCTGTTTTCAAAGCACTTCTGAAATCACTTCTCAGGCTGTCCCTGATTATTGTCATTTTTCTCTTTTCCCAACTTGCAACCCCCACAACTACTACCTTGTCACTTCTTCAATCTGTAATCTATTTTGAGTCAGTTTCCTCGGTTAGATGGGGAGCTCCTTGAGGGCTGGGAGCATGTCTTCCAGGTCATTCATTCATTCAATCGTATTTATTGAGCGCTTACTGTGTGCAGACCACTGTACTAAGCACTTGAAAAGTACAATTCAGCAACAGAGACAATCCCTGCCCACAGTGGGCTCACAGTCTAGGAGGGGGGAGGCAGACATCAAAACAAGTAAACAGGCATCAATAACATCAATATAAATAAATAGAATTAAATATATACATATTAATATAAATAAATAGAATTATAAATATGTACATATATACGCACCTCTCTCAGGGTCACACCTGGGGGGTTTCCAGTACTCTACCAGTCTTGGATGCGGGAGGGAGAGTCCAGGAGAGGCCTACCCATTCCATTCCCAGCTTGGGCAGTGGCTAGCAAGTGGAAAGCAATCTGCTACAGGTCAAACTCACCCATGCTGGGCAACAGCAGCATGGGAGAGAGTCGAGGGCGGAGACTCAAGTTTACTGTGCAGAAGGAGGCAATGGTAAACCACTTCCATATTTTTACCAAGAAAACTCTATGGATACACTACTAGAACAATTGCAGATGGACAGCAGGGTGTTCTGGGAGAGATGTGTCCGTGGTGGCACTATGGGTCAGAATCTACTCGACAGCATAATTCATTCATTCAATCGTATTTATTGAGCACTTACTGTGTGCAGAGCACTGTACTAAGTGCTTGGGAACTATAAATCAGCAATGTATAGAGATGGTACCTACCCAACAACAGGCTTACAGTCTAGAAGGAGGAGACAGACAACAACAGAGAAGGCAAGACATATATACACAAGTGCTGTGGGGTGGGGTGGGGGGAGTAGAGCCAAAGGAGTGAGTCAGGGCAAAGTCGAGGGAGTAGAGGAAAAGGGGGGCTTAGTCTGGGAAAAAGATGCAGTTCTACTATATCCTCCCAAGCACTAATCCAGAAGATCAGCACACAGTGGACACTTAATACATTCTGTTTATTGATCTCCCCTGAACATGTAGCGGACACAGTGTTCAGTACACAACACTGTTGATACCAACCTACAGTCTATTTACTCAGAGGGCAGTAACACAGGTGGTTCTAGTCTGTCCGGTTTAGCCGTTAAACTCCTGGTTTTCTCTCCCCTCCCCCTACTGCTAACCGGTGTCTCTTCCTTTTTCAGGTCAAACTGATTTATCTCCCAGCCTCCTGTGTCTCCTCGAGTATTTGCACTGCTTGCTTCTCCCCTCCCCCCAACCTCCCTGACCGCCCCCCCTGCTCCGGACTAGGGAGAGGAGAGCCAGTAAACATTTATTCAGGCGGCAAATTGCTTGAAAACAATGGCTTAAGTTTCCAGGCCAACCTACTCACAGTGCTTCTGAAGCAATTTCCGTCCAGAGCTGGACTGGACCTGGCCACTTTGGAGGCTCTCAGGGCCCCTGAGGCATCTTGAGAGTTTATATCTAGCGGCCAGGCGGGGTGGACCAGCCCGGCCCAGACTCGGTTCTTTCTTTCTTTGTCTCCCTCTCCTCTCTCCACTTCACATTTCTTGGCGGTTGCTCAAGCCAGCAGGGATTTCCCCTCTCCCCTTCCCCCCGGGTCCCAAGCCATTCCCAGGGAACGGACCCAGTCCAAGTCTTCAATGCTGATTGGCTCCAGGCTGCCAGAAGAGCCCCACTGCCAGAAACACTTTGGGCCAAACCAGCAGAGACCGCAAGCCTAAGGAAAACCAATGACCTGAGCGGTTATATTGCTACAGTATACTCTCCCAACCACTTAGTAAGGTGCTCTGCACACAGTAAGCGCTCAATAAGTATGATCAATTGGTGGGAGAGCACCATGGACGCCAGGGCATTTACTGCGCACGGTTCCGTGGGTTCCAAGACCACGCTTGGACATGCTGGGCTTAACTTTATTTTTCCAACAGGCTTTCACACCCTTGACTCATTTTACCCTCACAAGGTCCCTGAGAGTTAGAGAAGGAAGCAGACGTTATTGCCCCCATTTCCTGGACAAGACCATTGTACTGCACTCAGCTAATGCAACCTACACTCAGTACCTCCATCTCATCAATGTCAGATTTGCTGTTGATCCCTCACCCATGTTCTCTCCCCCTTCATATCTGAAAGACTACTGCTCTCCCCACCTTTAAAATCCTCCTAAAATCATATCTCCGCCTTGTGCTCTTCCCAGACTAAGCCCTCATTTCCCCTACTGCCTCTCCGGTTTTTCAATGGTGAATTTGTAAATTGCTTACTATGTGTCCTCTAAACAGTAAGTGCGTCACAGGCAGGGACCGTATCTACCAACTCTGTTACATTGTTCTCCCCTAAGTACAGGACTCTGCGTATAGTAAGCGCAGTTTGATATTTTAAGCAATGCGGTAGATACAAGATAATCAGGTCGGACACAGTCCCTGCTCCACTTAGGACTCACAGTCTAAGTAGGAGGGAGAATAGGCATTGAGTCCCCATTTTGCAGATGAGGTAACTGAGGCAGAAAGGAGTGAAATGACTTGCCCAAGGTCACACAGCAGACAAGTGGTAGAGTTGGGATTAGAACTCAGGTCCTCTGACTCCCAGGCCTGTGCCCTTTCCAGTAGGCCTCGCTGCTTCCCTATGTGTCGCCTATGCATTTGGATCTGTCCCTTTGGGAATTTTGTTGGATATGAAGAGGGAGGGAGTACCAGGACAGAGATGGGCAAAGGTTCGTAGGCAAGATTGATGAGATTGGGATACAGTGCGTAGGTTAGGTTGGGGTTAGAGGAGGGAGGAGATCAGCAAGGTGAAATGGTGGGGAGAAAGGAGGTCAAGTGTTATATCTATCAATCAATCATATTTGAGTGCTTACTGTGTACAGAGTACTGTACTAAGCCCTTGGGAGAGTAGTATATAACAGATGATGGTACAGAGCGAATATTACACACAGTGCTCAACAGAGCACTCCACACTCAGTAGGTGCCCCAGCAAACCTTGTCCCTGGGGTCCCCTCTGGTTTCCCTTCAACCCCAGGACTCTAGGACTCCAGGCACCCTGATTGGGCTGTTCAGCGCTTAGAACAGTGCTTTGCACATAGTAAGCGCTTAATAAATGAATTATTATTATTGTTATTATTATTGGGGGAGGGGGAGGGAAGGGAAGGAGCTGGTGGGCCAGAGATGAGAGGGAGGTGCTGATCCCATCAGAAATGGGCAGACCACGAAAGGCCAGGGCTGCCGCCACGGGATGAGCCATGCAATTCTGGCTATCGCACCAGGCAAGGATGGAACAGGATGGCCAAAGATACCACAGATGGTCACAGGGAAGGCCAGATGGGTGAGACAACGTATTTTGGATGCCACTGTCAGACACAGAAGACTCAGTCAGTTACTCTATTTATTTATTTATTTATTTATTTTACTTGTACATTTCTATCCTACTTATTTTATTTTGTTGGTATGTTTGGTTCTGTTCTCTGTCTCCCCCTTTTAGACTGTGAGCCCACTGTTGGGTAGGGACTGTCTCTATGTGATGCCAATTTGTACTTCCCAAGCGCTTAGTACAGTGCTCTGCACATAGTAAGCGCTCAATAAATACGATTGATTGATTGATTGATTGACCCTTGTGCTTGCCAAATCAAGACCCCACCTCTCCCAGATGGCTGGCTCCAGATCAATAAACTAGGCAGGTGTAGTCGCGCCCCATCGATACCCGGGATGGGCAGAGACACATCAAATCACTACTCGGATGGATGTAGACACACTGGATTGATGCACTTACAGTCCCCTAGACTGTAAGATTGTTGGCAGCAGGGAATGTGTCTACCAACTCTGTTATATTGTACTCTCCCAAGCGCTTAGTACAGTGCTCTGCACACAGTATGCACTCAATAAATACGATCGATTGGGATGGATGTAGACACACTAAATCAATACCTGCAGTGGGTGTTTACAACCCACTGGTTTCAGCTTGCTTTCACAAGAAAGTTCTGAAGAAATGCACAAGGGAAAGTGGCTACACCCCCGACATCAATGTGCAACCTATTGGCACAAATAGCTCTGTACTGGAGGACTGGCAGATTGCCAATTAGTTCTCATTTAGCAGAAGGACTCCAGGGGATAGTTAGGAAATCTAGAGCTCAGTGAGTTTTACTCGTAAGGCTGGCAAAGCCATAAAATCTCTATTGAGTTTAGGAACAAAGAGCGCTTGGAAAAACCCAATCTGTGGTTTCTGAAAAAGGCCATGAGCCTTCCTCATCAGCTGGAGGGTGATGAGGTCAAACAGAATGGGGAGGACATGATATGGACAGTTTCCAAAGGCCTCTCACGTGGTTCCTCACCAAAGGTTGTGAAATGGGAATTGTGGGGATAAAGATCTGTCAGGATTAGAAAACAAGCTAAAGTAGAAATTGGCAGGGAGGAGGCAAGGAGGCTTAGTGGAAAGAGCTCGGGGATAAAATAATAACAATAATTGGGACATTCATTATTATTACAATAATAATAATAACGGTATTTGTTAAGCACTTACTATGTGACAAGCACTATTCTAAGCACTGGGTAACTGAGGCAAAGAGAAGTTAAGTGACTTGCCCAAAGTCACACAGCTGACAAGCGGTGGAGCTGGGTTTAGAACCCATGATCTCTGACTCCCAAGTCTGTGCTCTTTCCACTAAGGCACGCACTACTATGTGCCAAGCGCTGGGGCGGACGTGGGATAATCATTAGAGAAGCAGCATGGCTCAGTGGAAAGAGCATGGGCTTTGGAGTCAGAGGCCAGGGAGGACCTGAGTTCTAATCCCAACTCTACCACTTGTCTGCTGTGTGACCTCCTCTTCTATTTCCCATCCTCCTGTCTCTCCCCACTTCAATCCATACTTCATGCCGCTGCCCAGATCGTCTTTGTCCAGAAACGCCCTGGGCATGTTACTCCCCTCCTCAAAAATCTCCAGTGGCTACCAATCAACCTACGCAAAACTCCTCACCCTCGGCTTCAAGGCTGTCCATCACCTCGCCCCCTCCTACCTCGCCTCCCTTCTTCTCCAGCCCAGCCTGCACCCTCTGCTCCTCTGCCACTAATCTCCTCACTGTGCCACGTTCTCGCCTGTCCCACCGTCGACCCCCGGCCCACGTCATCCCCCTGGCCTGGAATGCCCTCCCTCTGCACATCCGCCAAGCTAGCTCTCTTCCTCCCTTCAAAGCCCTACTGAGAGCTCACCTCCTCCAGGAGGTCTTCCCAGACTGAGCCCCCTCCTTCCACTCCCCCTCCTCCCCCTCCCCATCTCGCTGCCTTACCTCATTCCCCTTCCCACAGCACCTGTATATATGTACATATGTTTGTACATATTTATTACCTCTATTTATTTTACTTGTACATATCTATTCTTTTTATTTTGTTAATATGTTTGGTTTTGTTGTCTGTCTCCCCCTTCTAGACTGTGAGCCTGCTGTTGCGTAGGGACCATCTCTATATGTTGCCAACTTGTACTTCCCAAGCGCTTAGTACAGTGTTCTGCACACAGTAATCGCTCAATAAATATGATTGAATGAATGAATGAATGAAAGGTCATGGGTTCAAATCCTGACTCCGCCACTTGTCAGCTGTGTGACTTTGAGCAAGTCACTTCTATTCTCTGATCCTCAGTTACCTCATCTGTAAAATGGGGATTAAGAGTGTGAGCCCCCCGTGGGACAACCTAATCACCTTGTAACCTCCCCAGTGTTTAGAACAGTGCTTTGCACATAGTAAGCACTTAATAAATGCCATTATTATTATTATTATTGTTATTGTTATTATTATTAATTCATCCATTCATTCATTCAATCGTATTTACGGAGCAGAGCATTGTACTAAGCACTTGGAAAATACTATTTGGCAACAGATAGAGACAATCCCTACCCAACAATGGGCTCATAGTCTAGAAGCAGGAGACAGACAACAAAACAGAACAAGTAGACAGGCATCAATAGCATCAAAATAAATAGAATTATAGATATATAGACATCATTAATAAAATTAATAGAATAATAAATATGTACAAATAATAATAATAGTGGCATTTATTAAGTGCTTACTATGTGCAAAGCACTGTTCTAAGCGCTGGGGAGGTTACAAGGTGATCAGGTTGTCCCACGGGGGGCTCACAGTCTTAATCCCCATTTTACAGATGAGGTAACTGAGGATCAGAGAAGTTAAGTGACTTGCCCAAAGTCACACAGTTGACAATTGGCGGAGCCGGAATTTGAACCCATGACCATGACCTCTGACTCCAAAGCCCGGGCTCTTTCCGGCCACCTGTGCTTCTGACCCCATTCCCTCTCATCTTATGAAATCTCTCGCTCCATCCCTTCTCCCCTCCTTAACTTCCATCTTCAACCGCTCACTCTCCACTGGTTCCTTCCCCTCTGCCTTCAAACATGCCCATGTCTCTCCCATCCTAAAAAAACCCTCTCTTGACCCCACCTCACCTTCTAGTTATCGTCCCATATCCCTCCTACCATTCCTTTCCAAACTCCTTGAACGAGTTGTCTACACGCGCTGCCTAGAATTCCTCAACAACAACTCTCTCCTCGACCCCCTCCAGTCTGGCTTCCGTCCCCTTCATTCCACGGAAACTGCCCTCTCAAAGGTCACCAATGACCTCCTGCTTGCCAAATCCAATGGCTCATACTCTGTCCTAATCCTCCTCGACCTCTCAGCTGCCTTTGACACTGTGGACCACCCCCTTCTCCTCAACACATTATCTGACCTTGGCTTCACAGACTCCGTCCTCTCCTGGTTCTCCTCTTATCTCTCCGGTCGTTCTTTCTCAGTCTCTTTTGCAGGCTCCTCCTCCCCCTCCCATCCTCTTACTGTGGGGGTTCCCCAAGGTTCAGTGCTTGGTCCCCTTCTGTTCTCAATCTACACTCACTCCCTTGGTGACCTCATTTGCTCCCACGGCTTCAACTATCATCTCTACGCTGATGACACCCAGATCTCCATCTCTGACCCTGCTCTCTCCCCCTCCCTCCAGGCTCGCATCTCCTCCTGCCTTCAGGACATCTCCATCTGGATGTCAGCCCGCCACCTAAAGCTCAACATGTCGAAGACTGAGCTCCTTGTCTTCCCTCCCAAACCTTGTTCTCTCCCTGACTTTCCCATCTCTGTTGACGGCACTACCATCCTTCCCGTCTCACAAGCCCGCA
The DNA here is from genome assembly GCF_015852505.1 of Tachyglossus aculeatus. Taxonomy (NCBI): domain Eukaryota; kingdom Metazoa; phylum Chordata; class Mammalia; order Monotremata; family Tachyglossidae; genus Tachyglossus; species Tachyglossus aculeatus. Next base: position 386,681 of record NC_052066.1, on the reverse strand, counting down.
ACCTTGGTGTCATCCTTGACTCCGCTCTCTCATTCACCCCTCACATCCAAGCCGTGACCAAAACCTGCCGGTCTCAGCTCCGCAACATTGCCAAGATCCGCCCTTTCCTCTCCATCCAAACCGCTACCCTGCTCATTCAAGCTCTCATCCTATCCCGTCTGGACTACTGCACTAGCCTTCTCTCTGATCTCCCATCCTCGTGTCTCTCTCCACTTCAATCCATACTTCATGCTGCTGCCCGGATTATCTTTGTCCAGAAACGCTCTGGACATATTACTCCCCTCCTCAAAAACCTCCAATGGCTACCGATCAATCTGCGCATCAGGCAGAAACTCCTCACCCTGGGCTTCAAGGCTGTCCATCACCTCGCCCCCTCCTACCTCACCTCCCTTCTCTCCTTCTACTGCCCAGCCCGCACCCTCCGCTCCTCCACCGCTGATCTCCTCACCGTACCTTGCTCTCGCCTGTCCCGCCATCGACCCCCGGCCCACGTCATCCCCCGGGCCTGGAATGCCCTCCCTCTGCCCATCCGCCAAGCTAACTCTCTTCCTCCCTTCAAGGCCCTGCTGAGAGCTCACCTCCTCCAGGAGGCCTTCCCAGACTGAGCCCCTTCTTTCCTCTCCCCCTCGTCCCCCTCTCCATCCCCCCGTCTTACCTCCTTCCCTTCCCCACAGCACCTGTATATATGTATATATGGTTGTACATATTTATTACTCTATTTATTTATTTATTTATTTATTTTACTTGTACATTTCTATCCTACTTATTTTATTTTGTTGGTATGTTTGGTTCTGTTCTCTGTCTCCCCCTTTTAGACTGTGAGCCCACTGTTGGGTAGGGACTGTCTCTATGTGATGCCAATTTGTACTTCCCAAGCGCTTAGTACAGTGCTCTGCACATAGTAAGTGCTCAATAAATACGATTGATTGATTGATTGATTGATTTCCACTGAGCCACGCTGCTTCTCTAATATACACAAGTGCTGTGGGGTGGGGAAGGGGGTAGAGCAGAGGGAGGGAGCAGGGGTGATGTGGAGGGGAGGAGGAGCAGAGGAAAAAGGGGGGCTCAGTTTGGGAACGCCTCCTGGAGGAGGTGAGCTCTCAGTAGAGCTTTGAAGGGGGGAAGAGAGCTAGTTTGGTGGATGTGAGGAGGAAGGGCATTCCGGGCCAGAGATAGAACATGGGCCAGGGGTCGGCTGACAGGTGAGAACGAGGCCCAGTGAGGAGGTTAGTGGCAGAGAAGCCGAGTGTGTGGGCTGGGCTGTAGAAGGAGAGAAGGGAGGTGAGATAGGAGGGGGCAAGGTAATGGCGAGCTTTGAAGTCAACAGTGAGGAGTTTTTGCTTCACACGAAGGTTGATAGGCAACCACTGGAGATTTTGAGTGGGGTGACATGCCCGGAGCATTTCTGTAGAAAGATAATCCAGGCAGCAGAGTGAAGTATAGACTGAAGTTGAGAGAGACAGAAGGATGGGAGATCAGAAAGGATGTTGATGCAGAAATCCAGTCAGGATAGTATGAGAGATTGTACCAACAAGATAGCGATTTGGATGAAGAGGAAAGGGAGGATCTTGGTGATGTTGTGAAGGTGAGACCAGCAGGTTTTGGTGGTGGATTGGATGTGTGGGATGAATGAGAGAGCGGAGTCGAGGACGATCATAATCGTGTCAGGCACAGTCCGTGTCCCACATGGGGCTCATGGTGTAGGGGGAGGGAGAACAGGTATTGAATCACCATTTTTCAGATGAAGAAAATGAGGCCCAGAGAAGGAAAAGCCAGGATAAGAACCAGGTGCTGAGACTCCTGGCCTGGTTGGGTCCAGCCCCATGCTTTTTCCCACAGGCCGTGCTGCTTCTCGATGCCCCTCAACATCTAGGAGAGGAATCAAACTGGACAGGTCATCCTGTCCTGGCTACCCCATGGCATGGCCCCTATGTGTTTTACCAAGTTCCTAGTCCTGACAGCTCTCTTCCCCATAGCGGATTGCATCCCAGCTGCTCTCTTCCCCATAGCGGATCGCAGTCCCCAGCAGAGAGGCCACTTAATAATAATAATTGTGGTTTTTGTTACGCTCCTACTATATGCCAGGCACCGTTCTAAGTCCTGGGGTAGATACAAGTAAATCCGGTTGGACACAGTCCCTATCCCACATGGGGCTCACAGTCTTAATCCCCATTTTACAGATGAGATGACTGAGGCACAGAGAAGTCAAGTGACTCGTCCAAGGTCACACAGAGGAAAGTGGTGGAGCCAGAACTAGAACCCAGGTTTTTCTGCCTTCCAGCCTTGTCTCTCCGTTAGGCCACGCATTTCAGACTGGCACTGCTTTAAAACACAGATGCCTCTACTACTACACTCCTCCAAGGCACCCCCAAGACACACAAACAAACACACGCATGCACGCAAATGCACACTTAGCTCCCAAGCATCAAGAAGCTTCCAAGCATCACGGACCTCTTCATGCATAGCAGTGATGTGTGTCCAGAGTTCACCTGGGTTACGGTCCTGATTTGGCTCCTGGGTGCTCTCACAACTGAATTAAGCACTGGGATAGAGCTAGGATTGTCAGATCGAAATAGCCCCCATTGCCTTTATGATGGAAGCTCTTTGGGGCCAAAGATCATGTCCACCATCTCAGCTGCACTGTGCTATCCCAAGTGCTATCACGGTAAGTGCTCAGTAAATACCATGACTGATTGGTTGATTGACTTGTCCCCTTACAGCTCACAGTTGCAGAGAGTGGGGAACAGGGATCTGGGTCTCCTTGTATTGAGAAGGAAACGGAGGCCCAGGGTGGTTTGGGAACTTGACTGAGGTCACCATAAGGCTGGTGGCCAATGCTGGGCCTAGAACCCATGTTTTCTGACTCCTAGCTTCATGCCCGATTCATCAAGTCAGGCTGCCTTGCTTCCCAAACTCCGATAGAAATCTGGCATGGAGGAGGAGAAGGTGGAGCAGGAGGAAGAGAAGGTGGAGGAGCAGGAGGAGTTTTAGCATCATCCAAGTAACGCACGAGTCACGTATCCTGCATGCCGGGCACCTGCTCATGGTATGAGCCTCACCCAGGGACCCACACGGAGGAGTAGATGGCGATGCCTGTGGTTTGTGCGGTGCCGCTCAACCTCTCAGCCCTGCCCAGTGGAAGGCAAGCAAGCAGGCGCTGGATGGTGGCACATGGCAGAGTATCCCTACGGGTTCTTTTTCTCCAGGACCTGCTGGTGGCCCCATGGGCCCACAGCACAAAACCAATGTCCGCCAGCTTCCCACTGATGCCTCCAAACGCACCACCAACGTCCTTCTGATATCTCCCCCAACATTCTGAGACCTCCCAATGCCCCCCATCACCGACGTTCTGCTAACAGAGAGAAATGTTCTCAGCTGGTCTGTAGCAGAGTGGTGGTTGCAAAGGGAGGCTCAGACCCAGGAAGTGTGAGTCACTCCTTAACCGGTATTTACTGAGCACCTACTATGTGCAAGGCTCTGTACTGGGTGAATGGGATAGCCCAGCAAATGTAAAATTATGAACTGTATGGAGAAACCTAATGGAGAGCCTCAAAGAACAATGGTCAGGAGGAGCAGCGGTGGCATTTAATGAGTGCCCACTTAGTGAGGTGCATTGTAGTAGGAGCTTGGGAAGTGGCACATTCCCTGCCCACAAGGAGCTTCCACGTGAACGGTCCGGAGCTGGTAGGGTGGTAAGGGAGACAGGCTCAAAACGACATGTTAGAAACCCATCTGGGCATCATATTGTCCTATAAAGCCAAGAAGGGAGAGCACATGGAGGCAGGAAATGATCCTGGGGAAGAAAACAGAGAAGTTGAATCAATCTATCAATCAATCAATCAATGCTATTTAATGAGTGCTTACTTTGTGCAGAGCACTGTACTGAGAGCTTGGGAGAGTACAATACAATATAGTTGGAAGACACAATCCCAGCCCACAGGGGCTTCCAGTCTGCAGGGGAAAACAGACATTTTAATAAATTATGGCCAGGGGGTATAGACATAAGTGTTGTGGGGCTGGGGTGAGGGTCAAAGTCGAATATGGGAAGCTTTGCAAAACACCTTCCTCCTCAGGCCCCCTGTCTCCAGCCTCCTCCATCCCTTGGCCCCAGGGACCTGGTCACTTACTTCATCAATAAAATTGACACTATTAAGAGTGTTCTACCAAAACTCTCCCCTGCTCTTCTCCATCCCCTCCCTTCTCCTGCCCCTTCTTCAACTCTCCCATCTTTCTCAACACAATCTCCAGAGGAAACCTCCTGCCTTCTCTCAAAATCCACTCCCTCCACCTGTGCATCTGACCCCATTCCTTCACACTTTATCAAAAGTCTAGAAGGGGGAGACAGACAACAAAACAAAACATGTGGACAGTTGTCAAGTCATCAGAACAAATAGAATTAAAGCTAAATGCACATTATTAACAAAGTAAATAGGATAGTAAATATGTACAAGTAAAATAAATAGAGTAATAAATCTGTGCAAACGTATATACAGGTGCTGTGGGGAGGGGAAGGAGGTAGGGCGGGGGGATGGGGAGGAGGAGAGGAAAAAGGGGGCTCAGTCTGGTAAGGCCTCCTGGAGGAGGTGAGCTCTCAGTAGGGCTTTGAAGGGAGGAAGAGAGCTAGCTTGGCGGATGTGCGGAGGGAGGGCATTCCAGGCCAGGGGGAGGATATGGGCCAGGGGTCGACGACAGGACAGGCGAGAACGAGGTACAGTGAGGAGGTTAGTGGCAGAGGAGCAGAAGGTGCGGGCTGGGCTGTAGAAGGAGAGAAGAAAGGTGAGGTAGGAGGGGGTGAGGTGATGGACAGTCTTGAAGCCCAGAGTGAAGAGTTTTTGCTTGATGCATAGGTTGACAGGCAGCCACTGGAGATTTTTGAGGAGGGGAGTAAAATGCCCAGAGTGTTTCTGCACAAAGATGATCCAGCCAGCAGTGTGAAGTATAGACTGAACTGGGGAAAGACAGGCGGATGGGAGATCAGAGAGGAGGCTGATGCAGTAATCCAGTCAGGTTAAGATGAGAGATTGAACCAGCAAGGTAGCAGTTTGGATGGAGAGGATAGGGCGGATCTTGGCGATGTTGTGGAGGTGAGACCGGCAGGTTTTGATGATGGATTGGATTTGAGGGGTGAACGAGAGAGCAGAGTCGAGGATGACACCAAGGTTGTGGGCTTGTGAGACGGGAAGGATGGTAGTGCCATCTATAGTGAAAGGAAAGTCAGGGAGAGGGCAGGGTTTGGGAGGGAAGATAAGGAGCTCAGTCTTGGACATATTGAGTTTGAGATGGCGGGCAGACATCCAGATGGAGATGTCCTGAAGGCAGGAGGAGACACAAGCCTGAAGGGAGGGAGAGAGAGCAGGGGCAGAGATGTAGATGTGGGTGTCATCAGCATAGAGATGATAGTTGAAGCCATGGGAGCGAATGAATTCACCAAGGGAGTGAGTGTAGATAGAGAACAGAAGGGGACCAAGAACTGACCCTTGAGGAACCCCTACAGTAAGGGGATGGGAGGGGGAGGAGGAGCCCGCAAAGGAGACTGAGAATGAATGGCCGGAGAGATAAGAGTAGAACTAGGAGAGGACGGAGTCTGTGAAGCCAAGGTTGGATAGCGTGTTGAGGAGAAAGGGGTGGTCCACAGTGTCGAAGGCACTGTTCACACTCCAATGGCTTCTTCCCCACTGCTTTTAAACATGCCCATATCTCCCCATCCTAAAAAAATTCTCCTTTGACCCCACAGTTCCCTCCAGTTATGACCCAATCTCTTTCCTACCATCTCTCTCCAAAATTCTTGAGTGAGCTGCCTACACCTGGTACCTCAAGTTCCTGTCCGCCAATTTTAAGAAGCAGCGTGGCTCAGTGGAAAGAGTACGGGCTTTGGAGTCAGAGTTCATGGGTTCGAATTCCGACTCCACCAATTGTCAGCTGTGTGACTTTGGGCAAGTCACTTAACTTCTCTGTGCCTCAGTTACCTCATCTGTAAAATGGGGATTAAGATTGTAAGCGCCCCGTGGGACACCCTGATCACCTTGTAACCTCCCCAGTGCTTAGAACAGTGCTTTGCACATAGTAAGTGCTTAATAAATTCCATCATTATTATTATTATTATTTTCTCCTTGACCCTCTCCAATCTGGCTTCCATCCCCGTCGCTTCACAGAAACAACCCTCTCAAAGGTCACCAATGATCTCCTCCTTGTCAAATTCAACAGCCTCTACTCCATCCTAATCCTCCTCTACCGCTAAGCTGCCGATGACACTGTCGATCACTCCTTTCTCCTGGAAACATTAACCGATCTTAGTTTCACCGACACTGTCCTCTCCTGGTTCTCGTCCTATCTCTCTGGCCACTCATTCTCAGTCTCTTTCGCGGACTCCTCCTCTGGCTCCCATCCCCTAACTTGTGGGGTGCCCTTCAAGGCTCAGTTCTGGGTCTGCTTCTTTTCTCCATCTACACCCACTCCCTTGGAAAACTCATTCTCTCACATGGCTTCAACTATCACCTGTATGTCGATGACACCCAAATCTACATCTCCAGCCCTGATCTCTCTCCCTCTCCCATCTTGCATTTCCTCCTGCCTTCAAGACATCTCTACTTGGATGTCCTCCCATCACCTCAAACTTAATATGGCTAAAACTGAATTTCTTATCTTCCCACTGTTGACAGTACAACCATACTTCCTGTCTCACAAGCCTGTAACTTTGGCATTATTCTTGACTCCGCTCTCTTGTTCCCCCCACATATTCAAGCCATCACTAAATCCTGTCAGTTCTACCTTCGCAGCATCACCAGAATCTGTCCCTTCCTCTCCATCCAAACTGCTACCAAATTAATGCAAGCACTTATCCTATCCTGCCTTGATTCTTGCTGACCTCCCTGCCTCCTGTCTCTCCCCAATCCAGTCCATACTCCATTCTGCTGCCCGAATCATTTTCCTTCAAAAACATTCCAACAATGTTTCCCCACTCCTCAAGAAACTCCAGTTGTTGCCCATCCAACTCTGCATCAAACAAAACCTCCTCACCATTGGCTTTAAAGCACTTAATCATCTTGCCCCTCCTACTTCATCTTGCTACTCTCCTACTACAACCCAGCACGCACACTTCATTCCTCTAATGCTAACCTTCCCACTGAACCTCCATCTCATCTATCTTGCCACTGACCTCTTGTCCATGTCCTACCTCTGGCCTGGAATGCCCTCCCTCCTTATATTCATTCATTCATTCATTCAATCGTATTTATTCATCATCATCATCATTTATCACTCATCATTTATACATCATCGTCGGCATCATCATCATTTATTGAGCGCTTACTGTGTGCAGAGTACTGTACTATGCACTTGGGAAGTACAAACCGGCAACATATAGAGACGGTCCCTACCCAACAATGGGCTCACAGTCTAGAAGGGGGAGACAGACAACAAAACCAAACAAGTAGATAGGTGACAATACCATTAGAATAAATAGAATTACAGCTACATATCAGACAGATAGTTGCTCTCCCCCATTTCAAAACCTTGTTGAAGGTACATCTCCTCCAAGAAGCCTTCCCTGACTAAGCCCTCCTCTCCTGTTCTCCCACTCCCTTCTGCACCACTCTTACTTGCTCCTTTATTCATCTTCCTCCCCATCCCCACAGCACATATGTACATATATGTATATATCTGCAACTTACTTATTTATTTAATCTATTTATTTATTTATTTATTCATTTATATTAATGTCTGCCTCCCCCTCTAGACTGTGAGCTCATTGTGAGCAGGAATGTGTCTTTTGTTGTTATATTGTACTCTCCCAAAAGCTTAGTACAGTGCTTTGCACATAGTAAGCGCTCAATAAATATGATTGAATGAATGAATGAATGGTGCCGAATACCAAGACTGTGAGGTCCGGGTTTGGGAGGGTGGCGTTGGCGATGGCAATGGGAAAGTCAAAAAAGGAAAAGGGTTCAGCGCCAATTCATTCATTCATTCATTCATTAAATCGTATTTATTGAGCACTTACTATGTGCAAAGCACTGTATTAAGCACTTGGGAAGTACAAGTAGGCAACATATAGAGACGGTCTGTACCCAACAACAGGCTCACAGTCTAGAAGGGGGAGACAGACAACAAAACAAAACATGTAGAAAGGTGTCAAAATCATCAGAACAAATAGAATTAAAGCTATATGCACATCACTAACAAAATACATAGAATAGTAACAACAGACCTTCTCTGACTAAACCCTCTTTTCCTCTTCTCCTACTCTCTTATCACCCTGACTAGCTCCCTTTATTCATTCACACTGAGAAGCAGCGTGGCTTAATGGAAAGAGCACGGACTTCGGAGTCAGAGGTCGTGGGTTTTAATACTGGCTCCGCCACTTATCAGCTGTGTGACTTTGGGCAAGCCACTTAACTTCTCTTTGTCTCAGTTACCTCATCTGTAAAATGGGGATTAAGACTGTGAGTCCCATGTGGGACAAACTGACTACCTTGTATCTACCCCAGAGCTTACAATAGTGTGTGGCACACAGTAAGTGCTTAACAAATACCATCATCATCATCATTTATCCCCTCGCCCAGCCCCACAGCCTTTAAGTACATAACTGTAATGTATTTATTTATATTCATGTCTGTTTCCCCCTTTGGCTATAAGTTCTTTGTGGGCAGTCCGCTATACTGTTAAATCGAACTCTCCCAAGTGCTTAGTATAGTGCTCTGTACGTGGTAAAAACTCAGTAAATACGACTGACTTGCTGACTGACTGATTCAGGGACCAGAGGTCAGATTCAGCCTGGGCCCCCTTCGGTCATCTCAGGCCATGGAGCCATGAGTGAGACTCCCAGGGAAGGCCCCCAACAGATAGGGCTGTTGTCTCCATCAATCCTTGGCCCGTCAGAGTCCTGTGTGCAAGTCCTGGATCCTTGGGCCACAAATCCCAGGCTCCCCCTGGCCGGGTGGGCAGGACCAAGGGGCTCTTCTTAATAGTAATAATAATAAGAAGAAGAATGGCATTTATTAAGCACTTACTATGTGCAAAGCACTGTTCTAAGCACTAGGGAGGTTGCAAGGTGATCAGGTTGTCCCACAGGAGGCTCACAATCTTCATCCCCATTTTACAGATGAGGTAACTGAGGCCCAGAGAAGTTAAGTGACTTGCCCAAAGTCAACAGCTGACAATTGGCGGAGCTGGGATTTGAACCCATGACCTCTGACTCCAAAGCCCATGCTCTTTCCACTGAACCATGCTGTTTCTCCCCAGGGTCCTGGGCCAGAAGTCAGGCAACCAGAAGCCTGCTTCACTGCATCACGAGCAACCCGAACACTCTCCCCTTCTTTCCCCATCCCTGGCCCAACCATTCATTCATTCATTCATTCATTCATTCAATTTAATCATATTTACTGAATGCTTATTGTGTGCAGAACACTGTACTAAGAGCTTGGGAGAATACAATAGAACAATAAACAGACACATTCCTTGCCCTCAATGAGCTTATAGTCTAGAGGGAGAGACAGACATAAATATAAATAAATAAATGACAGAAATGTACATAAGTGCTGTGGGGCTGGGAGGGGAGATGAATAAAGAGAGCAAGTCAGGGCAACACAAAAGGGAGTGCGAGAAGGGAGAAAGGAGTAGGTTCAGTGACCTTTCCTCCAGCTCAGTTTGCATTCTGAGCTACACATGTCCAGTCAATCGAGGCCACGAAGCCACAAGGCCTACTGGAAAGAGCTCGAGCCTGTGAGTCAGAGGACCTGAGTTCTAATCCCGGCAATGCCAATAGTCTCCTATGTGACCTTGGGCAAGTCATTTAAATTATCTGTGCCTTGGTTACCTCAACTGTAAAATGGGGATTAAATACCTTTTATCCCACCTACTTAGACTGGAGCCCCATGTGGGACAGGGACCATATCTGATCTAATTAACTTGTACCTATCTCAGCGCTTAGGTCAGTGTATGATACATGGTAAGCGCTTAACTAATACCAACAAAAAAATCACTCAGTGGTATTTATTGTGCACTTTCTGCGTGCAGAGCCCAGGCGTGGAAGTCAAAGGACTTGGGTTCTATTGCCGGCTCCACCACTTGTCTGCTGTGTGACCCTGGTCAATTCACTTCCCTTCTCTGTGCCTCAGTTACCTCACCTTTAAAATGGGGATTAAGCCTGTGAGTCCCATGTGGGACAGGGACTGTGCCCAACCTGATTACCTTGTATCTACCCCAGTGCTTACAACAGTGCTTGGCACATAGTAAGCGCTAAACAAATACCATTATTATTACTACACATTTGTGAAAGTTCAAATCGATAGAGTCAATAGTGCGCACAAGCTCACAATCTAGAGGGGAAGACAAAGATTAAAATAAATTACACATGGGTATGTAAATAAGTGCAGTGGGGGTGGGGGATGGATGAATAGCAAAATGTTTAAGGGGAAAAGACCCAAGGGCTTAAGTGACGTCAAAGGGAGAGAGAATAGGATGGGGAAAGAGAGGTAAATCAGGGAAAGTTTCCTGGAGAAGATGTGATTTTTAGGATGGCTTTGAAGGTGGGGAGAATGGAGGTCTGTTGGACAAGAAAGGGGAGGGTGTTCCAGGCCAGAGGGAGGATGTGGATGAAGGGTCGGGGGTGAGATAGATGCTAAGCGCTTAGTACAGTGCTCTAAACACAGTAAGTGCTCAATAAATACGATTGAATGAATGGACGCGATTGAGGCACTGTGAGTAGGTTGGCGCCAGGGGAGTGGAGTGTGTGCACTGGGCTGGAGATCGGTGAGGTGAGGTTGGTGGGGAGAGCTGTGCATTTCTCTCCTCAGCTCAGTGACCTTCCCCCGGCTGAGTTTGCCTGAGAGTCAAGCGAACCCCAGCCCACTCCATCCCCTCCCCTTCCATATTTCCCTTTCCGTATTTCCTCACGCTTGGAGGGACCCCTCCCTTACTTGTATCTCCCCAGCCACGAGTCAGCGATGATGGCTCCCAGGATGCTGATGAAGTAGCACAGGCCACTGAAGGCGTGGTACACAGCCGTGGATGAATTCTCATTCCACTTGAGGAAGTACATGAAATACAGAGTCAGCACAGCTACAGAGAGGTGGGAGACAGCAAAAGGAACAGACTGAAGTCATGTGCACTGTGAAGGCAGCAGCTGAGTGACGCTCAACACCCCCACCCCCGAATCCCCCAATCCCCAGCTACTACCCCCAGAGTTGGCCCAGCAGGAAAGGAGGCAGGGAGAACTTCTTCCCCACAGGTGGCACAGACCAGGGGGGTGTCCTCCCACCTCTGCTCCCTAGTGCCTCAGGACACACCGAGCCACTCTCCCTGCCAGGAGAGAAAAACACCCACAGAATTGCCCCAAGGACCCAGCCCCAACTGCCTACTCCCCCTGACACCCCTCAATTCACGACCCCTTCAGTAATGAGGCACCCTACAGCCAAGCAGGGAAACTAAGGCCGATCCTTCCCCTCCCCGCAGCTGGGAGGGTTGTGTTCGGTGGGGTTAGAGTGAGGAAGGGGAAAGCATCCCACATTCCCAGCATCACGACTGGGAACAGAGAATGCATGCCATCCCATCTCATTTCCCAAAACCCACCCAGGTGCATGCCCTGAGGAAGCAGGAGGCATGGGCCGGGCCTCTAGCCTTGGGGCACTGGAGGGCTTTCTACAACATGAAAAGCATCATGGTGTAGTGAATAGATCACGGGCCTGGGAGTGTGCTCTGCACATAGTAAGCACTCAATAAATACGATTGAATGAATGAATGAGTCAGAAGGTCATGTGTTCTAATCCTGCCTCTGCCACTTGTCTGCTGGGTGACCTTCTCTGTGCCTCAGTTCCCTCATCTGTAAAATGGGGACTAAGATTGTGAGCCCCACATGGGACAGGGACTGTCTCCAACCCAATTTGTCTGTATCCACCCCAGCGCTTAGTTCAGTGTCTGTCACGTAATAAGCACTTAACAAATACCATAATTATTATTATTACAATGAACTCTGGTGCCAGTTTTCTGGGGCCCTATCCCTTTCACCCTTGGCCACACCACACCCCTCCCCACCTGCCTAGGCTGGGAAGGAAGGCCTCCAGGAAGTGGTATTTTTCCCTCTGTTAGGCCTGAAACTGCAGAAGCCAGTCCAGTTAGGGGGGCAGTGTGACTAGAGTTTGGCGGGGGACTGAAAGGGAGCCCAGGGTCCGAGTGACTGGAGGGGAGCGGGGGGGCGGGCGACATGAAGGAAGGATGACTGGAAAGGAATAAGGAGTCCTGAGGGGGTAGATGGAGAGGAGTGGGGACCCTGGGGTGTGGGGTGACTCCTCACTATTGGCTTTAAAGCTCTCCATCATGTTGCCCCCTCCTACCTCACTTGTCTTCTCCCCTTCTCCATCCCAGCCCACACATTCCACTCCTCTGGTTCTTCCTTTCTCACTGTATCTCCATCTCACCTCTCCTGCCACTGACCCCTGGCCCACATCCTACCTCTAGCCTGGAACGCCCTCCCTCCTCAAATCCACCAGACAATCACTCTCACCCCCTTCAAAGCTCTATTGAAGGTGCACCTCCTCCAAGAGGCCTTCCCAGAGTAAGCCCTACTTTTCCTCATCTCCCACTCCCTTCCACGTTACCCTGACTCGGCCCCTTAGCTCTTCCTCCCTCTCCCTGTCCCACAGCACTTATGTATATATATCTATAATTCTGTGTGTTTATATTGATTCCTGTTTACTTATATTGAGGTCCTTCTCCACCCCTCTAGACTGTGAGCCCATTGAGGGGGGGGATGGGGAAGCAGCATGGCTCAGTGGAAAGAGCCCGGGCTTTGGAGTCAGAGGTCAGGGGTTCAAATCCCGGCTCTGCCGTCAGCTGTGTGACTTTGGGCAAGTCACTTAACTTCTCTGTGCCTCATTTACCTCATCTGTAAAATGGGGATTAAGACTGTGTGCCCCCCGTGGGACAACCTGATCACCTTGTGACCTCCCCAGAGCTTAGAACAGTGCTTTGCACATAGTGAGCGCTTAATAAATGCCATTATTATTATGATGATTATTGTCTAACTTTATTGCTATATTGTACTTTCCAAGTGCTTAATACAGTGCTCTGCACACAGTAAGCGCTCAATAAATACGATTGATTGATTGATTGAATGAATGAATGAATGGAGAGGGTGGGGAGCCCACTGGAGAGGGGTGACTGGAGCGAGAGGCCGGTTCAATCAATCAATCAATCAATCAATCGTATTTATTGAGCGCTTACTGTGAGCAGAGCACTGTACTAAGCTCTTGGGGCCAGCAGGAGAGCTGGCGGGGGGAGTGTGGATTCCAAAATTATAATAATAATGGCATTTGTTAAGCGCTTATTTTGTGCCAGGCACTATACTAAGCGCTGTATCTGACAAAGGTGCAAGATGGACAGGGTAAGGGAAGGAGTACAGTGCTCTGCACACAGTAAGCACTCAATAAATACGATTGATTGATTGATTGATTGAGTAGAGGGAGGAGGAGGGGGCATCTGTATATCAGTAAGCGTTTTTGCCGCCAAACTTCCCAATGCCCCAAATTGGTGCCGGGAAGACGGCTGGGCGGCGGCCCGAAGGAAGCCCAGGGCAACAGCTCCAATGCGTCGCCAACGGGTCGGGGCTCCGCGATCTCGGGGCGCTACGGAAATCTGCCCGGCAACGCGCAGACAGCCAATCACTAAGCGCTTAGTACAGTACTCTGCACACAGTAAGCGCTCAATAAATACAATTGATGATGAGGACTGTAGGGCCCGTCCGCTCCAACAGCCAATCGCCGAGGAGAAAGGCAGGCCGAGCACGGTCCCCTTCCCTCCTCCGCCTCCCCGGTGCTAATTGGAGGGCCCGGGAGAATAATAATAATAATAATGGCATTTATTAAGCACTTACTATGTGCAAAGCACTGTTCTAAGCGCTGGGGAGGATACAAGGTGACCAGGTTTGTCCCACAGGGGGCTCACAGTCTTCAACCCCATTTTACAGATGAGGTAACTGAGGCCCAGATAAGTTAAGTGACTCGCCCAAAGTCACACAGCTGACAATTGGCAAAGTCGGGATTTGAACCCATGAACTCCAAAGCCCGGGCTCCTTCCACTGAGCCACACTGAGAACCTAGGCCAAGGGAGAGAGCAGGCTGTGGGAAAGCGGGGCGGGGGTAAGCGTCGCTGAGTGGCACTGGCTGCCAGGCCTCCATCCTCGTGCTCGGCTTTTGTCGTGGTGCCCTTTCGCACCTACGAGGGTCCCTGCGTCACCCGGAGCACAAGGGCCCCGATTCCCTCCTCACCCCACTATTCGCCCCCCAAACTCCTGTTCACTCCACCATTGGCTCCCTGAGCTCCTCCGTGACCCATCTTTCGCTGCCCGAGTGCCTCTGTGACCCATTGTTTGCTCCCCAAGCTCCCTGTAACCCACCATTTGCTCCCCGAGCTCCTCCACACTCCACCATTCGCTCAGCGAGCTCCCTCGTACCCCACCATTCTCTACCCGAGCTTCCCCTATGCTCTGCCCTTCACTCCCCTGCACCCTAACCTCCTCTGTTCACTACCCCTCACTCCCCCGGAAGCTCAAGGGAGCTAGGCCTGCTCTCTCCCATGGCCTAGGTTCTCCCGGGCCCTCCAATTAGCTCCGCCCCAAGTCCCCGAACCCCACCATCCACTCCCCAAGCTTCCCCCATACTCGTCCTTCAGTCCCCATTTCCCACCATCTGCTCCCCGAGTTTCTCCCACATTCTGCCCTTTGTTTCCCCGAGGTGGGGCAGGTAGGGGAAGCAGGGAACAAGTGATGGAGGCGGCAGACAGGTGGAGACTGGGGGCAGGGACAGGGGGTAGAAGCTGGCAGAGGGTGGGTACAGGAGGTGGAGGCCAAGGCCATAGGTGGGCGGAGAAGGGAACCAGTGTGGATGTCATGGTTGGTCATTGTGCCAGGGCACAACCCTGGGGCCCCTGGCAGGACCCTGGCTGAGTTACAGGAAGTGAGTATTGGCTGGGCCATGGCGAGGGATGGGCAGCTTCCAGCCCAGTCCCTAGTCCTGTGCTCCTTCGCCTAACCTCATGGTCAGAGGGCAATCCTCTGGCCTCTGGTCCCCGTGATGCCGCTGGTGGTGATCCCTGCCTTCTACCCCCAACCCCCCGCATGGCTCCTGGACACCGGATTGATCCGATTGGTACCTTTTGTGCCATGGAAGGCAAAGCGCTCTGCAAACTCGCTAACCAAGATGAAGATGATGCCCAGCGGGAACCTGTGGGTTCTCTAGGGGAACAAAAGAAGAGGAGTTTGGGGGAGGGCAGGACGGGAGGACTGGAAAGAGAGGATGGGACGAAGGGCAGGATTGGGAACAGGGAGAAGGGCAGGGTGGAGCAGGGGTCCAAGGACGAGAACGTGATGGGAGGGGAAGAGCCTTAAAGCTCTCTCTGCCCCCTTGGACTGGCCAGGAGCAACGTCTGCAGCCTAGAGTTGCAGGGCAAGTGAGATTGAGTCAACATTTTTACATGCACCTGCTGTGAGCCTTCTGTTGGCAGTGCTGTACTGGATGCCTGTTGTGAGCAGAGCATTGAGCTGGGCACCTGCTTTGGGCACAGCACTGTGCTGGGTGCCTGCTGTGGGCAGACTGCTGTATTGGCACTTGGGAACATACAATAGAATGACATGGTCTAGGCTAGGGGTGCCTACAATTAGTCAGTCAATCAATCAATGGTATTTATTGAGTGCTTACTCTGTACAGAGCACTGTACTAAGCACTTGGAGGAGTCCAATACACCAGAGTTGGTGGACAGGTTCTCTGCCCACAAGGAGCTTACAGTCTAGAGGGGAGGCAGACACTAATATAAATAAATTATGGGAATGTAATTTATGTAGTCTACCCTAGAGGCACTTGCAGTCAATCTACGCTAGCATGGTCTAATGGTTAGAGCATGGGCCTGGGATTCAGAAGGACCTGGGTTCTAATCACGGCTCCACCACTTGTCTGCTGTGTGATCTTGGGCAAATCACTTCACTTTGCTGTGCCTCAGTTACCTCATCTGTAAAGTGGGGAATAATAATACTTATTATTATTATTATCATGGTATTTGTTAAGCTGCTTACTATGTGCCAGGCACTGTACTAAGCACTGGGGTGGATATGAGCAAATCTGGTTGGGCACAGTCCCTGTTCCACGTGGGGCTCACAATCAATCTCCATTTTACAGGAGAGGTCACTGAGACCCAGAGAAGTGAAGTGGCTTGCCCAAGGCCACACAGCAGACAAGTGGCAGAACTGGGATTAGAACCCATGACCTTCTGACTCTCTGGCCCATGCTCTATCCACTATGCTGTGCTGCTTCCCTTAAAACTGTAAGCCCTATGTGGGACAGGGACTATGTCAAATCTGCTTAGCTTGTATCGACTCCAGTGCTTAGAAGAGCGCCTGGCACATGGTAAGTGCTTCACAAATACTATCATTATTATTGGGTATCTACAGTCAGTCTACACTAGAGGTGCTTTAATCCAGTTGGAAAAACAACCTCTGGACACAAGTAGCCTCAACCCCAGTAGGATAAAGAATCACTTCCCCGACCAATACCACCCAGCAGCACCACTCAGGACACATACCTAGGGGTATTTCATTTCTAGATTGTTCTGAGGAGCTGGTGACATTCTCCCTCCTCATCATAGTCATGGTTCTGTTCTCCTCCTGGCTGTGGCTTCTCTGTCCTCCCCTGTGTCTCACCGTTTCATTGTCAGTGTCAGTCTGGTTTCTGTTGTGTTTCCCCAAGTGCTTAGTACAGTGCTTTGCACTCAGTGCCAGCTCTGTATAATAATCCCTGTGGCATTTGTTCAGCACTTACCATGTGCCAAGTACTGTCCTAAGCACTGGGAAAGATACAAGGTCATCAGATCAGACTCAGTCGCTGTCCCACATGGGGCTCCCAGTCTCAGGGGGTGAGAGAACAGGCATTTAATCCTCAGTTCAGGGATGAGGAAACTGAGGCCCAGGAAACTTAATTGATTTGCCTAAGGTCACACAGCAGGCAAGTTACTATTCTATTTATTTTGTTAATGATGTGCATCTAGCTTTACTTCTATTTATTCTGATGACTTGACACCTGTCCACATGTTTTGTTTTGTTGTCTGTCTCCCCCTTCTAATAATAATAATAATGATGGCATTTGTTAAGTGCTTACTATGTGCAAAGCACTGTTCTAAGCACTGGGAGGGATACAATGTGATCAAGTTGTCCCATATGGGGCTTACAGTCTTAATCCCCATTTTTACAGATGAGGTAACTGAGGCTCAGAGAAGTTAAGTGACTTGCCCAAGGTCACACAGCAGACTTGTGGTGGAGCCAGGATTCGAACCCATGACCTCTGACTCCAAAGCCCATGCTCTTTCCACTGAGCCACACTGCTTCTAGACTGTGAGCCCATTGTTAGGGATCATTTCTATATGTTGCCAACTTGTACTTCCCAAGTGCTTAGTACAGTGCTTTGCACATAGTAAGTGCTCAATAAATACGATTGAATAAATGAATGAATGAAAGTGGTGGAGATGGACTTAGAACCCAGGTCTCCTGGTTCCCTGGCCCGAACTCTTTCCTATAGGCCATGCTGCTTCTCATTGATTGATTGATTTCCTTGTGATTTTTGTCATTTGTTTCCCAGATGGCTGGTGCAACAGCATGGGCATTAGTCAGCCAGGGAAGGCCTTCCGGAGGAGGTAGCTAAAGGATTGGCATTCCCAGGTAGATGAGCAGTTAGTCAGGGAAGACCTCTTGGATGAAGTGACTTTTGAGGTGGAAAGGGATGTTATTTGGTGGATTTGGGCAGGAATAGCAGTAGTAACATTTATTGAGTGCCCACCGTACTTACTAGATACTTGAAATGTAGAGAATAACAAATGCCCTCCCTCCCCCATTCCCCCTCGACAAGGAACTTAGGAACTTACATGGATGATTTCCAAGCTGGACACAGAAGAGTCAGAAGAGAGGATCAGGTTGGACGTGAACTTCGGAGAACTTAAGAACTGGGATGTGCCAGGAGAAGAGAGAGGTTTCAAAATCTACTCCATCCCCCCGGGCTCTGAGCCCATCTCTTCCCTTTTTATAAGACCCTTGCATCCACCCTTCCTCCCTCCAAGACCGCCATCTTCAACTGCTGCCACGTGGTTTCTTTTCTTCTGCCTTTAAACCCACCGTTGTCTCCACCCACCCTAAAGTACCCTTCTTCGCTAGGCCCACCATACCATCTCCCTCCTCCCACTCTCTCCTTGGCCCTGTTCACAGTGGCTTCAGTCCCCTCTGCCTTTTGGAGGCCAATCTCGCCATCACCAGTAACCTGCCCTTTGCCAAAGTCATCGGCCCCTATTGCATCCTGACACTCCTCAATCTTTCGGTTTCTTTAGGCACTGGAGACCACCACCTCACCTTGGTTTCTCTGACCCCAACTTCTCCGATGGGAAGTCCATCCGCTCCGCCCTTACAGCTCCCCCCTATCTTTGAGGCACATGGCACACTTTTGACTTTCTTCTTTTTCATGGTATTTTTAAAGCACTTCCTATGTGTCAAACATTGTTCTAGGCACTGGGGTAAGAACAAGTTAGTTAAGTCAGATTTACAGTCTAAGAAGGAGGGAGGAAAGGTATTTAATCTCCATTTCACAGTTGAGGAAATGGAGGCACAGAGAAGTTAAGTGACTTGCCCAAGGTCACCGAGGAAACAGTTGGCAGGGCTGTGATTAGAACCCAGTTCCACTGACTCCCCAGTCTGTGCTCTTTCCACTAGGCCATGCTACTTCTTCTCCTCCCTCCCCCATCACTACCTCGCAGACTTTGCTCAAACCACTTTCCTTGTCTCTTTTTCATCTCTCTCGCTGCTGACTTCATCCTCCCGCCCTTCCTCCTGCCTGAAAATCCTTCCCCTTCACACTTCTCCCCATCTTCAAAGTTCAATTACAATCTTACCACTCGATCAATGTTATTTGTTGAGCACTTAGTGCGGAGCACTACGAAAGGGTTGGTAGATACGATCAGCCAATCCGTCATATTTATTGAGCACTTCATGTGAGCAGAGCACTGTACCAAGCGCTTGGGAGAGTATAGTATAACAGAGTTGTTAGATACATTACCTGCCCACAAGGAGCTTCCAATCTAGAGGGAGAAAGATAATAAAACAATGATAGATGAGGAAGCAGCCAAGAATAAGATAGTGTTCATTACAGTTGTGGGTGTTTTTTAGCAGGGATTAAGTGCATGGATGATGCAGAAGGGAGGGGAAATAGGCTGGGAAGATGAGAAAATAGTCAGGGAAGGCTTCCTGGAGGAGAAAGGATTTCAGTAGGGGTTGGAAGGTATACAATGTGCTGATCTGTCAGAGGCAGCATGGCCTAATGAATAGAGCAAAGTCCTGGGAGTCAAAGGACATGAGCTCTAATCCCAGCTCAGCCAATTGTCTGTTGTGTGACCTGGGGCAAGTCACTTCACTTCTCTGTGCCTCAGTTTCATCATCCACAAAATGGAGATTAAGACTGTGAGCCCGGTATGGGACAGGGACAATGTCCAGACAAAATTGCTTGTATCCCCCCAGTGTTTAGTACAGTGCCTGACATATAGCAAGCACTTAACAATATTATTATTATTATTATTATTATTATTATTATTATTATTATATAGGAAGACTTAGTTCCAGGCAGGAGGGAGGGCCTGAGGAAGAAGTCAATGGCAACAGAGGTGTAAGTGGCACTCATTTGTTCAATCGTATTTATTGAGCACTTCCTGTGTGCTGAGCAATGAACTAACTGCTTGGCAGAGTACAAATGAACAATAAACAGACACATTCCCTACCCACAACAAGCTTACAGTCTAGAGGTGGAGGCATACATTAACATAAATAAATAAATGACAGATATGTACATAAGTGCTGTGGGGCTGGGAGGGGGGATGAATGAAGAGAGCATGTCAAGGAAATGTAGGAGGGAGAGAGAGAAGAGGAAGGGGGAGGGAGGGCTTAGTAAGGGAAGGCCTCTTGGAGGAGATGTGCCTTCAATAAAGCTTTGAAGTGGGGGAGAATAATTGGCTGTCGGATATGAGGAAGGAGGGTATTCCAGGCAAAAGGCAGGATGTGGGTGAGAGGTTGGTGATGAGCTAGATGAGATCAAGATAGAGTGAGAAGGTTAGCATTAGAGGAGCAAAATTAGCAGGCTGGGTTGTAGTAGGAGAGTAGTAAGGTGAGGTAGGAGGGGACAAGGTGATTTAGTGCTTTAAAGTCAATGGTGAGGAGTTTCTGTTTGATGTGGAGGTGAGTGGGCAACCACTGCAGGTTCTTGAGGAGTGGGAAAACATGGCCGAAATGTTTCTGTAGAAAAATGAGCTGGGCAGCAGGGAGAAGTATGGACTGGAGTGAGGAGAGACAGAAGGCACGTAGGTCTGCAAGGAGGCTGATACAGTCATCCAGGTGGGAAAGGATAATTTCTTGGATTAACAATCAAT
Source organism: Tachyglossus aculeatus (assembly GCF_015852505.1). NCBI lineage: Eukaryota > Metazoa > Chordata > Mammalia > Monotremata > Tachyglossidae > Tachyglossus > Tachyglossus aculeatus. The sequence continues at coordinate 366,245 of NC_052066.1, read as the reverse complement.
CAATCAATCATATTTATTGAGCACTTACTGTGTGCAGAGCACTACTAAGCGCTTGGGAAGTACAAGTTGGCAACATATAACGAGGTAGCATATAGCATTAACGAGGTAGCAGTTTGGATGGAGAGGCTAAGGTGGATTTTAGTGATGTTATGAAGGTAGAACCGACAGGACTTAGTGATAGATTGAATATGTTGGCTGAATGAGAGAGAGGAGTCAAGGATAACACCAGGTTTACTGGCTTGCAAGACAGGAAGAATGGTAGTGCCATCTACAGCGATGGGAAGGTTAGTGGAAGGACAGGGTTTGGGTAAGAAGATAAGGAGTTCACTTTTAGACATATTAAGTTTGAGATGGCAGGAGGACATCCAAGTAGAGATGTCTTGAAGGCAGAAGGAAATGCGAGATTACAGAGAGGGTAAGCGATCAAGGCTGGAGTTGTAGATTTGGGTGTCATCCACATAGAGGTGTTAGTTGAAGCCATGTGAGTGAATGAGAACTCCAAGGGAGTGGATGTAGATGCAGAATAGAAGGGGATCCAGTACTGAACCTTGAGGTACTCCCACGTTTATGGGGTGGGAGACAGAGGAGGAGCCCACGAAAGAGATTGAGAATGAGCAGACAGAGAGGAGGAGAACCAGGAGAGGACCATGTCAGTGAAGCCGAGGTTAAATAATGTTTCCAAGAGAAGGGGGAGATCAACAATTTCGAAGGCAGCTGAGCAATTGAGGAGGATTAGGATGGAGTAGATGCTGTTGGATTTGGCAGGAAGAAGATCATTGGTGACTTTTGAGAGGGCAGTTTCTGTGGACTGAAGGGGACGGAAGCCAGATTGGAGGAGGTCAAGGAGAGGAACTTGAGACAGCGGGTGTAGACAACTTGCTCAAAGATTTTGGAGAGGAATGGTAGGAAAGAGATGGCATGACAACTGTAGGGAGACGTGGGGTCAAGGAAGGGATTTTCTAGGAGAGGGGAGACAGGGGAGAGGGGAGACAGAGAATGTTTGAAAGTGGTGGGAAAGAAGCCATTGGAGAGCGAACAGTTGAAGATGGCAGTTAGGGAGGGAAAAAAGGAGGGGACAGTTGTTTCGATAAGTTGTGAAGGAATGGCATTGGGTGTGCAAGTGGAGTGGAGTGGAATTCAAGAGAAGACAGGAGATCTCCTCTAGAGAGACCCCTGGGAAAGATGGGAAAGTTAAAGAAGGGGCAGGAGGAGGGAGGGACTGAGGAGGGACAGGAGAGATTTTTAGGGAGATGACATCTGAAAAGTATCATTTTTTTCAATAAAGTAGGTGACCAGGTCATTAGGGGCAAGAGATGGGGAAGTCAGTGGGATGGGGGGGGGGGGGTTGTGGAGGGAGTTTAGCATCTGGAACAACTCGCAAGGGTAATGGACATAGGTGTTAATAAAGATGGAGAAATAATTTTGTCAGGCAGATGAGAAGGCAGAGTTAAAGCAGGCAAGGATAAACCTGAAATGAACGAAGTAAGCCTGATATCTAGATTTCCACCAGCAGCGCTCAGTGACTTGGCACAAGAGTGAAGGAGGTGGACTGTGGAGGTGATCCAGGCTGTGAGTTAGTGGTATGAGAATGACAAAGGGATGGGGGAACAAGTGAGTTGAGTTCAATAGAGAGGGTGGTGTTGAGAGCATCATTTGGTCATCAAGGGAAGGTAGTTTGGGTAAGGAGGCTAATAAGCCTGTTGTGGGCAGGGATTTTCTCTATTGCTGAATTGTACTTTCCAAACACTTAGTACAGTGCTCTGCACACCATGAGCGCTCAATAAATATGACTGAATGAATGAATGAGTAAATGGGGCATGATGAGTTGAGAAAATTGGATGGGTCAAAAGATTGGAGGTCTACTTGGGGGAGCAGCATGGATTTGCAGGGAGGAGGTGCGTTTGAGAGAAGGCAGGTGAGGAGGTTATGTTCAGATAAAGGGATTTCAGAGTTGTTAAGGGTGGAGATTGTGCAGTGGCTAGAGATGATGAGATCGAGTGTGTGTCCAAGTTGGTGACTGGGTGAGGTGGGGTGGAGCAAGAGGTCAGTGGAATTGAGGAGTGATAGAAGCAGGTGACGGAAGGGTCAACTGGAGCATCTCTGTGGATATTGAAGTCTCTGAGGATCAATGTAGGCATGGAGAAAGAGAGAAGGAATGTGAAAAAGGGAGCCAAATGGTTAAAAAATTTGGAGGTGAGACCTTGGGCGGGGGCCGGGGGGGGGCGGGGGGCGGGGGCGGCGGTAGATGACCATGACTAATATCTGGAGTGCGTGGTAGAGGAGGGCAGAAGTGTGTGGGCCGGATTGGAGTCAGAGAGAAGTGAGGAGAATTAAGGGAGAGAGAGCGCAGTGGGTACCTTGAACCTGGAGTCCCTCAAGGCTCAGTTCCAGATCCCCTTCTATTCTCCAGCTAGAGAACTAATTCACTTCCACGGCTTCACCTGCCCCCTCTCCATGAATGATTGCCAAATCTCCATCTCCAGCCCTGATCTCGCTCCCTCACTGCAGGCTCACATTTCCTCAGGACATCTCTCTGTGGTCCTCCCTCTGCCCATCCGCCAAGCTAGCTCTCTTCCTCCCTTCAAGGCCCTACTGAGAGCTCACCTCCTCCAGGAGGCCTTCCCAGACTGAGCCCCTTCCTTCCTCTCCCCCTCGTCCCCCTCTCCATCCCCCCCATCTTACCTCCTTCCTTTCACAGCACCTGTATATATGTATATATGTTTGTACATATTTATTATTCTATTTATTTATTTATTTATTTATGTTACTTGTACATATCTATTCTATTTATTTTATTTTGTTAGTATGTTTGGTTTTGTTCTCTGTCTCCCCCCTTTTAGACTGCGCGCCCACTGTTGGGTAGGGACTGTCTCTATATGTTGCAAACTTGTACTTCCCAAGCGCTTAGTACAGTGCTCTGCACACAGTAAGCGCTCAATAACTACGATTGATGATGATGTCCTGCAGACACCGAAAGTTAATGTCCAAAACAGACCTCCTCACCTTCCCACCCAAACCCTGTCCTCCCTATGACTTTCCCATCAGTGTGGACAATATCACCATCCTCTGTGTCTCACAAGAGAAGAAGCATGCCCTAGTGGAAAGAGCATGGGCCTGGGAGTGAGAGGATCTGGGTTCTAATCTTGGCTCTGTTGATTGCTCTGCCAATTGCTTGCCCTATGACCTTGGGCAAGTCACTTAACTTCTCTGTGCCTCAGTTTTCTCAACTGTAAAACGGGAATCATTCTCCCTCCTACTTAAGACTGTGAACTCCCATGCCGGACAGGGACTGTGTCCAACCTAATTAACTTGTACCTACCCCAGTGCTTAGAACAGTGTTTGACACACAGTGAGCACTTAATAAAGTGTCATAAAACAAAAACAAGTAAGCCCATAATTTTGGCATTAGCCACGACCCTTTTCTCTCATTCAATCCACATATTCAATCTGTCACCAAATTCTGTCGATTCTACTTTCACAACATTGCCAAAGTCCACCCTCCCCTCTCTATCCAAACTGTTACCAAGCTGATCCAACCACTTATCCTATCAACTATTGGATTTTCCTCCTCTCTAATCTCATCATGCCCCATTTATTTATTCATTCATTCATTCATTCAATCGTATTTATTAAGTGCTTACTGTGTGCAGAGCATTGTACTAACTGCTTGGGAAAGTACAATGCAGCAATAAAGAGTGACAATCTCTGCCCACAACAAGCTCACAGTCTAGAGTGGGGAGGCAAACAACAATGCAAGTAAACAGACATCAATCCCCCACCCTACCTCCTTCCCCTCCCCACAGCACCTGTATATATGTTTGTACATATTTATTACTCTATTTGTTTTACTTGTACATATTTACTATTCTATTTATTTTCTTAATGATGTGCATCTAGCTCTATTTCTGTTTATTCTGATGACTTGACACCTGTCTACATGTTTTGTTTTGTTGTCTGTCTCCCCCTTATAGACCGTGAGCCCGTTTTTGGGTAGGGACCGTCTCTATATGTTGCCAACTCGTACTTCCCAAGCACTTTTGCTTTGCACACATTAAGCGTTCAATAAATACGATTGAATGAATGAATATATACATAAGTAATGTGGGGTAGGGCCGGGGGGAGAGCAAAGGGAGCAAGTCAGGGTGAGGCAGAAGGGAGTGGGAGATGAGGAAAAGTGGGGATTGGTCTGGTAAGGCCTCTTGGAGGAGATACGCCTTCAGTAATGCTCTGAAGGAGAAGAGAGTAATTGTCTGGTGGATTTGAGGAGGGAGGGAGCTCCAGGCCAGAGGTAGGATGAGGGCCAGGGTCGGCAGCGAGACAGGAAAGATGGAGTCACAGTGAGAAAGTTAGCACCAGAGGAGCAAAGTGTGTGGGTTGGGTTGTAGAAGGTGAGAAGCGAGGTGAGTTAGGAGTTTGGAGGAGTTAGGAGTGAGTTATCGCCCCATCTCCCTCCTACCATTCCTTTCCAAACTCCTTGAACAAGTTGTCTACACGCGCTGCCTCGAATTCCTCAACAACAACTCTCTCCTCGACCCCCTCCAGTCTGGCTTCCATCCCCTACATTCCACGGAAACTGCCCTCTCAAAGGTCACCAATGATCTCCTGCTTGCCGAATCCAACGGCTCATACTCTATCCTAATCCTCCTCGACCTCTCAGCGGCCTTCGACACTGCGGACCACCCCCTTCTCCTCAACACGCTATCCGGCCTTGGCTTCACAGACTCTGTCCTCTCCTGGTTCTCCTCTTATCTCTCCGGTCGTTCATTCTCAGTCTCTTTTGCAGGCTCCTCCTCCCTCTCCCATCCCCTTACTGTGGGGGTTCCCCAAGGTTCAGTGCTTGGTCCCCTTCTGTTCTCGATCTACACGCACTCCCTTGGTGACCTCATCCGCTCCCACGGCTTCAACTATCATCTCTACGCTGATGACACCCAGATCTACATCTCTGCCCCTGCTCTCTCCCCCTTCCTCCAGGCTCACATCTCCTCCTGCCTTCAGGACATCTCCATCTGGATGTCTGCCCGCCACCTAAAACTCAACATGTCCAAGACTCAACTCCTTGTCTTCCCTCCCAAACCCTGCCCTCTCTCTGACTTTCCCATCACTGTTGATGGCACTACCATTCTTTCCATCTCACAAGCCTGCAACCTTGGTGTCATCCTCGACTCCGCTCTCTCACTCACCCCTCACATCCAAGCTGTCACCAAAACCTGACGGTCTGAGCTCTGCAACATTGCCAAGACCCGCCCTTTCCTCTCCATCCAAACCGCTACCCTGCTCATTCAAGCTCTCATCCTATCCCGTCTGGACTACTGCATCAGCCTTCTCTCTGATCTCCCATCCTCGTGTCTCTCCCCACTTCAATCCATACTTCATGCTGCTGCCCGGATTGTCTTTGTCCAGAAACGCTCTGGGCATGTTATTCCCCTCCTCAAAAATCTCCAATGGCTACCAATCTGCGCATCAGGCAGAAACTCCTCACCCTGGGCTTCAAGGCTGTCCATCCCCTCGCCCCCTCCTACCTCACCTCCCTTCTCTCCTTCTCCAGCCCAGCCCACACCCTCCGCTCCTCTGCCGCTAAACTCCTCACCGTGCCTCGTTCCCGCCTGTCCTGCCGTTGACCCCCGGCCCACGTCATCCCCGGGCCTGGAATGCCCTCCCTCCTCACATCTGCCAAGCTAGCTCTCTTCCTCCCTTCAAGGCCTTAATGAGAGCTCACCTCCTCCAGGAGGCCTTCCCAGACCGAGCCCTCTCCTTCCTCTCCCCCTCGTCCCCCTCTCCATCCCCCCGTCTTACCTCCTTCCCTTCCCCACAGCACCTGTATATATGTATATATGTTTGTACATATTTATTACTCTATTTATTTATTTATTTATTTTACTTGCACATATCTATTCTATTTATTTTATTTTGTTAATATGTTTGGTTTTGTTCTCTGTCTCCTCCATCTAGACTGTGAGCCCACTGTTGGGTAGGGACTGTCTCTATATGTTGCCAACTTGTACTTCCCAATCGCTTAGTACAATGCTCTGCACAGTAAGTGCTCAATAAATACGATTGATTGATTGATTGATTAGGAGGGGGTGAGGTGATGATGTGCTTTAAAGCCAAAGGAGAGGAGTTTTTGTTTGATTTGGAGGTGAACAGGTAACCACTGGAGATTTTTGAGTTGGGAGGTGACACGTCCTGATCATTTCTGTCGAAAGATAATGCGGGCAGTGGAGTGAAGTTTGGACTGCAGTGGGGAGAGGCAGGAGGTTAGGAGGTCAGCAAGGAGGCTGATGCAGTAATCTAGGTGGGGTAGGATGAATGATTGTATTAACAAGGTAGCAGTTTAGATGGAGAGGAAAGGATGTATTTTAGCTATGTTGTGAAGGTTAAACCAACAAGATTTGGTGATGGATTGAATGTGTGGGTTGAATTAGAGGATGAGTTAAGGATAATGCCAAGGTTACTGGCTTGTGAGACAGGGAAGGATGGTGGTGTCATCTACAGTGATGGGAAAGTCTACACACAGCACACACAGCCCACAGCATTCATGTATATATGAATATATAAGATTTTAATTTATATTGATGTCTGTTTACTTGTATTAATTTTTTCTCCACCCCCTAGACTGTGAGCTCACTGTGGGCAGGGATTGTCTCTTTATTGCTGTATTGTACTTTCCAAGTACTTAGTACTGTGCTCTGCACAAAGTGAGCACTTGGTAAATATGATTGAATGAATGAATGAATAGGGGCTCATAGTCATAAGTAGGAGGTAGAACAGATGTTGAATCCCTATTTTACAGTTGAGGAAACTGAGGCACAGAAAAGTTAAGTGACTTGCCCAAGTTGACATAGCAAGCAATTGGCAGAACAATCGGCAGAGCTGGGATTAGAATCCAGGTACTCTGACTCCCAAGCCTGTGTTCTTTCCACTAGCCTATGTTGCTTCATTCATTCATTCATTCAGTTGTATTTATTTAGCACTTACTGTGTGCAGAGCACTGTACTAAGCACTTGGAAAGTGCAATTCAGCAACAATTAGAGATAATCCCTACCCAACAACAGGCTCATAATCTAGAAGGGGGGAGACAGAAATCAAAACAAGTAAACAGGCATCAATAGCATCATTATAAATAAATAGAATTATAGATACATACACATCAGTAATAAAATAAATAGAATAATAAATTTGTGCATACTTACACAAGTGCTGTGGGACAGGGAGGGGGGTAGAGAAGAGAGAGGGAGTCAGGGCGATTGGGAGGGGCACAGGCTCACCCTCAGGGCATGGTTGCTGGGGAACACAGGCTGACCCTCTGGGTGAGGATACTGGTTGGACACAGACTGACCCTCAGGGCAAAGATGCCAGGGAACACAGGCTGGCCCTCAGAACAAGGACACCAAGGAATATAGGCTGACCCTTGTGGGGAGGAGGATGGGGGACATAGGCTGACCCTCAAGGTGAGCACAACAGAGAACACAGGCTGACCTTTGGGGCATATATGCTGGGGGGACTTGGGCTGACCCTTGGGGTGATGATACCAGGGAACACAGGCTGACTCTCAGGGCAAGGACACCAAGGAGCATAGGCTGACCCTCGGGGTGAGAATGTTGGAGGACACAGGCTAACACTTGGGGCAAGGATGCCAGGGGGTCACAGGTTGACCCTCGGGGTGAGGACACCAAGGGGCACAGGCTGAGGGGTGACCCTGTGGGTGAGGATGCCTGGGGCACAGGCTGACCCTCGGGGGAAGGACACGTGAGGTGGGGTGGGGGTGGGGAAGTCTAATCCTTTGGGCAAGGACACCGAGGGACACAGGCTGACCCTCGGGGCGAGGACACTGGGGGGCACAGACTGATTCACATTGCCACAGTGAAGTAAAGCCTAAGCCTGTTCTCGTTCTTCCAGCCTAGCCAGGAAATACCTTAGAAACGTGTCCCTTTACGGTGGTCCCCTCCTGCTCTTCCCCCGGATTGGGAGGGGCCGTGGTAGCATTTTCCGGGGCTGCCCCCGGGGCTGCCATCCCTAACTGCTAGCATCGCCAACGGCCTCAACTGCTGCCTCCAGAACCGCCCAGAATTCCAGAGCCCTGGTCACCATTCCATCCTCCCCATCACCACCCCCCACCGACCACTGGGGTACAACCTAGTGACTGCCCAGCGACCACCCAGCAGCCATTCAGAAAACCCCCTGAGGCCACCTGCTGACCTCCTAGGGACCACTCAGTGATCATCTAGTAGCCTGACGATTCCATCCAAACTTCTACCTTGCTGATTCAGTCTCTCATCCTATCCCAACTGGATTACTGCACCGGCCTCCTTTCTGATCTCCCATTCTCCTGTTTCTCCCCGCTTCAGCCTATACTTCACTCTGCTGCCCGGATTATCTATGTACAGAAATGATGTGGGCATGTCACTCCCCTCCTCAAAAATCTCCTGAGGTTGCCTGTCAACCTATGAATCAAGCAAAAACTCCTCACTCTCAGCTTCAAGGCTGTCCATCTCCTCGCCCCCTCCTACCTCACCTCCCTTCTCTCCTTCTACAGCCCAGCCCACACCCTCCACTCCTCACCTGCTAACTCCTCACTGGGCTTCATTCTCACCTGTCCCACTGTCGACTCCTGGCCCATGTCCTACTTCTGGCCGGGAATGCCCTCCCTCCACACATCCGCCAAACTAGCTCTCTTCCTTCCTTCAAAGCCCTACTGAGAGCTCACCTCCTCCAGGGGACCTCCCAGACTTAGCCTCCCCCACTTCCTCTGCTCCTCCTTCCCTCCCCATTGGCCCCTCCCTCCCTCTGCCCAAACCTTTTCCCCTCCCCACAGGCCTTGTGTATATTTGTACATATTTATTACTCTTTATTTTATTAATGATGTGTATATAGCTATAATTATATTTATTCTGATGGTATTGACACCTACTTGTTTTGTTCATTCATTCATTCATTCATTCATTCATTCATTCAATGGTATTTATTGAGAGCTTACTGTGTGCAGAGCACTGTGCTAAGCGCTTGGGAAGTACAAGTAGGCAATATATAGAGACGGTCCCTATCAATCAATCAATCAATCGTATTTATTGAGCGCTTACTGTGTGCAGAGCACTGTACTAAGTGCTTGGGAAGTACAAGTTGGCAACATATAGAGACAGTCCCTACCCAACAACGAGCTCACAGTCTAGAAGGGGAGACAGACAACAAAACAAAACATGTAGACAGGTGTCAAAATCGTCAGAACAAATAGAATTATAGCTATATGCACTTCATTAACAAAATAAATAGAATAGTAAACATGTATAACTAAAATAAATAGAGTAATAAATCTGTACAAATATATACAAGTGCAGTGTGAAGGAAAGGAGTTAGGGCAGGGGGGATGGGGAGGAGGAGAGGGAAAAGGGGGTTCAGTCTGGGAAAGCCTCCTGGAGGAGGTGAGCTCTCAGTAGGGCTTTGAAGGGAGGAAGACAGCTAGCTTGGTGGATGTGTGGAGAGAGGGCACTCCATGCCAGGGGAAGGATGTGGGCTGAGGGTCGATGGCAGGACAGGCGAGAACCAGGCACAGTAAGGAGGTTAGCGGCAGAGGAGCAGAGGGTGCAGGCTGGGCTGGAGAAGGAGAGAAGGAAGGTGAGGTAGGAGGGGGCGAGTGGATGGACAGCCTTGAAAGCAAGAGTGAGGAGGGTTTTTTTGATTCGTAGTTTGACAGGCAGCCACTGGAGATTTTTGAGGAGGGGAGTAACACGCCCAGAGTGTTTCTGTACAAAGATAATCCGGGCAGCCGAGGGAAGTATAGACTGAAGTGGGGAGAGACAGGAGGATGGGAGATCAGAGAGGAGTCTGATACAGTAATCCAGTCAGGATAGGATGAGAGATTGAACCAGCAAGGTAGTGGTTTGGATGCAGAGGAAAGGGCGGATCTTGGCGATGCTATGGAGGTGAGACCGGCAGGTTTTGGTGACAGATTAGATATGTGAGGTGAACGAGAGAGCAGAGTCAAGGATGACACCAAGGTTGTGGGCTTGTGAGACGGGAAGGATGGTTGTGCTGTCTACAGTGATGGGAATGTCAGGGAGAGGGCAGGATTTGGGAGGGAAGATAAGGAGTTCAGTCTTGGACATATTGAGTTTTAGATGGTGAGCAGACATCCAGATGGAGATGTCCTGAAGGCAAGAGGAGATACAAGCCTGGAGGGAGGGAGAGAGAGCAGGGGCAGAGATGTAGATTTGGGTGTCATCAGTGTAGAGATGACAGTTGAAGCCATGAGAGCAAATGAGTTCACCAAGGGAGTGAGTGTAGATAGAGAACAAAAGGAGACCAAGAACTGACCCTTGAGGAACCCCTACAGGAAAGGGATGGGAGAGGGAGGAGGAGCCCTTGAAGGAGACTCAGAATGAGTGGCTGGAGAGATAAGAGGAGAACCAGGAGAGTATGGGGTCTGTGAAGCCAAAGTTGGATAGCATGTTAAGGATAGTGTGCCCTCCCCCTTCTAGACTGTGAGCCCGCTGTTAGGTAGGGACCGCCTCTATATGTTGCCAACTTGTACTTCCCAAGTGCTTAGTACAGTGTTCTGCACACAGTAAGTGCTCAATAAATCATCATCAATCGTATTTATTGAGCGCTTACTATGTGCAGAGCACTGTAATACAATACAATACAATTGAATGAGTGAATGAATGAATGAGAAGGGGGTGAGCCACAGTGGTGAAGACAGCTGAGAGTTCGAGAAGGATTAGGTTAGAGTAGGAGCCATTGGATTTGGGAAGAAGGAGGTCATTGGTGACCTTTGAGAGGGCAGTTTCGGTGGAGTGTAAGGGACAGAAGCCAGATTGGAGAGGGTCAAGGGGAGAGTTGGCATTGAGGAATTCGAGGCAGCGAGTGTGGATGATGTGTTCTAGGAGTTTGGAAAGGAAGGGTAGAATGGAGATAGGGCTTTAACTAGAAGGGGAGATGGGGTCGAGAGGGTTTTTTAGGATGGGGGAGATGTAGGCATGTTTGAAGGCGGAGGGGAAGAAACCAGCGAAGAGTGAACGGTTGAAGATGGAAGTTAAGGAGGGGAGGAGGGAAGGGGCGAGAGATTTCATAAAATGAGAGGGAATGGGGTCTGAAGCACAGGTGGATGGAGTAGCACTTGAGAGGAGGGAGGAGATCTCATCTGAAGATACTGCTGGGAAGAAAGGGAGAGTAACGGTGGGGATGGAGAAGGGGGAGGGATGACTTTGGGGAGCTCAGACCTGATGGAGTTAATTTTACTAATGAAGTAGGAGGCCAGATCGTTGGGGGTGAGGGATGGAAGAGGGGGAGGAACAGGGGGCCTGAGAAGGGAGTTAAATGTACAGATCAGCTGATGGGGATGATGGGCAGGGGTGTCAATAAGGGAGGAGTAATAGTTTCGCCTGGCAGAGGAGAGGGCAGAGTTAAGGCAGGAAAGGATAAACTTAAAGTGAACAAGCTTGGCTTGGTGTTTAGACTTTTGCCAGCAGCGTTCAGCAGCTCAAGCATAAGAGCGAAGGCAGCGGACAGTGGCAGTGATCCAAGGCTGTGGGTTAGTGGTCCGAGAGCAGTGAAGGGAAAAGGGAGCGAGTGTGTTGAGATGAGTAGAGAGGGTGGAGTTAAGAGCAGTAATCTGGTCATCAAGATTGGGTAGAGAAGATAGGGAGGTGAGGTGGGGTGTGATGCGCTGAGAAAGATGGATGGGGTCAAGAGAGCGGAAGTCTGTGGGGTAGTAATATAGATTTACGGGGGAGGAGTGTGAGTGAGGAGGCAGATAAGAAGGTTATGATCAGAGACAGGGATTTCAGAGTTGGTGAGGGTGGAGATAGTGCAGTGGTAGGAGATGATGAGGTCGAGGATGTGACCAAGTTGGTGAGCGGGCAAGGTGGGGTGGAGAAGGAGGTTGGCAGCGTCAAGGAGAGATGGAAGGTGGGCAGCAGAGGAGTCACCAGGGACATCCATGTGGATGTTTTGTTGTCTGTCTCCCCCTTCTAAACTGTGAGCCTGTTGTTGGGCAGGGATCGTCTCTATATGTTACCTATTTGTACTTCCCAAGCACTTAGTACAGTGCTCTCCACACAATAAGCACTCAATAAATATGATTTAATAAATGAATGAATGAATGACTGCCCAGCCAGCTCGTTCCCCCACATTGAAGGGAGGGGCCCCCGCCTCATCAATCAACCAGTAGTGTGGCTGAAGGCCACTGCACTCAGCACTTAGGACAGTGCCACAGTTAGTAGACACAGTCCTTGGCATCAAGGAGCTGATGGTTGTGCAGATCACTGAAGACATGTCCCGAAGACAGGAGGAAATACTAGATCGCAGAGAGGAGAGAGGTCAGGGCTGGAGATGTAGATTTGGGAATCATCATGTAGAGATGGTAGTTGAAGCCATGGGAGTGAATGAGTTCTTCAAGGGAGTGAGTGTAAATGGAGAATAGAAGGGGACCCAGAACTGAGCCTTGAGGAACTCCCACTGTTAGAGGGTGGGGAACAGAAGAGAAGCCCAAGAAAGAGAATGAAAATGAACGGCCAGAGAAATGAGGAGAACCAGGAGAGGACAGCATCTGTGATGCCGAGGTTGGTTATTATTTCTGGAACAAGAGGGTGGTTGATAGTGCCAAAGGCAGCTGAGAAATCAAGGAAAATTTGGATGGAGTACAGGCCATTGGATTGGGCACGAAGGAGATCATTGGTGACCTTAGAGGAGGCAGTTTCAGTGAAGGGAAGTGGGTGGAAGCCAGATTGGAGGGGACCTGCTCCTCTGGGGCTAACCTTTTCACTGTGCCTCGTTCTTGCCTGTCCCGCCGTTGACCCCTGGCCCATGTCCTACCTCTGGCCTGGAGCACCCTCCCACCTCAAATCCACCAAACAATCACACTTCCTCCCTTCAAAGCCCTACTGAAGGCTCACCTCCTGCAAGAAGCCTTCCCAGACTAAGCCCACCTTTTCCTCAGGTCCCTCTCCTCTCCCGATCACCCCAACTTGCTCCCTTTGCTCTACCCCCCTCCCTGCCCCATGGCACTTGTGTATATATGTATTTATCTATAATTCTATTCATTTATACTAATGCCTGTTTACTTGTTTTGATATGTATATATCTATAATTCTATTTATTTATATTGATGCTATTGATGCCTGTTTACTTGTTTTGATGTCTGTCTCCCCCTGTCTAGATTGTAAGTCCATTGTGGGCAGCGATTGTCTTTATTGCTGAATTGTACTTTCCAAGCGCTCAGTACATGCTCTGCACGCAGTAAGTGCTCAGTAAATACGATTGAATGAATGAATGAATGAATGAGAATTGGAGTAGAAGAAGTGGAGATGGTGGGTGTAGACAACTCACTCAATGAGAGGAGTAATAGGAGAGAGACGGGGCAATAACTGGAGAAAGTCTGAGGTCAAGGGAGGGTGTTTTTAAATAGGGAAGACATAAACATGATTTGAAGCAATTTGAAGAAAAATCCACTGGAGAGTGAACAGTTGAATATGGTGGTCAAGGAGGAAACAAAGTGAGGGCAATTGCTTTGATAAGGTTGTGAAGGGGTGGGATTGAAAGCACAGGTGGAAGGGGTGGATTTTGAGAGGAGGCAGGAAATGTTCCCTTGAGAGACTTCTGAGAAAGAAGAGATAGTCAAAAAAAGGGCAGAAGGTGGTAGGGGAGGAGAGAAGCAAGAGAGATTTTAGGGAGATGATGCCTGGTGGTTTCAATTTTCTCAATTAAGTAGGTGGCCAGGTCGTTGGGGGCAAGAGATGGGAGAAGCGGTGGATAGAGGAGGAAGTTAAATGTCTGAAACAATGGACAAGGGCAATGAGTATGGGGGGTCAATAAGATGGAGAAATAATGTTGCCGAGCAGAGGAGAGGGCAGAGTTAAAGCAGGCAAGGATGAACTTGACGTGGACGAGGTCAGCCTGGTATCTGGATTTCTGCCATCAGCACTCTGCAGCTCATGCATAGGAATGAAGAAAACAGACTGTGGAGGTGATCCAGGGTTGTGGATTACTGGTCTGGAAAAGCAGCTTGGCCTAGTGGATAGAACCCAGGCCTGGGAGTCTCTTCTGTTCTCTATCTACACTCACTCCCTTGGTGAACTCATTCACTCCCACGGCTTCAACTATCATCTCTACGCTGATGACACCCAAATCTACATCTCTGCCCCTGCTCTTTCTCCCTCCCTCCAGGCTCCTATTTCCTCCTGCTTTCAGGACATCTCCATCTGGATGTCTGCCCGCCATCTAAAACTCAACATGTCCAAGACTGAACTCCTTATCTTTCCTCCCAAACCCTACCCTCTCCCTGACTTTCCCATCACTGTTGACGACACTACCATCCTTCCCATCTCACAAGCCCGCAACCTTGGTGTCATCCTTGACTCCGCTCTCTCATTCACCTCTCACATCCAATCCGTCACCAAATCCTGCCGGTCTCACCTCCACAACATCACCAAGATCCGCCCTTTCCTCTCCATCCAAACCGCTACCCTGATCGTTCAATCTCTCATCCTATCCTGACTGGATTACTGCATCAGCCTCCTCTCTGATCTCCCATCCTCCTGTCTCTCCCCACTTCAATCCATACTTCTCACAAGCCCGCAACCTTGGTGTCATCCTCGACTCCGCTCTCTCATTCACCCCTCACATCCATGCCGTCACCAAAACCTGCCGGTCTCAGCTCCGCAACATTGCCAAGATCCGCCCTTTCCTCTCCATCCAAACCGCTACCCTGCTCATTCAAGCTCTCATCCTATCCCGTCTGGACTACTGCACCAGCCTTCTCTCTGATCTCCCATCCTCGTGTCTCTCTCCACTTCAATCCATACTTCATGCTACTGCCCGGATTATCTTTGTCCAGAAATGCTCTGGGCATATTACTCCCCTCCTCAAAAACCTCCAATGGCTACCGATCAATCTGCGCATCAGGCAGAAACTCCTCACCCTGGGCTTCAAGGCTCTCCATCCCCTCGCCCCCTCCTACCTCACCTCCCTTCTCTCCTTCTACTGCCCAGCCCACACCCTCCGCTCCTCCACCGCTAATCTCCTCACTGTACCTCGTTCTCGCCTGTCCCGCCATCGACCCCCGGCCCACGTCATCCCCCGGGCCTGGAATGCCCTCCCTGTGCCCCTCCGCCAAGCTAGCCCTCTTCCTCCCTTCAAGGCCCTGCTGAGAGCTCACCTCCTCCAGGAGGCCTTCCCAGACTGAGCCCCTTCTTTCCTCTCCCCCTCGTCCTCCTCTCCATCCCCCTGCCTTACCTCCTTCCCTTCCCCACAGCACCTGTATATATGTATATATGGTTGTACATATTTATTACTCTATTTATTTATTTATTTATTTATTTATTTATTTTACTTGTACATTTCTATCCTATTTATTTTATTTTGTTGGTATGTTTGGTTCTGTTCTCTGTCTCCCCCTTTTAGACTGTGAGCCCACTGTTAGGTAGGGACTGTCTCTATGTGTTGCCAATTTGTACTTCCCAAGCGCTTAGTACAGTGCTCTGCACATAGTAAGCGCTCAATAAATACGATTGATTGATTGATTGATTGATTCTCACCACTGCCCGGATCGTCTTTGTGCAGAAACACTCTGGGCATGTTACTCCCCCCCTCAAAAATCTCCAGTGGCTACCAATCAACCTACACATCAGGCAAAAATTCCTCACCCTCTGCTTCAAGGCTCTCCATCACCTCGCCCCCTCCTACCTCACCTCCCTTCTCTCCTTCTACAGCCCAGCCCGCACCCTCCACTCCTCTGCCACTAATCTCCTCACTGTCCCTTGTTCTCGCCTGTCCTGCTGTCGACCCCCGACCCACGTCCTCCCCCTGGCTTGGAATGCCCTCCCTCCGCACATCCGCCAACCTAGCTCTCTTCCTCCCTTCAAAGCCCTACTGAGAGCTCACCTCCTCCAGGAGGTCTTCCCAGACTGAACCCCCACCTTCCTCTCCCCCTCCTCCCCCTCCCCATCCCCCCACCTTACCTCTTTCCCCTCCCCACAGCACCTGTATATATGTATATATGTTTGTATGTATTTATTACTCTATTCATTTTACTTGTACATATTTATTCTA
This sequence comes from Tachyglossus aculeatus, assembly GCF_015852505.1. Taxonomy (NCBI): domain Eukaryota; kingdom Metazoa; phylum Chordata; class Mammalia; order Monotremata; family Tachyglossidae; genus Tachyglossus; species Tachyglossus aculeatus. The sequence continues at coordinate 350,204 of NC_052066.1, read as the reverse complement.
TTCATTTTATTTTGTTAATATGTTTTGTTTTTTTGTCTGTCTCCTCCTCCTAGACTGTGAGCCCACTGTTGGGTAGGGACCGTCTCTATATGTTGCCAACTTGTACTTCCCAAGCAGTTAGTACAGTGCTCTGCACACAGTAAGCGCTCAATAAATACGATTGAATGAATGAATGAAAGGAGGATCTGGGTCCTAATCTCAGCTCTGCCACTTGTCTGCTGTGTGACCTAGGGTAAGTTACTCACTGTGCCTCAGTTACCTCATCTGTAAAATGGGGATTAAGACTGTGAGCCCCATGTGGGACAGGGATCGTGTCCAACCCGATTTGCTGTATCCACCCCAGTGCTTAGTACACTGCCCGGGCACACAGTAAGTGCTTAACAAGTACCACAGTGATGAAAAGCAGCATGAGAGTCAGAGGACGTGGGTTCTAAACCTGGTCCACCCCCCTTGTCTGCTGTGTGCCCTTGGGCAAGCCACTTAACTTCTCTGTGCCTCAGTTGCCTCATCTGTAAAATCGGGATTAAGGCTTTGAGCTCCACGTGGGATAACCTGATTACCTTTTGTCTACCCCAGTGCTTAGAACAGTGCTTGGCACATAGTAAGTGCTTAACAAATGCCATCATTATTATTATTTTATTATTATAGGAGAGCTAGTGAGGTGGGGTCAGTAGAGAAGGTGTTGAAGGCATCAATTTGGTTGTCAAGGGAAGGTAGTTTGGGTTTTGTCCCAAGGTGACCCTGGGGTACCGGCCATCTCAAGGTCAAAAGCTATCTCGTGACCACCTGAGCCAGCAGGCGGAACTCGGAAGTGAGGGTGGGCTACCGCCCCCATGACCAAATCTGCTAGATTGACAGCCCAAGCCGGGAATACAGAAGGTGTCCCTCACCCCCGTGCCAATCAAATTAGGTATGGAGGAGGGGGGAGGGCAGAGATTGGATAGACTGAGGCCGGAAGCTGGAATGGCCTAGGGGCACAGGCAATAAATACCTGTCGCCTCTGACCTTCGGGGTCAGAACACCAGGACACGCAGCAGCAGCAGCAGCCCACGTGTCTCTCCCTGCCCAGAAGGCCAGATGCCCACTCTACAATCAGAACCAACACACTGAGGCAAGGGCCGCGGGACAGGTGAATGTCTCATGGGTGGGACACAGGTACCCCGCTGCTGATGGGAATCATTAGTGGATTTCTCCCATGTAGGGAGAGCACATTGTGAGAGCTAGCCGCCCACCACGTGCGTGAGTAATGTAATGAATTCTTCCCACGTGGGAAAGTAAGTGGATTCTTCCCGAGTGGGAAGTGCACATGGGTGAGAGCTAGCCGCCTCACCCATGCACGATTAATGTATGATTGTGTTCCTCCCGTGTAGGGAAGCTCTAATATTGCCAATTGATTATATTCCTCCCAAAAGGGAAGTTCAATCCATTGCGCCTAAACAATTACATAAATTCAATTCGCCTCGCGGAATAAATTTTATATAAAACTCAGGCTTTCCGTCCCCGGCCTCTCTCTCTCTCTCTCGCCTCGCCGACCACTGAACAAACCCGTCCCGGATGACGGGTGACAGGTATGGAGGCTAAATGGGACATGATGACTTGAGAAAATCAGATGGGGCCACAGGATCGAAGGTCTCTGTGGGAGAACAGGACAGATTTGCAGGAAGGGGGTGTGTGGGAGAGAAGGCAGGTGAGAAGGTTGTGGGCAGAGAGAAGGATTTCAGAGTTGGTGAGGGCAGAGATTGTACTGATAGATACTAGAGATGATAATAATAGTAATGATGGTATTTGTTAGGCGCTTACTATGTGCAAAGCACTAATGAATGAGTGAATGAATGTTCTAAGCGCTGGGGAGGTTACAAGGTGATCAGATTGTCCCATAGGGGGCACACAGTTTTAATCCCCATTTTACAGATGAGGTAACTGAGGAACAGAGAAGTTAAGTGACTTGCCCAAAGTCACACAGCTGACAGTTGGTAGAGCCGGGATTTGTACCCATGACCTCTGACTCCAAAGCCTGGGCTCTTTCCACTGAGCCACGCTGCTTCTCCAATTTGCTTCTCCAAGATGATGAGATCACGTATGTGACCTTGCCTTGGTGAAGTGACTTGCCTAAGGTCACACAGCAGATGTGGCGGAACTGGGATTAGAACCCATGACTCTCTGACTCCCAGGCGCCTGCTTCATCCACTAGGCCATACTGCTTCTCTAGTAGTAGATATGAGGTTAATTGTTATTCTAGGTATTTCCTAGAGAAACAGGAAGTCCTAAATTGGCCGTGATTTTGATGCAGACATCTGAATCTCCAGAATTGAAGCTGCTCTGGAAGCAGCATGGCCTAGTGGGCTTGGGAGTCAAAAGGACCTGGGTTCTAATCCCAGCTCTGCCACTCGTTTGTCGTGTGACCTTGGGCAAGTCTGCTAACTTCTGTGCTTCAGTCACCTCATCTGTGAAATGGAGGTTGAAACTGTGAGCCCCATGTGAAACAAGGGACTGTGTCCAACTGGATTTGCCTGTATCCTCCCCAGTGTTTAGTACAGTCCCTGGCACATAGTAAGCTCCAGTTATTATCCTTGTTATGTTTATTTTCGTGAATATTAATAGCTTGGAGCTCAAAGTGAGGGTGATAGAAGAGTCTTGACCCTTTTTCAGACCAAGCATCTGCAGAGAGGAATTGATTAGAGCACTAGATTAGCTTGATTAGAGCTGTCACTTAGCTTCTCTGTGCCTGTTACCTCATTTTTAAAATGGGGATTAAGATGGTGAGCCCCACGTGGGACAACCTGCTGACCTTGTATCTACCCCAGTGCTTAGAACATTGCTTGGAACATAGTAAGTGCTTAACAAAGCCTTCCCAGACTGAGTCCCCATTTTCCTCTCCTCCTCCCCATTGCCTCCCACCTTACCTCCTTCCCCTCCCCACAGCACTTGTATATATTTGTACATGTTTATTACTGTATTTATTCTACTTGTACATATTTACTACTCCATTTATTTTATTAATGATGTGCATCTAGCTATAACTTATTTATTCTGGTGGTTTTGTCAGCTGTCTACATGTTTTGTTTTGTTTTGTTGTCTATCTCCCCCTTCTAGACCATGAGCCCGTTGTTAGGTAGGAACCATCTCTATATGTTGCCAACTTGTAATTCCCAAGCACTTAGTACAGTGCTCTGCACACAGTAAGTGCTCAATAAATACGATTGGGTGAGTGAGTGACCAAGTTGGTGAATGGGTGAGGTGGGATGGCGTAGGAGGTCAGTGAAGCTAAGGAGTGAGAGGAAGCAGACAGCGGGAGGGTCATCAGGAACATCCATGTGGAGAAGCAGCATGAACTGGTGGCAAGAGCACAGGCTTGGGAGTCAGAGGTCATGGGTTTGAAACCCGGCTGCACCACTTATCAGCTGTATGACTTTGGGCAAGTCACTTAACTTTTCCGTGCCTCAGTTCCCTCATCTGTAAAATAGGGATTATGTCTGTGAGCTCCACGTGGGACAACCTGATTACCTTGTACCTACCCCAGTGCTTAGAACAGTGTTTGGCACATAGTAAGTGCTTAATAAATACCATTATTATTGTTGTTATTATCATTATTTTGAAGTCCCTAAGGATAACTATAGGGATGGAAAAAGAGAGAAAGAATGTGAGAAAGGGATTAAAGTGTTTCAGAAAGTCGGAGGTGAAGCCTAGGAGGAGGTAGGTGACTGTGACTAGTAACTGGAGCGGGGAGTGAATGACCTGAGCTTCAAAAGAAGGAAAAGAGAGGGATGGGGTATATGGGATGATGTGAAAGTGACATTGGGGAGCGAGAAGGAAGCCCACTCCTTCCTTCTCCGTGCCTCAGTTTCCTCATCTGTGAAATGGGAATTCAATATCTATTCTCTCTCCTATTTAGACGATGAGCCCCATGGGGGACAAGGATCATGTCCAACCCGATTAACTTGTACCTACCCCAGTGCTTAGAACAGTGCTTGGTATGTAGTGAACATTTAATGAGTACCCCAATTATCATTAAATATTATTGTCTGCTGAGTGCCCTTGGGCAAGCTATTTAGCTTCCCTCTGCCTCTGTTTCCTCATCTGTAAAATGGGGATTTAATACCGGTTCTCCCTCCCACTTGGACTGTGAGCTCCCTGTGGGACAGGGACAATGTCCAACCTGACTTTCTTGCATCTACCCCAGCGCTTAGTACAGTGCTGGGCATGTTATATTCTTTTAACACAACACACAATCATTATTATTATGAGAAAGGATGGAAATCAACATGTCCGGAAGTGCGGGGGTGGGTGGGAGTGCACGTGAGGGCACAGATGTGGAGGTGAGAGTTGGGGAGATATGGCCTGGAGGACTTAGCACAGAGCAGAGAGCCAGAACACCTAAGTTCTCGGCCTGGATCCATCACTTATCTGCTGCATAACCATGGGCAAGTCACTTAATCTCTCTTTACCTCAGTTTTCCTCATCTTTCAAATGGTGAGAAGATACCTGCTCTCCAAACTGCCAAGTTTGTGAGCCCCGTGTGGGACACTGACTCTCCCCTCCTTTCCTCTTCTCCCACTCCCTTTGGCATCACCCTGACTTGCTCCCTTTATTCATCCCCCCTGCCAGCCCCACAGCACTTATGTACATATCGGCCATTTATTTATTTATATTTAGATCAATATTAGAGAAGCAGGGTGGCTTGGTGGATAGAGCTTGGACCTGGGAGTCATAAGGACTCCTTTCAAAGCTCTACTGAGAGCTCGCCTCCTCCAGGAGGCCTTCCCACACTGAGCCCCTTCCTTCCTTTCCCCCTCTTCCCCCTCCTCCGCCTTACCTCCTTCCCCTCCCCACAGCACCTGTATATATGTATATATGTTTGTACATATTTATTACTCTATCTTATTTGTACATATTTATTCTATTTATTTTATTTTGTTAATATGTTTTATTTTGTTGTCTGTCTCCCCCTTCTAGATTGTGAGCCCGCTGTTGGGTAGGGACCGTCTCTATTTGTTGCCAACTTGTACTTCCCAAGCGCTAAGTACAGTGCTCTGCACACAGTAAGCGCTCAATAAATACGATTGAATGAATGAATGAATGAAGGACCTGGGTTCTAGTGCAGACTCTGCCACATGTCTGCTGTGTGACCTTGGGTAAGTCACTTCACTTCTCTGGACCTCAGTTACCTCATCTGTAAAACGGGGATTAAGAATGTGAGCCCCATGTGAGACAGAACTATATAATAATAATAATAATAATAATGGTGGCATTTGTAAAGTGCTTACTATCTGCGAAGCACTGTTCTAAGCACTCCCACTGGATTAACTTGCATCTACCCCAGTGTTTAGAACAGTGCTTGGCACGTGGTAAGTGCTTAACAGATACCATAATCATTATTATTATTATTATTATTATTATTTTTGTCTGCCTCCCCCTCTAGACTGTAAGCTCATTATGAGCAGGGAATGTGGCTGTTTGTTGTATTGTACTCTCCTAAGGGCTTAGTACAGTGCTCTGCACACAGTAAGCACTCAGTAAATATCAGAAGCAGCGTGACTTAGTGGATAGAGCATGTGCCTGGGAGTCAGAAGGACTCCCAGAAGGACAGCCGGGCTGGGGACCGAGGAGGCTCAGCCGAGAAGGCGAGCGAGGGCAGGGCATTATTTTGGGCACTTCTCCAGGATTGCTTCAAGGAAGTGCCCAGGGGCAGTCCTTGACCCTTTGATTTTCAGGTCAAACTGCTAAGCATTTAGATCATGAGGAAGTTTATTTTCACCCAGGGTGTCCTTTCTGGATCCCACCCACCCCCACCCTTCTTTTTTTTTTTAATGGTTTTTGTTAAGCACTTACTGTGTGCCGGGTACTGTACTAAGTACTGGTGTAGATACAAGCTCATCAGGTTGGACACAGATCATTTAATTCTATTTGTTCTGACGATTTTGATACCTGTCTACATGTATTGTTTTGTTGTCTGTCTCCCCCTTCTAGGCTGTGAGTCCGTTGTTGGGTAGGGACCATCTCTATATGTTGCCAACTTGTACTTCCCAAGCGCTTAGTACAGTGCTCTGCACACAGTAAGCGCTCAATAAATATGATTGAATGAATGAATGACGGGTTCTAATCCATACTCTGCCACATGTCTGCTGTGTGACCTCGGGCAAGTCACTTAACTTCTCTGGGCCTCAATTACCTGGAAAATGGGGATTAAGACTGTGAGCCCCGTGTAGGACAGGGACTGTGTACAACCTAATTACCTTGAAACTGCCCCAGTGCTTAGTTCGGTGCCTGGCACATAGTGTGCACATAACAAATATTACAATCATTATTATTATAACTGACTTATTACCTTGTAACTACACCAGTGCTTAGTAAGGTGCCTGACGCATAGTAAGCACTTAACAAATACCACAATCATTATTAATATTATTATTATTAGGAGGAGCAGCGTGGCTCAGTGGAAAGAGCCTGGGCCTTGGAGTCAGAGGTCCTGGGCTCGAATCCCAACTCCACCACATGTCTGCTGTGTGACCTTGGGCAAGTCACTTAACTTCTCTGAGCCTCAGTTACCTCATCTGTAAAATGGGGATTAAGACTGTGAGCCCCACGTGGGACAACTTGATCACCTTGTAACCCCCACAGCGCTTAGAACAGTGCTCTGCACATAGTAAGTGCTTAACAAATGCCATTATTATAATCGACTGATTACCTGGTATCTACCCCAGTGCTTAGCACAGCATTTGGCCCTCAGACCCATGAGAGTCACATCTGTGCCTGCCTGTGTGGGTGCTCAGTTAGTTCCTGGAGCATTACCAGGGCCCAGACCGAGTGCCTGATGTGCTTTGAATCAACAGTTCCTGACACGGGTGGTGCTGTAGGGGGGAGGCCACAGTGGGAGCTGCCCAGCGGCCCGCACCTACTGACCACCGCTGCGCTGTTGCTTGCAGCATCCACTCTGGCCCCCCTCATCCCACGATCCGGACAAAGCCCTCGCCCATAATCTATTTTAATGTGTCTCTCCCCCACTAGATGCCAAGCTCCTTGTGGGCAGGAAATGTGTCTGCCAATTCTGTTGTATTGTCCTCTCCCAAGGACTTGATACAGTGCTATGCGCACACTGAGCACTCAATAAATACGATGGATTGATTGTGCTCTGTGATCCCGACCTGCCATTCGATGCCTAGGAAAGGCCTGGGCAGGGCTGGAAAAGGCGGTCATGAGGGTCCTCTCTCAAGAACTTAGTACAGTGCTCTGCACACAGGAAGTACACAATAAATATGACTGAATGAATGAGGGTCAGAACAGGGCCCGGGGTGGCCTCTGACCCCCGGAAATCGAGCCCGACTCTCCCCGGCCACGAGAAGCAGTGCGGCTCAATGGAAAGAGCCCGGGCTTGGGAGTCAGAGGTCATGGGTTCAAATCCTGGCTCTGCCAGCTGTCAGCTGTGTGACCTTGGGCAAGTCACTTCACTTCTCTGAGCCTCAGTTACCTCATCTGTAAAATGGGGATGAAGACTGTGAGCCCCCCGTGGGACAACCTGATCACCTTGTAACCTCCCCAGCGCTTAGAACAGTGCTTTGCATATAGTAAGTGCTTACCAAATGCCATTACTATTATGATTATTATCTTGGGCAAAATTAAACTTGGGCCGAGTAGCAGGGGCAGCCTCAGGGGGTAAGCAAGGTAAGCGGTCACCTCAGGGTTCCCAGCCCCAAGGTGGGTCTGTAGAGGAGCTGGAGCTTTCCCCATTTCCCTTGAAACTAGCCACTCCCACGGGTCTCAACGTCCTTTATTGCCTCCTTCCACAGCACTGCGGCTGAGCCAAGCCGAGCTGATCCTGGTGACCATGGGGCAGGTGGCCAGGAAGACGGCTGGGTGGGCAGAAGCTCAGTGACGGAGATGGTCAGGGGCAGATGGGGACACTGGCTCCAGGCTGTGAGCAGGTCCAATGGGCTCAGAGCTTGGTCTTCCTGGCCACCAGGTCCATGGCCTCTCCTCGGCTGGAGGGGTCCGGCGAGACCCCCCGGCTCCAGGGGATGAAACGGTAGCCCATGATGGAGAAGATGAGGCAGACGATCAGCAGCAGGCAGGCGAACAGGACAAATTCAGCCCACTGGGGAAGGGAGGCAGACAGACAGAAATATGGACATACAGAAGCAGAACAAGGGGAGGTCACTGGGGGAACATGGATGGGCCGGAGAGCCAGGGCTGGGGAGGCCACTTCGGGGCCGGGGGCTGGCAGGAGAGGCAGGGCAGGAGAAGCGATGGACTGGGAGCCGGGGCCAGCAGGAGGGGTAGGGGCTGATGCTGCCACCTGTCCAGATCCAGCCCACTGTGGGGACGGGGCAAGGGCAGGTCAAAGAGTTGAGGGCAAACCCCTCTCCTGGCAGGGCCTTCCCAGAGCCGGCAGCCGGAGGGATTCAGTTTAGCTCCGGAGTTGCCGTGCTCTTAAGAGGGGTCAGGTGAGGATGAGAATGATGGAGGCATGTCCCACCAGAGAGACAGGTTTGGGGGTGGGTCCCCGTCTCTGGGTTTTTGGCCCTGAGAGACCCCACCGGCCTGCACTCTGGGAGGAGCCCAGCCTCCTCTGGCCCGATCCCAGCTCCCCCAGAGTAAAAACAGGAGAAAGGGGCTGGAGGAGGAGGGAGGATGACACAAGGAGCCCCGCCCACTCCAGCCCCCACACTGCAGTCCCGGCCCCCAGGGGTCCCAGGAGTCCCCGTACCTGCCCCAGTCTGGCCACCTGGGCCACCACGAGCACAATGACGTTCCCAAATGCCACCGTGAGCAGCCACGCAGCCTGCAACACCGACTTCATGCTGGTAGGGGCCTGGGAGTGGGGGAGGAGGAAGGGGCAGGTGTCTGTGGTCATCCCCCCACACTCACCCTCCTGCCCTGACAGCCCCCCGTGCCCCATCCACTCCTGTCTCTGCATCCCTCAGAATGGGTGAGGGCTCTCCTTGCCTCCCCTCACCCCAGGACAGCTCCAGGTTTTGAGCTCAATGCCGGAGGGTCCGCCTCTGAGGACACCCGGCCCCCTGAGTCTCTCTCTGCAGGGAAAAGGTCAACTCACAGAGGGTCAGACCCGGCATCCAGGTCACAGGCCCAGGCTCAGAGGATGAGACCCTAGAGGTGGGGAGCCCCAACCCAAGCCCTTGTCCTTGGGCACTGTCAATTATTTGGGGCAGAGCTCTGTACTGGACACTGCCTGCGTGCAGAATGTTGTACAGGTCACCTTCAGTGTGCAGAGCACAATACTGAGTGTCTTCACTGAGAAGAGTGCTGTTCAAAGTTTCTACTGGGTGCAGAGTCCTGTAGTGGTTGCCTCTCCTATGTTGAGCGCTGTATTGGGTGGCTACTCTGTGTAGAGCACTGTACTGGCTGTAGAGCACTCTACTAGGTGCCTTCAGTGTGCAGACTGCTGTTCTGCACACTTATGATGTGCAGGGCACTGTATTGGATGCCTTGGAGGCATCCAGTAAGATGAAGAGAACCAGTGTGGCCTAGTGGAAAGAGAATGAGCCTGGGCTCTAATCCCAGCTGTTCTAATCCCAGCTCTGGCACTTGCTGCTGTGTGACCTTGAGCAATTTCACTACACATATCTGCGCCTCAGTTTACTCATTTTGACTGTGAGCCCCATAGGGGACAATCAATCACATTTATTGGGCACTTACTGTGTTCAGAGTATTATACTAAGTGCTTGTGTCTGATTACTTTGTATCAATCTTGGTACTGAAAACAGTGCTCAGCACTTAGTAAGCGCTTAACAAATGCCACTATTATTATTATTACTAATAATAATGATAATAATAATAATAAGAAGAAGAATGTCCTGGGCACCTCCAAGGTGAAGAGCAGGTCAAATGAGAGGTCAGAGCTGGAGAAGCAGATTGGGAACCGCTGGAATGTATCCAGGTCACAGCTGAAGTCATGTGAGTACGTGAGCTACTTAACAGAGCACAGGCACAGGGCCAAGAGTGTAGGATGATGGGAATAAAATCCCTGCTCTCCCGCCTGCTCAGACTATGGGCCCCAAGGAGGACTGGGGCCAGAGCCAATCTGGTTATGCTCTATCTACCTCAGCACTGAGCTCAGCCCATACATTAACTCAATCGCCTTGCCCCCTCCTACCTCACCTTACTATTCTCCTACTACAACCCAGCCCTCACCCTTCACTCCTCTAATTCTAACCTTCTCACTGTACCCCAATTTCATCAACCTTGCCACCGACCTCTTGCCCACATCCTGCCTCTGGCCATATCTAGACTGTGAGCCCACTGTTGGGTAGGGACCGTCTCTATACGTTGCCAACTTGTACTTCCCAAGCGCTTAGTACAGTGCTCTGCACACAGTAAGTGCTCAATAAATACGATTGATTGATTGATCTGACAGACAATGACTCTTCCCCCACTTCAAACCCTTACTGAAGGCACATCGCCTTCAAGAGGCCTTCCCTGATTAAACCCTTTTTCCTTTTCTTCCACTCCCTTTTGCATCACCCTGACTAGCTCCCTTTATTCATCTCCCCTCCCAGCCCCACAACACTTATGTACATATCTGTAATTTATTTCATTATATTACTATCTGTGTCCCCCTCTATACTGTGAGTTTGTTGTGGGCAGGAGATGTGTCTGTTATCCTGTTACATTTATTGTACTCTCCAGGTGCTTAGTACAGTGCTCTGCACATAGTAAGGGCTCAGTGAATACGTTTGACTGACTGATGTTAATACTGCGCCGGCAAAATCAAAGCCTAATAGTGATAGCCAAGAAGTCGAGGAGGATTGGATGGGGTAGAGTGGGTTGGGCATGGCTGGATGACTGGGATCCCAGAGAACGTGGCCCCCGGCCCATCCCCTTGTTTCTGCGGCAGCCCCAACCTGGGAGTAGGAGAACTCGAGGCCAGTGACGGAGAACATGACCTCGGCGGCAGTGATGAGCACGTACTGCGGCACCTGCCACAGGATGGACACGGCGTTGGCCGGGATGGTGTTCATTTTCCAGGCCCACAAGCCCTTCTCAGAATTCTGGAAGGGGGAGACAGTGAGGAAACATTGACTGGGTGCCGCCTTGGCTGCTGCCATGGACCGCAGTCTTGCCTTGCAGTTAGCGTGCTTTGTTTACCAGCCTGACAATCCATTCCCTGCCTCCTGAATCACCCCACCAGCGTGATGATGCACCTGCTGACTGGTAATATTGGCTGCTTAAGGGTCTGACTGCAGTCCATTATTCACTCTGCTGCTTAGACCATTTTTCTAAAATGTCATTCTGCATGTGTCCTCATAAACCTCCAATGGTTGCCCATCCATTGAGAAGCAGCATGGCTTAGTGGAAAGAAGTCATTGAGCCTGGGTTCTTTTCTCAGCTTCGCCATTTGTCTGTTGTGTGACCTTGGGCAAGTGGCTTCACTTTTCTGTGCCTCAGTTACCTCATCTGTAAAACTGGGACCTAAATACCTATTCGTCTTCACTCTTAGACAGTGACCCCCATTTGGGACAGGAATTGTGTCCCACTTGCTAATCCTGCATCTTTAATCTACCGCAGCACTTAGTACAATTCTTGACATATAGTAAGTACTTAACTCCCATGACTGTTATTATTACTAAATGAGGACCTCGTTGCCCAGGTCACCCAGTACTCTGTGGCCTGGGGCCAGTCGCTGGGCAGAGTACAGGAACTCACTCCCACCCCACCCTACCCCACCGCTTTGGAGGGAGCTCACATTGGCAATGACGGCTGTGTAGACAGCTCCAAAGTCCAGCAGACCCAGATCTAGGGAGAACGATGTGTCCGCGGTCCAGCACCGGATGCCATGGTACCTAAGGCAGAAGGACCAGGAACACAGGCAGGTTCAGCCAGTGGGGCAGCAGGCTGAAAAATGTTCCTGCCACCCTGCCCAGCCCTGGCACTGGTGGAAGAGGGAACATGGGCCTTGCTCTCAAGTGGCTGTGCTCTGATGGGGAGTTCACACACACACACACACACACACACACACACACATATGCACACATAGCCCCTTGCTCAGGTCACAGAGGACAGAAGAGGCTGGAGTCCTCAGTCTGGGAGTTCAGACAGGCCCCTGCCCCTCTCCGTGCCATGGCAGTAGCCCCATGGCATCTTAATGAGGCTCTTTGCTGTTGGGGGTGACCTGCCTCCCGTGCCCCCACTGATCCCCACACACACCCCACTTCCTGGCCTCCATGCTCCTCCACCTTTCCCTGGCCCTAGATTCTCTGCGGCTTTGTCATCCCACGTATGTGGACAGATGAGTTTCAAGGAGGGGACAGGATACCGGCCCTGCTTCCAGGGAGGGGACATCACTGGCCCTGAATGGAAAGTCAGACCCAGAAGGGAATAGAGCAGGCCAGACTCCTCCCCAAGTGTCCCTGACCCTCCCAAGCACCCCTTCCCCCATTGAAGCAGTGTGGCACAATGGATAAAGCACAGTCCTGGGAGTCAGAAGGACCTGTGTTTTAATCCCGCCTCTGCTTCTTGTCTGCTGTATGACCTTGGGCAAGTCATGTACATTCTCTGAGCCTCCATTACCTCATCTGTAAAATGGGGATTAAGATTGTGAGCCCCATGTGGGAAAGAAACTCTGTCCAACTTGATTTGCTTGCATCCACCCCAGCACTTAGTACAGTGTCTGGCATATAGTAAGTGCTTCACCAATACCACAGTTTTTTTTAAATGGCATTTATTAAGTGCTTGCTATGTGCAAAGCACTGTTCTAAGCACTGGGGAGGTTACAGTGTGATCAGGTTTTCCCACAGGGGGCTCACAGTCTTAATCCCCATTTTACAGATGAGGTAACTGAGGCCCAGAGAAGTTAAGTGACTTGCCCAAAGTCACACAGCTGACAATTGGCAGAGCCGAGATTTGAACCCATGGCCTCTGACTCCCAAGCCCCTGCTCCTTCCACTGAGCCATGCTGCTTCTCTATCAATTATTATTATTACAGACCCAGCCCCTGGAAGGCCCTTACTCTCCTCTCTCCACAGTCTGGTACTCGGAGACCCCGTAGTTCCTGCTAACCCGGAGGGTGTCATCGCTCTCCAGGGAGATATGGACGTCTGTATCCAGCGTGTTCACGAACCTGGAGTAGGCACAGACTCGTTCTCTGCCATTCCCCCAACCCCTCCTCCCTCCGGCGGCCCCTAGAATGGCTTCTCAGAAGGGTCCCCGGGTGGAGGACTCAACCACCCGGGTGGCCCTCAGCGGCTGTGGACAACAAGAGAGAGGGATTGAAACTGCATCAGGAGAGATTCAGGGCAGACCAAGGGGAGGGTTTGCTGGGTGTGGGAAACCCTGGGGCAGGTAATGGGGGAAGATGTTAGGCTCTCTTCCTGGGGCCTCTCTAGGACTGGGAGATTCCCACCACCAGCTGCCTCCCTTCCCTGGCTCCTTTCCGGGCCCCACCCTGAGGGGAGGAACAGGAAGGGATGGACCACCAGAAAAGAGGGAGGCAGACCAGACAGACAGATGGAGGGATGGATGGAAGGACAGAGACCGAGAATCAGGCTCGTCCTGTCCTCGGCAGCAGGACAGAGGGTCTGGAAGCTGGGCCAGCCTGGGACACAAGCTGTCCTGCTTTCAGTCTCCAACCTCCCATTCCTGTCTCCAGGACAGTGGCAGCACCTCCCCTCCCCGACTTACTCCTCACTGCTGCAGCCCACCTAGGGGGAGGGTCTCAGCCCACTCTGCCCAGCTCAGGCCCTGAGCCCTGCCTCCCAGCAGCCATGCTGGGATGCTGAGGCTGAGACCTAGGGGACAGAGGGGCAGAGGGATGTCTCCCCATCTCCCCCCATCCCCACTGAGCAGGGCCAGCCCCTATCAACGGCACCTCACGTCTGCCAGTCCATTAGCCGGTTTGATGTCCATGTCTTCCATCTGCAGCAGAGAGAGAGGAGCAGAATGCATTTTCCTTCCTTCCCCAAGAAGTCAGGCGGGCCTTCCCCGGCTCAGGCTGGAGCAGAAAAGGGACTGCCACAGGTGAGCCCACTTTCTTGAAAGCAATCCTCAAATGCCCAGTACAGTGCTCAACACACAATAAGTGCTCAGTAAATACCACTAATTGATTGTTGTCGGGCCAACTCACCGACCTGATCACTTTAAAAGCGGCTTTTATAAAGTGACGTCCTGAATGGAAGCCTTCCATTTCTGAGGGAGTCGCAACTTTGCGAGCTTCCCAGCTAATGTGCACCTGTAGATAACGGGCTCCTCTTCCCTCCCAGACCCTCGCCTTCACCAAACTTTCCCTTCACTGTAGACAACACCACCATCCTTCCTATTCTCTTCAGCCTGCAACCTTAGCATTATTCATGGTTTCTCTCCCATCTCCTCCAGTACCTCTTAAGTAAATAACTTTTAACTCTGTGTCCCTCTACTTGTAACTGATTATAGTACTGGCCTCCTCCCTCTTCCATGAGGTCAGGGATTGTGTCTACTTGTCTACATTGGACTCTTTCTAGAGCTCAGGGCGGAGCTCTGGACAGAGCAGATGCCCAATGCAAATCACTGATGGATGGATGGACGGATGGACTGATCCCCAGGTCTTCCCACTCCTGGAGGAGCCCTCAGGCGCTCTGGAAGAAGACCCCGGCTGAGGGGGCTCGTCTCTCACCAAGAAGCTGGAGATGTTAGCGCCATCCGAGTGAACGGCCAGGCTGTACCACCTCCTCCCTGTGACGTTGTGGTGCTCGTCGCTGACGGCACCGTGGGACTCCAGCATGAAGCGCACACTCTGGCGCTCGTCTTCCAAAGACAGCTTGTAGTAGTGCGATGATTTCTATCCAGAAAAGACCCCTCAGCCTTGGGCACCCTGGAGCCGTGGGCGCCTCTGACCCGGGAGGGCCCTGCTCCCGGGACTCCCACCCCCCGAGCAGGCCAGGAGGGAGCTGCTCTGGGTGGGTCTAGGCTGATGCAGTGACCCCCCGTCCCCCGGTGCATTTGTATAACGCTGTCTGATTGGCCGGGCAGGTTCCCACCCACAACTGTGCCGGGGCCTCGCACATGCTCAGGGCGACCGGGGGTTGGCTTCCCACCACCTGGCGTGGCTGTCCGTGGGATGAATTCCTCCTAACTCCCCACCGGACCACACCCAGGGCACACCCCTCCCTCTGGGACCCTCCCGTCCCCCACCGGACTCTTCCCCCAACTTCTGTCCATCCATCTGCCCGCACCTGGAATGCCCCGATGGGCTCAGGGAATAAAGAACTATTCTCTTTCTGTGGCAGTTTCACCTGCACCTCATCGCCCCCCAGGTTCAGAACTTGCATGTAGCTGTCGTGGGGCCCCAGGGGAGGCATGAAGGGGTCCTGGGGAATAAGAGACCCCTGTCAGAGCCTCAGGAC
Source organism: Tachyglossus aculeatus (assembly GCF_015852505.1). NCBI lineage: Eukaryota > Metazoa > Chordata > Mammalia > Monotremata > Tachyglossidae > Tachyglossus > Tachyglossus aculeatus. Next base: position 334,875 of record NC_052066.1, on the reverse strand, counting down.
ACACTGCCCTTGCACATCTCCCCCTGGGGAGATGAGCTCAGAACTGCTGCCAGGCTGTCCCTGCCACCCGGCCCAGTCCAGGGGTTCCCTCCCCACATCCCTCTGAGCACCTACTAAGCCTGTGGCCCCCAGCTGCCCACTGGGACCAGGCTCCACTCCCAGGGGGATGGCAGCCAGGCACCAGTGTTTCCCTAGGACAGCCAGCAGCAGGGAGGATTAAATGAGCAGGGCAGGAAACTGAATTCAGCCCAGTGGAGGCTGGCAGAACTCCTGGGGCTTGCAACGAGGGGCAGAGGGTGGTTGGGTGGTGGCAGCTGGAAAGACCAAACAGCAGGAAAGGGAGCTGGGCCGGTCATGCTCTGGGGACCCCCGTGCCACCCAGTTGCTGGCCCTGCAAAATGACAGAGAGGCTCCCCAAACACATCTCAACCCTTTGACTGCTCCTGCGGGGGTCCTGGACCCAGTAGCCCCGAAGGAGACCCTCCCACCAAATGTTAGCACAGAGCCAGGAATAGGGTGGAGAGGGGCTGGGAAGGCCCTGGCCCAACGTGCTCCTGTAATAATAATAATAATGATGATGATGATGGTATTTGTTAAGCGCTTACTATGTGCAAAGCACTGTTCTATGCACTGGGGAGGTTACAAGGTGATCAGGCTGTCCCACGGGGGGCTCACAGTTTTAATCTCCATTTTCCAGATGAGGTAACTGAGGCACAGAGAAGTGAAGTGACTTGCCCAAAGTCACACAGGGGTAGGGGTCCTGGACACAGCAACCCAAAAGGAGACCACCCCGCCTCCACCCCAGGGTTAACGCAGAGCCAGGAACAGGGTGAGGAGAGTCTGGGAAGACCCTGGTTCTTCACTTTCAACCAGTAGCCCACCAATAGACTCACACCTCCAAACTCACCCAATCACACACACATGCACATTGTGACAATCCCAGGGGTTTTCAGCCCTAAGTCCAGCCCCCAGGATTCATTATAGAACTAAAGCAGCGTGGCTCAGCGGAAAGAGCATGGGCTCGAACGGTCATGGGTTCAAATCCCAGCTCTGCCAATTGTCAGCTGTGTGACCTTGGGCAAGTCATTTAACTTCTCTGTGCCTCAGTTACCTCATCTGGAAAATGGGGATTAAGACTGTGAGCCCCACGTGGGACAACCTGATCACCTTGTATCTTCCCTAGCGCTTAGAACAGTGCTTTACACTTAATAAGTGCTTAACAAATGCCATCATTATTAAAGCCCTCCAGCTTTCTCATTCTTCTATTGCAGGTTTTGGGGTGTCCTACTCACCACCCCCCAAAGTCCCTTACCACTCTCACTGCCACTGCTCTAAAGCTCAAGCCCAGGTGTCTCCCTGAAGACATAACCTATCTCTTCTCTCTTGGGCTGGCTGCAGGAAGCCCGTGGACAAAATGCTCCCACCTATCCCTCCCTAGGTTGTGCGTCTCCCTGGGACCCCAGCCCCCACCACAGACAAACACCAAGATCTGGGATCTCTACTACATTTAGTAAGTTTTTAACAAAGAAACAAATGAAAACCAATCCAGTTCAAACCACCTTTCCCTGGATCTACTTCTTCCCTGTCCAGGACCTTCTGTACTTCTGTGTAGTACTGTATAGAGTGAGCAGGGACTCACGTTCTTCTCCCCCTTGGGGGCAGGAGTCTTGCTCCTCTGGTGTTCCAGCTGCTGGACTCCGAGCCTCCAGAGATCCACTCTGACCCCTCAGTCCATCCAGGGTTCATAGCACTAGCTGTCCTGGGTTCCTCCTCTCCCAGGCACATAAGCTCACTTCCCCTCACCTCCAAGACAGGGGAGGGTCATTCTTTTCCCCCCAGTCTGGCTCCTCCACTTCCTCGCCCGCAGCCTGGCTCCTCCACTTCCTCCCAAATTCTCTCTGATTGGTTCAAAAAAGGACATTTCTGGCTTCCTTCTTCTAAATGTGGGAGTCAATGGAATTGGTTGTCACATACGCGCCTGCAAATGCATTCATTCATTCATTCATTCATTCAATCGGATTTATTGAGCACTTACTGTGTACAGAGCACTATACTAAGCGCTTGGGAAGTACAAGTTGGCAACATATAGAGACAGTCCCTACCCAACAGCGGGCTCACAGTCTAGAAGGGGGAGACAGACAACAAAACAAAACATATTAACAAAATAAAATAAATAGAATAAATAAATGCACCATCGTACACACACATGCACATACACACGAGCATTCAGACGTGTATGTGCATATGCTCCATTTATGTAAAGACAAAGGGATTATCTGTTCTCTGGATAAAGCATGATTTTCAGCCTGACAGGGGAGACATTTGCTGCCCAAATGACCAGTCCCCTGCCTGGACCCAAGCTCAGCCAGCTAGTCCATGGAGAACAGCCTTAGGCACAGTCCCAGAAGTGGTGCTGCCCACTGGCTCCTGCTTCCCCCCACTGGCTCATCATTGCCTCCAGCTCCTTTCCTCTGCCTCCCTCTGCCTTCTGTTCTCCTGTTGCCTCCCCACTGCTTCCTGCTACCTCCCACTGCCTCTCGTTTCATCACTCGAACCCCGAGGTGGGCAGCAACTGCCCCATCCCAGCCCAGCCCTGCACTCACGTCCACTTTGATCTCGACAACAGCTGCCACCGCAAAGGCCAAAGCCGCCAGGACCATCCCTGTCGCCATCTTCCTGATGGGCCTGTGGGGAGGGAGTGGGATCTAGTGGGGCCCAGGGCAGACAGTGTGGGAGGAGGGGGCAGGTCACAACGGGTGGACAGGCTGGACCAGGTGGATGAGGTGGGCAGAGCAGACGGGGTGGGTGGGGCTGGGTGGATGGGGTGGGGTGGATCGGGTGGACTGGGTGGACAGGTGGGCAGGGTGGACCAGGTGGATGGGGCGGGGCAGACCGGGCAGGTAAGGTGGACTGAGTGGATAAGGTGGACAGGATAGACTAGGTGGACAAGGTGAGCAGAGCAGACTGGGTGGATGGGGTGGGGTGAAGCCAGTGCACGAGGCAGACTGGGTGGACAAGATGGGCAGGGCAGACCAGGTGGTTGGGGTGGGCCAGGTGGACAGGGTGGGAAGAGCGGGCAGGTAGGATGGGAGAGGCAGGCCAGGTAGACGGGGTGGAAGGGGCAGGCAGGGCAGATTGGGTGGGCAGAGGGGGCTAGGTGGACAGGGTGGGCAGAGAAGGCCAGGGAGAATGGGCTTGCTGGTTGTACAGGGCAGGTGGAGAGGGCACTGCAGATCGAGTGAATGGGGCAGAATGGGTGGACAGTACAGACCAGGTGGATGGGGCAGACTGGGTGGATGGACAGGGCAGGCTGGGCAGGCCGAGCAGGCAGGGCAGGCCGAGCAGGCAGGGCAGGCAGGGCAGGCGGGTTGGATGGCAGAGGTGAGAGGAGTGAGCAGGGATCGCACAGTCAGCACAGCTGCTCAAGGCCCAGCAAGGACCAGTCCACCCTGCCCAGAGCCTGGCTACTCGCCGCCCCTTCCGGGAAGTCTGCCCATTCAGGTGGTGAAGCTTGTACCCACTCTTGGCATCTAGAGACGAGCAAGGACCAAGAGGAGCATGACAGACCTCAGGCGGGGGCCATCGGCCCCTCCAGCCCTGTTCCAGAACTGGTGCTCCTTGAGGGTGGGGGCCACATCTCTGCTGAGCCGTGTGTGGGCAGAGCTCCTGGGGAACCTCGCCAGCCCCCAGGACCCTGGCCACCGTGATTGGGCTGAGGAGGCTCCCCCGAGACTGATGACCACCCGCTCCCATGCCGGCTCAGCCCAGGGCTGGGACCAATTCCCTGTCCCTGTCTAAATCCTGGTCCTGATGGCCTGGGCCCACCTGGCCTCTTCTCTGCACAGGGGCAAACCAGCTGCCTCCGAGCCCTCCCCAGCGCCTTGGGCCATGGGCTCTGACAGCCACGGGGGTCAGGGGAGGAGGAGGAGGTGGTGGAGCTGCCACAGCCTCTTCTCACCCCACCAGGGACCTGAAAGCCCAAGAGAAGCAGGACCAAGAGGGCACAGAGCCACAGAAGCTAGGACCTCCGATCCACAGAACCCAGAGCCACAAATCAATGGAACTTAGCCCCACAGAACAAAGAGCTGTTGAACCCGGAGCCCCCGATCCACAGAACCCAGAGCCACCAAATCCAAAATGCAGCACCACAGAACCCAGAGCCACTCATTCAGGGAAACCAGAACACAGAACTACATACCCAGAGCCACTGAATCCAGAACTCAGAGCTGCTGAACTCAGAACTACCAATTCAGAGAACCCAGAATGCAGAAGCACAGAACCCAGAGCCACTGAATCCAGAACTCAGAGCTCCTGGACCCAGATCCACCAAATCAGAATGCAGGGCCCAGAGTCACCAATCCACAGAACCCGGAGCCACCAAATCCAGAACACAAAGCTGCAGGACCACCGAACCTAAGGCCACAGACCCATGGAACCCAGAGCCATGGATCCACAGAACCCAAAGTCACAGATCCACAGAGCACGCAACCACAAAACACAGAGCCGCTAAAGCCAGAACCGCAAATCTACATCAAGCATTGGCTTCAAAGCACTCCATCACCTCATCCCCTCTTACCTCATCTCCTTACTCTTCTACCATGACTCAGCCCACACATTTCACTCTTCTAATCAATCAATCAATCAATCAATCGTATTTATGGAGCGCTTACTGTGTGCAGAGCACTGTACTAAGCACTTGGGAAGTACAAGTTGGCAACATATACAGTCCCTACCCAACAGTGGGCTCACAGTCTAGAATGCTAAGCTTCTCACTGTACCTCAATCTATTCTCTCACCATATCCCCTCGCCCACATTCTGCCTCTGGCCTGGACTGCCCTCTATCCTCAAATCCAACAGACAATGACTCTCCCCTCTTTTGAAGTCTTTTTAAAGGCACATCTCCTCCAAGAGGCCTTCCCTGATTAAGCCCTTCTTTCCTCTTCCTCCACTCCCTTCTGCATTGCTCTGACTTGTTCCCTTTATTCATCCCCCCTCCCAGCCCCACGACACTTACGTACATATACGTAACTTATTTATTTATATTAATGTCTGTCTCTTCCTCTAGATTGTTAGCTCATTGTGGGCAGGGAATGTGTCTGTTTATTGTTATGTTGTACTCTCCCAAGTGCTTAGTACAGTGCTCTGCACACAGTAAGCGCTCAATAAATATGACTGAATGAATGAACATGGGACCGATAAATGACAGAACCCCAGAGCTGGGCCTCCAGGTCCTCCTAACTCGGTGGGGCTGTAGCTCCTTGGTCTCCCTGCCCTGCCCAGACACGGCTTGGGGAATCCCCTGCCTGCAGGACTCCAGGCCCAGTGAGCTCACGTGAAATTGATGCCACACAGCTGGATCAGCGGGTAGAGGCCCAGGTCAAAAAGCGGGATGAAGAGGAGAATCAGGAGGGGATTCAGCATCTAAAGCCAGAAATCGGGTCAGCGTCTGGCACCCGGACTCCAGCCACTTCCACCCCAGTCCTGGCCACCTCACCCTGCACCAGCCTGACTCCGTGGCCAGGGCTACCCAGCTCCTGCCCCCTTCCCATCCACACCTCCATGGCAGATGAACAGGTGGGTGGGAGTGGGGAAAGACCGGGCAGGGTGGATGAGCCAGGAAGGGTCTTACCTGCATCTGATCGGGTTTAAGCACCATAAGACCCTGAAACAGGACAACAGCGTGAGTTTGCTGACTGGAGTCCCTCTGGCCAGCTCACACCCGCCGCCGACCACCCAGGGCAGCTCCACCCAGCAGTTTTTTGGGCCTCCTGCTGTTGCTTGTTCTCCTCACAACTCCCACCCAGCATAGCTGCGTCAAGATGAAAGCAGCTTCGATGCTGGGAGACTGACAACGTTCCGGAACTTCATTGTTTTTGATATTGAGCCTGGCCCGTCGGTGACGCTGGTGGAACCGGTCGAAAAGCCGGATGTGGCGTCCGTGTGGGGTCCGGGTCTTGCGGCCGAAGAGAAGGCCGGGCAGCTCTGCGGCTGAACCCACACTGCCACCACATCCTGACTGACCGTCTTGAAGGAGGGAAGACAGAAACAGACACACAAATAGACAAATGAAGTGCCAGGGGCACAGAGAGTCGTTAGAACGCACATAAGATACAGACCATCAGAGCAGCAGACAAATGGTGTCTAGGCTCACAGGAGGGATAGGATAGAGCAGAATATAGGGTGGGGAGTTTCAACCTGGTGTCAATCTCCATGGATGATGCAGGCTGCCAAAGTATTGGAATAAAGCAAGGGACAGGATTTAGTCAAGAGGAGTAGGAAGGGCATTCTAACTATGGGGAAGGAGAGTTGTGAGTTGCTGATTCAAGTAGATGAGAAGGACTCCCACTGCCCCCACACCAGTGCCTGACATAAGGTGTTCGGATAACAGCTCCCGGGTCTGTGTGTTCCGGGGCATCTTTGAGCAGCCCCTGGGCACCTTGGGGCTCAGGGTTGGCCTGGCACAGTGCCAGGGGGTCAGTTTAGGGCCTCTGCTCCCCATAGGGATTGCCCCACCAGAGGACCCCACTGGTGACTGGGGTGGGGTGTCAATGGGCCGGAAATCACCCCACAGGCCCCGGAATCTTTTGAGCCTGGTCTATGGTCTAAAGTCCATTCGGGAAAATCTCTCAGCAGCACTCTGAGTCTCCGCCCAACCCCCTCAGGCAGCCTGGTTCCCCACTCCCACCACAGCCCTCGAGTCTCCCCCCGCGCAAAGCCCCTGAGTCTTATCCACTGACCACGTTGCCATCCATCCTGGTAGCCTGCAGCGTCCAGCGGGAGCCCTAGGGAAGGAGAGCCGTTTGAGGGCTGTGGTGTCTCGGTAGGGGAGGGGAAGGGGGGTTTGTGGTCGGGCCTTCGGGGCCCGAAGGGTGGCTTTCTCACCTGCTGGTCAAACAGAGCCCAGAACATGGGCAGCGGGATATAGAGGACCAGCATCCGTGTCAGCGCCTTCACCTCCATGATCAGCTGCTTCTGTGCGGGGAGGAGGGACTGTCTGAACTGCAGCATCGGGAAACCCCCAGAGTAGGGTGGAGGAAACTGCAGCTGGAGGGACCTAGGTGGGACTCTGGGGGAAGAACTTCCCACCCTGCAGAACTCAGGGACACCGGGGCGGGGGGTAGGGGACTTTCTTTCCTGGGGAGCTCTCAGCCCCGTGACCTCTGTCTCTCTGGGCAGGGAGGGAGCCGGGAGTGGAGGGGGCAGAGGGTCTTCAGGGCCTGGATCCCTCCCTTCCAGCCCTGCTCTGTCCCAGGGGGAAGAAAATGTCCCCGGGGACCTGGAAGGGAGGGAGGGAGGTAAGATGCCTCTTACACACCTCCCACCTTCCCCCACCCACACCGCCCAGGCTCCTCGCTGTTGACTTACTGGATACTTCTCAGTTGCCCAGTCCAGCCAGTGTTCTCTCTTGGGAATGTGGCTGGAACGATTCCTCAGCCGGTTGCTGAGAGCAAACTGGAGGACAGGGCAGAGTCGTCGGGACAGGGGGGCAGAGGGGCTCGGCCCCCAAGACCATCTCCCTCCACCTCATTGGAAACCCGATTCCCACCCACTCTAGTCTCTACGGCTCCGACCCTCTAGACCAGGGTCCATCTCCTCAGGGGTGAAGAATAGTCCCTGACCCCGGAGGGCTGGGGCTGGACCTTTACCTCCGGCCCCCGGCCCTCCCCCAAGACCCCAGACTTGACTGCAATGGCCCCAGGGGGCCACCGAGTCCTCCTCTGAGATCGGCTGCCCAGGCCTGAGGAGAGTCCAGGTTCAAGTCTGCACCCCTGCCCGTCCAACTGCCCAGGCCCGCTGTGCCACTTGGTGGGGTGGTGGGGTCGCAGGGCCAGCGTGGCCCACATCTCCCACTCCCTGAGGGCCCAGAGGACCACAGGAAACCGCTGGGAGCCCATTCTACGAATGCGCAAAGGCCCAGAGGGCCATGTGATCCGGGGGGGCTGGAGTGGAGTTCAGCGAGGGTCCCGCCCTGTGTCCAACACTGGACGTGTCCCCGACCTCCCAGGAGCGAGAGAGGGACCAGCTCACCTGGACACACCTCCAGACGTTCACAAGGACGTTCCCCTTGGGGGGGGCCCGTTGGTACATCCCACTGCCGGCGATGAACACAACTGCAAGTGCACACACCGTTGCACACCTACTCACAGCCTCCTGGAAGCCCACCTCTTCCGGAAGGGCTTCCCTGATGGAACCACCCAAGCAGCTCCTTTCCCCCAGTCATAACTTCCCTATAATTATGCAGCACTTGTGCAGTCACTACGTTTTGCTGCACTTTTGTATCTATCAATTTCCAGATTCCACAATTCAAGCTCTTCTTCCTCCCCTTTGTAACTTATTCGATGTCCAACTCTTCATGGTAAGCTAGACTGTAGGTTCTTTTGAGGTGTGTGGTGGGAAGGGCTCTGTGTTCCCTAACTCTCTTACACTTTCTCGTGAGGTGTTCAGTCTGGACTCCAGTACCCGCAGGGAGTTTACAGTGCTCACAGCTGGATTGGTGCCATGCTGAAGGTCTGGTGAGCGAGGCCAGTGCCCCAGGCGGCCAGGCAGCTCCAATTCCCACCATGCTACGGTCCAACAGTTGAGCCAGAACCCCCACCCTCCACTCCTGTCTCAGCCTTGGGCTGGGCATCCCTTCCCCCACACCCAAGGAGCAGGTTGGGAGGGGAAAGGGCCCAAGCAAACAGTAGAGTCTCATCCTGGTTTCAGGAACTTTAGGGAAAAGGCAAGCTGTCCATCCCCCTGCCTGAGAGAAACACTGCCCCCTCTCCTTCTCCCTGCAACTATTCTAGGCTCTAGTCTCTCCTGGCCTCCTCAGTTCCACCAGTCACCAGTCCTTCCCACCCCAGCTAGTCGAAGCCCAGCCTGGCCCAGCCCCGCCCCAGCCCCTGGTCCCCAGCCCAGACCAATCCCACCCAACCCCAGCCTCCAGTTCCCAGCCCAGTCCCACCCCAGGCCCTGCCCGACCCCAAGCTCCAGCCCCCAACCCCCAGGGCCCAGCCCAGCCTCGGCCTCCCTGCATCATAGATCACCCCTCTGCAACCCCCAGCCATGTGTGGTTGTAGGGAGAGGGCACAGTGACTGGAAGCCGGGCCACTGGCAGGGGGTGAAGGGAAAGGATCGTCCCTGTCCGGGCTAGGGCAGGGTTGAGGCAGTTCCCCCCCTCCCACTGCCCCTCCTACCTAGGGCCACCACCATGAGGGCTCCTGGGACGCCAAAGGCCAGGGCGTAGCAATCTCCCCCAAAGCACCGCACATCTCCTGCACGGAGTGGAGAATGGAGAAGGGTCAGCTGATCTGCCCCCATCCCCATCCCCAAGGCAGAGCAGCCCTGGAGGACCAGCAGGAAGCCTCAGCATTGCCGGGTCTGGCAACCGGGCAGAGGATACCTGGTGCCCGGGATGGGGTGGCAGGCTGCAGGGCCCGGGTTTGAGCCCAGTCCCAGGATGCCCCCCTTCTCCCCCTCCCTACAACTACAGCCCCCTGGGCCCCCTCACCTCTCAACATGGGTGTGACAAAAGTGGAAAGTAAGCTTCCGGCATTAATGGCGAGGTAGAACACCGAGAAAAAGCGCCTCCTTTGCTTCACCTGAAACCACAGTGTGTCAGACAGCAGGCTTGCGCACACACACAAGCCTTCCCACACCCACTCATACAGGCACATGTGTGTGCCTACACACACACAATACGCACACACACACACGTAGTATGTAGTCCAAGAATACACCTCGACGGAGAAATTCGACTTTGAGTCCATCTATGACTGCAAAAGTCAGTCAGTCAGTCAATCATAATTATTGAGTGCTTACTGTGTGCAGAGCACTGTACTAAGCACTTGGGAGAGTACAATATAATTATATAACAGATACATTCCCTGCCTACAATCCCAAGCCACACTGCGCACACACCAGCTGTCCCTTGTTATATTGTCAGGTTTGATGTTTGCAGTGCCTGATGCTGTTTTCTCTTTTTCCTCCTTGTCTCTTGTTCCTTACGAAATCTCTGCACAGAAAGAGCCACTCCCTTCCTGATGGCAGGGCGCCAGTTCTGTCCGTCCTCAGCCGTGGTCTCCCGGTTTTCAGATGGGATGCGGCCTTGTCCGAGGCTTTGTTACACCGTGTCCTTAAAACACGGTTTCTGCCCTCCCGGCTTCCTGTTTCTCTTTTTCAGCTCTCCAGCCAGCAGCTGTGTGGATCTTCTGCTGTCTCTCATTCTCCTCACGTCTCCCCACCCAAAGTAGCTGTGTTAAGGTGAGCAGAGCTTCCATGTTGGAAGACTGACTACATTCCAGAACTTCATTGTTCATCATCTCGTTCTGCCATTTGATATGGAGTCTGGCCTGTAAGCAAAGCCGGTGGAATTGCTTAAGGAGCCGGATGTGGTGCAGGTGTGAGGCCCAGGTCTCTCAGCAGTCAAGAAGTTTGGATAGCTACAGCTAGAGCTCTGGAGGCATTTTATTTGGCCTGGAGCGTGACAAGATACTGATGCCACACTCTGATAGTCCCTCAAACAATGTTCAGGCCTTCTTGAGTCGGTCCTCGTCCTGTGATACATCATTGGTCAGTGGGCTGCCTAAGTAATAATAATAATAATTTTGGTATTTGTTAAGCGCTTACTATGTGCGTAGCACTATTCTAAGCACTGGGGAGGATGCAAGGTGATCAGGTTGTCCCATGAGGAACTCACAGTCGTAATCCCCATTTTACAGATGAGGTAACTGAGGCAAAGAGAAGTTAAGTGACTTGCCCGAAGTCACACAGCTGACAAGCGGCGGAGCTGGGATTTGAACCCATGGCCTAAGTAGTGGAATTCTGTCCCAGTTTTTAGCTTTGCATTGTAAATAAGGATTCTTTGTTGTGTTTGGTTTCCCTGGTGCAGGATGATACACCACTTCAGTTTTCTTTAGACTTAGCATGAGCCTGGAGCCCCTGGCTGAAGTAGTGAATGGCCTAGTGGAAAAAGCCTGGGCCTGTGAGTTAGAGGACCTGGGTTCTAATCCTGGTTCCACAACTTGCCTGCTATGAGACCTTGGGTGAGTCACTTAACTTCTCTGGGAGTATTTCATCTCTAATATGGGGACTAGGACTATGAGCTTTCTGTGGGCCTGGGTCCAACCCAATTGTCTTGTATCTACCCTAGCACTTAGTACAGTGTCTGGCACAAAGTAAACACTTAATGCAACAAAAAAATTCCTGAATGGCCATTTCCAGGACTTGGGACAATGCTCAGAGTCTGAAGAGATGGAATTTTCCTAGGGAAGTGGAAGGAAGCACATTGTCACCCCTGTCCTCAGCTTTCTTTTGGCGTCCCCCAGCCAGGCCACAGAGAACAATGGGACAGGACCGGGCCTTCTCAAAGTCCCCGCTCCACGTCCCTCCTGCATGCCGTATGTCAGCGACAGGGAGCAGATGAGGCAGGGCGCCCTCGGCTCCAGCCCGGCCAGCCTTGCCACCCTGAAGCTACCTCAGACTCTCAATGAACCATTCAGGGCAGCCAGATTTAGCTCGTTTCCAGAAGGCAGATCTGGGGATGGTGTGACGTGCTTCGATAAGTCTGAGAAAAATTCCACTTTGGTACTGTTTGCTGCACTTTTCCTGCATCTGAAATACCACAAACATCACTTCTGCTATAGCAACACTGTGATCCAGGGAGTCTTCAGATAATAATGATGATAATAATAATTGTGGTATTTATTAAGCACTCACTATGTGCCTAGCACTGTACTAAGCGCTGGGGCAGATACAAGATAATCAGGTCCCTCGTGGAGCTCACAATCTAAATAGGAGGGGGAACAGGTATTGAATCCCCATTTTGCCCATGAGGGAACTGAGGCACAGAGAATTGAAGTGCTTTGCCCAAGGTCACCCGGCAGACAAGTTGGCAGAGCCAGGATTAGAACAGGTGACGATGCCCTTCATGGGAAGCCTTGACAATGGTAACCCTCTGATTGGAAGATGGTGATGATGTTGACATCAGTGGTCCTAAGTTGAGGGAGGAAGGAAGGAAGGAAGGAAGAGGTCCATGCGCTGGGTAGAAGTGCTTAAGCAGGGAGTCTGCTCCAGGTCTGTGGAACTGAGAAAGTTCGGGAGCTTGGCCGGTTTCGACGGCTCTGACTGCTGCAGTGACATCCCGTATCCTCTCCGGGTTTGTGGAGCTGAGTGGGTTAGGGATATTAGCCGGCTTCGTTGGCTCTGACTGCTGCGGTGATATCCTCGGAAGTTGGGAAACGCGGTGCATCTCTGCACGTTGGAAGGTGTGCATTTTTCAGGGACTCAGCTTCCGTCGGAGAAGGTGTGTTGAGGAGAATGTCGAGAGACTGTTGTCCTTGTGTCTGTGATGAGGCTGGAGCCAGCTTCGCTGGGACCACACAGCAACTTTAGCGACCTGTAAATCTTGATTTCGCGGCAGTCTGCAGGGTCCTGGATCACTCCTGCTTTGGCCTTCCCACCCCTGCAGCCCTGATCCCTGGCTTGAATTGCTAGTTGCAATGTTCTGAAAGTCTCGTTTGCTCCTGCCTGCACGGGAAGGCCCTGCTGGTGCAATCAGGGTTTAGCAGCAGAGAGGCCTTTTATCTAAGTCATTTGCAATGAACAAGTCCGGGCACCTTCTCTCCTTTCCAGCGCTTAGTACAATGCTCTGAATACAGTAAGAGCTTAATAAATAGCGTCTACCCACTCTATTAGCGTGTACTCTCCAAGGCACTTGGTACACTGCTCTGATGGACTATTCCCCATCTTGGCTGTGCCCAGGGTAGTTACAGCTGCCTGGAACCCAGTGTCACAGAGAGGGGTCTGTGCCCTGTGCATGTTGAGGCCTTTGGCCTGGGTTTCCTCTTCTAGGGGCCGAGCATTTGGATGCTTTATTGGTTTGGAGGCTACTTGGGGGCACAATGGTTCTAAGGTTTGATGTCAGCGTGACCTTGGATGGGATGAACTAGTGGTCGGTACACCTCTCTGCTACTCTCTCTCCTATTTCAACACAGCCCAGCCCGCACACTTCAACCCTGTAATGCTAACCTCACTCTATCCCGATCTCGTGTATCTCATCACTGACCTCTCGCCCACGCCGGGCCTCTGGCCTGGAACACCGTCCTTCCTCATCTCTGACCGACAATTACTCTCCCCCACTTCAAAGCCTTATTGAAGGTACATCTCCTCCAAGAGGTATTCCCTCTTCTTCCACTCCCTTCTGCATCGCCTTGACTTGCTCCCTTTAATTCATCCCCGTTCATTCTTTTAGACTGTGAGCCCACTGTTGGGTAGGGACTGTCTCTATATGTTGCCAACTTGTACTTCCCAAGTGCTTAGTACAGTGCTCTGCACACAGTAAGCGCTCAATAAATACGATTGATTCATTCATTCATTCATTCAATCGTATTTATTGAGCGCTTACTGTGTGCAGAGCACCGTACTAAGCGCTTTGGAAGTTGGCAGGATATAGAGATGGACCCTACCCAACAACAGGCTCAAAGTCTAGAAGGGGGAGACAGACAACAAAACAAAACATGTAGACAGGTGTCAAAACCGTCAGAATAAATAGAATTACAGCTATATGCACATCATTAACAAAACAGAATAGTAAATATGTACAACTAAAATAAATAGAGTAATAAATCTGTACAAATATATACAAGTGGTGTGGGGAGGGGAAGGAGGTAGAGCAGGGGAGATGGGGAGGAGGAGAGGAAAAAGGGGGTTCAGTCTGGGAAGGCCTCAGTAGGGCTTTGAAGGGAGGAAGAGAGTTAGTTTGGCAGAGGTTTGGAGGGAAGGCATTCCAGGCCAGGGGTAGGATGTGGGCCAGGGGCCGATGGCAGGACAGGCAAGAACAAGGCATAGTGAAGAGGTTAGCGGCAGAGGAGCAGAGGGTGCAGACTGGGTTGTAGAAGGAGAGAAGGGAGGTGAAATAGAAGGGGACGAGGTGATGAAGTGCCTTGAAGCCGAGAGTGAGGAGTTTTTGCTTGATTCGTAAGTGGACAGGCAACCACTGGATATTTTTGAGGAGGGGAGTGACATGCCCAGAGCATTTCTGTACAGAGATAATCCGGGTGGCAGAGTGAAGTATAGGCTGAAGTGGGGAGAGACAGGAGGATGGGAAATCAGAGAGGAGGCTGATGCAGTAATCCAGTCCGAGATAGGATGAGATATTGAACCAGCAAGGTAGCGGTTTGGATGGAAAGGAAAAGCAGATCTTGGCAATGCTATGGAGGTGAGACGGGCAAGTTTTGTTGACAGATTGGATGTATGGGGTGAACGAGAGAGTGGAGTCGAGGATGACACCAAGGTTGTGGGCTTGTGAGATGGGAAGGATGGTAGTGCTGTCTACAGTGATGGAAAAGTCAGAGAGAGGACAGGGTTTGGGAGGAAAGAAAAAGAGCTCAGTCTTGGCCATACTGAGTTTTAGATGGCGGGCTGACACCCAGATGGAGATGTCCTGAAGGCAGGAGAAGATACGAGCCTGGAGGGAGGGAGAGAGAGCAGGGGTGGAGATGTAGATTTGGGTGTCATCAGCTTAGAGATGATAGTTGAAGCCGTGGGACCGAATGAGTTTACCAAGGGAGTGAGTTTAGATAGAGAACAGAAGGGGACCAAGAACTGACCCTTGAGGAACCCCTACAGTAAGGGGGTAGGAGGGGGAGGAGAAGCCTGCAAAGGAGACTGAGAATGAATGGCCAGAGAGATAAGAGGAGAACCAGGACCCTTGGCACCTATGTCCATATCTGTAATTTATTTATTTTAATGTCTGTCCCCATATCTAGACTGTAAGCTTATTGTGGGCAGGGAATGTGTCTGTTATATTATGTTGTACTCTCCCAAGCACTTAGTACAGCCCTCTGCACACAGTGAGCACTCAATAAATACAATTAACTGACTGACACATACATACAGACACACACACGCACACACACACACACTGTAGATTGTAAGCTCCTCATGGGCAGAGAAAGGCTCAGTCCAGTGCTCTGCACACACTAGACGTTGGTTGACTGGGGAAGGGACCAGACATCTCTTACGTGCTCTTCCTCGAACTGGTCTCCCCCGAAAGCTGCCACACACGGTTTGATGCCACCGGTGCCCAAGGCAATGAGGATGAGACCGGCCATGGAGAGGAGCCTGAAGGGAGAGACGAGGGTGCTGTGTGCCCGTGGACTCTTGGTGAGGCAAGGCTGGAAGCTGACCAGCACAAGGTTTGGCGGGAACCTTGGGCGAATGCCCCTCACCCCACTCCCAGGGCTTAGCACATTCATTCATTCATTCATTCATTCAATCAATCGTATTTATTGAGGGCTTACTGGGTGCAGAGCACTGTACTAAGCACTTGGGAAGTACAAGTCGGCAAGATATAGAGACGGTCCCTACCCGACAACGGGCTCACAGTCTAGAAGTGGGGAGGCAGACAACAAAACTAAACAAGTAGACAGGTGTCAATACCGTCAGAATAAATAGAATTAGGGCTATGTACACATCATTAATAAAATAGAGTAATAAATGGGTACAAATATACACAAGCGCTGGGGAAGGCCTGAATGATCGCAGAGGGACGAAGCGGGAATCCCGTCTGAGGAGGGGGCTGGGAAGGGCAAACAGCCCAGAGGGCCCGCTGCCCCGGAGGATTCTGGGCTGTCGGGATGTGACTGGTCCAAGGTCACACAGCAGACAAGTGGCGGAGCTGGGATTAGAAGCCCCAAGGTCTAAGCTCTGGGGCAGATGCGACTGAATTGGGTCAGACACGATTCCCATCCAGCACAGAGTTCACAATCTAAGAGGGAATAATATTATTAGTACTCAACAGAGAGTTGAATACTAATAATACTCATACTAGGCAGTGTGGTCATCATCATCATCAATATCATCAATCGTATTTATTGAGCGCTTACTATGTGCACAGCACTGTACTAAGTGCAGTCCACTGGTCCACCGGATAGAGCCCAGGTCTGGGAGGCGGAGGAGCCGGGTTCTAATTCCGGCTCTGCCGCTTGCCCGTTGTGTGACCTGGGACCAGTCACTTCGCTTCTCCGGGCCTCAGTGCCCTCATCTGTAAAATGGGGATTGAGGCTGTGATCCTCATGGGGGACACAGGCTGTGTCCAACCCGATTAGTTTGGATCTAACCCAGCGCTTAGTACAGGGCCCGGCACATAGTAAGTGCTTAACAAATACCTCTATATGTTGCCGATTTGTACTTTCCATGTGCTCAGTACAGTGCTCTGCACACAGTAAGCACTTAATAAATACGACAATGAATGAATGCCTTGTTAAAAAAATCAATAAATACAGAGGAATTACATCTTGTAGGTTGGGTGGTGGAAATGACCCATAACTTATTTTATATCTCCCCTATGAAAAAATGACCAAAAAGTGAAGAGCAGCATGGCTTGGTAGATAAAGCCTGGGCCTGGGGACCAGAGGATCTGGGTTCTAATCCCGGCTTGGTTGCCTGCCTCCTGCATGATATTGGTCAGATTATTTCACTTTTCTGGGCCTCGCTTTCCTTAACTGCAAAATGGGGATTCAATGCCTGCTCTCCGTCAGACTGTGAGCCCTGTGTCCAGCCTGACAAATTTTAATTTTCCCCAGCGCTTAGAACCGTGCTTGACGGATTCATTTTTTTTCAATTGTTCATTTTTATTCATTCATTCAATCGTATTTGCTGAGTGCTTATTGGGTGCAGAGCGCTATACTGAGTGCTTGGGAGAGTCCAACACAACAGAGTGGGAAGACATGTTCCCTGCCCACAACGAGTTTACAGACAAATATAATGAGAGATAATGTTCTCACGACAGGATCAATCAACCAATCGATGGTATTTGAACTTGTACTGTAGGCACAGCACTGTACTGAGCGCTTGGGAGTGTCCAATACAACAGGGCTAGCAGCCCAACAATGCCCACGGGCTAGAGGGGGGACTTACAGACTAGAAAAGACCCCTCGGCATTGAACGTTCTGTTGCCGGGGGTTGTTTTTCTTGAAAACTCAACGTACCGCAATCACGTCGCTCAGGTGTAGAGATGCAAATAAAAATTAAACCTCGCCGTTTTGCTGACGGGAAGGTTTCTGGCTACAGAAACTCTCTGGTGGCTGGTAAATTCTCTGGGCTCCCAAGGTAAACAATCTAATTACGGTAGCGGAGTTGAGCTTGATCTCAGTCGACCAAATCAGAGTCATTTAGGGAAGGCGAGCAGTGTAAATAGACTCTCTGGGCCTGAGAATTGAGCAGACCAAGTGGGAATACCCGTATTTCCCATCTTTAATGGGATCAGAGCACCAAACCCTTCTCATATGGGACCTAGTTCCCGCCTCTCCCATCGCCCTATCCCGGCCTCCAGCCAGGGACTCGCAGGCCTGAGGAGCAACATGGCCTAGTGGATAGAACCTGGGCCTGGGAATCAGAAGGATGTGTGTTCTCATCCTGGCTCTGCCATGTCTGCTGTGTGACCCTGGGTGAGTCACATCACTTCTCTGGACCTCAGTTCCCTCATCTGGTAAATGGGGACTGAGACTGAGAGCCCCACGTGGGACAGGGACTGTGTCCAACCTGCTTAAATGGTGTCTCTCCCAGTGATTAGAAAAATGCCTGGAACATAGTGAGCACTTAAATACCATTAAAATAAAACCCCCAAAACCTCCTTCGATCAATCAATGGCATTTACTGAGCGCTTACCGGGTGCAGAGCCTGGACTGAGCACTTGGGAGAGGACAATACAACAGAGTTGGTACACTTGGGTTCTAATCCTGGGTCCATCATTTGTCTCCTGTGTGTGACCTTGGGCATGTCCCTTTACTTCTCTGAGCCTCAGTTGCCTCATCTGAAAAATGGGGTTTTAAGACTGTGAGCCCTGTGTGGGACAGGGACTCTGTCCAACCTGATTTGCCTAGATCTTCTCCAGTGCTTAGGACAGTGCCTGACATGTAATAAGCCTTTATCAAAGCCAAAAGAAAAAAAAATGCAATCCCTGCCCGCAAAGAGTTCACAGTCTTCAAAGCCTGGGAGAAATCATAACTTCTCTGGAAGGATATTTTATCTCCTCCTCAAGCTGATAACACCCCCAAACTCAGCATTGACAGTGCTTTACACTTAGTAAGTGCTTAACAAATGCCACCATTATTATTATTATTACCCCCCAAAACCACCAAACTTAGACGTAGCCTCTCTTTAATCATTTGCTTGTCCACATTCAACCCACCTTTCCCTTCTTGTTCTTTCTCCTCCCCATCATCTTTCTTAATGCCTGCCTTCCCCTTCTGGGCAATAATCTTCCTGAGGACAGGAGATCATTTCTTCTAACTCCCCTGGATGCTCTCTTGCACTCAGTACAGTGCTCTGGTCACCATTAGTGCTCCCTAAATCCTACCGATGGATTGAGAGACTGTCAGCTCCTAGAGGTCAGGGATCACGTCTATTAACTTTACTGGACTCTTTTGTGTTCCCTCTTTCATCGTCGTATATTTTGGGGCGGGGGGGGGGGGGGGTTGTTGAGCGCTTACTATGAGCCGACACCATACTAAGCGCTGGGGTGGATGCAAGCTAATCAGTTGGGACACAGGCCCCATCCCATGTGGGGCTCCTGGTCTTCACCCCCATTTTCCAGAGGAGGGAACTGAGGCCCGGAGAAGTGACGTGACTTGCCCGAGGTCACCTGGCAGATGATGGCAGAGGCCAGGCTCTTTCCACTAGGCCTCCCTGCTTTGATAAAGAACCTTCTAGACTGTGAGCCCATTGTTGGGCAGGGATTGTCTCTCTCTGTTGCTGAACTGTCCTCTCCCAAGCGCTCAGTCCAGTGCTCTGCACACAGTAAGCGTTCCATAAATATGAATGAATGAATGAATGAATGAACCCCTTAATCCAGACCTGCTAGTGTTAATAATAATTATAATAATGGTATTTGTTAAGCGCTTACTATGTGTGACTTTGGACAAGTCACTTCACTTCTCTGTGCCTCAGTTACCTCATCTGTAAAATGGGAATTGAGACTGTGAACCCCATATGATATGGACCCCATATGAACCCCATCAGATACCTGATGACCTTGTATCTACCTCAGCACTTAGAACAGTGCTTGGCATATAGTAAGCACTTTATAAATGCCATTATTATTATTATGTGCCATTGCGGGGAGGTGGGGGGATCTGGGCCCCGACTTATTCAACAGAAAGAGCACAGTGCCAGGATGGAGGGAACCTGGGAGCCAGGCAGAGCTTGGGGTCCCGCACTCTGCGATATCCCCCCATCCAGACACTGTTGGACTGAATACCACCACCATGGGGTGGATGGGGAATGATGTGAGATGTGGGACACCGTTGTCAGACACGGGGAAAGGATGTCAGACAGGAGGGGGTGATTTCAGATGAGGTGGTTGGTGTTTGACCTGGGGAGAGAGGGACTGTGTGTACAAGGAGGAAATGTGCCAGGAAGGGCAAGGGACAGAAGAGAAAGCTCTCCACAGCTCTCCCCACCCCACTAATGGATGGCCTTCCCCCTCCCGCCCTGGACAGCTCCCTCTCTATGCTCATCTTCAACCTCCCTTCTCCTTTTCCCTGCTTCTGACCCATCCCCGCCCTCCCCATCCTGGAGCTCCCTCCCTTCCCAGGCCCACCAGGCCCCACCTTGCTCCAGTCCCAGCACACCCCACCCCCCAACATCCCACATCCTCCCTCCAGGATCCCTTCCCTACTCCCTACCCAAATCCCTAAGTCTGTCTGTCTGTAGATCTCTCCAGTAGCTTAGAAGTTCCTGCAGTTGGGTGCAAGTTCCACCCAAACACTCAGCACAGTGCTCGGCCTGCTGCAGATGCTCAGTACATCCCACTGACTGATGAACTGTGAGGCCTGGAGGTCTCTGGCCTCTGGACCCCTAGGGCAGCACTGGGGGTGCTGGGCGCAAGGTGGAAGGGACAGGCACCACAGGGTGTGGGGATGGGGGGCTCGAGTTGGGAAGTTTACTCACGTGTGGACCATGACTCCACCGACGGGGGGCACGGCGCCCAGGGCCTTGACCACATGCCCGGCCACATACACCACGGACAGGTAGATGATCGTCCTATGGATGACAGCCAGTCAGCCACACAAGGGAGGCGGGGACAGGGGCAGAAGGAGCAGAGGGGACAGAGGGGGTAGAGGACATGAAGGGGGTGGAGGGCAGTGCCCTGGAGACCACCTGCCCCTGGCCTCGAGCACCGCAGCTGAGAGGTTCTAAGAGGACGTCTTTGTGTCTGTCTGTGGTATGTGTGTGTGTGTGTGTGAGAGAGAGAGAGAGACAGAGAGAGAGACAGAGAGAGAGAGAGAGAGAGAGAGAGAGAGAGAGAGAGAGAGAGAGAGAGTGGAAAGGAGAGGAAAGAGAGTCAGGGTGAGAGAAAGGAGAGAGAGATAAGGAGGGAGAGAAAGAGAAAGGGTTTTCTCTCTTCCCCTCCCCCTGCCCCCTGTTGGTGATCCCCTCCCGGTCAGCTGCGCGGGAGTCCAGGCCAGAGGCTGGAGAGTCAATCCAGAAACCTCTATGTCTGGCCACGTTAGCCGGGCTGAGAGCCAGCCTCCCTCCCCACCCCAAGTTGAGATGAAGACTCTGAGTCAAATGTCAAAGTTGAGGTGTTAGGGGTGGGGACAGTGGGAGAAGGGTCCCTAGAGACATGGAACCCTTTGCTCCCTCTCCCTGCCCCCACCCCTAGGCCCCTGGACTGCTAAGCTCCCATCCTGATTGTGCTGGGGAGTGGGAAAGGGGGCCTGGTCAGGGGGCAGGTCCCTGGGGGGTGGGGTGGAGTGGGGTGGGGTGGAGTGGGAGGCCCATCCTCTCAGTCTGGGCCCAGAGATCCCTTGGAGACAGGCTGAGGCACCAGGGTTCTGGGATACTTCAGCAGGGAAGAGGAGACTGAGAGACGGTGGCCAATGGCCGCAATTGCCGCAGCCTCGGGGGCCTAGAGGCTTTGGGCTGCCAAAGTCGGGATCAGGGCTCACTAGGAGGGGGACGTCCAGGCATGGAGGGGTGGGGATCAGGGAGGGGCTGAAGCCCAAGCCAGGCCCCTTTGGGTCAAAGCCGGTCCTGAGCTCTCTGGCCTGGCCGGGTCCGGGGTCCCAGGCGGGGGCAGGAGATGGGGCGACCCCTTCTTACTTGAACTTTCCCAACCAGGAGTCTGCCAGGAGGGCTCCGAGGATGGGAGTGAAGTAGCAGAGGCCGCTGAAGGCGTGGTACACGGCCGTGGACGTATCCTCACTCCAGCCCAAGAAGTGGAGGAAGTACAGGGTGAGCACAGCTGCAGCAGGAGAGAGGCCAGACCGGGGGGTCACCAGCGCCCCCATGGACACTGGAACCCCCGGCCCGAGGCCCCGGGGACGGTCGGAACCCCGGCCTGCTGGGTCACGGAACCTCTCTGGGCCTCCATTTCCTCATCCGTGCAATGGGGGGGGGGGGGGGGGGATCCCATCTCGCTTGTCTGCCCCTCTAGACTGTAAGCTCCCCGTGGACAGGGAACTTGTCACTACCTCTGTCATAGTGTCCTCTCCCAAATACTTAGCCCAGTGCTCTGCGCATAGTAAATGCTCCATAAATACCACTGATGGATGATAGATTGAGGGTAGGATGACAATATTGACATGGAAGCATTTTCGCAATGTGAAAGTGCCACCTGCTTCCCAGAAGGGTCTTGTTTCTGGCACCCTCGCTTCCCCAGCCACGCCCCCGGCCCCACCCATGGCCACAGCCAAAGACCTGTGTATACTCCACTCCCAAGGAGACACACACACCTCCTTCCCCTAGGGCACGTGCCCTGAGCAGACCCCTCCCTGACCCATGTACACCCGCACAATCTCTCTCCCTCTCCCCTCTTTCCTCTTTTCTCCTCACCTCCATCTCCCCCATCCCCCAAGTAAATTTTCCACCCTTACTCCCGATTTCCCAATTTTCCTGGAGCCCGATTTCTCTCAGGCCCTGGGCTGCTGGTCTGGTTTCCTGGAAACCAGTCCCACATAATAAAGCAATAGTAATAATAATAGCATTTTAAAGGGCTTACTATGTACCAACTTGTACTTGTACTATATAACTTGTACTTCCCAAGCGCTTAGTACAGTGCTCTGCACACAGTAACACTCAATAAATATGATTGATTGATTGATATTAATGCCGAGCATTGCATGAAGCACTAGAGTTGAAACAATCAGACATATTCCGTGTTCTACATGAGGCTCACAGGGAGAACAGCCAGTGCCTAGAATGGTGCTTGGCACATAGTTAGCGCTTAACAAAACCCATCATCATCATCATCATGCCTCAGCATGCTCAGAAGCAGCATGCTCAGTGGAAAGAGCATGGGCTTTGGAGTCAGAGGTCATGGGTTCGAATCCCGACTCCACCACTTGTCGGCTGTGTGACTTTGGGCAAGTCACTTAACTTCTCTGGGCCTCAGTTCCCTCAACTGTAAAATGGGGATAAAGACTGTGAGCCCCCCGTGGGACAACCTGATCACCTTGTAACCTCCCCAGCGCTTAGAACAGTGCTTTGCACATAGTAAGTGCTTAATAAATGCTATCATTATTATTATTATTATCATCATTATTATTATTATTATTTAATCCCCATTTTACAGGCAAAGAAACTGAGGCCCAGAGAATCAATCAATCAATCGTATTTATTGAGCGCTTACTGTGTGCAGAGCACTGTACTAAGCGCTTGGGAAGTACAAGCTGGCAACATAAATGATGTGACTTGTCCAAGGTCCCACAGCAGGCAAGTGTCAGAGGCGGGATTCGAACCAGGTCCTCTGACTCCCGGCGCCGGGTTCCTTCCCCTAGACAACACCACTGCTTCTGACCCAAGGAATCAGAGGAGTTGGGGGAGGCGGTGGGCGGGGGTGGGGGGGGGTGAGGGGAGACTCAGCCCACGGGGAGGGGACCAGGGGTCGGGGGGAGCGGAGGGTGAGGACAGAGACCTTTCATGCCATAGTAGGAGAAGCGTTCGCAGAACTCGTTCACGACGATGAAGATGACGCTCAGCGGGTAGGTGGTGCCCCAGATTTTCTGTGGGAACAAAGGGGTTGGGATGGGGGCAGGGGGGCCGAGGTGCGAGCCGCCCGACCTCCCGCCTCCCAGCCCTGCCCCTGTTCCCTGTGCCCTCGGGGCTGCGCTGCCCGTGCCCGTCCCGGGCCGGTGGCCCCCGCCGTCCCTGCCCCCGGTGGCCCCCGCCGTCCCTGCCCCCGGTGGCGGGCGGGGGGGGGGGGCCGGCGCTGACCGGGGTGGGCTGGCTCGGGGGCCCGGGGGGGGCCGGGGGCCCGGGGGGGCCCGGGCCCGCGCTGGGCACGAGCGTCTGCCGGGGCTCGTTGGGGGCCGACGGAGCCATGCCGAGCCGGGGCCGCCTCCGGGCCCAGCGGGGAGGAGAAGCGGCGGGGGGCGGGAGGCGGGCCGGGCCAGGGCCGGGCCAGGGCCGCGGGACCCCGCCCCAAAGCCAGTTAACCCGCTGGACACTGGCCTTCCCTGGGCCCGGGGGCTCGGCCTCAGTCGTCATCATCATCATCAATCGTATTTATTGAGCGCTTACCATGTGCAGAGAGCACTGTCCAGCCCCAGCCCTAATCCGTCAGCCGTCCAAGACCCTCCTCTCTGATCCGAGGTGCAAGCGTGGTTGGACACGCAACTCCAGGGACACTTCATCATCATCATCATCAATCGTATTTATTGAGCGCTTACTATGTGCAAAGCACCGTCCAGCCCCAGCCCTAATCCGTCAGCCGTCCAAGATCCTCCTCTCTGAACCGAGGTGCAAGCGTGGTTGGACACGCAACTCCAGGGACACTTCATCATCATCATCATCAATCGTATTTATTGAGCGCTTACTATGTGCAGAGCACTGTCCAGCCCCAGCCCTGATCCGTCAGCCGTCCAAGATCCTCCTCTCTGATCCGAGGTGCAAGCGTGGTTGGACACGCGGGACACTTCATCATCATCATCATCAATCGTATTTATTGAGCGCTTACTATGTGCAGAGCACTGTACTAAGAGCTTGGGAAGTACAAATTGGCAACAATTTGCCAGTTGGCCCTGGAGCCGGAGGGATTAAGGCTCGATTTCATGGAGCTTCCCACGACGGACGGGATGGAGGATCGGGGAACGGGGGAAGACTCAGCGTGGCTCAGTGGCAAGAGCCCAGGCTTGGGAGGCAGAGGTCATGGGTTCTAATCCCGACTCCGCCACACGTCTGCTGTGTGACCTCAAGTCACTTCACTTCTCTGAGACTCAGTTACCTCATCTGTAAAATGGGGGTTAAGACCGTGAGCCCCACGTGGGACAACCTGATCACCTTGTATCCCCCCACCCCAGTGCATAGAACAGTGCTTTGCACATAGTAAGCGCTTAACAAATAGACTTATAGACTGTGAGCCCACTGTTGGGTAGGGACTGTCTCTATATGTTGCCAACTTGTACTTCCCAAGCGCTTAGTACAGTGCTCTGCACACAGTAAGCGCTCAATAAATACGATTGCAATTGATTAACAAATGTCATCATTATTATTAAGAATCAGTCAATCAATCGATGGTATTCACTGAGCAATTACTCTACTAAGCACTTGGGAGAGTACAGTACAATAGAGTCCCTAGACGCATTCCCTGCCCGCAACCAGTTTACGGGGAGGGAATATATTAAAATAAATTACCAACCTGTATATAAGTGCTGTGGGGCTGACATGGGGGGAGTATCAAGTGCTTTAGGGGAACAGATCCAAAGGCATCGATGGCACAGGCCAGAAAAGGAGTACGGGAAAAGAGGGCTTAATTATGGAAGGCCTCTTGGGGGAGATTGATTGGATTGTGGTGGGCTGTTGTATATGAAGGAAGAGGGGGGAGTTGGGCGAGGGGTTGGCAGAAAGTTAGATGAGATCGGGGCACAGTGAGCGAGCTGGCACTGCAAGAGTGAAGTGTGCAGGCTGGATTGGAGTAGGAAATTAGGGAGGTAAGATGGGAGGGGACGAGCTGATTGAATGCTTTAAAGTTGATGGTGAGGGGTTTCTGTTGAATGCAAAGGTGGACGGCAAACACTGGAGGGTCTTGAGGAGTGAGGTGATGTGTACCGAGCTTTATAGAAAAGCGATTCAGGCAGCAGGGACTGGAGTGGCGAGAGAAGGAAGGCGGGGAGGTCACCGAGGAGGCTGATGCAGTAGTCAAGGTGGGATAGAATAAGTGCATGGACCAGCCTGGTAGACATTTGGATGGAGAAGCTGATTTCAGTGATGCTGTGTAGGTAGAAGTGACAGGATTCGGTAGTATTTAATGTGTGCCTTGAATGCAAGATGAATCTATGAAAATGTCAAGGATATGGGCTTGTGAGACTGGAGAATGGCCATCTGGTCTACGGTGATGGGAAAGACAGGGTCAAGACAGCATTTGGTTGAGAAGATGTGGAGTTCTGTTTTGGACATGTTAAATATGAGGCATCAGCAGGATGTCCAAGTAGGGAAGATAGGAGGAAATGCAAGACTGCAGAGAAGGAGAGAGATCAGGGCTGGAGCATCAACCACATAGAGAGGGTAGTTGAAACCATGAGAATGAATCTGTTATCTGAGGAAGTGGGTGTAGATGGAGAATACAAGGGGACCCAGAACGAAGCCTTGAGAGACCCCCCACAGTTAGAAGGTGGGAGGCAGGGGAGGAGCCTCCGAAAGACACTGAGAATGAGCAGCCAAATTGATGAGGAGAACCAGAAGAGGACAGTGTCAGTGAAGCTGAGGTTGGATAATGTTTCCAGGAGAAGGGGGTGGTCCGCAGTGTGGAAGGCAGCTGAGAGGCCGAGAAGGATTAGGATGTAATAAAGGCCGTTGGATTTGGCAAGAAAGAAGTCACCGGTGACCTTTGAGAGAGCATTTTCTGTGGAGTGAAGGGGGCAGAAGACAGATTGGAGGGAGTTGAGGAGAGAATTGGAGGAAAAGAAGGGGAGGCAGCAGGTGTAGACAACTCGCTAAAGGAATTTGAGAAGAATGATGGGAGAGGGAGCAATAACTGGGAGGAGTCTGAGGCCAAGGGAGGATTTTTTTAGGATAGGGGAGACGTGAGCATATTTGAAAGCTGTGAGAAAGAAGCCATTGGAGAGTGAGTGGTTGAAGGTGACGGTCAGGAAGGGAAGAGGGCAGGGGGTAAGCGTCCATGGAAGGGCTGAAGGAGGTCCCTGTCCGGGACTTAGGGGTGAAGACAAAAGCAAGAGCCAGACCACATCATTCCTAACTTTTCTTCCCGGGTGGGTGGGAGGTGGGCTCTGGCAGGGCTGACGGGAGACTGGAGACAGCAGGGCCAGCCCAGCTGTGCCCTGCCGCAGCCCTAAAGCCCCAGCCCCACTGCAGCCCAGCCCCACTGCAGTCCTGGCCCCACAGCAGCCCCAACCCCAGCCCCATCCAGCCCACCAGGGGACCGGGGTCTTGCCGCTCCAGTGGCTGCCCGGCTCCCTTTGGGGCCAAAGTCCGGAACCACTGCCTTGCGTGCCCTGCCGGTTCTGGCTGGATGGGCCAGCAACACCTGCTGTTCCCAAGACGAGAAACTCCAGAAAAAATCCTCCACCCTCCGCCCTTCCATCTCTCCACCTGCCCCTCCCTGTGTGTGCATGTGAGACGTGTGTGTGTGTGTGTGTGTGTGTGTGTGTGTGTGTGTGTGCATGCTAGAGGAAATTCAGACCCACCCCTGGTGCCCCAAGACACATACCTGCATGCACACACATGAATACTTGCACCGCGGCAAAGATATGCCTACATATTGACACACAGCCACACTCAGTCCCTCTCTACATGATACACAGTGGCTCACAGAACCACACATTCACAGTGTAGGCTTCTGGATGGCAGGGGATGTGGACTTCGCTCCTGACCTCCTCTCCCTGGCGCTAGTGGCTCACGTGCCAGTCCCAATTGGCACGTGTGCGTGCACACACACACACACACACACAAACACACACACACGCCCACATGCACACGGAATCACACTAACTCCAGGAGGCCTGGGCCAGTTCCATCACCCAGTGCTTCATGCCAACCCCATTGTTTTATACATTCAACCACTTGTGACATTGTGGTAGAGTCATTCATTCATTCATTCATGCATTCAATTGTATTTATTGAGCATTTATTGTGTACAAAGCACTGTACTGAGCTCTTGGGATAGTACAGTACAGCAATAAACAGACACATTCCCTGCCCACAACGAGTTTACACTCTGGAGATGGGGAGACAGATATTAATACAAACAAATAAATTACAGATATGTACATAAGTGTTGTGGGGCTGGGAGGGAGCAAGAACAAAGGGAGCAAATCAGGGCAATGTGGAGGGAGTGGGATATGAAGAAAAGTGGGACTTAGTCTGGGAAGGCCTCTTGGAGGAGATGTGCCTTCAATAAGGCTTGGAAAGTGGGGAGAGTAATTGTTGGATTTGAGGAGTGAGGTCATTGCAGGCCAGAGGCAGGACACGGGCCAGGGGTCTGCAGGGAGATCGAGGCACACTGAGAAGGTTAGCACTAGAGGAACGAAATGTGTGGGCTGGGTTGTAGAAGGAGAGAAGTGAGGTGAAGTTGGAGGGCGGAAGGTGGTGGAGTGATTTACTACAATACTTTGATTTAAATAGCCAGTTTCCATATGTAAATTTCAAAGTCTGTCTCCCTTCTCCAAAATATAGATTCCTCAAGGGCGAGGATCCTGTCTACCAACCCCACTGTATTTTCCCAACCGCTCAGTACAGTGCCCTGCACACGGAAAGGGCTAAAGGACTGCCATTGATTGTACCCCTCTCCCTGCTAAACGGTCCACACCTGCAGGGCAGGGAGCCGCACCACCTAGTGGGAACATCCCAGGCCTGGAAGCCAGAGGACCTGGATTCTAATTCCACTCTGCCATTTCATTCATTCATTCGCTTACTGTGTGCAGACCACTGTACTAAGCGCTTGGGAAGTACAAGTTGGCAACATATAGGGACGGTCCCTACCCAACAACGGGCCCACCCTTTCATTCATTCATTCAATCGTATTTATTGAGCGCTTACTGCGTGAAGAACACCGGACTAAGCGCTTGGGAAGTACAAGTCGGTAGCATATAGAGACGGTCCCTACCCAACAATAATAATAATAATAATACTGATCGTATTTGTTAAGCGCTTACTATTCATTCATTCATTCATTCATTCAAACATATTTATTGAGCACTTACTGTGTGCAGGGCACTGTACTAAGCGCTTGGGAAGTACAAGTTGGCAACATATAGAGACGCTCCCTACCCAACAGTGGGCTCACAGTCTAGAAGGGGGAGACAGAGAACAAAACAAAACACATTAACAAAATAAAAAAAAGAATAAATATGTACAAGTAAAATAAATGAATAAATAGAGTAATAAATATGTACAAACATATATACATATATATAGGTGCTGTGAGGAAGGAGGTAAGGCCGGGGGGATAGGGAGGGGAAGGAGGGGGAGAGGAAGGAGGGGGCTCAGTCTGGGAAGGCCCCCTGGAGGAGGTGAGCTCTCAGTAGGGCTTTGAAGGGATGAAGAGAGCTAGCTTGGCGGATGTTGGGAGAGAGGGCATTCCAGGCCAGGAGGATGACGTGGGCTGGGGGCCAATGGTGGGACAGGCGAGAACGTGGCACGGTGAGGAGATTGGCGGCAGAGGAGCGGAGGGTACGGGCTGGGCTATTTGCTGTTGTGTTATCTTGGTCAAGTCACTTCACTTTTCTGTGCCTCAGTTTCCTCATCAGTAAAATGGGGCTTCAGTGCCTATTCACTCTCCTAGACTAAGCCCTCTTTTTCCTCTCCTCCTCCCCATCACCCCCCCGCCCTACCTCCTTCCCCTCCCCACAGCACTTGTATATATTTGTACAGATTTATTACTCTATTTATTTTACTTGTACATATTTACTACTGTATTTATTTTATTAATGATGTGCCTATAGCTATAGCAGCATGGCTCAGTGGAAAGAGCCCGGGCTTTGGAGTCAGAGGTTGTGAGTTCAAATCCCAGCTCCACCAATTGTCAGCTGTGTGACTTTGGGCAAGTCACTTAACTTCTCTGTGCCTCAGTTACCTCACTGTAAAATGGGGATTAAGACTGTGAGCCCCCTGTGGGACAACCTGATCATCTTGTACCCTCTCCAGCGCTTATAACAGTGCTTTGCATGTAGTAAGTGCTTAATAAATGCCATTATGATTATTATTATTTATTCTGATGGTTTTGACACCTGTTTACGTGTTTTGTTTTGTTGCCTGTCTCCCCCTTCTAGACTGTGAGCCCATTGTTGGGTAGGGACTGTCTCTATATGTTGCCGACTTGTACTTCCCAAGTGATTAATACAGTGCTCTGCACACAGTAAGCGCTCAATAAATATGACTGATTGAATGAATGACTGTTTAGACTGTGAACCCCATGTGGATGAGGGGCTGTGTCCAACCTGATTAACTTTGTATCTACCACAGCTAGAAACCTAGTCTGCACTTCACAAATAGCAGAATAACGTTTTCTTATTCTGTTGTCTTCTGCCTAGTGCTTAGTAGAGTGCTCTGCAAACAGAAGATGCTTCATAAATACTATTGATTGGTTGAGACACAGAGACCCATAGACACAAAGGCGTAGAGGCAGAGAGATTCAGATTCAAAGACCAGGTGACAAAAGCACTGTATACATTCATTCAATCGTATTTATTGAGTGCTTACTGTGTGCACAGCACTGTACTAAGCGCTTGGGAAATACAAGCTGGCAACATATAGAGACGGTCCCTACCCAACAATGGGCTCACAGTCTAGAGGGGGGAGACAGACAACAAAACAAAACATGTGGACAGGTGTCAAGTCATCAGAATAAATAGAAATAAAGCTAGATGCACATCATTAAGAAAATAAATAGAATAGTAACTATGTACAAGTAAAATAAATAGAGTAATAAATCTGTATGAGCATATATACAGGTGTTGTGGGGAGGGTAAGGAGGTAGGGTTGGGGGGGATGGGGAGGAGAGGAAAAAGGGGGCTCAGTCTGGGAAGGCCTCCTGGAGGAGGTGAGCTCTCAGCATCCAGCGCTTAGAGCAGTGCTTTGCATATAGTAAGCTCTTAATAAATGCCATCAT
Source organism: Tachyglossus aculeatus (assembly GCF_015852505.1). Taxonomy (NCBI): domain Eukaryota; kingdom Metazoa; phylum Chordata; class Mammalia; order Monotremata; family Tachyglossidae; genus Tachyglossus; species Tachyglossus aculeatus. The sequence goes on along the minus strand of NC_052066.1, from coordinate 304,822 downwards.
TATTATTATTATTATTACATAGGTTTGCATTCACGTTCCTTCCTTCATTCATTCATTCATATTTATTGAGCACTTACTGTATGCAGAGCACTATGCTAAGCACTTGATGGAGTACATTACAACAATAAACAGTCACATTCCCTGTCCACAACGACGTACAGTCTTGAGGGGGAAGAGCCAGATGTCAATACAAATCAATAAAATAAAATTACAGATATGTACCTAAGTGTTGCGGGGCTGGGAGAGGGGAAGAGGAAAGGGAGCAAATCGGGGCAACGCAGAAGGAAGTGGGAGATGAGAAAAAGCAGGGCTTAGCCTGGAAAGGCCTCTTGGAGGAGATTGCCTTCAATAAGGCTTTGAAGCAGGAAGAGTAATTGTCTGTTGGATTTGAGGAGGCAGGGCATTCCAGGCCAGAGGCAGGATGTGGGCTAGGGGTCGGTGGCCAGACAGGCAAGATCGAGGCCCAGTGAGAAGGTTAGCACTAGAGAGGAGTGAAGTGTATGAGCTGGGTTGAAGATGGAGAGAAGTGAGTTGAAGAAGGAGATGAAGAAGCGCTTAGTACAGTGCTCTGAACATAGTAAGCACTCAATAAATACGATTGATGATGAAGAAGGCGGGGGTAAGAGGGTAGAGTGGTTTAAAGCCAATGATGAGGAGTTTTTGTTTGATGTGGAAACCACTGGAGTTTTTTGAGGAGCGGGGTGATATATCCTGAATGTTTCTGTAGAAAAATGATCTGGGCAGCAGAGTTCAGTATGGACTGGGGTGGGGAGAGACAGGAGGCTGGGAGGTCAGCAAGGAGACCGATGCAGTAATCCAGGTAATGATAATGTTGGTATTTGTTAAGCGCTTACTAGGTGCCAAGAACTGTTCTAAGCACTGGGGTAGATACAATCAATCAATCAATCAATCAATCATATTTATTGAGCGCTTACTGTGTGCAGAGCACTGTACTAAGTGCTTGGGAAGTACAAGTTGGCAACATATAGAGACAGTCCCTACCCAACAGTGGGCTCACATTCTAGAAGGGGGAGACAAAGAACAAAACCAACCATATTAACAAAATAAAATAAATAGAATAGATATGTACAAGTAAAATAAATAAATAAATAAATAAATAAACAGAGTAATAAATATGTACAGACATATATACATATATACAGGTGCTGTGGGGAAGGGAAGGAGGTAAGATGGGTGGGATGGAGGGGGGACGAGGGGGAGAGGAAGGAAGGGGCTCAGTTTGGGAAGGCCTCCTGGAGGAGGTGAGCTCTCAGTAGGGCCTTGAAGGGAGGAAGAGAGCTAGCTTGGGGGATGGGCAGAGGGAGGGCATTCCAGGTCAGGGGGATGACATGGAGCGGGGGTCGACGGCGGGACAGGCGAGAACGAGGCCTAACGGTGAGGAGATTAGCCGCAGAGGAGCGGAGGGTGTGGGCTGGGCTGGAGAAGGAGAGAAGGGAGGTGACGTAGGAGGGGGCGAGGTGATGGACAGCCTTGAAGCCAAGGGTGATGAGTTTCTGCCTAATGTGCAGATTGATTGGTAGCCACTGGAGATTTTTGAGGAGGGGAGTAACATGCCCAACGATACAAGATAATCAGGCTGTCCCAGGTAGGGCTCGCAATCTTCATCCCCATTTTACAGATGAGGTAACTGAGGCACAGCAACGTTAAGTGACTTGCCCAAGGTCACACAGCTGACAAATGGTGGAGCAGGGATTAGAACCCATGACCTCTGACTCCCAAGCCTGTGCTCTTTCTACTGAGCCACGCTGCTTCTCTAATAATAATGATGGCATTTGTTAAGTGCTTACTATGTGCAAAGCACTGTTCTAAGCGCTGGGGGTATACAAAGTGATCACGTTGTCCAACGTGGGGCTCACAGTCTTAATCCCCATTTTACAGATGAGGTAACTGAGGCTCAGAGAAGTTAAGTGACTTGCCCAAGGTCACACAGCTGACAATTGGCAGAGCTGGGATTTGAACCCATGACCTCTGACTCCAAAGCCCGTGCTCTTTCCACTGAGCCACGCTGCTTCTCTAGGTAGGATAGGATGAGTGATTGCATTAACGTGGTAGCAGTTTGGATGGCAAGGAAAGGGTGGATTTTAGTTGTGCTGTGAAAGTGGAACTGACAGGACACGCACAAACATACACACATATATTCTCACTCTCGTCAGAATGAGGCTGGCCCCTCCCTTAGACCTGGTACTGCTGCTCAGATGGAGGGAAGAGTTAGGGGGTTGGGTGGTCCGTGCTGGGTTACGGGGGAGAGCCAGGGACAGAGAGGGGCGAGTCAGAGGTGTTGGGTGTTCCAAACTGGGTCACTGGGGGAGGGTCAGGGATGGAGAGGGGCGAGTTAGGGTGTTGGATGATCTGTGCAGAGTCACTGGGGAGAGTCAGGGTCGGAGATGGGAGAGTCAGGGGTACTGGATGATCTGTGCTGGGTTACTGGAGGGGAGCAGAGATGGAGAGAGGAGAGTCAAGGGTGTTGGATGAGTCACTGAGGGAGGGTCAGGGGTGTTAGATGCTGTTGTCCACTAGCGGACTTGACATGACTGATTCCATTTTGTGTATGCTGACAGTAACCCTCCATTTGTGCAGGCTGAGAGAATTTACATCCCTATTAACGAGAATTTACAGACCTATCTATGCAAGGCCATAGGGCAAATAACAACATCCTGCACAAGGCCGTGGGAACGGAGAACAAAGAGAATTTGTAACATCCTGCCGGTCCCAATTGAATTCCTGAAATTTCCAAATGCCCCACTCCCATGTTGCTGTAACTCAATGAAAGACACAGTGATATTGGGATCGGGGCTGCTTGTCATTCATACCTCTTCCGGGAGGTGAATGGGCAGGTAGTCATTTTCCTTCTTTACTGCTCTATCTGAACTCATGTCTCCGAGTCATTTTTCCTATCTGCGTCACCACCCTGGGTACAAGAACCCTGCGGCCGATTTACACCAAGTTAACCTATTTTGCATCCTACTTGTCGATAACAGTAACTTATTTGGCAACCGCGAAGGCACCCTCGTGCTGTGATCTGGATAGGAACAACCCCCGTGGGTGAGAACGGCTGACTCCACCGAGCTCAAATAATCCGTAAGTAAGGATCCGCTTTTAGGGTCTGAGTCTCCCCTTCTCTCCTTCTGGGTTGTTAATTTGGAGTGCCCAGTGGGGTTCCGGTTTAGCGGTTTCTTCCTCCTCCGGTTACACGGTGGTGGATGGTTTCTCCCCCCTTCGGTTAGAAGGGGTGGGTGGTTTCTCCCCCCTTCGGTTAGAAGGGGCGGGTGGTTTATCCCCCCTTCGGTTAGAGGGGGCGGGTGGTTTCTGGCCCGCATCTCTCTAAGACTAGTTGGTGCCTGGCTAAAGTTCTCCAATCCTGGGATGAGGGTCACTTGCCTGTAACTAAAGGAATGTCTAAAGAACAACTTGTAGGGTGTCACAAGGCCTGGACTAAGTTCTGGGACCAACAGGGTTATTCTTTCTGGCCCGAGGGAGGGTCTTTTGATCCTCAAACTCTTCACAAACTCTGGGAGGTTTTATCTTGTTCCCGATCTGATGAAATGTGTTATTGGTATTGTTGGCCTGAAGTTAGTAAGAATCAGTCCTCTCAGACTGAAGTAGCAACATTGTCAGCTGTGGCAGAAAAGGCTGCGTTGCCTTCAGTCCCGAGTCCGCAGTCCCACTCAGCGGACCTGATAGGTACCTCAGTTCCTATCCCCCCTGCTTATTTACCTCCGGTACCACTTTTAGCCCCTGTTCGTGAGCTACCAGCAGATCCCAGGGGAGGGCGGGAATATCGTAGTAGCCGGAGTAAGGGCTCATGTCCCTTTCGAGCCCCAAACCCTTATAACCTGGCAGCAGAATACTCCACCCTTTCAAAAAATCCTCAGGAAGTGTATCGAAGGGTCCTGGGAATTTTTAGAACCCATCTTCCTACTTGGGGGGATGTAGAAGAGCTGCTTGAATTGTTTTTCACTTCTGATGAGCGTTCCTGTCTCAGAGCCTTGACTGAGAGAACAATGGTCAGCCTCATGTGGCGTGGCCAACAATTGAGCCTAATTGGAATTTAAATGTGGAAATAGATTGGAATCGCCTTAATCAAGGGTGGCAGACTCTCCTGGCTGCCATCCAAGAATTGGGCTGGAAACCTCCTAACTGGGACTCCTTTCATGGGATGGCCCAGAATGAAGGGGAAACCTCTGATGAATTGTTCACTAGTCTGAGTGAGAGAGAAGAGACGATGGTTAAAAAAAAATTGTGTGTGTATAAAGGAAGAAGGAGGGAAAAGGAGAAAGAAAAGAGAAGGTGAAGCGATTGCAGTTGAAGGAAATTGTCTGCTCAGGCATCTACACCCTGAAAAGCAGGTGTCCCAAAAGGGGGGAATGATGGGTGGAGAGATTGCCTCTGAAGGAAATTGTATGTGTACGAAGGTTAGAGTAAGTGTGTGTGAAGGAGAAAGAGAAGAGACACGAGGGAATTTTAGTCAAATGTCGGTCTTCCTGTAATACTCCTGTGTTGCCTGTGCGAAAACCAGGCTCCCCTCTGTCCTATCGGTTAGTCCAGGACCTGTGTGCAATTAACTTATACGTTTTGCCTATGCATGCTGTGGTTCCTAGTCCCACAGCAGTAGTTAGCTCCATGAGCCCCAAAGCAACCTGTTTTGCTTGTATTGATCTAACTGGTGCTTTCTTTACTATTCCGATGTGCTGTGAGAGCCAGTACCTTTTTGCCTTTGCCTGGGAAGGTCGTCAACTAACCTGGACGAGGCTTCCTCAGGGTTTTGTTCATTCCCCAACTATCTTTTCGAGAGAATTGTGCAGAGCCCTATCTCCCCTCAAATTACCCGAAGGGATCAGTATGTTCCAGTATGTGGATGATATCCTTATTGCTGGGGACACGGAGGATCTGTGTCGGTCAGGTTCCCTCCAGGTCCTAGCTTGTTTGCATCAGCTTGGTCTTAAAGTTAGTTGCGAGAAACTGCAGTGGTGTCAGCCCCAGGTAAAATATCTTGGGTTCATGTTGCGGGCGGGAGAAAGAGCAATTGCCCCCAAGTGAGAGAGCCTGATTCAATGCATGCCTCGCTCCACTACTAAGAGGGCCCTGAGAGGTTTTCTTGGTGCTGCTGGGTTTTGTCGAGCTTGGATTCCAGAATTTGGGTTGTTAACCAGACCCCTTTTTGAGCTCCTAAAAATGACCTCCCCAGAGCCCCTGGACTGGACTCCCGAGGCTGTAGAAGCCTTTCAGACACTAAAATCATGCCTGAGTTCAGCCCCTGCCCTGGGACTCCCTGACTATAGTAAGCCGTTCTATTTGTACATTCATGAACGCTGTGGAGTGGCCTCAGGTATCTTGTGCCAAACTCTCGGTCCTCACTATCGACCAGTAACCTATTATTCAGGTGTCCTTGATCCTGTCATTCTAGGTCAAATACCCTGTATCTGCTGCATAGTTGCGGGGTAATGCTGCCTGAAAGGTCTCAGGATATCCTCTTGGGACATCCCGTTGTTGTTCGGACTCCGCATGAAGTTGTACACCTCCTTCGTGGAGCAGCCACCCAAGCCTTATCTGTGGCACGCCTGACTAAATACAAGGTTGCTTTATTGGAAAATCCGCAGGTACATGGCTCCTTGAATCCAGCTACCCTACTTGAGTCCTCTCCCATGACTGACCAAATTCATGATAGTGATGAGGTAGTTCGGGAAACTGTCGCTCCTCGATCTGACCTTCGTGATGAGCCTTTGTCCTCTTCTGATCTAACTTTGTTTACAGATGGCTCCTCCTTTATGGACCAAGCGGTGCGCCTCACCGGCGCTGCTGTTGTTACCCTAACCTCTGTGCTGTGGACCGGCTCACTCCCAGCTTCTTACAGTGTGCAGGCAGCTGAGCTTGAAGCCCTTACACAGGCATTGTTACTCGGTAAAGGGAAGCCTGTGACCATCTATACAGACTCTAAGTATGCCTTTGGGGTCTGTCACGCTGCAGGTGCCCTGTGGCAAAGTCGTGGGTTCCTCACTTCAGCGGGTCGTCAGGTTGCTAATGTAATGCTATTACAGGCCCTCTTGCTCCCAGCCGAGGTGGCCGTCGTGCATGTGCATGCCCACACCCGAGGAAGTGGTTCCCCGAGTTTGGGCAATCGCCGAGCCGACAAGGCCTCTCGTTGGGCAGCTCGGCATGCCCCCCCTTATATGTGTAGCTCCTGTTATATCCCTGGCCCCCACATCAATCAATCGTATTTATTGAGCGCTTACTGTGTGCAGAGCACTATACTAAGCTCCTGGGAAGCACAAGTTGGCAACATATAGAGACAGTCCCTACCCAACAGTGGGCTCACAGTCTAAAAGGGGGAGACAGAACAAAACCAAACATACCAACAAAATAAAATAAATAGAATAGATATGTACAAGTAAAATAAATAAATAAATAAATAGAGTAATAAATATGTACAAACATACATACATATATACAGGTGCTGTGGGGAAGGGAAGGAGGTAAGATGAGGGGGATGGAGAGGGGGACAAGGGGGAGAGGAAGGAAGGGGCTCAGTCTGGGAAGGCCTCCTGGAGGAGGTGAGCTCTCAGTAGGGCCTTGAAGGGAGGAAGAGAGCTAGCTTGGCGGATGGGCAAAGGGAGGGCATTCCAGGCCCGGGGGATGACGTGGGCCGGGGGTCGACGGTGGGACAGGCGAGAATGAGGCCTAACGGTGAGGAGATTAGCGGCAGAGGAGCAGAGGGTACAGGGTGGGCTGTAGAAGGAGAGAAGGGAGGTGAGGGAGAAGGGGGCGAGGTGATGGACAGCCTTGAAGCCCGGGGTGAGGAGTTTCTGCCTGATGCGCAGATTGATTGGTAGCCACTGGAGATTTTTGAGGAGGGGAGTAACATGCCTAGAGCGTTTCTGGACAAAGACAATCTGGGCAGCAGCATGAAGTATGGATTGAAGTGGGGAGAGACTCGAAGATGGGAGATCAGAGAGAAGGCTGGTGCAGTAGTCCAGACGGGATAGGATGAGAGCTTGAACAAGCAGGGTAGAAGTTTGGATGGAGAGGAAAGGGCGGATCTTGGCAATGTTGCGGAGCTGAGACCGGCATGTTTTGGTGACGGCTTGGATGTGAGGGGTGAATGAGAGAGCGGAGTCGAGGATGACACCAAGGTTGCGGGCTTGTGAGACGGGAAGGACGGTAGTGCCGTCAACAGAGATGAGAAAGTCAGGGAGAGGGCTGGGTTTGGGAGGGAAGACAAGGAGTTCAGTTTTGGACATGTGGAGTTTTAGGTGGCGGGCAGACATCCAGATGGAGATGTCCTGAAGGCAGGAGGAAATGCGAGCCTGGAGAGAGGGGGAGAGAGCAGGGGCAGAGATGTAGATCTGGGTGTCATCAGCGGAGAGATGATAGTTGAAGCCGTGAGAGCGAATGAGGTCACCAAGGGAGTGAGTGTAGATCGAGAACAGAAGGGGACCAAGCACTGAACCTTGGGGAACCCCCACAGTAATGGGATGGGAGGGGGAGGAGGAGCCTGCAAAAGAGACTGAGAATGAACGACCGGAGAGATAAGAGGAGAACCAGGAGAGGATGGAGTCTGTGAAGCCAAGGTCGGATAGCGTGTTATGCCTGGCACTCTGTTGCCCTCCCTGATTACTGATAAAGAAAGAGCTGAGTGGCCTCGGCAATATGAGGCGCTGGAACGGGACGGGCTCTTTTGGGTCCCTGATGGACGGCCTATTTTGCCCGCTGCTGCACTGCTACCAGTTTGTCTGGGTCTTCACCAGGAGACTCACTTTGGTGCAAATGCCTTGGCAGCCACAGTTCTCCGAGTTTGGTTTGCCCTAGGTATCCATCCTGTTGCCAAACGGGTTACAGCCAGTTGTGCTACTTGCCAGAGCTTCAATGCTCACCCTAGTCGTCGGGTTCCCTTGGGGGGATGCCCTTGGGTCTATTCCCCTTTTGAGGGTTTGCAGGTTGATTTTGTGACACTTCCAAGGGCTGGTCATTTCCGATATTTACTGGTCATTGTTGATCACCTGACTGGGTGGATTGAGGCTTTCCCTTCCTCCTGAGCAACTGCTCTTATGGTAGTGAAAGGTAGTGAAATGCCTCTTGCGGGAAGTCATTCCCAGGTTTGGGCCACCTGCTGTTATTGATTCTGATCAAAGATCACATTTTACTGAGTCTGTTCTATCTGAAATTTATCGATCACTTGGAATCGAACGTTCTTTACATGCACCATACCATCCCCAGAGTTCAGGGAAAGTGGAATGTGCCAATCGTGAGTTGAAAACCCTTTTGGGAAAACTTTGTATGGAAACTCATCTCAAATGGCCCGAGGTTCTACCTCTCGCCCTTTATTGTCTACGATGTCACCCCCCAGGCTCCTTTAAATATATCTCCTTATGAGATGCTATTTGGTCATTCCCCATATTGGGGAAGCCTTTAAGACCCCCGACCTTCTCTGACCCTACAGGTGGGCGATGATGCCCGCCTTCTAGACTGTGAGCCTGCTGTTGGGTAGGGACTCTCTACGTGTTGCCGGCTTGTACTTCCCAAGAGCTTAGTACAGTGCTCTGCACACAGTAAGCACTCAATAAATACGATTGATTGATTGATTGATTGATTGATTGATGCCCTGCGAGCCTATGTTTTGTCTCTCCAGGCAATTCTAGCTGAGCTGCAGGCTGCTGGAATCCTCCTTCTGCGCACCCCTCTCACCTATCATCTGCATCCGTTCATCGCTGGAGATTGGGTTTGGGTTAAGCACGTGATCGGCAATGCTTCACTTAAGCCATCCTGGGAGGGGCCCTACCAGGTTCTCTTGTCTTCCTTTTCTGCAGTTCGTGTTGCTGAGCACCCCTCATGGATCCACCACTCCCAGGTGAAGCCAGCCATTTTTGATGCTTCGCCTCCTGATTGTACTCCCCTGTCGGTTTCTGCTGACTCTCAGGATTCTGAGCCACCTGCTGTCCCAGGTTTACGGCTGCGTCGAACTCCTACCGGATGGGCTTCGGTCCTGTGAGACTTCGTCTGGTTGCTTGTTTGTGTGTCTTGCCGCTGGCTTGTTTTTTGCTGTACTGTGTTTTTCAGCTTCTGAAGGCCTGCCTCTGATGTGCCTCATCTATCCTGATGCTTCTACAAACCCCTGTCCAAAGCTGAAGTCACGGACATGCAGCGCCATCTGGACGCTGTGTTTCGCTGAGGAGGGGGATTGTTGTGTGTGTCGTGTGTGTAAAGCTATGCCTGGATTTTTTTTTTGTCTTTTCCTTGTCCTATATTTTAGGCGCCGGCTTTGCGGAAGACCTCTGTTATCCCGAGGACGGTCATATGTGATCCTCCTGGAGGCCATGGCCCTCGGAAGGATCAAAGGGGGGATTGTTGTCGACTAGTGGACTTGACATGACTGACTCCATTTTGTGTATGCTGACAGTAACCCTCCATTTGTGCAGGCTAAGAGAATTTACATCCCTATTAACGAGAATTTACATCCCTATTAATGAGAATTTACATCCCTATTAACGAGAATTTACAGACCTATCTATGCAAGGCCATAGGGCAAATAACAACATCCTGCACAAGGCTGTGGGAACGGAGAACAAAGAGAATTTGTAACATCCTGCCGGTCCCAATTGAATTCCTGAAATTTCCAAATGCCCCACTCCCATGTTGCTGTAACTCAATAAAAGACATAGTGATATTGTGATCGGGGCTGCTTGTCACTCGTACCTCTCCTGGAAGATGAACGGGCAGGTAGCCACTTTCCTTCTTTACTGCTCTATCTGAACTCCGAATCATTTTTCCTATCTGCGTCACCACCCTGGGTACAAGAACCCTGCAGCCGATTTACACCGAGTTAACCTATTTTGCACCCTACTTGTCGATAACAGATGCTTATTATTATTATTATTAATAGTAATAATGGCACTTGTTAAGCACTTACTATGTGCCAGGCACTTCACTAAGCACACTGGGGTAGGTATAAGCCAATCGAGTGGGACGCAGACCTTGTCCCACGTGGGGCTCATGGTCTCAATCCCCATTTTACAGATGAGGTAACAGGCCCAGGGAAGTGAAGTGACTTTCCCAAAGTCAGACAGCAGAAAAGTGGCAGAGCCAGAATTAGAACCCATGACCTTCTTACTCTCTATCCACTTTGCCATGCTGCTCCCTAGCTACAAGGACGACAGATACGCAGTGAGGCAACCAACACGGGTGTTCCCAGAACATGCATAGCCCGGGGCAGGGCTCCAGGTAACTGAGCTCACAACCTGTCTCTGGGCTGGAACGCCCTCCCTCCTTTAATCTGACAATGACTCTCCCCAGCTTCAAAGCCTTATTGAAGGCACATCTCCCCCAAGAGGTCTTCTCTGACTAAGCCCGCTTTTCCTTTTCTTTCACTCCCTTTTCTGCCACACTGCCTTACTGTCTTTATTCATCCCCCCCATTTCAGCCCCACCGCACTTATGTTCATATCTGTAATGTATTTATTTATATTTATGTCTGTCTCTCCCAGTAGACTGTAAATTCGTTGTGGGCAGGGAATGTGTCTGTTATATTCTTATACTGTACTCTCCCAAGTGCTTAGTACAGTGCTCTGCACACAGTAAGCACTCAATAACTACAATTGACTGACTGAAACCCCTTCACTCTACAAATCTAACAGACCCCTGTTCCCCCTGTTTCAAAGCCCTCCTAATAGCCCACTTCCTGCCCAATCCTTCCGCAATTAGCTCCCCAAAAAACTCGGACCATCAACACCCACTCCCTTGGAGAAGTCATTCCCCCTCCCTGGCTTCAACTCCCACCTTTATGCGGAAGATTTCCCAATCTCCTCCAGCCCTGACCTCTCTTCTCTGCTGCTTGACATTTCCTGCTGTCTTCATTCATTCAAGCGTATTTATTGAGCCCTTACTGTGTGCAGAGCACTGTACTGAGTGCTTGGCACTGTACTGAGCACTTGCACTGTCCTAAGCGCTTGCACTGTACTTTCTCTGGATGTCCTGCAAACACCTCAAACTTAATATTCAATACACAACTCCTCACCTTCCCATTCAACCCTTTCTCCATCCTATCAATCAATCGTATTTATTGAGCGCTTACTGTGTGCAGAGCACTGTACTAAGCGCTTGGGAAGTACAAGTTGGCAACATATAGAGACAGTCCCTACCCAACAGTGGGCTCACAGTCTAAGAGGGGGATGACTATGCCATCACTGTAGACAGCACCACCATCCTTTTTGTCTCATAACCCCATCACCTTGGCATTATCCTTTACTCACCTCCCTCATTCAACCCACATATTCAATCTGCCACTAAATCCTGTCAGTTCAACCTTCACATCACTGAAATCTGCCCTTTCCATCCAAAGCATTCCCACGTTGATCCAAGCACTTATCTTACCCGGCCTTGACTCCTGCATCTGCCTCCTTGCTGACCTCCCTTGCACTTAGTACAGTGCTCTGCACATAGTAAGCGCTCAATAAATACGATTGATGATGATGATCCCCAACCCCGTTTATGTCCATTTCTTTATACTCTGCTGCTTGCCCTATCTGTAATTTATATAAATGTCAGTCTTCCCCTGGAGGCTGGAAGCTTGTTACGGGCAGGGAACGTGTCTCTCCACACTGTTGTGTTGTACCAAATGCTCAGTACAGTGCTCTGCACACAGTAAGCGCTCAATCAAGACCATCGATGGATTAATTGAGGGCAGCGAATAATGTCACTCAAGTGTTCTGCGTTGCAGACAACGGGCATTCACTAGATCGTACTATCCCTGCTCCTGCTCCTGCTCCTCAATACTAGTACAGCGCTCAGCCCCCAACGTATACTCAGCCTTCACTCCTGAATGTAGACGTAGTTGGCTCCTCGCTGCCTGAATGCCACCCGTCTCCCCTTTCCCCGCCCCCTGGTCTGGATCTGCCCCTACAAATTCCCAAAAACTCTTCCTCCCTCTGCTGTGCATTCCCTGGGCAGAGTGGGAGATTGCCCAGGGTAGAGGGCTGGGGGGCTGCTCCGGGATGCTAGGGGTTGATGGGGGGCTGCTGATGGACTAAGGCCTAGGGAGCTGCTGGGGAGCTCCTGGGGAGTTGGGGGGCTGAGGGGGCTGAAGCCCAGGGGACTGCTAGGGGGATGCCACAGGGCTTCCCAGAGAGGTACCAGGGAGCTGAGGGCCCAGGGCACTGTTGGCTGGCTGCCCGAGGCTGGCTAGAGCTTTCCTGGGGAGCTGCTGGGGGGCAGCCAGGGGGCTACTGAGGCAGATGAGACCCAGAGAGCTGTTGGGGAACTGCCAGAGGTTCCCAGGGAAATGAGCCCCAGGGGGCTGCTGGCCCTTGGTTGGAAATAACAATAATAATAATAATAATGATGGTGGTATTTTTTAAGCACTTACTATGTGCCAGGCACTATACTTGTCACTGGGGAGGATACAAGCAAATTGGATTGCGGTTCACAGTGTCAATCCCCATTTTGCAGACGAGGTAACTGAGGCCCAGAGAAGTGAAGTGACTGGCCCAAGGCCACACAGCAGACAAGTGGCAGAGGTAGGATTAGAACCCATGACCAGCTGACTCCCAGGCACATGCTCTATCATTCACTCATTCATTCAGTCGTATTTATTGAGCGCTTATTGTGTGCACCATGCTGCTTCACGTGGAGGTGGACCTTCCGGGAGAGATTCAGCCAGGCTAGGTGGAACCCAGGTGTCTCCGAAGCCCCAGGAGACCAGCCAGTGGCCCCCAACCTGGACCCTCACCACCAGCACGGTGTATTATTGTGTTGCCGACTTGTACTTCCCAAGCGCTTAGTACAGTGCTCTGCACACAGTAAGCGCTCAATAAATACGATTGATTGATTGATTGATCACGGGCCTGGGGGTCAGAAGTTTGTGGGTTCTAATTCCGCCTCTGCCACGTGTCTGCTGTGTGACCTTGGGCAAGTCAATTCACTTCTCTGTGCCTCAGTTACCTCATCTATAAAATGGGGATTGAGACAATGAGCCCTATGTGGGACAGGGACTGTGTCCAACCCCATTTGCTTATATCAGCCCCAGCACTTAGTACAGTGCCTGGCACGTAGTAAGCACTTAACAAATGCCATTATTATTATTATGGCTATTATTACCACCACCCCCCGACCTTTGCAGAGAGCTGCTTCAGCCCAAATTTCAAGTACATCAGGTAGTACAAACATAAACCAAGATTTTACTCTGAGCCCAGCAACATGGCCAAGAACCCAGGCCCAGTCCCTGGAGCCTGGAACTGGTCTCAGCCGTGCTATTCTCAGTCCCAGAGTGGGTGAAGCCTCAGTCAAAGCATGGTTTCCACAGCCCCCAGAGGGAGACCCCCGGGACCAGCGCCCTCCAAGGCTCAATCAGGATGTCGTGGCAAGGGAGTGCTTGGATTCTGGCCTCGAGGGCGGGAGGGGGCAGGGTCTCAGTAGTCGCTGTCGCTCAGCTGCGGGTCTCTTCCTACAACACAAAACAGAAACAGTTTTGAACACTCAACCCGACTCGCCCTCCCAGTACCGAGGGAGAGAAAAGCGTCTTCCCCTTGGGAACCCTCTTGCTCTTTCCCTGCTACATCCCAGAAGGGGCTGGGCCTGAGATGTATTCCCCTCAGACCAGGTCATCAGCCTCCCAAATACAGGTGACACAATCCCACCTCAAAATTCACCAGCCAACTCTTCCTCCTTTCTCAGGCCCAGGCCCCGGCCTTCCCTGGACACCTCTCAGGTAACGCTACCGACAGTGAACAATTTCACTCAGTTGATTGAGAGTCACCAAATGGGATGGCACTGACTTTTACCCTAAAAAATCCTCCGTCTTGGCCCCGGGGCTTAAAAAACCAATCGTAAAGCTATTTGCTCCACCCACAGACGTGGTCTGGAAAGGGCTGTGGACCCACTGACTTCTTTTGAACTGGCCCAACAGTCTTTTTGGTGGGTGATGTAGCTTCCTCCACCTAGCAGCCCTGAGTGGCAGGAGGAGGCAGGGGGAGGAAGGGCTTGGTGCCACTTCCCAGGATCAAGAAAGGGAGGCCCAGAGAGGTGAAGGGAGCAACCCAAGTACCCCCAACAGGCCCGAGGCGGAACCGGGACTGAAAAGCGGGCTCCCGCTGGCCGGCCCCACCCTCAGTCCTGTCCCCTGGCCAGGCGGAAGAACCCCCTCGGCCAGGCCGGCCACCTCTCAGTCTTGCATTTGTCAGGAGTGCCGACGGGAACAGCTCTGGCACAATGGAACAAATCATCTCCTTTGGGGAGATCTGGGGATCAGACCAATAGAGATGATGCTCCCGACCCGCAGTCCACCCAGGGCTACTTCTCCCAAATGGGGGACCCTAAGTCCCAAACTCTGGCAGCCAGGGCCAGCAGGCAGGGGGAAGACAGGATCTCCCTACTCTGGCAGGGAGGGTCTGCTTGAATGAAGGACAAAGCCTCTACCCGGGGGACCTTTGTGACCCAATGTTTCTGGGAGGAGGGTGGTCCCCACAGCAACTGGATTTCCAACCTGAAGGAAGGCTCAGTTGGGGGAGAATCGTTTTCCCAACTCCCCAGAACACACTCAGGAGCTGGCAGGGCCTCGTGCTCTTTCCAGAAGAACCTCCCCGGACCTGCTCGGGGCCGCCGGGGTACAACTCTCTAGGCTTGGCCGAAGGGGTGGCCGTGGTAGGCTTGGAGTAACAACGCTACCGCCCTCCAGCCCCAGACCACCTGGGCCCCTTCCCTATAGCGACAGCCTCCCGGGACACCCTGGAAACATCTTCCTAATGATAATAATAATAATAATAATGGTGGTATTTGTTATGCACTTTCTATAGTGACATAATAATAATGATGGCATTTGTTAAGCACTTACTATGTGCAAAGCACTGTTCTAAGCGCTGGGGAGGATACAAGGTGATCAGGTTGTCCCACGTGGGGCTCACAGTCTTAATCCCCATTTTACAGACAAGGTAACTGAGGCACAGAGAAGCTAAGTGACTTGCCCAAGGTCACACAGCTGACAATTGGCAGAGCGGGGATTTGAACCCATGACCTCTGACTCCCAAGCCCGTGCTCTTTCCACTGAGCTACTCAGTGCACCCTGTAAACCGCAAGGGCTTAGTACAGTGCTGTGCACACAGTAAGCGCTCAATAAATACAATTGAATGAATGAATAAACCTCTTCCTAAAAATAATAATAATTGTGGTATTTGTTAAGCACTTTCTAAGTGCCAGGCACTGACTTAAATGCTGGGGTAGATACAGGCAAATTGGGTTGGACACAGTCCCCGTCCCACATGGGGCTCAGAGTCTTAACCACCATTTTACAGATGAGGTAACTGAGGACCCAAGAAGTGAAGTGACTTGCCCAAGGTCACAGGGCAGACAAATAGCAGAGGCAGTACTAGAACTCAGGTCCTTCTGCCTCCCGGGCCTGTGCTCTATCCACTAGGTCACGCTGCTTGATATTGCTGGAACCACCCAAGTGCTCACTCTGTACCACATACTGTGCTGAGAGCAGGGTGGATTTGGACCCGGCCTTGTCTCCCACTGGGTGGGCCCCATGAAGTGATGCCTTGCACCGTCATGCTCCGCATGGGGGTGGCACCTGACCCATCCCAGTAGTCCCCCGTCTCCGGGGAGAGCTGCGGTGGTGCCCCGCGGGCACAGGCCATGCCCTCGGGAAGACGGGAACTCACGGAGCTCGGGTGTGGCCGAACTCCCGTCCCCCTGGCACCGGCTCCAGTAAGGGTCCGGGTCAGAGTTCAGGTCCGGGACTCTGCGGCATGGCAGCGGGGGCGGGGGGCGCCGCTGCTGTGGGAACCGGACCGGGCTGGAGTGCGGCGGCAGGGCCTCCTCATCCTCAGAGCTGCTGGCCCCACCGTCTTCACTGGTCGAGCCCGACGGCGACGGGCTCCTGCAGTCCGACCAAGACGAGCTGTCCGAGTTCCCCTGGTCCGTCATGCTCGCCTCCACCATCAGTTCTGCAGGGAACACAGAACGACCGACTGACGGGCTGACTGACGGACAGATGGACTTCAACCGGGAACCCAAGCAGTGAGCGCTTCTGGCTCTCGTGGTTTAAAGCTGGAGCTGGGGCGGGGCCTGAGTGGGGGACAGGGAGGGGGGCCTGAACCCACCTTCCCACCCGCTTTCATGGACAGTAAGCTCCTCCATGAGATTGTAAGCCCCTGAGGGCAGGTGGATTGCTTCTAGTGTCCACTCCCCGGCATTTGGCACCAGGCAGTGCACTCACTAGGTGCCCTGCGCTGGCTGACCCATGGATTGACTGACCGGTCACCTCGCTGGCTGAGCAATTGGCTGATTGGCCAAGTGACCTACTGGGTGTCTGACGGGCAGAGAGACAGTTGGTTAGCTGACCCACATGAGGGAACCACATTTTACCAGTTCCTTCACAGTGCCGCATAATCCTGGGACTGGGGCTGGGTTAGGGCAGGATCAGAGCTGGACTGGGCCTGGGCTAGGGCAGGAATGGGGCTGGACTGGGATTGGACCGGGGCTTTATTGGGGCTGGACTGCAGCTGGACTTGGGGTAGACTGGAGCAGGACTAACAACCTGGGCTGACAATTCATTTTTCCCCAGCCCTATTGTTCCCTGGCCTGGAGCCCATCCCGCTCCAGTCTTGCGCTCTCCCCTGATTTGAGGCCTTCCTGGATCCGAAGAAGCCTTCCAGTGATTCCCAGTAGCCCTGAGGGCATTGTCCGACAGCCAACCGGCTACCTCTAGTGTCAGCTCTCAGGCTGCTCAGTACATTCTTCTGGGTTTTATGGATTTCGCTGCCTTCCTCCCCTGCTTCCCAGTTTTCTCCTAAGAGGATGTCCCCCACCGGCTGTCTAAATCCCCCCCACCCAGCTGGGACTCTGACCCTCCCTTATTCCTGCCTCCTTAAATCGCTAGCCGCCCCCACCCCCTTGCCCCCAGCCACCACCTGTCTGCCATTTCCAACCTCTCACTGGCAGCCAGCTCCTTTCCAGTCTGGCTCCAAGTCAGCGTGGGTCTCTTCTACAGTACAACAGGTCTCTCTCTCTTCTCTCTCTCTCCCCCCCCCCCCACCCCCCTTTCCCTTTCTTTCTCTCTTCTCTCTCCTCTTCTCCTCCTCTCCCACAGGGACATCCCTGCTCCAGAGGGCAACCTTGGAGTTCCAGCTAGTTCTTCCCAGACCTCCTCCGACGCCGGGGACCACCCTACCCTCCTCCTCCAAGTGCTCTCAGGCCTCAGTTTGGTGGACCCTCCCTCTCCCATGGCCCCTGCTCAGTCTCATTCACCGACACTTCTTCCTTCTCTCACCCTTTTAATGATAATAGTTATGGTATTTGGTAAGCGCTTACTATGTGCCAGGCACTGTACTAAGCACTGGAGTGGATACAAGCAAGCTGAGTTGGACACACTCCCTGTCCTGCACAGGGCTCACAATCTTATTCCTGGTTTTATAGATCAATCAATCAATAATATTTATTAAGCGC
Source organism: Tachyglossus aculeatus (assembly GCF_015852505.1). Lineage (NCBI taxonomy): Eukaryota > Metazoa > Chordata > Mammalia > Monotremata > Tachyglossidae > Tachyglossus > Tachyglossus aculeatus. The sequence goes on along the minus strand of NC_052066.1, from coordinate 287,375 downwards.
TTACTGTGTGCAGAGCACTGTACTAAGCGCTTGGGAAGTCCAAGTTGGCAACATATAGACAGTCCCTACCCAACAGTGGGCTCACAGTCTAAAAGTGGGAGACAGAGAACAAAACCAAACACACTAACAAAATAAAATAAATAGAATAGATATGTACAAGTAAAATAAATAAATAGAGTAATAAATATGTACAGACATATTCAGTTAACTGCTCTTGGCCTCGGTTACCTCATCTGTAAAATGGGGATTAAGAATGCACTATGTGGGACAGGGGCTGTGTCCAACCTGATTGACTTGTAATAATAATAATAATGATGGCATTTATTAAGCGCTTACTATGTGCAAAGCACTGTTCTAAGCGCTGGGGAGGTTACAAGGTGATCAGGTTGTCCCACAGGGGGCTCACAGTCTTCATCCCCATTTTACAGATGAGGGAACTGAGGCCCGGAGAAGTTAAGTGATTTGCCCAAAGTCACACAGCTGACATTTGGCGGAGCCGGGATTTGAACCCATGACCTCTGACTCCAAAGCCCGGGCTCTTCTCCACTGAGCCACGCTGCTTCTCATAAGCCATGCTGCTTCTCACCCACTCCAGTGCTTGGCACATAGTAAGTGGTTAACAAGTACCATAATTATCATAATTATTATTAATGTTAACTCCATACCTTCCCATCCAAACCCTGTCCACCTCCTGACTTTTCCATCACTGTAGATGGCACTACCATCCTTCCTGCCTCACAAGCACGTAATCTTGGCATTATCCTTGACTCCCCCCTCTCATTCAGGCCACATGTTCTATCCATCACTAAATCCCATTGGTTCAACCCTCACAACATCACTAAAATCTATCCTTTCCTCTCTACCCAAACTGCTAGCACATTAATCACTCAAAAATCTCCAGTGGCTACCAATCAACCTATGCATCAGGCAGAAACTCCTCACCCTCGGCCTCAGGGCTGTCCATCACCTCGCCCCCTCCTACCTCACCTCCCTTCTCTCCTTGTCCAGCCCACCCCGCACCCTCTGCTCCTCCGCCGCTAATCTCCTCACCGTGCCTCATTCTCGCCTGTCCCACCGTCAACCCCCAGCCCACGTTATCCCCCTGGCCTGGAATGCCCTCCCTCCCAACATCTGCCAAGCTAGCTCTCTTCCTCCCTTCAAGGCCCTACTGAGAGCTCACCTCCTCCAGGAGGCCTTCCCAGACTGAGCCCCCTCCTTCCTGTCCCCCTCCTCCCCCTCTTCATCCCCCCACCTTACCTCCTTCTCTTCCCCACAGCACCTGTATATATGTATATATGTTTGTACGTATTTATTACTCTATTTATTTTACTTGTACATATCTATTCTATTTATTTTATTTTGTTAATATGTTTTGTTTTGTTCTCTGTCTCCCCCTTCTAGACTGTGAGCCCACTGTTGGGTAGGGACCGTCTCTATGTGTTGCCAACTTGTACTTCCCAAGTGCTTAGTACAGTGCTCTGCACACAGTAAGCACTCAATAAATACGATTGATTGATTGATTGATTGATTGATTGATTGATTAATCCAAGCACCTATCCTACCCCTCCTTGATTACTGTATCAGCCTTCTTATTGACCTCCCGGCCTCCTGTCTCTCCCCACCCTGGCTGCAGTTGGGGAGGGGCTCCCTATCCTCATTAGGGAGGGGCCGGGACCTAGTGTCCACGTACCTCTTTTTTCTCTCAACTGGAAGCTCGCTGTGGGCAGGGAACATGTCTGCTAACTCTTATTAAAGGCACATCTGCTCCAAGAAGCCTTCTGTGACTGAGCCCTCCTCTCCTCTTCTCCCACTCCCTTCTGCATCACTCTTACTTGCTCGTTCATTCATCCTTCCTCCCATCCCCACAGCACATATGTATATATCTGTAATTTCTGTATTTACTTATTTATATTAATAGCCGTCTCCCCCTCTAGACTTTGAGCTCACTGTGGGCAGGACGATGTCTGTTTGTGGTTCTATTATACTCTCCCAAGAGCTTAGTGCAGTGCTTTGCACACAGTAAGCACTCAATCAATATGACTGAATGAATGAACGAATGACTCTACTGTACTAGACTCTCCCAAGTGCTTAGTACAGAGGAGCTCTGCACCGGGTAAATGCTCAATAAACATCATTGATTGGTTGATCTTTTTTGAGCCCAAAGGCAGAGGCTTCTTATTCCTGCTCCTCCTCCACTATCATGGGGCCCACCAGACACTCACTCCTCCAGGCCCCAGGGTTTCTGCCTCTCACTATCTTGAAAAAGTTAGGAAAAGTACTGAGCACATTAAGGTCTATGGGCTTCATTTTACCTCTTTCAATATCTTCAGCATCATCCAGGGGAGATGCTGGAGACCCTTTCTCCTGGTGGGAATACATTTTTTCACCGTACTGAGTCTCGCAGATACTTTGGATTTCCTGCTGTTGTAGTAGCTGCTGCTGCTGCTGCTGCTGCATTTTTTGCTGTTGCAGTAGCAGCTGCTGCATTTGTTGCTGCTGCTGGTGCATTTGTTGCTGCCAACGGTACATTTCCTGCTGCTGCAGTAGTTGCTGCTGGTGGGCCATTTCCTCCTGCTGCAGATGGCACATTTCCTGATGCGGCACTAGCCGTTGCTGCATTTCCTGTTCCTGGGGCTGCCGCTGAGGATGATGGTGGTGGTGGTGGTGGTGGTGGTTGTGGAAGTGAATGATCTGAGACTGAACCTGGCTGATCTCTTCGGTTCTGCAGTCAAGGACAGGGTGGTCCAAATGATTATGTGGCACCCAAATGTGGGCATGGCCAGAGCAATGAGGCTGACCCACAGTGCCCTACGCCTCTTGCTCCCACCCGTCACCCACAGACCTCCTGGGGAACTCCAAGCCCCTAACCCTAACCCTGGCCCAAAACCACAGTGAGGAGAAGCTCTGCTAACGCCAAACTGCTCACTGGACCTCGATGTCGTCCATCTCGCCACAGTCCCCTCGCCCAGGTCCTCCCCAGAACTCCTTTCCTCCCCCTTCATATATGACAGACCACCACTCTCCCCACTTTCACAGCCCTCCTAAAATCTCATCTCCTCCAAGAGGCCTCCCTTGACTGAGTCATTTCCCCATCCTATTCACCCTCCCATCTGTGCCTCTTGTGCATTTGGGCATTACTTCTTAAAGCACTCAGATACCCACCCCATCCCCAGGCCCCCAGCCCTTATGTCCACATCCTTATCCCCTACTATTACCCCTATCCCTGATCTATTTTAATGTCTGCCTCCCTCTATAGACCCTGAACTCCTTGTGGGCAGGGATCCTGACTGCCAATTATATTGCACAGTGCTTTCCCAAGCACTTAATACAGTGCTTTGCCCACAGTAAGGGCTCAGTAAATACCCTTGATTGATTATTTGATTGATGAAGAGTGAGTAATGCCACAACTACGGTCAGTAGCAGTGGTAGTAAAGGTGTTAGGTGAGCGTCCCCTGGGGCAGCACATTTTACTAAGCCCTGGGAAAGGTCAAAACAAGCAAGCAGCACATTCCCTGCTCATGGAGAATAAAGTAAACTAAAATAAAATAAGGTAATCAAAGGAAGCGTTGGAACATACTATTAAATAAATGCACATACGCCTAGAGGGCTGGGTATGACTTTGGGCAAGTCACTTCACTTCTCTGTGCCTAAAGTCCCTCATCTGTAAATGGGGATTCAATCCCTGCTACTACTATTATTATGTTATTTATCAAATGCTTACTATACGCCAGGCACTGCATTAAGAGCTGGGGTGGATACAAGCAAATCGGGTGGGACGCAGTCCTTGTTCTAAGTGGGGCTCCCAGTTTCAATCTCCATTTTACAGATGAGGTAACTGAGGCCCAGAGAAGCGAAGTGACTTGCCCAGGGTCACACAGCAGACAGGTGGCAGAGCTGGGATTAGAACCCATGACCTTCTGACTCCCAGGTTCGTACTCTATCCACTGCGCCTTGCGGCTTCTCCCTCTTATTTAGACTGCTAGACCCACGTGGGACAGGGACTGTGACAGACCTGAGTAGCTTGCATCTATTCCAGGGCTTAGAAGGGTGCTAGACTCTCAGTAACTGCTTATATATATATATATATATATATATATATATATATATATATATATATATATAAGCTATATATAAGCTATATATATGTATATAGCTATAATTCTATTTACTTACATTGATGCCTGTTTCCTTGGTTTGATGCGTGTCTTCCCCCCTCTAGACTTTAAGCTCATTGTGGGCAGGGATTGTCTCTCTCTAATTGCTGTATTGTACTTTCCAAGCACTTACTACAGTGCTCTGCACATAGTAAGTGCTCAATAAATAAGACTGAATGAACTGAGTGAAATACCACGGTTATTACAGTGTGAGCCCCCCTCTAGACTATAAGCCTGTTGCGGGCAGGGATTGTCTCTCTTTATTGAGAAGCAGCGTGCCTCAGTGGAAAGTTTGGGCAAGTCACTTAACTTCTCTGTGTCTCAGTTACCTCATCTGTAAAATGGGGATTAAAACTGTAAGCCCCCCGTGGGACAACCTGATCACCTTGTAACCTCCCCAGCGCTTAGAACAGTGCTTTGCACATAGTAAGTGCTTAACAAATATCATTATTATTATTATTGTATTGTACCTTCCAAGTGCTTAGTACAGTGCTCTGCACACATTAAGCACTCAATAAGCACAGTTTGTACATGTTTGTACATATTAATTACTCTATTTCTTTATTTTACTTGTACATATTTATTCTATTTATTTTATTTTGTTAATATGTTTTGTTTTGTTGTCTGTCTCCCCCTTCTAGACTGTGAGCCCACTGTTGGGTAGGGACCGTCTCTACATGTTGCCGACTTGTATTTCCCAAGCGCTTAGTACAGTGCTCTGCATGCAGTAAACGCTCAATAAACATGATTGAAAGAATGAATAAATGTGAATAGAATGAATGAATGAATGAATGAATGAATGAATGAATGAATGAACCAAATTGCTGGGGAGGGCTGAAAGGTTTATATGACTGGAGATCCTGGGAATTCTTCAGAAAAGGAGTGTCAGAGGAGGTGGGACTCGGGAGGGTGTGGAAGGCGGCTGATTGGGAGAGAGAGGGAGTTCCAGGCCAGGGGAACATCAGGACTGAGGCGACACGGGGCCGGCAGAGTTGAGAGCAAGGTTCATTTAGAAAGTAAGCCAGGGAGGAGCAGAGGGAGACAGTGTGTTGGGGGACAGCGGGAGAAGAGATCCAAGAGGTGAGGTGAGGTCAGATGGAGGAAGAAGGCCGTCAGGCCAGCTGTGAGGAGATTCTGCTTGGTGACGGGGAGCACGGGGAGGTTTTGAGGAGCTGGAGTTGGAGGTTTGGAGGAGACGAGAGAAGGAGGCCGAATGACACTTCGGGATGATGATCCGTGCAGCAGCAGCAGCAGCATTCATTCATTCATTCGTTCATTCATTCATTCTTATTAATAATAATGATGGCATTTATTAAGCACTTACTATGTGCAAAGCACTGTTCTAAGCACTGGATAACAATGACATTTGTTAAGCGCTTACTCTGTGCCAAGCACTGTTCTAAGCGCTGGGGGATACGAGGTAATCAAGTTGTCCCTCGTGGGGCTCACAGTCTTAATCCCCATTTTACAGATGAGGTAACTGAGGCCCAGAGAAGTTAAGTGACTTGCCCAAAGTCACACAGCAGAAAAGTGGCGGAGCCAGGATTAGAACCTATGACCTCCGACTCCCAAGCCCAGGATCTTTCCTCTGAGCCACGATTTATTGAGTGCTTACTGTGTGCAGAGCACTGTACTAAGTGCTTAGAAGGTACAATACAGCAATAAAGAGAGACAATCCCTGCTTGCAACAGGCTCATAGTCTTGGGGGGCGGGGAGGGAGGAGTCAGACATCAATACAAGTAAACTGACGTCAATATAAATGAATTGAATTATATATATATATATATATATATATATATATACATAACTGCTGTTGGGAGGGGAGAGGCGGGAAGAGCAGCAGCAGCAGCAGCATGAATTAAAAAGGGGAGGAAGGAGAGGCTGGAGAGACTTTAAGCTTCCTTGCTGATCTCCCTGCTTCCATTCTCACCCCTCTCCTGCAACCACACTGATCCAAGCCTTTATCATTTCTCCCCCTGACGACAGCATCACCCTCCACGTTTACCTTCCTGCCTCCAGCCTCTCCCCTCTCCAGCTACCATAATGATCCAACCACTCAGCTTCAAGGCTGTCCATCCCCTCGCCCCCTCCTCCCTCACCTCCCTTCTGTCCTTCTCCAGCCCAGCCCGCACCCTCCGCTCCTCCGCCGCTAATCTCCTCACCGTTTGGCCTCGTTCTCGCCCGTCCCGCCATCGACCCCCAGCCCACGTCCTCCCCCGGGCCTGGAATGCCCTCCCTCTGCCCCTCCGCCAAGCTAGCTCTCTTCCTCCCTTCAAGGCCCTGCTGAGAGCTCACCTCCTCCAGGAGGCCTTTCCAGACTGAGCCCCTTCCTTCCTCTCCCCCTCGTCCCCCTCTCCATCTCCCCCATCTTTCCTCCTTCCCTTCCCCACAGCACCTGTATATATGTATATATGTCTGTACATATTTATTACTCTATTTATTTATTTATCTATCTGTACATATCTATTCTATTTATTTTATTTTGTTAGTATGCTTGGTTTTGCTCTCTGTCTCCCCCTTCTAGACTGTGAGCCCGCTGTTGGGTAGGGACTGTCTCTTTGTGTTGGCGACTTGTACTTCCCAAGCGCTTAGTACAGTGCTCTGCACACAGTAAGCACTCAATAAATATGATTGATTGATTGATTGATTGATTTCCTGCCTTGATTACTCCATCAGCCTCCTTGGTAACCTCCCTCCTTCCTGTCTCTCCCCACTCCGGTCCATGTTTTACTCTGCTGCCTGGATCATTTTTCTGCAAAACCGCTCAGTCCACTTCTCCCCACTCCTCAAGAACTTCCAATGATTGCCCACCCACCTCCACCTCAAACAGAAACTCCTCGCCATCGGCTTTAAAGCACTCAATCACCTTGCCACCTCCTACCTTACCTCCCTGATTTCCTACTAATAATAATGATGGCATTTATTAAGCACTTACTATGTGCAAAGCACTGTTCTAAGCGCTGGGGAGGTTACAAGGTGATCAGATTGTCCCACGGGGGGCTCACAGTCTTAATCCCCATTTTACAGATGAGGGAACTGAGGCACAGAGAAGTTAAGTGACTTGCCCAAAGTCACACGGCTGACAATTGGCGGAGTAGGGATTTGAACCCCTGACCTCTGACTCTAAAGCCCGGTCTCTTTCCACTGAGCCACGCTGCTTCCTTATTACAACCCAGTGCACATGCTCTGCTCCTCTAATGCAACCTACTCATTGATTGAATCTCAATGCACATATACTTAAGCTCTGTTGCTTTCCCCTACCTGTAATTTATGTAATTTAGCTAGCTCTCTTCCTCCCTTCAAGGCCCTACTGAGAGCTCACCTCCTCCAGGAGGCCTTCCCAGACTGAGCCCCTTCCTTCCTCTCCCCCTCGTCCTCCTCTCCATCCCCCCCATCTTATCTCTTTCCCTTCCCCACAGCGCCTGTATATATGTATATGTCTGTACATATTTATTACTCTATTTATTTATTTTACTTGTACATATCTATTCTATTTATTTTATTTTGTTAGTATGTTTGGTTTTGTTCTCTGTCTCCCCCTTTTAGACTGTGAGCCCACTGTTGGGTAGGGACCGTCTCTATATGTTTCCATCTTGTACTTCCCAAGCGCTTAGTACAGTGCTCTGCACACAGTAAGCGCTCAATAAATACGATTGATTGATTTATTACACACTACGTGCAAAGCACTGTTCTAAGCGCTGACTTGCCAACCTTCTCACTGTACCTCAGTCTCATCTAGGAGAAGCAGCGTGGCTCAGTGGAAAGAGCCTGGGCTTTGGAGTCAGAGGTCATGGGTTCAAATCCTGACTCAGCCAACTGTCAGCTATGTGACTTTGGGCAAGTCACTTCACTTCTCTGTGCCTCAGTTGCCTCATCTGTAAAATGGGGATTAAAAACTGAGAGCCCCCCCCGCCCCCACGGGACAACCTGATCACCTTGCAACCTCCCAGCGCTTAGAACTACTATATGCTTTGCACATAGTAAGCACTAACAAATACCATCATTATTATTATTATTACCTGTCTCGCCACCAACCTCTCGCCCACTTCCTACCTCTGGCCTCCTTCCCTTCCCCTGCATATACGTATATATGTTTGTACGGATTAATTACTCTATTTATTTATTTATTTTACTTGTACATATCTATTCTATTCTATTTATTTTATTTTGTTAATATGTTTTGTTTTGTTCTCTGTCTCCCCCTTCTAGACTGTGAGCCCACTGTTGGGTAGGGACCGTCTCTATATGTTGCCAGCATGTACTTCCCAAGCGCTTAGCACAGTGCTCTGCACACAGTAAGCACTCAATAAATACGATTGAATGAATGAATGAATGAATGTGCAAAATTTGGCTCTGCCTTGTATCCCTCATTAGAATGTAAGCTCCCTAAGGCCAGGGACCCTGCCCTCCGCTCTTACTGAGCCTTCCCAACCAACCCAATCAGTCAATATGCGGTATTTTTTTAAGTGCTTCCTGGGTGCAGAGCACTGACCTAAACACTTGGGAGAATCCAATAAGATAGAAATGGCAAACACATTCCCTGCCCACAAGGAGCTTCCAGTCTAGAGTTGGAGAAGCAGTCGAAGAAGCAGCATGGTGTAGTGGATAGAGCACAGGGCTGGGAGTCAGAGGTATAGGTGCTAATCCCGTCTCTGCCATCATCATCATCATCATCATCATCATCAATCATATTTATTGAGCGCTTACTATGTGCAGAGCACTGTACTAAGCGCTTGGGAAGTACAAATTGGCAACATATAGAGACAGTCCCTACCCAACAGTGGGCTAACAGTGTAAAAGGGGGAGACAGAGAACAAAACCAAACATACTAACAAAATAAAATAAATAGAATAGCTATGTACAAGCTATTGTCTGCACTTGTCTGCTGTGTGACCTTGGGCAAGTCACTTTACTTCACTGGGCCTCAGTACCCTCATCTGTAAAATGGGGTTTGACACTGTGAGCCCCACATGGGACGGGACTGTCTCCAACCTGATTTGCTTGTATCTACCCTAGCACTTAGGTCAGTGCCCAGCACATAGTAAGTGTCTAATAAATGCCATAAATATTATTATTATTAGAGGGGCAGGTGGAAGCACAGGCTGAGGGCCCCGGGGGTCCAGGGCAGGGCCAGGGGGAGGGCAGCCCTGACCTGATTTTCTTCACAGAGATGTTACCACTCAGCTTCTCCAGGATACATTCCCCATTATCGTGGTTAAGGATGAGGATGCAGTCCCTCGGGTACGACTTCTTGGAGCCTTTGAAAATGGTGAAGGGCAGGACTGACCCCTGCGCAGATGGGAACAAAACACCAGGCAAATGGGCTTCCTCCTCCGTGGGCCGCTGGACCCGGTCCACAGCCAGAGAGGCTTGATCTGAGCCTTGTTCCAGACACAAACCCGGAGGTCTGGACCCCCAGGCCCGCCGCTCGGCTTACCTCAGCAGCTCCCCCATGGTCACAGTGCCCCGGGTCCTTGGTCATTAGCCCCGCTGACCCTTAACCTTCTTGGTGCCCCCCACCCACTCTCATCTGTCCCCTCTGGACACCCGGCAGGGATTCTCCGTCCTCACGGCCCCAGGGTCGGGCCCCCTCCTCCTGGCCTGGGCTTGGCTAGGCTCCCTCTGACATCACCACAAGGCGAGTGACTGACAGCCCGCGCCAAAGAGCTTTCCCCCCGGGGGTCCCAAGGAGGGAGCGGCTTCTTTGGTCTAGAACCCTCCCTGACTGTGCCCCCTGCCCCCACCCAGAGCTCCCACACTGCCGCCAACTGTGCCGCCGGCTCAGAACAGTGGCTTCAGCCACAGAGGCTGCCCTGCCAGAACCACTGGCTCCCAGTGGACATCCATCCATCCATCCACCATCCATCCATTCACTTACGGCTTACACTTGCGGGCTTACTGGTATCAGCCCGCAAAGCTTACTGCCGTGGCATCAATCAGTGGGGGAGGTGGCCTCTTGCTGCAAGGGCCAGGTGGACAGACAGATGGATGGACGGATGGCTCACACCTCTCGGGGATCCCCAAAAGGCTTGTGGGAGGCACAGGTCACAGGATAAAAGGTCCCCATCCACAGAAGGCTGATGAAGGGTTTGGCTTGGCAAACTGGTGGTCGTGGGAGGGGCTGCTCCGCCTGTCCTCAGGAGAGTGAGCTGGGCGATGGGCGGTGTGGGGATGCTCAGTGGGCAGCTGCTCAAGCGCTTAGTACAATGCTCTGCACATAGTGAGCACTCAATAAATACGATTGATGATGCTCTCTGTGTCCCGGGAGAGGCTGCCCGGCTCCCGGACTACATCTCCGTGCCACAGGAGAGACTTCCGGCTACCAGACCACATCCCCTTGGGAAGGCCCAGAACCTGCTCTCTGGGAATCGGAAGGCCTGGGCTGGAGCCTCGGCTCACCTCAATGTTCGGGAGTGCAATCGTTACTTCCTCCCCTCTACCCAACTGTAGGTAGCCCTCAGAAGATATGTCGATGGACGCCGGCTTGAAGTCATCTGAAAATATATGACACATTATTCGTCTACCCGGACTGTCTGTCTACTCCTTGCGACTGCTCGTCGTGGGCAGGGAATGCGTTTACGTACTCTGTTGTATTCTCCCAAGCGCTCAATACAATGCTCTGCACAGAGTAAGTGCGGAGTAAATACCATTGATTGATTGATTGAGAAAAAATGATTCCAGGGCAAAAGTCAGACGATCCACCCTGCTCTGACGGGTCTACCCTGCACAGCTCCAGTACTCGAGCAGTTCAAAATCACCAGCAAACCCCAGCACTTATGCCCTTTTTTATTTCCATCCTGAGCACTTTTGTATATATCTATCTATCTATCTATATATAGATAGATAGATAGATAGATAGATAGATAGATATGCCTCAATGGTGCACTCAATTATTTGACTTTAAACAAAATTGTATTTGTTAAGCACAAATACAATTGTGCACCAGGAACTGTACTAAGTGCCGGGGAAGATACAAACTAATCAGATTGGACACAGTCTACGTATCACAAGGTGGGGTCACAATCTTTATCTCCATTTTACTGATGAGGGAACTGAGGCCAAGAGAAGCCACGTGACTTGTACAGAAACGCACTGGGCATGTCACTCCCCTCCTCAAAAACCTCCAGTGGCTGCCTGTCAACCTACGAATCAAGCAAAAACTCCTCACCCTCGGCTTCAAGGTTCTCCATCACTTCGCCCCCTCCTACCTCACTGCCAAACTAGCTCTCTTCCTCCCTTCAAAGCCCTACTGAGAGCTCACCTCCTCCAGGCGGCCTTCCCACACTGAGCCCCCTTTTTCCTCTCCTCCTCCACATCCCCCCGCCTCTCTACCTCCTTCCTCTACCCAAAGCCCTTGTATATATTTGTACAGATTTATTACCCTATTTATTTTACTTGCATATATTTACTATTCTATTTATTTTATTAATGATGTGCAAATAGCTATAATTCTATTTATTCTGACGATTTTGACACCTGTCTACATGTTTTGTTTTGTTGTCTGTCTCCCCCTTCTAGACTGTGAGCCCATTATTGGATAAGGACCATCTCCATATGTTGCCGACTTGTACTTCCCAAGTGCTTAGTACAGTGCTCTGCACACAGTAAGCGCTCAATAAATATGATTGAATGAATGAATGAATCGCTTGTCCAGGGTCATACAGCATTGAACGTTTACTGGGTGCAGAGCACTGTACTGGGCACTTGGGAGGCATGATACAATAGAGTTGGCAGACACGTTCCCTACCCTCCAATCAATCAATCAATCAATCGTATTTATTTAGGGTTTACTAATGCTGAGCACTGTACTGAGCACTGTGTCCGAGCACTATACTGAGCTCTTGGGAGGTACAACAGAGTGGGTAGACCCGTTTTCTGCCCTTGGTGAGCTTCCGGTGTGGAGGGGGCCTCTCGAAGTCCTCAGTCCAGCTCAGTCGATGCTCAGTACATAGGGTGAGGGCTGATGTAGCGCTTGCCCTCCCGCCCACCCCCGACCTCCGAAGCCCCGTGGGAGTAGCTGCCGCCTGTGGGATGGGCCGGGGTCCCCGGGGAGATGATGATGATATTCGTTAGGCATTTACTATGTGCCAAGCACTGTTCTAAGTGCTGGGGTACCTCAGTGGAAAAAGCCTGGACTTTGGAGTCAGAGGTCATGCATTCAAATTCAGGCTCCGCCAATTGTCAGCTGTGTGACTTTGGGCAAGTCACTTAATAAAAATAATAAATAATAATAATAATGGCATTTATTAAGTGATTACTATGTGCAAAGCACTGTTCTAAGCGCTGGGGAGGTTACAAGGTGATCAGGTTGTCCCACGGGGCCCAGTCTTCATCCCCATTTTCCAGATGAGGTAACTGAGGCCCAGAGAAGTGAAGTGACTTGCCCAAAGTCACACAGCTGACAATTGGCTTCTCCGGTCCTCAGTCACCTCATCTGACAAATGGGGATTAAGACTGTGAGCCCCCCGTGGGACAACCTGATCACCTTGTAACCTCCCCAGCGCTTCGACGGGGCTTAATACAAGGTAATTAGGTTATCCCACGTGGGGCTCACAGTCTTAATCCCCATTTTCCAGACAAGGTCACTGAGGCCCAGAGAGGTGAAGTGACCTGCCCAAAGTCACACAGCTGCCAAGTGGCGGAGGAGGGATTAGAACCGACAACCTCTGACGCCCGGGGGCGGGGCTCTTTCCACTAAGCAGCAGCATGAGAAGCAGCGTGGCTCAGTGGGAAAGAGCCCGGGCTTTGGAGTCAGAGGTCATGGGTTCAGGTCCTGGCTCCGCCACTTGTCAGCTGTGTGACTGTGGGCAAGTCACTTCACTTCTCTGCGCCTCAGTTCCCTCATCTGTAAAATGGGGATGAAGACTGTGAGCCCCACGTGGGACAACCTGATCACCTTGTATTCCCCCCAGCGCTTAGAACAGTGCTTTGCACATAGTAAGCGCTTAATAAATGCCATTATTATTATTATTATTATTATTAAGCCGCGCCCGGGATGGTCCCTCACAGTGCACGGTGTGGAAGGCGCAGCTTGGCCTCCGCCGAAAGGTCTCTCCCAGCTTGAGGACCCGCGGGCGGCCTTCCAGGGGCGGGGTCCCCGCCTCCTCGGGCGGCTGCCTCTTCATCCTCATCTCCGGCCTGAGGCCCGGCCGCCGGCAGCACCGATGCCCAACGGGCTCCGCCCCGCGGTTGCCGGGGAGATGGGAGATGGAAGATGCGCAACAATCTGCCGCCGCCCATTGGCTCCCGCCCGCCTCTGGGTTGCCGGGGAGATGGACCGCTCGGCTCTGCGCGCCTGCGCAGCAATCTGCCACCGCCCATTGGCTCCCGCCCGCCTCTGGGTTGCCGTGGAGATGGGCCTCTCGGCTCTGCGCGCCTGCGCAACAATCTGCCACCGCCCATTGGCTCCCGCCCGCCTCTGGGTTGCCGGGGAGATGGACCGCTCGGCTCTGCGCGCCTGCGCAACAATCTGCCACCGCCCATTGGCTCCCGCCCGCCTCCGGGTTGCCGGGGAGATGGACCGCTCGGCTCTTCGCGCGCGCGTTGATTGGCTCCCGGCGGAGGCGCTGTGCGCATGCGCGCCACGGCCCGTCCGCCTCCCGACTCGGGACCAGGACGGGTGAGGCCCGGGCGGGCGCGGCGGTTCGCACGCACGTACGCACCGCGGTCCTTCATTCAGTCTCAATCAATCAATCAATCAATCATATTTATTGAGCGCTTACTGTGTGCAGAGCACTGTACTAAGCGCCTGGGAAGTCCAAGTTGGCATCATATAGAGACAGTCCCTACCCAACAGTGGGCTCATAGTCTAAAAGGGGGAGACGGAGAACAAAACCAAACGTACTAACAAAATAAAATAAATAGCCTCATTTAGTGGGCATTTACCGTGTGCAGAGCGCTGGACTAAGCGCTTGGAAAATACAGTCCAACAAAAAACGGAGATAATCCCTGCCCACAGCAGGCTTACAGTCCGGGGTGGGGGAGAGACAGCCATTAAAGCAAGGAAACAAGCATCAATATTTTATTCCTTCCTTCATTCAATCGCATTTATTGAGCGCTTACTGCGGGCAGAGCACTGTACTAAGCGCTTGGGATCAATCAATCAATCGTATTGAGCGCTTACTGTGTGCAGAGCACTGTAATAATACTAATAATAATGGCATTTTTTAAGCGCTTACTATGTGCAGAGCACTGTTCTAATCGCTGGGGGGTTACAAGGTGATCAAGTTGTCCCACGTGGGGCTCACAGTCTTAATCCCCATTTTACAGATGAGGTAACTGAGGCTCAGAGAAGTTGTGACTTGCCCAAGGTCACACAGCAGACGTGGTGGAGTCGGGATTCGAACCCAGGACCTCTGACTCCAAAGCCCGTGCTCTTTCCACTGAGCCACGCTGCTCCTCCTAAGCGCTTGGGAAGTACAAGTTGGTAACATATAGAGACAGTCCCTACCCTACAGTGGGCTCACAGTCTAAAAGGGGGCTCACAGTCCAAAACGGAAACAAGCATCAATATTTTATTAATTCATTCATTCAATCTCATTTATTGAGCGCTTACTGCGTGCAGAGCACTGTACTAAGCGCTTGGGAAGTAATAATATGTATATGTTGGGAATGGAGACTTCTTCAGGGGGAAAAGACAAAGGACGCACTAAGTCTTGTCAGTCAGACTTCGAGGTCTAAGAAGCAGTCTGGGAAGCAGTCGGAGTCAGAGGACCTAGTACATAGAGCACATAGTAAGCGCTCAATAAATATGATTGATGATGATGATGATGACCTGGGTTCGAATCTCGGCTCCGCCGCTTAACCTGCTGTGTGATCTCGGGCAAGTCACTCCACTTCTCTGGGCCTCAGTTCCCTCATCTGTAAAATGGGGATGAAGACTGTGAGCCCCCCGTGGAACAACCTGATCACCTTGTAACCTCCCCAGTGCTTAGAACAGTGCTTTGCACATAGTAAGCGCTTAATAAATGTCATCATTATTATTATTATTATTATGTACCTGTATATATGTATATCACCTGTATATATGTTTGTACATATTTATTACTCTATTTATTTTACTTGTACATATCCTATTTATTTTTTTTTTTGTTAGTATGTTTTGGTTTTGTTCTCTGTCTCCCTCTTTTAGACTGTGAGCCCACTGTTGGGTAGGGACTGTCTCTGTATGTTGCCAACTTGTACTTCCCAAGCGTTTAGTACAGTGCTCTGCACACAGTAAGCACTCAATAAATACAATTGATTGATTGATTGATGTACATAGCTATAATTCTATTTATTCTGATGGTATTGACGCCCATCTACTTGTTTTGTTTTCTTGTCTGTCTACCCCTTCTAGACTGAGAGTCCGTTGTTGGGTAGGGACCTTCTCTATATGTAGCCGATTTGTAATAATAATAATAATGGCATTTATTAAGCACTTACTATGTGCAAAACACTGTTCTAAGCGCTGGGGAGGTTACAAGGTGATCAGGTGAGCCCCCGAGGGGCTCACAGTCTTAATCCCCATTTTACGGATGAGGTAACTGAGGCCCAGAGAAGTTAAGTGACTTGCCCAAAGTGACACAGCTGACAATTGGTGGAGCTGGGATTTGAACCCATGACGACTGACTCCAGAGCCCATGCTCTTTCCACTGAGCCACGTTGCTTCTCTTACTTCCCAAAAGCTTAGTATAGTGCTCTGCACACAGTAAGCGCTCAATAAATACGATTGAATGGATGAATGAATATAAATAAAGAGAATTATAGATATACATGCCCAAGTGCTGTCCGGCAGAGGGGCGAGAGCAAAGGGAGCGAGTCGAGATGACGCGGAAGGGAAGAGGAGCTGAGGAAAAGGGGGCCTGGTCTGGGAAGGCCTCTTGGAGGTGGTGCGCCTTTAGTCAGGCTTTGAAGGCGGGGAGAGTGATTGGCGGATTTATTAATAACAATAAGAAGAAGAAGAAGAATTGTGGCATTTGTTAAGCACTTACTATTTGCCAAGCACTGTTCTCAAGGCCCTACTGAGAGCTCACCTCCTCCAGGAGGCCTTCCCAGACTGAGCCCATTCCTTCCTCTCCCCCTCGTCCCCCTCTCCATCCCCCCCATCGTACCTCCTTCCCTTCCCCACAGCACCTGTATATTTGTATATATGTTTGTACACATTTATTACTCTATTTATTTTACTTGTACATATCTATTCTATTTATTGTATTTTGTTAGTATGTTTGGTTTTGTTCTCTGCCTCCCCCTTTTAGACTGTGAGCCCACTGTTGGGTAGGGACTGTCTCTATATGTTGCCAACTTGTACTTCCCAAGCACTTAGTACAGTGCTGTGCACACAGTAAGCGCTCAATAAATACGATCGATTGATTGATTGTTCTAAGCGCTGGAGTGAATACAAGGTAATCAGCCTGTCCCACGTGGGGCTCACAGTCTCAATCCCCATTTTACAAATGAGGTAACTGAGGCACAGAGAAGTCCCCCTTTTAGACTGTGAGCCCACTGTTGGATAGGGACTGTCTCTATATGTTGCCAACTTGTAATTCCCAAGCACTTAGTACAGTGCTCTGCACACAGTAAGTGCTCAATAAATATGATTGATTGATTAAGTGACTTACCCAAGGTCACACGGCAGCCAAGTCGTGAAACCGGGATTTGAACCCACGACCTCTGCCTCCCAAGCCCGTGTTCTTGCCACTTGGATTTGAGGAGGAAGGGCGTTCCAGGCCAGGGGTAGATGTGGGCCAGGGGTCAGCTCCCACACACACTCCGCTGGGGCACTGGGGAGAGTCTGGGCTGTGGGATGGATGGTCCATCCATAGCCTGGAGGAAGGGTGTCCAGCACATATAGTCCTTGCCCTCCCCCCAGTTTCCGATGGGAGACGGTGCCCTTGGCCGGACAGGCTTCGTGGGGAGGAGAGGAGATGCTCAGTAGCCGCTGTCCACAACAGTCAGGTCAGGTTGGCCTGGGACAGAGCTGGGGGGAGGAGGGGGTGGGGAGGAATGAAGTAACTGGGCTGATAGGGAGATTGGAGCAGCGGGGCTCAGTGGAAAGAGCACGGGCTTGGGAGTCAGAAGTTATGGGTTCTAATCCCAGCTCCGCCACGTGTCTGCTGTGTGACCTTGAGCAAGTCACTTAACTTCTCTGAGCCTCAGTTAACCTCATCTGGAAAATGGGGATTAAGACTGTGAGCCCCACGTGGGACAACCTGATCACCTTGTATCCCCCCAGCGCTTAGAACAGCGCTTGGCACATAGTAAGCGCTTAACAAATGCCATCGTTAGTCTAATTATAATTATTGGGGAGGCCGTTCCAGTCTGGGGAACACCCGTTGCAGAGGCTTGGTTGGCAGCTCCCTGAAGGGCAGGGATCGTGTCTACCAACTCTGGAGAAGCAGCATAGCTCAGTGGAAAGAGCCCAGGCTTTGGAGTCAGAGGTCATGGGTTCAAATCCCGACTCCGCCACATGTCTGCTGTCTGACCTTGGGCAAGTCACTTCACTTCTCTGAGCCTCAGTTACCTCATCTGCAAAATGGGGGTTAAGACTGTGAGCCCCACGTGGGAAAACTAGATCACCTTGTATCCCTCCCCATGCTTAGAACAGTGCTCCGCACATAGTAAGCGCTTAACAAATGCCATTTTTATTATTATTATTATTATTATTATTATTATTGTGTTGTCCTCTCCCAAGCCCTCAGAAGAGTACTCTGCACACTGTGAGCACTACGTAAAAACCTTCTATTGCTTGATGGGCGATGGGGTCCATTCTAGACCGTGAGCCCATTGTTGGGTAGAGACCGTCACTGTATGTTGCCGACTTGTACTTCTCCAGCGCTTGGTACAGTGCTGTCCACACAGTAAGTGCCCAATAAATACGATTGAATGAATGAATTCACAGGAGGAGGCTGGAGGAGAGACCCTCATAGGTTGTGGGGGGATGTGCTGAGGCAGCTTGCAGAGTGAGGCGAGGGTGGAGGAGGTAACCCTCGCAAGGGCTGGCCCCTGCCCCGCAGCTGGTCAGAGCATTTGTTCCTGGGCTTTGCTGGCAAGCAAGTTGGGGCCTGCCGGGAAAGTAAGGCTTTCTGGGAAGGAACTGACCTCGCTCCCTGCCTCTCCACATCATGTCCATTGCATCAGATCCCATTCTTTCGCACCTAATGAAGACTCTCGTCCCTTCCCTCAACTACCCATCTTCAAATGCTCACTCTCCAATGGCTTCTTCCCCACTGCCTTCAGGCATGCCCACTTCTCCCCCATCTTAAAAACATCCTCCCTTGACCCTACAGCCCCCTCCGGTTACCACGCCATCTCCCTCCTACCCTTCCTCTCCAAACTCCACGAGCGAGTCGTCTGTACTCGCTGCCTCAAATTCCTCTCCTCCAACTCTCTCCTGGACCCCCTCCAATCTGGCTTCCACCCCCTTCAGTCCACTGAAACCGCCCTCTCAAAGGTCACCAATGATCTCCTTCTTGCCATATCCAGCGGCCCTTACTCCGTCCTAATCCTCCTCAACCTCTCAGCTGACTTTGTCTCTATGGACCTTCCTCTTCTCCTGGACACGTTATCCAACCTTGGCTTCAATGACTCCCTCCTCTCCTGGTTCTCTCATCTCTCTGGCCATTCATTCTCAGTCTCCTTCACGGGCTCCTCCTCCTCCTTTGGTGCTGGACCATAGCACTGGCTTGTTCAGGGTTTCTTTGGCACTGGTCACCATAGCAGTGCTCTCCATAGCGCTGGTCCATTCTGGATTTCTTTGGCAGCATTCACCATAATGCTGGCCCATACAGAGTTTCTTTGGCAGTGGTCACCATAGCACTGGTCACTAAAAGCCCTGATCCATTTGGGGGGTTTTTGGCACTGGTCACCATAGCGCTGGCCCATTCAGAGTTTCAAGACTGTAATTTCGTGTCTAGAATGTAAGCTTGTTGTAGGAAGGGAATATGTCTGTTTATTGTTATTTTTGTACTCTCCCAAGTGTCTTAGTACAGTGTTCTTCACATAGGAAGTGCACAATAAATATGACTGACTGAATGAATGATTGAATGGCAGCAGTCACCATAGCACTGGTCCATTCATTCATTTCAGTCAGTCATTCAGTCGCATTGAGTGAGCACTTACTGTGTGCAGAGCACTGTACTAAGCACCTGGAAAGTACAATTCAGCAATAAAGAGAGACAGTCCCTGCCCACACCGGGCTTACAGTCTCGAAGCGGGGAGACAGACATCAGAACAAGTAAACATGCATCAATATAAATAAATATAATTATACATATATACACATCAAAATAAATAAGTAGGCATCAATATAAATAAATAGATTTATAGATCTATACATACACGCAAGTGCTCTGGGGCGGGGGGAAGGTCAAAGGGAGTGAGTCGAGGTGACGCAGAAGGGTGGGGGAACTGAGGAAAAGGGAGGCTTTGTCTTGGAAGTGCTCTGCACATAGTAAGCGCTCAATAAATACGATTGATTGATTGGAAGGCCTCTCGGAGGAGGTGAGCCTTCATTAGGGCGTTGAAGGGAGGAAGTGTGATTGGTGGGTTTGAGGAGAGAGGGCATTCCAGTCCAGAGGTAGGATGTGGGCCAGGAGTCGACGGCAGGACAGGCGAGATCGAGGCGCAGGGAGAAGCTTAGCACCAGAGGAGTGGAGTGTGCTGGTTGGGATGGAGAAGGAGGGACGGGAGGTGAGGTAGGAGGGAACAAGGTGATAGAGAGCTCTGAAGCCAATAGGAGTTTTTGTTTAACATGGAGGTTGATAGGCAACCACTGGAGACTTTTGAGGACGGCAGGGTGACATGCCCAGAACGTTTCTGAAGAAAGATAATCCAGGCAGTGGAGTGAAGTATAGACTGAAGTGGAAAGATGCGGGAGGTTGGGAGGTCAGAAACGAGGCTGATGCAGTAATCCAGTCGGGATGGGATGAGTGATTGTACTAACATGGCAGCATCATCATCATCATCAATCGTATTTATTGAGCGCTTACTGTGTGCAGAGCACTGTAGTAAGCGCTTGGGAAGTACAAATTGGCAACATATAGAGACAGTCCCTACCCAACAGTGGGCTCACAGTCTAAAAGGGGCAGCAGTTTAGAAGGAGAGGAAAGGGCGGATCTTGGCGATGTTGTGAAGGTGAGACCGGCTGAATTTGATGATGGGTTGGAATGAGAGAGCAGAGTAAAGGATGGCACCAAGGTTGCGGGCTAGTGAGATGGGAAGGATGGCCGTGCCGTTCACAGTGACGGGAAAGTCAGGGAGAGGACAGGGCTTGGGAGGGAAGATAAGAAGCTCTGTCTTGGACATGTTGAGTTTGAGGTGGCGGGAGGACATCCAAGTAGAGATGTCCTGAAGGCAGGAGTAGATACGAGCTTGGAGGGAGGGAGAGAGAACAGGTTTTGGGACCCAAGTCCAGGGCTGGGACTTGAAGTTTCCTGAAATTGAGTAAAACTGTGGCTTAGGGAATTGAGGATGAAAGTGCTAAAAATCAAATTTAATATGCCCATCCCTAAAGGTTTCCAAGCTCCACGAGCGCCGCTGCCAGCCTCTGCCAGCTGCCCCCGGGCTTTAAGTTTCGGGCCTGAAGCCTAAATCCCGGCCCCCCAGCCGCCACCGTTGCTGCCGGCATCTCGTCCGGTTGCAGCAGGCCACATGGAGCCACGGAGCGTGGACCTGAGGGTGCAGCGTCTGGCGGCTGAAGTCGCCGAGAGTCTGGAGCAGGACGTCCCGGCAGCGCTGTTGAAGTTGGAAGGTAGGAAGCCCGGCTGGGGCCGCCTCCGGCCTTACCTCAGGAACTGGCTCACGGAAGGCCACGGGGGGCTGGGGGGAGGAGTGGTGCCACCCTGTGCCCCCTTTGTGTGACTGGGCCCGCACCAGGTGGGGAAGAGGGAGTTTGCCTTGCTTCCCTTCTACCTAGGAAGCAGCATGGCTTATTGGAAAGAACACGGGCTTGTGAGTCAGAGGACATCATCATCATCATCATCATCATCAATCGTATTTATTGAGCGCTTACTGTGTGCAGAGCACTGTACTAAGCGCTTGGGAAGTACAATTTGGCAACATAATAATGTTGGTATTTGTTAAGCGCTTACTATGTGCAAAGCACTGTCCTAAGTGCTGGGGTAGGTACAAGGTAATCAGGTTGTCCCACGAGGGGCTCACAGTCTTCATCCCCATTTTACAGATGAGGGAACTGAGGCCCAGAGAAGTGAAGTGACTTGCCCAACGTCACACAGCTGACAAGTGGTGGGGCCGGGATTTGAACCCACGACCTCTGACTCCAAAGCCCGTGCTCTTTTCCACTGAGCCACGCTGCTTCTCCATATAGAGACAACATATAGAGGCAACATATAGAGACAGTTCCTACCCAACAGTGGGCTCACAGTCTAAAAGGGGGAGACAGAGAACAAAACCAAACATACTAACAAAATAAAATAAATAGAATAGATATGTACAAGTAAAATAAATAGATAAATAAATAGTGTAATAAATATGTACAAACATATATACATATATACAGGTGCTGTGGGGAAGGGAAGAAGGTAAGACGGGGGGATGGAGAGGGGGACGAGGGGAAGAGGAAGAAAGGGGCTCAGTCTGGGAAGGCCTCCTGGAGGAGGTGAGCTCTCAGTAGGGCCTTGAAGGGAGGAAGAGAGCTAGCTTGGCAGATGGGCAGAGGGAGGGCATTCCAGGCCCAAGGAATGATGTGGGCCGGGGGTCGATGGCGGGATGGGCGACAGCGAGGTACGGTGAGGAGATCAGCGGTGGAGGAGCGGAGGGTGCGGACTGGGCTGTAGAAGGAGAGAAGGGAGGTGAGGTAGGAGGGGGCGAGGTGATGGACAGCCTTGAAGCCCAGGGTGAGAAGTTCTAATCCCGGCTCCACCACTTGCCTGCTGTGTGACCTTGGGCGAGTCACTTAACTTCTGTGTGTGTCAGTTACCTCATCTCTAAAATGGAGATTAAAAGTGTGAGCCCCACGTGGGACAACCTGATTACCCTGTGTCAACCTCAGCGCTTAGAACAGTGCTTGGCACATAGTAGGCACTTAACAAATGCCGTAATTCTTCATTATTATTATTGTTATCTGTCTGGCCACATGCGGGCCTTAAACCTGGGCACCAGCGAGCCCAGAACATTCCACCTGGGAACTGTTGCCTGGCTGGTCCCCCCGACCCAGTGACTCCAACCATGGCAGATTGAGGGGGAGCGCAGGCAGTGCAGTCGGGTTCCCCGCCCCAGGGATCCCTGGGTGTGAGCCAGGTGGCAGACAGAGCCCAGGGAAGTAGTAGGGCAATCAATCAATCAATCGTATTTATTCAGCGCTTACTGTTTGCAGAGCACTGTACTAAGCGCTTAAGGGTGAGGAGACCCAACAATAGACATTCTTACCTGTTCTTTCCAGACAGGCCGCCTTTTAGACTGTGAGTCCACTTTTAGACTGTGAGCCCACTGTTGGGTAAGGACTATCTCTATATGTTGCCAACTTGTACTTCCCAAGCGCTTAGTACAGTGCTCTGCACACGGTAAGTGCTCAATGAATACGATTGATTGATTGATTGATTGGAGCAAGGAGGAGCGGGGGTGAGGCACGGGGGTGGCAGGAGGCCTTCCCAGACTGAGCCCCTTCCTTCTTCTCCCCCTCGCCCCCTCTCCTTCTCCCCCTCTTACCTCCTTCCCTTCCCCACAGCACCTGTATATATGTATATATGTTTGTACATATTTATTACTCTATTTATTTATTTATTTTACCCATACATATCTATTCTATTTATTTTATTTTGTTAGTATGTTTGGTTTTGTTCTCTGTCTCCCCATTTTAGACTGTGAGCCCACTGTTGGGTAGGAACTGTCTCTATATGTTGCCAACTTGTACTTCCCAAGCGCTTAGTACAGTGCTCTGCACACAGTAAGCGCTCAATAAATACGATTGATTGATTGATTGGCAGTGGAGCCATCAGCTCCTGGGTTGGCAGACATAGCAATGTTGATCATGGTGGGGTGCAGGACCCATTCTGAGTGCCTGGCACAGTTCGCCGCCCTGGAATCTGACCCGCTCACCAGCCCTGCTGCTCCTAGACCAAGATGCCCCGGGGAAGAAATCGGCGGGAAAATGCAATACCCCACAAAGCAGCCAGAACAGCAGTGATGGTGACGGGAAAGGCAGCAACCCTCACTGAGGGGCAAGGGCAAGGGAGCACAGAAGTGGCCTCGGGCTCCTCCTGTCCTGGCTAGAACAGAATGGCTCCCGTCATCCCGACCCCCTTATTGCTTTTAGACTGTGAGCCCACAGTCTTTTAGACTGTGAGCCCACTGTTGGGTAGGGACTGTCTCTATGTGTTGCCAATTTGTACTTCCCAAGCGCTTAGTACAGTGCTCTGCACATAGTAAGCGCTCAATAAATACGATTGATTGATTATTGCTCCCAGGGCATCCGCCCACCTGGTCCCGGGGAAGGGCTTCCCCCCGGCCCCAGCTGCAAGGGCCTGGGAGACCCTCTGGCTTCAGGCTCCCTCTGCGTGTCCTGCCGGCCCCTATAAATGTCTTGTGGCTTGAAATGCTACTGAATGGTGTTTCCAGTGACAACTTAGCAGGTGGACAAAGAGACGGAGGGAGGGAGAAAAGAGAGAGTGGAGGGCCCCTCCCAACCCCACAGCACTTATGCACATATCTGTAATTTATTTATTTGTATTAGTCAGTCTCCCTGCCTCTAGACACTTAGACACTCTAGAACTTAAGGGTTTCAAATCTAGACACTCTAGACCGTAAGCTTATGTGGGCAGGGAACGTGTTTGTTTATTTCGTTTATATTGTACTCTCCCAAGCGCTTAGTACAGTACTCTGCACACAGTAAACCTTCAATAAATATGATTGAGTGAATGAACGAATGAATGGGAGGGGATCTGAACCTCCCTTTGGCCATCCCGCCCCACAGCGATCCTGCACGATGCCCCATCGGGAAGTGCCCAGCTGCGGGCCCTCCAGCGGGACATCCATGACTACGATCTCATCGCGTTCTGCATTCTGGTCCTGCGGCGGGACTACTCGGGCGGCCCCGGCGGCTGGACCACGCCCACGCGCCTCGCCCGCATCTTGAGGTGAACCGGGGTCACCGGCGTCCGGCCCTGGCTCTCCCCCCTGCTCGCTTCTGTGCGGGCAGACCCTCCCGTGCGGCCGGCTTGCCGTCCCGGGGCCACTGGGCCGGGGCCCGGCGGAGGCATCCTGGTTCCACAAGTCGGAGCCCGGATGGACGCTCCTCCGACGATCGCCATGCCCGGCCACCCCGGAGCGTTGCCTTTCATGCTTTGTGCTGAACCTCCACTGTGTGCCTGCCATGCGCCCGCTGGGCACCGGGCACCAACCGAGGCCCAAGGTCATCAGACGGACTCCAATCCCCCACCCCCGCACATAGGGACCACAGCCCAGCATGTGCAAGGACTTAGACCCACCCCCTCTCACAAGGGAGTGTCACCGTAGGTAAGGGGAAGCAGCATGTCGCAAGGGGAAGCAGCGTGGCTCAGTGGAAAGAGCCCAGGCTTTGGAGTCAGAAGTCAGGGGTTCAAATCCCATCTCCGCCAATTGTCAGCTGTGTGACTTTGGGCAAGTCACTCATCTGTAAAGTGGGGATTAAGACTGTGAGCCCCCCGTGGGACAACCTGATCACCTTGTTACCTCCCCGGCGCTTAGAACAGTGCTTCACACATAGTAAGCGCTTAATCCGTCAATCGTATTTATTGAGCGCTTACTGTGTGCAGAGCACTGTACTAAGTGCTTGCTTAATATTATTACAAACACACACACACACACACACACACACACACACACACACACACACACACACACACACACACACACACACACACACACACACACTTACAGGCAGGTGAAGACCTGAGCTCGGATCTTTCCATTTCAGTCACTGCTGTGTGGGGCTGGAGCCAGAAGAAAGGGCAGAGGAATTTTACCATCAATCCCTTCCCTCGGCCGTAGACAACTGCCTGCTTTTGGGAAGACGGCTCCAGGCGCGCTATATCCGGTCCGTTAAGGTACGCGAATGTATGTGTGCCTGCGCGAGGGCCTGGGTGCTCAGCCTCCCGTGCCCACATCTAAATCCCCCGCGTCTACACCCTCCCGCTTTGCGTTCACCTGCCGTCTCCAGGAACCGTGCTTGGGTTCATGCCCTGATTCGGCAGAGAAGAAGGAAGTGCCCGGAGATGTGAGAGTGGCTGGGGGAAATGAGGGGACCTGGTGGGGGACAGGAAGAGGTTGGGGAAAGAGGCGCAAGGGGCTGAGGAAAGTGAGCATGGCAGGAGGGGTCAGAGGATGTGAGGGAAGGTGGCAGGGCCCAAGGGAAGTGAGAGGTACTGGCAGGAGATAGCAGGAGGAGCAGGCTTACCACAGCCCTGTTGGACCAACTGTCCTTCCATCGCTCCGCAGGAGAGTAGGGGAAAAGGGAGCTGAGACTCAACAGAGGGAAGCCCGGAAATCGTTTTGAGGATCGGCTGGTCGGCTAGTTTAGACAGATCCCTCTCTGGGCCTGGCTGCAGCGGGCAGGGTAGCCGGGGCTGCGGGGGGACCCGAGGACCGGAGCAGCGCGTTGGGGCGGTCTCGCTGAGGGAAGGAACGTGGCCTGGTGGGCGGCATCCCTGGGTCTTGTCGTCTTCGCCGCGGCTGTCGGACGGGCACGGACGGGGCCGCCGGCTGTCTGGGGGCGGCAGGGAGAGGGCGGTGGCGCCCCAGAGGGCCGAGGGACCGGTCTCATGGGCAGTGAGGTGATGGCACTGGCTCTTTGTACCAAGGAGGAAGAGAGAGCTGAATATCTGCGCTGTTTCCTGACTGTGATGGACTCTCTCTGCTGGCTGCTGGGAGGGCACCGGGAGCTCAGCAAGTTTGGTAAAGGAGCCGCAGTGGGGGCGGGCGGGGAGGCCTGAGGAGTCGGGGTAGGGGGGGGCGTCAGGGCTTGAGGTGGTGTTTGGGTGTTGGGGGTGGGGAACGTGGGGAGCCTTCCTCATCATGTTCTCTCCCTCGTCACTTGTAGGTCATCTGGCACCCTCGGTGCCAGGCCCCCACAGGGGGTCAAGGCCTAGTGTAGGGCAGCAGAGGAGTCCTTTTCACTTGGCACCACAACTGCTGCTACGTGGCTTCCCAACCTGTGCCCACAGGACCCAGCCCTTGCCCTGCCCACACCCGACTTGGCTTAATCAATCAATCAATCAATCAATCGTATTTATTGAGCGCTTACTGTGTGCAGAGCACTGTACTAAGCGCTTGGGAAGTACACGCTGTCAACATATAGAGACAGTCCTTACCCAGCAGTGGGCTCACTTAAGCCCCCCCAGTCTGATGTGATGTCATTCCAGATCGCCTAGCCCCGCTCCCGCCTGGGCAGAGCAGACCCCACCACCCCCGCCCCAACCCAGGCTCCCTTCTAGGGCCAGTACAGGATAGGTTAGGCCCGGGCGGGTGCTCTGACAAGAACCCCAACCTGACTGGAGGCAGCAGTAGTAGTGGGTGGAGATGGGGCAGATGAGGGGGGTTAAGGCATTTCCTGAGCATCCACTGGGGGCTGTGCACTAGACTGTACAATCACCCTTCATACTGGGAGAAGACAAGAGAGAGAGATTGAGAGATTGAAAAGAATAATAATAATGATGGCATTTGTTAAGCACTTAGTATGTGCCAAACGCTGTTCTAAGCGCTGGGATAGATACAGGGTAATCAGGTTGTCCCACATGGGGCTCACAGTCTTAATCCCCATTTTAAAGATGAGGTAACTGAGGCACAGAGAAGTTAAGTGACTTGCCCAAAGTCACACAGCTGACAAGTGGCGGAGCCGGGATTAGAACCCACGACCTCTGACTCCCAAGCCCGTGTTCCTTCCTCTAAGCCACGATGCTTCATTGGCACACGAAAACACTGTCCCTTGTGTTGTGCTTACCACTTGCTGTGCCTGGTCTCTCGTTCCTCACAAAGCTTTTGCCCCAAGAGAGCCACTCCCTCTCGGTGGCATTGTGCCCTGCTGATCCAAACAGAGCCACTGACACCCGGTTTTCAGCCGGGATGAAGCCTTGCCTGAAGCGTGATTTCACAGTGTTCTTAAAAGGCTGCCGCCCTGGCTTCCAGTTTCTCAATCTCAACTCTATGTCCCACAGTGGGATTTGTTAAGCGCTTACTGTGAGCCAAGCACTGGGGTAGGAACAAGATAAACAGCTCAGATACTGTCAGTGTCCCACAGGGGGCTCACAGGGTATCTGAGGGAAGAGCAGGTGTTTTATCCCCATTTTACAGATGAGGAAACTGAGACACACAGAAGTTAAATGTCCAAACTCGCTTAGCAGGCAAGCATCCTCCCTGCCAAGGGTCCTTCCCTGATTAAGCCCTCTTTTCCTGGACTCCCTTTGCTTTCTGTATCATCTAAACACTTGGGTCCACCCCGTTGGACATGTGGCATTCACTCCACCCTGAGCCCCACAGCACTCACATGCATTTCTGTAATGAATTTATTTATATTAATGCCTGTTTCCCCCTCTTGTGGGCAGGGAAGGTGCCTGTCAACTCTGTTATCTTATACTTTCCCAAGCACTTTGTACAATGCTCTGCAAACAATAAGCACTTGGTAAATACCGCTGATTGAATGAGTGATTGATTGAAAGTGGCAAAGCCAGTATAGGAACTGAGATCTCGCAGTGCCCAGGCCCGGGCTCTTTCCACTTCGCTGTGCAGCTTCTCGTTGCTTGCGTATCCCACTGTTGCTCATTCTTCTCATGTCTTGAATCGCCGGTCAGTGTGCTGCCTAAGCCACCCAATTCTGTGACAGCGTTTAGTGTTTCGCGGAGGTTTTTTTGTTTTTTTAGTGGTATTTTTTGAGCACTTTATATGTGCCAGGAACTGTACCAAGCGCTGGATGTAGATACAAGTTAAGCAGGTTAGACCCAGTCCCTGTCCCACATAGGGCTCCCCATCTAAACCCACGTTTTACAGATGAGTTAACTGAGGCACAGGGAAGTGAAGCGACTTCCCCATGGTTACCGAGCAGGCAAGTGGCAGAGCCGGGGTGAGAACCCAGGTTCTTCTGACCCCCAGGCCTGAGCTGTATGCCCTAAGCTTCCACGCTGCTTCTCTGTTTTAGATAGCGGCTCTGTGGTGGCAGGTGTGAATTGTTGATTGTGTGCATGGCTTTTCCGGCGCAGTCTGCACCATCACCTGGGTTTTCTTTATCAGTCAATCAATGGTGGTTATCGAAAGTGCTTGGGAGAGTCCAACATAACAGAATTAGCAGACTCGTTCCCTGCCCACAGGACCCAGTCAGCCCCTAGTGCCTAGTTAGTTCGTTGAAGTGGTTTACAATCACTTGCCTGTCTCCCCAGGGTGGACTACTAGGGCCCAGTCATCTGCCAACACCAATCGGGGATGATCACTTCCCCTTCTCCGTGGATGCGGGTCATTACTGTGTGACCTTGGGCAAGTCACTTAACTTCTCTGAGCCTCAGTTACCTCATCTGTAAAAATGGGGATTAAGACTGTGAGCCCCACGTGGGACAGCTTGATCACACTGTATCCCCCCCAGCGCTTAGAACTGTGCTTTGCACATAGTAAGCGCTCAACAAATGCCATTATTATTCCAGCGCTTAGAACAGTGCTCTGCACATAGTAAGCGCTTAACAAATGCCATTATTATCATTAGGGCCCAGTCATCTGCCAGTGCCGATCCTGGATGAGTACTTGCCTGCCTCCCCGGGCACGGGCCTCTAGGGCTTACTCGTGTGCCAACACCGATCCTGGATGATCACTTGCCTGTCTCCATGGGCACGGGCCACTAGGACCCAGTCATTTTCCAGCACTGTTCCGGATGCCCTCTTGCCCGTGTCCCCAGACGTGGGCCACCAGGGCCCCGTCATTTGCAAACACGGATCCTGGACGATCGCTTGCCTGTCTCCCCGGGTGCAGTCCACTAGGGCCCTGTCATCTGGCAACACCACTTCTGGAAGTGCTGTCACTTCCACTTCAGGTGATGCTCGAGTCTGTTAAGATGGAAGTGCTTGGAAGGAAACGATACAGTTCGTAGACACATCCCCTGCCTTGAAGGAGCAGTGGAAACAATGAAGAAATTTTCAGAGAGGAAGAATGTATACGAGTATAATAACGATGGCATTTATTAAGTGCTTACTATGTGCAAAGCACCGTTCTGAGCGCTGGGGAGGTTACAAGGTGATCAGGTTGTCTGTCCCACGGGGGGCTCACAGTCTTAATCCCCATTTTACAGACGAGGGAACTGAGGCACAGAGAAGTTAAGTGAGTTGCCCAAAGTCACGCAGCTGACAATTGGCGGAGCCGGGATTTGAACCCATGACCTCTGACTCCAAAGCCCGGGCTCTTTCCACTGAGCCACGCCGCTTCTCCTATAAGAGGATATGTATATGAGTTAGTACTTAAATAGTGCAGAGACAGCTATCTGACTGTAACTGAAAGCTGTAGATTGTAAGCTTGTTAATAATAATTATGGTATTTGTTAAGTGCTTACTATGTGCCAAGCATTCATTCATTCATTCAATTGTACGAGCGCTTACTGTGTGCAGATCACTGTACTAAGTGCTTGGATGACTGAATGAATGAAAGTACAATTCGGCAACAGATAGAGACTATCCCTACCCAACAATGGGCTCACAGTCTAGAAGCGGGAGACAGACAACAAAACAAAACAAGTAGACAGGCATCAATAGCATCAAAATAGATCAATAGAAACATAGATATATACACATCATTAATAAAATGAATAGAATAAGTATGTTCAAATATACACAAGTGCTGTGGGGCAGAGAAGGAGGTAGAGCAGTGGGAGGGAGTAGGGGTGATGAGGAGGGGAGAAGGAGTAGAGGAAAAGGAGGGTTCAGTCTGGGAAGGCCTCCTGGAGGAGGTGAGCTCTTGGTAGGGCTTTGAAGTGGGGAGGAGAGCTAGTTTGGTGGATGTGAGGAGGGAGCGCTGGGGTAGATGCAAGGTAACCAGGTTGTCCTACGTGGGGCTCACACTCTTAATCCCCATTTTCCAGACAAGGTAACTGAGGCACAGAGAAGTTAAGTGACTTGCCCAAAGTCACACAGCAGACAAGTTACAGAGCTGGGATTAGAAGCCATGTCCTCTGACTTCCAAGCCCGTGCTCTTGTTGTGGGCAGGGAATGTGCCTACAAACGGTACTGTATTGTCTTCTCCCAAGGGCTTAGGGGAAGGCCTTCTAGGAGGGCTGGGGTGACCGAGGGTCTTGAAGATGGGGAGAGCGGCCTTCTGCCGGGTGTGAAGAGAGAGGAGGCAGGAGGCAGGGCAGAGTGGGGGGCCGGGGGTCAGCGGTCAGGGAGGGGCACCAGGAGTCCGTCGGCTGGAGAGGAGCAAAGCGGGTAAGGCGGGAGGAGTGGGAAGGTGGTGGACGCCCTTTGGCTTGAGGGTCCGAGAATGGAGAAGTGTCCCTTGGGCCTGTCCAGGTGGCCTGCTCCTCTGTGCCGTGGTCCTGACGTTCGCGGGCCTGATGTTGCATTGCAGTTCTGCGGAGTGACCATTTCCTCCAGCTGCTGCTGACCGATGATGTGGAGACGGGGGTGGCCGTGGTGACCATGCTGCAGAGTGTCCTCCAAGCCAGCAGGTGACCGGGCGTTGGTTCCGGGGGTTGTTCCGCCAGGTGCCTCAGAGGGCAGGGCTGAATGGGCATTAGATGGGAGGCAAGTTTGTCTCTCCAGGGGAAAATTCTTGGTGTGCCCCAGCCCATCTCCTAGAGTGGTTGATGCCTCTGGGTCTCGGTGGGGGATAACCAAAATGGCACACTCCAGAGCAGATGGTAAAAGACCAAAAGGTCCAGTGGAAAAGCTCAGGGGACAATGACCTCAAGTCCACCCAACCCCCCCTTGGGCCCACTCTCCTCCATCCTGTGCCAGGCTCACTTCAGGCATTAGCAGTTGGCAGCTGTTTTTAAAAAAGTAGTATTTATTAAGCGCTTACTATGTGCCAGGCACTGTACTAAGCACTGGGATAGAGCCTGTTGTTGGGGAGGGACCGTCTCTATATGTCTCCAACTTGTACTTCCCAAGCACTTAGTACAGTGCTCTGCACACAGTACGTGCTCAATAAATACGATTGAATGAATGAATGAATGAATACAAGGTAATCAGGATGACCCACGTGGGGCTCACAGTCTTGATCCCCATTTTACAGATGAGGTAACTGAGACCCAGAGAAGTGAAGTGACTTGCCCAAGGTCACACAGCAGACAAGTGGCGGAGGTGGAATTAGAATCCAGGTCCCTCTGACTCTCAGGCCCGTGCTCTATTCGCGAGTGAAGTGAAGGCAGCCTCAGTCCCCTGTCTCCCAGGCCTGTGCTCTCCCCATTGGGCCACCCTGCCTCTCAGTGCCGGGCTAGGTCAGGCCATCCCACACCAGCCAGGCCCCAGGCCCCGCGGGACCTCCCCGGGCTCCGCCGGCCCACAGTCCGTCTCCCATGTCGTCAGCAGGGAGGAGCTCCTCGGAACCGAAGAGGAAATCTTTGACCCGATCTCGGACGAGCTGGTCTTCAAGCTGTCGTCATCCAGCCACCCGGCGGTGGGCCGCGTCTGCACGCGAGCCCTCCTGTCTGTGGCCCAGTCTCGGGCCGCAGGTGGGCCCACGCTGGCTGCCCGCTACAAAGGTACGGTGGACCGTCCCCCTCCCCGGGTGTGGGGGCGGGCTCTGCGGAGGGGGCCCATCGATCCAACGATCCCTTGAATTTAGTGATCCCCGGGCAAAGCCCTGAACTTTGAAGCTTGGAGAGGGACAGTCGTGTTAGTCCACATGATCCCTGCCCTCAAGGAGCTTACCGTCTAGCGTCCTGAGACATTAAAATACGTCCGGGTCGGAGTAAGCCAAGTGCAAGAGGGCTGGGGGGGAGTTCCCCAGTGCATAATGGGGTAGTGATGACCACAGAGGCTCAAAGCAGGGAGACCAGCAAGGCTGGAGGCTGAGGCAGTAGGTAAGATGGCCAGTGACATGGGCTTGGATTATCGGCCCAAGTGAGTGGCCCTTTCGATGGAGCGGTAAGGGTAGATTCCAGAGGTGGGGTGGGGGAGTTTGTGTTTATTTTGGGTATTTGTTAGGTGCTTACTTTGTACGAGGCACTGTACTAAGTGCTGGGGTAGATACAAGCTAATCAGATTGGACTATGTCCCATGTGGGGCCTCACAGTCTCAATCCCCTATTTTATTCATTCATTCATTCAATCAATCGTATTTGTTGAGCACTTACTGTGTGCAGAGCACTGTACTAAGCACTTAGGATGAGGTAACTGAGATTCGGAGAAGTGACTTGCCCAAGGTCACACAGCAGACTAGTGGCGGGGCCTTGATTAGAACCCACAGGTCCTTCTGACTCCCAGCCCGTGCTCTATCCACTAGACCATACTGCTCCTCACGTTGTTACGAGGAGAGAATCGACAGGATTTGGTGATTGACTGAATATGTGGGTTGAAGCAGAGAGATGAGTTGCCATAGAGCTATAGAATACTCCCCCTGGAGAAGCAGCACTGCCTAGTGGAACGAGCCCAGGCCTGGTAGACGAGGACCTGGATACTAATCCCAGTGCCGCCATTTGTCTGCTGTGTGACCTTGAGCAAGTCACTTCACTTTTCTGGGCCTCAGTTACTTCATCTGTAAAATGAGAATTAAATCCTTCCCCTGCTCTAGACTGTAAGCTGATTGTGGGCAGGGAACGTGTCTACCAACTCTGTTATACTATACTCTCCCAAGTGCTTAGTAGTGCTCTGCACGCAGTAAGCACTCAATAAATTCAGTTGATTGATTGAGTGATTGATTGGCTAAACTCTGAACTCCACATGGTACAGGGACTGTGCCCGACCTGAGTATCTTGTAAGAATTATAATAATAAGAATGATGGTATTTGTTAAGTGCTTACTCTATGCCAAGCACTGTACTAAGCATTAGGGTGGATACAAGGTCCTCAGGTTGTCCCACATGGGGCTCACAGTCTTAATCCCCATTTTACAGATGAGGTAACTGAGGCACAGAGAAGTTAAGTGACTTGCCCAGTCACACAGCTAAGTGGCGGAGTTGGGATTAGAACCCACAACCTCTGACTCCCAAGCCTGTGCTCTTTCCATTAGGCTTTTAGACTGTGAGCCCACTGTTGGGTAGGGACTATATGTTGCCAACTTGTACTTCCCAAGCGCTTAGTACAGTGCTCTGCACACAGTAAGCGCTCAGTAAATACGATTGATGATTAGGCCACGTAACAGTGGGATTTGTTAAGCGCTCACTATGTGCCAGGCACTGCACTAAGCCCGGGGGTGGATCCAAGCAAATCGAGTTGGACACAGTCCCTGTCACATGTTGGGCTCACAGTCTCAACCTCCATTTTGCAGATGAGATAATTGAGGCACAGAGAAGTGAGGTGACTTGCCCAAGGCCACACAGCAGACAGGTGGCAGTGCGAACCCACAGTCTTCCGGCTCCCGGGCCCGGGCTCTAACCACTGCACCACCAAGGCTCACAGAACTTTTGAATTGATGGATCGGGGCTTGAGCCCAGATCCTTTCAGGGGCTGCCCGGCAGGGCTGTAGGGGTGTAAGGGGATGTTAGGACAACCAGCCAGAAATCCCAGGCTGGGAGCTGGGGAACTTGGGGGTCTGCCAGTCTCAGCCAGGTATCAGCCCTCGTGGGGGAATGGGAGGAGAAGTCGACGATCACCTGTATATATGTATATATGTTTGTGCATATTTGTTACTCTATTTTACTTGTACATATCTATTCTATTTATTTTATTTTGTTAGTATGTTTGGTTTTGTTCTCCGTCTCCCCCTTTTAGACTGTGAGCCCACTGTTGGGTCGGGACTGTCTCTATATATTGCCAACTTGTACTTCCCAAGCACTTAGTACAGTGCTCTGCACACAGTAAGCGCTCAATAAATATGATTGATTGATTGGAATGCCCTCCCTCTGCCCATCCGCCAAGCTATCTCTCTTCCTCCCTTCAAGGCCCTACTGAGGGCTCACCTCCTCCAGGAGGCCTTCCCAGACTGAGCCCCTTCCTTCCTCTCCCCCTCGTCCCCCTCTCCATCCCCCCCATCTTACCTCCTTCCCTTCCCCACAGCACCTGTATATATGTATATATGTTTGTACGTATTTGTTACTCTATTTATTTATTTATTTTACTTGTACATATCTATTCTATTTATTTTATTTTGTTAGGATGTTTGGTTTTTTTTTCTCTGTCTCCCCCTTTTAGACTGTGAGCCCACTGTTGGGTAGGGACTGTCTCTATATGTTGCCAATTTGTACTTCCCAAGCGCTTAGTACAGTGCTCTGCACATAGTAAGCGCTCAATAAATATGATTGATTGATTGATTGATTGATGTCTGCACCCTGGAAGCCCTAACCCTCTGGGGCCTCCTACCTGTTAATGTCTGTCTCCCCCCCACAAACTGTAAGCTTATTGTGAGCAGGGAATGATTCTGTTTATTGTTATAGTGTCTTAATTATTATGGTATTTGTTAAGCACTTACTGTGTGCCAGGCACTGTACTGAACACTGGGGTGGATACAAGTAAATCGGGTTCCCGTCCCACGTGGGGCTCACACTCTCAATCCCCATTTTGCAGATGAGGGAACTGAGGCATAGAGAAGAGAAGTGACTTGCCCATGGTCACACAGCAGACAGCTGCAGCGTGGCTCAGCGGCAAGAGCCTGGGCCTGGGAGTTAGAGGTCCTGTGTGCTAATCCCGACTCTGCCACTTGTCAGCTGTGTGACTTTGGGCAAGTCACTTAACTTCTCTGTGCCTCAGTTACCTCATCTGTCAAATGGGGATTAAGACTGTGAGCCCCACATGGGACAACCTGATCACCTTGTAATACTACTACTACTAATAATAATAATGGCATTTATTAAGCGCTTACTATGTGCAAAGCACTGTTCTAAGCGCTGAAGCACTGTTCTAAGCGCTTGTATCCCCCCAAGCGCTTAGAACAGTGCTTTGCACATAGTAAGCGCTTAACGAATACCATCATTATTATTATTAATTGGTGGAGCCAGAATTAGAACCCATGAATTTCTGACTCCCAGGCTCTATCCACTACGCCATGTACTCTTTCTAGCTGTCAGTCCAGTGCTCTGCACACAGTAAGCGCTCAATAAATACGATTGACTGACTGACTGACTGACTGCCATTCATTGCCTGCCAGGATTGCACAGCATGCTGAGGGAGCAGTGGACCGGAAAAGGGTTTGGCCCAGAACTTGGCCGCCTCCTGGCATTGTTGGCCCGCTTCCCAGACTGCCTGGCAACAGACACACAGGTGAGAAGCATGCATTGCGGTGTTTGGGGCGCTCCCCTGACAACGTCTTTGCCCCCCTCCTTTGTCAGTGTGCATTGAACATGCCTGTGGCCCTCGAGAAGCGAGATCTGTAAATGCGTCAGTCGGGCCGGGTGGCCGAGGCCCTGCTGCATCCAAAGCACCAAAGTTGAACCGGAATCTGGCCAGCACCTGGATGGGCACGGTGGCCTCGGGTCGGGAGGGAGGAGGGAGCGATTCTGGTGAGGTGGTGGAGGAAGGACTGGGAGGACTTAGCCACAGACTGACCATGAGAGGAGTGGGCAGGGAGTCATCAAGGTTCATGTCAAGGGGATGTTGGCCTCAGAGCCCGAGAGCCCGGGGGCGCAAACCTAGTGTGGCCCAGGCTGGTCCCGCTTGCGTTCACACCTTCAATAATAATAATTGTGGTATTTGTTAAGCACTAACTATGTGTGTACTAAGCACTGGGGTGGATACAAGCAAATTGGGTTGGACACAGTCCCTGTTCCACATGGGGCTCACAGTCTCATTCCCCATTTTACAGATGAGGGAAGTGAGGCACAGAGAATTGAAGTGATTTGCTCAAGGTCACACAGACAAGTGGCCGCACTGCTTCTCTTCAGTTGTGACCCCGGGGGCTGTATTTTTGACATGGACACTTGCCGCCCAGCAGCCCTCCCCGCCTCAGTTTTTGGGTCCTCCTGTTCTCCAGTCTCGGTGGTGTCACCCCAGTGCCAGAATCTCCACCCTCCCTGCCACGGGCCGTGTCCCTCCCGCCTTTCCCTCCCGTGCGGGATTGGTCGGAGCGCATCCTGCCCGAGCGCCTGGGTTCATCTATGGAGAAGAGCCCCGGCCTGCAGCTCCTTGTGAGAGCGGCCTGGGCCCGAGTCTCTTTTTCGTGTCTCTAATTGGTCCCACCGCAGCCTCAGCCCTGCCCCAGATGGGCAACAGCATGGCCTAGTGGATAGAGTCCGGGCCTGGGAATCAGAAGGACCTACGTTCTACTCCTGCCTCTGCCACATGTCTGCTATGTGACCTTAGGCGAGTCACTTAACTTCCCTGGGGCTCAGTTATCTCATCTGTAAAATGGGGAGGCCTTCACCTCCTCCAGGAGGCCTTCCCAGACTGAGCCTCTTCTTTCCTCTCCCCCTCGTCCCCCTCTCCATCCCCCCATCTTACCTCCTTCCCTTCCCCACAGCACCTGTGTATATGTATATATGTTTGTACATATTTATTACTCTATTGATTAATTTATTTAACTTGTACATATCTATTCTATTTTATTTTGTTAGTATGTTTGGTTTTGTTCTCTGTCTCCCCCTTTTAGACTGTGAGCCCACTGTTGGGTAGGGACTGTCTCTATATGTTGCCAATTTGTACTTCCCAAGTGCTTAGTACAGTGCTCTGCACATAGTAAGCGCTCAAAAATTCCAATTGATGATGATAATGATCCTCAGCCCCACCTCTGAGTGGCCCAACCCCAGCCTCATCCCTGCGCCTGTATAGCCCAGTCACCCCAGGTCTCCCTGTAAGATTATCGAAACCTCTGCGTCCCGTCTGTAATCCCCCTCTCTCTGTTCCGTGCTCTCTGGTCATCTGCTGTCCCTCTGTTCCCTGCTTGCTCTCAGCCCTGATCTCCTTTGGCGGTTTTTGGAGATGAAAGGGATCTCTCTGTAAGACATATAGATTAGAGAAGCAGCGTCATGGGTTCAAACCCCTGCTCCGCCAATTGTCAGCTGGGTGACTTGGGGCAAGTCACTTGACTTCTCTGGGCCTCAGTTCCCTCATCTGGAAAGTGGGGATGAAGACTGTGAGCACCCCGTGGGACAACCTGATCATCTTGTAACCTCCCCAGCGCTTAGAACGGCGCTTTGCACATAGTAAGCGCTTAATAAATGCCATTATTATTATTATTATTATTATTATTATTAGCCCAACACATTCAGCTCTTGCCTCTGGACTGATTGAAAATGGATATCCACCTCCAGTGGGCTCGACCACGCCCAGGTCCCTGCTTTTCATTGGCCTGACCCGACCTCATCTAGAGAAGCAGCGTGGCTCAGTGAAAAGAGTCCGGGCTTTGGAGTCAGAGGTCATGGGTTTGAATCCCGGCTCCGCCACTTGTCCGCTGTGTGACTTTGGGCAAGTCACTTCACTTCTCTGGGCCTCAGTTCCCTCATCTGTAAAATGGGGGTGAAGACTGTGAGCCCCACGTGGGACAATCTGATCATCTTGTATTCCCCCCCAGCGCTTAGAACAGTGCTGCGCACATAGTAAGCGCTTAATAAATGCCATTATTATTATTATTATTATTATTATTATTATTATTATTATCTAGGCCTTTGATTGACTGGACCACACTCATCCCAGCCTCTGAAATGCCCGATCCCTCCCGGGGGGGGACCCTGTATGTGATAATCTCTGCCTCTGATTGGCCCGACTGCATCCAGATGTCCACCTCCAGTGGGCCCAACCACACCCAGGTCCTCAGGGGCCTGTCCTGGCCCCTCTGCCCCCTGCTGCTTTGAGAAGCAGTGTGGCTTGCTGGATGGAGCGGAGGCCTGGGTTGATCGATTGATTGACTGGGAGTCAGAAGGCCCTGGGTTCGAATGCCAGCTCTGCCGCTTGTCTGCCGCGTGACCTTGGGCCAGTCACTTCACTTCTCTGTACCTCAGTTACCTCATCCGGAAAGTGGGAATCAAGACCGTGAGCCCTATGTGGGACGAGGACTGTCTCCAGCCCAATTACTTTGTATCTACCCCAGCGCTTAGTACAGTGCCTGGCACATAGTAAGCGCTTAATAAATACCACAGTTATTATTATCGTATTTGTGATGTGTCTGCGGACCCTGGAGCCGATGGGCCGGGTCCTGAGCGAGCAGGCGCCGCAGTGGTGCCGCGTCGTGCCCGGCCGTGTTTGTGTTTCAGAGACGACAGCATGCGGCATGTGCCATCCAGGCTGCTTGGCGGGGCTTCCGCACCCGCCAGAGGCTGAGCAAACTTCCCCGGGCAGTGACGGCGCTGCAGCGAAGCTTCAGGTGCGTTGTGGGGATGTCGCGGGCCTCGGCGGGACTTGGGGAGGGGCGGCCCACTGGCACCAACCCGGCATCCCACCTCCCCGGTCCGAGGGGGGCTCTGCCTCAGGGGGCAGTCGACGATCTTGGAGCCCAGGCCAAATGGCACAGGCCAGGCGGGGGTGGCCGGTCGTCGGAGGCTTTCGGTCCCAAACCTAGAGGGCCGGCCATTTGGCCACTCGGCCCAGGGATGCTGGACCTTCCCCTCGGAGCCCAAGAGCCCGAGCCGCCCCTGCTCCCATGCTCCCGGGCCGAGGCCCGGCAGATCGGACTGGATGGGGCGCCGGGGCCTGCGGGAGGAACCAGGGCCTCTGTGGGCCGGCCCAGTCTCTACTGCCCTGTTCATAGCAGGGGACGCAGGGGGAGGGCGGGCTGGGCTGGGCTGCATCCATGGGGCAGTAGCGTGGCCTGACACAGTACAGTACTGGACGTTGCACCAGACCTTTCACTACCTGTTGGGCTCAGGATGGGGAGGACCAGGTCCAGGCGGGCCCAAATCCAGTCCTGCAGAACCCAGCACCCGCCCTGCCCTGCTCCAGGGTGGGGCTGGTCTGGGCCGGGCTGGGTTTGGGGGCGGGGAGGTCCCCTGCCCAGGGAGCAGGAGGCATGAGTGGGGCCGGGCCCAGGGGATCCAAGTGGGTAGATGGAAGCGGGCTTTCCCCCCTGTTGGTTGGTGGTGAGGCTGGGGCTGAGGCTGACCTGTCTGTCTGGGGCAGAGCGAAGCGGGCACAAGAGCAGCGGTGCCGGAGCCGCTGCAGGGAAGGCGAGGCCCTCAGGGCGCAGCTGCAGCTGCAGAGGCAGCGTGCCCGGAGACGGTTCCTGGAGCGTCAGCTCATCTTACTGGAGGCCATCCCCCCAGGTGGGCGCATGTTGTGGTGGGGCCACCGCCCGGGGTCCCCTGAGCGGTTCTGGGCACAGGTCCAGAGTTCCATTCCCTCTCCCCACCCCCCTGCGCCCCACTCCCCCCTATCTGCAGGGGACCATCTTCAAAGGGTGGGACCCGCCCTGGGGAAGAAGAGGCTTCCCCAGCCAGCCCCTCTCTCCTCCCTTCCCTCGAGTCCACAGGGAGGATGGACCCTGGCCCCACTCTGGGCTCAGAGGCACAAAGGCCAGACTTGGGCGGTCCCCGAGGGGCCAACCCGAGCCCAGGCTTTTCCCTGGTGGCGCGTCCCAACCAAGGGGATGGAGGCTCAACTCGATTAGAGCTCGGCGGCCCTGAGACTCAGGGACAAGCTCCACATCCCCCGGGCTGGTCATCCTCCCCACTGGGAGCTCCCTGAGCTCAGCCTGCTCAGGGCCGTCCAGCCCAGACCTCTGCTGCCATCAGCGGCACCGGGACACTCAGAGGAGCCACCTGTGCCTCGCCCTCCTAGACGCCCATCATTCAGGCCGTCAGTCAGTGGTATTTGTGGAGCGCTTACTCTGTGTGGAGCACTGTTCTAAGCGCTTGGGAGAAGACAGTATAACAGAGTCAGTAGACATGATCCCTGCCCGCAACAAACTTACAGTCTAGAGGAGGAGATGGACATTAAAATAGATTACAGCTAGAGGAAATGGCAGTGTGAAGACATGGACCCAAGTGCCTCGGGGTTGGAGGTGGGGGTGTGTCTGAAAATGCTCAAAGGGTACAGTCTGAGCGCATAGATGATGTAGGGAAGAGCAAATATTGTGCTTAATAAGCGCAAATAAGCGCTTAGTACAGTGCTCTGCACATAGTAAGCACTCAATAAATACGATTGATGATGAAATATTGTGGGAAAATGAGGCCTTTGTCAGGGAAGGCCCCTTTGAGGAGATACGATTTTAGGAGGGCTTTGGAGGTGGGGGGAATAGTGGTCTGTGGTATATGAAGCGGGGAGGGAGTTCCAGGCCAAAGGCAGGATGGGGGCAAGGAGTCAGTGGTGAGGTAGACGAGATCCATTTACAGTAAGTAGGGGGGTGTTAGGAAAGCGAAGCATGTGGGCTGGGTTGTAGAAGGAGATGGGCAAGGTTAGTTAGTAGTAGTAGTAGTAATGGCTTGTATTAAGTGCTTACTGTGTTCAGAACACTGTAGTAAGCATTGGAAAAGACTATGCAGGTGAGAATTAGTCACAGACCCTGTCACTCGGGGGTCTCACAATCTATGAATAGAGGTGTGGCAGGCCCGGAGATGGACATATTGGGAGAAATGAAACACTTAAACATTAAAACAAACAGCATAAGAGGCAATGGTAGAGGAGCAGAATTGCTCCTCGTGATTCAGAGTCCACAGCAATGGCTCCTCAGCCACTAGCTTTCCTGAGTTTATATGAGACCTCATGCTGCTGGTTTGTTCTCCTCCCCACCGGGGTGGTGGGAAGCAGGATTGGCTGGGGTCCAAGATCCGCCCTTTCCTCCCCATCCAAACCACTGCCCTGCTCGTTCAAGCTCTCATCCTATCCCGTCTGGACTACTGTATCAGCCTTCTCTCTGATCTCCCTTCCTCATGTCTCTCCCCACTTCAATCCATACTTCATGCCGCTGCCCGGATTGTCTTTGTCCAGAAACGCTCTGGGCATGTTACTCCCCTCCTCAAAAATCTCCAGTGGCTACCAATCAATCTGCGCATCAGGCAGAAAATCCTCACCCTGGGCTTCAAGGCTGTCCATCCCCTCGCCCCCTCCTACCTCACCTCCCTTCTCTCCTTGTCCAGGCCACCCCGCACCCTCCGCTCCTCCGCCGCTAATCTCCTCACCGTGCCTCGTTCTCGCCTGTTCCGCCATCGACCCCCGGCCCACGTCATCGCCTGGGCCTGGAATGTCCTCCCTCTGCCCATCCGCCAAGCTAGCTCTCTTCCTCCCTTCAAGGCCCTGCTGAGAGCTCACCTCCTCCAGGAGGCCTTCCCAGACTGAGCCCCTTCGTTCCTCTCCCCCTCGTCCCCCCTCCATCCCCCCATCTTACCTCCTTCCCTTCCCCACAGCACCTGTATATATGTATATATGTTTGTACATATTTATTACTCTATTTATTTATCTTACTTGTACATATCTATTCTATTTATTTTATTTTGTTAGTATGTTTGGTTTTGTTCTCTGTCTCCCCCTTTTAGACTGTGAGCCCACTGTTGGGTAGGGACTGTCTCTATATGTTGCCAACTTGTACTTCCCAAGCGCTTAGTACAGTGCTCTGCACACAGTAAGCGCTCAATAAATACGATTGATTGATTGATTGGGGAGGAGGGAAGGCAGTTCACTTGGCTGCTGCGAACTTTCCAAGGGAGTGGGTGTAGACGGAGAATAGAAGGGGGACCTAGAACAGCTCTGAGGAACTCCCACAGTTAGGGGGTGGGAGGCTTAGGAGAAGCCATCGATAGGGACTGAAGATCAGTGGCCACAGAGACAGGAGGAGAACCAGGAGAGGATAGTGTCTGTGAAGCTAAGGTTGGTTACTGTTTCTGGGAGAAGGGGGTGGTCCACGGTGTTGGAGGCAGCTGATAGGTTGAGGAGGATTAGGATGGAATAGAGGCTGTTGGATTTGGCAAGAAAGGGATTATCGGTGACCTTTGAGACAGAGCAGTTTCTGTGGAATGAAGGTGGTGGAAGCCAGATTGGAGAGAGTCAAGGAGAGAATTGGAGGAGAGGAAGTGGAGGCAGCAGGTGTAGACAACTCGCTCAAGGAGTTTGGAGAGGAGTGGTAGGAGGGAGATGGGGCGGTGACTGGAGAAAGCCGTGGGGTCAAGGGAGGGTTTTTTTTAGGATAGGGGAGACAGGAGCATGTGTGAAAGCAGTCGGGAAGAAGCCATTGGAAAGTGAGTGGTTGAAGGTGGAGGTGTGAGGGAGCAAGAGAGAGGATAGGGATGGACTATCCATTCAGTTGTTTTTATTGAGCGCTTACTGTGTGCAGAGCACTATATTAAGCACTTGGAAAGTACAATTCAGCAACAGAGACAATCCCTGCCCGCACTGGGCTTACAGTCTAGAAGTGGGGAGACAGACATCAAAACAAGTGAACAGGCATCAATATAAATAAATAGAATTATAGATATAGACAGAAGTGTTGTGGAGCGGGGAGATTGGGGAAGAGCAAAGGGAGCGAGTCGAGGTGACACAGAAGGGAGGGGGAGCTGAGGAAAAGGGGGCTTAGTCTGGGAAGGCCTCTTGTAGGAGGCAAGCCTTAAGTAGAGCTTTGAAGGGGGGAAGAGTGATTGCCTGGTGGATTTGAGAAGGGAGGGCGTTCCAGACCAGAAGTAGGACGTGGGACAGGGATCGACGTCGGCACAGGCGAGATGGAGGCCCAGTGGGAAGCTTAGAGGCACCAGAGGAGCAGAGTGTGCGGGCTGGGATGGAGAAGGAGAGAAGGGAGGTGAGGTAAGAAGGGGCAAGGGGATGGAGAGCTTTGAAGCCAGCAATGAATTTTATGTGATAAAGAGGTTGATAGGCAACCACTGGAGATTTTGGAGGAGTGGGGTGACATACCCAGAACGTTTCTGTTGAAAGATAATCCAGGCAGCGTACCCTGTACTTTTACAAGAAGCAGCGTGGCTCAGTGGAAAGAGCATGGGCTGTGGAGTCAGAGGTCATGGGTTCAAATCCCGGCTCTGCCAATTGTCTGCTGTGTGACTTTGGGCAAGTCACTTAACTTCTCTGTGCCTCAGTTCCCTCAGCTGTAAAATGGGGATTAAGACTGTGAGCCCCCCCATGGGACAACCTGAGCACCTTGTAACCTCCCCAGTGCTGAGAACAGTGCTTTGCACATAGTAAGCACTTAATAAATGCCATTATTATTATTATTATTGTTATTATTATTATTATTATTATTATTATTGTCTCTCCATTCCTGAGTCTCCCCCAGTTATGCAGTCAGGGGTGTCGGATGCTCTGTGCTGGGTCACTGGGGTAGAGTGAGGGATGGAACGGGCAGAGTCAGGGGCACTGGATGGTCTATACAGGGTCACTGGGGAGAGTCAAATGGGTTGGATAGTCTGTGATAGGTTACTGGGAAAGAGTCAGGGTCGGAGAGAGGAGAGTCACGGGGGTTGGATGGCCTGTGCAGGGCCACTGAGAGAGAGTCAGGGATGGAGAGGGGCGAGTCAGGGGTAGGGGGTGGTCCATGTTGGCTCACTGGGGGAGAGTCGCGTCTGGAGAAGCAGCATGGCTTAATAGAACGAGCAAAGGCTTGGGAGTCGGAGGACTGGGTTCTAATCCCGGCTCCGCCACTTGTCTGCTGTGTGACCCTGGGCAAGACAATTAACTTCTCTATGCCTCAGGTATCTCATCTGTAAAATGGGGATTAAGACTGTGAACCCTATGTGGGGCAGAACTGTGTCCAGCCTGATTATCTTGGATCTACCCCAGCGCTTAGTACAGTGTCTGGCACGTAGTAATAATGGTGGCATTTGGTAAGTGCTTACTATATTAAGGGGTGTTGGATGATCCCTGCTGGGTCACTGGGGAGAGTCAGGGATGGAGAGGGGAAAGTCAGAGGTGTGGGATGGTCCATGCTGGCTCACTGGGGGAGTCAGGGATGGAGAGGGGAGAGTCACAGGTGTTGGATGGTCCGTGCTGGGTCACTGGGAGAGAATCATGTATGGAGAGGGGAGAGTCAGAGGTGTTGGATGATCCATGCTGGGTCACTGGGGGACAGTCAGGGGGGTTGACTGTTCCACCTAAGTGTCCTGGAGCTCCTGCCAGGGTCAATCCTGAGCTGTGCCTGGCACATAGTAAGCTCTTAACAAATGCCATTATTATCATTATTATTTTTATTAGTAGCATTAGTATTATTATTTTTCCCAGGATGGGAGACTGGGGAGGAGGAGGAGCTGCCCGCAGGCTGAGTTTTGCCATCAAGGGGAGCCCCAGAGCCTCGGTTCCTAGTGGCCTGGCCCTGGGTCCTGGGATGTGTGCACTCTGCCACGGCCTT
Organism: Tachyglossus aculeatus; assembly: GCF_015852505.1. Classification (NCBI taxonomy): domain Eukaryota; kingdom Metazoa; phylum Chordata; class Mammalia; order Monotremata; family Tachyglossidae; genus Tachyglossus; species Tachyglossus aculeatus. The sequence continues at coordinate 242,981 of NC_052066.1, read as the reverse complement.
CCCGGTCTGAGGGCCAAGTGGAGGAGCCGGCAGGGGATAGGGGCGTCTCTCAGCCTCCTGGGCTGCCACACTGACTCTGCCTAAGGCTTCCCAGCCCACTTTGCTGGATTCAGACACCTGTGAAACCCTGAGAGGGAGCGGAGCCCCAAGGGAGTCTGTCAGGCAATCGCTCGGTGGTATTTTTTGAGCGTGCTTACTGTATGCAGAGCCCTAAACTAAGTGCTCGGGAGAGCACTTGGGAGAGAAGCAGCATGGCCTAGTGGAAAGAGCAGGAGCCTGGGAGTCAGAGGACCTGGGTTTTGGGGGGGGTTTTGATAGCATTTATTAGCACTTACTATGTGCAAAGCACTGTTCTAAGCGCTGGGGAGGTTACAAGATGATGAGGTTGTCCCACTGGGGGCTCACAGTCTTAATCCCCATTTTACAGATGAGGGAACTGAGGCTCAGAGAAGTTAAGTGAATTGCCCAAAGTCACACAGCTGACACTCAACAAATACCACAATACAGAAAACACAACTGGAAGTGGGATAACCTACCCAAAATGCACATATTACCAAAAATGTACATTTTATTATAAAATAACTGAAAGATAGCTTTCATGTGCCAACTTATAATGGAAACCTGTACTTCCCAAGCGCTTAGTACAGTGCTCTCCACACAATAAGCGCTCAATAAATACGATTGAATGAATGAATGAGGTGGCGGAGCTGGGATTTGAACCCGTGACCTCTGACTCCAAAGCCCGTGAACTTTCCACTGAGCCATGCTGCTTCCCTCTCCACCACTTATCTGCTGTGTGACCTTGGGCATGTCACATCACTTCTCTGTGCCTCAGTTCTCTCAACTGCAAAATGGGAATTAATTCCCTTCTCCTGTGTGGGATCTGATTATCTCATATATCTACCTCAGCACTTAGTACAGAGTTTGGCGCACAGTATGTGCTTAACAATTGCCACTATTATCATTATTATTATAACACTAAAACAGAGTTGGTAGACCTGTTCCCTTCCCACAAGAAACTTCTAGTCCGGAGGGGGAGGCAGACACCAAAATCAATTATGGAGTCCCAATGGAAGGCGCGAGCCAAGCCCAGCCCAGAGAGAAGCCCGGGACCAGAGCCCTGAGCCTCCCATGCCCCCTCAGGATTTAACCCCAAGGAAGGACCCAGTGCAGCGTGAAGCCTGGCCCAAGCCATGAGCGCTCTCCTACAATCCCATGGCCCTGTCCTCCCCTCACCCATCCAGTGGCAGAGGGCGGGAGCAGGGGAAGAGACAGGAAAGGGAAATGTTCAGGAGCTAATCCTGAGCCTCAGGAGTGGTGGGGTCAGGGGCCGGGGGGAAGATGGCAGAGACGCTGGGGTGGGGGACTGTCAGAGGCCGGGGTTGGGGGTGGTGAGAGGCCAGCGGTGGGGTCTAGTCAGTAGCCAGGGGTGGGGGGTGATCAGGGAAGGGCGGGGGGCACTTTTCATTCATTCATTCAATCGTATTTATTGAGCACTTGAGGATGAGGATGGGGTCAGTGGAGGCTTGAGAGAGGAACCCCTGGCTTCCTGTGCAGGTCAGGTGGGGAAGCATCAGCAGGAAGTGGAGGAGCGATGCGCCCTGACCATCCAGAGGCACTGGCGGGGCCACCGAGCCAGGAGGGACTTCCACCGCCACAAGCAGAGTCTCCGGGAGCACAAGGCCGCCGTCACCCTCCAGAGGACCGTCAGTGGCTCTGTGGCTCGCGGGCGGGCGGGCAGCTGCGATGGAGGGATGGCCATTTGTGGGCAGGGAGAGGGACCCTGACCGGGCTTGCGTGTCCGTGGGTTCAGGGGGGATGTGAGGGGACACCCCTGCCTCAGCCCACCAGGGCATCAGGAGAGGGAGGGAAGGTGGTCACACTGGACCCCAACCTCTTCCCACCACATCCTCCTCTGCCCCACGCCCCATCCTCCCCTCGCCCCATCCGCCCCAATTGGGCAGAGGGGCACGGTTCCCAAGGCCGGGGAGGAGGGCAGTTTTGTCTCGAGGGGACATGACCAGTTGAGCTTGGAAGGAAACAGAGGGGTGGGGAAGAGGGAGAAAATAGCAGAGAGGGAGCCAAGGGGGTCGGGGGTGGGGCATGATGGCTTTTCTCTGTAGCTTTTCCCCTGCCTTTCCTAGCTGACTGGCAGCAGCCCCAGGGAGAGCTGGGGGCTGCAGAGTGCAGGTGGAGTTGGGTGGGCTGGGGGTGGTGGGGCATGGACAGAGTCAGATGGACTGGGGGCTGCAGGGCGCGGGTGGAGGCAGGAGGGAGAGCGAGCCCCTGGTTCTCTGCAGGTGCTTCGGTTCCTTGCCCGGCGGCGGCAGGAGAGGATGGAATTGGCTGGCTGGCAGAGCTGGGGGCGGGGGCCCGGGCTCTCGGACTCACGCAGGCTGCAGCTGAAGCAGCGAGTGGAGGAGCACCTCAGTCTGCACCCGGTACGTGCCCGGCCCAGAGCACAGTGGACCGTGGCCCCCGCTGGGGTCCGGCCTGAGCAGGGAGAGCCGGAGGCGGCTCTCGTCTTAGCCCGCTCTCCTGCCCTTCCTGGCCATTGGCCCACCCTCCCTCCTGTTTCTCCTCCTCTTCCTTCTCTTCCTCTTTCTCCTCCTTCTCTTCCTTTTCCTCCTCTTCAGTTCTTCTTGTCCATCTTTCTTGGCTGCTTTGCTCTCCCCTTCACCCCGTCTTCCCCATTGGCTTTCCTTTTCCCTCTTTCTCCCCCTGGTTCTCCCAGCCGCCCACCCTAGCCCCCAGGTTCTCCTTTCCTGCCTGGAATCATGGGGCTCCCGCCCCTGGTACCCCAATGTGGGCCAGGGCAGAAAGAACCCCAGCCCCAGCTGTTGGGACTCCAGGCGAATGCAGCTGCAGGAGATGACTATCTCTCGGCGGCCTGGCTCTCGGCGGCCTGGCTGGGCGTCACAGTGAAGGGCCCACCCACCCACCGTCCCAGCTAGCCACATGTATGTCCACCAGAAACGGGGGCTATTTTTGATATGGGGACTCTTCCCCTGCCCCCCTACTCCAGCCCCAGGCCCCGAGGTCCCACATCTAAGCAGACCGGTGGGGGTTGGCCAGAATTCTATTTGTTCTGACGATTTTGACACCTGTCTACGTGTTTTGTTTTGTTGTCTGCCTCCCCCTTCTAGACTGTGAGCCCGTGATTGGGTAGGGACCGTCTCTATATGTTGCCGACTTGTACTTCCCAAGCGCTTAGTACAGTGCTCTGCACACAGTAAGCGCTCAATAAATATGATTGAATGACTTAATGAATGAATGGGCAGCTCTCCGGCTGCTGGAAACTGGGGAGAAGGTCGGAGTGCAGGCAGAGAGGAAACTGACAGGAATTGGCACTCGGGCAGTTGGATGGCTGGGCGGTTGGGCACTTGGGCAGTTGGTAGCGAAAGGAAGCCAGGTTGATGATCCTATTTGGTTTCCAAAGCCTTGAGAGCAGACCTGGGCCCGGCAGTTGTCCGGCCCGGCCCGGTCAGCGCTCAGGGTCATCGCCGTGCACACCTTCCCCCAGGCTCGGCTCAGGACCGACGCGGCCAGCCGCGAGCTTCACGTCCAGGCCCAGGAGAGGCTGGGCCGTCACTTGGTGACCCGCGGCCTGAGCCGCCGGGCAGAGCAGCGCAGAGAAGCCTGGATGGCTCAGATCAGCACCGATATCGACCAGCTGATGCGTACGTAGGCCCTGGGCCCCCAGCCCCTGCCCTGCCCTGCCCTTGCCTCACCCCAGCCTGCCCTTCCCACTCTCCTCCCTGTCCTTGGCCCCGCCCCCGCCCCCAAGAAGAGTTGCTTGAGTTGAGTCTCGAGGGTTTGAGCCTGGCCGTTGGTTCATGCCAAATTCTGCTGCTGGTCTACCCACTTGAGTTCTTTATTGCAGTCCCCGGGGGAGATCCTGGGCGAGGCCTGGATGGGTTTGTCTTCAGAATGGTCAGCCTGGACCCTTGGACAGGCCAGCTCCAGCCCGGCTGGGGCATGCCACCTATCTGGCTCTGGGTGGGGGCAGGTTCCGGGGGGGCCGGGTCTCGGGCCAGGCGGCAGGTCCAGGGCCATTCTCTTCCTCCCCTCAACAGGTGCTCCGGGGCTCCAGGAGGCCACAGGAGTCGGCTCGCAGGCCTTCGTGAGCCGGTCCCGGCCAGTGGCCACCCAAGCCCGGCAGGCCCACCTGTCCGCCCTACGCCGCTCCCGCCAGCCGTGGTGGGCGGAGCTCAGGGAGGAGCCCCAGGAGGGGCTGGGGGCCATGGAGGTGGCAGCGGCAGCTGGATTGGACTCCCTCTTTGTGGCCGGCACCAAGTCTCCTTAGCAGTGGATACGGCAGGGGGACCGGAAGTCTGTCCCGCCCTCTCAGCCTCCTCTGTGGGCTCCTGCGCCCTCGGCACGCCCACCCGCTCACACCAATCACCGCACCTCTTTAGGGGCCGGGCCTCAGCTCCCCACCGCAACTGGCCCAAGTCCCGGCGTGACTCCGGGACAGCGGCAAAGGGGCTTCCCTCGCGGCTCCGAATTCTGGGGCCGGGTCTTCGGTAAGAATCCACGTGGGGCATACCAGCCCGCCATGTTTGGGCCCAATTGCTGGTGGACTCGGCTGAACCACAGGGACCCACCCCCAGGCGGCCATGGTCTCCAACACCACACTCTCAGCACCCACAGCACCCACCACCCTGGCAGGGCTCCGTGCCCTCAGTGTCCACTGCCCAGCAGGTCCCCACACCTCCAGCCCCCACCATCCTGGCAGGGTCCCCCGTCCCCAGTGCCCACTATCCCGGCAGGTCCCCACTCAGCCCAGCTGTCCTCTTCGGGTCAGACCCCGAGCCGCCGGCAGCCCATCTCCGCTCCTGTGCCCGGACAGAAATGCCCTGGCCCAGCCCCCTCTCCTCGGGCCAGTGCCTTGGGGCTCTGCTGACCAGGGCTGATGGGCTGTGAGCAGCAGAGCCCGGCGGGGCCGGTGCAGACCCACAGGGGAGGCACCCTCCCCTCACCCCCAACCTCTCCCCGCACTTCAAGAGGCCAGTGCAGTAATGAAGCCAAGTCTGGACCCACCGCCAGGACCGAGCACTAAGACCAGCCCGGGGGGTCACCCGGACGGAGAGGAAGGGATGGATCTGGGGAATGTTGTGGAGGGACAACTAATGGGATTTGGCAACAGACTGAATATAGGGGTTGATGAGGGATGGATACAAGGGTAATGCCAAGGTTGTGGGCTTAATGGATGATGGTATTGCTTACAGTGATGGGAAAATCCTGGAGTGGGCAGGGTTGGGGTGGGAAAATGAGGAGTTCTGTTTTGGACATGTTGAGATAGAGATGTCAGCGGGACATTCATTCATTCAGTTGTATCTATTAAGCGCTTACCAGATGCAGAACACTGTACTGAGCACTTGGGAAAGTATGATACAGCAATAAAGAGTGACAATCCCTGCCCACAGTGACATCCAAGAAGAGATTTCTTGAAGGCAGGGGGAAATACGAGACCTCAGAGGAGAGAGGTCAGGTTTGTAGAGGGAATTTCTAGGCTGAGCCCACTGTTGGGTAGGGACTGTCTCTATATGTTGCCAACTTGTACTTCCCAAGTGCTTAGTACAGTGCTCTGCACACAGTAAGCGCTCAATAAATACGATTGATTGAATCGTGGAATCATCTGCATAGAGATGGGAGTTGGAACAGTGGGAGCGAATGAGTTCTCCAAGGGAGTGGGTGTAGATGGAGAATAGAAGGGGACCCACAACTGAGCCTTGAGGGACCCCCACAATTAGAGGGTGGGAGGCAGCAGAGGCAAAGAATTTGAGGAGCAGCCAGAGAGATAGGAAGAGAACCAGGACATAATCGTGTCAATAAAACCAGACACTACTCAACAAATTCCAATGGTTATCGATTCCTTTCCACATCAAGTAGAAACTCATTCATTCATTCACTCAATTGTAATTATTGAGCACTTAACCGTGTGCAGAGCACTGTACTAAGTACTTGGGAAGTACAAGCCGGCAACATATAGAGACAGTCCCTACACAACCACGGGCTCACAGTCTAGAATGGGGAGACATACAACAAAACAAAACATGTAGACAGGTGTCAAAACCATCAGTATAAATAGAATTATAGCTATATGCACATAGTAGAATAAAGAGTAGTAAAAATGTACAAGTAAAATAGAGTAATATATGCAAATATATACAAGTGCTGTGGGGAGGGGGAAGGAGGTAGGGCGGGGGGATGGGGAGGGGGAGAGGAAGGAGGGGGTTCAGTGTGGGAAGGCCTCCTGGAGGAGGTGAGCTCTCAGTAGGGCTTTGAAGGGAGGAAGAGAGCTAATCTGGCGGACTTGTGGAGAGAGGGCATTCCAGGCCCGGGGAAAGACGTGGGCCGGGGGTTGACGGCGGGACAGGCGAGAACGAGACCCAGTGAGGAGGTTAGCGGCAGAGGAGTGGAGGGTGCGGGCTGGGCTGGAGAAGGAGAGAAGGGAGGTGAGGTAGGAAGGAGCAAGGTGATGGACAGCCTTGAAGCCGAGAGTGAGGTGTTTTTGCTTGATTCGTAGGTTGACAGGCAACCACTGGAGATTTTTGAGGAGGGGAGTGACATGCCCCGAGCGTTTCTGTTCAAAGATAATCCGGGCAGCAGAGTGAAGTATAGACTCAAGCAGGGGGGAGACAGGAGGATGGGAGATCAGAAAGGAGGCTGAAACAGTAATCCAGTTGGGATAGGATGAGGGATTGAACCAGGAAGGTAGTGGTTTCCCTTCAATCAATCAATCAATGGTATTTATTGATCACCTACTGTGTGCAGAGCGCTATACTAAGCATCTGGGAAAGTAATAATGGTATTTGTTAAGCACTTACTGTGCATCTTGCACCATTCTAAGCACTGGGGTAGAGACAAGTTAATCGCTTGGACGCAGTCTCTATCCCACATGGGGGTCACAGCCTAAGGAGGAGGGAAATCAGGTGTTGAATCCCCATTTATTTCACAGATGAGGAAACAAGGAAAGAGAAATGAAGTGACCTGCCCAGCGTCATACAGCAGGCAATGGTGGAGCAGGGATGAGAAACCAGGTCCTCTGATTCCCAGACTGGGGGTCTTTCCGCTAGGCCGCCTCCAAAATAATAGCATTGGAAGACCCCATACCTGCCCACAAGGAGCCTGCAGACTAGACATTCCAGGAGAAACGGCGTGGCCTAGAGGATGGAGCACAGGGCTGGAAGTCAAGGGACTTGGCTTCTAATCCCAGCTCCATCGCTGACCTGCTGTGTCACCTTGGCAGGATGGTCTAGTGGATAGAGCACGGACCTGGGAGACAGGAGGTCATGGGTTCTAATCCAAGCTCCGCTACTTCTCTGCTGTGTGACCTTGAACAAGTCACTTCTCTGTGCCTCAGTTACCTCATCTGCAAAATGGAGACTGAGACTGTGACCCTCCTGGGGGACAAGGGACTGTGTCCAACCTGATTAGCTTGTATCCAGCCCAGCACTTAGTACAGTGCCTGGTACATAGTAAGCTCTCAACAGATACCCTTATTTTTATTATTATTATGATCATCAGTGATGATAATAATTTCCTCTCTGGGCCTCAGTTTTCTCATCTGTACAGCGTGGCTCAAAGGAAAGAGCACGGGCTTTGGAGTCAGAGGTCATGGGTTCAAATCCCAGCTCCGCCAATTGTCAGCTGTGTGACTTTGGGCAAGTCACTTAACTTCTCTGGGCCGCAGTTACCTCATCTGGAAAATGGGGATTAAGACTGTAAGCCCCATGTGGGACAACCTGATCACCTTGTAACCTCCCCAGCGCTTAGAACAGTGCTTTGCACATAGCGCTTAATAAATGCCATCATTATTATTATTATTTGTAAAACGGGGATTCAGCACCGGCAGTCCCTCCTCCTTAGATTGTGAGCCCCATGCGGGATATGGACTGTGTCTGATGTGATGATCTTGTATCTACCCCAGAGCTTAGTATGGAGCTTGACACATAGTAAGCGCTGAACAAATCCTACAATCAACCGCCAACCTCTGGGGCCAGTAGAGCCAGTGGTCACAAAGGGGCAAGCTCTTCCTCGCCCTCCTCAGCCTCCTTCACTCCATCTTGGGTCGCACAGTCAATCATTCGGAGTAAAAGTTTGCCTTAAATGCCTATTGCTTCTCCTCCCTGGGAAGAAATACCCAGTGACCTTTGGCCTGCAGGGATGTGCAGGGTCGGGCCTGGGGTGGGACAGATCCAGAGGGGAAGGTGGGTAATTGAAGTACAAAAGCAACATAAAAGACAAAGTCCAGAGGGCAACAGATTCAGCAGGAGGTGCCTCAGGGTGCGGCCACCCAGGGCGGCCAGAGTCCAGCCCCCAGCACCAGGGCTTCCCGGTGCTTGTTCCAGCCCGGCGTGTCCGGAGCCAGGGCCCTGACCGGCAAGCGAGATGGAAGCGGGGACTCAATCAATCGATCAGTTGATGGTATTAATCTGGGAAGATACGGGGTCTAGTGGAAGGAGCACAGGCCTGGGAGTGAGAGGGCCTGGGTTCTAATCTCAGTCTGCTACTTGTTTGCTGTGTGACCTTGGGCAAGTCACTTCACTTTGCTTCTCTGGGCCTCTGTTACCTCATCATAAAATGGAGATTAAGACTCTGAGCCCCATGTGGTAGAGGGACTGTGTCCATCCTAATTAACTTGTTTCTACCCAACTGCTTAGTACATTGCCTGGCACATAGTGCTTGACAAATACCATTAAAAAAAAAAATCAAGGAAGCAGCATAAAATAATAATAATAATAATAATAATAATAATAATAATAATAATGGCATTTATTAAGCACTTACTATGTGAAAAGCACTGTTCTAAGCGCTGGGGAGGTTACAAGGTGATCAAGTTGTCCCGGGTCGGTGGGGCTCACAGTCTTAATCCCCATTTTACAGATGAGGTAACTCAGGCACAGAGAAGTTAAGTGACTTGCCCAAAGTCACACAGCTGACAATTGGCAGAGCCAGGATTTGAACCCATGACCTCTGACTCCAAAGCCCAAGCTCCTTCCACTGAGCCACGCTGCTCCTCCGGGAAGGAAGCATGGGAAGGGCCCGGGCCTGGGAGCCAGAGGACCTGGGTCTCAGTCCCAGTTCTGCTACTTGTCTGCTTTGTGACCCTGGACAAGTCACTTAACTTCTCTGTGCCTCAGTTTCATCACCTATAAAATGGGCATTAAATCCTACTCCGTCAAACTTAGCCTATGAGCCTTATGCAGAACAGGGATTGTGTCTGTCCTGATCATCTTGTATCTGTCCCAGTGCTTTGTACCTTGCTTGGCACATAGTACGTTCCTAATAGATGCCATTTATTGAGCACTTGAAAGAGTACAATACAGTAAATAAGATCCCTTCAAGAGAAGCAACATGGCCTAGTGGATAGAGTAGGGGCCTGAGAGTCAGAAGGATCTGAGTTCTAATACTGGCTCTCATTCATTCATTCAATCATATTTATTGAGCGCTTATTGTGTGCAGAGCACTGTACTAAGCGCTTGGAAAGTATAATTTGGCAACTGAGACAATCCCTGCCCAACAATGGGCTCACAGTCTAGAAGGGGGAGACAGACAACAAAACCAAACAAGTAGATAGGCATCAACAGCATCAAAATAAATAGAATTATAGATATATACACATCATTAATAAAATAAATAGAATAATAAGTATGTACAAATATACACAAGTGCTGTAGGGAGGGGAAGGGGGTAGAGCAGAGGGAGGAAGTAGGGGTGATGGGGAGGGGAGGAGGAGCAGAGGATAAGGGGGCTCAGTCTGGGAAGGCATCCTGGAGGAGGTGAACTCTCAGTAGGGTTTGAAGGGGGGAAGAGAGCTATTTTGGCAGATGTGAGGAGGGAGGGCATTCCAGGCCAGAGGTAGGATGTGGGTCGGGGGTCGACGGCGGGTCAGGCAAGAACGAGGCACAGTGAGGCGGTTAGCAGCACAGTGTGTGGGCTGGGCTATAGAAGGAGAGAAGGGAGGTGAGGTAGGAGGGGGCGAGGAGATGGAGAGCTTTGAAGCCAATAGTGAGGAGTTTTTGATTAATATGGAGGTTGATAGGCAACCACTGGAGATTTTTGAGGAGGGGGCCGGGGGTGATATGCCCAGAGTGTTTCTGTAGAAAGATAATCCAGGCAGCAGAGTGAAGTATAGGCTGAAGCTGGGAGAGACAGGAAGATGGGAGATCAGAAAGGAGGCTGATGCAGTCATCCAGTCAGGATAGGATGAGAAATTGTACCAAAAAGGTAGCGGTTTGGATGGAGAGGAAAGGGTGGATCTTGGCGATGTTGTGAAGGTGAGACCGGCAGGTTTTGGTGACGGATTGGAGGTGGGGGGTGAACGAGAGAGCGGAGTCAAGGATGACACCAAGGCTGCGGGCTTGTGAGACGGGAAGGATGGTAGTGCCGTCCATAGTGACGGGAAAGTCAGGGAGAGGACGGGGTTTTGAGGGAAACCTTTGCTGTGTGACCTTGGGTAAGGCACTTCACTTCCTCTGTGCCTCAGTTTCATCATCTATAAAATGGGGATTAAGACTGTGAGCTGCATGTGGGTCTTGGACCGTGTCCAACTTGATTAGTTTGTATCTCCCCCATCACTTAGTACAGTACCGGACATATAGTAAGTGCTTAAATACGAGACAAACAAACCTTGCTTTCAGGACCTTCTCAGCTTACAATAGAAGCATTGAGTCCTACCGGAAAGAACACAGACCTGGGAGTTAGTAGGACCTGGGTTCTAATTCCAAGCCTGCCACGTACTTGCTGTGTGACCTTGGGCAAATCACTTATCTTGTATATACCCCAGTGGGAAGTACAATGCTGGCATGTAGTAAGGGCTTAACATGCACCACAATTACTGTTAGTATTATTACTATTATTATTATTAATCTGGGTGCAGAGCACTTGGGAAAGTACAGTAGAGTTAGTAGATATGATTCCTCCCCTCAAGGAGCTGACTGTCTAGCGGAGACAGACAGTGGGGAAGTACAGATAGGAGGAAAAAGGAAAGTGGGAATGTAGGTGAGGGCCGAGTGAGAGAGTGGGTACGAGTGTTGAGTGGTTGGGGTCCTGGGGTGTTGGTTGGGATGAAACTGCATGAGACAAGTGAATCTGGGAAGGCTTCCTAGAGTGGTGGTACTAATAGTGTTTATTAAGCTCTTACTATGTGCAGAGCACTTTACTAATTGCTGGGGCAGAATACCCAAGAATTAGAGAAGCAGCATGGTGTAGTGGATAGAGCATGGGCCTAGCATTCAGAAGGTCATGAATGGGTTCTAATCCCGGATCCATTACTTGTCTGCTGTGTGACCTTGGGCAAGTCACTTCACTTCTCTGGGCCTCAGTTACCTCATCTGTAAAATGGGGATTGAGACTGTGAGCCCCACATGGGACGGGGACTGTGTCCAACGTGATTTGCTTGAATCTACCATAGCTCTTGGTCAGCGCCTGGCACATAGTAAGCACTGAACGAATACTATTATTATTGTTATTAATTAGGCCCTGAACCTCGGATAGCCCACAACCTAGGAAGAGCTATGTGGTTTACTCCTCCCCACAGCCGCAAGTCAGGAGAACAGTGAGGCAAATCGAGGGGCCCGTCGGCCCCATCTGATTCGGGCAGGCTTGGCTCCTCGCCTCCCTCCGCCCCCACAGATTGGCCGACCCGAGCCACGTCAGGCCCTGGCAGAAGGGGCGATGGGGGTGTATGAAAGGGTCGGGGAGCGGGGGGCAGACACCCAAGGGAAAGAGGAGCCCGGGACTTGCAGGCCTCAGGCAAAACTCAGACTGTCGGCTGCCAGGGAGGGCAGGGGGAAGAGGAGAGGACACGATCCCCACCCTCGGAGGCGGCCAGTCTGCTGGAGAGGCCAGACACGCACAGACCGGGATGGACACCGGGGTAGGGACAGAGGGAGGAGGAGATTCGGTCCCTGCCCTCGGAAGCTGCCAGCCTGCTGGGGAGGCCGGACAGACACACTGCGCTGGACGCTGAGGGAGGGGTGGAGGGAGGAGGTGATGTAGTCCCGGAGAGCTGCCGGGAACCACACCCCGGTGGGGTGGAAGCTCCTTGTAGTGCCTGCCGGCTCTCTTGTAGTGGACTCTTCCAAGCGTTTAGCTCAGTGGTTTGTGCGATAAATTCCCTCACCCGTAAAACGGGGATGAAGACTGTGAGCCCCACAAGGGACAACCTGATGACTTTGTAGAAGCAGCGTGGCTCAGTGGAAAGAGCACGGGCTTTGGAGTCAGAGGTCATGGGTTCTAATACCGCCTCCGCCACATGTCAGCTGTGTGATCTTGGGCAAGTCACTTAACTTCTCTGGGCCTCAGTTACCTCATCTGTAAAATGGGGATGAAGACTGTGATCCCCACATGGGACAACCTGATCAGCCTGTATCCTCCCCAGCGCTTAGAAAAGTGCTTTGCACATAGTAAGCGCTTAACAAATGCCAATTATTATTATTATCTATCCCCGCGCTTACAACATGGGCTCCGGCCCCGTGGAAGATTCCGTAATCAAGGAGGGCCTACATTAATCTAAGTGACTCCGGTCTGTCTGGGATGTCTCCATCTCCTGATAACATCCTGATAACAGGATTAGTACTGTGCTTAGTACACTGCTCTGCACACAGTAAGTGCTCAATAAATACGATTGAATGAATAACAGGGATTCTGACACTATCCAGACCATGACAAACAAAGGGGGTTAACGAATTCAGGATCTGGGAATGCCAAGGTTTCACGCGTGGAAATCCTTTGTGTAGCTCGGAGAGGGAACCAAATAAAAGAAGAAGAAGCGGCTGGGATTGGAGCTGTTTGTCACTCGTACCCCATCCCGGGGTGAACGGACAGACAGTCACCTTTCCTCCTTTCGTTGATCACACCCAAGCCATCACCAAAACCTGCCGGTCTCAGCTCCACAACATTGCCAAGATCCGCCCCTTCCTCTCCATCCAAACCGCTACCCTGCTCGTTCAAGCTCTCATCCTATCCCGTCTGGACTACTGCATCAGCCTCCTCTCTGATCTCCCCTCCTCGTGTCTCTCCCCACTTCAATCCATACTTCATGCCGCTGCCCAGATTGTCTTTGTCCAGAAACGCTCTGGGCATGTTACTCCCCTCCTCAAAAATCTCCAGTGGCTACCAATCAATCTGCGCATCAGGCAGAAACTCCTCACCCTTGGCTTCAAGGCTCTCCATCACCTCACCCCCTCCTATTAATCAATCAAACAATCGTATTTATTGAGCGCTTGCTGTGTGCAGAGCACTGTACTAAACGCTTGGGAAGTACAAGTTGGCAACATATAGAGACAGTCCCTACCCACAGTGGGCTCACAGTCTAGCCCTACCTCACCTCCCTTCTCTCCTTCTAGCCCTACCTCACCTCCCTTCTCTCCTTGTCCAGCCCAGCCCGCACCCGCCGCTAATCTCCTCACCGTTAGGCCTCGTTCTTGCCCGCCCCACCGTCGACCCCCGGCCCACGTCCTCCCCCGGTCCTGGAATGCCCTCCCTCTGCCCATCCGCCAAGCTAGCTCTCTTCCTCCCTTCAAGGCCCTGCTGAGAGCTCACCTCCTCCAGGAGGCCTTCCCAGGCTGAGCCCCCTCCTTCTTTCCCCCTCGTGCCCCTCTCCATCCCCCCATCTTACCTCCTTCCCTTCCCCACAGCACCTGTATATATGTATATATGTTTGTACATATTTATTACTCTATTTATTTATTTATTTATTTATTTATTTTACTTGTACATATCTATTCTATTTTATTTTGTTAATATGTTTGGTTTTGTTCTCTGTCTCCCCCTTCTAGACTGTTAGCCCACTGTTGGGTAGGGACCGTCTCTATATGTTGCCAACTTGTACTTCCCAAGCGCTTAGTACAGTGCTCTGCACACAGTAAGCATTCAATAAATACGATTGATTAATTGATTGATTGATCTATAACTCACTGTCTTCGAGTCATTCCTGAGCCAGTCATGGGGACGAACCCTTGCCTCACTCCTCAATAATAATAATAATAACAGTAATAATAATAAATTATTATATATAATTATGTAATTTACGATATTATAATGTGATAATAATAATTGCCTCACTTATAATAACAGTAATAAATACGTACAAACATATATACATATATATACAGGTGCTGTGGGGAAGGAAAGGAGGTAAGGCGGGGGGGGTGGGGAGGGGGAGAGGAAGGAGGGGGCTCAGTCTGGGAAGGCCTCCTGGAGGAGGTGTGCTCTCAGTAGGGCCTTGAAGGGAGGAAGGGTGGAGAACTGGTACTTCCCAAGCGCTTAGTCCAGTGCTCTGCACACAGTACGTGCTCAATCAATCAATCGTATTTATTGAGCACTTACTGTGTGCAGAGCACTGTACTAAGCGGTTGGGAAGTACAAGTTGGCAACATATGGAGACGGTCCCTACCCAACAGTGGGCTCACAGTCCAGAAGGGGGAGACAGAGAACAAAACCAAACATGCTAACAAAATAAAATAAATAGAATAGATAGGTACAAGTAAAATAGAGTAATAAATATGTGCAGACATATATACATATATACAGGTGCTTTGGGGAAGGGAAGGAGGTAAGACGGGGGGATGGAGAGGGGGGCGAGGGGGAGAGAAAGGAGGGGGCTCAGTCTGGGAAGGCCTCCTGGAGGAGGTGAGCTCTCAGTAGGGCCTTGAAGGGAGGAAGAGAGCTAGCTTGGCGGATGGGCAGAGGGAGGGCATTCCGGACCCGGGGGAGGACGTGGGCCGGGGGTCGATGGCGGGACAGGCAAGAACGAGGTACGGTGAGGAGATTAGCGGCAGAGAAGCGGAGGGTGCGGGCTGGGCTGGAGAAGGAGAGAAGGGAGGTGAGGTAGGAGGGGGCGAGGGGATGGATGGACAGCCTTGAAGCCCAGGGTGAGGAGTTTCTGCCTGATGCGCAGATTGCCTGGTAGCCACTGGAGATTTTACGATTCATTCATTCAATAAATAGGATTGAATGAATGAATAGTAAGCGCTTAACCAATGCCGTCCTCGTCCTCCTAAATGCCGTTGCTGACGGTGATGCTGAGGCGGGCCGGGTTGGGGCCTGGGGACTGCATTTCCCAGGGGCCCCGGGCCCGAGCGGCCGCCAGCCGGACCCCGGACCCCGGGAGCCCCGCCCCCGGGGGGGGGAGGAGGAGGACCGGGAGGAGGACCGGGAGGAGGAAGGCGAGGACCGGGAGCGTCCGGCCTCCCCCGAGCCCGTATGGCCCCGGCCCCGCTGCGGCTCCTCCTAGGCCTGGGCCTGGGCCTGGGCCTGGGCCTGGTGCCGGTGCCGGTGGCGGCCCGGGCCCGCGCCCGGGACGGCCCCCCCCCGCCCGGCCCCCCGAACTTGGTGCTGATCTTGGCGGACGACCTGGGCTACGGGGACCTGGGCAGCTCCGGCCACCCGCGCTCGGCCACGCCCCACCTGGACCGGATGGCGGCGGCGGGGCTCCGCTTCACCGACTTCTACGCCACCTGCCCGCTCTGCAGCCCCTCCAGGTCCGGCCCCGGCCCCCGGCCCCCGGGCCCCCGGCCCCCGGCCCCGGCCTCCCTCCAGCCCCTCCTCCTCTAACTCTCCGCTCTCGGACCCTCATTCACTCACGCGTTCGATCATTCAGTCGTATTTCTTGAGCGCTTCCTGTGTGCAGAGCACTGGACTAAGCGCTTGGGAAGTCCAAGTTGGCCACATACAGAGACGGTTCCTACCCAACAGCGGACTCACAGTCTACAAGTGTGACCCCCTGGCCTGGAATGCCCTCCCTCCGCCCATCCACCAAGCTAGCTCTCTTCCTCCCTTCAAGGCCCTACTGAGAGCTCACCTCCTCCAGGAGGCCTTCCCACACTGAGCCCCTTCCTTCCTCTCCCCCTCGTCCCCCCTCCATCCTCCCATCTTACCTCCTTCCCTTCCCCACAGCACCTGTACATATGTATATATGTCTGTACATATTTGTTACTCCATTTATTTTACTTGTACATATTTATTCTATTTATTTTATTTTGTTAGTATGTTTGGTTTTGTTCTCTGTCTCCCCCTTCTAGACTGTGAGCCCACTGTTGGGTAGGGACTGTCTCTATATGTTGCCTACTTGTACTTCCCAAGCGCTTAGTACAGTGCTCTGCACACAGTAAGCGCTCAATAAATAACGATTGATTGATGGATGGATAGAAGTCACAGCCACATTCACTCGGTCGTCCTTATTAAGCGCTTACCGTGTGCACAGCATTGTGCAGAGGGCCCTCTCCGGCTTCCTCCTCCCCACCCTTTCATTCATTCATTCAGTCAGTCAGTCATATTTCTTGAGTGATTACTTAGTGCAGAGCATTGTGCGCAGAGCCCTCTCCAGCTTCCTCCTGTCCACCCTCGTTCATTCATTCGTATTTATTGAGCACTTACTGTGTGCAGAGCACTGTACTACGCGCTTAGGAAGTACAAGTTGGCAACATATAGAGACTGTCCCTACCCAACAACGGGCCCACCCTTTCATTCATTCATTCAGTCATATTTATTGAGCGCTTACTGCGTGCAGAACACTGGACTAAGCACTTGGGAAGTACAAGTCGGTAGCATATGGAGACAGTCCCTACCCAACAATAATAATAATACTGATCGTATTTGTTAAGCGCTTACTATGTGTCAAGCACTGTTCTAAGCACTGGGGAGGATGCACGGTGATCAGGTTGTCCCACGTGGGGCTCACAGTCTTCATCCCCGTTTTCCAGCTGAGTTAACCGAGGCCCAGAGAAGTGAAGTGACTTGCCCAAAGTCACACAGCTGACAAGCGGCGGAGCCGGGATTCGAACCCATGACCTCTGACTCCCGGGCCCGGGCTCTTTCCACTGAGCCCTTTTAGACTGTGAGCCCACTGTTGGGTAGGGACTGTCTCTATATGTTGCCAACTTGTACTTCCCGAGCGCTTAGTACAGTGCTCTGCACACAGTAAGCGCTCAAGAAATACGATTGTTTGATTGATTGAGCCACGCAGCTTCCCAACAACGGGCTCTCAGTGTAGAAAGGGGAGACAGACAACAAAACAAAACATGTGGACAGGTGTCAAAACCGTGCGAAAATCGTCTCTGGTCCCGGGCTCCCGCCTCCCGCCCCCCCCGCCGGGTCCTCCCCGGCGCTGCCTCAGTTTCCCCCCCCCCCCCCCCGCCGTCCCCTGACCCCGTCCCGCTCTGCCCCCAGGGCGTCCCTGCTGACCGGCCGCTACCAGACGCGCTCCGGCCTGTTCCCGGGGGTCCTCTACCCGGGCTCGCGTGGGGGCCTGCCGCTGGCTGAGGTCACGGTGGCCGAGGTCCTGGCCGCCCGCGGCTACCTCACCGGCATGGCGGGCAAGTGGCACCTGGGCGTGGGCGCCAACGGCTCCTTCCTGCCGCCCCATCAGGGCTTCCAGCGCTTCCTGGGGGTCCCCTACTCCCACGACCAGGTAGGGGCGAGGCGCGGGGGGCCGGGTGGGGGGGCGGGGGCGGGAAGGAAGGCGGTGGGCGCCCTGGCCGGGCCCCCCCCGGCCTCACTGGCGTCCATCCTGGCCCCGCAGGGCCCCTGCCAGAACCTGACCTGCTTCCCGCCGGCCGAGCGCTGCTGGGGCACCTGCGACCAGGGCGTCGTGCCCGTCCCGCTGCTGGACAACCTGACGGTGCTGCAGCAGCCCCTGGACCTGCCCGGCCTCGAGCGCCGCTACGTCCGCTTCGCCCAGCAGCTCATGGCCGACGCCGCCCGCCTGCACCGCCCCTTCTTCCTCTACTACTCTTCCCACGTGCGTCCAGCCCCCTCACCGCCCTTGTTTCGTGGTATCTGTATCTAGGTGCCGACTCCCGTTCCCAAAGCCGGGGCCGCCGGAACTCAGCTGATCGGGCCAGACGCGGGCCCTGACCCACGTGGGGCTAATCGTCTGAGTAGGAGGAAGGACAGGCTTCGGATCCCCGTTTTACAGCTGAGGAAACTGAGGTGCCGAGAAATGAAGTGCCTTGCCCAGGGACGCACGGTTGGCAAGTGGCAGAAACGGGATTAGAGCCAGGTCCTCTGACTCCCAGTCCCGGGCTTTTTCCGCTAGGACCACCTGTTTCCCACTTCCCCTCCTAGCGCTCCCCCTTACCGACTCTCCCCCGCTCTGCCCTCAGCCTCCCGGGACTCCCCAGTCCCCCCGGCTCTGACCCGGGCCCCCCCAACTCTGCCTCTGTCCCCAGCACACCCACTACCCGCAGTTTGGAGGCGCGGAGTTTGTGGGCCGGTCGGGCCGGGGCCCGTTCGGGGACGCGCTGCTGGAACTGGACGCGGCCGTGGGCGCCATCCTGGGTACGCTGGAGGAGCTGGGGCTGCAGAAGGACACGCTGGTCTTCTTCACCGCTGACAACGGGTGCGGTCAGATGCCGGCCTCCGGCTACTGGGGGCTGCGGGGCGGTGCGGAGGGGGCAGCAGAGCCGGAACAGGACCGGGATGGTGCCCTCCCCAATCCCCGTGACCGCGGGGTTCCCCTTCCGTATCCTCTTTTCGGCACAGGACGGAGACACGTCTAGCTGGCCCCTACCCCTCAACGGCCCCATCTGTTCACGGCGGCTGCTCAGTAATAATAATAATGATGGCATTTGTTAAGCACTTACTGTGTGCAAAGCACCGTCCTACGCGCTGGGGAGGATACAAGGTGATCGGGTTGTCCCACGTGGGGCTCCCAGTCTTCATCCCCATTTTACAGATGAGGGAACTGAGGCCCGGAGAAGCGAAGTGACTCGCCCGAAGCCACACAGCTGACAGTTGGCGGAGCAGGGATTTGAACCCATGACCTCTGACTCCCAAGCCCTGGCTCTTTCCACTGAGCCATGCTGCTTCTCTGTGGCGTCCTCCTCGTGGTGTGCTCAGTCGTGTCCCACTCCTCACAGGAGGCTGTCAGTGGAGCATCCACCCCACAAGGGCTGCCCAGTACCGCCGTCCCGCTCACAGTGGCCACACGGTCCGGTGCCCTGCCCACCGTAGGTGCTCAGTACAGCGTCCATCTCCCGGCGGGTACTGGGTAAGGACCCTCACGTGGCGCGTTTCGCCCCTCCCAGGCCGGAGACGATGCGGATGTGGCGCGGCGGCAGCGCCGGGTTGCTCAAGTGCGGGAAGGGCACCACCTACGAAGGCGGAGTGCGGGAGCCGGCGCTGGCCTACTGGCCCGGCCACATCCAGCCCGGTCAGCCTCGCCTCCGCCCTGGGCACCCCGTCCCGGTCCCTGCCCAGCCCTTTCTCTCCTGGGCGCCCCTGCCCGTCCCCCCTCCTGGGTGTCCCCGCCCCCCAAGGTCCCCCCCGGGTGGGCCCCTTGGGGAGGGGGCAGAGCCGGGCCCGGCCCGACAGGTATCTGTCCTCGCAGGGGTGACCCGTGAGCTGGCCAGCACCCTGGACCTGCTGCCCACGCTGGCTGCCCTGGCCGGAGCACAGCTGCCCAACGTCACGCTGGATGGGTTTGACCTCAGCCCCCTGCTGCTGGGGACCGGCAAGGTGGGGGCGGGGCGCGGAGCGGAGAGGGCAACTGAGGGTTGGGGGGCCGGGGCACAGGGCGGGCTTGACCCGTGGCACTGTGACCTGTGACCCCAGAGCCCCCGGCAGAGCCTCTTCTACTATCCGCCGGCGCCGGACGAGGTCCTTGGGGTGTTCGCTGTGCGATACGGGAGATACAAGGCCCATTTCTTCACTCAGGGTAAACTGCCAGCCCACCCCCACCCCATCCCCGGGCACTAGAAGAGAGCTCCAACCCCGCCACAACCCCCCCACCATCACTGTGCTTGTTGGGGTCGGGGATGAGGGGGGCTCGAGGAGCTGCAGGAGGGTGCTGGGGGAAGCCGGGGAATCCCGGGACCCCCGGGGGAGGCCGGGGGGACCCCGGGACCAGCGGTGGGGGCCAGGGCACCGCCGGGGACCACAGACTAGCCCCGGTCCCAGCCCCCGGCAGGGGAGCGTCGGGGGCTGAGATGAGATGACCGCCACCCCCGGGCGCTTCCCGCCAGGCGCCTTCCACAGCGATACGACCCCGGACCAGGACTGCCACGGCCTCACCCCACTGACCGCCCACGACCCGCCGCTGCTCTTCGACCTGGACACGGACCCGGGGGAGAATTACGAGCTGCTGCGCGGAGGCCGGCGCGGGGAGCCGGGGGTCCTGCAGGCGCTCAAGGACACGCGCCTGCTCAAGGCCACCTTCGATGCCCTCATGGTGTTCGGCCCCAGCCAGGTGGGCCGCGGCCTGGACCCTGCCCTGCAGCTCTGCTGCAGCCCGGGCTGCAGGCCCTGGCCCTCCTGCTGCCGCTGCCAGTGACCCTCCGGCTGCATGCCCTGGCCCGCCTGCTGCTCGCCCGCCACCGCAGTCCGTGACGCTCCAGCTGCACGCTCTGGCCCGGCTGCCGCCGCGGCCTGGCCACGGGAGGTCGGAGCGGCGACCCTCCGGTTACACTTGGCCCTCAGCCTGGATAATAATAATAATAATAATGATGGCATTTGTTAAGCGCTTACTAAGTGCAAAGCACTGTTCTAAGCGCTGGGGGGATACAATGTGATCAAGTTGTCCCACTTGGGGCTCACAGTCTTAATCCCCATTTTTACAGATGAGGGAACTGAGGCTCAGAGAAGTTTAGTGACTTGCCCAACGTCACACAGCAGACTTGCGGCGGAGTCGGGATTCAAACCCACGACGTCTGACTCCAAAGCCCGGGCTCTTTCCACTGAGCCACGCTGCTTCAGCCACGGGAAGCCAGACCGGCGACCTTCCTGCTGCGCTTGGCCCCCGAGCCGTCACCTGCCCCCAGCCTGGACGGTGACTCCGCGGCCCCCGGACCGTGACCCGGCCGTGGTGGTGACCCCGTGGCTCCCGTACTGTCCCCCTACCCCGGGTGGTGATCCCTCGGCCCCCAGACCAGACGGTAACCCCAAGCTGCGGCCTCGGTGGCCTCGGTGCCCAGAGCGGAGCAGCCGGTCAGTAGCGCCGCCGGGTTCTCCGTGCCCCGTCCTGAGCCGTCGTCTTTCTGGGCCCGGGGCCGAGGAGGAGGTGGGGGCAGGGCTCGGCCACAGCCCTCGGTGGGAACCGACTAAACTTTTTCCATCTCTGCTTCTCTCCCTCTCCTTGCGCTTCCTTCAGAAGGGAGGTGGGTGATGGCAGGGGTGAGTTGGCATGGGGCCCCCGGCCCCCCAGACACGAAGCGTGGGCCCGGGGGGGAGGCGGCTCCAGCCAACCCCCCGCTGTCCAGCCTGGGCCGCAGGGACCACGGGATTCCGGCCCAGACCGGCTGGGGCCCAGGCTCCGTCCTCGGGCCGTGGGCAGAAGCTGGGGCTTCTGAGGTGGGGGCCGGGAGGCTGAGCCCGGCCCCCACTTCTTCCCTCTAACTGTCCGCCACTGCTCCTG
Organism: Tachyglossus aculeatus; assembly: GCF_015852505.1. Taxonomy (NCBI): domain Eukaryota; kingdom Metazoa; phylum Chordata; class Mammalia; order Monotremata; family Tachyglossidae; genus Tachyglossus; species Tachyglossus aculeatus. Next base: position 221,617 of record NC_052066.1, on the reverse strand, counting down.
GAGGGTGTGTTCTCTTCCCCCACGCAGACTACAGCCATGTTGGAAAAATAATTTTATTTTTGAGCGTCAGATGTGAGGCAGGGTCCTGACACGGGATGGGGAAGGAAGCCAGGGATCCCTCCCTGGAGACCAGTGGAAATTCAGGGGCCGGGGGGGGGGGGGAGGTGGCTAGGTAGCAGCGGCCAGCGCAGGGCAGGGCTGGAATGTGGACTTGCTGGACTGTACCGGGGAGGTGACCCCAGCAGAGGAGTCTCATGCTCTTGACCACGTGGCTCCTGGGCACTGGTGACTTTAGTCCCCTCCCCGGGGCGGGCAGGTAGGTAGGAGGGTGCGGCCCTCAGACCAGTCTCAGCCAGACTGCGGCTCCTGGCAGGGGCTGCTCCTTCCCGGGTCCGGGGAGGGCCCCTCCTGCTCCAGCTCAAACTTCTGAATGAGAAGAGATGCAGAGGCCCCGGTCGCGGGCACAGGGCACGGGGTGGGGCGGGGCTGGGGAGCAGGGTACAGAGGGACCTTGGGGGCGAGACCCCCCCCCTCCCCAACCCGGGGCCCTGGGGTTTGTCAGGGGTCCATCACCACACAGCTCTGAGGGCTCCGGGAAGAGGTTACACAGCAGCTCTGCCCGCGCCCCATTCCCCCAGGCCGGCCCAGCCTTCCACCCCATTCACGGGCAAGGCCGGCCGGGCCCCCTAAGCCTGCCCACCTCCAGTTCTTGCAGCACTTCATCCATGAAGTCAGAGGAATTCTGCTTGTAAGAAACGGCCAGGCGGATGGCGTCGTTGAAGAGCTGCGGGGGAAGACTGGGTCGCTGGGAGGGGCTGCGCAAGTCGGGACCCAACCCTCCTCGTCCTGACCCGTCCCCAGCCCCCAGCCCCACCGGGTCCCTCTGTGGCCTGTCCCCCAGCCCCACCCCCGAATAAGTCTTGCACTAATAGGTAAGCACCCCCTGGCTCCGGGGCCTTAGCGGCTGTAGCCCCGGACTGCATCCCCACTGTCGAGCTGTCATGTCAATTGACATGATTCATTCATTCATTCAATCGTATTTATTGAGCGCTTACTGTGTGCAGAGCACTGTACTAAGCGGTACAAGTCGGCAACATATAGAGACGGTCCCTACCCGACAGCAGGCAGAGTGGAGGTGAGGACAGGAGGGGGGGGCCTTGGACCACACCACTTCCCGCGGCGGCTGGCCCCAGGCCCAGGGGTCCCCGTTGCCGCGGCCCAGGCCAGGCCCCGGCTGCTCTCCCCTCGAGATCAGGGCCGGTGACCTGTCTGTACTCTGTGGCCATCATCTCTACATGGCCGTCCACCCTCTCCCCATGCCCCCGCTCACCCTCCCCTTCCCCTGTCCCGGCCCCCGGGTGCCCGGGTCCCTGGGTGCCCACTGAAGACGGAGCCCAACAGAGACGTTCCCGAAATGGCCACCACGCACAGCCAGCAGTGGAAGGAGTAGGTGTGCGTGGGGTGGGTTTTATTTTGTTAATACGTTTGGTTTTGTTCTCTGTCTCCCCCTTCTAGACTGTGAGCCCACTGTTGGGTAGGGACTGTCTCTATATGTTGCCAACTTGGACTTCCCAAGCGCTTAGTACAGTGCTCTGCACACAGTAAGCGCTCACTAAATACGATTGATTGATTGATATGGGCTGGCCAAGAGTCCACTGGCAGTCCCCATTCCCCAGCCCCCCAGTCCTCTTGACTTCCCTCATCCTCCCAAGCCCCACCTTCACCACGTTGGTGCCATTGGCAGCGGAGACAAAGTACAGGGGCAGGGAGAACTTCCGGGCGAAGTTAAAGCTTCTCTGAGTCACCTTCATGTCCGCTGCAGGGGGGGGGAGAGGGAGGGTCAGGGGGCGGAGGTCAGGGGCGGCGGGGCACAACGGCCGAGAGGCTGGGGGGCAACCACTGACCGTCGATCTTGTTGGCCACCAGGATGCAGGGGATCTCCGGCCGGAATTCCCGCAGCTCCTTGTACCAGGAGCCCAGGTTCTTGTAGGTCACCTTCCTCTGCACATCAAACACCTGCGGGCAGGGAGGCGCCGCGGGCGCTGGCCAAGCGGCAGAGGCTCCCGTGGGGCGGCGCCAAGGCGGCAGCCCATTGGGGCCAGGTTGGTGCCCGGCTGCCCCGTTATTCCGGACTGGGAAAGGAGGGTTGTAGGGGTTCCAGGGATGCTCCCCCCCACCCCCCCCACCTCCATCCTGGTCCTTTCGGGCCTGGCCGGGCACCCGCTTCTCACGCTCGGCCGCTGGCCAAGCTGGGTCGGCCCCATCTGCCCACAGAGTTCAGGGATGGGGAGAACACGTGAGGAGGATGGGGGAAGTACAGGATGAGCTTGTTGCAGGGAGCGTGGGGATGAGGCTGGGGAGAACACGGGGATCAGGGCCGACGGAGGGCATTCATTCATTCATTCATTCTTTCATTCGTATTTATTGAGCGCTTACTGTGTGCAGAGCACTGTACGAAGTGCTTGGGAAGTACAAGTTGGCAACATACAGAGACGGTCCCTACCCGACAGCTGGCAGAGTGGAGATGAGGACAGGAGGGGGGGGCCTTGGACCACACCACTTCCCGTGGCGGCTGGCCCCAGGCCCAGGGGTCCCCGTTGCCCCGGCTCAGGCCAGGCCCCGGCTGCTCTCCCCTCGAGATCAGGGCCGGTGACCTGTCTGTACCCCGCGGCCGGCCGTAGCCTCCACGTGGCCATAGCCTCCAAGTGGCCGTCCACCCTCTCCCCATGCCCCCGCTCGCCCTCCCCTTCCCATGTCCCGGCCCCCGGGTGCCCACCATGATGCAGGCGTGAGCCTTGTGGTAATAGGAGGCGTGCAGACTCCGAAACCGCTCCTGGCCCGCCGTGTCCCAGAAATCTGCAACACAGCGGCGGCTCCTGGGGCCCCGGGGCCTACCCCAACTGGGCGGACTGGGCACAAGGGGCCCGACCGGCCACCACGGGACCTACCCAAACTGGGCAGACTGAGCACAAGGGGCTGGGCTGGGTGAGGCGGGGTGGGGCTGGGCAGGGTGGAGTTGGACTGGGCGGGGGTATGGCGGGGGTGTGTGGGGGTGGGGGGGGAAGGGGGTGTTAGGCTGATGGGGCCAGACAAAGTGGGGCGGGGATGACTCCACTTGTCCCAGTAGAAGTCCAGGCAGGGGAAGGATGGGGAAAGGGGACGATGGGGAAGAGCTTGGCCGGAGGGAAGGGCAGGTGGGGGGGGGGGGGGGGGGTGGCAGTTGTGGGGGCAGCAGTGGCCATGGCGATAAGAACAGAGACTTTCCCCTTATCCAAGGCCAGTCGGTGCCCAGGGTGGGCATCCTCTTGCTCCCTGCAGCCCAGTCTGGCTCCCTCCTAGACCCCGGGTGCCCTTGCCCTCGGCAGCCCGGTCTGGTCTCCCCTCACCCCGGGGCGTCCCTCACAGCCTCTCTGGGCTTCCCCCACCCTAGGCACCTCCTCAGCCTGGTGTGATCTGGTGGGCACCCCCCACAGCCCCGTCCCGCTGTCTTACCCACGAGGACCGTCTTCCCGTCCACGGTGGCCGTGTGCTTGTAGAGGGTCAGGGCGAAGGTGGACAGCTGCTGGGGCTGGCTGGCTCCGGCTAAGGAGCCGACGGGGAACGCTCAAACCGGACCGGACGAGGTGGGTGGGGCGGGGCAGGGGCTGGCGCTGGGGATGCCGGGACAGGGATGGGGGGGGGGGGGGGGGGGGGCGCGGGATGGGGGTCAGTGCTGGGCAGGGCAGAGGGACAGACGGGTCCCGGGGCGAGGCGGGCCGAGGGTGGGGGGGATATGTGGGACAGTGCACTGAGGCAGGGGAATTGAGGCATTGAAAGATACAATCCATCCAGGAGAAAGCGTTCCATCAGCCTGCAAGCACAGAGACCCCCCCCCACCCATGGTCAGGGCCCACCCAATTTGAAGAATTTCCAAGACCCGCCAGCGGCCGCCCATCCACCTCCACATAAAACAGCAATTCCTCCCGGTCGGCTTTAAAGCCCTCCATCACCTTGCTCCTTCCTACTTCACCCTAGGCTGTGCACTTCACCCCTGTAATGCCAACCTTTTCACTGTGCCTCAAAATCATCTATCCCAACCGAGACCCCTTGCCCGAGTCCTGCCTCTGGCCTGGAACGCCCTCCCTCCTCAAATCTGACAGACAATGACTCTCCCCCGCTTCAAAGCCTTAGGGAAGGCCCAACTCCTCCAAGAGGCCTTCCCTGAGTAAGCCCTCCTTTCCTCTTCTCCCACTTCCTTCTGCGTCACCCTGACTTGCTCCCTTTACTCATAATAATGATAATGGTATTTAAGCACAGACTATGTGCCAAGCACTGTTCTGAGCACTAGGGTAGATACAAGGTAATCAGATTGTCCCACGTGGGGCTCACAGTCTTCATCCCCATTTGGCAGATGAGGTAACTGAGGCACAGAGAAGATACGTGACTTGCCCAAAGTCACACAGCTGATAAGTGGCGGAGCCAGAATTAGAACCCAAGACCTCTGACTCCAAAGCCCAGGCTCCTTCCACTGAGCCACACGCTTCTGCTTCTACTCATCCCCTTCCCAGCTCCACACCACTTATGTCCCCATATCTGTAATTTATTTGTGTTTATTAATGTCTGTGTCCCCCTCTAGACTGTAAGCTCGTTGTGGGCAGGGAACGTATCTGCTTATTATTACACTGTGCTCTTCCAAAACCTTGGTACGTTGATCTGCCCACAGTAAGAGCTAGATCAATATGAGAAGAGAAGCAGTGTGGCACAGTGGAAAGAGTCTGGGCTTTGGAATCAGAGGTCACGGGTTCAAATCCCGGCTCCACCAATTGTCAGCCGTGTGACTTTGGGCAAGTCATTTCACTTCTCTTTCGCCTTTTACTAAAGATTTCCGTGGAGAGGAGTAACAGAGGAACTGATAACAAAATTAAATCTATCAGGTCCGACCGCCCCAAAGTCACTTCCCCCACTTCTCCAACCCCCCGGCTCTCATCCCTCTCTGCTACTCTCCCATCCTTCCCAGCAGTATCCTCAGAGGAGCTCTCCTCCCTCCTCTCAAGTGCTACTCCGGCCACCTGTGTTTCTGACCCCATTCCCTCTCATCTCATGAAATCTCTCACTCCATCCCTTCTCCCCTCCTTACTTCCATCTTCAACCGCTCGCTCTCCACTGGTTCCTTCCCTTATGCCTTCAAACATGCCCATGTCTCTCCCATCCTACAAAAACCTTCTCTTGACCCCACCTCCCCTTCTAGTTATCGCCCTATCTCCCTCCTACCATTGCTTTCCAAACTCCTTGAGCGAGTAGTCTACACGCGCTGCCTCGAATTCCTCAACACCAACCCTCTCCTCGACCCCCTCCAGTCTGGCTTCCGTCCCCTACATTCCACGGAAACCGCCCTCTCAAAGGTCACCGATGACCTCCTGCTTGCCAAATCCAACGGCTCCTACTCTGTCCTAATCCTCCTCGACCTCTCAGCTGCCTTCGACACTGTGGACCACCCCCTTCTCCTCAACACGTTATCTGACCTTGGCTTCACAGACTCCGTCCTCTCCTGGTTCTCCTCTTATCTCTCCGGTCGTTCTTTCTCAGTCTCTTTTGCAGGCTCCTCCTCCCCCTCCCATCCCCTTACTGTGGGGGTTCCCCAAGGTTCAGTGCTTGGTCCCCTTCTGTTCTCGATCTACACGCACTCCCTTGGTGACCTCATTCGCTCCCACAGCTTCAACTATCACCTCTACGCTGATGACACCCAGATCTACATCTCTGCCCCTGCTCTCTCCCCTCTCTCCAGGCTCGCATCTCCTCCTGCCTTCAGGACATCTCCATCTGGATGTCTGCCCGCCACCTAAAACTCAACATGTCGAAGACTGAACTCCTTGTCTTCCCTCCCAAACCTTGCCCTCTCCCTGACTTTCCCATCTCTGTTGACGGCACTACCATCCTTCCCGTCTCACAAGCCCGCAACCTTGGTGTCATCCTCGACTCCGCTCTCTCGTTCACCCCTCACACCCAAGCCGTCACCAAAACCTGCCGGTCTCAGCTCCGCAACATTGCCAAGATCCGCCCTTTCCTCTCCATCCACACCGCTACCCTTCTCGTTCAAGCTCTCATCCCGTCTGGACTACTGCATCAGCCTTCTCTCTGATCTCCCATCCTCGTGTCTCTCCCCACTTCAATCCATACTTCATGCCACTGCCCGGATTGTCTTTGTCCAGAAACACTCTGGGCATATCACTCCCCTCCTCAAAAATCTCCAGTGGCTACCAGTCAACCTACACATCAGGCAAAAACTCCTCACTCTCGGCTTCAAGGCTGTCCATCACCTCGCCCCCTCCTACCTCACCTCCCTTCTCTCCTCTCCTTGTCCATCCCAGCCCGCACCCTCAGCTCCTCTGCCGCTAACCTCCTCACCGTTAGGCCTCGTTCTGGCCTGTCCCGCCATCGACCCCCGGCCCACGTCATCCCCCGGGCCTGGAATGCCCCCAATCCCTCTGCCCATCCGCCAAGCTCGCTCTCTTCCTCCCTTCAAGGCCCTACTGAGAGCTCACCTCCTCCAGGAGGCCTTCCCAGACTGAGCCCCTTCCTTCCTCTCCCCCTCCTCTCCCCTCCATCCCCCCCACCTTACCTCCTTCCCTTCCCCACAGCACCTGTGTATATGTCTATATGGTTGTACATATTTACTACTCTATTTATTTTACTTGTACGTATCTATTCTATTTATTTTATTTTGTTAGTATGTTTGGTTTTGGTCTCTGTCTCCTCCTTCTGGACTGTGAGCCCACTGCTGGGTAGGGGCCGTCTCTAGATGTTGCCAACTTGTAGTTCCCAAGCGCTTAGTCCAGTGCTCTGCACACGGTAAGCGCTCCATAAATACGATTGATTGATTGATTGGACCTGCCAACGGGTCTGTTTCCCCCCGCCTCCCCCGCCTACTTGGACCAGCCCAGAGGTTGTTTCCCTCTTCCCCCCCCCCCATCCTTCCCGCCAACCTGGACCTGCCCAGGGGCTGTTCCCCCCCCCCCTTCCCCCGCCCACTCGGACCTGCCCACGGGGCTCTTTTCCCCCTCCTCCCCCGCCTACTTGGACCCGCCCAGGGGCTGTTTCCCCCCCCCCCCCCCGCGCCTTCTTGGACCCGCCCAGGGGTTGTTTCCCCCCCCGCCCCCCGCCTACTCGGACCCGCCCAGGGGCTGTTCCCCCCCCCCCCCCACACACACACACACCTTCCACCGCCTCCTCGGCCCCGCCCACGGGGCCGTGTCCCCCCCTCCCCCCCCCCGGGAGCTGCCCAGGGGCTGTGGCCCCCTCCCCCCCCCGCCGCCGTGGACGCGCCCCGGAGCCGTCCCCCGGCCCCCCCCCCGCCCGCCCCCTTACTTGGACTTGCCCACGGCGCTGTCCCCCAGGCAGATGATCTTGACGTTGTGGGCGTCGTCGTACTTGTGCTGGTCCAGCTCGCAGGGAGGGGGCCCGGCGCCGGCGCCGACCCCGGCCATCCCGGGACGCCGACACCGCCTGCGGGGGGTGGGGACACGGGGGCGGGCACAGCTCGGACGGACGGACGGACGGGAGGATGGGGGGGAGGGGCGGCCGGCCCAGTCCTCGTCGCGGTCACTCCGTCCTCCCCGAGCCCGGCCCCCGCGCTCCGCCTCCGCCTCCGGCGCGGCCGTCCCGTCCCTCGGTCTCCGCGCCGACGCCGGCCGCGTCCCGCCGCTGCTAAGCAACCGGAGCGAGGCCCCCGGGCCCGCCCGACGAGGACGCCTGAAGGACCCCGCGCCAAGGCCCGAAGGACCCCAGCCCTTCGTTAGGATGTTTGGTTTTCTTCTCCGTCTCCCCCTTGTAGACTGTGAGCCCGCTGCTGAGTAGGGACTGTCTCTATGTGTTGCCAACTTGTACTTCCCAAGCGCTTAGCCCAGTGCTCTGCACACAGTAAGCGCTCAGTAAATACGATTGATGAGGATGATAAAGGCTCAGCGGGGGCTGCCCCGTGCGAATGCCCGAAGGACCCCGCCCGGGCTGCCCGGGACGGCGCCTGAGGGCCCCGTCAGTGCGCAGGCGCGGGACCCACCGGGGAACGGCGAGGCCTCCCACCCCACTCACCCAGGGTGAGCCCGTTGTTGGTAGGGACCGTCCCTATATAATGATAATACTCATGACATTTATTAAGCGCTTACTATGTGCAGGGCACTGTTCTAAGCGCTGGTGAGGTTACAAGGTGATCAGGTTGTCCCACGGGGGGCTCGCAGTCTTCATCCCCATTTGACAGATGAGGGAACTGAGGCTCAGAGAAGTGAAGTGACTTGCCCAAAGTCACCCAGCTGACAAGTGGCGGAGCTGGGATTTGAACCCATGACCTCTGACTCCAAAGCCCGGGCTTTATTCCACTGAGCCACGCTGCTTCTCGTGTTGCCAACTTGTACTTCCCAAAAGTGCTTAGTCCAGTGCTCTGCACACAGTAAGCGCTCAATAAATACGATTGAATGAATGAATATTTGTTGAACGCTTTTACCATGTGCCGAGCATTGTCCTAAGTGCCGGGGAGGAGACAAGGTAATCGGGTTGTCCCTCGTGGGGTTCACAGTCTTCCTTCCTCTCCCCCTCGTCCCCCTCTCCATCCCCCGCATCTTACCTCCTTCCCTTCCCCACAGCACCTGTATATATGGATATATGTTTGTACGTATTTATTACTCTATTGATTTATTTATTTTACTTGTACATATCTAATCAATCAATCATATTTATTGAGCAATTACTGTGCGCAGAGCACTGGACTAGGCGCTTGGGAGGTACAAGTCGGCAACATCTGGAGACAGCCCCTACCCAACAGTGGGCTCACGGTCTAAAAGGGGGAGACGGAGAACAAAACCAAACATGCCAACAAAGTAAAATAAATAGAATAGATATGTACAAGTAAAATAAATAAATAGAGTAATAAATATGTACAAGCATAAACAACTCGTGCGTGGCTCAGTGGAAAAGAGCCAGGGCTTTGGAGTCAGAGGTCATGGGTTCAAATCCCAGCTCCGCCAATTGTCAGCTGTGTCACTTCACTTCTCTGGGCCTCAGTTCCCTCATGTGAGCCCACTGTTGGGTAGGGACCGTCTCTCTATGTTGCCAATTTGTACTTCCCAAGCGCTTGGTACAGTGCTCTGCACACAGTAAGCGCTCAATAAGTACAATTGATCTGGAAAATGGGGATGAAGACTGTGAGCCCCCTGTGGGACAACCCAATCACCTTGTCACCTCCCCAGCGCTTAGAACAGTGCTTTGCACATAGTAAGCCCTTAATAAATGCCATTATTATTATTATTCTATTTATTTTATTTTGTTAGCGTGTTTGGTTTTGTTCTCCATCTCCCCCTTTTAGACTGTGAGCCCACTGTTGGGTAGGGACTGTCTCTAGATGTTGCCAACTTGGACTTCCCAAGCGCCTAGTACAGTGCTCTACACACAGTAAGTGCTCAATAAATACGATTGATTGATTGATTGATTCATCCCCGTTTTACAGATGACGTAACGGAGGCCCAGAGAAGTCAAGCGACTTGCCCAAAGTCACCCAGCTGGTAAAGGCCCCGGGCGGGAGGGTGGGCAGGCTTGGCTCCCGGGGCTCGGCCGGGCGGGTTTGTTGTCCGTCTCCCCCTTCTAGACTGTGAGCCCCTTGTTGGGGAGGGACCGTCTCTATCCATTGCCCATTTGTGCTTCCCAAGCGCTTAGTCCAGTGATGATGATGGCATTTGTTAAGTGCTTACTATGTGCAAAGCACTGTTCTAAGCGCTGGGGGGATACAGAGGTGATCAGGTTGCCCCACGCGGGGCTCACAGTCTTAATCCCCATTTTACAGATGAGGGAACTGAGGCTCAGAGAAGTGAAGTGACTTGCCCAAGGTCACACAGCAGGCGTGTGGCGGAGCCGGGATTCAAACCCATGACCTCTGACTCTTTCCACTGAGCCACGCTGCTTCTCGTTGTGCGTTGCGTATAGTAAGTGCTCACTAAATACGATTGAATGAACGACTACTGTGTCCTCCCCACCCCTGCACTGCCCGGCCCGCGGTCTGTAATCTACTGATCGATGGTTTTCTCCGGCCGGGAATCTCCCCCCAGCTCCCCAACAGACAGACAGACCGACCACCGGTTCATCCCACCTTATCACTCATGCATTCATTTGTATCCATTGAGCGTTTACTGTGTGCGGAGCCCTGTGTACTGTACTAAGGGATCGGAAAGTAGAGTTCAGCAAGAAAGAGAGGCAGTCCCTGCCCAGAACGGGCTCACGGTCTAGAATAATAATAATAATAATGACATTTATTAAGCACTTACTATGTGCAAAGCACTGTTCTAAGCGCTAGGGAGGTGACAGGGTGATCAGGTTGTCCCCCGGGGGGGCTCACAGTCTTCATCCCCATTTTACAGATGAGGTAACTGAGGCCCAGAGAAGTTAAGTGATTTGCCCAAAGTCACACAGCTGACAACTGGCAGAGCCGGGATTTGAACCCATGACCTCTGACTCCAAAGCCCGGGCTCCTGTCCACTGAGCCACGCTGCTTCTCAGTTTAGAAGAAGTTTCGGAGCACCGTCCAGGTGGTAGGCCCTGAAAGGGCCCCGGGTGCCCTGTGAGGCGGTGGGCCTTGAGTGGGCGCTGGGCCCTGGGTGCCCTGTGAGGGGGTGGGCCTTGAGCTGGCACTGGGCCCTGGGTGCCCTGTGAGGTGGTGGGCCTTGAGCGGGCGCTGGGCCCTGGGTGCCCTGTGAGGGGGTGGGCCTTGAGCGGGCGCTGGGCCCTGGGTGCCCTGTGAGGGGGTGGGCCTTGAGCGGGCGCTGGGCCCTGGGTGACCTGTGAGGGGGTGGGCCTTGAGCGGGCGCTGGGCCCCGGGCGCCCTGTGAGGGGGTGGGCCTTGAGCGGGCGCTGGGCCCTGGCCGGGTGCTCGGCCCTGGGGTGACCAGAAGGTAATGAGGCTGGACGCTGCTTGCAGGGGAAGATGGCCTTTCCGCCGGGCAGCCCACGCACCCTCCAGCTCACGCTGGCTCTGATGAAGCCTGATGCCGTGGCCCACCCCCTGATCCTGGAGGTAAAGACTGGGGCAAGGCCCCTGGCCCACCCGCACCCCCCCCACGGCCCGGCCTTTCCTCCCTTCCGGGCCCCCAGCCCTGCTGTCACCCGCCCTTGCCCCTTACAAACACCCACCTTCCCAGACATGCCTCCCCACAACTTTCTCCTCAGACACTTGTCCTATCACCTTTAGCCTCCAACTTCTTGACACTTCAGTCCAAATTTCAGTCTGCTTCCTGGGTCATTTCTGTAACACAGCGTTCTGCTGGGTACGTCTCTCCGCTCCTCAAAAACCACCACTGGCTGCCCATTCCTCGCCACCTTGAACAGGAACTCCACCCCGTCAGCTTTAAAACTCTCGGTCACCTCTCTCCTCCCAACCTAATCCTCACTCCTGCCCCACCACACCCCTGCCCGTTTAGCGTCCACCTAGTCACCGTGCCTGGCTCTGGCCTCTCTCGCCCTGGACCCTTTGCTCAGATCCTTCCTCCAGCCTGGATCTCCCACCTCTTCACATCATCATCATCAGTCGTATTTATTGAGCGCTTACTGTGTGCAGAGCACTGTACTAAGCACTTGGGAAGTACAAGTTGGCAACATATAGAGACAGTCCCTACCCAGCAGTGGGCTCACACTCTAAAAGGGGGAGACAGAGAACAAAACCAAACATACTAACAAAATAAAATAAATAGAATAGATATGTACAAGTAAAATAAAAAAAAAATAAATAGAGTAATAAATATGTACAGACATATATACATATATACAGGTGCTGTGGGGAGGGAAGGAGGTAAGATGGGGGGATGGAGAGGGGGACGAGGGGGAGAGGACCAACAGACCACCACTTTCCCCATCTTCAAAGCCCTCCTGAGATAATAATAATAATAATGGTATTTGTTAAGCGCTTACTATGTGCCAAGCACTGCCAGGAAGCCTTCCCTAGCTAATCTTTCAGCTCCCCAGTCTGTTCCTGCCACTGCACTCCAGCATATAATAATAATAGTGATGGTATTTGTTAAGCACTTTCTATGTGCCAGACACTGTTCTAAGCGCTGGGGGAAATGCGAGGTAATCAGGTTGTCCCACATGGAGCTCACAGTCTTAATCCCCATTTTATAGATGAAGTAACTGAGGCACAGAAAAGTGAAGTCATTTTCCTAGAGTCATCATCATCATCATCATCAATCGTATTTATTGAGCGCTTACTATGTGCAGAGCACTGTACTAAGCGCTTGGGAAGTACAAATTGGCAACATATAGAGACAGTCCCTACCCAACAGTGGGCTCACAGCCTAAAAGGGGGAGACAGAGAACAAAACCAAACATACTAACAAAATAAAATAAATAGAATAGATATGTACAAAATAAATAAATAAATAAATAAATAGAGTAATATGTACAAACATATATACATATATACAGGATATACATATATACAGCTGATAAGTGGCGGAGCTCGTATTAGAAACCACGACCTCTGACTCCCAAGCCCGGGCTCTTTTCACTAACCCACACAGCTTCTCTGCTTCACTTCTGCATCACCTGACCCCTCGGCTGTATTCCCCTCCTCCTTGCCCCACAGCGCTTAGTTATGGGTCTTCAAAGTCCTGTATCTGTTTGTCTCCCTTGCTAGATTGTAAACCCCTTGAGGGCAGGGATTGTATCTACTAATTACATAATCCCAAGTGCTCAGCACAGTGCTCTGAAGCTACAAGCTCCTTGAGGGAAAGGATCGTGTTTACCGACTATTGTACTGTCTCTAGTGCTGAGTTCAGTGCTGTGCACACAGTAGACTGTAAGCTCCTTCAGGGCAGGGATCGTATCCACTTACTCCATTGTGCTCTTCCAAGTTCTCAGTAAAGTGCTATTCACAGAGGAAGCGCTCAGTAAATACATCTGATGTACTGATCGTGCCTGTGTGGTGGATGAAGAAATGATGAGAGAAGTGGCTAGACTGTAAGCTCCTTGAGGACAGGGAACGTGTCTACCAACTTTGTTCATTCATTCATTCAGTTGTATTTACTGAGCCCTTATTGTGTGCAGAGCACTGTACTAAGCATTTGGAGAGTACAATTGGCATCAGACAATCCCTACCCAACAACGGGCTCACAGTCTAGAAGGGGGAGACAGGCAACAAAAGAAGTAGGCAGGCATCAGTAGCATCAAAGTAGATAAATAGAATTATAGATATATACACATCATTAGGAAAATAGAGTAATAAATATGTACAAATTTGCACAAGTGCTGTGGGGCTCTGGGAAGGGGGTAGAGCAGAGGGAGGGAGTAGGGGCTGTGGGGAGGGGAGGAGGAACAGAGGAAAAGGGGGGCTCAGTCTGGGAAGGCCTCTTGGAGGAGGTGAGCGCTCAATGGGGCTTTGAAGGGGGGAAGAGAGATAGTTTGGCGGATGTGAGAGGTAGGACGTGGACCGGGGTCGACGGTGGGATGGGCCAGAAGGAGGCACAGGATGTGGGTTGGGCTGGAGAAGGAGAAGGGAGGTGAGGTGGGAGTGGGCAAGGTGATGGAGAGCTCTGAAGCCCCTCCCAAGCACTTAGTAGAGTACTCTCCCTGTAATAAATATGCCTGAATGAACGTTGTGCACACAGTAAGCACTCAACAAATGCCATTGATTGATTGGCCCAGAGTTGCCCCGCAGGCCAAGGCCAGAACTTGGATAGAATCTGTGCTGGAGGAGGAGGGGGAGGCTTGACAGAGGTTGGGTGATGTTGAGGGGATACTGGTTCTGTTTGGGAGTGAGACCGAAGGGGTCAGGGCCAGGGCCGGGCTGGGGGAGGAGCCCCCGGCTGACCCTCTGAGTTCCCGGTTGGGGCCTGGGCCCGGGACTGCGGACTGCCGCTGCGGGGAGCCGGGGGGTAGGGGGGTGGCAGGAGGAGGAGGGGACGGTGCTGTCTCCACTGCTCAGAGGCTGGGCCGGCCTGTGCTGGCCCAGAGTGTGTTGCGGCCTCCAGATACCCCCTTGTATCCCCCTTGGAACCGGCCTGGAGGAGGTGTGGCCCTCTTCCCTCCCCCTAACTCGGCCCCGGCCACCGGGGTGACGGTGGGCCCGGACCCGTGCAGGCCGTCCGCGACCAGATCCTGAAGCACGGCTTCCTCATCGTGCGGGCCAGGGAGCTGCTGTGGGCCAGGGAAGACTGCCGGGCCTTCTACCGGGAGCATGCAGGTGTGCGGTGGGCCGGGGCCCGCCCTGACCAGGCGGGATGGGGTGGGGGCGGCCCCCGGGAGCGCCGGGGGGAGTGGGGACGGGGCCTCCTCTGGAGTGCTGGGGGGAGGTGTTCCGGCCCCACTTACCGTGGAGGGGGGAGACTCCCGTGACCGTGGGTGTGGAGGGGGCGCCCCGCCCACCCCCTGCCCGGGAGTGCCGAGGGAGCGGGGTTCTGAGCCGCCCGCCCTCACCGTTGGCTCTCTTGGCACAGGGCGTTTCTTCTACCAGCGGCTGGTGGAGTTCATGTCCAGGTAACCTGCTGTCCGGGGGGGCCCCCGCAGCTCTGTCCTCTCTCTGGGCCGCCCCTCGGTTGTGGGCAGAGTGCAGGCACAGTGTGGCCGCGCCGGGCACCGACTCAGCAGGGCACTGCCCGTGAGGGCAGAATCGGGACCGGGCTCGGTCCAGTGGACGCTATGGGGTGGGAGTGGGACCGGGCCCGGGCTCTCCCAGCTTCGGCCTCCTGCCGAGGGTCCCGTGGGCTCAACGCTCAACCCACCCCGGGCTGGGCCCTGAGGGTCAGCCGGCCAGCCCGCCCCCGCCCCGGGAGCCGCTGACGCGGTGTCCTCTGGCGGCAGCGGGCCGATGCGGGCCTGCATCCTGGCCCGCGTGGATGCCGTCCGGCAATGGAGAGCGCTCCTGGGCCCCACCAAGGTGTTTCGAGCCAGACACGAGGCCCCGGACTCGATCCGCGGAAGCTACGGCCTCACCGACACCCGCAACACCGTCCACGGCTCCGGTCAGTTCTCCCGACTTCGCCCTCTCACCCTTTTCCCCTCAGAGAAGCGGAGGTGGGGCTGCAGGTCGGAGCTCTCCCAGCGGAGGAGAAGTGGGCTTCAGGCTCGGGGGTGGGGGTGGGGAGAGCCCCATGCGGTTGTTTGCACCGTGGGCCCAGCCCCAGGTCAGTAAAGTGGGTCGGGGGTTGCCTGCGGGCCCAGAGTCCCCCAGGCCGGACCCGTCACGCCTCTCCCCCGGCAGACTCCGAGGTCTCGGCCCACAGAGAGATGGCTGCCTTCTTTCCGGACTTCAGCCCCCAGCGCTGGTACCGCGAGGAGGAGCCGCACCTGCGCCGGGGCCCCACGCGCTACGACGAGCAGGAGGGCATCCACCGCCTGGATCCGGGCGGGCCCGGCGCCGGGCCAGCGTGACCCAGGAGGCCTCGGCCCGGCCTCAGCCCCGCCCTAGCCCCGGTGGTTGGCAGGAGGGCCGGGGCCCCACGCGCCCCGGCGAGCAGGAGGGCACCTGCTGCCGGGACCCAGCAGGCCTGACCCCGGCCCGGCCTGGCCGAGGGGGCCTCAGGCTGACCCTGGCCCCGGTGCTCGTCAGGGGAGCCGGGGCCCCACGAGCTGTGATGAACAGAAGGGCGTCTTCTCCCTGGACCTGGGCAGGCCCAGCTCCGGCCCAGCCTGACCAAGGAGGCCGCGCAGCCCCCACGGCTCAGCTCCGGCCCCGGTAGTCGACGGGGGGACTGGACCCGGTCCTGCCACGGAGTCCAGCCCAGGGCCTTGTCACTTGGACGCGCTGGCAGCCGCGGCTCTCCCAGCTCCCCGGGCCCCGGGGTTTTATGCCCCGCTGTTTGCGGTGGCCCTCGTTCACCCCCGTGTCCTCTGCAGGTGGCACCGGTGGCCTGTTCCCTCCCCAGGCTGAGCTAGTCTGGCTCCCAAGGCTGCCCTAGTCTGACTTGAGATCAGTGACCCCATCCCCGCGAACACTCAGCGGGGTAGTGTGCCGGCCTCATCCAGGCTGTGGGTGGGGAAGGGTCCAACCTGGCCTTCAGACCCCCTGCCCCTGGCTGTGGGAGGGCAAGGGTCCGACCTGGCTCCCCGGGCTGCCGACGACTCCTCCGCTTAATAAAGCCTTGGTTTTTGAGTGGATCCTGTGTGGGTCAGAGGGGAGCCCGCCCCTCGGGTCCTGGGGGAGCTGGCCTCGTTCGGCCCCCCGGGGTCTTCTCATGGGAGCCTGTTGTGAAGGGGCAGAGGCTGCGGGGGGCCGGCCACACTTTTGTGTCGCCTCCCCTAGGGGATTGGTTGTCCATTTTCCTTGTCTGATGATGGGCAGGAGATGCCAGTGTAGCAGAATCCAGTGACCACACGGCTGGCTTTGAGTTTGTGTTGCTCAGTCACCTGGATCTGACATTTATCCTGCCTTTTCCTCAGGCTGGGAGTAGACTTGTCCCTTCACAGCATGCGGAGGCCAGCCCCTAGGCAGCAGGGATGCCACCTTCGCTCCTGTCATTCGCCCTCTCGGCACAAGGTCCTGCGGGCTGTGGGTAGGGAAGGGTCCAACCTGGCCTTCAGACCCCCTGCCCCCGGCTGTGGGAGGGGAAGGGTCCGACCTGGCTCCCTGGGGTGCCGACGACTCCTCGGCTTAATAAAGCCTTAGTTTTTGAGCGGCCCGGGGCTCAGAAAGCGTGGCTGGGGACGGCTGGGGGCCAGGTGCCTGATGTCCACACTCAGTGGGCATCTCCCTGGCTGCGGACCGGACACCCCGCACGCATCGGGTCTGAAGTCCAGTACCATTCGGGGATGGCCCTGATACCCACAAGCCTCAGCAGCCCGGGTAGAATAGCTGACAACAGATGCTAGAGCAGCTCCACCCGGCCTGATGGTGACGGGTTGTCATCTCCCTTAGGTCAGTCCGCTTCGGGTGGGAGGAGCCAGGCCTCTTGAAGCCCAAACTCTGTGGGGCCATCTCCCTTCTCTGGTTCCATTTCTGGCCCGCAGGCTGCCCCCGCTGCCCCACCTGCCCTACATCCCAGCTGGTCCTCCAGGCGATCCTCTCTCCAGGCTAGCCGCTTATCTCAGCCATTAACCTGTCCTCTGCTCCCCACCCTCCTTATCTCCGTCCTCCTCGCTTTTATCTTTTCCGCTTCCTCTCCCACACCTGAGCCCGCCCGGCACTTGTCCTTCGTTTCATAAAAGCAAAGGAGCCTTTTCTGGTTCAGCTCTGCCTCATCCAGCCCAGGACTGTGTCTGTGCCAGCACCACCAAGACTCTAGCGCCGTTCTGGATACCGATCCTCGTGGACCATCCTTCATTCTCACTGTCCCTCTTTGACCCGGCCCGGACCATTGAACGTCCCTGACCCTCCTCCGGGGACCCAGCATGGCCCATCCAACACTTCACACTCCCTGGCCTCGTGCTGGACCCTGCAGCTACAGCGTGGGCCCTGAGGGAGAGATCTGGAGAGCAGAAAGTCCATTTTGACCCTGTCCACCCCCTCCCTGGTTCTGTAAACTCTGACCTTGCCTCTCACGGGTCTGCATCAGTGACCCGGCCTGGTTCGGCCCCCAGGTTCTTGAAGTGCAGGTGCTACTGCTGCTGCCCTGGGGAGGCCCGGACTCATGTTTTGGGTGGACCAGCGCTTGGATGTTCTGCCTGTGGCCGGCCGGACGTGGGCCTGCCTCTCCAGGTTGGGGCAGGGAGGAGACACGAGGCTGCAGGAACCCAGGCCGGGTGCCGGTCCGGGCACCACTCTGCTGCCCTTCCCCTCCCTGCCCCTGATTGTAGCTGCAGAAATCCAAGAAGCAGCTTGGCTCCGTGGAAAGAGCCCGGGCTTTGGAGTCAGAGATCATGGGTTCCAATCCTGGCTCCGCCACTTGTCAGCTGTGTGACTTTGGGCAAGTCACTTAACTTCTCTGTGCCTCAGTTCCCTCATCTGTAAAATGGGGATTAAGACTGTGAGCCCCACGTGGGACAAGCTGATCACCTTGTATCCCCCCAGTGTTTAGAACAGTGCTTTGCACATAGTAAGCACTTAACAAATGCCATCATTATTATAATAAATCCAGACCGGGGCCAGTCGGGAGCGGTTGGGGTTGGTTGGGGCAGGTTGAGGTTTGTTGAGGTTGGTCAGGGCTGGTTGGGATTGGTTGGGGTTGGCCGGTGGTCGGTTAGGAGTCCTCAGCTCCGTTTGGGTTTGATTGGGATTGGCTAAGGGCCGGGGGCTCTGCTTAGGATCGGGTGGAGCTACCGAGTGGTTCGTTAAGAGCTGGGGGCACCGGTTGGGACGGAATCGGGCTGGTTGGTGATTGGTGAGGAGCTGGGGGCTCTGGTTGGGGCTGGGAGCGCTGGCTGGGATTGGTTGGCACTGACTCTTTTAGACTGAGCCCACTGCTGGGTAGGGACTGTCTCTATATGTTGCCAACTTGTACTTCCCAAGCGCTTAGTACAGTGCTCTGCACACTGTAAGCGCTCAATAAATACGATTGATGATGGTGACTCGGCCTGGTCGGTGGTTGGTCAGGAACCGAGGGTCCTGAGCTGAGGGATTGATTGGAGTCGTTTGGGAGGGTACAGGGCAGGTAGGGTTGGTTGGATTAGTTGGGGCTCGGAGCGTGACTCGGCCTGGGAAGGGCATGGAAGGTGCCTAGCCCATCAATCAATCAATCAATCAATTGTATTTATTGAGCGCTTACTATGTGCAGAGCACTGTACTAAGCGCTTGGGAAGTACAAATTGGCAACACACAGAGACAGTCCCTACCCAACAGTGGGCTCACAGTCTAAAAGAGTGGGCTCACAGTCTAAAAGAATAGCCCATAGGAGGACCTGGATTCCAGTCTCTGCTATCTGCCAGCTGTACAATCCTGGGCAAGTCACTTCACTTCTCAGTACTTCAGTTTCCTCGTCTGTAAAATGAGGAGTCAATACCCATTCTCCCTCCTACTTAGACTGTGAGCCCCAACTGGGAGAGAAACTGTCCAGCCTGATTGACTTGAGTCTACCGTAGTGCTTGGTACCCAGTGCAAAACGCTGAGCAAATGCCCATCAGTCAGTCAATCCAGCATATTGACTGAGCACTTACTGTGTGCACAGGACTGTACGAAGTGATTGGGAGAGCACAGTATAACAATGTGACACGTTCCCTGCCCATAGTGAGTTTCCAGTCTAAGGGGGAGACAGACAATAAGATACATAAATAAGTTACAGATATGTATAGCGTGGCCTAGTGGAAAGAGCACAGGCTTGGGAGCCAGAGATCATGGGTTCTAATCCTGACTCTGCCACTTGTAAGCTGTGTGACTTTGGGCAAGTCGCTTCACTTCTGTGTGCCTCAGTTACCTCACCTGTAAAATGGGGATTAAGATCGCAAGCCCTATGTGGTACAACCTGATTGCCTTGTACCTACCCCAGTGCTTAGAACAGGGCTTGGCACATAGTAAGCACTTAACAAGTGCCATCGTTATTGTTATTATTTTAAATGCTACAGGGCTGAGGGACGGGTGAATAAAAGGAGCAAATCCAAGTGTAAGGGTGGCACAGGAGGGAGAGGGGAAAGAGGAAAGGAAGGCCTCTTGGAGGAGATGTGCCTTTAATAAGGCTTTGAAGGAGGGGAGAATAATTGTAGATAGGTTGTGAAAAGGGAGGGCATTCCAGGTTAGCAGGCAAGATGTGAGTGAGAGGTGGAAGCAAGATAGGGAAGATCAAAGTACAGAAAGTAGGTTGTCATTAGAGCCAAGTGTGCTGGCTGGGCTGTAGTAAGGAAGCAGCAGGGTGAGATGGGATGGGGTGAGCTGATTGCTCTATAAGCCAACTGTGAGGAGTTTCTGTTTGATGCCTTATTGAAAACACATCTCCTCCAAGAGGCCCCCTGACTAAACCCTCATTTCTTCTTATTCATTCATTCATTAAATCGTATTTATTGAGCGCAGCAGAGCACTGTGCTAAGTGCTTGGGAAGTACAAGTTGGCAACATATAGAGACGGTCCCTACCCAACAGCGGGCTCACAGTCTAGAAGGGGGAGACAGAGAACAAAACAAAACATATTAACAAAACAAAATAAATAGAATGAATATGTACAAATAAAATAGAGTGATAAATACATACAAACATATATACAGGTGCTGTGGGGAGGGGAGGGGGAGGAGGGGGAGAAGAAGGAGGGCTCAGTCTGGGAAGGCCTCCCGGAGGAGGTGAGCTCTCAGTAGGGCTTTGAAGGGAGGAAGAGAGCTAGCTTGGTGGATGGGCAGAGGGAGGGCATTCCAGGCCAGGGGGATGATGTGGGCCGGGGGTTGACGGCGGGAAAGGCGAGAACGAGGCCTAACGGTGAGGAGATTAGCAGCAGAGGAGCAGAGGGTGTGGGCTGGGCTGGACAAGGAGAGTAGGGAGGTGAGGTAGGAGGGGGCGAGGTGATGGACAGCCTTGAAGCCCAGGGTGAGGAGTTTTTGCCTGATGCGTAGGTTGATTGGTAGCCACTGGAGAATTTTGAGGAGGGGAGTATCATGCCCAGAGTGTTTCTGGACAAAAACAATCCGGGCAGCAGCATGAAGTATGGATTGAAGTGGGGAGAGACACGAGGATGGGAGATCAGAGAGAAGGCTGGTGCAGTAGTCCAGATGGGATAGGATGAAAGCTTGAACGAGCAGGGTAGCGGTTGGGATGGAGAGGAAAGGGCGGATCTTGGCAATGTTGCGGAGCTGAGACCGGCAGGTTTTGGTGACGGCTTGGATGTGAGGGCTGAATGAGAGAGCAGAGTCAAGGATGACACCAAGGTTGCGGGCTTGTGAGACGGGAAGGATGGTAGTGCCGTCAACAGAGATGGGAAAGTCAGGGAGAGGGCAGGGTTTGGGAGGGAAGACAAGGAGTTCAGTCTTGGACATGTTGAGTTTTAGATGGCGGGCAGACATCCAGATGGAGAGGTCTTGAAGGCAGGAGGAGATACGAGCCTGGAGGGAGGGAGAGAGAGCAGGGGCAGAGATGGAGATTTGGGTGTCATCAGCATAGAGATAATAGTTGAAGCCATGGGAGCGAATGAGTTCACCAAGGGAGTGAGTGTAGATAGAGATAGAGGGTTCTCCCAAACCCTTCTGCATCGCCCTTGATGTGAAGGTGGGTGGGCAGCCATTAGAAGTTTTTGAGGAATGGGGAGACTAGTACTGAACGTTTTTGTTGATAAATGATCTGTGCGGCAGAGTGAAGTATGGATTGGAGTGGGGAGAGACCGGAGGCTGGTAGGTCAGCTAGGAGGCCAGTAGATCAGCGAGGAGGCAGATGCGGTAGACAAGGCAGGGTAGACTAAGTGATTGGATTAACGTGGAAGCAGTTTGGATGGAGAGGAAAGGGCAGATGTGAAGGTGGAACTCACAGGATTTGGTGACAGATTGAGTCTATGGGTGGAATGAGAGATGAGTCGAGGACAAAATCAAGGTTATGGGCTTGTGAGTTAGGGAGGGTGATGGGGTTGTCTACAGTGATGGGGAGGTCAGGGTTTGGCTGAGAAGATAAGGAGTTCTATTTTGGACATGTTCAGTTTGAGGTGAAGTGGGTTGGGTGGGACATCCAAGTAGAGATGTCCTGAAGGCAGGAGGAAAAGCGAGATACATCTGCATAGAGGTGGTAGTTGAAGCCATGGGAGCGAATGACTTCTCCAAGGTAGTGGCTGTAGCTGGAGACTAGAAGGGAAAGATATGGAGGTCTGTGGGGAAGCAGAGCCAGGGGGGCAGTGACCCAGTCCATTAATGGCAAAACCTCTGCCCAGCATCGTGGCCCGCTTGGGGGCAGAAGAAGGGGTGGGGCCCGGAGGCCTTGTTGAGGAGGAACCGGGGGCTACCGCAAGGCAGAGCAGTTAGGGAGCCCAGGTTGGGCCTCGAACTGCTGCAGGAGACCCCCACAGGGATTCCCCAGGTGTGGGGCCAGGGAGGGGATGGGAATATCGCGATTCTAGACCCTGCTGTGCCGCTGGCCTGCTGGGTGACCTCAGGCAACTTAGGCAGCTTCTCTGGGCTTCTGTGTCTTCCCCAGTACAGTAGGGGGGAATGGTGCCCCAGGGCCATTGTGAGGGTGAAACAGGGTCCCAGGGGAAGAGTGGGGCGAAGGGGGGGTGAAGGCCATCACTTGCCAGCGGGGGTCGAAATGTGGGGTGTGAAGGCCATCAGTCACCAGCGTGGGGTAGGTGTGACCCATTGGGACCCGGCTGCCTGTCTCCTGGCCTGGCCCCACACCAATTTCCCTGACCAGCGGCCTTGCGTGACCGCATGTTGTGTCCATTTCCCTGACCAGCGGCCTTGCGTGCCCGCATGTTGTGTCCACTTCCCTGGCCGCTGGCCGTGTGGGTGGGTGGGGGTGCTCGGCTGCCCTGCATGGAGTTTGACTCCGGGTGTCCCCTGGCTGCCGGGTTCCTGGGACTCCTGGCTATGGGGTCTGGGCCCCGGGCCCCAGAGTGGGGTCAGACTGGCCCCACTCAGGGACCACCACCCACCCCCACGAGCAGCCCCAGGCCTGTGCTCACTTCCCCCAGGCCTGTGTCCACTCCCTCCATCCCCCGTCCCCTGCCCAATCCATTGCCCGTACCTCCGGATCACGGGGCTGTCACAGGGGTGGGCTGTGGCCTGGCTGGCCTGGAGCTTCTCATTCATTCACTCATTCAATCATCATCATCATAACAATTGTGGTATTCGTTAAGCCCGTACTGTGTGCCAAGTACTGTTCTAAGCGCTGGGGTAGATACAGCATCTTAGGTTGGACACAGTCCCTGTCCCACGTGGGGCTCACCGTCTCAATCCCCATTTTATAGATGAGGTAACTGAGGCCCAGAGAAGTGAAGTGACTTGCCCAAGGTCATACAGCAGACAAGTGGCAGAGCTGGGATTAGAACCCATGACCTCTGACTCCCAAGCCTGTGCTCTTTCCACTAAGCCGCGCTGCTTCCCGTACTTACTGTGTGCAGAGCACTATACTAACAGCTTGGGAAAGTACAATACAACAATAAACAGTGACAGTCCCTGCCCACAATGAGCTCACAGTCTAGAGCGGGGGAGATAGGCATCAACCCAAATAAGCAGACATTGATACAATAAATAAAATGACAGATATATACAAAAGTGCTGAGGGGCTGGGTGTGGGGGAAGAGCAAAGGGAGCAAGTCAGGGTGACGCAGAAGGGAGTGGGAGGTGAGGAAAAGTTGTGCTTAGTCTGGGAAGGCCTCTTGGAGGAGATGGGCCTTTAATAAAACTTTGAAGCGGGGGAGACTGAGGGTCAAGTGGCTCCTTCCTGGTCTGCCCGAGCCCCCACCAGCGGCTGTCCCAGCCCCTCCCCCCTTCCTCCTACAGTCTATCAGTCAATAAAATGGGTGTGAGTGAGGATCCTGCCTGGTTTCTGTACCAAGGCTGGACTGGTGTCGTCCCCAAAAGAAACCTTGGTCTATAATTGATCGATCGTCCCTTGTACTGGAGGAGGCACCTTGGGCTTGGCTTTGGACGTTTGGTGGCCATCATGCCAGTCTCCAGTTGGCTGCCTCCTCCCAGGCCCCGGTGCCCCCATGTGACATGCCCTGTGGCCGCCCCTCCTGGGCCCTGGTGCTGTCGTGTCCTCCTCCTCTAGACTGTGAGCTCCTTCTACGCAGGGACTGTCCCTCTTTATTGCTGTATTGTACTTTCCCAAGCTCTTAGTACGGTGCTCTGCACACAGTAAGTGCTTAATAAATACAGTTGAATGGATGAATGAGTGAATGAATATGACATGGCCCTGTGGTGTCAACCAGTGGATCTAGCAGGCTTCAAGGCTCTCTATCACCTTGCCCCCTCCTACCTAACCTCCTTTCTCTCCTTCTATAGCCCAGCCCGCACCCTCCGCTCCTCTGCTGCTAATCTCCTCACCGTACCTCGTTCTCGCCTGTCCCGCCATCGACCCCCGGCCCACGTCATCCCCCGGGCCTGGAATGCCCTCCCTCTGCCCATCCGCCAAGCTAGCTCTCTTCCTCCCTTCAAGGCCCTACTGAGAGCTCATCTCCTCCAGGAGGCCTTCCCAGACTGAGCCCCTTCCCTCCTCTCCCCCTCGTCCCCTTCTTCATCCCCCCCATCTTACCTCCTTCCCTTCCCCACAGCACCTGTATATATGTATATATGTTTGTACATATTTATTACTCTATTTATTTATTTATTTTACTTGTACATATCTATTCTATTTATTTTATTTTGTTAGTATGTTTGGTTTTGTTCTCTGTCTCCCCCTTCTAGACTGTGAGCCCACTGTTGGGCAGGGACTGTCTCTATATGTTGCCAATTTGTACTTCCCAAGTGCCTAGTACAGTGCTCTGCACACAGTAAGCGCTCAATAAATATGATTGATGATGATGATGATGACGAGCCAGGAGCAGCCCCGGGGCCTCTGAGTTAACCTGCGCTGATTGCTCTGATCCAGGGTGGCCCGAGCCGGTCCTGGGACGACGGCATCGGTGCCGGGACCAAGGGGACGGAGGCACGAGGGGAGTCAGGGAGGTGCCCATACACTGCCGCAACCCAGTTCCCAGCTTAGCCTCTGGCGTATTGGCATCTGCTCCCAGATACACCCCAACCCCCCGCCCCACCCTAGGTGAGGGGGAAACCCCCCGGCTCGCCTCCGGGGAAAGTGATGCCCAACCTCAGTGGGGTGGTCCTGGTTCTGGGCTCTCCCCAGGAGGCTGGCCACTCCAGGATGGTGGGAGTCAGGGCTGAGTGCCCTCACCCGTAGCTCCTCTCTGGAGCCTCCCCCAGTAGTGAGTGGGTGAGGTGTAATGGAGCGGGAGGTCAGTTGGAGTCAAGGAGTGAGAGGAAACGGGCAGCGGAAGGGTTGTCAGCATCATCCACGTGGACATTGAAGTCCCCAAGGATCAGTGAAGGGATGAAGAAAGAGAGAAGGGATGTGAGGAAAGGATCAGAATGGTTCCCAAAATTGGCGGTGGTAGATTATGGTAACTAGTAACTGGAGTGGGTGGTAGAGGCAGATGATCTGGATTTAAAAGGAAAGGAAGGAGGGAAGGGAGCGGTGGGATGGTGCCAAAGTAGGAGGCAAACTCCTCCCTCTTCCCTGGTGAGTCTCGGTGGGAGTTGAGGCTCCTCTGGAAGTTGGCGAGGGGGCTCTCTCCCCTGGGTTTGGGGCTAGAGCTAGGGCTGGGCTATGGCTCTGGCTTCCAGGGCCGGAGCTGGGCTCCCTGCACTTCCTTGCCCCTGACCCTGGGTCCCTTGATCCCTCCACCTCCAACCTGCCCATCTGCTACTACTGCTCTTGCCCAAACTGCCAGACTGCCCATTTGCCTGTGCTGTGCCACCTCCCATCACCCCGCTTCATACATTCAAACTCTGTGGCCAAGACTTTTTGATATCAGGGGTGGGGGCATGGAAGGATCATGAAGGAAATATGGGCATGGCGCATGGGTAGCCTCAGGGTTGGTAGAGACCCTGCCCCTGTGCTGCGGGCAGCTATCTAGAGGGTGCCAGGCAGCGGAGAGCCACTGGGCACGACTGGGGGGTGGCTGTCTGACTGAAGCAGGCCTGGAGGCAACGAGCTGCTTAGGGCAGCCTGAAAGGTGGGTGCCCATCTGGAGTGGGCTGGGAGATGGCTGTCTGTCTGAAGCAGACCAGGGGGCTGGCACCCACCTATGGCGGGCCAAAAGGTGGCTGAAACCACCTTGCCACCTGCCACCCGGAGATGTCCGATTACCTAAAATAATCTAGGTAGACTGTAAGCTTGTTGTGGGCAGGGAATGTGTCTGTTTATTGTTGTAGTGTGGTCTCCCAAGCGCTCAGTACAGGGCACTGCACACAGTCAGCACTCAGTAAAAACTGACTAGTGTATGGGATGAAGCTGAGCCTGGCAGCCACTGTTGGTGAAATTCACCCATGAGGGAGGGTATGGCTGACAAAGAGATTGGGTGTGTGGGGCCCCACCCCACTGGGAAGACTCACACTAGGTGAGGTGTTGACACAAGGTGGGGGTCCTTGGGGCTGAAGACCTGGGGCCCCAAGCTAAGGGGGTCCCCTCCCCTGCTCCAGCCCCCACCCTCCAAAAGCACCCTAAAAGCCACCCTCAAGCACAACTACTTCCCCTTCCGATCACTCCCTTTCCGGCAGCCGGACTCCCTCCCCTCTCCAGGCTCAGAAGCGGGGAGCGGGAGAGCCACAGGAGAGGGAAGCCTGTCCCTCCCAGATTATGTGGTCTTTCACAGGGTGCCTTCTGGCCTCACCTTTGGCTCAGGATGCTCACGGTGACAGAACATAATAATAATGGTATTTGTTAAGCGCTTGCAACGTGTCAAGCATTGTTCTCAGCACAGGGGTAGATACACGCTCATCAGGTTGAGCGTGTCCCTCATGGGGCTCTCAGTCTTACTCCCCATTTTAGAGAGGAGGGTCCTGAGGCACAGAGAAGGGAAGCAACTTGCCCAAGGTCACACAGCAGACAAGTGGCAGAGCTGGGATTAGAACCCAGGTCCTTCGCCTGGGCTCTATCCCTAGGCCATGCTACTTTCCTAGGGGGTACTAAGACCAGTGGACCTGAGGAAACGCTTATTTGAGGAGTCAGTGCCTGGTTTCCACGTGGTTGTTAGTTCACTATGGGCAAGAGAACCTGCCTACCAACTCTTTATACTGTACTCTCCCAAGCACTTAACGTAGTGCTTTGGACACAGTAAGCGCTCAATAAATACCATTGATTCGCCGGCCCTGGATGGTATGAGGAGGAGGTCAACCCTGGCCCTGGACAGTGTTGTTGGGGAAGCAAAGGGAAGGAGTACAGGGCTCTGCAAAAAGGAAGCGCTCAGTAAATACCACTGATGTTGGTTAAGGTAGAGAGATACCTGAGATATGTGTGGGGGACCGTTCCTAGGGAAACCTACCCCACAAGATAACAATAGTTGTTATTGAAAGATTGGAGGGTTTTTGAGAAAATAGTGAGACTGACTTGTTTGTACCAGTGAGAACTTGCCCAGAAGCCCTGCTTCGGTTGGGGCGGAGCTTCCCACCTCACCCCATGAGGTGGCCTGGGCCTTCTCCTTCCACACCAGGCACGCACAGGGCCAAAGAGAAATTATTTTTGCCTAATGAATGGTCACACCAAGCGTATGTAGCATGCCAGCACATACTAAGCTATGCCTTTGCAGTGGACAGTGTGGGCATAGGAAGAAGCAACCCATGTCATTCCAGCATCTGGGTGGCACTCACGTGAACCACAGAGGAGGAAATGTGAGCCCGAGAGTGAGGCGGGGGCTCTATTGATCTCACAGGCTCTAGTCCCCAGGTCCCACTGTTCGCTGCTTTTGCCCTGGACTCTGGGCACTGGACTTCTGGCTCTCTTTTGATTTTGGGGGGAGGGGAGTCTTTTGGCAGAGAGTAGTGCTCTGTATGGGGGCAAGAGTCTGTGGGGACCCAGTCAATAAACTCAGCTTTATTCACACAATGGGGGTAGCTTATTGTCAGATAACTGCTCAGATGGGGACAGGGAAGAAGTCACCTGGGTTCCTAGCTAATAAGCACGCAGGGAAGGTCAGTCCCAGCTCTGGATGTGGGGAGGGGAGGGTCTGTCCTGGCCTGGGATGGCAGGAGAGGAGGGTCAGCTCTGGGCCTGGATCTTGTGAAGGGAATGTCAATCCTGGCCCTGGACAAGGAGAGGTGAGTGGACCTTTTCAATCTGGGAGCATTAGGCCGTGTTTCAGGGTTGGATTGCTATTGGTGGCGTAGTTTGATAGGCTTGGCCTGGTGGAATGGGCCACCCATGACTCCCTCTGGAAGGGGCTCAGGAGGCAGAGTGAAAGCTGGGGACAGAGTGAGGATCAGTGGGGTCTCAGCCCAAGAGATCTGTTTGGGGTAGGGGAGGGCCTGCCTTGCCTAGAGATGGGGGATCAGTCAGATGACCTTGTGTGCTGGGCCAGTTCTGTGAGGGGGTCTTTGGGAAGTCTGCACCGATGGTCATTACCCTGTGTGGAGGGAGAGCCGGACTCGGGAGCTAGCGGTGCCCCTGTCCTCCACCACTGTGAGTGGTCCTGTTGTCAATGGTCCTGCCCAGTGCGTTGTCGGTGATCACGCCCGTGCCGAGTATGGTCCCAAAGAGTACCTCCGTGCTGTTTGTGTTCCCGGTGAGCATGTCTGTGCTGCTTGTGGTCCCAGCATCCGTGCTTTTGTTGTTCAGGTTCCGGTGTTTGTGGTTATGCTCTTGTGGTCCCAGTGGGGTGGCCGTACTGTTTACGGTCACACTGTTCCAAGTCCAGACAAAAGTAGCTGTGCTATTCAGTGGCCCCGGTGAGCATGTCTGTACGGTATGTGGTCCAAGCAATTGTGTCTGTGCTGTTCACGGACCCAGTGTTGGTGGTTTTGTTGTTCCTTGTCCCGATGTTTGTAGTTTGCCGTCCGTGGTCCTGGTGGGATGATCACACTGCTCATGGCTGCCACATTTTTCAAGGTTCGGCCTAATGTGGTTGTGCTGTCCTTAGTTCTGGTGATCGTGGCTGTGCTGACTGTGGCCCTGATGTTTGTGGTTTTGCTGTCCGTGGTCCCGTTGGTGTGGTCATATTGTTCATGGTCACATCATTCATGGTCCAGCCGAATGCAGCTGTGCTGTCCAAGCTCTCTGTAAGTGTGATTGTGCAGTGCATGATCCTAGCATTTGTGGTTTTGTTATTTGTGGTCCTGGTGGGTTGGTCATACTGCTCTTGGTCACTTTGTTCAAGGTCCGGCTGAACTTGGCTGTGCTGTTCGTGATCCTGGTGAGAATGTTCATGCTATCTGTGGTCCCGGCATTTTTGGTTTTATTGTTCGTGGTCTCGGTGGCATGGTCATACTATTCATGGTCACATTGGTCAAGGTCTGGTCGAGAGGGCCACTGCTGTTTGTGGTCCTGGTGAGCATATCTTTGCCGTTCATGGTCCCGACATTTGTGGGTCTGTTGTTCGTGGTCCCGTTGGGGTGATTGTACTGTTCACGGTTACACTGTTTGAAGTCCAGCTGAACACGTCTGCCCTTTTTGTGGTCCTGATGAGCATGACTGTGCTGAGCGTTGTGACTGCAGTGATCTCTGGCTTTGTCCATAGTATCCTGAGCTGTGCACATCCCTTGGAGATATCCCATGATGTCATCCCCAGCCTCGTGCCTCCCGGATCTCTGGGTGAGTGGCTGCAGCTGGACCTTGCCTGCTGCTGATTTGCTGGGCAGCCCGCTGGCAACCCCGGGCACCATGTGCCATCAGCACTACCTGCCCCTGGTGGCGACCACTTGGCCCACTGGTCCACCCTGTGCTGCTGTGGGGCTGAGCTCCTGGCCCACAGATTCTGTGCTGTCCCTGCCCTGGCCATTCTCCCTGACCCCAACGCCACCCTCCCATGAGACTGACTGTCCACCATCCCGGGGCTTGGCCTTTCCCTACCTACTGACAGGGCTCCCCTGCTGGCTGTCTCCCCAGCCCTGCCCCCCCTCCCCACCATCCACAGCATCCGCTTAACCCCGGCTGGCCTTTACCACCTGGCCATGGCCTAGTCTCTCCTCAGGGACCAGTGTTCAGTGCCTACCATCCCACTCCAACTTTTTCTGCCCCCCACCCCCCCCCCACCCCAAGCTGAGCCCCTCATCCTCTAGTGGCTTCTACCCAACCCAGGGGAGTGGAGGTGAGAAGACACGGCTCACAGCCTCATCACATCTTCCGTGTACCTCTCTGAGGTGCCTCACTGTGGTGCCTCACCTATAGCACCTCCCTATGGTGTCTTGCCTGTGATGCCTACCTGTGGCATCTCTTCTGTGGTGCCTCACCTGTGGGACCTCCCCTGTGACACCTCCTTCAAGACTCAGCTGTGCTGGCCACCAAGGCCAGGGTAGTAGCAGTAGCAGCAGCAGCAGAAGCAACCAAACTGGCAGAATGTTCCCTTGTTCCACTCCCTACACTGCCCACTGCTCTCGGCCAGGGAGGTGGTATCCGGGGGGGGGGGCGGGGGGGGTACATCCCAGGAGAGGTGCCTGACTGGGGGAAGTGTCCATCCCGGAGGAGGCATAACTCCTGGGAGAGGCATCCATGTTGGGGGGAGGCCTATATCTCCCGCCTCTGAGGAGGCACCCATACTGAGCAGTCATCCATCCGGGAGAGGGGGGGAGGGCATACATCCAGTGGGGGGCATCCATTCCGGGAAAGGAGTCCATCCTGGGGGAGGCATCCGTCTGGGGTGGGGTGTCCACCCCAGGGAGGCACCTGCCGCGGGGAGGTGCCCATCTTGGGGAGGCAACCATCCCCAGCTCCACTCTCCGCTGCCTTGGGGCACCAAGCAAGACTGTCTGGTCCAAGTCTGGAGACCCTTCCCTGGGGAGGACAGGCTGGACTGCAGGGGACTGATGGAGCAGCCCCAGACAGGCAGATGGGCAGGCAGGCAGGCAGGCAAGCAGGCAGGCAGGAGCAGACAGATGGCACAGACAGCCAGACAGGCACAGGCAGACCAGGACAGACAGACAAGCAGACAGGCAGGTAGGTACAGACAGACAGACTGGCACAGATGAACAGACAGGCAGGCAGGCAGGTAGGCAGGCAGATGGGGGGAGAGCAGGGAGGGACAGCTTCCTCTTTTGCTTCTGAGGTTTGACTCAGGTGGGAATCTGGGGCTGGGACTAGGGGCGGGAGATTGAGGCTGGGGC
Organism: Tachyglossus aculeatus; assembly: GCF_015852505.1. Classification (NCBI taxonomy): domain Eukaryota; kingdom Metazoa; phylum Chordata; class Mammalia; order Monotremata; family Tachyglossidae; genus Tachyglossus; species Tachyglossus aculeatus. The sequence goes on along the minus strand of NC_052066.1, from coordinate 191,027 downwards.
TGGGTTTGGGACTGGGCTAGGGCCAGGGCTCGGGACAGGAACAGGGGCCTGGGTCTGGGGCTTGGGCCAGGGGCTGGGGCTAGGGCTAGGTCAGAGGCCGTTGCCGGGCCCAGGGCCATGGACTTAGTCTCTGACTTCAGCTCAGCCAGGTCCTGGGGTCTGGGGGTCCATCTGACATCTCCCTGGAGTCCAAGTGAGCAGTCCGGCCTCCGACCAAGGCTCACCTCCCACCCACGCCAGACTCTGGGGGACCCCTGACCCAGCCCATTCCCCGTGCCAGTTTGCTCCCCGCCCCCTGCCCTGTCCTGTCCTGCCTGGCCCCCCGCCCCAGTTACCCCTCGCCTCCCCACCCCCAGCCCCACTCCAGCCACGCTGTGTCTCTGCCGGTCGATCATGGCCATGATGTCGGTCAGGTCCAGGCTGTTCATCATCAAATTCATGCACTCCTCGTCCAGCTTGGCCCCTTCCCGAGCTCCTCCAATCCCAGCCTCCCCCGGCTCCTCCTAAAGCCCCCAGCCCCCTGCCCCCTGCCCCCTGCCCCCCACCCCAGCTCAGCCCAGCCCACCCCCTGGCTGCAGAACTTATAACGCTGTGTCTCAGCCGGTCGATCACGGCCACAGTGTGGGTCAGGTCCAGGCTGTTCCCCACTCATGAACTGCTCCTCCAGCTTGACCCCCAATCCCAGCCGCCCCCCGTCCCCAGCCCAGCCCAGCCCAGCCCACCCTACCCCCCGGCCACGAGGCCTAGATGCTGTGTCTCCGCTGGTCGATCATGGCCACGATGTGGGTCAGGTCCAGGCTGTTCATCATCACACTCATGAACTCCTCATCCAGCTTGGCCCCTTCCACAAACTCCTCCAGGGACAGTTCACCTGCCGGACCCAGCCGGGTCAGTGACCGGCCCGCCGCCCCCACGGGGCTGGGCACCACCAAGAGCCTTGGCCAACGTCCACTGGTTATTGTCCCTGATTGCCCCTCTGGGGCAGGGATTGAATCTGGTGTTGCCCAGCTCCCGCCCTAGCCCCGGCCCCAGCTCCATCTCCAACAAGTCCAGCCCAGCCCCAGCTTCATCCCCAGCCCAGCCCAGCCCAAGCCCCAGCCCAGGTCCAATCCCCATACCAGCTCTTCCCCTCCTGGCCCCAGCCCAACCCCATCTCCCAGGCTAGCCCAGGCCCAGCCCCCAGCCCCAGCTCAGTTCCAGCCCAGCCCCATCCCCCAGGCCAGCCCAGTTCCAGCCCAGCCCCATCCCCCAAGCCAGCCCAGTTCCAGCCCAGCCCCATCCCCCAGGCCAGCCCAGTCCCTGGCCCTCTCCCAGCCTAGGCCAAGTCCTCAGGCCAGGCCACACCACCATGCCTGGCCCTTATGCAGCCCTATCCCCCCAGGTCAGCCTAGACCTAGCCCAGGTCCAGCCCTCAGCCCCATAACCCAGGTCAGCCCAGTTCCCAGCCCTAGCCCCAGCCCAGTACTTGGGCCAGCCCCACTTCACCTGGTCCCAGCCCAATCCCATCCCCTAGAGCCTGCCCAGCCCCATCCCTCAGCCCCAGCCCCAGCCCCCCGCCTCATCCCCTAGGTCAGCTCAGCCCCAGCCCCTAGTCCGGCCCCACCCAGCCTGGCCCCAGCCCCCAGCTCCATCCTCCAGGCCAGCTCAGTCCCCAGCCCCACTTTTTGTGGCCCCAGCCCAGCCCCATCCCCCTGGCCCAGCCCCGGCCCGGGCCCGGCCACCAGGCCAGCCCCCACATGCCTGGCCCCAGCCTCAGCCAACATCGGGAAGCCACCACCCGGCTCCGAGCTGCAGCTGCCCAGGGGCCTCACCGTCGCCGTTGATGTCGATTCTGTCAAACACACGGTTGGTGAACTCCTCAGCGCTGGTCTCGTGCTCACAGCCATTGATGGCGCGGATCGCCTGCGGGCACAGGGTTGGGGGCTTGGAGCCCTGAGAACCCCGGGATGTGGAGACTCCGGCCCCCGGCACAGTGGGGATCTGAACTGACCCATGGCACGTGGGGGCCGGCCAGATCTGAGAGGACCGGGGGACCCAGGCCTGGGTCCAGGCAGCCACGCCTGGAGTTGAATTCCGGGTCTGGGTCCAGTAACTTGTCACCACTTTAAATTTATCCTTTCCTGCCTTAACTCTGCCCTTTCCTCTGCCGGACAAAACTATTTTTCTTCCCTTACTGACACCCATGCCCATCACCCCCCTCAGCTGTTCCAGACATTTAACACCCTCCTCAGGCCCTCTGTTCCTCCCCCTCCTCCATCCCTCACCCCCAGTGATCTGGCCTCCTACTTCATTAGTAAAATTAACACCATCAGGTCTGAGCTCCCCAACGTCACCCCTCCCCCTTCCTCATCCCCCGCCCGGCTCTCAACCCTCTCTGCTACTCTCCCATCCTTCCCAGCAGTATCTTCAGATGAGATCTCCTCCCTCCTCTCAAGTGCCACCCCATCCACCTGTGCTTCGGACCCCATTCCCTCTCATCTTATGACAACTCTCACCCCTTCCCTCCTCCCCTCCTTAACTTCCATCTTCAACCGCTCACTCTCCGCTGGTTCATTCCCCTCTGCCTTCAAACAGGCCCATATCTCCCCCATCCTAAAAAAACCCTCTCTTGACCCCACTGTCCCTTCTAGTTATCGCCCTATCTCCCTCTTACTCTTTCTTTCCAAACTACTAGAATGAATCGTCCACACTCGCTGCCTCAAATTCCTCAACTCCAACTCTCTCCTAGAACCCCTCCAACCTGTCTTCCATCTCCTTCACTCCACCGAAGCTGCCCTCTCAAAGGTCACCAATGACCTCCTTCTTGCCAAATCCAATGGCTCCTACTCTATCCTAATCCTCCTTGACCTTTCGGCTGCCTTCGAAACTGTGGACCACCCCCTTCTCCTCAACACACTATTCAACCTTGGCTTCACAGACTCTGTCCTCTCCCGGTTCTCCTCTTATCTCTCTGGCCGTTCATTCTCAGTCTTCTCCTTCACGGGCTCCTCCTCCCCCTCCCATTTCCTTACTGTAGGGGTTTCTCAAGGGTCAGTTCTTGGTCCCCTTCTGTTATCTATCTATACTTACTTCCTTGGGGAACTCATCCGCTCCCACAACTTCAACTATCATCTCTACACTTATGACACCCAAATCTACATCTCTCCCCTGCCGCCCCCCACACCCTGGTTCTCTCTCCCTCCCTCCAGACTTGTATCTCTTCCTGCCTTCAGGACATCTCCATCTGGATGCCTGCCCGCCATCTAAAACTCAGTATGTCCAAGACTGAGCTCCTTACCTTCACTCCCAAACCCTGTCCTCTCCCTGAATCTCCCGCCACTGCAGATGACACTACCATCCTTCCCTTCTCACAAGCCCGCAACCTTGGTTTCATCCTTGACTCTGCTCTCTCATTCACCCCACACATCCAATCCGTCACCAAAACCTACCGGTCTCACCTCCACAACATCGCCAAGATCCACCCTTTCCTCTCTATCCATATCACTACCTTGCTGGTTCAGTCTCTCATCCTATCCCGGCTGGATTACTGCATCAGCCTCCTTTCTGATCTCCCATCCTCTTGTCTCTCCCCGCTTCAGTCTACACTTCACTCTGCTGCCGGATTATCTTTGTACAGAAACGCTCTGGGCATGTCACTCCCCTTCTCAAAAATCTCCAGTGGTTGCATGTCAACCTTCGAATCAAGCAAAAACTCCTCACTCTCGGCTTCAAGGCTGTCCATCACCTCGCCCCCTCCTACCTCACCTCCCTTCTCTCCTTCTACAGGCCAGCCCGCTCACTCCACTTCTCTGCCGCTAACCTCCTCACTGTGCCTCTTTCTCGCCTGTCCCACCGTTGACCCCTGGCCCACATCCTTCCTCTGGCCTGGAATGCCCTCCCTCCATACATCCACCAAACTAGCTCTCTTCCTCCCTTCAAAGCCCTACTGAGAGCGCACCTACCCCAGGAGGCTTTCCCTGACTGAGCCCCCGCTTTTTTCCTCTCCTCTTCTTCCCCTCCCCCATCACCCCCCCTCCCTCTGCCTTAGCCCTTTCCCCTCCCCACAACACTTGTATATATTTGTACATATTTACTATATTTTATTAATGATGTGTATATAGATATAATTCTATTTTTTCTGATGGTTTTGACACCTATCTACTTGTTTTTTTGGTTTTTTTGGTCTGTCTCCCCCCTTCTAGACTGTGAGCCCGTTGTTGGATAGGGACCATCTCTATATGTTGCCGATTTGTACTTCCCAGGTGCTTAGTACAGTGCTCTGCACACAGTAAGCGCTCAATAAATAAATAAGCGCTCAATAAAGAGAAGCAGCATGGCTCAGTGGAAAGAGCCTGGGCTTTGGAGTCAGAGGTCATGGGTTCAAACCCCAGCTCTGTCAATTGTCAGCTGTGTGATTTTGGGAAAGTCACTTAACTTCTCTCTGCCTCAGTTCCCTCATCTGTAAAATGGGAAATTAAGACTGTGAGCTCCCCATGAGACAACCTGATCACCTTGTAACCTCCCCAGTGCTTAGAACAGTGCTTTGCGCATAGTAAGCGCTTAATAAATGCCATTATTATTATTTTATTATTAGACTGTGAGCCCACTGTTGGGTAGGGACTGTCTCTATATGTTGCCAACTTGTACTTCCCAAGCGCTTAGTACAGTGCTCTGCACACAGTAAGTGCTCAATAAATACAATTGATTGATTGATTGATTATTATTATTATTAATAAATACGATTGAATGAATGACTGCTGGTGCCCCCGGGAGGGGTTCAGTTCCCCTGGGCTCTGGGCTCTGCTCGGTTGGATTGGCAAAGGACTGGGGCTGGAGCCAGGTTTCCCAGGGGTCTGGGGTCAGAGGTCAGGGTTTGGGAGTCGACCCTGGGGTCCCAGGCTCTGCTCGACCGGGTGGCAGAGGGCCAGGGTTGGGGCAATCTGGGCTCTACAGTAGGAGGGCTGGAGCTGGGCTTCCTGGGGGCACGGGGTCAGAGGTCAGGGTCACCCCCAGCGAGGTACCTTGATGATGTTGAGCAGCTCGTGCCGGTCGATGCAGCCGTTGCCATCCACGTCATAGAGCTTGAAGTACCAGCGCAGCTTCTGCTCCATCTTCCCCCGGAGGACCAGGCTCAGGGCTGCCACGTACTCCATGAAGTCGATGTGGCCGTCCTATGAGCAGGGACGCACCCGGGATCAGGATTATGGTACACGTCCCCCACCGGGGTCACGGCAGCACATGTCCGCTCCCGGGGTCACAGGTGGGGGATGCGCCCTCCCCTGAGGTCACAAGTGGGGACAAGGCTGCCGGTAGGGTCACAGGTGGGGAATACATCTGCCCCCAGGGTCACAGTGGGACATGTCCACCCCTGGGGTCACAGGCAGGTGATATGTCCACCCCGGGGTCACAAGCAGGGACACGGTTGACCCCAGGGTGTCAGTAGGACACACCTGCTCCGGAGCCACAGGCGGTAACATGACTGCCCCTGGAGTCACAGGTGGGGAGACATTCATCCCTGGGATCCCGGGTTGGGGGATAGATCCAGCTCTGAGGACACAAGCAGGGACACAGAGATGCAGCGTGGCTCAGTGGAAGGAGCACAGGCTTTGGTGTCAGAGGTCATGGGTTCAAGTCCCGACTCCGCCAATTGTCAGCTATGTGACTTTGGGCAAGTCACTTAATTACTCTGTGCCTCAGTTACCTCATCTGTAAAATGGGGATTAAGACTGTGAGCCCCACGAAGGGCAACCTGATCACCTTGTAACCTCCCCAGCATTTAGAACAGTGCTTTGCACATAGTAAGCACTTAATAAATGTCATAATAATGATAATAATTATTATTATTATCTACCCCTGGAGTCACAGGCGGGGAATACATCTACCCCAAGGGTCACAGGCAGGGGCTACGTCTGTCCCCGGATTCATAGATGGGTACACATCCACCCCCTATATCCAACCTGGGGTCACAGGCAGGGGACATTGTGACTTCTGGGGTCACAGGTGGGGACACTGTGACCCTGGGGGGCCACAGACAGGGACACACCCATCTCCTCCTCTAATAATAATAATAATGATGGTATTTGTTAAGTGCTTACTAGATGCCAAGCACTGTTCTAAGCACTGGGGTCCAGCTTGTCCCACGTGGGGCTCACAGTCTTAATCCCCATTTTACAGATGAGGGAACTGAGGCACAGAGAAGTGAAGTGACTTAGAACCCACCACCTGTGACTCCCAAGCCCGGGATCTTTCCACTGAGCCACACTGCTTCTTCTCCCAAATCTCACGTGCTCTGGAGTGGTGGCATTGACTCGGGAAGGATGGAGGAGCAGAGACTCCTCTCCCCTCCAATGGGGTGGGGAGGAGGTGGGCCAGGCCAGCCTCATGTGTGATCCCGGAGATAGACCCTGCCAGAGTGACTCTGTGCTGGGCTGGAATTAACCTTCTTCTTGACAGGAATGTGCGCTGCTGCCTGGATTTAGGCAGGTGGCCTCTCCCGCCCTTCCCTCCTCCCTCTGCCTGCCGTGGTGGTTCTGGGCTCTGTCCTCTGCAGAGGCAGGGCCAGGGCCGGAGACTCCTGGCTGTGGCCAGCATCAAGGTGGGGGGACTGGCCTCCGAGGGGCCGTGGCCTCCTGGGCCAGCAGGGCCCCCACCCAGGTCACCCCACCCACCCCTCTGCCTTTCGGCCGGCCGTGGCCCTGCCCCCTCTCAGGTGGCAGTCCGGTGGGGGAGAGGGCCGCCTGTGGGCCCCACGGGATACCTTGTTCATGTCAAAGGTGCGGAACATCTGCTCGATGTAGCTGTTGGCCTCCGGGTCCAGCCCGCGCAGCCCAAAGAACTGCTTGAACTCGTGCTCGGTCAGCTGGCCCGACGGACACTCCGTCATGAACTTCTTGTACCAGTGGTGGATCTCCACGGCCTGCAGGTCGTCTACGGTGGCGCTGCCGTTATTGCCCATATCTCCTGCCCGCGGGAGTCCTGCCCACGTCCGGCCTGCGATCTGCCCACGTCCCGCCCTGCCGGGCAGCTTCTCGTTGGGCCACTGGTCTGCCCCAGCCTGATCTGGCACACAGTGAGCCAGGACCTCTATAAATGGCCCTGGGAGGGAGGCAGAGCGGGAAGGAGGGAGGGGGCTGAGCAGGGATAATCCCCAAAGTGCAGCTATTTCAGGCAACGGTAGAGCAGGTTAGGGGCCAAGCTGACCTTGGCCTTGGCTCTTGTGGCCCTCCTCCCCTGCTGCCCTGGGAGTAGTAAAGGCCCAGAGAAATGGCTTGGGGGCCTGGGGAGATGGGAGCCACCTTGCTCCCCAATCAATCAATCAATCAATCATATTTATTGAGTGCTTACTGTGTGCAGAGCACTGTACTAAGCGCTTGGGAAGTACAAGTTGGCAACTTATAGAGACAGTCCCTACCCAACAGTGGGCGCACAGTCTAAACATGACCCCCCTAGACCTCCTGGGGAACTCCAGGGAACAAGGCACCTCAGTGGCCTCCTCCTTTCCTCACCCTTTCACTTCCACCAGCTAATAACTGAGTAAATGGAGACAGGAGCAAACAGATTGAAATATCCAAATGCATAAAAGTACAGAGGAGAGGAATAAAACAAGCATGTGCGAAGGGTGGGGTTGATGTGATGGGGTGCATGAATTCCCTGAGGTGGTGGGATTCCAGGAGGCTTTAAAGTGGGGAAGGGTGGTGGTCTGGCAGATTTGGGGAGGGAGGGAGTTCCAGGCTGGGGGGAACAATGGGAGAGTCATTCATTCATTCGCTCATTTATTCAATCATATTTATTGAGCACTTACTGTGTGCAGAGCACTGTACTAAGTACTTGGAAAGGACAATTCGGCAACAGAGACAATCCCTACCCAACAACGGGCTCACAACCTAGAAGGGGGAGGCAGGCAACAAAACAAAACGAGTAGATAGGCATCCATACCATTAAAATAGATTAATAGAATTATAGATATATACACATCATTAATAAAATAAAGTAATATCAGAGAAGCAGCGTGGCTCAGTGGAAAGAGCATGGGCTTTGGAGTCAGAGGTCATGGGTTCAAACCCTGGCTCCGCCACTTGTCAGCTGGGTGTCTTTGGGCAAGTCACTTCAATCAATCAATCAATCAATCAATCGTATTTATTGAGCGCTTACTGTGTGCAGAGCACTGTACTAAGCGCTTGGGAAGTACAAGTTGGCAACATATAGAGACAGTCCCTACCCAACAGTGGGCTCACAGTCTAAAAGGGGGAGACAGAGAGCAAAACCAAACATACTCACAAAATAAAATAAATAGAATAGATATGTACAAGAAAAATAAATAGAGTAATAAATATGTACAGACATATATACATATATACAGGTGCCGTGGGGAAGGGAAGGAGGTAAGATGGGGGGGGATGGAGAGGGGGAGAGGAAGGAAGAGGCTCAGTCTGGGAAGATGGTCAGCGGAGGCGGGGCTCCCCTGGGGACAGTCGTCGTTCCAGCCAGCGCTGCCCTGGGGGCTGCCGGGGTGGGGTCTGGAGGCACGGATCCAGGCACGGATCCAGAAGACCCCGCGACCGCGGGGAACGGGTGGCAATGGGAAGCTGGGGCCCGCTCCCCCATCCCCCTCAATAGCTGCCAGGGTCAATCCCAGAGCCTGCGGTCAAGGCCTCGCCCGACGTGGCCACCGGCCCCCGCCAACTGGCGGGCAGCAGACTCCTCGGGGCCGGGCTCCCCGGAGCATCCCTACCTGCCAGGATGGCCTTGTGCACCTGGAACTCCTGGCCGGCCACGCACAGGCAGCAGTCAGTGAAGCGTGAGTTCTCCCAGAGGCCTCCCAGTTCGTCCGCCAGCGGCACTCGGGCACTTTGACCATGTTCATGGTGTTCTGGCCGGAGATGTTCACCGAGTCTTGCACCACGCTCACCTCACAAAACAGTGTCAGCTTGTCGTCAGGAAGGAGCCCGTTGGCCTCGTTCAGGAGGAAATCTCGACGAATAAATTTCTTGAACCCCCAGTCTTTCCCCTGCACGAATCGGTAGGCTCGCTGGCTCTCCATGGCCTTGGTCTCTTCTCCTTTGGCATTGAGGATGGAGAATTTGAACTTGGCTTGCACCTCGCTCTTCGGGCAGCTGACCAGCAGCAGGTAGAGCGACAGGTAATCTTTGCTTTCTTCATCCAGCCCTTTCGGGTTCACGCGCAAACACCATTTCAGTTTATCGTTGGCTCCCGACGAGAACATCGAGCTCTTGATGACCTCACCCATTTCCTCCTGGCAGAAGCTGAAGTTATTGATGGTCCACATGTAGGAGAATTTCACCACTTTGATCTGGGTGTAGCACCAGCTCTCTGCGACTGGCCCGCTGGACATCTCTGCCGGAGGCGGGGGGCTCGGCACCCTTGACATCGCCAGCTTGGAGGTGGGGCCGGCCGTCCAGGTTCAGGGAGAGAATCCGCTCCGCTCCGTCTTCACTCCGTGCTGGGCAGCAGCGGCGCGGGAGATGGTCGAGGTCGGAGACTCCAGTTGACGGCACGGAAGGCGGCAGTGGTCAAATGTTTCCGGATTTTTACCGAGGAAAATCTACGGATCTGCTGCCAGAACGACGGCGGGTGGAGATGGGGAGCTCTGGGAGAGACATGTCCGTGGAGTCACTACGGGTTGGCGACGACTCGACAGTGAGAGACCAGACAATTGGTCAAGCACTGCTCTAAATGCTGAGAGCGGCGGCGGCGGCGGCGGCTGGTCCCCGTCCCCCCGCGCTCGCCTCATACTTCATACTTCACTTCTCTGGGCCTCAGTTACCTCATCTGGAAAATGGGGATTAAGACTGTGAATCCCCTGTGGGACAACCTGATCACCTTGTAACCTCCCCAGTGCTTAGAACAGCGCTTGGCATATAGTAAGCACTTAATAAATGCCATTATTATTATTATTAATAAATATGTACAAATATACACAAGTGCTGTGGTCAGGGGAGGGGGGTAGAGCAGAGGGAGGGAGTAGGGGTGATGGGGAGGGGAGGAGGAGCAGAGGTAAAGGGGGGGCTTAGTCTGGGAAGGCCTCCTGGAGGAGGTGAGCTCTCAGTAGGGCTTTGAAGAGGGGAAGAGAGCTAGTTTGGCGGATGTGAGGAGGGAGGGCAGTCCAGGCCAGAGGTAGGACGTGGGCCAGGGGTTGACAGCGGGACAGGCGAGAACAAGGCACAGTGAGGAGGTTCATTCATTCATTCATTCAATCGTATTTATTGAGTGCTTGCTGTGTGCAGAGCACTGTACTAAGCGTTTGGGAAGTACAAGTCAGCAACATATAGAGAAGGTCCCTACCCAACAACGGGCTCACAGTCTAGAAGGGGGAGACAGACAACAAAACAAAACAAGTAGACAGGTGTCAAAATTGTCAGAATAAATTATAGCTATATGCACATCTTTAACAAAATAAATAGAATAGTAAATATGTACAAGTAATATAGGGTAATAAATCTGTACAGTTATATACAAGTGCTGTGGGGAGGGGAAGGAGGTAGGGCAGAGGTGATGGGGAGGAGGAGAGGAAAAAGGGGGCTCAGTCTGGGAAGGCCTCCTGGAGGAGGTGAGCTCTCAGTAGGGCTTTGAAGAGAGGAAGAGAGCTAGCTTGGCAGATTCTGGGAGGGAGGGCATTCCAGGCCAGGGGAAGGATGTGGGCCGGGGGTCGATGGCGGGACAGGCGAGAACGAGGTACGGTGAGGAGATTAGCGGCAGAGGAGTGGAGGGTGCAGGCTGGGCTGGAGAAGGAGAGAAGGGAGGTGAGGTGATTGGAGAGCCTTGAAGCCGAGAGTGAGGAGGTTTTGCTTGATTCGTAGCAGGTTAGAGGCGGAGGAGAGGTTTGTGTGGCTGGTCTGGAGAAGGAGAGAAGGGAGGTGAGGTAGGAGAGGGCAAGGTGATGGACAGCTTGGAAGCCAATCGGGAGGAGTTTGGGCACGTTACTCCCCTCCTCAAAAACCTCCAGTGGTTGCCTATCAACCTTCGCATGAAGCAAAGAGTCGGGAGCCAGAGTGAGGGGTTATTAGAAGGAGAAGCCAAGAGTATAAACTGGGGAGTAGTGTGTGAGGGGATGCAGGGGGAAAATGGGGAAAGGTGGTGCAAGCCCTTCAGTCAATCAATCAATGGCATTGATTGAGCATTTACTGTTTGCAGAGCACTGTAATAGGCACTCGGGTGAGTCCAACTCCTCACCCTGGGCTTCAAGGCTGTCCATCCATCCCCTCGCCCCCTCCTACCTCACCTCCCTTCTCTCCTTCTCCAGCCCAGCCCGCACCCTCCGCTCCTCCGCCGCTAATCTCCTCACCGTACCTCGTTCTCGCCTGTCCCGCCATCGACCCCCGGCCCAAGTCATCCCCCGGGCCTGGAATGCCCTCCCTCTGCCCATCCGCCAAGCTAGCTCTCTTCCTCCCTTCAAGGCCCTATTGAGAGCTCACCTCCTCCAGGAGGCCTTCCTAGACTGAGCCCCTTCCTTCCTCTCCCCCTCGTCCCCCTCTCCATTCCCCCTTCTTACCTCCTTCCCTTCCCCACAGCACCTGTATATATGTATATATGTTTGTACATATTTATTACTCTATTTATTTATTTATTTATTTATTTTACTTGTACATATCTATTCTATTTATTTTATTTTGTTAGTATGTTTGGTTTTGTTCTCTGTCTTCCCCTTTTAGACTGTGAGCCCACTGTTGAATAGGGACTGTCTCTATATGGTGCCAATTTGTACTTCCCAAGCGCTTAGTACAGTGCTCTGCACATAGTAAGCGCTCAATAAATACGATTGATGATGATGATGATGAAGACTTGTAAACACATTCTCTGCCCACAAGGTCCTTATAGCCTAGAGCCAAGAGTAAGAACCCATGGGGAATGAGGAGTTGCTGCTTGTTGTGGAGGGAGATAGGAAACCACTGGAGGGTGACATGGGCCTGAGTGACGCTTCAGGAAGTTGATCCCTTCAGCAGCAGCAGCATGGAGTTGAGATTAGAAAGGGGAGAGGCTGGAGGCAGGGAGGCTGGAGAAGAGGCTGAGGTAGGCAAGGTGGGATGGGGATGCTGTGAGCTTAAATGAGATAATCAGGCCATGTGGGTAGATGAGCTCTCTGAAAGAGTGAGTGTAGTCAGTCAGACAGGCAGTCAGTCAATCTTATTTATTGGGTGCTTACTGTGTGCAGAGCACTGTACTAAGCGCTGGGGAGAGTACGGTATAACAGTCCAACAGACACATTTCCTGCCCACAACAAGCTTTCAGTTTAGAGGGGGAAATAGACATTACTATAAATAAATAAATAAGAGATATGTACATAAGTGCGGTGGGGCTGGTGGGTTGGGGAGGAATAACGGGAGCAGTCAGGGTGATGCAGAAGGGAGTGGAAGAATAGGAAAGGAAGGCTTAGCAGGGAAGGTCTCTTGGAGACCTTCTTAGAGAAGCAGCGTGGCTCAGTGGAAAGAACATGGGCTTTGGAGTCAGAGATCAGGGTTTCAAATCCCAGCTCCGCCAACTGTCAGCTGTGTGACTTCGGGCAAGTCACTTAACTTCTCTGTGCCTCAGTTACCTCATCTGGAAAATGGGGATGAAGACTGTGAGCCCCCCGTGGGACAACCTGATCACCTTGTAACCTCACCAGCGCTTAGGACAGTGCTTTGCAGATAGTAAGCACTTAATAAATGCCATCATTATCATTATTATTATTGGAGGAGATGTGCCTTCATAAGTCTTAAGAGTAATTGTCTGTCAGATATGAGGAGGGAAGGCATTCCAGGCCAGAGGCAGAACATGGGCCAGAAGTCGGCAGAGAGATCGACAAGTTCGAGGTACACCGAGAGGGTCAGCATTAGAGGGCCAAAGTATGTGGACTGGGCTGAAGTAGGAGAGAAACGAGGCGAGGTAGGAGGGGGCAAGGTGATTGAGTCGATGGTAAGGAGTTTCTGTTTGATGCGGGGGTGGATGGAGGTTCTTGAGGAGTGTAATAGTAATAGTATCAGGAATAGTGGTAGTAGTTGTAATTAAGTGCTTACTGCAAGCATAGCACTGTACTAACCACTGGGAAACAGTACACAGATAGGAATTAGACACAGCCCCTGCAATCGAGCAATCAATCAGCCATCTATTGAGTGCTTACTGTGTGCAGAGCACTGTACTGAACATTTGGGAGAGTACAACACAACAAAATAGCAGACACATTCCCAGCCCAAAACGAGCTTACAGTTTAGAGAGGGAGATAGACATTAATATAAATAAATCATGGATATGGACATAAAGGGGCTAGCGAATAAAGGGAGCAATTTAGGGCAACACAAGAGGGAGTGGGAGAAGAGGAAATAAGGGCTTAGTCAGGGAAGGCCTCTTGGAGAAAATGTGCCTTTAATAAGGCTTTGAAGTTGGGGAGAGTGATCATCTGTCGGCTGAGAAGCAGCGTGGCTCAGTGGAAAGAACATGGGCTTTGGAGTCAGAGGTCATGGGTTCAAATCCCGGCTCCGCCAACTGTCAGCTGTGTGACTTTGGGCAAGTCACTTAACTTCTCTGTTACCTCATCTGTAAAATGGGGATGAAAACTGTGAGCCCCCTCTGGGACAACCTGATCACCTTGTAACCTTCTCAGCGCTTGTCTGTCTCCCCCTTCTAGACTGGGAGTCCTTTATTGGGTAGGGACCGTCTCTATATGTTGCCGACTTGTGCTTCCCAAGCGCTTAGTACAGTGCTCTGCACACAGTAAGTGCTCAATAAATACGATTGAATGAATGAATGAATGAATGAATAGTAAGCGCTTAACAAATACCATTATTATCATTATTATTATTAGGAAGAGGGAGGGCAGAGGCAGGACTTGGGCGAGAGGTCGAGACGAGATAGACAAGATTGAGGTATGATGGGAAGGTTAGCATTAGAGGAGCTAAGTGTGTGGGCTGGATTGTAGTTGGAGGGTAGTGAGGTGAGTTAGGAGGGGGCAAGGTGATTGAGGCCTTTAAAGCCCATGGTGAAGAGTTTCTGTTTGATGCGAAGGTGGATGGGCAACCACTGGAGGTTCTTGAAGAGTGAGGAAACATGGCCAGAACAGCATAAGAGGCATAAGAAGCAGTGTTGTCTAGTGGATAGAGCTTGAAACTGGGAGTCAGAGGACCCGTATTCTAATCCCAGCTCTGCCACTTTATTATTACTATTATTATTGTATTAAGCACTTACTATGTGCCAAGCACTGTTGTAAACACAGGGGTAGATACCAGGTAAACAGGCTGTCCCATTTGAGGCTCACAGTCTTAATCTCCATTTTACAGATGAGGTAACTGAGGCACAGAGAAGTTAAATGGCTTGCTCAAGGTCACACAGCAAAGTGGCGTAGCTGGAATTAGAACCCATGTCTTCTGACTCCTAAGCCCATGCTCTTTCCACTATGCAATGCTGCTTCTCACTTGTCTGCTGTGCAACCTTGGGCAAATCACTTCATTTCTCTGAGCCTCAGTTACCTAATCTGTAAAACTGGGGATTAAGACTATGAGCCCTAGTTGGGAAAGGGAGATGTGGCAGGGGTTGTGGGGAAGGTAGGGAGAGCAGGGGGGCTGTGGAGCAGGGAGTTGGAGAGCCAGGGAGGGCTGAGGAGGAGGGTGGAGCTGAGGAGACAGGGGCAGGGGGGAGGAGGAAGCTGGGGAGGAGGCTGGGAAGGAGAGGGGGAGCCTGGGGGGCTAGGGAGGAGGGGAAAACTGAGGAGATCTGGAGAGTAGGGGGTGGAAGAGAGAGCTGGGGAGGGCTGACAGGGGGAGCCAGGGCCATACAGAAGGTGCAACTCCTCCATGAAGCCTTCCCAGACTAAGCCCCCTTTTCCTCGGCTCCCCCTCCCTTCTGCATCACCTCGACTCGCTCCCTTTGCTCTTCCACCCTCTCCCCGCCCCACAGCACTTATGTATATGTGTATATATCTATAATTCTATTTATTTATATTGATGCCTGTTTACTTTTATTGATGTCTGTCTGCCCCCGCCCGGACTGTGAGCCTATTGAGGGCAGGGATTGTCTCTATTGCTGCATTGTACAGAAACTCCTCACCCTAGGCTTCAAGGCTGTCCATCCCCTCGCCCCCTCCTACCTCACCTCCCTTCTGTCCTTCTCCAGCCCAGCCCGCACCTTCCGCTCCTCTGCCGCTAATCTCCTCACCGTTAGGCCTCGTTCTCGCCTGTCCCGCCATTGACCCCCAGCCCACGTCATCCCCCGGGCCTGGAATGGCCTCCCTCTGCCCATCCGCCAAGCTAGCTCTCTTCCTCCCTTCAAGGCCCTACTGAGAGCTCACCTCCTCCAGGAGGCCTTCCCAGACTGAGCCCCTTCCTTCCTCTCCCCCTCGTCCCCCTCTCCATCCCCCCATCTTACCTCCTTCCCTTTCCCACAGCACCTGTATATATGTATATATGTTTGTACATATTTATTACTTTATTTATTTATTTATTTTACTTGTACATATCTATTCTATTTATTTTATTTTGTTAGTATGTTTGGTTTTGTTCTCTGTCTCCCCCTTCTAGACTGTGAGCCCACTGTTGGGTAGGGACTGTCTCTACATGTTGCCAACTTGTACTTCCCAAACGCTTAGTACAGTGCTCTGCACACAGTAAGCGCTCCATAAATAGGATTGATTGATTGACTGATTGATTGATTTCCAAGCACTTAGTCCAGTGCTCTGCACACAGTAAGTGCTCAATAACTACGATTGAATGAATGAATGAATGACTCTGGGGACAGGGAGCTGGCGAGGAAAGCTTCAAGGCTCTCCATTCATTCATTCATTCATTCAATCGTATTTATTGAGTGCTTACTGTGTGCAGAGCACTGTACTAAGCGCTTGGGAAGTACAAGTTGGCAACATATAGAGACGGTCCCTACCCAACAGCGGGCTCACAGTCTAGAAGGGGGAGGCAGACAACATAACAAACCATATTAACAAAATAAGATAAATAGAATAAATATGTACAAGTAAAATAAATAGAATAATAAATAGGCACAAACATATATACATATATACAGGTGCTGTGGGGAGGGGAAGGAGGTGAGGTGGGGGGGATGGGGAGGGGAAGAAGGGGGAGAGGAAGGAGGGGGCTCAGTCTGGGAATTAACTTGTATCTACCCCAGAACGTAGAACAGTGTTTGATACATAGTAAGGGCTTAACAAGTACAGTTATTATTGTAATATTACTGCTCTCCTCCATGGTAAACATGCGGAACCCATTCTCACAGGAAGACATGCCTCAGAATAAGAATCCGCGGGGTCTAGTGGTAAGAACCCGAGCCCAGGAGTCAGAGGACCTGGGTTCTGACCCTTTATCTACCTTTCTCAATCTGCTGTGTGATACTGGGCAAGTCACTTACGTTCGCTGTGCCTCAGTCACCTCATCTGTAAAATGGGGATCAAACAGATACTCCTTACCGTCGGTTTTAACGCTCTCCTTCAACTCACCCTATCCTACCTCACTTCATTGATTTCCTACTACAACCCAGTCTGCACGCTTCACTCCTCTAGCGCTACCTCGCTCACTGCCGACCCCCTTCCCATATCCTCCCTCTGGCCTGGAATTCCTCCCCGCTCCATCTACACCAGACAGCTACTCTCCCCACCTTCCAAAGTCAGTCTCCTCCAAGAGACCTTCCCCAATTGAGCCCTCTTTTCCCCAGCTTGCTCTCCATTCTGCGACATCTCTGCACTTGGACCTGTGAAGAATGTGCTCCGAAGATCCTACCTGGAGGTGAAATAGGACCAAATGTTTGCTGTAGGGGGAGGGGAAATAGGGCCAGTATTTGGTTGAGGAGGATGGAGGAGAATCGAGGCGAGGGAATAGGGTCGGTGTCTGGTCTGGGCCAGGATTATGAGCCCATTATTGTTAGTAATTATTATTATTATTATTATTATGGTATTTGTTAAGCGCTTCCTATGTGCAAGGCACTATACTAACTGGATTGGATACAAGCAAATAGGGCTGGACACAGTCCCCGTCCCGCATAGGGCCCCACGGTCCCAACTCCAACCCTACAGATGAGGGAACTGAAGCACAGAGAAGTGAAGTGATTTGCCCAAGTCCATGCAGGAATCGAGTGGTAGAGCTGGGATTAGACCACACAACCTTCTGACTCTCAGGTTCGTGCTCTATGCGCTACAACCAGCCAAACTCCCATCCCTTCAGGTTAGGAAAAGTGCTTGGAGCTGTGGGGTAGCAGTTTGGATGGAGAGGAAAGTGTGGATTTTAGAAATGTGAAGATGAAACCTCCAGGATTTGGTGATAAATTGAATACGCAGGTTGGATGAAGGATGAGCTGAGGATAATGCCAAGGTTACCAAATGAGGGATAAGCTGAGCACCATGTCAAGGTGACATGGTGCCAATTTGTACTTCCCAAGCGCTTAGTACAGTGCTCTGCACATAGTAAGTGCTCAATAAATACGATTGATGATGATGACAGGCTTGAGAAGCAGCATGGCTCAGTGGAAAGAGCATGGGCTTGGGAGTCAGAGGTCATGGGTTCCAATCCTGGCTCCGCCACTTGTCAGCCGTGCCTCAGTTCCCTCATATGCAAAATGGTCACTTCACCCCCTCCTACCTCACCTCCCTTCTCTCCTCCTACAGCCCAACCCGTACAGTCCACTCCTCTGCTGCTAACCTCCTCACTGTTCTTTATTCTCGCATGTCCCACGTCCTTCCTCTGGCCTGGAATGCCCCCAATCCCTCCACACATCTGCCAAACTAGCTCTCTTCCTCCCTTCAAAGCCCTACTGAGCACTCACCTCCTCCAGGAGGCCTTCCCAGACTGAGCCCTCCCATTTCCTCTGCTCCTCTGCCCCTCCCCATCACCCCCACTCCCTCCCTCTGCCCTACCCTTTTCCCCTCCCCACAGCACTTGTGTAGATTTGTACATCAATCAATCAATCAATCAATCAATCAATCGTATTTATTGAGCGCTTACTGTGTGCAGAGCACTGTACTAAGCACTTGGGAAGTACAAGTTGGCAACATATAGAGACAGTCCCTACCCAACAGTGGGCTCACAGTCTAAAAGGGGGAGACAGAGAACACAACCAAACATACTAACAAAATAAAATAAATAGAATAGATACGTACAAGTAAAATAAATAGAGTAAAAAATATGTACAAACATATATACAGGTGCTGTGGGGAAGGGAGGAAGGTAAGATGAGGGGGATGGAGGGGGGACGAGGGGGAGAGGAAGGAAGGAAGTGAAGTGACTTGCCCAAAGTTACACAGCTGACACATAATAATAATGATGGCATTTATTAAGCACTTACTATGTGCAAAGCACTGTTCTACATATTTATTACCCTATTTTATTAATGATGTGTATATATCGATGATTCTATTTATCTATTTGGATGGTACTGATACCCGTCTACTTGTTTTTGTTTTGTTGTCTATCTTCTCCTTCTAGACTGTGATCCCATTGTTGGGTAGGGGTTGTCTCTATCTGTTGCCGCATTGTACTTTCCAAGCGCTTAGTACAGTGCTCTGCACACAGTAAGCGCTCAATAAATATGACTGACTGACTGAATGAATGAACCCCGGGCCATTGAAGTCAAGGTTAAAGCAGGTTTCCAGGAAAAGGGGGTGGACCAGGCCCCAAGGGGAACTAGAGGTCCAGGAGGATGAGGTTGGAGTAGAGCTGGTGGGATTTGGCTACGAGAAACAGCACAGCCTAGCAGAAAGAGCCCGGGCCAGGGAGTCAGAGGACCTGGGTTCTAATTCTGGCCCTGCCACTAGTCAGCTGTGTGACCTTAGGCAAGTCACTTCACTTCTCTAGGGGAAGCACTAGTGGCTCAGTGGAAACAGCACAGGCTTTGGAGTCAGAGGTCGTGGGCTCAAACCCCGGCTCCGCCACTTGTCAGCTGTGTGACTTTGGGCAAGTCACTTAACTTCTCTGGGCCTCAGTTACCTCATCTGTAAAATGGGGATGAAGACTGTGAGCCCCATGTGGGACAACCTGATTACCTTGTATCTACCCCGGCGCTTAGAACAGTGCTTGGAACATAAGTAAGCGCTTAACAAATACCAACATTATTATTCTCTGTGCCTCGGTTACCTCATCTGTAAAATGGGGATTCAATACCTGGTGGTCATCTGTGAACCCAGTGTGGGACAGAGACTGTATCGGACCTGATGGTCTTATATCTTACCCCAGTGCTTAGCACTAATTTAATATTAGGAGGTCCCTGCTGCCCTCAGAGAGGGTAGTCTCAGTGCAAGGCAGGGCCAAACACCTGATGGAGGGGCAGAGGAGAGTTGGCAGAGAGGGAAGCGGATGTGGTTGCCAAGAGCAGGTTGGAGGAGTTTGGGCAAACATGGGAGGAGGCACATGGGCTGTTCTCAACCACCACCACCTACTTCCTTCTCGCCAAATCCGGTGGCCTCCACACCCTAGCAATCCTCTCCAGCTTCTCAGCTGCCTTTGACACTGTGGACCACCCCCTTCTCCTGGAACTACCTTCTAACCTCACTTTCTTCTGACACTATCCTCTCCCTCCCCACTCACAGTGGACAGACCACTGCTCTCCTGAATCTTCAAAGCCCTACTAACATTCCACAAAAATCTCCAGTGGCTACCAATCAACCTACGCATCAGGCAGAAACTCCTCACCCTCGGCTTCAAGGCTGTCCATCACCTTGCCCCCTCCTACCTCACCTCCCTTCTCTCCTTCTCCAGCCCAGCCCGCACCCTCGGTTCCTCTGCCGCTAATCTCCTCACCGTTAGGCCTCGTTCTCACCTGTCCCGCCGTCGACCCCCGGCCCACGTCATCCCCCTGGCCTAGAATGCCCTCCCTAGCTAGCCGAGCTAGCTCTCTTCCTCCCTTCAAAGCCCTACTGAGAGCTCACCTCCTCCAGGAGGCCTTCCCAGACTGAGCCCCCTCCTTCCTCTCTCCCTCCTCCCTCTCCCCATCACCCCCGCCTTACCTCCTTCCCTTCCCACAGCACCTGTATATATGTATATATGTTTGTACGTATTTATTACTCTATTTATTTTACTTGTACATATTCTATTTATTTTATTTTGTTAATATGTTTTGTTTTGTTCTCTGTCTCCCCCTTCTAGACTGTGAGCCCACTGTTGGGTAGGGACCATCTCTATATGTTGCCAACTTGTACTTCCCAAGCGCTTAGTACAGTGTTCTGCACAAAGTAAGCGCTCAATAAATACGATTGAATGAATGAGTGACTGAATCACATCTCTTCCAGGAAGCCTTCCCTCACTCACCTCTCCTCTCCCCACCCTTCTCTCCCTTGCTCATGCCCCTAGCAACTCTCCCTGTACTCTTGAACTCTGATGAACATATCCTTTGACTCTGTTGCTTCCGCTACCATCTCATTTATTCATTCATTCATTCAGTCGTATTTATTGAGCGCTTACTGTGTGCAGAGCACTGTACTAAGCGCTTGGGAAGTTCAAGTTGGCAACATATAGAGACGGTCCCTACCCAAGAGCAGGCTCACAGTCTAGAAGGGGAAGACAGACAACAAAACAAAACATATTAACAAAATAAAATAAATAGAATAGTAAATATGTACCAGTAAAATAAATGGAGTAATAAATCTGCACAAAAATATATACAGGTGCTGTGGGGAGGGGAAGGAGGTAAGGCCAGGGGGATGGGGGGTGGAGGGGGAGAGGAAGGAGGGGGCTCAGTCTGGGAAAGCCTTCTGGAGGAGGTGAGCTCTCAGTAGGGCCTTGAAGGGAGGAAGAGAGCTAGCTTGGTGGATGTGGGGAGGGAGGGCATTCCAGGCCCGGGGGAGGACGTGGGCCGGGGGTCGATGGCGGGACAGGCGAGAACGAGGCCTAACGGTGAGGAGATTAGCGGCGGAGGAGCGGAGCGTGCGGGCTGGGCTGGAGAAGGACAGAAGGGAGGGGAGGGAGGAGGGGGTGAGGGGATGGACAGCCTTGAAGCCCAGGGTGAGGAGTTTTTGCCTGATGCGCAGATTGATTGGCAGCCACTGGAGATTTTTGAGGAGGGGAGTAACACGCCCATAGTGTTTCTGCACAAAGAAAGATTAGATTGTAAAATCCTGGAGGGCAGGAATAGCACGGGCCTGGGAGTCAGAAAGACTCGGGTTCTAATCCCAGCCCCGCCACTTGTCTGTTGTGGGACCTTAGGCAAGTCACTCACCTTCTCCATGCCTCAGTTACCTCATCTGCAAAACGGGGATGAAGACTCGGAGCCCCATTTGGGAGAGGGACTGCGTCCAAACGGATTAGTTTGTATCTACCTCAGTGCTTAGGACAGTGCCTAAACAATTAAAACAACAAAAACAGTGCATTGCACACAGGAAGTGCTCAATAAGTCCCACTGATTGATCAGGAAGGCCTCCTGGAGAAGGTGGATTTTCAGAAGGCGGCATAACCTAGTGGAGAGCGCATGGGACTCTAAATCAGGGGCCCTGGCTCTGTCACTTACCTGCTGGGTGACTTTGGGTAAGGCACTTAACTTCTTTATTTCTGTTTACTCACCTGTAAAATGGGGGTGCAATTCTTGCTCTCCCTCCCCTTTCAGATGGTGAATCCTTTGTGCCACAGGGACTGTGTCCACTCTGGTTAACTTGGATCTACCCCAGTGCTCAGCACAATGCTTGGCAAATTGTAAAGCCTAAATAAATCCCATCACCATCATTACTATTGTTAAGAGACAATGGAGGTCTGTGGTCTGGTGGAGTTAATAATAATGATGATAATAATAATATTAATCTATTCTATTTATTTTATGTCTATTCTATTTATTTTATTTTGTTAATATGCTTGGTTTTGTTCTCTGTCTCCCCCTTTTAGACTGTGAGCCCACTGTTGGGTAGGGACTGTCTCTATGTGTTGCCAACTTGTACTTCTCAAGCGCTTAGTACAGTGCTCTGCACACAGTAAGCGCTCAATAAATACGATTGATGATGATGATAATAATAAAATGATATTTGTGGTTTTTGTTAAGCGCTATGTTCCAAGCACTGTTCTAAGCGCTGAAGGAGAAAGAAGCTAATAGGGTTGGACACAGTCCCTGTCCCACATAGGGCTCATGAGTTTAATCCCATTTTACAGATGAGGGAACTGAGAAGTTAAGTGACTTGCCCAAGGTCACGCAACAGACAGGTGGCAGAGCCGGAATTCGAACTCAGGTCCTTCTGACTCCTAGGCCCGTGTTCTATCCACTAGGCCACGTTTCTTGAGCATCCCTCAGTGATCCTACCTTTGACCTCCAGCCAGAGAACCCCTCAGTGCCCTAAGCGCTTAGTACAGTGCTCTGCACACAGTAAGCACTTAATAAGTATGATTGAATAAATGAATGACCCCACCTTTAAACCTCCAGCCATAGTACCTCTCAGTGGCCTGGCTGTGGCAAGTGGGCTGGGGCCTCAGAGGAGCCACTCTGCTCCTGTCCTTCCTCTCATGTCTCCACACCCATTTCACCCACCCCCGAACAATCACTCTTCCCCTCTTCAAAGCCCTACTGAAGGTGCATCTCCTCCAAGAGGCCATCTCGGATTAAGCCCCATTTTCCTCATTCATTCATTCATTCAATTGTATTTATTGAGCACTTCCTGTGTGCAGAGCACTGTACTAAGTGCTTGGAAAGTACAATTCAGCAACAGAGACAATCCCTACCCAACAACAGGCTCACAGTCTAGAAGGAGGGAGACAGATAGCCAAGCACTCCTTCTCTAGTACTTCTTTTTAAATGGTATCCAGGAAATAATAACAATGATGGCACGTATTAAGCTCTTACTATGTGCAAAGCACTGTTCTAAGCGCTGGGGGGTTACAAGGTGATCAGGTTGTCTCACGGGGGGCTCACAGGCTTCATCCCCATTTTACAGATGAGGTAACTGAGGCACAGAAAAGTTAAGTGACTTGCCCAAAGTCACACAGCTGACAAGTGGTGGGGCTGGGATTTGAACCCATGACCTCTGACTCCAAAGCCCATGCTCTTTCCACTGAGTCACGCTGCTTCTCTAAAGTGTCTGGGAAAGTAGGAAAGTGCCGCATCACATTACCCTGAAAATGAGGGTGGGAGACATAGCATATGAGGAAGGGCTAAGCGTCGAAGGACAGAAATTTATTTTGGAATGTGTCTTCATAAATCCTTTCCAAATAAGAGGAAATAGGTCTTGGTTAGCATGCAACTTTTTGGAGTGATGATGACGTTCTAAGCGCTGGGGCAGCTACGGGGTAATGAGATTGGCCAAGGTCCCTGTCCCACAGGGGGCCCATGGTCTCCATCCCCATTTTCCAGATGGGGGAACTGAGGCCCAGAGAATAATAATAATAATGATCAATCAATCAATCGTATTTATTGAGCGCTTGTGTGCAGAGCACTGTACTAAGCGCTTGGGAAGTACAAGTCAGCAACATATAGAGACAGTCCGTACCCAACAGTGGGCTCACAGTCTAAAAGGGGGAGACAGAGAACAAAACCAAACATACTAACAAAATAAAATAAATAGAATAGATATGTACAAGTAAAATAGAGTAATAGAGATGGAGAATGATAGCATTTATTAAGCGCTTACTATGTGCAAACCACTGTTCTAAGCACTGAGGGGGTTATAAGGTGATCAGTTCGTCCCACGGGGGGCTCACAGTCTTAATCCCCATTTTCCAGATGAGGGAACTGAGGCCCAGAGAAGTGAAGTGACTTGCCCAAAGTCACACGGCTGACAAGTGGCAGAGTAAGGATTTGAACCCACGACCTCTGACTCCAAAGCCCGGGCTCTTTCCACTGAGCCACGCAGTGACAGTCCCCGAGTCACAGAGCAGGCAATCAATCAATCAATCAATCGTATTTATTGAGCAATTACTGTGTGCAGAGCACTGTACTAAGCACTTGGGAAGTCCAAGTGGCAACATATAGAGACAGTCCCTACCCAACAGTGGGCTCACAGTCTAAAAGGGGGAGACAGAGAACAAAACCAAACATACTAACAAAATAAAATAAATAGAATAGATAGATACAAGTAAAATAAATAAATATTATAAATAAGGCAAGCGGCGGAGTGGACGTTAGAAGCCACGACTCGTCCCTTCAAGGCCCTGCTGAGAGCTCACCTCCTTCAGGAGGCCTTCCCAGACTGAGCCCCTTCCTTCCTCTCCCCCTCCATCCCCATCTTACCTCCTTCCCTTCCCCACAGCACCTGTATATATGTATATATGTTTGTACATATTTATTACTCTATTTATTTTACTTGTACATATCTATTCTATTTATTTTATTTTGTTAGTATGTAGGGTTTTGTTCTCTGTCTCCCCCTTTTAGACTGTGAACCCACTGTTGGGTAGGGACTGTCTTTATATGTTGCCAACTTGTACTTCCCAAGCGCTTAGTCCAGTGCTCTGCACATAGTAAGCGCTCAATAAATACGATTGATGAGGACGATGATGATAGGCCACGGCCCCTCGGCTTCCGTCCAGTGCTAGGCCCCCAGCGGCCGCCGGATGGCGCTGCGCTGGCGCCGGCCCCTTCCGCCGCCCTGATTGGACGAGCCTGGGAGGGGGCGGGGCCTCCCCGGCCTCCCCAGCGCCGATTGGCCCCGGCCCGAGTCGGGGGCCTGCGCCGCCCAACGGGCGAGGGAGGGGAGGCCGGCTCCGCGGGCCCGGACGGTTCCCCCGGCAACGCCCAGCTGATCGGAGCGCCCATTGGCCCGGCGGCCTGTCTCGTCGGGACGCCCGCTCCCTATTGGTCCGGGACGGCCGAGGGGGCGGGGCCAGGGGAGGGGGGAGGGGGCGCGGCCTCCACCGGGTTCCTGTGCTGATGTGGCCGCCGGAGCCGCGGGGAGGGACGAGCACCGACCCACCGACCGACTGACTGTGAGTACTGAGAGCTCACCTCCTCCAGGAGGCCTTCCCAGACTGAGCCCCTTCCTTCCTCTCCCCCTCGTCATCATCATCATCAAGCGTATTTATTGAGCGCTTACTGTGTGCAGAGCACTGGACTAAGCGCTTGGGAAGTACAAGCTGGCAACATCTAGAGACAGTCCCTACCCAACAGTGGGCTCACAGTCTAAAAGGGGGAGACGGACAACAAAACCAAACATACTAACAAAATAAAATAAATAGATATGTACAAGTAAAATAGAGTAACAAATATGTACAAACATACCTCCTTCCCTTCCCCACAGCAGCTGTATATATGTATATATGTTTGTACATATTTATTACTCTATTTTACTTGTACCTATCTATTCTATTTTATTTTGTTAGTATGTTTGGTTTTGTTCTCTGTCTCCCCCTTTTAGACTGTGAGCCCACTGTTGGGTAGGGACCGTCTCTATGTGTTGCCGACTTGTACTTCCCAAGCGCTTAGTACAGTGCTCTGCACACAGTGAGAGCTCAATAAATACGATTGATGATGATGATATGTTGCCAACTTGTACTTCCCAAGCGCTTAGTACAGTGCCCTGCACACAGTAAGCGCTCAATAAATACGATTGATTGATTGATTGAGTGCGGGCCGTTAGCGGGCTTCATCCTCTAGATCCCCCCGCCCCCGCCCCCGCGGCCCGGGCTGTGCCCTCTCCTTTCCTGCCCCTGGACTGTGGGGGGCCCCCCCTCCCCTGCACGTGTGGAGGGCCGGTGGTGGTGTGGGGGGTTGAGGGGCTCCCGACCCCGGGGGAACCCCCCTCTCCGCCCCGGGAGGGGTGGAGACGATTGGGGTCTCCTGGCCTGGGGGACCGCCCTCCTTCCCCAGAATAATAATAATAATGGCATTTATTAATCGCTTACTATGTGCAAAGCACCGTTCTAAGCGCCGGGGAGGCTACAAAGTGATCAGGTTGTCCCACGGGGGCTCACAGTCTCAATCCCCATTTTACAGATGAGGTAACTGAGGCCCGGAGAAGTGAAGTGGGTAGGGACCGTCTCTATATGTTGCCAACTTGGACTTCCCAAGCGCTTAGTACAGTGCTCTGCACACAGTAAGCGCTCAATAAATGCGATTGATTGATTGATTGACCCCCAGGCCTGTGACCCCCGTGACCCCCAGGCCCGTGACCCCCCCATAATAATGATCATTCAGTCATCATTATTATCCCCCAATAATAATGATCATTCAGTCATCACTATTTTTTTTTGACGGCATTTATTAACCTTTATATATGCATATATGTTTGTACATATTTATTACTGTATTTATTTTGCTTGTACATATCTATTCTATTGATTTTATTTTGTGAATATGTTTTGTTTTGTTCTCTGTCTCCCCTTTCTAGACTGTGAGCCCACTGTTGGGGTAGGGACCATCTCTATATGTTGCCAACATGGACTTCCCAAGCGCTTAGTACACTGCTCTGCACACAGTAAGCGCTCAATAAATGCGATTGATTGATTGAAGTGACTTGCCCGAAGTCCCACAGCTGACAATTGGCAGAGACGGGGTTTGAGCCCGTGACCTCTGACTCCAAAGCCTGGGCTCTTTCCACTGAGCCGCGCTGCTTTTCCAGAGCCCCTGTCTCCCCCTTTTAGACTGTGAGCCCACTGTGGGGTAGGGACTGGCTCTATATGTTGCCAACTTGTACTTCCCAAGCGCTTAGTACAGTGCTCTGCACACAGTAAGTGCTCAAAAAATACGACTGATTGATTGATTGATTGATTGGAGGCTCCTAGCCCGGGGGACCCCGCTCCCTCCCTGCCCCTGGGTGTGTCGGGGGTGGCTGGGGGAGCTCCTGACCCCAGAGGGACCCTTTTCCCTGCATCTGGAGATTGGGGGTTGGCGGGGGGCCCCGAGGGAACCCCCTCTCAACCCTTGGAGGTGTGAAGGGTCCCCCTCCAAAGCCCCGCCTTACCTCCTTCCCCTCCCCACAGCACCTGTGTATATGTGTATATGACATATTTATTACTCTATTTTACGTGTACATATTTATTCTATTTATTTTATTTTGTTAATATATTTTGTTTTGTTGTCTGTCTCCCCCTTCTATACTGTGAGCCCGCTGTTGGGTAGGGACTGTCTCTCTATGTTGCCAAGTTGTACTTCCCAAGCGCTTAGTACAGTGCTCTGCACACAGGAAGCGCTCAATAAATACAACTGAATGAATCATCGTCGTCATCAATTGTATTTATTGAGCGCTTACTATGTGCAGAGCACTGTACTAAGCGCTTGGGAAGTACAGCTTGGCAACATATAGAGACAGTTCCTACCCAACAGTGGGCTCACAGAATGAATGAAAAGGGTCAGGGGGTCGGGGTCAGCACCCCTGACCCTGGAGGGATCTCTTCCCTGTCCCTGGAGTTGGGAGAGGGGGCTGGGGGGACTCCTGACTCCAGGGAGACTCCCTCCCTGCTCCTGGAGATGTGGAGCTGGGTGGCACCTGACCCCAGAGGGATCCTACCTCCCTGTCCCTGGAGTTGTGGGGGGTTGGGGGCTTTTGACCCAGGAGGATTCCCCCCTCCCTGCCCCTGGAAGTGTGGGGGGCTAGGGGACTCCCGATCTCCGGGGTATCCCCTCCCTGCCCTTGGAAGTCTGGAGGGTTGGGGGCTCTCATCCCAGCTCCGTCACTTGTGTGCTGTGTGACCCTGGGCAAGTCACTTCTTCTTTGGGACTCAGTTCCCTCATCTGCAATTTGGGGATAAATCAAGCAACGGTATTTATTGTTGCTTACTGTGCTCAGAGCACTTACTAAGG
Source organism: Tachyglossus aculeatus (assembly GCF_015852505.1). Taxonomy (NCBI): domain Eukaryota; kingdom Metazoa; phylum Chordata; class Mammalia; order Monotremata; family Tachyglossidae; genus Tachyglossus; species Tachyglossus aculeatus. Next base: position 163,418 of record NC_052066.1, on the reverse strand, counting down.
ACTTTGGAGAGTACAGTACAATAGAGTTGGTAGCCATGATCCCTCCCCGCTAAGAGCTTACAGTCTAAAGCGGGAGACAGACGTTGAAATAACTACAGATTGGGGAAATGGGAGCGTATAAAGTTACGAACAGAAGTGCTGTGTTGGGTTGAAGGTGGGGTAAATATCAACTGCTTTAAAGGTCACAGATCTAAGCAAATGGGCCAAGCAGAGGAGAGGGCCAATAGGGAAATGGGGGCTTAGTTGGGGAAGGTCTCTTGGAGGAGATGGGATCTTAGGGGGGTTTTGAAGGTGGGGAATGGGGTAGACTGTGGGATATGAAGAGGGAGGGAGTTTCAGGCCCGAACGTGAACACATGCTAGGGGTTGTCAGGGGGAAAGTTGAGATCGAGGTATAGTGAATAGGTTGGCATTAGAGGAGTGGAGTATATGGGCTGTTGAAGTAGGAGATCAACAAGGTGAGATGGGAGGGGGTTAACAAATATTTGTTGTACCTTCTCCTTAGCTGTGCCCTCTTCTCCCCCCTGCCCCCCACCATGGAGGACAGGGGCCGTGTCTGACCTGATGATCTTGTGTCTGACCCAGTGCTTAGTACGGTGTTTGTCATTTATTAATCAGTCAGATTTATTACTACAGTTCTGTGTGCAGAGCACTGTACTTAGTGCTTGGGAGAGTACAAAGTAAGAGTTGGTACACATGTTACTGCATCAGCCTCCTCTCTGATCTCCCATCCTCCTGTCTCTCCCCACTTCAGTCTATACTTCACGCTGCTGCCCGGATCATCTTTGTGCAGAAACGCCCTGGGCATGTTACTCCCTTCCTCAAAAATCTCCAGTGGCTACCAATCAACCTACGCATCAGGCAAAAACTCCTCACTCTCGGCTTCAAGGCTCTCCATCCCCTCGCCCCCTCCTACCTCACCTCCCTTCTTTCCTTGTCCAGCCCAGCCCGCACCCTCCGCTCCTCTGCCGCTAATCTCCTCACCGTTAGGCCTCGTTCTCGCCTGTCCCGCCGTCGACCCCCGGCCCACATCCTCCCCCTGGCCTGGAATGCCCTCCTTCCGCACATCCGCCAAGCTAGCTCTCTTCCTCCTTCAAAGCCCTACTGAGAGCCCACCTCCTCTAGGAGGCCTTCCCAGACTGAGCCCCCTCCTTCCTCTCCCCCTCCTCCCCCTCCCCATCCCCCCTGCCTTACCTCCTTCCCCTCCTCACAGCACCTGTATATATGTTTGTACATATTTATTATTCTATTTTACTTGTACATATTTATTCTATTGATTTTATTTTGTTAATATGTTTTGTTTTGTTGTGTGTCTCCCCCTTCTAGACTGTGAGCCTGCTGTTGGGTAGGGACCGTCTCTATATGTTGCCAACTTGTACTTCCCAAGCGCTTAGTACAGTGCTCTGCACACAGTAAGTCCTCAATAAATACGATTGAATGAATGACTGAATGTTCATGTTCCCTTCCCACAAGGATCTTAAACCCTGGAAGGAGAGACAGACATTAATATAAATGAATTATGGATATATACATAAGTGGGGCTGACAAAATAATCCAAGTGCAAGGCTGATGCAGAAGGAAGAGGGAGTAGAGGAAATGAAACTGTAGTCAGGGAAGGCCTCTTTCGGGAGAGGTGCTTTTAATAAGACTTTGACTGTGGGGGAAGCAGTGGTGTGTCAGATAAGAAGAAGGGAGTTCCAGGCCAGAGGGAACGATGAAGCAGACGAGATCGAGGGACAGCGAGTAGGTTGTCATTAGCCGAGAGCAGTGTGTGGGCTGGATTATTGTGGGAGAGCAGCGAGGAGAGGTAAGAGAGGGCAAAGTCATTGAGAGCTTTAAAGCCGACGGAAAGGAGTTTTTGTTGGATGTGGAAGTGGATGGGCAACCAACAGAGGTTCTTGAGGAGTGGAGAAACTTGGACAGGATGTTTTTGTAGAAAAATTCAGGCAGCAGAGTGAATTATGGACTGGAATGGCAAGAGGCAGGGAGGTCAGTGAGGAGGCTGATGTGTAGTCAAGGCGGACTACACATAGGATAGATGCTTAGATTAACACGGAAGCATTTTAAATGGAGAGGAAAGGGCAGATTTTAGCAGTGTAAAGGTTGAACCAACAGGATCTGGTGACAGATTGATTATGTTGTTTGAATGAGAGAGATGAGTTGAGACGTGGCAGATGTTGGTGTTGGCTTCTAGACTGTGAGCCCACTGTTGGGTAGGGACCGTCTCTATATGTTGTCAACTTGTACTTCCCAAGCGCTTAGTACAGTGCTCTGCACACAGTGAGCGCTCAATAAATACGATTGATTGATTGATTGATTGTTGCATACGGTGATGGGAAAGTCATGAGGAAGATAGGGTTTGGGTGAGAAGATGTCCAAAACAGAACATGTTAAGATTGAGGTGTCAGCAGGCCATCCAAGTAGAGATGTCCTGAAGGCAGGAGGAGATGTGAGACTTCAGGAAAGGAGCGAGATCAGGCCTGGAGAGGGAGATTTGGGAATCATCCGCATAGAGCTGGAAGTTGAAGTTGTGGGAGTCAGTGAGCTCTCTGAGGGACTGGGTGTAGATGGAGGAAGGAAGGGGCCCCAGAACTGAGCCTTGAGTTTGTTTTAGTGGTATTTGTTGAGCGCTTACTTGGTGCCAGGCACTGTACTAAACTCTAGGGTAGATACGAGATCATCAGGTCAGACTCAGTCCCTGTCCCATGGGAAGGGCTCACAGTCTAAGTAGGAGAGAGAGCAGGTACTGAATCCCCGTTTTACAAAGGAGGAAACTTGAGTGACTCCCAAGTGCTTCACAAATCTGACAATGAATGTTGTTAGTTTTAGTAGTTGTAAGTACTCTGAATGTCCTCTGAATGTCCACTGGCTGCAATGCAATGTACAAAGCACTCAAAAAAGTCAACAGGAGCCCAAAACATGTTCCCTGCTCAAAAAAGGGATGCAGACATGTTTATGTATCAAGTAGTTACAATAAAGAGCTGCATAAACATGTACGCAAGAGTGCCAAGGATGGGCATAAATTAAAGTAGTAGAGGCTGATGGTTTGTATGACATGGCGGGCTGGGGGCCACCTGGGGAAGGTTTGTTGGAAGACGTGCCATTTTCCCTGGTATTTTAGACTTTTAGACTGTGAGCCCACTGTTGGGTAGGGACTGTCTCTATATGTTGCCAATTTGTACTTCCCAAGCGCTTAGTACAGTGCTCTGCACATAGTAAGTAAGCGCTCAATAAATACGATTGATGATGATGATGATGATGGTATTTATTGGGCACCCCCTGGGGAAAGTGTTCTGTACCAATTGCTTGCAAAAGTCTGCCTGAAATCAAGCCCATCTCCTCCAGGGAGCCTTCCCTGATTAACCAAAGCCTTATTAAAAGCACATCTTCAAGAGGCCTTCCCTGACTAAACCCTCATTTCTTTCTCCCACTCCTTTCCGCGTCACTTGGATTTGCACCCTTTATTCACCCCACCCTCAGCCCCACTGCACTTGGGCAGATATATTTAAAGCACTTGATCACCGTGTCCCTTCCTACCTCACTTTGTTACTCTCCTACTGCAGCACAGTCTGCACACTTCACTCTTCTAATGCTAACCTTCTCGTTGTACCTCGATCACCGCTGTCTAGCCACTGACCTCTCTCCCACGTCCTGCCTCTGGCCCGGAACACCGTCCCTCCTCATATCCTACGAGCAGTTTCTCTCCTCACCTTCAAAGCCTTATTGCAGACACATCTCCTCCAAGAGGCCTTCCCTGATTAAGCCCTCCTTTCCTCTTCTCCCAATCCCTTCTACGTCGCCCTGACTTGCTCCCTTCATTCCTCCCCCCTCCCAGCCCCACAGCACTTGTACATATCTGTAATTCATTTACTTATATTAATGTCTGACTGTAAGCTCATCATGGACAAGGAATGTGTCTGTTCTCAAGGACTTGGAGGAATGCTCTGCACACAATAAGCACTCAGTAAGTACGATTGACTGACTGAAGGACCTGTAATTTATTTATTTTGTTTGCCTCCCCCTCTAGATCTTAAGCTCCTTGTGGGCAGGGAACTTTCCTTCCAAGTCGGTTATATTGTACTCTCCCGAGCACTTAATACACTGCTGTGCACAGAGTAAGCACTCCGTAAATATGATTTGATGGGATTAATCTCTCATCTGTTATATCATACTCTCCCATGTGCTTAGTACAGTGCCCTGCACACAGTAAGCACTCAATAGTTTGATTGATCTTCCAACACTATTTCCTGGCTTCTGCCACCTCAGCCCATCTTTATCACCTTATCACTTCCTCCACCTGCCTCCACCACAGCACTCATGTAGAGATCTTTCTCCTCCATTGCTTCCTCCTACCTGGAACTTATTTTAGCATCTGTCTCCCCTAGTAGTCTGTAAGCTCTCTGAAGGCAGAGATTCTATCTACTCAGTGTAGGGTGCCCTCCCAAACGTGTAGTACAGTGCTCTAAAAGGAGTAGGTGCTTATTAGGTATTGATTGAATGCCAACAGAAGCACAAGATCTGTTCCACGTCCCCAGGGCCCTAGACTGTAGCAGGGAGACAGGCATACAAATATTTGCACGTGGAACACTCAGAATAAATATTTGACGGTTCATGTGCACACAAGTGCAGGAAAGGGGGAGAGGGTGGACCTGGGTGCCGGAGGGGGAGGCTGGGCTGGTCGGACCCAGGTCTTTGAAGTTAATTGCAGAAGGCCTCCTGGAGGAGGAGGGATTTTGAGGGGGCTCTGGCAATGGGAGAGAGCAGTGGTCTGCCGAATTGGCCCCCCTGACTTCTCTCTGTCTTTCAGTCTCCATACTCAGTCCCGTCAGAGCCCCGTAATCCCTCCAGAATCCACCCCTTCCTCTCCATGCAAACTGCCACCATGCTGGTTCAAGCACTCATATTCCACCTTGGCTGTTGCATCAGCCTCCTTGCTGACCTCCCTGCCTCCAGCCTCTCCCCATCACTTTTCTAAAACATCATTCTGCACACATCTCCCTCTTACTCAAAATCAATCAATCGTATTTATTGAGCACTTACTGTGTGCAGAGCACTGTACTAAGCGCTTGGGAAGTACAAGTCGGCAACACATAGAGAGGGTTACCCATCCCTTTCTGCAGTAAGCAGAGACTACTGTACATTTAGCTGTAAGGCTCTGTCAGCTTTCTCCCTCCTAGTTATTCGTCCTTCTCCCACTACACCTCAGCTCACACTCTTCATTCCTCCCAAACTAACCCTCTCACTGTGCCTCACTCTCATCTCTCCCCCTGCCAACCTCTTTTGTTAAGCGCTTATTATATAATAATAACGATGGGATTTATTAAGCGCTTACTCTGTGCAAAGCACTGTTCTAAGCACTGGGGGGATGCAAGGTGATCAGGTTGTCCCACGTGGGGCTTACAGTCTTAATCCCCATTTTCCAGATGAGGTAACTGAGGCCCAGAGAAGTGAAGTGACTTGCCCAGAGTCACCCAGCTGACAAGTGGCGGAGCCGGGATTGGAACCCATGACCTCTGACTCCCAAGCCCGTGCTCTTTCCACTGAGCCACGCTGCTTCTCTAATTATATGCCAGGCACTGTACACTGGGGCTCCGAGTCTTAGTCCTCATTTTCCAGATGTGGTAACTGAGGCACAGAGAAGTGAAGTCAGTTGCCCGAGGTCACACAACAGACAAGTGGAAGAGTCGGGATGAGGACCCACGTTTTATGTCTCCCAAGCCCATGCCCTATTCACTAGGCCACATCGCCTCTCCACCTTCTCTTGCTCCCACATACCCTGCCTTCTGCCTGGAACTCCCTCCCCCTCCTTATCCAGCAGACCGTCTTCACATCTCCTCCAGGAGGCCTTCCCCGATTCATCACTCATTTTCCTATCCTTTTCCTCCGCAACTGCCACTTCAGGGAGCCAAGCCCTTGGGTTCTCACCACCCTCTCCTCTGCACTTATGTAAATATACCTTTGCCCTCTAGTCCTTCCTCCTACCTGTAATTTATTCCAATCCACTAACTCTTTTGTATGCTCCCAAACACTAAATGTAGTGCTCTGCACACAGTAGGTACTCAGCAATACAGTTGATTGACTTTCAGGTGGGGGAACAGTTTGTTTTTTTAAAAATTATGTTTGTTAAGCACTTCCTATGTGCCGGGTACTGTATTAAACTCTGGGGTAGATACAGGATCATCAGATTAGACTCAGTCCCATATGGGGCTCAGAGTCTCAATCCCCATTTCACAGATGAGGAAACTGAGGCTATGAAGTAAAGCAACGTGCCCAGGGTCACCCAGAAGATAAGCAGCAGAGCCGAGATTAAAGCCCAGGTCCTTCTGACTCCAAAGTCCTGGCTCTGTCCACTAGGCCACTTTGATGCAAGTTAATCAGGTCGGACACTGTCCCTGTTTCAAATGGGGCCCACATTCTAAGAGGCAGGCTCATTTTACAGATGAGGAAACTGAGGCTCAGGAAAGTTAAGTGACTTGCCCCAGGTGCCCAGCAGGCCAGCAACAGAGCCGGGGTAAGCACTCAGTATCTCCGGCTTCCGGGCCTGGGCTCTTTCCTCTGCCTCTGTTCTGAGGGAGGTGTCCCGTGCGCGCGCTGACCCGACTGTCCGGGTTCCCCGGGGAGGACTGACCGTCCAGCCGTCGCCAGGGGCTGCCGTGGCGGCAGTCCCGCGGGGTGGGCACCTCTGCCCCCGTGCTGCCCACTCGGCCTTCCTTTGGGTGGAATGCCTTCTCCCGGATGCACCCGCCCATTTCCCGCCCCCCCTCTGCCCGTGTCTGACTCGAGCTGCAGTCTGTCCTGCTTACGTCCGGTCTTCCGGACCGTCCTGCCAGGATTCTCTGCGTGGCTGCCTCCGGGGTCCGGGCCTGAGGCCGAGCAGGGCTGTTTTGTTTTGTTGTCTGTCTCCCCCTTCTAGACTGTAAGCCCGTTGTTGGGTAGGGACTGTCTATGTTTCCGACTTGTACTTCCCCAGCGCTTAGTCCAGTGCTCTGCACACAGTAAGCGCTCAATAAATACGATTGAATGAATGAATGCACATAGTAAGCACTCAATAAATACCATTGATTGGTCAGTATCTCTTCGATTCAGAGGACTCACATTTCCTTTTCCTAAGGTGTTTTATATATCCTCACCTACCCCTTGCCCCTGACCCAATTTTTAAAATGACCGTGGGACAGGGCTTGTGATATATGTACATATGTTTGTATGTATTTATTACTCTATTTTATTTGTACATATTTATTCTATTTATTTTATTTTGTTAATATGTTTTGTTGTCTGTCTCCCCCTTCTAGACTGTGAGCCCACTGTTGGGTAGGGACCGTCTCTCTGCCAACTTGTACTTCCCAAGCGCTTAGTACAGTGCTCTGCACACAGTAAGCGCTCAATAAATACGATTGAATGAATGAATGGAGCTGGGCCGCGGCTCTTTGCCGACTGCTTTAGAGCCCTCCGTCAGCTCTCCCCCTCTTAGCTCACCTCACTGATTTCCTACTACAACCCAGCTCACTAACTTCGCTTCTGTAATGCCAAGCTACTCTCTGTACCTCAATCTCCTCTGTCTCGCTGCCGATCCCTTACCTATAACCTTCTTCTGGCCTGGAACTCCCTCGTCCTTCATATACCACTCTCCCCAACTTCAGAGCCTTCCTAAAATCACATCTCCTCCAGGAGGCCTTCCCAGACTGAGCCCCTTCCTTCCTCTCCCCCTCGTCCCCCTCCCCATCCCCCCATCTTACCTCCTTCCCTTCCCCACAGCACCTGTATATATGGATATATGTTTGTACATATTTATTACTCTATTTATTTTACTTGTACATATCTATTCTATTTATTTTATTTTGTTAGTACGTTTGGTTTTGTTCTCTGTCTCCCTCTTTTAGACTGTGAGCCCACTGTTGGGTAGGGACCGTCTCTATATGTTGCCAACTTGTACTTCCCAAGCGCTTAGTACAGTGCTCTGCACACAGTAAGCACTCAATAAATACAATTGATTGATTGATTGATTGATATCCTCCCAGAAGCCGTCCGTGACTAAGCCTTCATTTCCTCTATTCCTTCTCCATTCTGCATTGCCACTTGGATCTGTCCCCATTATGTTCACCTCACCCTCAGTCCCACAGCACTTATATTCTTCTGTCTCTAATTTATTTTAGTGTCTGTCTCCTCCTCTAGACTCTAAGCTAATCAGGGCATATGTCTACCAACCGTGCTGTTTTGAACTCTCCCAAGGGCTTAGTTCAGTGCTCTGCACAGAATAAGTGCTCAATAAATACAATTGATTGATTGATTGATATCCTCCCAGAAGCCATCCGTGACTAAGCCTTCATTTCCTCTATTCCTTCTCCATTCTGCATTGCCACTTGGATCTGTCCCCATTATGTTCACCTCACCCTCAGCCCCACAGCACTTATATTCTTCTGTCTCTAATTTATTTTAGTGTCTGTCTCCTCCTCTAGACTCTAAGCTAATCAGGGCATATGTCTACCAACCGTGCTGTTTTGAACTCTCCCAAGGGCTTAGTTCAGTGCTCTGCACAGAATAAGTGCTCAGCAAGTACCGCTTATTGATTGAGGTAGAACTGACAGGATTTGGTGACAGACTGAGTATGCAGCTCTCCCCCTCCCCCAGATTCCTTCCCTTCCCCACAGCACCTGTATATATGTATATATGTTTGTGCATATTTGTTACTCTATTTATTTTACTTGTACATATCTATTCTATTTATTTTATTTTGTTAGTATGTTTGGTTTTGTTCTCTGTCTCCCCCTTTTAGACTGTGAGCCCACTGTTGGGTAGGGACTGTCTCTATATGTTGCCAACTTGTACTTCCCAAGCACTTAGTACAGTGCTCTGCACACAGTAAGCACTCAATAAATACGATTGATGATGATGATGGTGATGATGCAGCTCGAATGTGAGAGATGGGTCAAGGGTAATTTCAAGGTTGCAGAATACTGCTGAGGGGGAGATGGTCTCTTGACTCCCAGCTCCGTGCTCTGTCCAGTAGGTCAGGCCTTGTCCCCCGTGATCCTCTCCTTTAGCCTGGCTGGGCCCTGGACTGAGCGCTCACTCTTGCAGCAGTAGGGAGCCCTCGAGGTGAGACCTTCCCCTCGGGGCTGCAGTGACAGATTTTCCTCTTCCTTTCCCAGGGTTCACACGGCCGGCGGCCAGGATCCGGACCCAGGGTGCGGTGCCATCAGGATTGAGAGTCTGTAGCCTTGTGGCGACATCAAGAGCAGCTGTGTGTCCTGACGGGAGCAGGTTCATCCTGGCTCCGGGGCAGCGGCAGCAGGCGGTGGGTGGGGGACTGGGCTTGCTCCCCACAGCCCAGGGTTTGCTCTGGCACTGAGGTGGTGGGAGGGCCAGTCTCCTCTCCCCAGCCCAAGGTGCACTCTGGCATCGAAGTGGTAGGGGGACTGGGCATGCTTTCCCTTGCCCGGGGTTTACTGTGGCACCGAGGTTGGGGGGCTGGTCTCCATTCATTCATTCAATCGTATTTATTGACCGCTTACTGTGTGCAGAGCACTGTACTAAGCGCTTGGTAAGTACAAATCGGCAACATACAGAGAGGGTCCCTACCCAACAATGGCCTCACAGTCTAGAAGAGGGAGACAGACAACAAAAGGAGTAGACAGGCCTCACCCCGGGTTTACTGCGGCACTGAGATTGTGGAGAGGGGTCTGAGCCTGCTCTCCCCCATCCAGAGTTCACTATGGCCCTGAGGTGGGGTGTGGGCTGGGCCTGTTCTCCTCCACTGGGTATCCACCCTGGCACTGAGGCTGGATGGTGGGTGGGAGGAGAGGAGGAGGCGGGGGAACGTTCTCCTCCTCCTGAAGTTTTTACTCTGGTAGAAGCCAGATTGAAGAGAAAGGGGTAAAGAATTCCAGATGTTAAATGCAGGCAAAGTTTGGGGGGAGGTCCCCAGACTGTGGAGACCCAGGGGGAGGGAGGGGTTCACCTTGTGAGCCCTGTACCCTGGTGGCTCCCCAGCTTCAGGCTTGGGCGAGGGTGGGGGCTGGGGTGCCCAGGCTAGGTGGGCTCTGACTGTGTGCTCTTGTGGTCTGCTGCAGCGATGCTGAGCCGCCTGTCGGGATTGGCCAACTCTGTCCTGCACGAGCTGTCTGGGGATGGCGGTGATGCGGATGGCTCACTGCTTCCCCCAAATCCAGTGAGTGGACACTCTAGTCTCTGACCGCCCTCCGCCCAGACTACCCCCTTTCAGTCCCCCAGTTCAGGTCTTGATACCCCCAGCCCCCCACAGTGCTGCCCCCGGGTCTCATTCACTGTCACTGTCTTCTCTGTGTTCCTCTAGTACCCAGGGAGGGCGGGGGGAGGGAAGAGAGAGTGAGTGAGTAAGTCCTGTCTCCCCATCAGACTCGCAAACCCTCTAGGGCAGGGGTGGTGTTTCCTCCTCCCTGTGCACACTAAGGACCAATGGCTCCACGACTGACCATCTGCCAAGGGCTCTCCCTGTGCTGCGTGGGTGGGTAGTGCCCGGCAGGGGCATCCCCAGGGCTGGAGGGAATTGCGAGGCCGCAACTGGGCTGGGTGAGTCGGGGAGAGGTCCGGGAGGAAGGAGCTCGGGTGGGGGCCAGGACGGGACCGATGACAGCGGTGATTTTTCTCCCCTCGAACCCAGGAGCCACTGGCGGGTGCCGAGGTGGCCGCCCGGGATGAGGCCGGGGAGGAGGTCCGGGAGCGCCTGGCCCAGATGGAGCAGCTGGTGGTGCAGCTCAAGGAGCTCGTTCGGGAGAAGGACACTCAGCTCCAGCAGAAGGAAGCGGCCCTCCAGGTACTCAAGGGCTCCCCAGGGGTCCTCTCTGCCGTGTCGGACCGGGTGCCCGGAATCAAGGGCCCGAGGGGTGATGGTCTGTCCTCAGCTGCTCGGCCTGGGGGCAGTGGCCCGCCCTGGTCCGCTCGGTCCATGACCACACGGGCCCTGGGTGGTAGTGGCCCGCCTTCGTCTGCCCGACCCGTGACGGTGGGCCTGAAGGTGGTGGGCCACCCTTGACTGCTCAGCCCATGACGGTGGGCCTGGCTCTCTGCAGGAGGAGCGAGATACCGCCGAAGCCAGGGTGGCCAAGCTCAAGCTTCAGGCCAAGGCCAAGCTGGCCTCTCTGAACAAGCGCGTGGAGGAACTGAAGGCCCGAGCACCAGACCCACCCTCTGGACCCCCACCCGAGGGGCAGCCCCAGCCCGGCCAGGTCTGGAGAACGGGTCCCTGGGACCGCCGAAACGGTTTTCTGCCCACTTGGGGGTCGTAGGCAGCGGGGAGTGGCTGGGGTGGATGAGGGCGGAGCAGACGACCTGGGGAAGGAGCTTGCTCAGCTCTGGGCAGCATGGACAAGGGGGAGCTCGGGCCCACTCTGCTCCTCTGCACCCCACCGTTGGTGATGCCTGGGCCACCCTACCTGGAGGGGGGGCTTTGAGGAAGCAGGGGCCCGGTCCAGGGAAAGCAGTGCACTGTGGGGGCACCTGGGAGAGCCTGGCAGGCCCTGACACCAGGTTGACCCCGGCCTGACCCTATGCCCATTCCGGCTGCCTCCGCCCGCCCCTGAGGGCGACGGTCGGGCCCGGTGGTGACACCCTCTCCTGCCGGCGGCAGGCTCGGGGGGAGCAGGAGAATGACGTTGACCAGCTAAAAAGGCAGCTCGAGGAGAAGGAGGCCCAGGTCGGCGACCTGCAGGTCCGGCTGGACCAGGTGCAGGCAGAGCAGGCGGCTCAGGTAGGGGACGCGTTGGCATCTGGGTCCCGACGGTCCTGCTGCTCTCCGGCTTAGGCCTGTCATGGGGTGGTGTCATGGTGAAATAAAGGTGTGTGGGCGGGTGGTGGTGTGGCAGGGGCCAGGAGGCTGGCCTGCTGGGCGGGGCAGGGGCAGGGATGGGTAGGAGTGCAGGAACCAGCGATGGGCCAGAATGGGGCGCGGAGGGCCCAGGATGGGGAGGGAAGGGAATTCCCCTAGAAAAATTTGCCCAGGGGAAAACTGGGGGGCGTCTGGAGGAGTGAAGGTCTGTAGTTCCTTGGCACCTCCGCCTCCCTTTCCCCCTTGGGGCATGGCATACTGCCTGCCGGCTCCCTTTCCTTCCCCCTGGAGTGGGGCTTCCAAGGCTGCCCTCCCACTGGCTCCCTTTTCTGTACCGGGGTACAACATCAACTGCCACCCGCTGGTTCCCCTTCCTGTCCCGGAGCACATGGCCCGGGAGGACTGTGACTCTGGTCCTCTGTCCTCTCAGGTGGGGGCCCTGCAGCAGGTGATCCGGGACAAGGACGCTCGCTTTGAGGCTCAGGTTCGGCAGCACGAGGACGAGCTTGTGAAGCTGCTGGCTCGGACTGGCGCGGAGGCGGAGGTGCAGCAGGTGAGTGGCCCGGACCCAGGGATGCTGGGAAGAAGTCAGGGGCGCAGCTGAGACTGAGGGATGCTGCGAAAGAGCAGCCTGCCTAGTGGAAAGAGCTTGGGTCTGGGAGCCAGAGGACCAGGCTTTAATAATAATAATAATAATAATAATAATAATGGTATTTGTTAAGCGCTTACTATGTGCAAAGCACTGTTCTAAGCGCTTTAGTGGAAAGAGCTCAGGCCTGGGATTCAGAGGACCTGGCTTCTAAATCCGGCACCGTCACTTGTCTGCTCTGTGACCCTGGGCAAGTCCTCCACTGCTCTGTGCTTGTTTCCTCACCTGTAAAATGGGGATTAAGAATGTGAGCCCTATGTGAGATAGGGCATGTGCCAATCCAGTTATCTTTATCCAGTGCTTAATAATAATAATAATAATAATGGCATTTATTAAGCGCTTACTATGTGCAAAGCACTGTTCTAAGCTCTGGGGCGGTTACAGGGTGATCAGGTTGTCCCACAGGGGGCTCACAGTCTTAATCCCCACTTTACAGATGAGGTAACTAAGGCACAGAGAAGTTAAGTGACTGACCCAAAGTCACACAGCTGACAATTGGCAGAGCCGGGATTTGAACCCATGACTTCTGACTCCACTCATTCATTCAGTCGTATTTATTGAGCGCTTACTGTGTGCAGAGCACTGTACTAAGCGCTTGGGAAGTACAAGTTGACTCCAAAGCCCGGGCTCTTTCCACTGAGCCACGCTGCTTCTCTTTCTTCTCTTCTCACTGCTTAGCACAGTGCCTGGCACATAGTGAGCATTTAACATACCATTTTAAAAAGGGCTGGGGTATAGCTGAGACTAGGGGATACTGGGAAGAGAGCAGGGAGTGACTGAGATTGAAGGATTCTAAAAAGGTGGTGTGGCATGGTGGAAGCTGGGAGACCCTGGAAAGGAGCTTGGGATGGTCGGGGCTGGGGGAATCTTGGGAAGGGGACTGTGGACATGAGAAAGGGGAGTTGGATAGGAACGAGTTGCGAGCTGGGAAGCGGTAAGATCAGAGGGGGCCGGTTTGTAAGAAGGAGGGGGTTGGTGGAGGGCCTGGAAGCCAATGGACAAAAGTTTCTGGCTGATGCAAGGGGAATGGAAGCCAGCCTATTCCCCCAACTTCAGCCACGTGAGCACTTCATCTATGCACTCGGGTACGCAATTCATTCTATCGTATTCACAATCGTAATCGCAATCAACGGTGTTCCTGCCCTGTGGCACTTGTGGACAAATCGTCCAAGTCTGTTGCTTCCCCACTACCTGTAATTTATTGTAGGGTCCGTGCACCACTAGATTGTAAGCTTCTTGAGGGCAGGGATCATGTCTACTAACTCTGTTGCAGGATCTCATGATGCCACAAACATTAAGACTGTGAGCCCCATGTGGGACAGAAACTGCTTCCAACCTGATTTGCTTGTGTCCACCCCAGTGCCTAAGCACATATGTGGCTTAGCGCTAAAGAGATGCCACAGTTATTATTATTATTATCTTCAAAGAGAAAGGTGAAAGATCAGATCGTAACAATTACCAAGTTGTTCTGTTGCTCTGCATTGCCAGCAATCCTAGCCAGAGTCATCTCAAATCAGCTGCTAAAGAACACTGTTGACTGGGTGCTCCCGGAAGCCCAACGTGGCTTCAGACTGCAGCATGGCCCAGAAGACAAGAACTTTACCTTGCGTCACCAAGACCTCTAGATGGTTTCGCTGACCTTATCAAAGCATTATTATTATTATTATTATTATTATTATTATTATTATTAATTTGAGAAAAAGTGTGGCCTAGTGGATAGAGCTCCTTACTGGAAGTCAGTGGAGTTAGAGGGCTTCTTTAGGATGGGGGAGATGTGGGCATGTTTGAAGGCAGAGGGGAAGGAACCAGTGGAGAGTGAGCAGTGGAAGATGGAAGTAAAGGAGGGAAGGAGGAAAGGGGTGAGAGTTTTCATAAGATGAGAGGGAATTGGGTCCGAGGCACAGGTGGATGGGGTGGCACTTGAGAGAAGGGAGGAGATCATCTGAAGATACTGCTGGAAAGTGTGGGAGAGTAGCGGAGAGGGTTGGGGCGGGGGATGGAGAAGGGGGAGGGGTGCCTTTGGGGAGCTCAGACCCGATCATGTTAATTTTACTAATGAAGTTGACCCCACTACCCCTTCTAGTTATCGCCCTATCTCCCTCCTACCCTTCCTTTCCAAAATCCTAGAACAAGTCATCTACACTCGCTGCTTTGAATTCCTCAACTCCAACTCTCTTCTAGACCCCCTCCATTCTGGCTTCCATCCCCTCCGCTCCACCGAAACTGCCCTCTCAAAGGTCACCAATGACCTCCTTCTTGCCAAATCCAATGGCTCCTACTCTGTCCTAATCCTCCTTGACCACACGGCTGCCTTCGACACAGTTGCTCACCCCCTTCTCCTGTCCAACTATCCAACTATCCAACCTTGGCTTCACAGACTCCGTCCTCTCCTGGTTCTCCTCTTATCTCTCTGGCCATTCATTCTCTGTTTCCTTCACGGGCTCCTCTTCCCCCTCCTATCCCCTTACTGTAGGGGTTCCTCAAGGGTCAGTTCTTGGTCCCCTTCTGTTGTCTGTCTATACTCACTCCCTTGGTGAACCCATTCGCTCCCACGGCTTCAACTATCATCCCTACGCTGATGGCACTCAAATCTACATCTCCTCCCCCGCTCTCTCCCTCCCTTTAGGCTCGTATCTCCTCCTGCTTTCAGGACATGTCCATCTGGATGTCTGCCCGCCATCTAAAACTCAGTATGTCCAAGACTGAGCTCCTTATCTTCCCTCCCAATACCTGTCCTCTCCCTGACTTTCCCGTCACTGTATTCATTCAATCGTATTTATTGAGTGCTTACTGTGTGCAGAGCACTGTACTAAGCGCTTGGGAAGTACAAGTTGGCAACATAGAGACGGTCCCTACCCAACAGCGGGCTCACAGTCCCATCGTTCCCGTCTCACAAGCCCGCAATCTTGGTGTCATCCTCGACTCCGCTCTCTCATTCACCCCGCACATTCAATCCATCACCAAAACCTGCTGGTCTCACCTCCACGGTGTCACCAAGATCTACCTTTTCCTCTCCATCCAAACTGCTACTTTGCTGGTTCAATCTCTTATCTTTTCCCGACTGGATTACTACATCAGCCTCCTCTCTGATCTCTCATCCTCCTGTCTCTCCCCACTTCACTCTAAACTTCCCTCTCCTGCCCGGATTATCTTTGTACAGAAATGCTCTGGGCATGTCACTCCCCTCCTCAAAAATCTCCAGTGGCTGCCTGTCAACCTACGAATCAAGCAAAAACTCCTCACTCTTGGCTTCAAGGCTCTCCATCACCTCGCCCCCCTCCTACCTCACCCCCTTTCTCTCCTTCTACAGCCCAGCCTGCAGTCTCCACTCCTCTGCCGCTAACCTCCTCACTGTGCCTCATTCTCGCCTGTCCCGCAGTCGACCCCTGGCCATGTCCTTCCCCTGGCCTGGAATGCCCTCCCTCCGCACATCTGCCAAACTAGCTCTCTTCCTCCCTTCAAAGCCCTACTGAGAGCTCTCCTCCTCCAGGAGGCCTTCGCAGACTGAGTCCCTTTTTTCCTCTCCTCATTCATTCATTCAGTCGTATTTATTGAGTGCTTACTGTGTGCAGAGCACTGTACTAAGCACTTGGGAAGTACAAGTTGGCAACATAGAGACGGCCCCTACCCAACAGTGGGCTCACAGTCTAGAAGGGGGAGACAGACAACAAAACAAAACGTATAAACCAAATAAAATAAATAGAATAAATATGTACAAGTAAAATAAATAGAGTAATAAATATGTACAAACATATATACATATATGCAGGTGCTGTGGGGAGGGGAAGGAGGTAAGGCAGGGAGGATGGGGAGGGGGAGGAGAGGGCTCAGTCTGGGAAGGCCTCCTGGAGAAGGTGAGCTCTCAGTAGGGCTTTGAAGGGAGGAAGAGAGCTAGCTTGGCAGATGTGCGGAGGGAGGGCATTCCGGACCAGGGGGAGGACGTGGGCCGGGGGTCGATGGCGGGACAGGTGAGAACAAGGCACGGTGAGGAGATTAGCGGCAGAGGAGCGGAGGGTGCGGGCTGGGCTGTAGAAGGAGAGAAAGGAGGCGAGGTAGGAGGGGGCGAGGTGATGGACAGCCTTGAAGCCGAGGGTGAGGAGTTCTTGCCTGATGCCTTGGTTGATTGGTAGCCACTGGAGATTTTTGAGGAGGGTAGTAACATGCCCAGAGCGTTTCTGCACAAAGATGATCCGGGCAGTGGCGTGAAGTATGGATTGAAGTGGGGAGAGACAGGAGGATGGGAGATTGGAGAGGAGGCTGATGCAGTAATCCAGTCGGGATAGGATGAGAGATTGAATGAGTAGGGTAGCGGTTTGGATGGAGAGGAAAGGGCAGATCTTGATTCCCCCCCGCCTACCTCCTTCCCTTCCCCACAGCACTTGTATATATTTATACAGATTTATTACTCAATTTATTTTACTTGTACGTATTTACTATTCTATTTGTTTTGTTAATGATGTGCATATAGCTGTAATTCTATTTATTTTGATGGTTTTGACACCTGTCAACATGTTTTGTTTTGTTGTCTGTCTCTCCCTTCTAGACTGTGAGCCCATTGTTGAGTAGGGACTGTCTCTATATGTTGCTGACTTGTACTTCCCAAGTGCTTAGTACAGTGCTCCGCACACAGTAAGCGCTCAATAAATATGATTGAATGAATGAATGAATGAACCTGGGTTCTAATCCCAGCTCCACCACTTATCTGCAGTGTGACCTTGGGCTAGTCACTTAACTTTTCTGTGCTTCAGTGACCTCATCTGTAAAATGAGGATTCAGACTGTGGGCTTCATGTTGGACAGGACTGTATCCAATGTGATTAGCTTGTATCTGTCTCATGCTTATTACGGTTCCTGGCACATAGTAAGGCTTAACAGATACCATTAAAAAAAATCGATGCCATCAGGAGCTGTGGACTCTGGAAATTGCCCAGCAAATCTGGGTGCCCTGAATAGTTCATCAAGGTACTGAGGCGGCTTCAGGGCGGCATGGCTGACCGGGCCAGAGCCAAGGGTGCCCTGCTGATCCGCTCCCTGACACTGACATGGAGCACGGAGGTGGGGACATGGAGTGGAGACCTGCGTGGCGTAGTGGAAAGAGCATAGGCTTCGGAGTCAGAGGACTTGGGTTCCAAGCCCAGCTCCGCTATTTGTCTGCTGTGTGACCCTGGGAAAGCTACTTAACTTTTCTCTGCCTCACCTCATCTGTAAAATGGGGATTAAGACTGTGAGCCCCACGTGGGACAACCTGATTTCCTTGTATCTATCCCAGTGCTTAGAACAGTGCTTGGCACATAGTAAGCGCTTAACAAATACCATAATGATATTATTACTATTACTTGGAGTGGGGTGTAGGCTTCTGAAGGACAGGGATTATCATTCAAGCTATGGTATTTATTGAGTGCTTAGTGTGTGCAGAGCACTGCACTTAGTACTTAGGAGAGTACAGTCTTTACTCACAAGGAGTTTATGGGCTACCTGGGGAGATAGATGATAAAATAAATTCTGGATATGTCCATAAGTGCTGTGAGGGTGAGGGCGGAGGCTCTGGGCTCAGAGGGTTCTGGGTTCAGGGCTCTGGGATCAGGGGGCTCCCGGCACAGGGGGTTTTGGGTTCGGGGCTGAGGAATCAGAGGACTCTGGAATCAAGGGGTTCCAGGCTCAGGGGGACTCTGGGCTTGAGGGTCATGGGAACTTGGAGGCTGGGGCCGGGGGGTCTGTGCTTGGGGGGCTTTGGTCTCAGGATGGCTCAGGACCCCATACTACCCAATCATGCACCAATGTCATTGGTCAGGCTCTGTCCAAGAAGTCCCAGCAGCTGGAGGCAGAGCTGAGCACTGTGCGGGCAGCCCTGGAGGCAGAGCGACAGGAGGCCAGGAGGGCAGTGGAAGCCCTGGAGCTCCAAGAAGCCCAGAGGAAGTTGTCCTTTGATACCCAGGACGAGCTGCATCGTCTCTCAGAGCAGCTGGACCAGGCGGACCAGGTACGGGCTGAGCTGGAGGCCCAGATCTGTGCCCTAGAGCAGAAGCACCGGGCTGAGCTGGAGGCTCGAGTCAGTGTCCCGGAGCTGGAGGCTCAGATCAGTGCCCTGGAGCGGAAGCACCAGGTTGAGCTGGAGGCTCGAGTCACCCTGGAGCAGGAGCAGCGGGCTAGACTGGAGGCCCAGATCAGCGCCCTGGAGCAGAAGCACCAGTCAGAGCTGGAGGCTCGGGTCACTGTTGCGGAGCTGGAGGCCCAGATCAGCGCCCTGGAGCAGAAGCACCGCTCAGAGCTGGAGGCTCGGGTCAGTGCCTTGGAGAAGAAGCACCGGGCCGAGCTGGAGGCTCACGTCAGCACCCTTGAGGAGAAGCACCAGGCCGAGCTGGAGGCTCGGGTCAGCGCCCTGGAGCAGGAGCACAGGTCAGAACTGGAGGCTCGAGTCAACATTGTGGAGCTGGAAACTCAGGTCAGCACCCTGGAGCAGAAGCACCAGGCCGAGCTGGAGGCTCGGGTCGGCGCCCTGGAGCAGAAGCACCAGGCCGAGCTGGAGGCTCGGGTCGGCGCCCTGGAGCAGGAGCACCAGGCCCAGCTGGAGGCTCGGGTCGGCGCCCTGGAGCAGGAGCACCAGGCCCAGCTGGAGGCTCGGGTCGGCGCCCTGGAGCAGGAGCACCGGGCCGAGCTGGAGGCTCGGGTCAGTGTTGCGGAGCTGGAAGCTCAGGTCGGCGCCCTGGAGCAAAAGCACCAGGCCGAGCTGGAGGCTCGGGTCAGTGCCCTAGAGCAGGAGCACTGGGCCGAGCTGGAGGCCCGGGTCAGCGTCAAGGATCTGGAGGCTCAAGTCAGGGCCCTGGAGCAGAACCACCGGGCCCAGTTGGAGGCTCGGGTCAGTGCTCTGGAGCAGGAGCACCAGGCAGAGCTGGAGGAGAAGAATTCCTGCATCTTGCATCTTCAAAACGAGGAGCAAGAGCTGCGTTCTGCCTGTGAGAGGCTGCAGATGCAGAACGCCCAGCTGCGTCAAGACGCGGACCAGCCGACACGGGATGCCGCCCTCGGAGACCGACGACTGCCAGGTCAGTGGCTCGGAACTCGGGGATCCGGCTCGGGTGGGTGGGCAGTGGGTCACATGTTCTGAGCCCTGACCAGACTGTAGTCTTGGGAAACCGAGGGGCGTGGGAGTGGGGCTACCCCACATGGGGGAGATAAACCAGCAAAGGCAGCGGTCCAGACCCAGCAGTGGGAGTGGGCCACAGAGAGGTGGGAGCGAGGAGAGCGGGGGACGCCCCCGGTCAGAGGCCGAGAGACAGAAGAGCAGCCGGCGAACAAGACTGAATGGGAGTGGGCAGAGAGCAGCGAGGAGGGAGAAGCAGGACGGTGCTGGATCAGCAAAACTGAGGCCTGAGAGCACTTGGAGGAGGAAGCGGTGCCGTCGGGAAGCACCGTCTCAAGACAGGGAAGGGGTTGAGAGCCAGACCAGACCTCAGGGCCATGGGGAGAGTTGATGGTGAAGGCTGCATTCTGAGAGTTGTGCTAGACTGCAGGCCAGGCAGTGGGTGGTGCGTAGGGGCAGGCCAGTGCTTAGTGCAGTGGTCTGCATGCAGTAAGTGCTCAGTAAATACCATTGATACATTGGAAGATCAGTGCCGAGGCACAGGGTACATGTGTGTTTGGTCTGCCGATCCTGCACCACGCTCCACCCGGAGCTGTTGATTCTATTTCCTCATTTGTTTTCTGTTCATCTTCCCACAGTCCAGGGACTGGGACAGGGATACCCCAGCACTTAGCACAACACCATGATGATGATTATTGTTATTATCATTGCTAAAAATAATGGGTTTGCCTGTCTCCACTATTAGCTTATAAACCCCTCGAGGACAGGGACCAGGTCTTTTACGTGTATTGCAGCCTTCGTGGTAGGGTAGGGCCCCGCATATGGTGGGTACCCCGTCCAGCATCCTGCCCACAGCAAGCACCCGGAGCGGTACACTGTGGGTGACAGGTCCAGTATCCTGCATACCACAGACGCCCAGTACAACATCCCACGCACAGCGGGTGCCCAGTACAGTGTGCCCGGTGTGAGATCTCAAACATAGCACTCATCCTTCCATTCCCCTGATGGACGGCCTGACTGACTCCTCTAGATGAGCTTCAACCTGAATCCCATGAGTCTGGTCGGCCCAAGGTGGAGCCCACGCTGCAGACGTCGGAGACGGCTCCCGGGACCCCCGGGGGAGATGAAGAGGGCCCATCTCTGAAGGTAGAGTCGGGGGCAGCTTGCCCGCTGTCTGGGGGGTGCCCCTCCTGCCCCGGCCTCGCTTGCTCCCTCGGGCCTCAGGTCGACAGTCAGCCATGCCCACCTCCCTACAGACAGAACCCCCTCCCTCTCCCATCACCTCCCCTTCCTCTGGGGTGCCCCCGTTTGTGTTCAGCCCTTTGCCTGGCCTCCGGGCAACTTCTGTGCCTCTCATCGCTGTTGGGCTTTGGCCCTGGCACGGTTAATGAAACCCTTCTGCCCTCTAGTAATGGCCCTCGGGCGGAGTGGCCAGTGGACTGGGTGACCCACTGGTGGACTGGCCTTTGGGCTAGGTGGCTCACAGTCTGGGTGACCCATCAGCGGGGTGCCCCTGGGACAGAGAGGCTCATGAGCAGAATGGGGTGGCTCCTGGGCTGCCGAATTCGTTCATTCATTCATTCAATTGTATTTATTGAGTGCTTACATTGTGCAGAGCACTGTACTGAGCACTTGGAAAGTACAATTCAGCAACAAATAGAGACAGCCCTTACCCAACAATGGGCTCACAATCTAAAAATTCCAGAATTCCAGCCGGAGCCGATACTTTGGACAAAACGATATCTGACAGCTCTGGGTTAGCTATGCTGGGCGACTTTGGTCCTTCCCTCCAACCTCCAGGCAGGTGGACCCCACTCTTGATGGATCTTGATTTTTAGACTGTGAGCCCACTGTTGGGTAGGGACTGTCTCTATATGTTGCCAATTTGTACTTCCCAAGCGCTTAGTACAGTGCTCTGCACATAGTAAGCACTCAATAAATACGATTGATGATGATGATGATGATGATGGCTCGTTGGACTGATGGAGGGAAAGCTGACTGGTTCTAAAAGACCGATGTTTTTGAGCGGGTGTCAAAAGAGAAACAGCGTTGCTTAGTGAACAGAGCAGAAAGACCTGAGTTTTAATCCGGGCTCTGCCATGTGACTGCCGTGTGACCTTGTGCAAGTCATTTCATTTCTCTGTGCCTCAGGCACCGCACTTGTGAAATAGGGATTAATACTGGGAGCCCCATGTTGAACATGGACTGCGTCCAACCTGATTATCTTGTAACTACTCCAGTGCTAAGAACAATGCCTGGCACTTAGGAAGCACTCAACAAATACCTTATGTGAAAAAAAAACTGACCTGGTGAGCGGGTTGGGAGATTTCCCAGCGTAGTTACAGGGGTCAGATTGGTGTCCGATTGGCCGTCTTTCACCCCCAGCCTGCCGCGGAGGAGCCCGGCGTCTCCTTGGAGAAGAGAGTGGAGGAGCCGGAAGCTGATGAGGGAACCGTGCCCTCGGGTTTGGTGTCGGTGGACCTGGGAGAACTTCAGTCTGAGAATGGTACGGTTGGATGGGGGTGAGGTGGGGGTGAGATCAGGTTTTCCTCCAGGGTTAGGTGAGGCAGGTCTTACCTGGCTACCATCTGGTCCCAGCCCCATCCCTGCCAGTCCTCCTCTGATGGTCTTCGGTCCCCTACCTGGTTCCAGTCCCCCTCTGGTCTTTCTCTGGCCCCACCTGGTCCCAATCTGATCCCTGCCCGGTCCCCCTCTGATCTTCCTCTGGTCCCCACCTGGTCCCAGTCCAGTCTCTCCCCATTCCCTCTCTGGTCCCTGACTGATCCCCGCCTCGTTCCCGTGTGATCCCTTGCCCAGTCCTCCTGATCTTCCTCTGGTCCCCACCTGGTTCCCTCTGGCTGGTCCACCTCCAATCCCCCTCTGAATCCCAACTGGCCTCCTCCAACCCTCCATCTCTCCCTGCCTGGTCCCCCACGTATTCCCCTCTGACCCCTATCTGATTCTCATCTTGTCCCCTCTGATCCCTACCGGGTGTCGGCCTGATCCCCCTCAGATCCCTGTCCGGTCTCTGGCCTGTCCCTTTCCACTTCCCCCCTGATTCCCTCCAAGATCCCAGCCCAGTCCTTGCCTACTCCCCTCCTGGTCCCTTCCTGGTCCCCATCCGATCCGCCCCCACCATCCCTGTCCAGGAGTGTGGCCTAGGGTTTCTGTTACTTTTCTGGGGGTGGTGTGGAAAGACTCTTGTTTGGGGAGGGTATCTGGACAGCCATTGCTCCAGAGGGGACTGGGGTCCACAGCCTTAAGGGGCCCGTGGCCTGGTTCAGCCCCCTTCCCGCTCCGAACCCTGCTCTGCTCATCACACCCCAATTCGTCCCAGCCCACATCCTCAGAAACGCCTCCACTCGGCTCTTCCCTCCCCGCTTCACCACTGGGCTCAGGGCACTGTCCTCAGCTCCGTCTTTTCTCCGACTGTGCCCGGCTGGGGCGATGGGTCCCGCCCTCACGGCTGCTCCTGCCAAGTCTCTGGCCACCCAACCCTCTAGATGCCATGGCCCTGGAACTACTAAAGCCAGTCACCTGTGGCTCTTCCCAGGTCCATGCTGAACCGGCCATCTGTGGCCCCTCTAACCTTCTGCTGCAGACCATCTGAGAGGGGAGGTCCCCACCCTACCCCTGGCTAGACACTAAACCTCTCAAACTAGGGCAAAAGTCAGGAAAATGCAAGGCCTGTGTGCGTCTGTGGGTGCCTGTGCATGCGTGTGTATGTGTTTGTGGTTGTATGTGTCTGAGTGAGTGCCCACTTGGGCGGGCATGTAGGTGATGTTGTATGTAGAAACCTGCCATCTGGGCATGCACAGCTCTGACTGTGGACTGTGTGGCTGGGGAGGGGGTCGGGAGCCCACCATCTGCAGAGAAACCCCCTTAAGAAGGGGTGTCTATTGTCTGATTAACACCCGGCCCCCATCATGCCAGATCCCAAGAATGGTAGTGCTGAGCGCTGGACCTTGCGGGTGAGGGGTTGACTGTTCTGGGCTGGCCCTCCCAGGCTCCTGAGAACTGATTAGTTGGATTTTTTTTTTTTTCAATCAATTGTATTTATTGAGTGCTTATTGTGTTCAGCGCGCTGTACTAAGCGTTTGACATGAGAATGTGGAGAAGGCCCAGGCTTGGGGTTGGTGCTCTGGTGTGGCGTTTCCCGCTCCGAGGCCTGTAAGAGCTGCAGCGATGCTGTGTGCCTGTTGGAGGGCAGGTAGAGAATGTGCTCCCGCTTGTGCCCCTCTCTACCCGCTGCTCGGACCGGGGCCTCGGCCTTGCACGTGGGAGGCCCCCGGGCCATGGCCCCACCAGCTCAGTGGCACCTCCCTGGCCATTGTGGGCAAGGGGCCCTGCAGGACTTGGTGGCTCCCTGCTATTCTGATGAATTCCTGCCGTGGGTATCTTTCAGAGAGGCTGCGGGCCCACGTTGCCCTCCTGGAGAGCCAGCTCGGAGCCAGGGCGGCACTGGGAGAGCTGAGCCAGGTAAGCGGGCAGGCGGGAGGGAGGGCGGGCAGATGGACGGGCAGGCAGGAGGCCGGCTCCTCAAGTAAACACCTTTAAATAGCCCTGGGGGTGGAGGCCTCCATCTGGGAGTTCCTCTAATCCCACGACTGTCAGCACCAATCCTCTTCCCCAGGCTCCGATTAGGGGTTTAGATGAGGCAGCTGCTCAGAGAGTGTCTGTCCTCAGGGCACCCTGGATGCTGTGCCCTATCTGCCCCTATCCTGTGACCTTGGCCTTGTGACCCTTTAGTTCCTCCTCGGGGCTCTCTGCACCTCCCTCAGCAGCCAGCCCACGTCCCTGGAGCTCGTTCCTCTGGGCCGCCCACTTATCCAGTCGCCACCTCCTTCCTGCCTCCGGAGCACTGAATGCCCGTTAGTGAGGTGGCAGAGCTGGGACCGCCCCCAACGGGACCCCACGGGAGGCATCGAGAGGAGGTTGCTCAAGGGCCCCGGAGCATGTGCTGGCCCCAGAGTGTTCCGGGACCAGGAGCCCATATCTAAGCTGGGGCAGCCTGGGCCCACCTGGGTGGGAGCGGGGAAAGACCACATGACCACATTACCACATTACGGTGATTCAGAACCACTGCTGGGGGCCAGGCTCGGGTCTCCTGCTTCCTGCTGGGTGGGAAGTGGGTCCCTCCAGAGGCTCCCTGGTGCCACATTGCCCCCCGCCTCCCCCTCACCCCTTCCACCCGGCACCCCCCCAACCACGGGGTCCTCCCGGTTCAGGCTGTGCGTTGTTCTGGCTGCAGGTCAGTGGGCCCGCCGTGGAGAGTGGCCGTGACAGCTTCCTGGACGGCGACCCCTCCCGAGAGCAGCAGGCCTTGGCCGTCTTGCTGTCAGAGATGAAGGAAGCCCAGGAGGAGATTATGTTCCTGAGGGGGCAGCTCCCGGGCCCAGCCCGGCTCGGCCCTGCGCTGGAGAGAGAGGGGCCGAGTGCCGGGGAAGAGAGTGGCCTGCCAGGTCCCTCCAAGGAAGGGTGGGAAAGCACAGTCCCGCAGGTAGGGCCGAGTCCCCCGGCCGGTTGGCCGGGAGAGCCCGGCCCCTTCCCTGGAGGGGAGACGCAGGCCCCGTCCGATGCTGCCCTGCCCGATGCCACCTCCGCTCCCGTTGCCACTGTCCTGTCCTGTGCCGCCTCCCCAGACAATGGCACCTCTGCAGCCACCACTGCCGCTGTCCCATCCGGCGACTCCACCCCGGCCGGCTCCGCCGTCCTGTTCGACCCCATCGTCCCACCCGATGACGACGCCCCATCCAACACCACCATCCCGTCCGACGCCACCGCCCCCCGGCTGGCCGACCCGGCCCAGCACGAGGAGCTGGAGAGACTGGGCCGGGAGATCCTGGCACTGCAGGCAAGCCTGCGGCAAGCCGGGGAGGAGTACCAGGCGGACCTGGCGGCCAAGGAGTCGGTCATCCGCCAGCTGGAGTGGCGGGCTGAGGAGTGCCAGAGAGACGCCGAGCTCTGTCGAGGGGCCCTGCAGGCTGCATCTGATGAGAGAGACCAGCTCCGCTCTCGGCTCGAGGATCTGGGTGTGGCCGAGGCACTGGGAGCTCAGTTTAGGAGGCCGGAGGAAACCCTCTCTTTGACAGACGGGCACAGGATCTCGGACGGCCACGGCGGGGTGGTGGCAGAGACTGGGGAGCGGCTGCCGGCAGCCCCCACCGGCGGGACAGAGTCCCTCGAACGGGAACCTGTCACCCCAGGAGATGGGTCCCAGGGAGAGTCCCTGGTGCGAGCCGGTTCCACCACCCGTCAGCCCGAGGACCCTGGTGGCGATGGCCCGGAGAAGGCGCGAGACCACCTGCTGGCGACCGAGGCCGGGGCTGCCGTGGAGGAGCCGGGTGGGCATGATGGAGTCCCAGAGTTAGGAGGGGGCCAGGACCCCAACCTGCAGGAAAGGGTCTGGAGCCTGGAGCAGGAGAAGGAACAGCTGCAGCAGGAGCTGCAGGAAAAGGCCCGGAGCTTGGAGCAGGAGGAGCAGCTGCAGAAGGAGCTGCAGGAAAGGGCCCAGAGCCTGGAGCAAGAGAAGGAGCAGCTGCAGGAGAGGGCCCGGAGCCTGGAGCAGGTGAAGGAGCAGCTGCAGAAGGAGCTGCAGGAAAAGGCCCAGAGCCTGGAGCAAGAGAAGGAGCAGCTGCAGGAGAGGGCCCGGAGCCTGGAGCAGGTGAAGGAGCAGCTGCAGAAGGAGCTGCAGGAAAGGGCCTGGAAGCTGGAGCAGGAGAAAGAGCAGTTGCAGAAGGAGCTGCAGGAGGCCGTGGCCGCCCGCAAGGGGACCCTGAAGAAGGCCCGAGAGCAGGCCCGACTCCACCGGGAGCAGCTGAGGCAGCATCAGGAGCGTGCCGACCTTTGGCGGGAGCAGCTGGACGAGCAGATCCGGGAGAATGGGTCCCTCCGGGACCAGCTCTGGCAGCTTCGGGCCCAGGGCACACAGGGGCCAGAGAGTGGACCCCCGCCCAGCCCAGGGGACACCCCAGAGGATGCCCCAAGGGACGCTGCAGGAGACACGGCGGAGGAAAATTCAGAGGAAGTCGAGAGCACCCGAGGGCTGTCACCTGCTGTCACCCAGGCTCCAGACGGGCACGGAGGCCCAAGAGCAGACCGCACTCCACAGCGGGGAGACGGTCCAACAGGCCTGGTCCGGGCCCAGCTCGAGGAGCCACAGTTAGGGCCTGGAGCCTCCTCGGGGAGCCACACCCCTGTGGCAGAGGGAGCCCTTCAGCCCGGGGAGGGGGCGGCCGTGGACCGGGCCACTGGACTTGGGCCGGAACTGGCGAGCAGCCGGGCGGAAGCGGCCAGATTGGAGCAGCTCAGGGGCGAGCTCCAAGCCCGGCTGAGCCAGCGGGAGGAGGACGTGGCCTCGCTGACGGAGGCCCTGGCTCACGCGCGTGCCGAGTCACGGGACCAGAAGGATCTGGTGGCAGCCCTGAGCGCCCGGTTGGAAGCGCAGGCCCTGGAGCATGTGGACCAGACCCAGCGGCTCCGGGCGGAGCTGGGCGCGGAGGCGGGGGCCGAGGCCAGAGCCCAGCTGATGCCACTGCAGAGGAAGCTCCAGGCTGCGCTGGTGTCCAGGAAGGAGGCCTTGAAGGAGAGCCGGGGCCTCCGCGAGGAGCTGGCGGAGGCCAGGGAGCAGGCGGCGAGCCTGGCCACCGCTCTGGTCGAGGCGGAGGGTCGGGCTTCGGCCGGCGGGCGCGAGAGGGACGGGCTGGCAGCTCAGCTGGAGGCCCTCCAGGCAGACCACCAGAGGCTGGCGGCTGAAGCAGACCGCTCCCGGGAGGAGAGTCGGAGCCTGGGCAGCTCCTGCGACAGCCTGAAGCTGGCACTGGAGGGTCTGGCGCGGGACAAGGCGTTGCTGGAGCAGGAGCTGGGCGCCCTGCATGAAGCCCGGGAGGCTGAGGGCGCCGGGTGGCAGGAGCGGCAGGCGGAGCTGCAGCGCGAGTACGAGACCCTGTTGCGCTCCTACGAGAACGTGGGCGGCGAGGCGGAGCGCGTTCAGCGCCTGCTGGAAGCTGCGCGGCGGGAGAAGCGGGAGCTGCTCGCCCGGCTGAGGGGTGCCGAGGCTGAGACCGGGGACGTGGAGAAGCGGCTGCGGGAGGCCGAGCAGGAGATGGAGGGCCTCAGGGACAAGATGAGGAGATTTGCCAAGTCCAAGCAGCAGAAGATCCTGGAGCTTGAAGAGGAGAACGAGCGGCTGAAAGCCGAGGGGCCCGCAGCTCGACGGGACGTCCAGAAGGACACCCGTGAGGGGGCCGGGGGAGACGCCCATGAGAATGCTGGTGGGGATGCCCGTGAGGATGCCCGTGAGGACATCCAAGAGGATGCTGGTGGAGATTCCCACAAAGGTGCCCGTGAGGATACCCAGAAGGACGCTGGTGGGGATGCCTATGAGGATGCTGGCAGAGACACACCCGAGGGTGCTCGTAAGGGCCCCCAGGGAGATGCCCACCTGGACACTCGTGAGAATGCCAGTGGCGACACCCTCCTGCCTGCTCCCCTGGGCCCAGAAGAGGACCTGGAGAGCATCCGGTCACAGCACCAGGCTCTACGCGAGGAGTGTGATGCACTCAGGGCGGAGAAGGAATCACTCGGCCGTGTGGTCCGGGACTTACGGCAGCAGCTCGAAGCTACTGGATCCGGGCAGAGCGGGACCCTCGAGACAGGAGGCGAGTGGGAGGGCGGGGATGGGGCGCAGCCAGCCGCAGCCCCGCCAGCCCCGAGCAACCAGGTGGCTGAGGCTGGACCGGCGAGCACGGATGCCCAGGGTGGACCCTCCACCCAGCACGTGGCCCTGCTCGTGGAGGGGGTCCCGGACCCTGAAAAGGAAGAGGAGGAAGAGGAGCTGTGCAGTCTGCGAGAGCGGCTCCAGGTGTCAGAGGCCCAGAGGGATGCCCTGGAGAGCCTGCTGACGGCCCGGGCCGGTGAGCTGGAGACATTACAGGCCTCCGTCTCGGCTTTGAGCCGCCACAGCCAGCAGGCCCGGGAGGAGCTGGCCCACGCAGTGCAGCGGCACAAGGAGTTGGAAGAGGAGAAGGACGATCTGGAAGAGCGACTCATGAACCAGCTGGCAGAACTGAACGGCAGCATTGGCGATTATCAGCAGGCGGCCTCAGACATGCAGGCTGCCAACAAGCTCCTGGAGGCGGAAATCCAGACCCTCCAGAATCGCATAAGGGAGCTGGAGGAGCAGCGGGGGCCGGAGGCCGGGGATATCGCCGGGGAGGAAGCCGAGGGGCAGGGGACTCAGCCTGAGGCCCAGTCCATCGTCCAGCCTGCGGCCCAGCCCACGGTCCGGTCTGCGGCCCGACCCGAGACCCAGACCGCAGTCCAGGCCCCGGCCCAACCCGTGGCCCATTCCGCGGCCCGCCCTGAAGCAGGCGGCAAATCCCTAACTAAGGAGCTGCAGGAGCTGCTGAAAGAGAAGCAGCAGGAAGTAAAGCAGCTGCGCAGAGATTGCATCCGCTACCAGGAGAAAATCAGCGGCTTGGAGAGGACCATCAAGGCCCTAGAGTTCGTCCAGAGCGAGGCCCAGAAGGAGGTCCAGGGAGCCAGGGCCAGCGTGGCCGGGGCCGAGGAAGCCCGCCAACAGGCCCGGGCCGAGCTGGCCGCCTGCAGGACTCTGCTGGATGACACGCAGAGCGAGGCAGCGCGAGTCCTGGCGGACAGCCTCCGGACCCAGGAGGCGCTGCGGGCCGGCCGCGAGCTGGCGGAGAGACAGCTGAAGAGCAGGGACGAAGATCTGGAGAGGAGGCTGGGGCAGGCGGCGGCCCAGCACGGGCGGGAGCGGCGGAGCCTGCAGGAGCAGCTGGCCGCCCTGCAGCGAGAGAAGGTCCGGGCGGAAGAGGCCGCGGCAGAGGCCCGCGCCGCCCTGGGCGAGCAAGAGCAGGAGGCTCAGAGGCTGCAGGACAGCCTGAACGGCACCCTGGCCCAGCTGGCCGCGCTGGCCCGCAGCATGGCCTCCCTCCAGGATGACCGTGACCGCGTGCTGGACGAGTCCAAGCGTTGGGAGGACAGGTTTGGCGCTGCCCTGCAGGCGAAGGAGGACGAGCTCCGCGCGGCCGAGGGGCGCTGTGGCGACTTGAGGGACCGGCTGAGGCAGGAATCCGTTCGCACCGAGGAGCTGCAGATCGGCCTGGCCAGGTAACCGGGCCCTGGACGCCCCGTGGCTAGCGGCTGCTTCCAGCCAGCCGGTCGGCATTGGTCCACGTCATCCCCATCCTCAGTTGGGCAGTCAACCGATCGATCAGTCGGACTTAATAAGTTCCAACTGGATGCCGAGCACTGTCCCGCACACTTTGGAGAGTCCAGTAGTCAGCAGACACAATCGCTGCCCTTGAGAAGTTTAGGCTACTGTGTGCAGAGCACTGTTCCAAGCATTGGAGAGGGGACAGTAGAGTTTGTGGAGCTCAAGGAGACAGGCACTGAATGAGGCTGACACCATTTCCTTCCTCTCGACTCTTGGAGGTCAGGTCTCTGGGCTGTGTTCCTCCCAAACCTCCTCTCCACCTCCTTCCTCCTCCTCATTCTCCTCCTCCTCCTGCTCACTTCTTAGTAGTAACAGCTTTTATCGAGGGTTCGTATGGTGCTGAGCCTTGTGCGAGTGCTGGGCAGAGTTCCCAGTGTTCAGACCCTGCTCTGATCCCATTAAGAGGCTCGTATTGTCATAGTAGGGATAGTATCAGTAGCGGTAGTTGAGCTCCCACTTGGTGCCGAACACAGTACTAGGCACTTGGGAGGCACAGAATTACTTAGTGCCACAATACCTGCCCACAAGAAGCTTCCACTCTAATAGGGAGACTGGCAAAATGATGCAGTTCAGGGGGCTAGGAGATGAATCAGGGAAGGCCTTGCGGAGGAGGTGGGATTTCAGGAGGGATTTGACGGTTGGGTAGAACTGGGGGTCTGTCCACTGTGGGGAGAGAGGGAGATCCAGGCCGGGGAAGCGGTGAGAGCGAGGGGATGGGGATGGGAGAGCCGAGAGAGAGGGGCGGCCAAAAGGTTGGCTGGGGAGTGTGGAGACAGCAGGCTGGGGGACAGCAAAAACGGAGAGGTCATGTGGGACTGGGCTGGGGAAACAGGTAGATGATGGAGAGGAGTTTGTGTTTGACTTGGAGGGAGTCGAGGACCCAGCGGCGGGTGTGGAGGAGGGGAGAGACATGGGCCCGGTGACACTTTGGGACGATGGTCTGTGGCCACCCCCGCCCCCGGGGGCCACGCATCGCAGGGGAGTAACGTGGCCACCTGGTCATTGCAGACTGCAGCACGACCAGGGGGAGCGGGAGTCGGTGTTGCGAGCTGAGCTGCAGGAGCTCCAGGAGGCTCAGGAAGACCTGCGAGAGGAGAAGCGAGGACTCCGAGCCCAGCTAGAGGAGAGCGAGCGGCTTGCCCGGGACTCTCGGGAGGAGGTGGACGGCCTGCGGAAGCAGGCGGAGGCCCTGAGGATGCGCGTGGCCGAGCTGGAGCAAGCCCTGGCCCGTGGGGAGGAGGCCAGGGCGGCGGCAGAGGACAGAGCCCGTCAGCAGGCCGCTGAGATCCAGAGCGGCCAGTTCCGCCAGGAGCAGCTGGAGGCTGACCTGCGGGCCTCCGCTGGCCTGGCCAGCCGACTGCAAGAAGAGATCGGTACGAAGGAACAGAAGCTGGTCGGTGCACTGGCCGCCAGGGAGGAGGCCGTGGTCGCGGCCTGCTCTGATCTGCAACAGAGGCACAGCCAGGCCCTGGGAGAGCTGGAGAGCCGGCTGGCCCGGAAGGAAGAGGAGCAGGTGGCCGCGGAGGCCCAAGGGAAAGCGGCAGCCGGCCGGGCGGCCGAGCTGGAGGCCCAGGTGGCCGCCCTGCGGGAGGAGGGCCGGCAGCGCCAGGCCCAGCTGGACTCCTTTCCCGGAGCCATGGCCTCGCTGCAGGATGACCGTGAGCGGCTGCTCAGTGACTACCGGCAGCTGGAGGGACGCCACCTGACAGCCATTCTGGAAAAGGATCGTCTCATCCAGGAGGCCGCGGCCGAGAGCAACGCTCTTCGGGAGCAGCTGCGCGGAGCCCGGGCCCAACTGGACGACCTGCACTCCCACGGCGCCAAGCTGGAGGCTGAACTGGCCCGGTACCGACGGGCAGAGCCGGGGCGAACGGGGGCCGGGGCCGGTCCCGAGGCGGGGGAGGAGGGCGAGGTCGAGCGCCTGGGTGCCGCCCTGGCCCTCTCGCGCAGGACGGTGGCCGAGCTGCAGGAGGAGCTGGCCCGGGCCCGGGAGGAGGTGGCCCGAGGGGCGGCCGTGGCAGAGGCCCGCCTCTCTGCGGAGCTGAAGCACCTCCACCACGACGCGGGCATCATGCGTAACGAAGCAGAGACGGCTGAGGAGCGGGTGGCTGAGCTGGCCCAGGACCTGGTGGCCGTGGAACAGAAGCTGCTCTCCGTGAAC
Organism: Tachyglossus aculeatus; assembly: GCF_015852505.1. Lineage (NCBI taxonomy): Eukaryota > Metazoa > Chordata > Mammalia > Monotremata > Tachyglossidae > Tachyglossus > Tachyglossus aculeatus. The sequence goes on along the minus strand of NC_052066.1, from coordinate 131,486 downwards.
GAGGAGAACCAGTCCCTCCGGGCCCAGGTCCAGGCCTTTGGAAAGGCCATGAGCTCCCTGCAGGACAGCCGCGACCAGGCCCACGAGGCGCTGCGGGCACTGAGGCGAGAGCGGTCTCTGCCGCAGGGGGACGGGGACCTCCCGGGTTCTACTGCCAAGGCAGCGGGAGCCCCGGGCAGAAGCACTGCCCCGGGGAGCAGCGTCGGCCGGACCTCACCTCCCCACGGGGCCGGGGACGTGGGGGCCGGCGAGGCTGAGGTCCGCAGCCTGAAGAGAGCGATGGCTTCCCTGCAGAATGACCGAGACCGGTTGGTGAGTGTGGGGCGGCGGAGATGGGGGATGGGGCTGGGGGGGGAGTGGGGGCGGGGCCTCGGGGGCTGAAGACTTCTCGGGCCCACTTGCAGGGTGAGTGGCTGGTTGGACAGAGGTCCATCCCCTAGGCCCATTCTGCGCTCCTGATCTGGCCCGGGGCCTCAGCGTGGGAGCCGCCGGTGGCTGTGAGGGTGGTCCCCGGCTTTGCGAGGACCCGTCCGTGAATGGGGTGGAGCAGGGTCTCTGGTCTGGGTGGGAGGGGTGGGGAGCCAGCGCCAGCCCAGGTAGGACCTCGTGCCACCTGGGTCCGGGTCCTGAGCTTTCACCGATCCACTGGGTTCCCAGTAGCTGCCTTGCCCTGAGACGCCAGCTGCAGCCGATGGCCTCAAGCAGTCTCTCCGGCCTCCTCGTACCGCTCCCCAGCCCCTCCACCCCCCTCCTTGATCCTCCACACCTCCTCCATGATCCCCCTTTGCTCCTCCCCAATCCATTCACAGCCATTCATTCATTCACTCAATCGTATTTATTGAGTGCTTACTGTGTGCAGAGCACTGTACTAAGTGCTTGGAAGGTACAATTCAGTAATAGAGACAATTCCTGCCCATAGCCCCTCCCCACCCCTTTCTACCCACCCTCTGCCCCTCCGTATCCCTTCTTTGCCCCCCCCATCCCATCCCCCTTCCTACCCCCTGTCCCTTCCCCTCCTCCTTCCTTCCTCCTCCCTGGGCTCCCCGTTCTCTGCTTGGAGTTGGGGTGCCGGTGATTGGAGAGCCAAGGGTGGTACCTCCAACTCCTGGGCTGCCGGCTGACCGGTGGATGACCCCTAGGCCCCGGCTGAGCTCAGCGGGAGCAGGGTGAGTGAGGGGCCCGAGGGCTGGCCTTCACGGCCCCCTTCCCCGTGACTGCAGCTGCAGGAACTGAAGAACCTGCAACAGCAGCACCTGCGGGTGAACGAGGAGGCCGGCGAGCTGCCCCCTTTGAAGGCTCAGCTGCGGGAGTGCCGGGAGGAGGCCGACCGGCACCGGGCCCTCTGGGAGAAGCTCCAGGAGCAGAGCGCCACGTGGCAGCAGGAGCTCCAGCAGCTCAGGTGAGGCGGGTGCCACCTGCCCTCTGCCCCTGGCTGCTCACCCTATCCTGCCCTCCCGGGGCCAGGGATCTGGAGGGGTGGTGCTTAGGGTGTCACGGGTTACTAGCCCGGTCATCGGGAACCCACTAGAACAGAATCCCTGGGGTCCCCCCCTTGTCCCTTGGGAGGAAGAGGAGGGAGAGGGAGAGGAAGGCATTGTGACCCCTATGTGGTTCCAGGCTGGAGAAGAGCGAGCGGGAGATCCAGGACAGGACGGAGAAGCAGCAGCAGCAGCTCTTAGTGCTGTCGGACCCGGAGCGGCGGCCGCAACCGAGCCTCCCGCAAACCCCCCGCGGTCCGCCCCCCGTAACCCAGGAGCGGGGCCGATGCCAGGTGCGGCTGGAGGCCAGGCCCGGGAAGGGTGACGGGACGGCAGGGGTCGGGTGGGGACGCCTGGCGGGACGACTCGGCTCCCAACCTTCTTCCGGCAGGGGCCCTTGGAAGCGGCAGAAGCGGAGGCGGAGGTGGGCCGGCTTCGGGCCCAACTCGGAGACAGCTTGGAGGGGCTGCATCAGAAGGAGCTGAGAATCCAGCAGTTGAACTGCAAGGTGGGCTTCCCTCGCCGCCCCCCGCCTCCCTGCCCCCCGTCCCAGGCCTGTGCCCTCTGCCGTTCTCCGGGTGGGCCGTCCTCACGGATTCTTGCCCTGTCCCAGCTCACCCAGCTCTTCGAGGAGAAAAGCTCCCTGTCTGCCCAGCTGCGGGGCCACAGCCAGAGCCTTCGCGAGAGCCACCAGCGCTACAGCGGCCTCCTGAACCACTGCGCCGCCTTGGAGGAGCGGCTGCGGGAGCTGCAGCCCCAGGGCAAGGGCCTGGTGAGGCCGGGGACTGAGACTGGCTGGCTGGCTGGCGGGGGCTTGGGGTTGGGAACCGGGGGACTGGAGGAGTGGAGAAGGGGGTGGGGACCAGTGACTCTTGGTGACCCTGGCACCCAGGCAGCCAGGCAGTCAGTCAGCTGTGTTTATTGAGTGCCTACTTTTTGCAGAGCACTGTAGTAAACACTTGGGCGAGTGTAATGGAACAGAGTCGGTGGACACGTTCCCTGCCCACATTGAGCTTATGACCTAGAATGGGGAGAAGGACGCTAATATAAATAAATAAATTACTGATATGGACATACACTGATGGAGGAGTGAATGAAGAGTGCAAATTCTAGTGCAAGGGTGATGCAGACAGGAGTGGGAGAAGAGGAAATGAGGGCTTAGTCAGGGAAGGCCTCTGGGAGGAGATGTGCTTTTAATAAGGTTTTGAAAGCAGAGAAAGCAGTGATCTGTCGGATGTGAATAATAATAATAATGATGGCATTTATTAAGCACTTACTATGTGCAGAGCACTGTTCTAAGTGCTGGGAAGGTTACAAGGTGATCAGATGTCCCACGTGGGGCTCACAGTCTTAATCCCCATTTTACAGATGAGGTAACTGAGGCACAGAGAAGTCAAGTGACTTGCCCAAAGTCACACAGCTGACAATTGGTGGAGCCGGGGTTTGAACCCATGACCTCTGACTCCAAAGCCCGTGCTCTTTTCCTCTGAACCACGCTGCTTCTCATTTGTGGCATTTGTTAAGCGCTTAATATGTGCCAAGCATTGTTCTGTGTGCTGGGGTAGATACAAGGTAATCAACGTGGGACTCACAGTCTCATATCCATGTTACAGATGAGGTAACTGAAGCACGGAGAAGTTAAGTGACTTGCCCAAAGTCACAGAGCTGACAAGTGGCAGAGGCGGGATTAGAACTCACGACCTCTGACTCCCAAGCCCGTGCTCTTTCCACTAAGCCATGCTGCTCCACGCTGAAGCGGGAGGGTGTTCCAGGCCAGAGGCAGGATGTAGGCAAGGGGTTGTAGATGAGGTAGATGAGATTGAGGTACAGTGAGTAGTTGGGCAGCCAGCCAGCCAGCAGTGCAAAGTGCTGTTGAGGCCCAGAGGCCAGGACCCACCACCATTGGGGTGGAAGGACAGGAGCGGGACAGAGGGAAAACAGGTTGAAGTAATGGACCAGAGAAGGGACAGAGGGAGAAAATGGTGGCAAGGTTGGGGGCCGGCAACCTGGGGAGCCCGGAGGGTAGATGAAGAAAGAAGGACAGTGTGGTAGAGAGGGGAGTGAGGGCCGGGGGGTCTGATTGGAAGAGATGGATGTTGAGTCCTGGCAGACAAGAGTCAGTCAGGCTGTTGAATAGGTGGATGGGTGATCAGGCACGCAGGCGGGAGGGTGGTCAGGTTGCGTAGGTGGCAGTCAGGAGGATGGGCAATCAGGTGGGTGGGCAGGCAGTCAGGAGGGTGGACAGCCGGATCCCAGAATGCCCACGGAGTCTCCAGTGCCCATCCCCGTCCTGCCCATCCCCATCCCCCTCAGACTTCCCGAACCCCTGGCTCTTTTGCAGGAGCTGCTGTCCACGGATGCCGCCCCGGGAGCTCCCCAGGAGCGGGACGCGGACCCCAGAGAGGGCGACCCAGCTGAGCTGCGGGAGCTGCAGCTGAGGTAGCAGAGGTGGACTCTGACTTCTCCTGGGACTCCCCCTCATCCTGGGGGTACTTCCCGGACCCCAGTACTCTCCTATCCTGCGACCACCCTGATCACAGGACCCCCCACCCCCCCCCCCAATCCGAACCCTGGGACCTTCCAGATCCTGGGGAGTGGAGAAGTGTTGGGAAAGGGTTCGGGAAATTAATTGGGGTCTCTGTGGAGTCTGCTCAGTGGGTCTGAGTGGGTTCCCCGAGGTGGAGTTTGGAGGCAGGGGTCGGAGTGGGGAATCAGGGCTTGTGGGGGGTCAGAGAAGGGATTCATTGGGGCTTGGGTCGGGGGCTTGTTGGGGCTTGAGGGTGTAAAGCAGGGGCTTATGGGACTTGTAGCGGTTGGAGCTGGGGCCTGGGTGGTTGGTGTGGGGGTTTGTTGGGGATTGAGGAGTTGGAGCAATCAATCAATCAATCGTATTTATTGAGCGCTTACTGTGTGCAGAGCACTGTACTAAGTGCTTGGGAAGTACAAGTTGGCAACATATAGAGACAGTCCCTACCCAACAGTGGGCTCACAGTCTAAAAGGAGCAGTGGATTCATTCATTCATTCAGTCATTTATTGAGCGCTTACTGTGTGCAGAGCACTGTACTAAGCACTTGGAAAGTACAATTCAGCAACAAATAGAGACAATCCCTACCCAACGGGCTCACAGTCTAATAATAATAATAATGGCATTTATTAAACGCTTACTATGTGCAAAGCACTGTTCTAAGTGCTGGGGAGGTTACAAGGTGATCAGCTTGTCCCACGGGGGGGCTCACAGTCTTCATCCCCATTTTACAGATGAGGGAACTGAGGCCCAGAGAAGTGAAGTGACTTGCCCAAAGTCACACAGCTGATGGAGGTGGGATTCGAACCCAGGACCTCTGATTCCAAAGCCAGGCTCTTCCCACTGAGCCGTGCTGCTTCTCTAGAAGTGGAGAGACGGGCAACAAAACAAGTGGACAGGCATTGATAGCATCAATATAAATAGACTTGTAGATATATACACATCATTAATAAAATAATAAAAATAATAAATATGTACATATATACACAAGTGCTGTGGGGTGGGGAGGGGGGTAGAGCAGAGGGAGGGAGTAAGGGCGATGGGGAGGGGAGGAGGAGCAGAGGAAAAGGGGGGCTCAGTCTGGGAAGGCCTCCTGGAGGAGGTGAGCTCCAAGTTGGGGTTCAGGGAGTTGTGGGGGTTCAGGGGATCTGAGTGGGGACTTTGGGGGCTCATGGGATTTTGAGGCGGTGGCTCGGGGGAGTCAGACGGCGGGGTCCTGGGGACTCTTGGGAGTTGGGAGCAGGGGCTTGGGGGAGTCTGAGTGGGGGCTCTGGGGAGTCAGAGTGATGTGTGGGAGTGATCAGGGGGCTCGGGGAGTCAGAGCGGGGGCCCGGGGGTGGGCTTCGAGTTTGCCCGCGTCTTTCTGCAGGTTTTCTGAGGCCCAGCAGGAGCAGAGCCAGCTGAAGAAGCTGCTGGCAGAGGAGCGGGACCAGCGGCTGGTGGCTGAGGATGCTCTTTCCGATGCCCAGGAGCGCATCCGGAGGTGGAACCGGGCTCGAGCATAGATAGATGGATGGATGGATGGATGGACACATGGGGTGGGATGGGCTGGGGACTCGGGCCTGGAGAGTTGCTGTGGCTGGTGGTCAGGAGTGATGAGCGGTTGGTCACGGGGAGCTCTTGGGCTCTAGAAACTCCACAACATCTCTGCTGGCATTCTTCCCTTCCCCCCACCTCCCCATGCCCGACAGCTTCCCCTGCCGGCATCCCCTTGCTCTGGTGCACCGCCCACCCTGCCCCCTGGCCCCAGGTTCTCCTGCCATTGAGTTATACTTTCCAAGCGCTTAGTTACAGTGCTCTGCACACAGAAAGCGCTCAATAAACACGATTGAATGATTGAATGCACGAGTGCGGCCCACAGGTGCTTGGTTGTCCCAAAAGTCCCCTCAGGCCCTCACTTACCTATGCATAGCCACGCTGACCCCTGGGCCCATGTGTGATGTTTTTCCCTGCCTGCTGGCCCGAGTCTCCAACAGATTGTGCTTCTATGGCAGGTGGGAGCTGGGGGAGCAGAATTCGGGGCGCTCGCTCCTCGACGCCTGCAGTCCCCACGAGCAAGCCGTGCTAATCGAACCCACGGCCGCCTCCCTCCGCAGGGTAAGTGTGCGGGGGGCATGATGTGGTGTCGGTGGGGCAGGTCCAGGCCCAGTCCCAATTCCAAGACCCCGAGGTTCTTCTTTGGTGAAACGTTGGCCTCCACCGTGACCAAAAATGATGGGCAATGCCCGACATCCCGGGGCTGCACCTGCAGGGGCGGGGGTGGGACGGGGGTGGCGCTGGGGTGGGGCTCTGAGCGGGATCTCTGTCCTGTCAGGTGCGGAGCAGCGTAGGGTGGAGGCGGGCCCTGCGTTCCCTCTGTTATTCCCGGACCCGCGGACCTCTGCTGGCCGCCGCCTACCTGCTCACTGTGCACGTCGTCCTCCTGCTCTGCCTCACTGGCCACCTGTGAGCCCCGTCCGCCCTGACCCCCGGAGCATCGCTGCTGCTCACCGGGGGCTTCGGCGTCCCTGCATGGAGCACTCCAGCCCAGGGCCCCATCCCCCGTCCCCACCGTCAAGGCCGGGTTGGGGCGGGGTGGGGCAGGCCCCCGGCCCAGGGGAAGAGAAGGTTGGAGAAGTTGAGGGGAGCCGGGGCTTCCCGCTGGGGCTGGTTTTTGCCCACTAGGTCTCCCACCTCAGCTCAGCTTCCCGTCCGCCCCAGGGACCCGTTCCCCTACCTCGCCTGCAGTGCTCACAGGCTTTTGTCTCCCTTCGGAGTCATCCCCACTCCCGCCCGGGACCAGAATCTGAGACCGTGCCATGGGGCTGCCCGGCCGGCCCGGCGGGAGCGGTAGGAGACAGACAGATTCAGGGACGTGAGTCGGCGAGAGGTTCGGACCCCTGAGCTGGATGTTACGGTTATACCTGCTGGGGCCCTCCCTCCACCCTGGCCTCGGGTCCAGGGAGACGGAAGACCCGTTGGGCCGAGGGCCTGGAGTCCTGGGGGCTGGGAGTGCTGGGAGCCCTGGTCCCTTACCTGGCGCCAATCAGTAGGAGCCAAGAAAACAATAAAGTCACTTTTCAGCAGCCAGGTGCACTGTCATGGTGGAGTCAGGGGTGGGACCACAAACAGATCAAGGGTGGGGTTGGGTAAGGGGGCCCAATTAAGAGAAGCAGCGTGGCTCAAGTGGAAAGAGCCTGGGCTTTGGAGTCAGAGGTCATGGGTTCGAATCCTGGCTCTGCCACATGTCTGCTGTGTGACCTTGGGCAAGTCACTTCACTTCTCTGGGCCTCAGTGACCTCATCTGTAAAATGGGGATGAAGACTGTGAGCCCCCCCGTGGGACAACCTGATCACCTTGTAACCTCCCCAGCGCTTAGAACAGTGCTTTGCACATAGTAAGCGCTTAATAAATACTATCATTAATCAAGGGGAATCAGCTGTGCTGAGGAGTCATAATCATTGTGGTATTTGTTAGACACTTACTGTGTACTAAACGTTGGGGCAGATACAGACCAATTGGATTGTGTGGGAGCGGGCTCGTCACTCCCGGTCCCCAGTCATTCGTCTCACCGGCAAGCCGGGGCAAGACCCCAGCATTCCATGTTCCCCCCCCCCCCCCCCCCCCCCCCGGGCAGTTGGGTATTGGGGTGTGCCCCCCGCCCCCCTCACCCCCCAGCCAGCCCCCGGGCCACAAGGCTCCAAGATGGCGGATGCGGCCAGGAGATGGAGATCGGTGAGCGGGCATGTTGGAGGTGGGACCCAGAGTGAGGCCCAGATATCACTGGAGGTCAAGGGGAGCAGACATCCTGCCCAACCACCAGTGAGAAGCTGCAGAAGTCAACTGACAGCGCATGGACTAATGATGGGTCACATTCCAGTGCTTAGTATTAATCAATCAATCAATCGTATTTATTGAGCGCTTACTGTGTGCACAGCACTGTACTAAGCGCTTGGGAAGTACAAGTTGGCAACATATAGAGACAGTCCCTACCCAACAGTGGGCTCACAGTCTAAAAGGGGGAGACGGAGAACAAAACCAAACATACTAACAAAATAAAATAGCTATGTACAAGTAAAATAAATAGAGTAATAAATATGTACATACATATGTACAGGCGCTGTGGGGAAGGGAAGGAGGTAAGATGGGATGGAGAGGGGGGTGAGGGGGAGAGGAAGGAAGGGGCTCAGTCTGGGAAGGCCTCCTGGAGTAGGTGAGCTCTCAGTAGGGCCTTGAAGGGAGGAAGAGAGCTACCTTGGCGGATGGGCAGAGGGAGGGCATTCCAGGCCCGGGGGATGACGTGGGCTGCGGGTCGATGGCGGGACAGGCGAGAACGAGGCCTAACGGTGAGGAGATGAGCGGCAGAGGAGCGGAGGGTGCGGGCTGGGCTGGACAAGGAGAGAAGGGAGGTGAGGTAGGAGGGGGCGAGGGGATGGACAGCCTTGAAGCCCAGGGTGAGGAAAGTAAGAGCTTAACAAACACCATAATTGTTATTATTATTAGTAAATGGCTGATGCCAATGGGATCGTCTTTGGGAGGGCCAATGGGAGCTGACTGGGTCACCTAGGGGCGGGACTATGTAAATGAGCAGATGTGTTACAATCCCAGCCTTGCAGGCAACTTGCACTCGAGCCCTGGACCCACAGCCCTGAGGGGCCCACCTGCTCAGCCCTCCTGGGAAGGAGGGGGACCAGTGATCCCTGACCTTGAGTGAGCTCTGGTCCCTGTCTTCTCCACAAGATACCTCTCCAGGCCCTCTTACTCTTCCCAGAAGCCTGCATCCTCGGTGTCATCCTCGGCTCTTTGCTGTCATCCGACGCTCACATCCAGGCCGCTGCCACAGACCCTGCCTGTACTCGCTGCATCTATCCAATCCTCCCCTCCTTCTCTACCCAAACTGGCTAATCAATCAAAGGTATTTATTGAGCACCTACTCTGTGCACAAGCCTGCAACCTTGGTGTCATCCTCGACTCCGCTGTCTCGTTCACCCCTCACATCCAAGCGGTCACCAGAACCTGCCGGTTTCAGCTCCGCAACATTGTCAAGATCCGCCCTTTCCTCTCCATCCATACTGCTACCCTGCTCATTCAAGCTCTCATCCTATCCCGTCTGGACTGCATCAGCCTTCTCTCTGATCTCCCATCCTCATGTCTCTCCCCACTTCAATCCATACTTCATGCTGCTGCCCGGATTATCTTTGTCCAGAAACGCTCTGGGCATATTACTCCCCTCCTCCAAAATCTCCAGTGGCTACCAATCAATCTGCGCATCAGGCAGAAACTCCTCACCCTGGGCTTCAAGGCTCTCCATCACCTCGCCCCCTCCTACCTCACCTCCCTTCTGTCCTTCTCCAGCCCAGCCCACACCCTCCGCTCCTCTGCTGCTAATCTCCTCACCGTACCCTGTTCTCGCCTGTCCCGCCATCGACCCCCGGCCCACGTCATCCCCCGGGCCTGGAATGCCCTCCCTCTGCCCATCTGCCAAGCTAGCTCTCTTCCTCCGTTCAAGGCCCTACTGAGAGCTCACCTCCTCCAGGATGCCTTCCCAGACTGAGCCCCTTCCTTCCTCTCCCCCTCGTCCCCATCTCCATCCCCTCATCTTGCCTCCTTCCCTTCCCCACAGCACCTGTATATATGTATATATGTTTGTACATATTTATTACTCTATTTATTTTACTTGTACATATCTATTCTATTTATTTTATCTTGTTAGTATGTTTGGTTTTGTTCTCTGTCTCCCCCTTTTAGACTGTGAGCCCAGTGTTGGGTAGGGACTGTCTCTATATGTTGCCAACTTGTAATTCCCAAGTGCTTAGTACAGTGCTCTGCACACAGTAAGCGCTCAATTAATACAATTGATGATGATGAATGGTATTGATTGAGCACCTACTTTGTGTGCAGTCAGTCAGTCGCATTTATTGAGCACTTACTGTGTGCAGAGCACTGTACTAACCACTTGAGAGAGTACAGTATAACAATAAAAGACACGTTTCCGGCCCACAGTTTTGCAGTCTAGAGGGGGAGACAGACATTAATATAAATAAATGACAGAAATGTACATAAGTGCTGTGGGTCGGCAGGGGTGAATAAAGGGAACAAGCCAGGGTGACATAGAAGGGAGTGAGAGAAGAGGAAAAGAGGGCTTAGGCAGGGAAGGCCTCTTGGAGGAGATGGGCCTTCAATAAGGCTTTGAATGGGTAGAGAGTGATTGTCTGTTGGATATGAGACATATCCCCCTCCCCATCCCCCCCACCTCCCGTCCCCATCCCCCCCCCTTACCTCCTTCCCCTCCACACAGCATCTGTATATATGTATATATGTTTGTACATATTTATTACTCTTTTTTTCTTGTATATATTCTATTTATTTTATTTGGTTTATATGTTTTGTTTTGTTGTCTGTCTCCCCCTCTAGACTGTGAGCCCGCTGTTGGGTAGGGACCGTCTCTATATGTTGCAAACTTGTACTTCCCAAGCGCTTAGTACAGTGCTGTGCACACAGTAAGCGCTCAATAAATACGATTGAATGAATGAATGAATATGAGGAGAGAGGGCGTTCCAAGCCAGAGGCAGGATGTGGGCAAGAGGTCAGTGGTGAAATAGCTTGAGATACAGTGAGGTTAGCATTAGAGGAGAGAAGTGTGTGGGCTGGGTTATAGTAGGAGAGTAGCCAGGTGAGGTAGGAGGGGGTAAGCTGATTGAGTTGCTTTATAGCCAATAGTGAGGAGTTTCTGTTTGATGCGGAGGTGAATGGGCAGCTACTGGAGGTTCTTGAGGGGAGGGGAGGGGAACATGGCCTGAATGTTTTTGTAGAAAAATGATCTGGGCAGCAGACTGAAGTAGGGACTGGAGTGGGGAGAGACAGGAGATAGGGAAATCAGCAAGAAGGCTGATGCAATTTTCAAGGTAGGGTAAGATAAGTGATTGTATTAACATGGTAGCAGTTTGGATGGCGAGGGATGGATGGATTTTAGTGATGTTGTGAAGGTGGAACCAACAGGATTTAGTGATAGGTTGAATGAGAGAAAGGAGTCAAGGATAATGCCAAAGTTACTGGCTTGTGAGTACCATCTACGGTGATGGGGAAGATAGGGTTTGGGTGGGAAGATAAATTCTGTTTTAGACATGTTAGGTTTGAGGTGGCAGGAGGACATCCAAGTAGAGATGTCTTGAAGGCAGGAGGAAATAACGAGACTGCTAATCTCCTCACTGTACCTCGTTCTCCCCTGTCCCGCCATCGACCCCTGGCCCACATCATCCCCCGGGCCTGGAATGCCCTCCCTCTGCCCATCTGCCAAGCTAGCTCTCTTCCTCCCTTCAAGGCCCTACTGAGAGCTCACCTCCTCCAGGAGGCCTTCCCACACTGAGCCCCTTCCTTCCTCTCCCCCTCGTTCCCCTCTCCATCCCCCCCATCTTACCTCCTTCCCTTCCCCACAGCACCTGTATATATGTATATATGTTTGTGCATATTTATTACTCTATTTATTTATTTATTTTACTTGTACGTATCTATTCTATTTATTTTATTTTGTTAGTATGTTTGGTTTTGTTCTCTATCTCCCCCTTTTAGACTGTGAGCCCACTGTTGGGTAGGGACTGTCTCTATATGTTGCCAATTTGTACTTCCCAAGCGCTTAGTACAGTGCTCTGCACATAGTAAGTGCTCAATAAATATGATTGATGATGATGATTGATGATGATTGTGGAGGTGATCCAGGGTTAGTGGTACGAGATCGAAAAAGGGATGGGGAAGCGAGTGAATTCAGTTCAGTAGAGAGGGTGGTAGTGAGAGCATCCGTTTGGTCATTAAGGGAAGGTAGCTTGGGTATGGAAGCTAAATGGGGCATGATAATAATAATAATAATAATAATGGCATTTGTTAAGCGCTTACTATGTGCAAAACACTGTTCTAAGCGCTAGGGAGGATACAAGGTGATCAGGTTGTTCCACATCGGGCTCACAGTCTTAATCCCCATTTTACAGATGAGGTAACTGAGGCACAGAAAAGTGACTTACCCAAGGTCACACAGCTGACAATTGGTAGAGATGGGATTTGAACCCATGACCTCTGACTCCCAAGCCCGTGCTCTTTCCATTGAGCCATGCCACTTGATTGGGGTCAAAATGTTGGAGGTCTCTGTAGGGAAAAGCACAGATTTTGGGGGAGGAGGTGTTTGGGAGAGAAGGCAGGTGAGGAGGTTGTGGTCAGAGGGAGCACTTTGCTAAGAGCATTATAGTAAGTACTTGGGATAGAGGAATAGATCAGTCAGTCAGTGGTATTTGAGTGCTTACTGTGTATGGGGCACTGTACTAGCACTTGTAAGAGCATACTAGACAAAGCAGACCTGATTCCTGCCCTCAGGGAGCTTACAGTCTAGCAGGGGAGAGACACTGAAAAACACAACTGGAAGTTTTAACACAATTGTAGTGGATGGTGAAAAAATTGAAATAGTTGACAGTTTTTCTCTCCTAGGATCGATAGTAATAAAGGAAACAGTAGCCAAGAAGCATGCAGAAGAATAATGTTGGGAGGACTAGCTATGAAGAGCCTGGAAAAAGTCATGAAATGTACTGATGCAACGATTGTCACAAAAATACAAATTGTCAACTCTGTGGTATGTCCAGTGGCAATATGTAGATCTGAAAGCTGGACAGTGAAGAAACAGGATAGAAAGAACATTGATTCTTTTGAAATGTGGTGTTGGAGAAGGCTTTTGTAAATACCATGGACTGCCCAAAAGACAAACAAATGGATTTTAGAGCTAATTAAAGCAAAGTGGTCTCTGGAAGGCCAAATGACTCGACTTAGATCAGCATATTTTGAACACATCTTCAGGAGGAATAATTCTCTGGAGAAGACACTATTACTAGGAAAAGTCCGGGGAAACCGTGGAAGAGGCAGACAAGCAGTTAGATGGATAGAGACTATAACAACGGTAACGGAAGAACCATTAGAAAGGTTGCGGATTATGGCAGAGGATGGGACGTTCTGGAGAGAGTATATCCATGGAGTCGCAATGAAACGGGAACGGCTCGATGGCACTTAATAATAATAACAACAAGTTGGGAATTGTGTACCTAAATGCTGTGAGGTGGGGGTGGGTAGTATGCCTAAGTGCCTAGAGGGTGCAGACCCAAGTGCATAGATAATGCAGAGGGAGAAGTAGGGTGAGAAGGTGAGAGACTAGTCAGGGAAGGTCTCTTGTTTTGTTTCAATGGTATTTGTTATTATTAGTAATAATAAAAACAGGGAAAGTCTCTTGTTTTGTTTCAATGGTATTTGTTATTAGTAATAATAAAATAATAATAGTAATGATGGTATTTGTTAAGTGCTTATTATGTGTCAAGCACTCTTCTAAGCACTGGGGTAGATACAAGGTTATCAGGTTGTCCCACATGAGCTCACAGTCTTAATTCCCATTTTACAGATGAGGTAACTGAGGCACAGAGAATTTGTGACTTGCCCAAAGTCATATAGCTGACAAGTGGTCAGCTATATAACATGTCCAAGACTGAACTCCTTGTCTTCCCTCCCAAACCCTGCCCTCTCCCTGATTTTCCCATCTCTGTTGACGGCACTACCATCCTTCCCGTCTCACAAGCCCGCAACCTTGGTGTCATCCTCGACTCCGCTCTCTCGTTCACCCCTCACATCCAAGCCGTCACCAAAACCTGCCGGTCTCAGCTCCGCAACATTGCCAAGATCCACCCTTTCCTCTCCATCCACACCGCTACCCTTCTCGTTCAAGCTCTCATCCTACCCCGTCTGGACTACTGCATCAGCCTTCTCTCTGATCTCCCATCCTCGTGTCTCTCCCCACCTCAATCCATACTTCATGCTGCTGCCCAGATTGTCTTTGTCCAGAAACGCTCTGGGCATGTTCCTCCCCTCCTCAAAAATCTCCAGTGGCTACCAATCAATCTGCGCATCAGGCAGAAACTCCTCACCCTGGGCTTCAAGGCTGTCCATCCCCTCGCCCCCTCCTACCTCACCTCCCTTCTCTCCTTCTCCAGCCCAGCCCGCACCCTCCGCTCCTCCGCCGCTGATCTCCTCACCGTACCTCGCTCTCGCCTGTCCCGCCATCGACCCCCGGCCCACGTCATCCCCCGGGCCTGAAATGCCCTCCCTCTGCCCATCCGCCAAGCTCGCTCTCTTCCTCCCTTCAAGGCCCTACTGAGAGCTCACCTCCTCCAGGAGGCCTTCCCAGACTGACTCCCCTCCTTCCTCTCCCCCTCACGCCCCCTCCATCCCATCTTACCTTCTTCCCTTCCCCACTGCACCTGTATATATGTATATATGTCTGTACATATTTGTTACTCTATTTTTATTTATTTTACTTGTACATATCTATTCTATTTTGTTAGTATGTTTGGTTTTGTTCTCTGTCTCCCCCTTTAAGACTGTGAGCCCACTGTTGGGTAGGGACTGTCTCTATATGTTGCCAACTTGTACTTCCCAAGTGCTTAGTACAGTGCTCTGCACACAGTAAGTGCTCAATAAATACTATTGATGATGATGATGAAGTGGTGGAGCCGGGATTAGAACCCAACGTCCTCTGCCTCCCAACCCCTTGTTGTTTCCACTAAGCCATGCTACTCACTGTTTATTATGTGCCAAGCATTGTACTGAGCACTGGGGTAGATACAGGATCATCAGGTCGGGCACAGTCCCTGCCCCATAGGGGCTTAGGAGGGCTTTGAAGATGGGGACAATGGTAGTCTGATGAATAGAAAGCGTTTGGAGGTGTTTCAGGCAGGTGGGCACAAGCAAGGAGGCAGTGTCCAAAGTGTTGAGTTTGAGGCACAGTAGAAAGTTGGTGTTAGAAAAGTGAGATATGTGGACTGGGTTGTGGGAGTGAGGTTAGGATAGGGGACGAGCTGCTGCCCAGATCATTTTTCTACAAAAATGTTCAGTCCATGTTTTCCCACTCCTCCAAAACCTCCTGTGGTTGCCCACCCACCTCCACATAATAAGAATAATAATAATAACTGTTCAACGTGGGGCTCACAGTCTCAATCCCTATTTCATAGATGAGGTAACTGAGGCACAGAGAAGTGAAGTGACTTGCCCAAGGTCCCTCAGCAGACAAGCGGCAGAGCCACTTGAACCCATGAACTTTTGATCCCCAGGCCTGTGCTCTATCCACTATCATACAGAAGCTCCTCACTATTGACTTTAAAGCCATCAATCACATTGCCCCCTCCTACCTCACCTTGCAATTCTTCTACTACAACCCGGCCCCCACATGTTGTTCCTCTAGCATGGCATAGTAGATGGGTCATGGGCCTGAGAGTCAGAAGGTCGTGGGTTCTAATCCCGGCTCTGCCATTTGTTTGCTATGTGACCTTGGGCAAGTCACTTCACTTCTCTGTGCCTCAGTTACCTCATCTATAAAATGGGGATTGAGACTGTGAGCAGATGTGGGCAGGGACCGTGTTCAACCCGATTTACTTGAATCTACCCCAGCCTTAGTACCGTGCCTGGCACACAGTAAGCGCTTAACAAATACTACAATTATTATTATTAACCTTCTCACTGTACCTTGATCTCTTGTGTCTCCCCACCAACCTCTCGCCCACATCCTGCCTCTGGCGTGGAACACCCTCCCTCCTCATATTCGTCAGACAGTAACTCTCTCCTCCTTCGAAACCTTACTGAAGGCACATTTCCTCCAAGAGGCCTTCCCTGACTGTCTTCTTTTCCTCTTCTCCCACTCCCTTCTGTGTCGCCCTGACTTGTTCCCTTTATTCATCCCCCGCCACCCAGCCCCATGGCACTTATGTATATATCTGTAATTTATGTATATTAATGTCTGCCTCCCCCTGTAGATTGTAAGCTAGTTGTGGGCAGGGAATGTGTTAGTTTATTAGTGCATTATACTTCCCCAAGTGCTTAGTACAGACCTCTGCACATAGTAAGTGCTCAATAAATATGATTGATTGACTGACTGAGGATCTTAAAGCCAATGGAAAAGTTTCTGTTTGATGCAGAGGTAGATGGGCAATCACTGGAGGGTCTTGAGGAGTGGACTGGATGGTTTTATAGAAAAGTGATCCAGGCAGCAGAGGGAAGTATCGACTGGAATGGGGAGAGACAGGAGGCAGGGAGGTCAGTGAGGAGGCTGATGTAGGAATCATAGCACGATAGGAAAAGTGCTTGGATCAATCTGGTACCAGTTTGGGTGGAGAACAAAAGGTGGATTTTAATGATGTTGTGAAGGTTGAACCAACAGGATTTCGTGACAGATTGAATGCTTGAATTGAATGAGAGAGATGTGTAGAATGCCAAAGTTATGTACAGTGCTCTGCACACAGTAAGCGCTCAATAAATACCAACGAATGAATGGGCTTGAGAGAAAGGGAGGATTGGGGTGCTCTCTACAGTGATGGAAAAGTCAAGGGCAGGACAGGGTTTGGGTGGGAATATGAGGAATGCTGTTTTGGATGGGGTCAGTTTGAACTTTTGGCAGGACATCCAAGTAGAGATGTCCTAGGGCACGTTTCTTTTCTAGCTCACACTTCCTAGTGCATGTTCCCTAGTACAGTTCCCCTAGCAGGCTCTTCCTAGCACACTTTTCCTAGCAGCGTGAAGAAGCAGCATGGCTTAGGAGAGAAGCAGCATGACTTAGTGGGTAGAAGGTGAGCCTGGGAGTCAGGAGGACCTGGGTTTTAATGCCACATGTCTGCTGTGTGACCTTGGGCTAGTCACTTAACTTCTCTGGACCTCAGTTACCTCATCCGTAAAATGAGGATTAAGAGGGTGAGCCCCATGTGGGATAGGGTCTTTGTCCAATCTGATTAACTTGTATCTTCCCCAGTGCTTAGAACAGTGCTTGGTACATAGTAAGTGCTTAAAAAGTACCATAATTATTATTAACACATTCTTCCTAGCATACTTTCCCTAGTGAACTTTTGCACTCTTGCTAGCACATTTTCCCTAGCGCACGCTTCCTAGGGCACTTTTCTACCTGTTGTTTCACAGTTGCTGCTCTTGGAGCACTTCCCCCTCCCATTGTATCCTCTCCACCCAAACAGCCATCAACTTGGTCAAGACGCTGCCTCATTTCAACTACTGCATCGGCCTCCTCGCTGGCCTCCCTGCCTCCTGTCTCTCCTCACTCCAGTCCAAACTTCACTCTGCTGCCCAGGTCATTTTCCTAAAACATCGTTCAGCATGCACGTCTCCACTTCTCAAAAGCCTCCAGTAGTTTCCCATCAATTGATCAACGGTATTTATTGAGAACTTACTATGTGCAGAGCACTGTTCTAAGTGCTTGGGAAAGTACAGTGCAACAGATTTAGTAGACCTGTTCCCTTCCCATAATAATTTTACAGTCTAAAGAGGGAGGCAGAAAATATGACTAAGTAATTTATAATAAATAATAAAACAAATAAGATGCAGCTCCTTACCACCAGCTTTAAGGTGCTCAATCTTACCCCCTTCCCAGTCGCACAGCACTTATGTATAATGTATTTATATTAATTTCTGTCTCCCCGTTTAGACTGTAAGCTCACTGTGGGCAGGGATTGTGTCTGTGTATTGTTATGCTGTACTCTCTCAAGCACTTAGTAGAGTACTGTGCACAGTGTAAGCACTCAACAAATACAATTGACTTATTGACAGACTCTGCCCTGAACCTATCCTCACTCTCCTCCCACTACACCCCAGCTCGCATTCTTCACAACTCGCAAGCCAACCTACTCCCTGGACCTCACATTCATCTTGTTCACGCCCTCCCCCGTGCCTCGATTCCACCCCAACTCCCACTTCATAATCAACAGATCACTGTTCACTCCTTCTTCAGAGCCCTCAAAAAATCATATCTCCTCCAGGAGGCCTTCTGTGATTGATTTCTAACTTTCTCACCTCAAACCCTCAACCTTATTTCAACACTTCCGGGCCACCTAAGTGTCTGAGTACTCTCTCCCTACCCGGTAACAACTCGTGTATATATTTTCATGGTCTATTACTTCCTCCTTTCTGAAATCTAGTGTCTGTCTCCCTTGTATTTTAAGCTGTTTGTGTACAGAGATCTTAACCACTAGTTCTATGCTTAGCCTTGTGCTCTGCATGATAGAGTAGCTACCCGCTTTACTGAACTGATTGATTGATTGATTAACTGCTGTCCACATGTACCAGAAGGAAAAGCTCCCTCAGTACCACCCAGGAACCAATACTGGTGGGTCACGACATGCCAGGGCTGGGGCCTGGGGACAGGTCAACTGGTTTGACCTGGGGCAAGCCTCACAGAGACGGAGGGAGAGAGGACCTGTCGGGGAGGGGGAGGAGGAAGAGGAGCAGGAGGAAGTAGCGGAGAGCAAGGAGGAAGAGGAGGAGGAGGAGGATTGCTCCATGGTAGGGAGGTAAATTCAAAGACAGTGGGCGAGTGGATTAGGCCACAATTGGAAGCTGGTCGGGTCAGGCACATAGTTCACCCCGCATGGGCTGTCTTGCTGCCCAATGTTTTGATGCTTCTTTCCCTTCCAGTCTGTAATCTCTTGTGGGCAGGAATCATGTCTTCCTACTCTGCTGTACTGTACTCTCCCAAGCACTTAGTGCAGTGTTCTGACTGATGAAGTCACACCAGAAGCTGACCTCCCGTCTAGTTCTCGAGCCTGGAAACTTCATTTTACCTCTGGCCTTCTCCCCTACATCCTATCTCCATGTCTGGCTTTTCATCATATATTCTTCTTTGCTAGCGTGGTCTTCTGCCTTATGTTCTCTAGTTGCCAGCTCCCTCCCACTCTCCACAGTAAACCAATCAATCAATCAATCAATCGTATTTATTGAGCACTTACTGTGTGCAGAGCACTGTACTAAGCGCTTGGGAAGTACAAGTTGGCAACATATAGAGACAGTCCCTACCCAACAGTGGGCTCACAAGTCTAGAAGGGGGAGACAGAGAACAAAACAAAACATATTAACAAAATAAAATAAATAAAATAAAACAAAATAAAAACCACATACCCTGCTCCTCCCCACTCCTCTCCACTCCCCCTCACCCCTCCCTGACCATCCTGGACCCTGCTTCCAAAGCCTCTACAGGACATTGTGAATGGCTGAGTCTTACCTCCTTCCCTTACCCACAGCACCTGTACATATGTATTTGTAGATATTTATTACTCTATTTATTTATTTTACTTGTACATATCTATTCTATTTATTTTATTTTGTTAGTATGTTTGGTTTTGTTCTCTGTCTCCCCATTTTAGACTGTGAGCCCACTGTTGGGTAGGGACTATCTCTATATGTTGCCAACTTGTACTTCCCAAGCGCTTAGTACAGTGCTCTGCACACAGTAAGTGCTCAATAAATATGATTGATTGATTGATTGATTGATTTCCCAGCTCATTCTCTGGGGTCCAATGTATCCCTCCCCCTCCCGCCCTCTTCCAGCAGGGGCTGCTGCCAAGGCGGCATCGGGAGAGTCAGGCGGCAATGGGAAAGTCGGGCAGCTTCAGCGGGGCCGGGTGGCATCGGAACGATTGGGCAGCATCAGAAGGGACTGGTGACATCAGTGGGGCTGGGCAGCCTTCTGAGGGTGGGATGGCTGGGTGTGGGCGGGCTGGTATAGGGAGAGGAGCTGAGCCAGCTGTGACTTCCATTTGCTCCTTGTCTGCCCAAGCCCAGGCACCCAATAGCCGGCCAATTGGCTCAGACCTCACGTCTGGTCCTCCTGTCATCCTAGCCATGAGGGCAGCGTCCTGCCCACCCGCCCACCCACCTGGGCCAGCCAGGCTTGTTTCCTGCCGCTTCCCAACTAGGCCCCATAGTTCCTCCCATACTCCCCAGGCTGGACGGGCGGACCCTTCCACGCTCCTTGGGCCTGGAGGTTCCTCCCACCCTCCCCAGGCCCAGCTCTGCAGTGAACGTGTAGGCCGGAAGTTTACGCCGCACTGAAACAGGAACTGGGAGCAGAGCCGCTCAGGGCCCCCCACCAGAAGCACGGTGTGGGTGGTGGTTGAGGCCGGGCAACACGGGCCAGGCAGCAGGGGCTGGGCAACAGAGGTCGGCGAGCCCCAGAGGAAGAGGCCCTCACCAAAGAAGTGGACGCTGACCACACAAGGTAGGATCCCCCGCCAGGAGGGGGCAAGCTAACTGGGGGCAACGGGTGGAAATCAATCAATCAATCGTATTTATTGAGCGCTTACTGTGTGCAGAGCACTGTACTAAGCGCTTGGGAAGTACAAGTTGGCAACATAGAGAGACAGTCCCTACCCAACAGTGGGCTCACAGTCTAGAGGAAAGTCCAGGGCAGGGTAACTCTGCTCTGGTCTTGGCGGATGGCAGGTGGCCGGCAGGCTGGCCCTGAGGTCCAGGGACTTAGAGTGTCCTGGAGATTTGGAGGCTCTAGGTAAGAGCCACTGGACTGGAGCAGGGGTGGATGAGAAGGCTGGTGGCCGGCGGCCTGGTGAGGGTCCAGAGGTCTGAGACTGTGACTGTGGCTGTGGTAGGGGGCAGCAGGGCTTCAGAGACATTGGGGTGTGTCTGGGGTTCCTGTTGCAGGGGAGATGGTGAGTGTGTGTGTGTGGTGTGTGTGTGTGTGTGTGTGTGTGTGTGTGTGTGTGTGTTTAGGGTGACCAGGAGGAGTTGGGGAGAGGGCTCCTGTCACTGCCTGTCTCGCTCACACATTAATGTTCACACACACACACACACACACGCACAAATGCACACACGCACACTTCCCCTTTCCTGTGTCTGGGCTGAGGCTTGACTTCTGCTGGGAAGTGGATAGAGGTGGGGTGGCGAGTCCATCCTGCTGGAGGAGGGGGTCACTGTGGGGAGGGGTCACTGTGTGCGTGGTGGGGGGGGGGGTTCACTCCTGAGTTGCTGGGGGGTGCTGCAGCCCTGAAATATGGCAGGGCTGAGTCATGGGCTTGAGCTGGCTCCTCCCCTCCTCTTCCTCCTGCCCCTTCGCCCGGGCTATCCCCTCTCCTGCTTCTTTCTTCTCCTCCTTTCCTCTCCTCTTCTTTTCCCTCCTTCTTTGTACCTCCTTCTCTCTCCCCTCACCCCTCCTACTCTCTCCTTTCCCCGCCTGCCCCTCACCCCACCCTTCCCATCTCCCCGCTTGCCCTTCACCCACTGCCCTCTCCCCTCCAGCCCCCTCACCCCTGTTCTTCCACTCCCTTCCTACCCCCTCTGATCCGTCCATCCCTGGGGTTTCCCGAGCATCTCCCTCCCACCCACCCCACTCCTGCCTCTTCCCCAGCCTCTGTCCCCAGTGGTTCCCCCTGTTCCACCAGCCTGGAACTCCCTCCCCATTCTACCACCTCTATGCAAATGATTCCCAATTTACTCTCTCTCCCCTCCCTATTGCCCTGACTTGTTCCCTTTGCTCTATGCCCCCATACAGCACTTGTGTATATATGCGTGTATTTATAATTCTATTTATTTATATTAATGATGTGTATATACGTAAAATTCTACTTATATTAATGCTATTGATGCCTGTTTATTTGTTTTGTTGCCTGTTTTCCCCCCTTCTAGACTGTGAGCCTGTTGTGGGCTGGTGTTGTCTCTATCTGTTGCTGAATTGTACTTTCCAAGCACTTAGCAATGTGCTCTGCACACAGTAAGCGTTCAATAGATATAATTTAATGAATTGAAAGAATGAATAAATCTCTATCTCTGATCTCTCTCCCTTTCTGCCAGCTCACAATTACTCCTGCTTTCAAGTTATCTCTACTTTGATGTTCTGCCATCACCTCAAACTTAATTTGCCCAAAACAGAACTCCTTATAATAATAATAATAATAATAATAATAATAATAATAATAATAATAATGTTTGTATTTGTTAAGCGCTTACTATGTGCCAAGCACTGTTCTAAGTGCTGGGGTAGGTACAAGGTCATCAGGTTGTCCCACGTGGGGCTCACAGTCTTAATCCCCATTTTACAGATGAGGTAACTGAGGCCCAGAGAAGTTCAGTGACTTGTCCAAAGTCACATGGCTGACAAGTGGTGGAGCCGGATTTAAAACCCATGACCTCTGATTTTCAAGCGTGTGCTCTTTCCACTAAGCCATAAGCCCTTCCCTCCCCCTGAGTTTCCCATCACTGTGAATGGCACCACCATCCTTTCTTTCTCACAAACCTATAACCTTGGCGCTATCCTTGACTCCTCTGTCTCATTCAACCCAAATGTTCAGTTCATCACTAAATCCTGTCAGTTCAACCTTCACAATTCAACTAAAATCTGCCTTTTCCTCTCCATTCAAACTGCTACCATGTTAATACAATCACTTATCCTACCCTGATGACTATATCAGCCTCGTTGCTGACCTCCCTGCCTTCTGTCTCTTCCCCACTCCAATACATACTTCAGTCTGCTGCCTGGATCATTTTTCTACAAAAACGTTCAGTCCATGTTTTCCCAGTCCTTAAGACCCTCCAGTGGTTGCCCATCCACCTCTGCATCCAACAGAAACTCCTTACATTGGCTTTAAAGCACTCAGTCACCATGCCCACTTCTACTTTACCTCACTACTTTGCCTACTACAACCCAGCCCAAACTCTTGACTGCTTTAATGCCAACTTTCTCACTGTACATGAATCTCATCCGTCTTGCCGCTGACCACTTGCCCATATCCTGCCTCTGGCCTGGAATCCCCTCCCTCTTCATAGCTGACAGACAATTACTCTCCCCCTCAATTCAGAGCCTTATAGAAGGCACATCTCTAAGTGGTCTTCCCTGACAAAGCCCTCATTTTCTCTTTTCCCACTCCCTTCTGCATCACCATGACTTGCTCTCTTTATTCACCACCCACTCACAGTCTCACAGCACTTATGTACATAGCCACAATTTTATTTATTCATATTAATGTCTGTTTCCCACTCTAGACTGTATGCTCATTGTAGGCAGGGAAGTGTCAGTTATTTTGTTGTGTCGTACTCTCCCAAGCACTTAGAGCAGTGCCCTGGGCACAGTAAGTGTTCATTAAATACAATTGATTGATTGATTGATTGATCCCCAACAGCAAAGTCTCTTGAGAGCCTGCTGCCTCCTCCAGGAGCCCTCTCTGATTCCCTCCTGACCCCCAACAGTCTGTCAGCCACCGGTTGCACTGGAGTATTTCTGTCCTTGCTAACTTTTTCACTTTACCTCGATTTTGTCTTTCTCTTTGCCGACCTCTCGCCCACATCCTGCCTCTGATCTGGAACTCCCTCTCTTCTCATATAATAATAATAATAATAATAATAATAATAATGGTATTTGTTGAGTGCTTACTATGTTCCAAGCACTGTTCTAAGCGCTGGGGTAGATACAAGGTAATCATATTGTCTCACGTGGGGCTCACAGTCTTCATCCCCATTTTACAGATGAGGTAACTGAGGCACAGAGAAGTCAAGTGACTTGCTTAAAGTCACACAGCGGACAAGTGGTGGAGTTGGGATTAGAACCCGTGACCTCTGACTCCCAAGCCCGTGGTCTTTCCACTAAGCCATGCTGCTTCTCATATCTGACAGACAATGATTCTCCCCACCTTCAAAGCCTTTTTGAGGGCACATCTCTTACAAGAGGCCTTCCCTGACTAAGTCCCCTTTTCCTCTTCTTCTGCACCTCTCTGACTTGCTCCCTTTTCTCTTCTCCCCTCCCAGCCCCACAGCACTTACATAAATATCAGTAATTTACTTATATAGAGAAGCAGTGTGGCTCAGTGGAAAGAGCACAGGCTTTGGAGTCAGTGGTCATGGGTTCAAATCCCGGCTCTGCCAATTGTCAGCTATGTGACTCTGTGCCTCAGTTACCTCATCTGTAAAATGGGGATTAACTGTGAGCCTCGTGGGACAACCTGATCATCATCATCATCATCAATCGTATTTATTGAGCACTTACTGTGTGCAGAGCACTGTACTAAGCGCTTGGGAAGTACAAATTGGCAACATATAGAGATAGTCCCTACCCAACAGTGGGCTCGCAGTCTAAAAGGGGGAGGCAAAACCAAACATACTAACAAAATAAAATAAATAGAATAGATATGTACAAGTAAAATAAATAAATAAATAAATAAATAGAGTAATAAATATGTACAGACATATATACATATATACAGGTGCTGTGGGGAAGAGAAGGAGATAAGATGTGGGGGATGAAGAGGGGGACGAGGGGGAGAGAAAGGAAGGGGCTCAGTCTGGGAAGGCCTCCTGGAGGAGGTGAGCTCTCGTAGGGCCTTGAAGGGAGGAAGAGAGCTAGCTTGGCGGATGGGCAGAGGGCGGGCATTCCAGGCCCGGGGGATGATGTGGGCTGGGGGTCGATGGCGGGACAGGCGAGAACGAGGTACAGTGAGGAGATTAGCAGCAGAGGAGCGGAGGGTGCAGGGTGGGCTGTAGAAGGAGAGAAGGGAGGTGAGGTAGGACGGGGTGAGGTGATGGACAGCCTTGAAGCCCAGGGTGAGGAGTTTCTGCCTGATGCGCAGATTGATTGGTAGCCACTGGAGATCTTTGAGGAGGGGAGTAATATGCCCAGAGTGTTTCTGGACAAAGATAATCCGGGCAGCAGCATGAAGTATGGATTGAAGTGGGGAGAGACACGAGGATGGGAGATCAGAGAGAAGGCTGATGCAGTAGTCCAGACAGGATAGGATGAGATCCCTGACCATCTTATCACCTGATCATCTTATAATCTCCCCAGCACTCAGAACAGTGCTTTGCGCCTAGTAAATGCTTAATAAATGCTGTCATTTTTTATTATTTTATTTATTTTACTATCTCACCCTCTAGACCGTAAGCTCATTATGGGCAGGGAATATGTCTATTTATTATTCTATTGTACTCTCCCAACCACTAGGTACAGTGCTCTGCACACAGTAAGTGCTCAATAAATACGATTGACTGCTACTGTTGTTTCTACTATAACTACGTCTACATCAGCTACTACTGCTACTATGATTACTTCTTCTACTACTACTGCTAAAACTACTTCTGCTACTCCTTTTACTGCTACTACTGATACAGCTACTAATAATGATGGGATTTCTAAGCACTTACTATGTGCTAGGCACTGTACTAAGTGCTGGGGTGTATACAAGCAAATCAGATTGGACACAGTCCCTGACCCATGTGGGGCTCAAAGTATCAATCCCCATTTTACAGATGAGGTAACTGAGAGAAGTGAAGTGACTTGCCCAAGGTCACACAGCAGACAAGTGGCAGATCCAGGATTAGAACCCGTGACCTTCTGATTCCCAGGCCCATGCTCTATTCACTATGCCATGTTTCTTCTCTACTATTACTGCTAATGCTACTGCTACTTACTACTATTACTACTACTACTACTGCCACTACTGCTATTACTACAGCTACTACTGCTACTGCAACTGCTGCTACTACTACTGAGCACAGAGCTCTGTAGTGAGTGCTTGGCAGAGAACAACAGAAGGAACACAGATGGGTTCCAGGCCTCATGGAGCATATAGTACAATGCAAGATGGGAGGTGGGCAGGGGCAGACAAAGACACAGATGATTTGCAAATCCTCTGAGGGGAAGGAGGATTTTGCCTGTCCCTCAGTCCCACATCACCTAAGTCTATATAAATTTTGTATATTATTGTCTATCTCCTCCTCTAGACTGTAAGCTCCTTGTGGGCAGGGAATGTGTCTACCAGCTCTGTTGTATTGTTCCCTCCCAAATGTTTAGTACAATGTGCTGCACACAGCAAACACTCAATAAATACCACTGATAATTTACCAGCTCCTTAGGTCTGTTTCCTTCTGATGTCTGTCTCCCCTGCTAGATTGTAAGCTCCTTGGGGGCAGGTATCATTTCTTCTAATAGTATGGTAGTCTCCCAAGCTAAAGTACTGTGCCTTTCACACCGTAAGTATTCAATAAATACAACTGATTGATTTATTGATTGAAGAGAAGGAGGAGGAACAAGGGTATCAGAGGAGGCAGATGTTTTGCTGCTCCCTCCTCTCTAACTGACCTCAAGGCCAACCCCCTCAGTGGCTGGTTTGGTGCTGGACTGGTCTGTCTATGGTCAGCTCCTGCCCTCTGAGGCTGGGGGTGATCCCTTGGGCTAAATCATGGGGATAGTGGGGACCCCCAGGTCTGAGGTCTTGAGGGGATGGGGACCACCAGGGGTCATCATCATCAATGGTATTTATTGAGCGCTTACTATGTGCAGGGGTGCAGGGGTGCAGGGGCGTGGTCCTGGGAGGTATAGGGACCCTCCCAGGGCAGTGTGTGGAGATGGGGACCTCTGGGGCAGTGGTCAGGGGGATGGGGCTCTCCGTAGTTGTATTGAGGTTATGTGGACCCCCGGGGCTATGGTGGGGAGGGACTGGGGGTTCCCCGGAGCTGTGACCCCCTCCCCAGCTCCTTACACACCCAGCATCCAGCTATTTGTCTTACAGATGTGGCGGTCCGTGGTGGGACATGGTGTGTCAGTGGCCTTAGAGGCCCAGGGTGATGACTGGGACACAGATCCGGACTTTGTGGTGAGCAGACCGCTGGTGGGGCGGGGGGGGGGGGGGTAGTTCGGGGATAGGGGTGCAGAGCAGCGCGGGTTGGGGGTGGAGAGGGTAGAATTGGCACGGGGTCGGGGGGCGGTTGGAGCTTATTTCTGGGCCGGGGTGGGGGAGTTCCTGGGGGCTCTGATCCATTCAGGGGAAACAGGCTGGGACCCACCACCCTCGAACTGACCCTATCCACAGCTGGACCGCTCATTCTGGAGGCTGTTGGGGGATGGTGGCCCACGGATGGGGGAGGGTGACCCAGGGCCCGGGGAGCAGAGAGGGTACAGGCCAGAGGGGAGGGGAGCAACCTGAGATCCTCCCCTCCACCACAAGGCCTGGGTTCCTTTTGCAGAATGACATCTCGGAGAAGGAGCAGCGATGGGGGGCCAAGACCGTCGAGGGCTCCGGACGGGCCGAGCATATCGAGTAAGGGCCGGCTCAGCTGCTAGTGGGGCCAGAGGGCAGGGGGCATCTCTCTGCCACTCGGTCTCTCTGTATGTTGGTGCACCTCTTCCTCTCCCTTCTCGGGGTGTTGCTTCATCCTGGAGGGGACCGGGGTGGTCCGTGCTGGGTCACTGGGGGTAGTCCGGGACAGACAGGGAATAATCAGAGGTGTGAGATGGTCCTTGCTGGGTCACTGGGAGGAGTCAGGGATGGAGAGAGGAGAGTCAGGGGTATTGGCTCGTCAATCTCTGATCAGGAAGGTCCATTCTTGGTCATTAAATTATCCTGTCATAGAGTCCTGGGCTGGAGGGGTCATGGGGTAAGGATCTACGGGGGCCTTGTTGCAGACTTCCTCCCCAGGGGTGGGAGGGTGAGGGGAGCTGACGGCTCAAGCCCCGTGCTGCGCCTGGGCGCCCATGGCAGGATGTCTGGGGGGACGGTGCGGTGGTTGAGTCGGGGCGGTTCTTACCATTGCCATGTGACTCATTACGGGAACGGGAAGTGGCAGCATCTTGCTCACTCATGACCAAATTTGGACGTTTGCAGATGAAGGTTGGGGAAGGACTGCGAGGGAGGGAGGTGTGGCCCCCAGTCCAGCTGAACTGGCCCCTAAACTCCCCTCCTCTGGATCTGGGCCAGCTCAAGGACCCTTCAGTGGGGGCTGGAGAGTCTTGCCAGGGGTCCTACCAGTGGTCCTGCCAGGGGGCCTTGTCTGGGGCCCTGCCAGGGGTCTTGACAGAGTCCTGCCAGGGGTTTTACCTGGGGTCTTGCTGGGGGCGGGGGGTGTCTTGCCAGAGGGCCTTCCTTTTTGCTTGTCTGCATGTTGGACATATCCATTTCAGTCTGGGGGTTGGGTGGCTCTCCCTACTTGTCTCTTCCCATCTGCCCCAGAAACTAGGCAGATTCAGCACAGTCCTCCACCCTGCCCCACCTCGCTGCCTGTAGAGAGGGAAGGGGGCTGGGCTAGGGTGGAGACGGGGACCTTCCCAGGCCAGGAGTGCAGAGAAGCCAGGAAGAGTGATGGGGAGTTGGGGGTTTCCCCAGGCCGGGGTTGGCAAGGTGTAGTGGGGAGATGCCCCAGGGTCAGGGGTCACTTTGCCCCTCTTAGCATCCACCAGCTGCGTAACCGGGTGTCCGAGGAGCACGATGTCATCCGCAAGAAGGAGATGGAGATGGGGCCCAAAGCGTCGTACGGCTACGGGGGCAAGTTCGGCACCGAGCGAGACCGGATGGACAAGGTGAGGTCCAGGGCGGCCGGGGCACAGCAGAGGCCAGAGGGAACTGGCCTCCTTGTCCTGGTCAGTGGCACTGGGACAGCAGGGCAACCAGGGCACAGCAGTAGCCAGAGGGACTTGGTCTCCATGATTTGGGTAGGGTGAGGTGCCGGGCACTGGGGCAGCAGGGCAGCTGGGGCACAGCAGGGGCCAGAGGGAGCCAGCCTCTGGGGCCCAGGTAAGCTGGGCACTTCCACCCCTTCCCAGCCCCCCAGCACTTATCTGTACATATACATGTACAGCGCATATATCTGTAATTTATTTATTTATATTAATGTCTGAGAAGCAGCGTGGCTTAGTGGAAAGAGCCCGGGCTTGGGAGTCAGAGGTCGTGGGGTCTAATCCCAGTTCTGCCATTTATCTGCTCTGGCTTTGGGCAAGTCACTTCACTTCTCTGTGCTTCAGTTACCTCATCTGTAAAATGGGAATTAAGACTATGAGCCCCAAGTGGGACAACCTGCTTACCTTGTACCTACCCCAGCACTTAGAACAGTGCTTGGCACATAGTAAGTGCTTAACAAATACCACTATTATTAGTAGTAGTATTATTATTAATGTCTGTCTCCCCACCGCTAGACTCCAAGCTTGTTGTGGGCAGAGAATGTGTCTGTTTATTGTTGTTTTGTACTCTCCCAAGCACTTAGTACAGTAAGTATACTTAGTACACACAGTAAGCACTCAACAAATACCACTGAATGAACAGGATTGAATGCCTTAGAGCGAATGGTGAGAATTTTCTATTTGATGAAGAAATGGGTGGGCAACCACAGGAAGGTCTGAGGAGTGGGGAGACAAGTGCAGAATGTGGGTTTTTTTTGGGGGGGGTGGGTTTGGTTTTTTTAGAAAAATGATCCAGGCAGCAGAGTGAATTATGGACTGAAGTGGGGAGAGATAGGAGGCAGGGAGGTCAGTCAGTCAGTAGTTGAGAAAGAATATGATAAGTGCTTGGACTAACATAGTTGCAGTTTGGAGAGGGAGAGGTAGATTCTGGAGAAGTTGTAAAGGAAGAGCTGACAGGATTTGATGACTGAGTGTATGAGTCAAGGAGAGATGATGCAAGGTTAATGCCAAGATTATGGGCTTGAGAGACTGGAGGATAGCGGTGTTGTCTACAGAGATGGGAAGGGCAAGAGAGAGTTGGGAGAAGATGAGAGTTTGGTTTTGGACAAATTGAGTTTGAAATGTCATGGAGCAGGAGGAGATGTAAGATTGCAGAAAAAAAAGAGAGAGATTGGGGTTGAAGAGGTGGATTTGAGAGTCATCCATAGAAGTGGTAGTGAGAGCAGGTGAGCTCCCCGAGGGAGTGGGTGGAGGTGGAGAATAGAAAGGGACAAAGAACGGAATCTCGTGGGTCCCCCAAAATTATGGGGTGGGAGGTAGAGGAGGAGCCTGCAAAAGAGACTGAGAAGGAGCAACCAGAGAGTAGGAGGAGTACCAGGAAAAGACAGTATCTATGAAGTCAAAGTTGGATAATGTTTTAAGAAAAAGGGGGTGCTCCATAGTGTCGAAGGCAGCTGAGAGGTCGAGGAGAATCAGGAAGGAGTAGGGGCCATTGGATTGGGCAAAGAGGAAGTCGTTGCTGACCTCAGTTTCAGTGGAGAGAAGGGGTCGGAAGCCAGATTTTACAGGGTCAAGAAGGGAATTGGTGGATTGGAAGTGGAGGCAGTGGATGTAAACAACTTGTTTGAGGAGTTTGGAGGGAGATACAGAGGAGGGGTGTGGTCTAGTGGAAAGAGACCGGGCATGGGAGTCAAAGGACCTGGGTGCTAATCCCAGCTCTGCCCCTTGACTGCAGTGTGACTTTGGGGAATTCACTTCACTTCTCTGTGCCTCAGTTACCTCATCTGTAAAGTAGGGATTAAGACTGGGAGCCCCATGTGGGACTTGGACTGTATCTAACGTGATTACTTAGACAAGTACCTGGCACAGAGTAAGCTCTTAACAAATACCATAAAAAACCAGAAACAAAAATAAAAAATATTTTTAAAACCCCCAAAACTATAAAATGTAGAAAATGACCCATTTATATTTTTCTTTATAAGATTCAGTGTGGTTTAGTGGAAAGAACATGAGCTTGGAAGTCAGAGGTCATGGGTTCTAATCCCAGCTCCACCACTTGTCAACTGTGTGATTTTGGGCAAGTTACTTAACTTCTCTGTACCTCAGTCACCTCATCTGTAAAATGGGGATTAAGACTGTGAACCCCACATGGGACAACCTGATAACCTTGTATCTACTCCAGTGCTTAGAACAGTGCTTGGCACATAGTAAGTGCTTAGCAAATACCAACTTGTACTTCCCAAGCGCTTAGTACAGTGCTCTGCACACAGTACGTGCTCAATAAATATGATTGATTGATTGATTGATTGATTATTATTTCTGAATTTGTAGCATCATTCTCTAGACTATAAGGTCATTATGGGCAGGGAACGTGTCTGCTAATTCTGTTATACTCCCCGAAGTGTGTAGTACAGTGCTCTTCACATGGTAAATGCTCAATAAATACCATTGATTGATTGATTATCTGTGCCTCAGTTACCTCATCTGTAATGCGGGGATTAAATCCTCACTCCAATTTAGACTGTGAGCTCCATGTGGGACAGGGTGTATTCCAACCTGATTACTTTCATCTATTCCTGCATTTAGTACATTGCCTAGCACACAGCCAGTGCTTAACGAGTACCATTAATAAGCAAACAAATAAAAAGCCAAAAGCAAAGATCGGCTGATAGTTGGAGAGAATTTTGGGGGGGTCAAAGGAGGATTTTTTTAGGAAAAGGGATGTAGGAGCATGTTTGAAAGTAGTGGGGAAGAAACCATTGGAGAGTGAATGGTTGAAGATGGTGGTCAGGGAGAGAAGGGCAGGAGCAAGCATTTTAATGAGTGGTGAAGGGGTGAGAGAGTAGGTTGGAGGGGTTAGAATTGGAGAGGAGGTGGGAGCTCTCCTCCTGAGAGGCTTTGGGAGGGAAGGGAAAGCACTTTGTTATTCATCCCAGTCCCAAAATACTAAGTATTTTTCTACTCTACTATTTCCCCTAGTACTGATCAATTTTAAAGTCTGCCTTCCCCTTTAGATTGCAAATTCCTTATGGTCAGGGAATGAGTTTACCAACTCAATTGTATTGTACTTTCCCAAGTGATGATGATGATGAAGGCATTTATTAAGCGCTTACTATGTGCAAAGCACCGTTCTAAGCGCTGGGGAGGTTACAAGGTGATCAGGTTGTCCCATGGGGGGCTCACAGTCTTAATCCCCATTTTACAGATGAGGTCACTGAGGCACAGAGAAGTTAAGTGGCTTGCCCAAAGTCATACAGCTGACTGTTGGTGGAGCTGGGATTTGAACCCCTGACCTCTGACTCCAAAGCCCGGGCTCTTTCCACTGAGCCATGCTAGAGTGCTCTGCACACAGTAAGTGGTGTTTAAGCGCTTACGATGTGCCAGGCACTGTACTAAGTGCTGGGGTGAATATAAGCAGCGTGGCTCAGTGGAAAGAGCGTGGGCTTTGGAGTCAGAGGTCATGGGTTCGAATCCTGGCTCTGCCAATTGTCAGCTGTGTGACTGGGCAAGTCACTTAACTTCTCTGTGCCTCAGTTACCTCATCTGTAAAATGGGGTTGAAGGCTAAGAGCCCCCTGTGGGACGACCTGATCACCTTGTAACCTCCCCAGCGCTTAGAACAGTGCTTTGCACATAGTAAGCACTTAACAAATGCCATTATTATTATTATTATTATTATTATTATCATTAGCAAATCAGGTTGGACACAGTCCCTGTCCCACATGGGGCTCAAGCATCATGGGTGGGATGGAGGTGGGGGGAACGGGGAGGTGAAGGGAGACTTTGGGGAGTTCATAGCTGGGCAGAGCAGAGGGCACAGACTGTTCCAGTGTGCTGCCATTGATGTGTCCTGCTGTTCTCTTCCCACTCCGCTCACCCTGCCCACTCTGCCCACTCTGCCCACCCTGCCCGCTCTGTCCGCCAGAGCGCCTTGGGTCACGAGTACATTGCCGACGTGGGGAAGCATTCATCGCAGACGGACGCTGCAAAAGGCTTTGGGGGCAAATACGGGGTCCAGCGAGATCGGGCCGACAAGGTGAGTGATCCCTGACCTTGGCTGACCAGCGGAGTGGTCCCTGACCTTGGCCGACCAGAGGAGTGGTCCCTGACCCCAGCCAACCAGAGCAGTGGCCCCTGATCCCGGCTGACAAGGGGAGTGACCCTTGACCCCGGCCGACAAGGGGAGTGACCCCTGACCCTGGCCGACCCTGGCAGGTGATGGACTCGAGGCCACTGGGAATAAGGACACGGAGAGGGTCAGGGGCTGGCAGGGGCTGGCGCTGGGACCCCCTCTCCCCCCCCCCCCCCCACCCCACCACCTGCGCTGTCGCTGGGGACTGGGGTGAGGCAGGAGGCGGGGCGCGTCTGTCCCTGCCCCCGGGGGAGACCCCTCCTCCCCCCACCGCCTTCTCCTGCTCTCTGTGCAGTCCGCCGTCGGGTTTGATTACAAGGGAGAAGTGGAGAAACACGCATCTCAGAAAGGCAAGCGATGAGCCCCCTCCCCGCCCCTTCCCCTGCTCCCGCCCCCTCCTCTGGTTCGCTGCTCAAGTGTCCGGGGAGCCCCCCGCCCGGCCCTTCCAGCTGCTGCTCCAACCCCAGATCAGCCCAGCCTCACCCAGTCCAGCCCCAGCCCCAACCCAGCCCCTGTCTCAGTCCAGCCCCTGTCCAGTCCAGCCCAGCCTAGCCCTGCCCCATCAATTCCTTCTTGAACAGATAGCTTCTGACCCCCCACCCCCCCCAACACACACATCTTTCCCCTGGCCCCTCCACCCGATCCACCGTTCTCAACCCTGGACCCATCTCAACCCTTCTTGCCAAATTCAATGGCCTCTTCTCCATCCTAATCCTCCTCAACCCTTCGGCTGCCTTCGATACTGTGGACCACCCCCTTCTCCTGGAAACATTTTCCAACCTCAGCTTTACGAACAGTGTCCTCTCCTGGTTCTCCTCCTATCATTCTGGCCGCTACTTCTCAGTCTCTTTCACGGGCTCCTCCTCTGCATCCCACCCCCGTAACTGTGGGGGTTCCTCAAGGCTAAATTCCGGGTCCCCTTCTATTCTCCATCTACACCCACTCACTTGGAGTACTCATTCACTCCCAAGGCTCCAACTACTATGCTGATGATGCAGATGCAACTCCACAGGGATGATTCCCAAATCTCCCTCTCCATCCCTGATCTCTCCCATTCTCTGCAGTTCCACATTTCCTCCTTCCTTCCGGACATCTCTAATTGGATGTCCTGCAGATACCTCAAATTTATCATGTCTGAAATAGAACTCTTCATCTTCCCACCAAAGCCCCATCCCTCTTGACTTTCCCATCACTGTACTCAGCACCCCATCCTCCCTGTCTCACAAGTCCATAACCTTGGCATTATCCTCAACTCATCTCTCATTCAACCCCTATATTCATTCTGTCCACAAATCCTGTCAGTTCTACCCATACAGTATTCCCAAAATCCACCCTTTTCTCTCCATCCAAACTTCTACCATGCTGATTAAAGCATTTATTCTATCCCACTTTGGTTACTGCTTGAGCCTCTTCACTGACTTCCTTGGCTCCTGTCTCTCCCCACTCCACTCCATACTTCACTTGGCTGCTTGGATTGTTTTTCTATTAAAATGACCGGCTTTAAAGCATTCAATCAGCTCTCCCCCACATTCATTCATTCATTCAATCGTATTTATTGAGCGCTTACTGTGTGCAGAGCACTGTACTAAGCACTTGGAAAGTACAATTCAGCAATAGAGACAATCCCTGCCCACAGTGGGCTTACAGTCTAGAATGGGGGAGACAGACATCAGAACAAGTAAACAGGCATCGATATAAATAAATAGAATTATAGATATGTACATATATACCTAAGTACTGTGGAGAGGCAGGGGTGGAGGAGAGCAAAGGGAAAGAGTCAAGGTGTAAGCCCATTGTGGGCAGGGATTGTCTCTATTGCTGAATTGTACTTTCCAAGCACGTAGTACAGTGCTCTGCACACAGTAAGTGCTCAATAAATATGATTGAATGAATGTATTCACAAGTGCTGTGGGGTGGGGAAGTGGGTAGAGCAAAGGGAATGAATTGGGGCAGTGGGGAGGGGAGGGGGAACTGAGGAAAAGAGGGGCTTAGTCTGGGAAGGCCTCTTGGAGGAGATGAGCCTTCAGTAGGCCTTTGAAGGGGAGAAGTGTGATTGTTTGGTAGATTTGAGGAGGGAGGGCATTCCAAGCCAGAGGTAAGACGTGGGCCAGGGGTCGATGGCGGGACAGGAGAGAACGAGGCACAGTGAAAAAGTTAGCACCAGAGGAGCCGAGTGTGCGGGTGGGCTGTAGAAGGAGAGAAGGGAGGTGAGTTAGGAGGGGGCGAGGTGATGGAGAGTTCTGAAGCCAATAGTGAGGAGTTTTTGCTTGATACGGAGGTTGATAGGCAACCACTGGAGATTTTTGAGGAGGGGGTTGACTTACCCAGAGCATTTCTGTAGAAAGATAATCCGGGCAGCGGAGTGCAGTAGAGACTGAAGTGAGTAGAGACTGAAGTGGGGAGAGACAGGAGGTTGGGAGGTCAGAAAGGATACTGATGCAGTAATCCAGTCGGGATAGGATGATTTGTACTAACGTGGTACAATCCTATCTTACCTCTCTGATTTCCTACTACACCCCAGCAGGCACTCTCTGCTCCTCTAATGCCAACCTACTCACTTTACCTCGATCTCATCTATCTCGCTGCCAATCCCTTTCCCAAGTTCTGCCTCTGGCCTGGAACCCCCTCCCTCTTCATACCCAGAAGATGGTCACTCTCTCCACCTTCAGAGCCTTAAAAGCACGTCTCATCCAAGAGGTCTTCCCCAACTAAGCCTTCATTTCTCCCACTCCCTCTCCCTTCTGTGTCACCCTTCTGCACTTGGATCTGTAACCTATATATACTTAATATCCTCCTCAGCCCCACAGCACTCATGTGCATCTCTGTAATTTATTCCTCTAAATTAATATGTCTCCCCCTCTGGACCGTAAGCTCCTGGTAGGCAAGGGAATATGTTTTCCAACTTTTTTGCATTGTACTCTCTCAAGCACTTAATCCAGTGATTTGCACAAAATAAGTGCTTAATAAATACAATCGATTTATTGATTGACTGTCCTTGCAACTCCTCTCTCAACCTTGGCCTCTCCCCCATTGCTCCTCTCTCCCCCGACCTCCTCCCACCTCTTTTCTCCCCCAGACTCTTATCCCCACTAACCCCTGTCCCACATTCCATCTCCCCTTCCAATTCTTCTTATTCCTTCCCCCACTCACCTTCTGCCTCTCATCCTGCCTCTGCCCTTCCCCCCACCTCCTGATTCCTCCCATAGTGACAGTAGCCCCCCCATCCCCCCACAGATTATTCCCGGGGTTTCGGGGGCCGCTATGGAGTGGAGAAGGACAAAGTGGACAAGGTGGCCGTGGGCTTTGACTACAAGGGAGAGACTGAGAAACACGAGTCACAGAAAGGTGCTGCTGGAGTGGGGCGGGGGCAGGGGGAAGGCTGGGGGTGGCCAGGGATGGCAGGGGTGGGGAGAGGCTGAGACTGGGGGCAGCGGGGGTTGGGGGGAGGCTGGGGACGGGGGGAAGCAGGGAGGTGGTATTGGGGTGGACTGAGACAGTGCGGGGGGGGATAGAAAGGGGCAAGGTTAGGATGAAGCAGCTTGTCTACCTCCTGGATGCCCCCTGTTGGAATAGCTGAGACGGGGGCAGGAGAGGGTAGCCGGGGGGAAAGAGGGTTGGGGCTGCTGTTTTCACTTCTACAAGTCAAGGGACAAAGTTGGCCTCCGGCCTTCCCCCGTGCCTCTCCCGACCTTCCCACCACTTCTCCAGGCTTCCCCCCAACCTCTCCCAGGCTCCCCCAGCACCTCTCCCAGCCTCCCCCTGGCCTTCCCCACATCTCTCCCAGCCTCCCCCCACACACTTCTCTTGGCCTCACCCCCCAGCCTCTGCCTTCAGGCCTCTCCTGACCTGCTCCCCTAAACCTCTCCCGGCATCCCCGGGAAACAGCGTGGCTCAGTGTAAAGAGCACGGGCTTTGGAGTCAAAGGTCATGGGTTCAAATTCCCTCTCTGCCAACTGTCAGCTGTGTGACTTTGGACAAGTCACTTAACTTCTCTGTGCCTCAGTTACCTCATCTGTAAAATGGGGATTAAAATTGTGTGAGCCCCTTGTGGGACAATCTGATCACCTTTGTAATCTCCCCAGCACTTAGAACAGTGCTTGGCACATAGTAAGCACTAACAAATACCATCGTTATTATCCTCCTGCACACCTCTCCTGGTCTGCCCCTCCACCACCCCCATACACCTCTCCCAGTCTCCCTTGGCTTGTGACCTGGGGGGCAGGGGGGACCTGACTGGTTCCTGTGTCCCGCCACACTGTCCTGCCGGCCAGACTACGCCGTGGGCTTCGGAGGAAAGTTTGGGGTGCAGAGGGACCGCCAGGACCAGTGTGCCGGTGGGTGGGACCACAAGGAGCAGGTCCAACCTCATGAGTCCCAAACAGGTGAGCCCTGCCCCACCCCATCCCCAGGGCCCACCACCCTGACCTCTCCCAGCCTCCCCCCCTACACCTCTCCCTGCTTGCCCCTCCCAACCCCTCCTGGCCTCCCCCGCACACCTCTCCCAGCCTCCTCTGGCCTGTGGCCTGGGGGGCGGGGAGACCTGACTGGGTTCTCTATGTCCCACCGCCATGTCCTGCCGGCCAGACTATGCCGTGGGCTTCGGAGGAAAGTTTGGGGTGCAGCGGGACCGCCAGGACCAGTGTGCCAGCGGGTGGGACCACAAGGAGGAAGTCCAGCCTCATGAGTCTCAGACAGGTGAGCCCTGCCCCACCCCGTCCCCGGGGCCCACCTCCCTGCCCTCTCCCAGCCTCCCCCCCAACA
This sequence comes from Tachyglossus aculeatus, assembly GCF_015852505.1. Lineage (NCBI taxonomy): Eukaryota > Metazoa > Chordata > Mammalia > Monotremata > Tachyglossidae > Tachyglossus > Tachyglossus aculeatus. Next base: position 94,377 of record NC_052066.1, on the reverse strand, counting down.
CACCTCTCCCTGCTTGCCCCTTCCAACGACCCTCCTGGCCTCCCCTGCACACCTTCCCCAGCCTCCTGTGGCCTGGGGGGCGGGGGAACCTGATGGGGTCCTCTGTTTCCCACCACCCTGTCCTGCCGGCCAGACTATGCCATGGGCTTCGGAGGAAAGTTTGGGGTGCAGAGGGACCGCCAGGACCAGTGTGCCGGCGGGTGGGACCACAAGGAGCAGGTCCAGCCTCATGAGTCTCAGACAGGTAAGCCCCGCCACCCCCAGGCAAGTAGCCTCAGTGGTATTTGCTGAGGGCCCAGTGAATGCCACATGCTGGACCAGACACTTGGGAAGGTCACCAAAAGCATACGCCATGTGCCCTGCCAAAGGGGGCTCAGATTCCAGCCTCATAGAAGGGTAGGGGGTTTGGACCAGGGCTGCGGCAGCGGGGAGGGATGAGCCAGACCCGTGTCCACGGGCCTGGATCCCCTCAGCCCCGGGGAAGGGGATGGCCAGTGCCGGCCAGAGTGGGAATGGTGGGAACCGGATGGAAGGGGTAGGATGGGGCAGTCCCGGTAGACAAGAGAGATTGGGATGGGTGGACACAATGGACAGGATGAAGCTCCACCTAGTGGAAAGAGCCTAACCTCTGAATCAGAAGATCTGGGTTCTAATTCTGACTCAGCCACTGGCCTGCTATGTGACCTTGGGCAAGTCACTTTACTTCTCTGTGTCTCAGTTCTCTCATCTTTAAAATAGGGATTCAATCCCTTTTCTTCCCTCCCAATTTAGACTGTGAGCCCCTTGTATCTTTTATATGCTCTATCTACTTTATCTAGGCTGTCCATCACCTCGCCCCCTCCTACCTCACCTCCCTTCTCCCCTTCTACAGCCCAGCCCACACCCTCCGCTCCTCTGCTGCTAACCTCCTCACTGTACCTCGTTCTCACCTGTCCCGGTGTCAACCCCCAGCCCGTGTCCTTCCCCTGGCCTGGAATGCCCTCCCTCCACATATCCGCCAAGCTAGCTCTCTTCCTCCCTTCAAAGCCCTACTGAGAGCTCACCTCCTCCAAGAGACCTTCCCAGACTGAGCCCCCTTTTTCCTCTCCTCTTCCCCTCTCCATCACTCCCCCGCCCTACCTCCTTCCCCTCCCCACAGCACATATATATTTGTACGTATTTATTACACTATTTATTTTACTTGTGCACATTTACTACTCTATTTTATTAATGATGTGCATGTAGCTATAATTCCATTTATTCTGATGGCTTTGACACCTGTCTACATGTTTTGCTTTGTTGTCTGTCTCCCCTTTCTTGACTGTGAGCCCATTGTTGGGTAGGTACTGTCTCTATATGTTGCCGACTTGTACTTCCCAAGCACTTAGTATAGTGCTCTGCACACAGTAAGTGCTTAATAAATATGATTGAATGAATGAATCTACTCCAGACCATAGTACAGTGCTTGGCACACAGTACGTACTTAACAGAAACCACAATTATTATTTTTAATGGAATGGGATTAGGCGGACAAAAGGAGCCAAATGAATTGGGATGGGTTGATATCAGGGACAGAACAGATTGTCAGTCAGTTAATTGTATTTATTGAGCACTTACTGTGTGTAGACCACTGTACTAAGCACTTGGGAGAAAACAGTGTAACAGGAAACAGACACATTCACTGCCCACAATGAGCTAAATGATTGGGATTGACATTGGGATGGAATGATCCCAATGGCTATGACCAGATCTCATTAGGATGGGGAGGACAGCGTGGTCAGAAGGGAACAAAATGTGGCTACAGTTGGCAGAATGGGTTGGCATGGATTGGTCCCAATTAATAGATTGCTACAAAGTTGGATGGTCCAGAAAGGAAGCGGCAGAGCCCAGGGTGAGAAACCTGACTCCATGAGTGGATCTCAGCAGCCCCCACCCACCTCATCCCACAGTCCGTGGCAGTCCAGAGCCCAGAGTGGCTAGACTAGCCAGGATTGGGGGTCAGGGGGTGGCTCACCTGGACCAGTGGTGTTGCCACAGGCCTGGCCAGCCTTATACTCTCCCAGCATGGTGGGTGAGTGCTGGGTAGGGCTGAACTGGTCCTGGGCTCCAGGAGGGTACGGGGCAGGCTTGACTGGTCATTTGCCTCCACCTGCAGACCATTCCAAGGGATTTGGTGGCCGCTATGGGGTCCAGAGGGACCGCGTGGACAAGGTGAGTGGGGGGGGGGGGGGGGGGAGACGGGCAGAGAGAGGGACCAAGGGGCATTGATGAGTTGCCCTCCGTCCACTCTGGGCACTCCATGCCATCCTAGCCCTGACCCGTTTCTTGGAGTTCCTCCCTCCCCTGTCCAGACTTGGGGGGAGGTCCAAGGGCTCCCTCCGCCAGGCATGGCACCACCCCAGACCCCTCCCCAACCCCATCCTGTTCTGAGGCCTCCCCGACTCAGCATCCTTTCCCCCGGCCCCTGCCCCGTACTCCCCAGAGTGCTGCTGGCTTCAGCGAGATGGAGGCTCCGACCTCTGCCTATGAGAAAACTACGGCAGTGGAGGCTGGTGAGTCAGGAAGGTCCAAACCAGGTGGAGAATAACTGCTCCCCCTGTACCCGGTCCTGAACCCCACCCCTAAATCCCCACTCTGAACCCCAACCCCAAATCCCCAGTCTGAACCCCAGCCTCAACCACATCTCCTGAACTCTAGCCCAGCCCCTGTGCCCCATGGCCCTGCACAGCTGAGGCCTGCAGGGATCCCTGATCTGGTCCTCTCTGGGATCCCCAGCTGGGTCCTCTCAGGGGACTCTGGGCTGGGCCCCTCATGGGTCCCGGCCTGGTCCTCTCAGTGGTCCCTGCCGGGTCAACCCTCAGTGTCCTCTCCCCGCACCCTGTCCGACGGATGCCCATCAGTACCCGTCCCGGGGGCCCTGACCACAGTCCTCCTCCTCAGCGGCATCCAGTGGGGCGCAGAGCCTGAGGGCGCGGTTCGAGGCCCAGGCCCAGGCGGCCGAAGCCGAGGACAGGAAGAGGGCAGAGGCGGAACGGGCCCGGCGGGCGGCCCAGGAACGGCAGGAGCGGGAGCTGGCGGCCGCCCGGGCTGCCCAGGAGTCCCCTGTGGCCGCCGAGCCCGCGGCCCCCCCAAGGGCCAGCGTCCCCCTACCTACCCCAGGGCCTCTGGCCCGGCCACCGGCTGGGGGAAAACCCTGTGGTGAGCCCATTGCTGCCCCGGCTCCTCAGGACTCACCCCGTCAGCTGCCCCTGCCTGTGCCCCCGGTGCCCATGGTGCCCCCGGGGAGGGGCTCCCTGCAGGTGAGTGGGTTCCTAGGCCAGCTGCCCCCTCTCTTTCCCCGCCCCACCCAGCTAGACCCCAGACCCACCCTATGGTAAGAAAGGTTGTTAGTCAGGCCTTCCACCTGAACAGAGCTTCCCTTGGGTGGGGCAGGGCCAGGGGTGGAGAGGAAGACCCCAGACTTGCTACCCCCTGCCCTAGCTCCTTCCCGCTGCTCCTACCTCCTACCCCTATCCCCTACCCCAGCTCCCTACCAGGTTCCCCCATGCCTTACCCCCAGGCCCTGCCCTGTCCCCTGTCCCCTGCCCCCGGACTTCTGCCCCAGCCCCAGCTGCCTGACCTCCCTCTACTTCTCGCTCTGGAGGACCGGGAACGTGAGCGGCTCCCAGTTCTGCCAGCCAGGCCGCCACTGCGGGAGGAAGAGCCCAAGGAGGAACCGGTGTACGAGCTGGAGCCGGAGCCCCAGGCCCAGCCCCAGGCCCAGCCCCAACCCCAGGCCCAGCCCCAGCCCGAGGAGCCGGTGTACGAGCAGGACCCCGAGAGCGAGGGCGACTACGAGGATGTGATGGACCCCCCGGAGCCGGTCTACGACGTGGGTGACGATGACGTGGGTGACGATGCCGAGGGGGACTACGAAGACGTGGATGACCGGGCAGTGTCACCCCCTCCGGGTCAGTGCCCACTGCCGTGCCTTTGGGTGGGGAGCCTGGGGGGGGGGGGGGATCGTCAGCCCCGACCCACTCCCTCCTGCTGACCCTGACCCCTCGCGTCGCCTGCCACAGGACCCCCCGCCGGGCACGGGGAGCCCCAGGGAGCCGCACCCTCGGCCGTTGCGCTGTACGACTACCAAGGAGGTGGGTCACTGTTGCGAGGGGAGGGGAGGGGAGGGGAGGGCAGGGCACCCTGCGCTGGGGTTGGGGCTAGGCAGGCTGGGTTGGGCGGTAGGGGGGCTGGGGCAGGGCTTGGGGTCGGGGGTACCGGAGCTGGGGCCGGCTTGGGGAGGGTGGGGGGATATCTGGGACCGGGCTGAGGGCTGGGGGGAGGAAGGGTCGGAGTCCCCGGCCAGACCCCCTTGGCTCTCCCCCCCGCAGAAGGCGCTGATGAAATCTCCTTTGACCCTGGCGACACCATCACCAACATCGAGATGGTAGATGAGGGCTGGTGGCGTGGCTCATGCCAGGGCAGAGTTGGGTTGTTCCCCGCCAATTACGTCCAGCTTCTGCAGTGAACCCAGCCCGCTCTGCCCCCGCAGCCCACCCCCTCTTCCCGGCAGACTGCCTCTTCCCTGCTTCTTCTCCTCCGCCCCCCCCCCCCCCACCCCCTTCTGATGCAGGGACTGAGACCCGACTGTGGCTGGGGTTACCCCTCCTGCTGCCACAAAACAGGGCTCTGGAGGCTCACTCTAACCCTCTTCTCCTTAAGCCACACTGAGAAGCAGTGGCATAGTGGATAGAGCACGGGCCTGTCAGAAGGTCGTGGGTTCTAACCCTCTTCTCCTAAGCCACACTGAGAAGCAGTGGCATAGTGGATAGAGCACGGGCCTGTCAGAAGGTCGTGGGTTCTAATCCTGGCTCTGCCACTTGTCTGCTGGGTGACCTTGGGCAAGTCTCTTAACAAGCGCTTTGTACAGTGCTCTGCACACAGTAAGCGCTCAATAAATACGATTGATTGAATGAATGAATGAACTCAGTACCTCGGTCACCTCATCTGTAAAATGGGGATTGAGACTGTGAGCCCCACGGGGGACAGGGACTGTGTCCAACATGATTTGCTTGTATCCAACCCAGTGCTTAGTACAGTGCCTGGCGCATGGTAAGCGCTTAACAAATACAGTAATTATTATTAAGCCGCAGAATCAACGGGCGCAGAAGCCTCCGTGGGTGGCGGGGGCGGGAGGTGGATGGGAAAAGGGGGAAGGTGGAATTGTCTGGGAGCGAGGGCCAGGTGATGTGCCGGCGGCGGCGGTGGCCCTTCCCAGGGGAGCGGCCCCACCCTAGAGAACAGGCAACACAGAGGCTGGCAGGCCCGGCACCAGCGCCACCCGGTGGACAGTTCCTGCACTGCCACCCCGAAACAGCGTCACCTGGTGGATAGATGCTGCATCTGCCACCCTGAACCAGGGTCACTCGGGCGAGTTGCTGCCGCCGGAGCGGAAATCGCACCACCTGGTGGAGAGTTTGTGCTCCTGCCACTCAGAGCCCAAACCGCCCTTTGGAGAGTTCCCGCGCCTGCCACCCTGAACCAGCGCCACCCTGTGGAGAGTTAGTAGACTGCATCACCCAACCAGACGTCCCACCCAGTTTACAGTTCCTCCACTTGCCACCTTGAACAAACATCACTCAGTGGAGAGGTTCTTCTTCTGCCCACCCCCCTCAAACAGCACCACCTGGTGGAGAATTATTGCACATGCCACCCTGAACCAGCACCACCCTGGTAGAGAATTACTGCACCTGCTACCCTGAAACAAACGCCTCACCTAGTAGAGGATTACTGCACCTGTCACTCTGAACAAGAGCCAACCTGGTGGACAATTCCTGCCCCCGATCTTCTGAACCAGTGCCTCATCTGTAGAGAATTCCTGCCCCTGATACCCCGAACCAGTGCTGCACCTGGTGGAGAATTCCAACACCTGCCATTCTGAACCAGGGCCACACCTGGTGGAAAATTCCTACACCTGCCGCTCTGAACCAGCGCCACACCTGGTGTTGAATTCATTCGTTCATTCATTCAATCGTATTTACTGAGTGCTTTCGTGTGCAGAGGACTGTACTAAGTACAATTCAGCAATAAAGAGGGACAATCTCTGCCCACACTGGGCTTACAGTCTAGAAGGGGGGAGACGGGCATCAAAACTTGTAAACAGGTATCAATATATATAAATAGAATTATAGGTATATATGCCTCAAAACAAGTATTAATATAAAAATAGAATTATAGATAAGTATATATAAGCATAAATGCTGTGGCCGAGGGCCAGGGGGAAAAGCAAAGAGAACGAGTTCCTGCACTTGCCACTCTCAACCAGTGCCACACCTAGTGGAGAATTACTGAACCTATCACCCTGAACCAGCACCACCTGGAACCAGCACCACCCGGTTGGTAGTTCCTGCACTTGCCATCCTGGACCAGTGCCATGTAGTTGAGCGATCCTGCCACCCTAAACCAGCACCACCCCTCTCTAGACTGTGAGCTCATCGTGGGCGGGGATTGTCACTCTTTATTGGTGTACTGTACCTTCCCAAGTGCTTAGTACAGAGCTGTGCACACAGTAAGCGCTTAATAAATACTACTGAATGAATGAATGAATGAATGGTGGAGAGCACCTTCACCACCCAGTGGTGAGTTCCTGTACGTGTCACACTGAACCAGTGCCATCAGGTGGTGTATTCCTCTGTATGCAACCCTGAACCAAGGCCACCCAGTGCAAAGTTCCTGTCTGCCACCCTTTCACTTTGGAGACCAGCAAGTGGGCTAGGACCTGCACTAAGGCACCCCAGCTCCTGTTTTTATCCTGCTCAGTGACCAGTGTGTCTGGGCCCAGAGCAGCTGTGGAATGGCTCTGCTCTCCCGGCACAGACTTGGGGGGAATCACAACTGTGTAGTGGTTCCAGGGCTCTGCTGCCCTGCTACAGCTCAATAAACCCTCCTCATCTCTTGCGCTCAATAAATACGATTGATGATGATGATGACGATCTCTTGCTGGCAAGTGGCTGTTTCTTCTTAGGGTTCCCCACAGCGGTTACCTGGCTTCCCGGATGGGGGACTCAAGCCTGTTGGAGACTCGGTGGAGGTGGGGGTGGGATGTTCCAGGCTGGGGGAACAGAGATACAGAGGAAAATGGGCAGCCATTGGTGGGTTTGGAGACCTGGTGAGGTGTGCGTGAGCAATGATAGGGCCCTCGTGGCTAAATCAATCCATCAATCGTATTTATTGAGCGCTTACTGTGTGCAGAGCACTGTACTAAGCGCTTGGGAAGTACAAATTGGCAACATATAGAGACAGTCCCTACCCAACAGTGGGCTCACAGTCTAAAAGGGGGAGACAGAGAACAAAACCAAACATACTAACAAAATAAAATAAATAGGATAGATAGGTACAAGTAAAATAAATAAATAAATAAATAGAGTAATAAATACGTAGAAACATATATACATATATACAGGTGCTGTGGGGAAGGGAAGGAGGTAAGATGGGGGGATGGAGAGGGGGACAAGGGGGAGAGGAAGGAGGGGGCTCAGTCTGGGAAGGCCTCCTGGAGGAGGTGAGCTCTCAGTAGGGCCTTGAAGGGAGGAAGAGAGCTAGCTGGGCAGATGGGCAGAGGGAGGGCATTCCAGGCCAGGGGGATGACATGGGCCGGGGGTCGATGGCGGGACAGGCGAGAATGAGGCCTAACGGTGAGGAGATTAGCGGCAGAGGAGCGGAGGGTGCGGGCTGGGCTGGAGAAGGACAGAAGGGAGGTGAGGTAGGAGGGGGCGAGATGATGGACAGCCTTGAAGCCCAGGGTGAGGAGTTTCTGCCTGACGTGCAGATTGATTGGTAGACACTGGAGATTTTTGAGGAGGAGAGTAACCTGCCCAGAGCGTTTCTGGACAAAGACAATCCGGGCAGCGGCGTGAAGTATGGATTGAAGTGGGGGGAGACACGAGGATGGGAGATCAGAGAGGAGGCTGATGCAGTAGTCCAGATGGGATAGGATGAGAGCTTGAACGAGCAGGGTAGTGGTTTAGATGGAGAGGAAAGGGCGGATCTTGGCAATGTTGTGGAGCTGAGACCGGCAGGTTTTGGTGACGCCTTGGATGTGAGGGGTGAATGAGAGAGCGGAGTCGAGGATGACACCAAGGTTGCGGGCTTGTGAGACGGGAAGGATGGTAGTGCCGTCAACATTGATGGGAAAGTCGGGGAGAGGGCAGGGTTTGGGAGGGAAGACAAGGAGTTCAGTCTTGGACATGTTGAGTTTTAGGTGGCAGGCAGACATCCAGACGGAGATGTCCTGAAGGCAGGAGGAGATGCGAGCCTGGAGGGAGGGAGAGAGAACAGGGCAGAGATGTAGAGGCTAAACTCATAAGTCCTTGTGCTATTCTCCAGCTGCTTCTGGCTCACCTTGAGTGGTTGAGATTTTGGCTGGAGGGCATTCATTAAAGAGGTTGCAGTGTACTTGGATTGTGAGCCTTCTGAGGTACAGGGATGGGGCTAATTCTCACCTGTGCATTTTCTCCCATTCATTCAATCATATTTATTGAGTGCTTACTGTGTGCAGAGCACTGTACTAAGCACTTGGGAAGTACGAGTTGGCAACATATAGAGGCGGTCCCTACCCAACAGCGGGCTCACAGTCTAGAAGGGGGAGACACACAACAAAACAAAACATATTAACAAAATAAAATAAATAGAATAGTAAATATGTACAAGTAAAATGGAGTAATAAATCTGTACAAACATATATACAGGTGCTGTGGGGAGGGGAAGGAGGTAAGACGGGGGATGGGAAGGGGGAGGAGGGGGAGAGGAAGGAGGCAGCTCAGCCTGGGAGAGCCTCCTGGAGGAGGTGAGCTCTCAGTAGGGCTTTGAAGAGAGGAAGAGAGCTAGCTTGGTGGATTTGCGGAGGGAGGGCATTCCAGGCCAGGGGGAGGATGTGGGCCAGGGGTCGACGGTGGGACAGGCGAGAATGAGGCACGGTGAGGAGGTTAGCAGCAGAGGGGTGGAGGGTGCAGGCTGGGCTGTAGAAGGAAAGAAGGGAGGTGAGGTAGGAGGGGGCAAGGTGATGGACAGCCTTGAAGCTGAGAGTGAGGAGTTTTTGCCTGATGCGTAGGTTGATTGGTAGCCACTGGAGATTTTTGAGGAGGGGAGTAACATATCCAGAGCGTTTCTGCACAAAGATGATCCAGGCAGCTGCATGAAGTATAGATTGAAGTGGGGAGAGACAGGAGGCTGGGAGATCAGAGAGGAGGCTGATGCAGTAATCCAGTCGGGATAGGATGAGAGACTGAACCAGCAGGGTAGCAGTTTGGATGGAGAGGAAAGGGCGGATCTTGGCGATATTGCAGAGGTGAGACCGGCAGGTTTTGGTGATGGATTGGATGTGAGGGCTGAACGAGAGAGTGGAGTCGAGGATGACACCAAGTTTGCGGGTTTGTGAGATGGGAAGGATGGTAGTGCCGTCAACAGTGATGGGAAAGTCAGGAAGAGGGCAGGGTTTGGGAGGGAAGATAAGGAGTTCAGTCTTGGACATATTGAGTTTTAGATGGTGGGCAGGCATCCAGATGGAGATGTCTTGAAGGCAGGAGGAGATACGAGCCTGAAGGGAGAGTGAGAGAGCAGGAGCAGAGATGTAGATTTGGGTGTCATCAGCGTAGAGGTGATAGTTGAAGCTGTGGGAGCGAATGAGTTCACCAAGGGAGTGAGTGTAGATAGAGAACAGAAAGGGACCAGGAACTGACCCTTGAGGAACCCCTACAGTAAGGGGATGGGAGGGGGAGGAGGAGCCTTCAAAAGAGGCTGAGGATGAACGGCCGGAGAGATAAGAGGAGAACCAGGAGAGGACAGAGTCTGTGAACCCAAGGTTGGATAGCGTGTTGAGGAGAAGAGGGTGGTCCACAGTGTCGAAGGCAGCTGAGAGGTCGAGGAGGATTAGGATAGAGTGGGAGCTGTTGGATTTGTCAAGCAGGAGGTCATTGGTGACCTTTGAGAGGGCAGTTTCCGTGGAATGTAGGGGACGGAAGCCAAACTGGAGGGGGTCGAGTAGAGAGTTGGCGTTGAGGAATTCTAGGCAGCACATGTAGACAACTCGTTCAAAGAGTTTGGAAAAGAATGGTAGGAGGGAGATAGGGTGATAACTAGAAGGGGAGATGGGGTCAAGAGAGGGTCTCCCGCCTCCCCATTGCCAGAGGAGGCTGAGGGAAGATCAGGCTCTGAGGGGAGTCAAGAGGAAGAGGAAAAGCAAGGGGGTAGCTCTTAGGTCAGGAGGAGGGTTCTCACAAAATCTGGGCAGGTCGGGGAAGACATGGCCAGCAGGAACCTTAGGGTTTGGGGAGGAGACAAAAAAACTTGGGTGAAGGGAGCACTCCCTAGTGCTCATCCATCAGTCAGTATTAGCACTGCCACTTTCGGCCCCCTCTTCAACTCTCCTATCAATCAATCAATCAATCAATTGTATTTATTGAGCACTTACTGTGTGCAGAGTACTGTACTAAGCACTTGGGAAGTACAAGTTGGCAACATACAGAGACGGTCCCTACCCAACAGTGGGCTCACAGTCTAGAAGTGGGAGACAGAGAACAAAACAAAACATATTAACAAAATAAAATAAATAGAATAGATATGTACAAGTAAAATAAATAAATAAATAAATAGAGTAATAAATAAGTACAAACATATATACATAAATGTAGGTGCTGTGGGGAAGGGAAGGAGGTAAGGCGGGGGGGATGGAGAGGGGGAGGAGGGGGAGAGGCAGGAGGGGGTTATCTTTCCCAGCAGTATCTCTAGAGTAGATCTCCTGCCTCCTCTCAAAAGCCAACCCTCCATGACCTGCAGCCACAGGTGGCGGATTTGTGTCTGACACTGGCAAGAAAGGATGGGATGCCCTGATTGTATAGAGGTGGCCAGGGGGGATGTTCCAGCACTGAGCTCTCTCCTTGCCCCACCAGACACTATTGGCCGCCCCAGGAGAATCCTGAGAAGGAACAGAGAAGGAGGGAGGATGTCAATGCTCTTCAGGCCACTTCGCCTCCCCTGTCCTTCCTTTCTTCCCCCTCTTGACACTTTCACTTCTGCCCAGGAGCACAGCTGAGGTCTAGGAGAAACGGAGACCCTGCTGCCCAGTGAGTGACCCCCAGGGAGACAGTACAGATTGATGCGACCAGTTCCCCGGGATATGAGACAGTGTCCCCTGAAACATGGGGACAAGTGGCCATATTACATGGGGAGGGACCGTGGACAGCCCAGTGTCAGGGAAAGGTCCCAATTACCCCCATGGGTCCTGGAGATGGGCGATGACAGCTCTGGCTCCCCCTATCACCCGGTAAAGATGGGGCCAACAGGTCTTGGGCTGGGGCCATGTTCCTCCCCCTCCACCCCACTGCCCAGAGCCCTGCTGGCCACTGAGGGGGGCCACTGGCCGATGGCTGCCCAGCCCCATGCTGGGCTGGTAAGGCTGGGGAGACTGAGGGCCTGGAGGGGACAGAGGTGACTGACTCCCCTGACCTCCCCTGTCCTCTTGCACTCCATACATCTGATACCTAGGAGCCCCACCTGGCTGGAGATAGAACAGGGTGACCAAAGGAAGTGGGTCCAGCTTGCAGATGACCCCACAGAAGTCATGGAGAAAGAACGCAAGGGGAGTCAGGAGGACAGTGACCCAGGGGAAGGGTCTTTCCAGAATCCCCTGAGTCAGACGAAGATGGCCAACCCAGCTGGATATGGTAGACAGCAGGATGTGAAAATCATGATAGCTAGTGTCCAGGAGCACAGGTGCAAGGAGTTAGGGAGTTACTGAATGAGGGGATGCAGGTAGGGGCCCTGTAGTTGAATTGGGAGACCCCAACTTCTGACCCCCCCTTCACCTTCCCCTCAGTCTGTGGGACACTTGGTGGTGGTGGTGGTGGCAGGAGCAGGTGGAGCAGCTAGATCTGGGCTGTGCAGATAATAATAATAATGGTATTTGTTAATTGCTTATTATGTGCAAAGCACTGTTCTAAGCACTGGGGGGGATACAAGGTGATCAAGTTGTCCCATGTGGGGCTCCCAGTCTTAATCCACATTTGTCAGATTAGGTAACTGAGGCACAGAGAAGTTAAGTGACTGGCTGAAAGTTACACAGCTGACAAGTGGCAGAGCAGGGATTAGAATGCATAACCTCTGACTCCCAAGCCCGGGCTCTTTCCACTGAGCCACGTTGCTTCTCGATGGAGACCCTGGGTGGGGGGTGCATCTTTGGAGTCTGTGTGGAGCCAGGCTGAGCCAGGAATTAGGGATCCTTCAGGGAGCCAGTGACCCAGAGATCCTATCCCCAGCTCTGGGTCAGTGCAAATTGGTAGTGGTGGTGGAAAGGGGAAGGAGGGGGTCGGCTGTTAGGAGCACGGGGAGGAGGGGACAAAGTAGAGCCAGAGGGAACAGTCAGTGGGATTGGGGCAGGTCTGCGGGTCCTAATGGACTGAGATTCATAGGAGTCTCCCGAGGACTCGGGGTGTTGGAGGGGAGAGGCCCTGGATTAGTCTCCCAGAGACAGCCTCTTGGGGAGAGGGAGGAGGATGGAGGATCTGAGGGCTGGAGGCTGGAGGACAGGGGGCTCCCTAAGGGGAGGGGAACGGTGAGAGCATGTGGATGGCTCAGTGCAGGTCATCACTACTGAGGCAAACCCCACTGCAGCACAGGCTCTTCCCCCTCTCCACACCTGGGGTCTGAGCAACCCTCCGTGAATGTCCAGGCCCAAAAAGATAGCCGATGGTCTCTGTGTGGACATGGCGGTAGGTTGTGGGGGGGGGGCACAAGGTTGTCAGTGTGTTAACACACCAACGGATACAATCTCGCCATCCACTCTGCTGCCAGATCATTTTTCTACAAAACCATTTAATCCATGTTTCCCCACTTCTCAGGAACCTCCGGTGACTGCCCATCCACCCTCACATCCAACAGAAACTCTTTACCATCACTTTGAAGGCACTGCCCCTGACCACCCACACCGAGCCTGCCCCTGACCCTGCTGTCATCCCTGCCCCACTAACCCATCCCCCACTGACTCTGCTGCCACCCCTGCCACCCTAACCCAACCACACTGACCATACATCTGGCTCCACTGCCCCTACCACCACTTCCCTTGCGTCTCTAACTCACTGACATGGACCCTACCCCCAGCCCTACTGCCCCTGACCTCACTCCTGCCACCCTAAGCCTAACCCACACCAAACCGGTAGCCCTGTCCCACTGCCCACGCTGACCCTACCTCCACCTCTGCCTTCCTACCCTACCCACAGTGCCCGAGCAGGCATGGCCCACCACCCTAATCACTCACACCACCCCATGAGCCCTGTCCCATCTCCCTAACCACCCACACTGCCCCAGCAGCTCCGGCCCATTGTCCTAACCCACTCAAACAGTCCCAACAGCCCTGGCCCACTACCCTAACTCACTCATGCTGCCCCTGCCCAAGTTGTTTCTGCTAGCCTGCCTCTACTCCCACTGCCCCAAACCACCCATGTTGCCCTGTCCCGCCTAGGCTACTATAGAAGAAAATTTCATGGACTCTGTGTGGTGTTCAAGCGGCTATGTCAAAGACAAGTTTGTTTACATCACCAAAACCTGCCAGTCTCACCTCCACAACATCACCAAGATGCACCCTTTCCTCTCCATCCAAACTGCTACCATGCTGGTTCAATCTCTCATCCTATCCCGACTGGATTACTGCATCAACCTCCTTTCTGATCTCCCATCCTCCTGTCTCTCCCTGCTTCAGTCTATACTTCACTCTGCTGCCAGGATTACCTTTGTACAGAAACACTCTGGGCATGTCACTCCCCTCCTCAAAAATTGCCAGTGGTTGCCTATCAACCTTCGAATCAAGCAAAAACTCCTCACTCTTGGCTTCAAGGCTCTCCATCACCTCGCCCCCCTCCTTCCTCACCTCCCTTCTCTCCTTCTACAGTCCAGCCTGCACACTCCGCTCCTCTGCCACTAACGTTCTCACTGTGCCTCATTCTCGCCTGCCCCACCGTCAACCCCTGGCCCACATCCTACCTCTGGCCTGGAATGCCCTCCCTCCACACATCCACCAAACTAGCTCTCTTCCTCCCTTCAAAGCCCTACTGAGAGCTCACCTCCTTCAGGAGGCCTTCCCAGACTGAGACCTCCCTTTTTCCTCTCCTCCTCCTCCCCTCCCCTCCCCATCGCCCCCCAGCCCTACCTCCTTCCCCTTCCCACAGAAGTTGCATGCATTTGTACATATTTATTACTCTATTTTATTTGTACATACTCATTACTCTGTTTTATTAATGATGTGCATATAGCTATAATTCTATTTATTCTGATGGTATTGACACCTGTCTACTTGTTTTGTTGTCTGTCTCCCCCTTCTAGATTGTGAGCCCGTTGTTGGGTAGGACCGTCTCTATATCTTGCCGATTTGTACTTCCCAAGCACTTAGTACGGTGCTGTACACATAGTAAGTGCTCAATAAATACGATTGAATGAATGAATGAATACAAGACAATCCGGTCCTATGGACCTCAAAGTCTACGAAAGAGGGAGCGCAGGAATTGAATCCCCATTTTGCAGATGAGGGAACTAAGTCCCAGAGAAGTGAAGTGACTTGCCCAAGTGGAGGAGCTGGAATTAGAACCTAGAGAAGCAGTGTGGCTCAGTGGAAAGAGCACGAGCTTTGGAGTGAGAGGTCAGAGGTCATGGGTTCAAATGTCGATGGCAGAACAGGCGAGAACAAGGCACAGTGAGAAGGTTAACATCAGAGGAGCGGAGGGTGCAGGCTGGGCTGTAGAAGGTGAGAAGGGAGGTGAGGTAGGGGGTGAGGTGATGGAGAGCCTTGAAGCCGAGAGTGAGGAATTTTTGCTTGATTCGTAAGTTGACAGGCAACCACTGGAGATTTTTGAGGAGGGGAGTGACATGCCCAGAGCTTTTCTGTACAAAGACAATCTGGGCAGCAGAGTGAAGTATAGACTGAAGTGGGGAGAGACAGGAGGATGGGAGATCAGAAAGGAGGCTGATGCAGTAATCAGTCGGTATAGGATGAGAGATTGAACCAGTAAGGTAGTGGTTTGGATGGAGATGAAAGGGCAGATCTTGGCGATGTTGTGGAGGTGAGACCGGCAGGTTTTGGTGACAGATTGGATGTGTGGAGTGAATGAGAGAGAGCGGAGTCAAGAATGATACCAAGGTTGCGGGTTGTGGGAAGGATGGTAGTGCCGTCTACAGTGACGGGAAAGTCAGGGAGAGGACAGGGCTTGGGAGGGAAGATAAGGAGCTCAGTCTTGGACATAGTGCTTTCCAATAGGCCAAGCTGCTTCTCTCCCTCTGTTCACTCCCCTACTCCCCACT
This sequence comes from Tachyglossus aculeatus, assembly GCF_015852505.1. Lineage (NCBI taxonomy): Eukaryota > Metazoa > Chordata > Mammalia > Monotremata > Tachyglossidae > Tachyglossus > Tachyglossus aculeatus. The sequence goes on along the minus strand of NC_052066.1, from coordinate 79,077 downwards.
TCATACACCCCATCAAAACACAACCCAACACCACACACCACACACCCCACACCACACAGTTCACACCCCATATTGAAACACCTAGCACTAATGCCCCAGTGCCACCCATCCCACGACACCCATCATGCCTCCTCCCACCCCCCTCCTTACCCCACCCACACCTGGCCCTGGGGGGTGCACTCCCCACCCTCCAATCACCAGGCAGATCCTCTGGGCTGGGCATCCTCCACCAAGCTCTAGTCAGCCCTCAGGCTGGCAGGCTTCAGGCTGTCCGGTCTCTCAGCTGAGGGTATAGGCGGCCAGTCTCGAGGCAAGTTCAGTGATCCCATCCAGGGTTTGTAATAAACTCAGCAGGAGTCTAGGCAGTCCCCGCAGCTTCAGTTCTCACATCCCTGCCCTGCCCTGGGGGCATTCCTACCAGCAGGCTATCCTCTGTCCCAGCCAGAGAAACTCCAGTTCATTGTGGATGGTTTTGAACTGAAATGGTCCTTTGAAGAGCAGGAATCTGACCTGTGTCATGACTGGAGTGAGAAGGGGCCAGTGCAGGTCCTACTGAGCAGTCTACTGTGGAAGATCCTGCTGCCTGAGGCCTACATGTTGATCACCTCGAGACTTACTGCTCTGGAGATCTTCAATCGCTTATTGCTATATCCACGACATGTGGAGATTCTGGGTTTTCTAAGGCTGACAGGTGGGAAAATGTCCACAAATATTTCAGAGAAAAGAATCAAGCCATGCAAGCCTTCAGTTTGGTTGAAGACAATGAAATTCTGTTCACCATGTGCTCCGTCCCGCTGGTGTGCTGGATTGTCTGCACATGTCTGAAGCAACAGCTGGATGGTGGAGAAAAACTCACACAGACCTCCCAGACCACCACGGACCTGTACATGAACTACCTGACCATGCTATTCCCTGCTTCCTGGAACCATCCCAGGCCCCAACCCATCCTGCAGAGGCTGTGCCATCTGGCCACAGAGAAAATCTGGACCCAGAAGATCCTGTTTGATGGAAATGACCTCAGGAAGCATGGTTTGGATATGTCAGATGTCTCTCCTTTCCTGCAGATAAGCATTTTCCTGGACCTTGACTGTGAAAACTGCTACAGCTTCATTCACTTGTGTTTCCAAGAGGTTTTTTTGCAGCAATGTTCTATGCACTGGAGGTAGAGGAGGAAGAGAAGAATGATTTGGTCACTGCCACTGGAGATATGAAAAAGCTGCTAGAAGAGAATGAGAACGGTGAATGGACAGAGTTTTTAATGTTAACGCTGCACTTCCTATTTCACTTCTCAAATCAAATGAGCGTGAAAGAGCTGGAGAAAAAACTTAACTGCAAGATTTTGCCGGAAATGAAAATGGAATTACTGCAGTGGAGTGAAAGTCAGGGTGAGGACTAGGACATGAGAAATTTTTTAATTGTATGAGATCCAGGAGAAGGAGTTGGTCAGAACTGTGATGAAACATTTCCAAAAAATTTGCTTCAATATTAATACTAAATTGTCTCTCCTGTTTTCTTCTTTCTGCATCAAACACTGCCCAAAGTTGCGGAGTATCCATATAAGTGGTGGAGTTCGGGGTGTGACCTATTTTGGAGAAGCTGGACTGTCTGTAAGTACCACCCTCCTCTCCGTCCACCCTTCCCTCATTGTGGTGGCCTCTGGCCTGTCCCCAAGTAGAGGTCTGATGTTGGAACATGCAGAAGCCCCAGGCTGCTCCAAGCAAGTGCAGCCAAACCCACAGGCCTCACCGGGCTTTCCACGGTGGTTTCTGAGCAGAGCCCCTGGAAGAGTGGCCTAAGTCAGGTCCAGGACTACCCTCAGCCAGCTCCCCTGGGGCCTTCTGAGCCTGGACCCAGGAGAAGAGCACCTTACTAAGCCTTTGGAAGAGTACAGTTTAACAGAGTTGACAGTGTTCTACACACAGTAAGCACTCAATAAATGTGAATGATTGATAGACATTTTCCCTGCTCACCATAAACTTAATGTCCAGAAAGAGAGACAGACATTAGTATGAATAAATACATTATGGATATGTATATAAGTGCTGTGGGGCTGAGGGAAGGGTGAATAAAAGGTGCCAGTCTAAGTGCAAGGGTGACCCAGAAGGGAGTGGGAGAAAAGGAAATGGGGGCTTAGTCAGGGGAAGACCTATAGGAGAAGATGTGCTTTTCATAAGGCTTTGAAGTTGGGGAGAGTAATTGTCTGTCGGATATGAAGAAGGAGGGAATAGGTTGGCATCAGAGGAGCAAAGTGCTGTGCAGTAGTTGGAAATCAGCAAGGAAAGATAGGAGGAGACAAGGTGATTGAGAGCTTTAAAGCTGATGGCAAGGAGTTTCTGTTTGTTACAGAGGTGGATGGGCAACCACTAAAGGTTCTTGAGGAGTGGGGAGACATGGACTAAATGTTTTGTAGAAAAATGATCTGGGCAGCAGAGTGAAGTATGGACTGGAATGGAAGAGAAAGGAGGCAGGGAGGTCAGAAAAGAGGCTCATGTAGTAATCAAGGCAGGATAGGATGAATGCTTGGATTAAAATGGTAGCAGTTGGGGTGGAGAGGAAAGGGTGCATTCTAGCCATGATGTGAAGGTTGAACCAAGAGGACTAGATGACAGACTGAATGTGCAGGTGGAATGATAGAGATGGTCAAGGATAACACCAAGGTTTCAGGCTCTGAGATGGAGGATAGTGGTGCTGTCTCAAGTGGTGAGACAACTGGGTTTGATACAAGGTAATCAGGTTGTCCCACGTGGGCCTCACAGTTTTAATCCCCATTTTACAGATGAGATAACAGGCCCAGAGAAGTTAAGTGACTTGCCCAAAGTCACACAGCTGATAAGTGGCAGAGTCTGGATTAGAACCCACGCCCCCTGATTTCCAAGGCCGGGCTTTTTCCATTAAGCCTCGCTGCTTCTCTAGCCACACTGCTTCTCTAATGGATCCAACAGCCAGGTCAAGTCCCTTTTAGTCTTTAGGGATTTAGGTTTGGAGTCTGGTGGGTGATGCGATTGCACATTCCACACTTATTTCTTTATGTCTCCAGCTAATCAATCCCACTTCTCTCTGTCTCTCTCGCTCCCTCGTCCCACATCTCGCGCCCGCAGACATGTGCATCTAGCTTTATTTCCATTTGTTTTGACGACTTGACACCTGTCCACATGTTTTGTTTTGTTATCTGTCTCCCTCTTCTAGACTGTGAGCCTGTTGTTTGGTAGGGACCCTCTCTATATGTTGCCAACTTGTACTTCCCAAGTGCTTAGTTCAGTGCTCTGCACACAGTAAGTGCTCAATAAATACGATTGAATGAATGAATGAGAAAGTCAGGAGGAGGACAAGGTTTGGGTGGGAAGATGGGTGCTGCTTTGGTTATGTTAAGTTTGAGGTGTTGGCAGGAGATGTTAGGCCCAGATTGCCAATGCTGCATAGCCACTCCAAGGAGGTGCTTGGAAGCAGCAAGAAGCAGTTTATTTTCTGGTGCTGGTGAGCAGTCTGGGGTGGGGAGTTGGGGAGCAAGGCTCTGGCGAGGAGATCTTCAGCGGCAGGGGTTGGGGGAGAAGCCTCGGGGTCTGTGAAGCCACGTGACCTTGGGCACGGGAGAGTGCTGTGTGCATCTCCCCCCTCAAAACCTTCCTGAATGCACATCTCCTCCAAGAGGCCTTCCCAGACTAAGCCCCACTTTTCCTCATCTCCCACTCCCTTCTGCATCACCCTGACTTGCTCCCTTTACTCTCCCCCACCACAGCATTTATGACTATATCTGTAATTGTATTTATTTATATTGATGTCTGTTTACTTGTATTAATGTCTGTCTCTTGCTCCCAAGACTGTGAGCTTGCTGTGGGCAGGGACTGTCTCTATTGGTGTGTTATACTTTCCCAAGCACTTAGTACAGTGCTCTGCATAAAGTAGGCACTCAATAAATACGATTGAATAAATGAATATCTACAGGTCTCCTGTAGCAGCTGGCGCCCAGAGGGCAGGCGGGGCAGTCCTGTACCCGATGCCGCCTGCAATGGTGGGGAGACAGCTGGGCTCCAGGAACACAGGAGTGGCCACAGGGAGGCTGCACACATACACGGGGGCAGGGTAGGGGGAGGGGGAAATGAATGGGACGCCTCTAAACCTGTTAGAGAAGAACGAGTACCATTTGTTAATTAATGGACTAAGATTATTTAGGTATCTTATTGAAACCAACCATGATCTTATAATTATAGATGAGATTCTTTTGTTTTTTTTCAGTAGCGTCATATTAAAGCAGTGGGAGCCTAATGGGCCCCAGGATTATTTTTACTTTAATCATAGTTAGCCTACAGGTAAGGGGGCTGGAGAAGAGTTATTCTTTGGCCATGGAGCAGTTTCCGTGGTGATCCTGGGGTAGCTTTTCCTGCTTGGCTAATGGTGAAAAAGAACGATGTGGAAATTTTCTACATCTATCATTTGATTATTATACTCTGTTCCATCTATGAATTTGATATAAAAGCACGTTTCATGAGGGTTTCTCAGTCATCAAAATTGGGAAGATTATGGTAAAACCACTCAAATCAAGGGCTGTTTGAATATAAGCCTCATTTTAGGCTGGTGAAACACATTATGTGGCCATTCTATCTATTCTGGTTGCTTAATATAATACATACATCAGTTTTAACTACTCTGGGATAACAGATTTGCCGTATTTTCACAGTATACATTGATCACTTGGCTTATGAAATAGAAGTATTGTAAGCATTTAATGAGAAGCAGCACGGTCTAGTGGAAAGAGCACAGGCCTGGGAGTCAGGACCCAGGTTCCAGTCCTGGCTTTGCCACTAGTCTGCTTTGTGACCTTGGGCAAGTCACTTATCTTCTCTATGCCTCAGTTTTTTCATCTGTAAAATGGGGATTTAATCATTAAAGCCCTCCCCGGACCCAGGAAGGAGCAGCCCCTGCCAGGAGCCGCAGTCTGGCTGAGACTGGTCTGAGGGCCGCACCCTCCTACCTACCTGCCCGCCGGGTGGGGTGGGGGGGGGGGTGACTAAAGTCACCAGTGCCCAGGAGCCACGTGGTCAAGAGCATGAGGCTCTGCCTGGGTCAACTCCACAGTACAGTCCAGCTTCACAACATCGCTAAACTCTGCCTATTTCTATCATCCAAACTCCTTACCCTATTCTGCCTTGGCTACTGCATCAGCCTCCTCACTAATCTCCCTGCCTTCTCTTTCTTCTCATTTCAGTCCTTAATTCACTCAGCTTCTCAGATACATTTTTTTTAACCAACCAACAATTTATTCACTCATTCAATCATACTTGTTGAGCACTTACTGTGTGCAGGGCACTGTACTAAGCGCTTGGGAAGTACAAGTTGGCAACATATAGAGACAGTCCCTACCCAACAACGGGATCACAGTGTAGAAATGGGGAGATAGACAACAAAACAAAACTATGATGCTCCACTACTCAAAAACCTCCAATGGCTCCACATCCATCTCCACATTAAACAGAAACTCCTTACCACCAGCTTTAAGAGGCTCAAATCAGCTCTCTCCATCCTAACTTTCCTTGCTGCTTTCCTACTACAAACCAGCTCTCTCACTTCACTCCTCTAATGTCAACTTGCTCACTGTAACTTTATCTCAGCAACCTCACTGCCAACCTCTTACCCACATCCTCCCTCTGGCCTGAAACTCCTGACTTCATATCCAATGGAACACTCCCTCCTACTTAGACTGTGAGCATTAAGTGGGAAAGGTTTTGTATCCAACCTGATTAATTTGTATCTACCCCAGCATTTAAAACTGTACTTGAAATAAAATATGCACTTAACAAATACCATGATAAAACAATAATTATAATGATAATAATAACTCTCACTCCCTACCTTTTAATGTTTGTCTTCCCCTCTAAGTAATAGTAATGATGCAATTTATATGATGCTAGATGAGCCAGTAAGTGCTCAATAAATACGATTGAATGAATGAATTTAAGTGCTTACTATGTGCCAGGCACTGTACTAAGTGTGGAGTGGATCCAAGCAAATAGAGTTGAACACAGACCCTGTCCCACGTGGGGCTGATGGTCTCAATCCCCATTTTACAGATGAGGTAACTGAGGAACAGAGAAGGGAAGTGACAGGGTCACAAGGCAAACAAGTGGCAAAGCAGGGATTATAAACTGTAATTTACAGACTCCCAGGACTGTGCTCTGTTCACTACTTCATGCTCCTTGTGCTCAGACACTGTGCCTACCAACTCTCTTTTATTGCACTTCCCCAATCACTTAGTATAGTGCTCTACCCATAGTAAAGCATTCAATAAAAGCCACTGATTGATTGATGGATGGATTAGTGATGCCCCCAGAGGTGAAGAGGACCTCCCATGAAGAGCAGCTCCAAGGAGAAAGACCTGTGTTCTTGAGCCCTTTTGGGGTCCACTCCTCCCTGGTGCCTCCTTCCCTTCCTGCTCCCCAGCACTCAGCCCCGTGGTTGGGGGCCTGGGTGCTCCCTGAACTTTGGAATCCGGTGGGGATCTGACCCTCCCTGGTGCCTCCTTCCCCTCCCTCTCCCCAGGGGTTGGCACCATGGCTGTGGTGACCTTAGCTCTGCCTGCCACTTCTTGGTGTCTGGTGGGGGTCTGACCCTTCCCAGCTTGTCCCCACCCCCACCCCTTCCTGCTCCCCATTGCCCAGTCCTGTGGTTGGGGGACCCACCCTCTGCCCCCTGCACTCTAGAGTCCGGAGTGGGGTAGGGGTCTGACACCAGGCTCTTGCCTCCATCTGGTTTAGGATTTAGGTTAGAGTTAGGTTTAGGGTTTGGGTGACGGTTACGGTGAGGGTTAGGTTTTGGTTTCTGCTTAAGGTTATAGTTGTAAGTGAGGTTGGTGCTTGCGTTAATGTTTGGGTTTTATTAAGGTTAAGGTTAAACTGAGGATTAGGTTCAGCGTTTGGGAAATGGTTATGGTTAAGGTAAAGTTTATTACATGTTGGGTTAAAGTTACGGTTAGGGTTAGGGAAAAGGCTAGGCTTATTGATAGGGTTAATGTTAGGGTATAAGTTAATGCTGTGGTTAGGATTAAGGTTAGGTTTTTGGGTTGGGATAGTAATCCTTCTCGACTTCTCAGCTGCTTTCGACACTGTCAACCACCCCCTTCTCCTGGAAACATTATCCAACATTAGCTTCACTGACCCTGTCCTCTCCTGGTTCTCTTCTTATTTCTCTAGCTGCTCAGTCTCAGTCTCTCCTTCATGGGCTCCTTCTCTGCTTCCCACCCCCTAACTCAAGGTGTCCCTTGTCCCTCAAGGGTCAGTTCTGGGTTCCCTTCTATTCTCCATCTAAACCCACTCCCTTGAAGAAGTCATTTGCTCCCATGACTTCAACTACCACCTCCATTCATTCAATCATATTTATTGAGCTCTTACTGTGTACAGAGCACTGCACTAAGTGCTTGAGAAAGTACAATACAACAATAAACAGTGACAATTCCCTGCCCACAACAAGCTTACAGTCTAGAGAGGGGAGAAGTAGATATCGGTACAAATAAATAAAAATTACAGATCTGCACATAAGTGCTGTCCCCACTCAGGGTCACACCTGGAGAGTTTCCAGTACTACCAGTCTCGGCTACAGGAGGGAGTGTCAAGAAGAGGCACAACCATTCCATTCCTATCTTGGGCAGGGGTTAGCAAGTGGAAGACAATCTGCTACAAGTCAAAACTCACCTGTCCTGGGCAGCAGCTGTATAGGAGAGAGTCAAGGGTGGAGACACATATTTATTGCTCAGAAGGAGGCAATGGTAAACCACTTCCATATTTTTACCAAGAAAACTCTATGGATATAATAATAATAATAATAATGGCATTTATTAAGCGCTTACTATGTGCAAAGCACTGTTCTAAGCGCTGGGGAGGTTACAAGGTGATCAGGTTGTCCTACGGGGGGCTCACAGTCTTAACCCCCATTTTACAGATGAGGTAACTGAGGCACAGAGAAGCTAAGTGACTTGCCCAAAGTCACATAGCTGACAATTGGCTGAGCTGAGATTCGAACCCATGACATATGACTCCAAAGCCCGGGCTTTTTTCCACTGAGCCCTGCTGCTTCTCCTTCTCCTGGATATGTTACCCGAACGATTACAGACAGAAGTGAGATGTTATGGGAGAGATGCGTCCATGGCGTCACTATGGATCAGAGACGACTTGACGGCATAAGACAAGACATAAGTGCTGTGGGGCTGGGGAGGAGGGGGGGAGGAACATTCATTCATTCATGCATTCATTCATTCAATCTTATTTATTGAGCGCTTAGTGTGCGGAGCACTGTACTAAGTGCTTGGAAAGTACAATTTGGTAACAGGTAGAGACAATCCCTACCCAACAATGGGCTCACAGTCTAGAAAGGGGAGACAGACAACAAAACAAAACAAGTAGACAGGCAAAGGGAGCAAGTCAGGGTGATATAGAAGAGAGTGGGAGATGAGGAAAAGTGGGGCTTAATCTGGGAAGACCTCCTGAAGGAGATGTGCCTTCAATAATAGTAATAATAATGATGGTATTTGTTAAGTGCTTACTTTGTGACAAGCACTTTTCTAAGCGCTGGGGGGAATATAAGGTAATAATAATAATAATGGCATTTGTTAAGCACCTACTATGTGTGAAGCACTGTTCTAAACGCTGGGGAGGATACAAGTTATCAGGTTGTCCCATGTGGGGCTCATAGTCTTAATCCCCATTTTACAGATGAGGTAACTGAGGCCCAGAGAAGTTAAGTGACTTGCCCAAAGTCACACAGCTGACAAGTGGCGGAGCCAGAATTAGAACCCATGACCTCTGACTCCCAAGCCTGTGCTTTTTCCACTGAGCCACGCTGCTTCTCTAAGGTTTCCAAATAAGGCTTTGAAGTTGGGGGAGAGTAACTGTCTGTTGGATATGAGAAGGAAGGGTGATCTAGGCCAGAGGCAGGGTATTGGCTAGGGATCAGCAGTGAGACAGGTGAGAGCTAGGCACAGTGAGAAGCATTTAATCACCTTGCCCCGTCTAACTTACCTTGCCCCTGTCTAACTTACCTTGCCGATCTCCTACTGCAATGCAGCATGTTCACTTCATTCCTCCAACACCAACCTACGCACTGTACCTCCATCTTATCTATCTCATACTATGCTCTTTATTTTGTTAATGATGTGCATCTAGCTTCACTTCTATTTATTCTGATGACTTGACACCTGTCCACATGTTTTGTTTTGCTGTCTGTCTCCCCCTTCTAGACTGTGAGCCCATTGTTGGGTAGGGACCATCTCTATATGTTGCCAACTTGTACTTCCCAAGTGCTTAGTACAGTGCTCTGCACACAGTAAGCGTTCAATAAATATGATTGAATGAATGAATGAATGAATCTCATTTCTGACCCCTCTCCCTTTTCCTGCCTCTGGACTGGAAAACCCTGCCTTTTCATATATTACAGACTACCACTCTCTCCACCTTTGAAGCCTGATTAAGATCACATCTCGTCCGAGAGCTTTTCCCTGACTAAGCCCTCATTTTCCCTACTTCCTCTCCCTTCTGCAGTACTCTTGCACTTAAACGTACCCTTTATTCACTGCCCCCCAGCCCCAAAGCATTTATGTATATGTCTGTAATGTATTTTAATGTCTGTCTCCCCCTCTAGACTTTAAGTTCCTTGTGGGAAGAGATCAATCACTCAACATATCCTGGCTGGATTACTGCATCAGCCTCCTTTCTGATCTCCCAACCTCCTGTCTCTCTCCATTTCAGACTATACTTCACTCTGCTGCCTGGATTATTTTTCTACAGAAACGTTCTGGGCATGTCAACCCTGTCCTCAAAAATCTCCAGTGCTTGCTTATCAACCTACTTATCAAGCAAAAACTCCCCACTATTGGCTTCAAAGCTCTCCATCACCTTGCCCCCTCCTACCTCACCTCCCTTCTCTCCTTTTACATCCCAGCCCACACACTCTGCTCCTCTGGTGTTAACTGTCTCTGGTGTTAACCTCACTGTGCCTCATTCTCACCTGTCCTGCCATCTACTCCTGGAACCATGTCCTACCTCTAGCCTGGAATGCCCTCCCTCCTCAAATCTGCCAAACAATCATACTTCTCCCCTCCAAAGCCCTATTGAAGGCTCACCTCCTCCAGGAAGTATTCCCAGACTAAACCCCTTTTCCTATGTTCCCCCTCCCTTTCCTATTTCTGTGACTTGCTCTCTTTGCTCTATCCCCCTTCTTCCCCCCACAGCACTTTTCATTCATTCAATCACATTTATTGAGTGCTTACTGTGTGCAGAGCACTGTACTAAGCACTTGGGAAGTACAAGTTGGCAACATAGAGACATGGTCCCTACCCAACAATGGGCTCACACTCTAGAAGGGGGAGCACTTGTGTATATATTTACATATTTATAATTCTATTTATTTATATTAATTATTTGTATATATCTGCAATTCTATTTATTTATATTGATGCCATTGATGCCTGTTTATTTGTTTTGAATTCATTCATTCAGTCGTATTTATTGAGTGCTTACTGTGGGCAGAGCACTGTACTAAACACTTGGAAAATACAATTCAGAAACAAATGGAGACAATCTCTGCGTACAGCGGGATCACAGTCTAGAAGGGGAGAGACAGGCAACAAAACAAAACATATTAACAAAATAAAATAAATAGAATAAATGTGTACAAATAAAATAAATAAATAAATAGAGTAATAAATACGAACAAACATATATACATATATACAGGTGCTGTGGGGAGGGGAAGGAGGTAAGGCAGGGGGATGGGGATGGGGAGGAGGGGGAGAGTAAGGAGGGGGCTCAGTCTGGGAAGGCCTCCTGGAGGAGGTGAGCTCTCAGTAGGGCTTTGAAGGGAGGATGAGAGCTAGCTTGGTGGATGTGCAGAGGGAGGGCATTCCAGGCCGGGGGATGACGTGGGCCAGGGGTTGATGGTGGGACAGGCGAGAACAAGGCACGGTGAGGAGATCAGTGGCAGAGGAGCGGAGGGTGTGGGCTGGGCTGTAGAAGGAGAGAAGGGAGGTGAGGTAGGAGGGGTCGAAGTGATGGACGGCCTTGAAGCCGAGGGTGAGGAGTTTTTACCTAATGCATAGGTAGATTGGTAGCCACTGGAGATTTTTGAGGAGGGGAGTAACATGCCCAGAGTGTTTCTGGACAAAGACAATCCGGGCAGCCACGTGAAGTATGGATTGAAGTGGGGAGAGACAGGACGATGGGAGATTGGAGAGGAGGCTGATACAGTAATCCAGACGGGATAGGATGAGAGCTTGAACAAGCAGGGTAGCGGTTTGAATGGAGAGGAAGGGGTGGATCTTGGTGATGTTACGGGGGTGAGACTGGCAGGTTTTGGTGATGGCTTGGATGTGAGGGGTGAATGAGAGAGCAGAGTCGAGGATGAAACCAAGGTTGCAGGCTTGTGAGACGGGAAGGATGGTAGTGCCGTCAGCAGTGATGGGAAAGTCAGGAAGGGGGCAGGGTTTGGGAGGGAAGACAAGGAGTTCAGTCTTGGACATGTTGAGTTTTAGATGGCGGGCAGACATCCAGATGGAGATGTTCTGAAGGCAGGAGGAGATGCGAGCCTGGAGAGAGGGGGAGAGAATAGGGGCAGAGATGTAGATTTGGGTGTCATCAGCGTAGAGATGATAGTTGAGGTCGTGGGAGCGAAATAGGTCACCAAGGGAGTAAGTGTAGATTGAGAACAGAAGGGGACCAAGAACTGAACCTTGGGGAACCCCCACAGTAAGGGGATGGGAGGGGGAGGAGGAGCCCACAAAAGAGACTGAGAATGAATGGCAAGAGAGATAAGAGGAGAACCAGGAGAGGACAGAGTCTGTGAAGCCAAGGTTGGCTAGCGTGTTGAGGAGAAGGGGGTGGTCCACAGTGTCGAAGGCAGCTGAGAGGTCGAAGAGGATTAGGATAGAGTATGAGCCGTTGGATTTGGCAAGCAGGAGGTCATTGGTGACCTTTGAGAGGGCAGTTTCCGTGGAATGTAGGGGACAGAAGCCAGATTGGAGGGGGTCAAGGATGAATGAGATGTGCCTTCAGTAAGGATTTGAAGGAGGGGAGAGTCATTGTCCATCAGATTTGAAGAGGGAGGGTGTTCCAGGACAGAGGCAGGATGAGGGCAAGGGGTGGGGGCAAGATAGATGAAATCAAGATACAGTTGAGAAGGTTAGCATTAGAAGAGCGAGGTGTGCGGACTCTAGACTGTAAGCTTGTTTTGGGCAGGGAATATGTCTGTTTATTGTTGCAACTTAGTTTCCCAAGAGCTTAGTACTCTGCTCTGTACAAAGTAAGCACTCAATAAATATGATTGACGAGTGCCCCAGTTCCCATGCTGATTGGAGCCCACCCTGCCCAATGCCCCAGGCCCCAGGCCCCACTGAACAGTGCCCCAGGCCCCAGGGCCCACATGACACAGTGCCATGCCCAGTGCCCTGAGCCCCATGTTGTGCCAGCAGAGGGAGGTGGGCTGGTACTGAGCCAGGTAGAAGGAAAGGTTACAGAACTTTGAGCTGCCCAACCTGGAGCACAGTCTCAGGAGGACCACCTTTTGCCTCACCATGAACTAGTTCAGGGACATAGTACGTGTGCCACCCACCCTATGAGCCCTGGGGGGTACTGGGTGAGGCGGTGGGGTATCATCTGTCTCCCTCTGAGCCCCAAGGAATATTGGGAGGGGCAGTGGGGGTGTTGCCTGTCTCCCTCAGACTCGTGGGGGGAATGCTGGGGGGGCAGTGGGTGTGTGACCCGAGGCCAAGCCAGATCTGGGAGCAGGGACGGGGACAGGACATAGGACTATGGGTCTCCCCAGTCTCCCCGCCATCCCCCATCCCCAACCCCTCCACTCATTCCCTCCAGCCGCTCAGGTGACCGATGAATGGCTACAAGGCTACACGGAGTGCCCAGGCCTCTGCCTTCCTGAAAACCAATTCAGTGGAGCTGCTCCAGGCTGTGGAATGGCAGGGCCACAGATATGTCACTCTTGTCAAGAACCAGGTCTCCATCTCTGGGAGCCGGGCCAGTACAGTCCGGCCCAGCCCAGCTTAGCCTGGCCCTTCCTCCGGCTCCTCCAGCTAGGGGGGTGGAAGCTGGGGAGAGTATGAGGCTGAGGGGCCTTTCATTCATTCATTCTTTGAATCATATTTATTGAATGCTTACTGTGAGAAGAGTACTGTACTAAGCGCTTGGGAAGTACAAATTGGCAACATATAGAGATGGTCCCTACCCAACAATCGGCTCACAATCTAGAAGGGGGAGATAGACAACAAAACAAAACAAGTAGACAGGTGGACAATGGGCCTTGTATGGGGAGTGGGGAGGCAGTTAAAGAAGTACCGGCTATGCTATTACTGATTGTAATAGCAGTGCTCCGCACATAGCAGGAACCAGGTGCAGTGCTCTGTCCATAGCAGATGCCCGGTACAACACTCTGCACATAGCAGATGGCCCAGTATAGCACTCTACACACAACAGCCCCCCAGTACAGTGTCCTGCACACAGCAGAAGCCTGGTGCAGTGCTATGCACCCTGCAGGTGACCTGTGCAGCACTCTGCACATAGCAGATGCCCAGTACCTGGTTCTGCACACACAGCAGACTCCCAGTGCCTAATGATGATGGGGAGGGGCAACTGTATTCGGTCAGTTTTTTTTCTCCATCCTTGGGCAACTGCAGGTCATGCTGGGCCTTCAGCTCCACAGGGACCGTGGAGGGGCAGACCTTTCACAAGACAGGACAGAAGACCTCCCGGAGTGAGCAGAACCCAGTGGACTGTAGCGCCCCCAATAGGGCAATGAGGGCTGCAATGGGGGGCTGCCAGACCTCATCTTCCAATATGTCCAGGACAACATTCATTCATTCATTCATTAAATCATATTTATTGAGTGCTTACTGTGTGCAGAGCACTGTACTAAGCGCTTGGGAAGTACAAGTTGGCAACATATAGAGACGGTCCCTAAACAACAACCGGCTCACAGTCTAGAAGGGGGAGACAGACAACAAAACAACAGCAGCATCGATTCTGAGGAAGCATATCCCTACACAGCCAAGTTGCAACTCGCCAACTTTCGCCCCTCATCCCCAGCCCCCGGCCTGGACTACCCCCACCAGGTCCCAGATTGTGTTTCAGGTGGGACTGGTCTGCTTGGTCTCTCCCAAGCACTTAGCATGGCCTAGTGGATAGAGCATGGTCCTGGGAGTCAGAAGGTCATGGGTTCTAATCTCAACTCCACCACTTGTCTGCCCTGTGTGACCTTGGGCAAGTCACTTCACTTCTCTGGGCTTAGTTACTTCATCTGTAAAATGGGGATTGAGACTGTGAGTGCCACATAGGCCCAGGACCATGTCTAACCCGATTTGCTTGTATCCACCCCAGCGCTGTGTGCCTGGCACACAGTAAGCACTTAACTAAAGTCATAATTATTATTACAGTGCTCTGCACACGGTAAGTGCTCAATAAATATTATTGAAGGAATGAATGAACTCACCATGACCTCCTCTCTCCCTCTGCCAAGATGGCGAGTGCCAGTACAAGCTGGAATCCATGGACGCCAGTGACGGGGGCTGGTGGACATCTCATCCAGCAGTGAGGAGACCCTGAAGCAGGCTTTTGCCACCGTGAGACCGGTTCTGTGGCTGTTTTAGACCGTGAGCCCACTGTTGGGTAGGGACTGTCTCTATATGTTGCCAACTTGTACTTCCCAAGCTCTTAGTACAGTGCTCTGCACACAGTAAGCGCTCAATAAATGCGATTGATGATGATGTTGACGCCTCTGTGGATGCTTTCCACTTCTACAAATCTGGTAGGGGATATTGTACTGCTCCTGTCCCTCCCCCTCTGCCCGAGGTCACTCTGCAGGCCGAGAGTGGAGCCTGGGCTAACTAGAACGCAGGGCCTGGTGAGGCCAGACCTCTCTGTCCTCCAGGAGCAGCCAGGGAGCCACCCCATCCACTCCAATTTATTTTTAATAATGTCTGTCTCCCCCTCTAGACTGTAAGCTCATTTTGGAGAGGAAATGTATCTGTTTATTGTTCTATTGAACTCTCCCAAGTACAGTAGAACAGTTTTCCAAACACAGTAAGTGCATAAGATTAAATGAATGAATGAATGAATGAACCCCAAGTGCCACCCCCGCCCCCCAGGCTGATCAGGCTCCCCTAGGTGGCTGTGGTTCCCAGGTCTGACAGGTTACCTTGTCCCCCGGCTCACCCAGGTGCCCACTATGAGACATAGTGTGGTAGCAGAGAGTTGGAGCTGTATCATGCTGTCCTGGCCGTGGGCTGCCCCCTAGATGAGGATGAAAATGAGTACTGGATCATCAAGAACAGGACTGGGCTCTCGCACGGTCAATGGGGCAGTCTCTGTGAGAGATGAAGTGTCGGGGCAGTGCAGAGAGGACAGAGGGGCAAGAGGATGGGCCTGTAGAGGATGACGGAAGCATCTAGGCCTAGTGGCTAGAGCACAGGCCTAGAAGTCAGAAGGATCTGTGTTCTAATCCCAGCTCCACCACTTGTCTTCTGTGTGACTTTGGGCAAATCACTTCACTTCTCTGGGCCTCAGTTTCCTCATCTGTAAAATGGGGGTGAAGGCAGTGAGCACCATGTGAGACAGAGGATGCATCCGACCTGACTACCTCGGATTTACACCAGCACTTAGAACAGTGCATGGCACATAGTCAGCACTTAACAAACACTGCCATTATTATTAATTATTACTATTATTATGACAGAGGGCAGGGGGCTGGCCCCGTGGTGGGACAGAGGGTCAGGGGGCTATGAAAGATTGAGATGAAGGGACTGTTCTTGTGCAGGATGGGAAGATGGGCCCTGCAGCTGGGTAGGGAGAGGGAGCTGGTCTTGCAGGATAGGGGAATAGGGGCCAGGGGTCCCAGCTCTGTCAGAAGGCATGAAAAGCCCCCCTAACATCTCTCCAGCTCTAGCCAGAGAAACACCCTGAAGTTGGACTAAGGGTCAAGGGGCAACCTCCGGGGTTGGAGCAGACAAAGGGCCTCTCCCCTCGAGGCTGAGCGGAGAAGGGCAGGGGAGCAGGGGTCAAAGGGCACAGGAGGAGCTGGGGGCAGGGGTCAACGGTTCCAGGAGGGATAGACATCCCACTGCTTCCGAGAAGCAGCATGATGTGGTGGACAGAGCCTGCGCTTGGGGGTCAGAAGGTTATGAGTTCAAACCTTCAAAGCCCTACTGAGAGCTCACCTTCTCCAGGAGGCCTTCCCAGACTGAGCCCCCTCCTCCCCCTCCCCATCCCCCCCGCCTTACCTCCTTCCCCTCCCCACAGCACCTGTATATATGTATATATGTTTGTACGTATTTATTACTCTATTTTATTTGTACATATTTATTCTATTTATTTTATTTTGTTAATATGTTTTGTTTTGTTCTCTGTCTCCCCCTTCTAGACTGTGAGCCTACTGTTGGGTAGGGACCGTCTCTATATGTTGCCAATTTGTACTTCCCAAGCACTTAGTACAGTGCTCTGCACACAGTAAGTGCTCAATAAATACGATTGAATGAATGAATGAATGGAATGCCCTCCCTCCTCAAATCTGGTAGACAATCCCTCTCTCCTGCTTTAAAGCCTTATTGAAGGCCCATCTCCTCCAAGAGGCCTTCCCTGAATAGGCCCTCCTTTCCTTTTCTCCCACTTCCTTCTGGGTCATCCTGACTTTCTTCCTTTATGCATTCCTCCCGTCCCAGCCCCACAGCACTTATGTCCATATCTGTGATTTATTCATTTATTCATTTATATTGATGTCTGTCTCTGTCTCTAGACTTTAAGCTCACTGTGGGCAGGGACTCCGTCAGTTTATTGCACTCTCCCAAGCGCTTAGTACAGTGCTTTGCACACAGTAAGTGCTCAATAAATGTGATTGAATGAATGAATAAGTGAACACAGAGAGAACAGACTCTCAGGACCGAGTCATGTTCCGGGGAGCCTAACCCATACCAGCTCAGAAACTGGGCCCAGGGCTGGGTCGGCTGCTGATGGCAAACCAAGAAGACGTCTGCCTCCGGGTGACATGTGGCAGGGTTGGCCCTATGTCTCTGACCCTTCCCAGAAAGCTGCTGCTGGGGACCCTCCAAAATGGTAACCAAAGCAGACTTCCTCATCAAGGTGGCTTCTGGGCCCATGGAGTTTTGCTTCCCCTCCTCCCCCAGGCACATGCACAGTAGTCATCTCTCCTCCTTTGGCCTTTCCGCTGAGCCTTGAGTATAAAAGAATCAACTGGAAAGATTTGATGGTTTTTCTGTATTTAAGAGCTGGGAGCTTATCCCTCCCTCCCTCACTCCCTCTATCCATCCATCTGTCCATCTTCCTCTCTGCTTTCTTCCTTGGGCACCAGGGACAGCAGGGACTGCTTGGTTTGGGCTGTCTGAGCTTCACTTGGTCATCAGGCAGCCTGGGTAGGGTCTGGTGTGTGGGGGCGAGGGGGTATGGCTCAGGCTTGGCTGTCCTCTTCTGGGATCTCCGGGGCACAAAAGGTGGCAGAACAGTCTTTTGGGCCAGAATGGGATGGGACAGGGTTGGAGGGGTGGACAGCTGGAACCCGGAGGGCTGACGTAGCCAGGCCCGGGACCCTGAGGCTTGGGAGAGAGTGGGGCCTTCTAGGGGTCTGGGGAGGGGAGAAAACGGGCAGCCTGCTGGCTTTCTGCAAACCACAGTAATAATAATAATAATTTGTTAAGTGCCTACTAAGTGCCAGGCACTGTACTAAGCACTGGGATAGAGACAAGGTGAGTTTGGACACAGTCCCTGTCCCACATGTGGCTCACAGTCTCAGTCTCCATTGACAGATGAGGGAACTGAGGCTCAGAGAAGTGAAATGACTTTTCCAAGGTCACACAGCAGACAAGTGACAGAGGCAGGATTAGAGCCCAGCTCCCTCTGAAGCCCAGGCTTGTGTTCTATGCAGTAGGCCACACCAATTCTCCCTGCAACCTTGGGCACAGAGGTCCATGTGTTATCTGGGATCCCCCTCCCTAATCCATCGATCATATTTAATAATAATAATGATCGTGACATTTGTTAAGCGCCTACTGTGTGACAGACACTGTACTAAGTGCTGGGGTGGATATAAGGAAATAGGGTTGGAGAGAACAGTAGAATGAAGAGAAATTAGAAGAGGATATTGAGTCCCCACACACCTGGGCAAAGTCACCATGAGAGGGGCTGGGGAAACCTGGAACCCCCTTATCAACACCATGACCACCATTATCATCATCATCACCATGTCCACGAAGAGCTTGCTCAGGGCAGAGCTATTTGCTGGCAGAATGTTAAAGAACAGGCACCTGAACAGCACTCAGATTTTTCCAGTGTTGGGTTGGGTAGGGTAGGATAGGATAAGGTAGAGTAGGGTAGGGTAAGGTAGAGGGGACTGGCTTCATGCCATGAACCTCAGATTTGAGCCTTTCCATTTGGGTCTACATGGTCCAGGCACAGGGAAGAGCAATAAAAATATGGGAGTTGGCAAAAGCAGGGGGAGACTGGCTTCATGCCATGAACCCCAGATTTGAGCCTTCCCATTTGGGTCTTCTTGGCCCAGACACAGGGAAGAAAAATAAAAATATGGGAACTGGCGAAGCAGGGGACTGGCTTCATGCCATGAACCCCTGACATGAACCTTCCCCCTTTGGGTCTTCATATCCCAGGCACTGGGAAGAACAATAAAAATATGGGAGCTGGCAAAAGAGGGGATTAGCTTCATGCCAGTAACCCCAGATTTGATCCTTCTTGGCCTGGGAATCAGGCAGAACAAGAAAAATTTGGATGCCAGCAAAAGCAGGGACGAGCTTCATGCCACTATTCTCGGGACTTAATTCTCCCAGTTGGGTCTTTATGGCTTAAGCTCTGAGGATAGTGAAGATAGCTTTGGCTTCATCGCTTTCCCCTTAGCTTGGCTTCACCTTTGAGTTCTTGGTGCTGGGGCATATCGGAGGCCCAGTAGGTTGAAGAGCTTCCTCATTCAGTAGGGATCACTGGAAGACTTTCCACCCGTATCCTGTCCACTGTCCCCCTCTACTGTCTTTGCAGTGGACAAATGGACGAAGCTCCTTAGACTCTGGACTTCCTGAACAGGTTAGAAGTTGATGGGATCTTGGGGCAGGGTGCATTTTATCTTAACTTGGGATTGGGCAGTGTGGGATAACAGAAAGAGTCCAGGCGTGGACATCAGAGGACCTTAGTTCTAATCCCATCTCTGCCCTTTGCCTGCTGTGTGACCGTGAATGAGTCACTTAAATTCTCTGTGCCTCAGTTTCTTCACTTGTAAAACATTGATTCAGTACGTATTCCCCTTCCATCATCGCCATAACACACGTCCATAGCTAGAATTTATTATATTAATATCTGTTTCTCCCTGCCCACTATGAGCTTATTCAATCGTATTTATTGAGCACTTACTGTGTGCAGAGCACTGTACTAAGCACTTGGGAAGTACAAGTTGGCAACATATAGAGACGGTCCCTACCCAACAGTGGGCTCACAGTCTAGAAGGGGGAGACAGAGAACAAAACCAAACATATTAACAAAATAAAATAAATAGAATAAATATGTACAAATAAAATAAATAAATAGAGTAATAAATACGTACAAACATATATACATATATACAGGTGCTGTGGGCAGGGGAAAGAAGTAAGGCAGGGGGGATGGGGAGGGGGAAGAGGGGGAGAGAAAGATAGTCTAGAGGGGATATATCTACCAACTCGGTTATATTATACTCTCCAAACTGCTAAGTACAGTGCTGTGCACACAGTAAGTGATCCATAAATATCATTGATGGTTGGACAGACTTTTCTCCCTCCCATTTAAAACCTGAGGCCCATATGGGATAGGGACTGTGTCCAGTCTGATGATCTTGTATTTTCCTCAGTGCTCAGTTTAGTGCCTGGTACTAAGTAAGTGCTTAACAAATACCATCATTATTATTGTTAGTATGGTTCTGCTTCATCTAATGCAGAGCTCCTCTAAAAATTTCCCAGGATATGTTGGGTTTGGATAGTGGTATCTTTTGTCTAACTCATTTTCAACTCTGATGACCTTTAGAAATAAATGCACCAGGTAGCAAGCAGTTTCTAAATCTCTCTCCCACCTCTTCTGTGGTTGTGAAAACCTCTTTGGCTTCAAGTGACACTCCTAGAACCACCAAGGAGAAACCAGCAGGTTGTGGCAGGATTCCTCAGGCCTTGGGTCGGGCCCAGATTGAGCTACTGTTTTCGGCAGATGATTTGGCATAAGAGAAAAAAGTGGAGAAAAATAATTATAATTCTCTTCAGAGGATGGCCTCTCCTGGGAGGGCCCAGATTGAGACCCCTGGGCCAAGGTAAGAGGGGTCAGGGGAGACTTCCAGAGAAGGAGGGCTTCCCGGGTGATTCTTGGGGTGAATCGTGTGGGTAGGGAAGTTTCTGGTTGATTCTGTGTTGGGGATTTCACCTCTGCCTTGGGTCTTCCCCTTCTAAAGCTGGATAGAGGTTATCTTTTTCCCTTCCAGTGGGAGAGTGGCCCTGGCCATCCCATGTCCAGGAAGAAGGAGGCCAAGAGGCAGGTCAAGAGAGAGAGAGCATCCTTGGCCGGCGACAGGGTCATGTGACTGTGTCCAGGGTGCAGGCCCGACGGCCATCTCTGTGGTTCCGAGTTGCAGGGGGGTCGCAGAGGCGGCACAGTGATGGGGAGTGGGAGGACTGGGTAGGAGGAGGTGGGATTGTGGGTTTGAGCCCCCTGCAGCACTGCCACTAGATGCCCCCTGATCCTCTAGTGGGAGAGATGCCGGGGGGATGGTGGCAGTGCAGGGGAGGGATGGGCAGGGAGGAGGGCAATGCTCAGGACTCGTCCTTCCCCCCACCCCCCCAATTCCCTTTCCCTCCTTTGGCTTCATCTCCTCTCACATCTCTTCTCACACCTCCCTCCACCCCTGGCCCCTGCCAAAATGAAGACAACGTTAGATATGGCAGTGACTCAGAGAAGCAGCGTGGCTCAATGGAAAGAGCCTGGGCTTTGGAGTCAGAGGTCATGGGTTCAAATCCCGACTCCACCAATTGTCAGCTGTGTGACTTGGGCAAGTCACTTAACTTCTCTGTGCCTCAGTTACCTCATCTGTAAAATGGGGATTAAGACTGTGAGCCCCATGTGGGACAACCTGATCACCTTGTAACCTCCCCAGCGCTTAGAACAGTGCTTTGCACATAGTAAGCGCTTAATAAATGCCATTATTATTATTATTATCATCATTATTATTAGTGACTCCTCCGCTGTGGATCACAGGCCTCCAGCCCACCCGATGGACTGGCTTCCTTCGGAATCCACTGGCAGCCATCCCGGAACACACTGGATTTGCCATTCCTCAACACCCCCAGCCGAGACCACCTGGGCCACTGCTGCAGAATGACCACCGTTGCCTGGGGCCAACTCTGAAGGCCATTGGGTGCCCCCTGGGATAGGTCTTGGGAATCTCTGGTCTCAAACACTGAGGGAAGAATGAATAAAAATGTCTTAACCCCAGTTTCAAGACTGTTTATGGTCTCTAGTTTGTGGTTTGGGTCGGTGCTGTCTTAAGGGGTGAGGTCTGCTGATGGGCAGGACAGAAGCTACTTTCACAAGCAAGATTTTTGCAGGACAATGAATGGATTTACCACATTCTTCCTTCTAGAAGGGGGTGCTCTCTGAACAGAGCTGGCTGAGTGCTCTGCAAAGCAGGTGAGCCTGAACCCCTAATCAATCAATCAATCAATTGTATTTATTGAGTGCCTACTGTGTGCAGAGCACTGTACTAAGCGCTTGGGAAGTACAAGTTGGCAACATAACCCTAACCGCTTAAAGAAGCCCTGGGGCCTAGTGGTTAGGGCGAGGACCTGGATTCTGATCCCAGCTCTGAAACTTGTCTGTTGCCTGACCTTGAGCAAGTCACTTAACTTCTCTAGGCCTTAGTTACCACATCTTTGAAATGGGGATGAAGACTGTGAGCCCCATGTAGGAGAGAAAGTATGTCCAGCCTGATGAGCTTGCATATACCCCAGCGCTTAGTAGAGTGCCTGACACATAGTAAACACTTAAATATCAGCCATATACATGTACAAAGGGAACATGGGGCCGGGCCCAAGATCCTCCATTGGTTGCCCATCCACCTCCGCATCCATCAGAAAAGCTTGACACCTCTCAGTGCCCATCTGGCTTCATGCCATAAACCTCATATTTGAGTCTTCCCACTTAGGTCTTCACGGCCCAGTCATGGGGAAGAAAGATAAAAACATTCATTCATTCATTCATTC
The DNA here is from genome assembly GCF_015852505.1 of Tachyglossus aculeatus. Classification (NCBI taxonomy): domain Eukaryota; kingdom Metazoa; phylum Chordata; class Mammalia; order Monotremata; family Tachyglossidae; genus Tachyglossus; species Tachyglossus aculeatus. The sequence continues at coordinate 56,807 of NC_052066.1, read as the reverse complement.
GATCGAATCTATTGAGCGCTTATTGTGTGCATAGCACTGTACTAAGCACTTGGGAAGTACAAGTTGGCAACACATAGAGATGGTCCCTACCCAACAACGGGTTCACAGTCTAGAAGGGGGATACAGACAACAAAACAAAACGTAAGTAAAGCTAGATGCACATCATTGACAAAATAAATAGAATAGTAAATATGTACAAGTAAAATAAATAGAGTATTAAATCTGTACAAACATATATACAGGTGCTGTGGGGAGGGGAAGGAGGTAGGGTGGGGGGATGGGGAAGGGGAGAGGAAAAAAGGGGGCTCAGTCTGGGAAGGCCTCCTGGAGGAGGTGAGCTTTCAGTAGGGCTTTGAAGGGAGGAAGAGAGCTAGCTTGGCAGATGCGCAGAGGGAGGGCATTCCAGGCCAGCAGGAGGACGTGGGCTGGGGGTCGATGGTGGGACAGGTGAGAACGAGGCACAGTGAGGAGGTTAGCGGCAGAGGAGCGGAGGGGTGCGGGCTGGGCTGTAGAAGGAAAGGGAGGTGAGGTAGGAGGGGGCGAGGTGATGGAGAGCCTTGAGGCCGAGAGTGAGGAGTTTTTTCTTGATGCGTAGGTTGATTGGTAGCCACTGGAGATTTTTGAGGAGGGGTGTAACATGCCCAGAACATTTCTGCACAAAGATGATCCGGGCAGCAGCATGAAGTATAGATTGAAATGGGGAGAGACAGGAGGATGGGAGATCAGAGAGGAGGCTGATGCAGTAATCCAGTCAGGATAGGATGAGAGATTGAATGAGCAGGGTAGCGGTTTGGATGGAGAGGAAAGGGCGGATCTTGGCGATGTTGCGGAGGTGAGACCCGCAGGTTTTGGTGATGGATTGGATGTGAGGGGTGAACAATACAGCGGAGTCGAGGATGACACCAAGGTTGCGGGCTTGTGAGATGGGAAGGATGGTAGTGAAGTCAATAGTGATGGGAAAGTCAGGGAGAGGGCAGCGTTTGGGAGGGAAGATAAGGAGTTCAATCTTGGACATATTGAGTTTTAGATGGCGGGCAGACATCCAGATGGAGATGTTCTGAAGGCAGGAGGAGATACGAGCCTGGAGGGAGGGAGAGAGAGCAGGGGCAGAGATGTAGATTTGGGTGTCATCAGCATAGAGATGATAGTTGAAGCAGTGGTTGTGAATGAATTCATCAAGGGAGTGAGTGTAGATAGAGAACAGAAGAGGACCAAGAACTGACCCTTGAGGAACCCCTACAGTAAGGGGATGGGAGGGGGAGGAGGAGCCCGCAAAAGAGACTGAGAATGAATGGCCGGAGAGATGAGGAGAACTATTATTATTATTATTACTCCATGTTTGGAAGAGTGCAATGCAACAGAATTTGTAGAAACGGTCCCTACCCACAATGATCTTACAGTCTGCATCAAATAGAAACTTCTTATCACTGGCTTTAAAGCCCTCTGTTGGTTTGCCCTCTCCTTCCTTGCCTTTCTGACCTCCTATTATAACCCAGCTCCTCACGTTCAAAGCCTTATTAAAAGCATATTCATTCATTCTGTTGTATTTATTGAGCACTTACCGTGTGCAGAGCACTGTACTAAGCACTTGGTGAGTACACTATCGCAATAAGCAGACACATTCCTTGTCCACATTGAGCTTACAGACTAGAGGGGGAGACAGGTACTGATATAAATAAATGACAGATATGTACATAAGTGTTGTGGGGTTGGGGGGTGAGGATGACACCAAGGTTGCGGGCTTGTGAGACGGGAAGGATGGTAGTGCCATCAACCTGATGACCATCGACAGCGGACGGGAGCTGGTGAGGCCACGGTGGAGGGTCCCCGGGACCCCCACCCCCACCCTGGGAGCGGGAGAGAGACTGGGACCCTCCCTGCCTGCAGGACTTGCTGTGACCCCATCTCCATCTCTGCACCCAGTGTCAAGAGCAACAGGAGCTGCCCCTGCACCTTAAATGGGCTCTGTACTCATTCAGTCATTCATTGTCGTATTTATTGAGCGCTTATTATGTGCATACCACCGTATTAAACGCTTGGGAAGTACAAGTCGGCAACATATAGAGACGGTCCCTACCCAACAACGGGCTCACAGTCTAGAAGGACTCCAACAGAGACCTCCATAATCCCTCACTATCACAACAGTCCCCATATCTGCAGGAAGGGTCTGGGAATGCAGACCCCCATTCCATGACTCCAAGACCCACAGAGTTCTCCAGCTTCTTCTCTGACTCCCACCATGGCCACCTCACTCCCTGCCGCTGCCCTCACCCCCACCCACCTCCCACTCCAGTATCCCAGCTTCTTACCCCCTCATGGGATTTCATACAGAGATGCAGTGTTCCCTTCCTCAATTCCTGAGTACTGGATAATATCTGGGAGCAGAGGGGTTGGGAGAGACTCCCCCATTGCCCTATCCCCACCCCCCGGCAGGAGTTTCTCCTGAACAGAAACAGATCATTGGGACGTTATTATTTCGTCGGTCTCAGCAGAACCAGTGGGGAATGGTGGTGGATCAACAACAAGCCTCTGGATCAGAAAATGTAGGTTTCCTTGCCCCCTGTCCAGTGGCAGGAGGCCTGAGCAGAACTGACCCCCCAGTGTGCCAGCCCAGAGTGGGGACAGGCTGAGTCTCTGGACATGGCTTCTGCTGGGCCCTGAGTGAGGGAGGGGGTGAGGGGCAGGGGGTCAGGAAATAAGGAGTGCTCCAACTCTCATTCTCCGTAACTTGATCCAGGTCCGTGTTCTTCTGCCTGAGTCATCCTCGACTCCGCTCTCTAGTTCACCCCTCACATCCAAGCCATCACCAAAACCTGCCGGTCTCACCTCTGCAACATTGCCAAGATCCGCCCTTTCCGCTCCATCCAAACCGCTACCCTGCTTGTTCAAGCTCTCATCCTATCCCGTCTATATTACTGTATCAGCCTCCTCTCCGATCTCCCATCCACCTGTCTCTCCCCACTTCAATCCATACTTCACGCTGCTGCCTGGATTGCCTTTGTGCAGAAACGCTCTGGGCATGTTACTCCCCTCCTCAAAAATCTCCAGTGGCTACCAATCAACCTAAGCATCAGGCAAAAACTCCTCACCCTCGGCTTCAAGGCTGTCCATCACCTTGCCCCCTCCTACCTCACCTCCCTTCTCTCCTTCTCCAGCCCACCCCGCACCCTCTGCTCCTCTGCCGCTAATCTCCTCACCGTGCCTCGTTCTCGCCTGTCCTGCCATCGATTCCCCGGCCCACGTTATCCCGCTGGCCTGGAATGCCCTCCCTCCCCACAAGCACCAAGCTAGCTCTCTTTCTCCCTTCAAGGCCCTACTGAGAGCTCACCTCCTCCAGGAGGCCTTCCCAGACTGAGCCCCCTCCTTCCTCTCCCCCTCGTCCCCCTCCCCCTCCCCCGTCTTACTTCCTTCTCCTCCCCACAGCACCTGCATATATGTATATGTGTTTGTACGTATTTATTACTCTATTTATTTATTTATTTTTTTTGCACATGTTTATTCTATTTATTTAATTTTGTTAACATGCTTTGTTTTGTTCTCTGTCTCCCCCTTCTAGACTGTGAGCCCACTGTTGGATAGGGACCGTCTCTATATGTTGCCAACTTGTACTTCCCAAGCGTTTAGTACAGTGCTCTGCACACAGTAAGCGCTCAATAAATACGATTGATTGAATGAATGAATGAATGAATGAATGAATAAAAGGAGCAAGTCAGAGTGATGCAGAAAGGAGTGGGAAAAGAGGAAAGAAGAGCTTAGTCAGGGAAGGCCTCTTGAAGATATGCCTTCATTTTGGCTTTGAAGGAGGGGAAAATAATTGTCTGTCAGATTAGAGGAGGGAGGGCATTCCAGGACAGAGACAGGAGGTGGGCAAGGGGAGGCGGCAAGATAGATGAGATCAAGATACAGTTGAGAAGGTTAGCATTAGAGGAGCGAAGTATGGGGGCTTGACTGTAGTAGGAGAGTAGCGAGATGAGTTAGGAGGGAGCAAGGTGATTGAGTGCTTTACAGCCATCTCCAAGAGGCCTTCCCTGACCTAAACCTCATTTCCTCTTCTCCCACCCCGTTCTGTCTCACCCTTGTACTTGAATTAGCATCGTTTTTATTCACCTCACCCTCAGCCCCTCAGTGCTTACATGTCTATAGGGATATATCTATGTCTACATATATATATAGATACATAATTTATTTATAGTAAAATCTGTCTCCCATCCAGGCTGTAAGCTCATCATGGACAGGGAAGGTGCCTACCTCCCTACCTACCTTGAGAAGCACGGGCTTTGGAGTCATGGGTTCAAATCCCTGCTCCACCAGTTGTCAGCTGTGTGACTTTGGTCAAGTCACTTCACTTCTCTGGGCCTCAGTTCCCTCATATGTAAAATGGGGATAAAGACTGTGAGCCCCATGTGGGACAACCTGATCACCTTGTAACCTCCCCAGCGCTTAGAACAGTGCTTTGCACATAGTAAGTGCTTAATAAATGCCATTATTATTATTATTATTATTACCAACTTTGTTAATAATAATGATAATAATAATGATTATGGTATTTGTTAAGTGCTTACTATGTGCTAGGCACTGTACTAAGTGCAGGGGTAGATACAAGCAAATTGGGTTGGACACAGTCCCTCTCCCATGGGGGGCTCACAGTCTCAATCCCCATTTTATGGATGAGTTAACTGAGGCACAGAGAAATCAAGTGATTTGCCCAAGGATTAGAATCCATGACCTTCTGACTCCCAGGCCCACGCTCTAACCGCTTCACCATGCTGCTTCTCACATTGCTTCTCAAGCTATTGTACTGGACTCTTCCAAGCAGTTAGTACAGTACAGTGCTCTGCACCCGGTAAGCACAAAAATAAATACCACTGATTGATTAATTAGACTGTAAGCTCGTTGTGGGCAGGGATTGTCTTTCTTTACTGCTGTACAGTACTTTCCCAAGAGCTTAGCACAGTGCTTTGCACACAGTAAGCGCTCAACAAATATGATAGAATGAATGAATGATTGAATGAATAACGTTTCTCTTCCCCCTTTAGACTCCAAGCTTGTGCGCAGGGAAGGTGCCTACCAACTCTCTTGCATCATACTTTCCCAAGTGCTTAGTACAGTGCTCTGTACACAGTAAGAGCTCAATAAATATGTTTGAATGATTGATTAATTGATTGACTGATTGATCCACCCCACCCCCGCCAAGAGCTCCCTCGTGGCATAGCCCTCTGCTGGCTTGGCGTTAAAGAACAGAGCGGAGCTCAGGGGTTTGCAATGTTGTAGGGCAGCCCCGCCCCCGCCCCGCCCTCGCCCCGCCCCCAATCAACCCAGGTGCTTCTAATTGAGGTGAGGCGGCACTGCCCCTTTGGGGCCAATGGGGCCCTTCCCTGCCCTAATTAAGGCTCCAGAGCCAGCCCCATCCCAGTTAGCAAGAGGATAGGAGACAGAGCGTGGCCCGCCGTGGGTCCAGGTAAGGAGGGGGGCTCTGGCTGGTCCAGCTACACCCCCTGTCCTTTTTTTTAGGGTGGGTGTGGGACTGTGATTGCTGATGACTACTGGATTGATGAAGATGATGATGATGAAGGTGGGGGAGGTTGGGCTGGTGAGGTGGAGAGGGGGGCTGGGGAGAAGTTGGTTTCAGAAATGACAAATATACATGTTGGGGGGCAAGAGAGGGATTTTGGGGTGTCTAATGGGTTGTGACATTGCTAATGATGTGCATATGATGTGTATTGCCTGGGGTGAAGGAGGATTTGGGAAATTTGGGAGGGAATGTGGGGGGATGATTGTATTGGTTCAGGCCTGGGGGGAAGGGCTGAGGAGGGAGGGTCTGGAGGCTGAGAGTTGCCCCTGCTGGCTTCGGGGTGGTGGTTGGGGGACGGTTTTGGGATCAGATAGCCTTGGTCTTGGGGAAGGTCTGGCCTGGTTTTGGGGTGACTGCTGGGTCTCGGGTCGAGGGTTCCGAAGGGCTGGGACAGAGGACGCCTTACTGACGGATGCATGGGGCGTAGGGGCTGAGTGTCAGGTGATGCATGCTCACTGTCTGTCTGTCTGTCTCTGTCTGTCAATTTGTCTACAACACTGTGTGTCTGAATGTTGGCCTGTCTGCTCCACTCCTTCTGATAATAATAATAAAAATGATGATGATGATGATGGTATTTGTTAAGCCCTTACTATGTACCAAGTACTCTTCTAAGCACTAAGGTAGATACAAGGTCAAGTTGTCTGATGGGGGCTCACAGTCTTCATCCCCATTTTACAGATGAGGTAGCTGAGGCACAAAGGAGTTAAGTGACTTGCTCAAAGTCCCACAGCTGATAAGTGGCAGAGCAGGGATTAGAACCCACAACCTCTGACTCCCAAGCCCGGGCTCTTTCCACTAAGCCATACTGCTTCTCTAGTAAGAGGGCTGGGCCACTGTCCTCTCCATCCCCGAGAAGCAGTATGGCCTGATGGGTAGCGCACAGGCCTGGGAGTCAGAAAGTCCTGCATTCTAATCCCAAATCTGCCACTTGTCTGCTGTGTGACCTTGGGCGAGTCACTTCACTTCTCTGTGCCTGTTACCTCATTTGTAAAATGGGGGTTAAGATTGGGAGTCCCCTGTGGGACATGATCTAATAATAACAATGATAATATAATAACATAATAATTATAATTATGACAACTATATAATATACTATATAATATAGTATACATGTCATATATTATATAATTTTACAAACTATAATCTATAATATAATCATAATCCTAGATTATGTTGTATAATCATATCATATATGTAATATATGATATATTATATGATATACTATGTAATCATGCAATATATAACCTAGAATTATATTATAGTAGACTATCATGAGCTAATCATTATCATAGATTATATGGCATAATTGTTATGTATGTAAATTTATAACAATATATAATGTATTTTATATTATAAATAAATTGGACATTGGACCTGTCGGATACCGTGAGCCCCCCGCCCCCCCACCCCCCGAAGGCAGGGCCACAAAAATGTTCTGCCCGTGTGACACTGTGAGACCATCCAGAGCAGAGCTGCTGTGATGTTGTACCTGTGTGACACTGTGAGCCCTCAAGGGCGCAGGGCCATAGCAATGTTGTGCCTGGGTAACACCGTGAAGCCTTTAGGGCCTGGGTGCTGGGAAGAATGATTAAAAATATGGGTGGTGGCAAAAGGGGGCTGGCCTCAGTCTTCCCATTTGGATCATCTTGTCCCGAGCACTAGGGAGAAAAAACAGAAATCTGGGTGCCAGAAAAGGGGGTTGGCTTGATGTCATGAACCCCTGAGCTACTAATCATAGTATGTGTCAAGCACTGATCTAAGTGCTGGGGTAGATACAAGGCATTGGGGTTGGACATGGTCCGATGAGCTTGTATCTACCCCAACACTGAGTAGAGGGCCTGCCACGCAGAAAGCATTCAATGGATACCGGCAACACAAAACCCAGAGCTCACTGGGGTGCCCGGTGCCCAGTGCCTACTGGCCGAGTCCGGAGATGGGAGCGGCCGGCCGGCCCTGCCTTGGTTGTGGTGCTGGGCTTGGTGCTCCCACCCCTGCAGCATTGTGGGTGAGGATCCTTTGCGTGTGGGCAGAGACCCGATCTTTTCCTTGGGAGGGGGCGGGGAGGTAGGCGGGCGCTGGGGGTAAAGGGCTGCGTCTTGCTCTCTCTGTTCTTATTCTTTTCAGTTTTTTCCTCCTCTTCCAGCCAATTGTAAAGAATTACAGAGACCAGAGAAACAATGTGGCTTAGGGGATAGAACCTGGGCCTGGGAATCAGAAGGACCTGGGTTCTAAAACAACACTGCCACGTGTTTACTGCATCAGCCTTGGGCAAGGCGCTCCATTGCTCTCCGCCTCAGTCACATCACCTGTAAAACTGGGATTAACACTGTGAGCCCCATGTGGGACATTAGTTGTATCCAAACTGATAAACTGTGCCTACCCCAGAGTTTAGTACAGTACCTGGCAAATAATAAGCACTAACAAATGCTGTTAAAAAAAATTAAATTGCTCGTGTCCCTTCAAATCAGTCAATAGTATTTATTGAGCACTTTATATATGCAGGGCCCTGAACTAAGCATGTGGGAGAGTACAATACAATGAATCCATGGTATTTATTGCACACTTGCTTTGGGCCGAGTACTTGTAAGCTACTGAAGCACAGTGGTGGTGCGTGTTTGTGCTGAATCCTCCCAAATGTTTAGCATGCAACTGCACTTATTAAATGTCTTTAATGTAAAATTGTGCTTACTCTAGTGTTTTGGGCTCTCTGTTGCACATAGTGAGCCCCCTTAAGGGTGGACCACCACAACCTGAGACCCGTCGGACAGGGTGAACCCACTGAGACAGGGTGGCCGGCCATAATCTGTGGCTGTTGGCCCACTCCCCACCCGCCGCCGCTGAGGGCAAGGCTGCCACAATTGTGCAGTGGTTTGAAGCTGTGAGCCCATCCAGGGCAGAGCCACCGTGATGTTGTGCCTGGGTGACCCTCGGTGCCCGCCGAAGACAGGGCAGCCACAACGTTGGACCCGTCGGATACCTTGAGTCCCCCCACAAAGGCAGGGCCACAAAAATGTTCTGCCCGTGATGTGACACTGTGAGACCATCCAGAGCAGAGCTGCTGTGATGTTGTACCTGTGTGACACTGTGAGCCCTCAAGGGCGCAGGGCCATAGCAATGTTGTGCCTGGGTAACACCGTGAAGCCTTTAGGGCCTGGGTGCTGGGAAGAATGATTAAAAATATGGGTGGTGGCAAAAGGGGGCTGGCCTCAGTCTTCCCATTTGGATCTTCTTGTCCCGAGCACTGGGGAGAAAAAACAGAAATCTGGATGCCAGAAAAAGGGGGTTGGCTTGATGTCATGAACCCCTGAGCTACTAATCATAGTATGTGTCAAGCACTGATCTAAGTGCTGGGGTAGATACAAGGCAATCGGGTTGGACACGGTCCGAGGAGCTTGTGTCTACCCCAACACTGAGTAGAGGGCCCGACACTCAGAAAGCATTCAGCAGATACCGTCAACACAAAACCCAGAGCTCACTGGGGCACCCAGCACCCAGCGCCTACCGGCCACGTCCGGAGAGGGGAGCGGCTGGCTGGCCCTGCCGTGGTTGTGGTGCTGGGCTCAGTGCTCCCACCCCTGCAGCGTTGTGGGTGAGGATCCCTTGCATGTGGGCAGAGACCCGATCTCTTCCTTGGGAGGGGACGTGGAGGTGGGTGGGCGCTGGGGGGAAAGGGCTGATTCCTGCTTTCTCTGTTCTCATCCTTTTTTTTTCCCCTCTTCCAGCCAGTTGTAAAGAATTACAGAGACCAGAGAAACAATGTGGCCTAGTGGATAGAACCTGGGCCTGGGAATCAGAAAGACCTGGGTTTTAAAACAACTCTGCCATGTGTTTACTGTGTCAACCTTGGGCAAGGTGCTCCACTGCTCTCCGCCTCAGTCGCATCAACTGTAAAACTGAGATTAACACTGTGAGCCCCATGTGGGACATTGATTGTGTCCAAACTGATAAACTGTGCCTACCCCAGAGCTTTGTACAGTGCCTGGCAAATAGTAAGCACTAACAAATGCTGTAAAAAAATTTTTAATGCTCGTGTCCCTTCAAATCAGTCAATAGTATTTATTGAGCACTTCATATGTGCAGGACAGTGAACTAAGCATGTGGGAGAGTACAATACAATGAATCCATGGTATTTATTGCACACTTGTTCTGTGACAAGTACCTGTAAGCTCCTGAAGCACAGTGGTGGTGTGTGTTTGTGCTGAATCCTCCTAAAAGCTTAGCATGCAACTGCACTTATTAAATGCCTATATTGTAAAATTGTGGTTAATCTAGTGTTCTGGGCTCTCTGTCGCACACAGTGAGCCCCCTTAAGGGTGGACCACCGCAACCCGGGAACCGTCGGATATGGTGAACTCACTGAGGGCAGGGTGGCTGGCCATGATCTGTGGCTGTCTGCCCCCTCCCCACCTGCCGCCACTGAGGGCAAGGCTGCCCCGACTGCGGAGTGGTCTGAAGCTGTGAGCCTGTCCAAGGGCAGAGCTGCCATGCCGTTGTGCCTGGGTGACACTGGGAGCCCGCTGAGGGCAGGGCCGCCACAACGGACCCGTCGGATACCGTGAGTCGCCCCCAACCCCCGAAGGCAGGGCCACCAAAATATTCTGCCCGTGTGACACTGAGCCTATCCAGAGCAGAGCTGCCATGATGTTGTGTCCGTGTGACACTGTGAGCCCTCAAGAGCAGGGCCACAACAACATTGGACCCGTCAGATACCATGAGGGCCCCCCCCCCTTGCCGTGAAGGCAGGGCCACAAAAATGTTCTGCCTGCGTGACATTGTGAGCCCATCCAGACCAGAGCTGCCGTGACATTGTACCTGTGTGACACCTTGAGCCCTCGAGGGCAGGGCCGCTGCATCATTGGACCCGTCAGATACCATGAGTTCTCCCCTCCCCTCCCCGAGGACAGGGCCAGAAAAATATTCTGCCTGTGAGACACTGTGAGCCTATCCAGAGCAGAACTGCTGTGATGTTGTACCTGTGTGACACTGTGAGCCCTCGAGGACAGGGCCATAGCAATGTTGTGCCTGTGTAACACTGTAAGCCTTTAGGGCCTGGGTGCTGGGAAGAATGATTAAAATATGGGTGGTAGCAAAAGGGGGCTGGCCTTAGTCTTCCCATTTGGATCTTCTTGTCCCGATCACTGGGAAGAACAAACAGAAATCCGGATGCTAGAAAAAGGGGGTTGGCTTGATGTCATGAACCCCACATTTAGGTCATCCCGGGAAGAACAACAACATGGGTACTCTCAAAAATGGAGACTGGCTTCACGTCCCAAACCCCACATTTAAATTTTTCCATTTTGTGTCTTCATGGCCCAGGCACTGGGAAGAACAATGAAAATATGGATATCTCAAATGTGGGGAGTGGCTTCATGCCACGAACCCCAGATTTCAATGTTCCATTTGGGTCTTTATGGCCCAGTTGTCGGGAAGAATAATAAAAATATGGGTGCCGGCTCAAGGGGGGAATGGCTTCACGCCAAGAACCCCAGATTTCAATGTTCCCATTTGGGTCTTCAAGGCCCAAGTTCCGGGAAGAACAATGCGAATATGAGTGCCAGCAAAAGGGAGTCCTGGCTTCATGCCAAAAGCCCCAGACTTCAATGTGCCCATTTGGACCTTCATGACCCCGCTGCCGGGAAGAACACTGAAAATATGGGTGCCGGCAAATGAGGGGGACTGGCTTCATGCCAAGAACCCCAGATTTCAATGTTCCCATTTGGGTCTTCATGGCCCAGGTGCCGGGGAGAGTAATGAAAAAATACGGGTGCCGGCAAAGCGGGGGAACTGGCTTCATGCCAAAGCCCCCAGATTTGTGTCTTCCCATGTGGGTCTTCATGGCCCAGGTGCCGGGAAGAACACTGAAAATATGGATGCCGGCAAATGAGGGGGACTGGCTTCATGCCAAGAACTCCAGATTTCAATGTTCCCATTTGGGTCTTCATGGCCTGGGTGCCGGGGAGAGTAATGAAAAATATGGATGCCGGCAAAGGGGGAACTGGCTTCATGCCAAATCCCCCAGATTGGTGTCTTCCCATTTGGGTCTTCATGGCCCAGGCTTTGAGGAAAAACAATGAAAATATGGATGACGGTAAAAGTTGGGGGGGGGGGACTGGCTTCAAGCCAAGAACCCCAGATTTGAGTCTTCCCATTTGGGTCTTCATGGCCTGGGCAGCAGGGAAAATAATCAAAAAATTTTGGTGCCGGCAAAAAGGAGTCATGGCTTCATGCCATGAACCCCAGATTTGAGTCTTCCCATTTGGGTCTTCGTGGCCCGGGCACTGAGGAGAACAATTTAAAAATTTGGGTGCCGGCAAAATGGGGTAGGGGCTTCATGCCACGAACCCCATGTTTGACTCTTCCCATTTGGGTCTTCATGGCCCAGGCACCGGGAACAACAATAACGACATGTGTGCCGGCAAAAGGGGGAATTGGCTTCATGCCACGAACCCCAGATTTGAGTCTTGCCATTTGGGGCTTTGTGACCCAGGCACCGGGAAGAACAACGATAACATGAGTGCTGGCAAAGGGCTGTACTACCTCCATATCATATACCCAGGTTTTGACGGTACCCATTTGAATATTCCCGGCCCGGGTGCCCGGAAGCACACTAAAAATACTAGTCGGCAAAAGGGGGCCGGCTTCGTGCCTTGGACCCATGCGCCTTTCTGACACTCTGAGCTCCGCCGCAACGTTGTGCCCGTCTGAAACCGAGGAGCCGCCGCCACCCCCCTCCCACCCCCAAGCCCCCAGCACCGCACGAGGGACAGGGCTGCCGCGACTGACGATGGGCCTGTCTGAGCTCCCTGGGGGCAGGGCTGCCGTGATGTTGTGCCCCTTTGACACTCTGAGCGCCCACCTGGGGCAGGGCTGCCACGTCGTTGGACCTGCCTGCACTGGCACTGTAAGCATATCTCTAGACTGTAAGCTCATTGTGGGATGGGAATGCGTCTGCTTATTGTTGTACTCTCCCAAGTGCTTAGTACAATGATTTGCACACAGTCAGTGCCCAATAAATACGATTGAATGGATGAATGAATGTGTGACATTATGAGCCTCCTGGGAGTAGGATTAGGATTAGGCAGCCATTACCATTGAGCCTGTGACACTGTGAGCCCCCACACCCACCGAGGGGCAGGGCCACCACAACTGACAACGGGCTTGTCAGACACTCTGAGCTCCCTGGAGGCAGGGCTGCTGTGATGCTGTGTCCATCTGACACTCTGAGCACCCCCCTGGGGCAGCGCTACTGCAACGTTGTGCCTATGTGACACTGTGGCCCCCAGGCTACAGAAAACGACAGTGGGCTTGTCTGTCACTCTGAGCTCCCTGGGGGCAGGGCTGCCATGATATTGTGCCTATCTGACGCGTTGAGCACCCCCCTGGGGCAGGGCCACTGTAACGTTGTGCCCGTCTGGCACTGTGAGCCCCCTGCACCGCACTGAGGCGGCAGGGCCACCATAACTGACAATGGGTTTGTCAGACACTCTGAGCTCCCTGGAGGCAGGGCTGCCATGATGTTGTGCCCATCTGACACTCTGAATGCCCCCCCAGGGCAGGGCCGCCGTAACGTTGTACCCGTCTGGCACTGTGAGCCCCCTGCACCGCACCGATGCGGCAGGGCCACCACAACTGACAATGGGTTTGTCAGACACTCTGAGCTCCCTGGAGGCAGGGCTGCCATGATGTTGTGCCCACCTGACACTCTGAGCGCCCCCCTGGGGCAGGACCACCGTAATGTTGTGCCTGTCTGGCACTGTGAGCCCCCTGCACCGCACCGAGGCGGCAGGGCCACCACAACTGACAATGGGTTTGTCAGACACTCTGAGCTCCCTGGAGGCAGGGCTGCCATGATGTTGTGCCCATCTGACATTTTGAGCGCCCCTCCGGGGCAGGGCCGCCATAACGTTGTGTCTGTTGGGCATTGTGAGCCCCCTGTACCGCACTGATGCGGCAGGGCCACCACAGCTGACAATGGGCTCTCAAACACTCTGAGCTCCCTGGAGGCAGGGCTGCCATGATGTTGTGCCCATCTGACACTCTGAGCACCTCCCCAGGGCAGGGCTGCCGTAACCTTGTGCCTCTCTGGCATTGTGAGCCCCCTGTACGCACAAAAGTGGCAGGGCCACCACAGCTGACAATGGGTTTGTCAGACACTCTGAGCTCTCTGGGGGCAAGGCTGCCATGATGTTGTGCACATCTGACACTCTGAGCGCCTCCCTGGGGCAGGGCCGCCGTAACGTTGTGCCTGCCTGGCATTGTGAGCCCCCTGTACTGCACCGATGCGGCAGGGCCACCACAGCTGACAATGGGCTTGTCAGACACTCTGAGCTCCCTGGGGGCAGGGCTGCTATGATGTTGTGCCCATCTGACACTCTGAGCACCCCCTCCCCCGGGGCAGGGCTGCCGTAACGTTGTGCCTGTCTGGCATTGTGAGCCCCCTGTATGCACCGAAGTGGCAGGGCCACCACAACTGACAGGGGGCTTGTCAGACACTCTGAGCTCCCTGGAGGCAGGGCTGCCATGATGTTGTGCCCATCTGACACTCTGAGCGCCTCCCTGGGGCAGGGCCCCCGTAACGTTGTGCCTGTCTGGCATTGTGAGCCCCCTGTTCCGCACCGATGCGGCAGGGCCACCACAGCTGACAATGGGTTTGTCAGACACTCTGAGCTCCCTGGGGGCAGGGCTGCCATGATGTTGTGCCCATCTGACACTCTGAGCACCCCCTCCCCCGGGGCAGGGCTGCCGTAACGTTGTGCCTGTCTGGCATTGTGAGCCCCCTGTACGCACCGAAGTGGCAGGGCCACCACAACTGACAGGGGGCTTGTCAGACACTCTGAGCTCCCTGGAGGCAGGGCTGCCATGATGTTGTGCCCACCTGACACTCTGAGCACCCCCTTGGGGCAGGGCCGCTGTAACGTTGTGCCTATCTGGCATTGTGAGCCCCCTGCACTGCACCAATGCGGCAGGGCCACCACAGCTGACAGTGGGTTTGTCAGACACTCTAAGTTCCCTGGGGGCAGGGCTGCCATCATGTTGTGCCCATTTGACGCTCTGAGCACCCTCCTGGGGCAGGGCCGCCGTAACGTTGTGCCTGTCTGGCATCATGAGCCCACGGTACCGCACCGATGCGGCTGGGTCACCACAACTGACAATGGGTTTGTCAGACACTCTGAGCTCCCTGGAGGCAGGGCTGCCATGATGTTGTGCCCATCTGACACTCTGAGCACCCCCTCCCCCGAGGCAGGGCTGCCGTAACGTTGTGCCTGTCTGGCATTGTGAGCCCCCTGTACACACCGAAGTGGCAGGGCCACCACAACTGACAATGGGTTTGTCAGACACTCTGAGCTCCCTGGGGGCAGGGCTGCCATGATGTTGTGCCCATCTGACGCTGTGAGCGCCTCCTCAGGGCAGGGCCGCCGTAACATTGTGCCTGTCTGGCACTGTGAGCTCCCTGCACCGCGCCGAGGCGGCAGGGCCACCACAGCTGACAATGGGCTTGTCAGACACTCTGAGCTCCCTGGAGGCAGGGCTGCCATGATGTTGTGCCCACCTGACACTCTGAGCGCCCCCCGGGGGCAGGGCCACCGTAACGTTGTGCCTGTCGGGCATTGTGAGCCCCCTGCACCGCACCGATGCGGCAGGGCCACCACAGCTGACAATGGGCTCTCAAACACTCTGAGCTCCCTGGAGGCAGGGCTGCCATGATGCTGTGCCACTTGACACTCTGAGCGCCTTCCTGGGGCAGGGCTGCCGTAACGTTGTGCCTGTCTGGCATTGTGAGCCCCCTGTACCACACCAAGGTGGCAGGGCCACCACAACTGACAATGGGTTTGTCAGACACTCTGAGCTCCCTGGAGGCAGGGCTGCCATGATGTTGTGCCTTGTGCCCATCTGACACTCTGAGCACCCCCCTGGGGCAGGGCCGCCATAACGTTGCGCCTGTCAGCATTGTGAGCCCCCTGCACCGCACCGATGCGGCAGGGCCACCACAACTGACAATGGGTTTGTCAGACACTCTGAGCTCCCTGGGGGCAGGGCTGCTGTGATGTTGTGATCGTCTGACACTCTGAGAGGCCCCTGGGGCAGGGCTGCCATGATGTTGTACCTGTGTGACACTGCGAGTGCCCCCCTGGGGCAGGGCCACCCGATGTTGTTCCTGTCTGACCCTTGAGCCCACACACTGCACCGAGGGGCAGGGCCGCTCTGACGGACAATGGACCTGTCTGACCCTGTGAGGCTTCAGGGTCTGGTCATTGGGCAGAATGACTGAAAAAAGGGGGCTGGCTTTATGCCACAAACCCCAGATTAGTCTTCCCATTTGGGTCTTTGTGGCCCGTTGCCTGGAAGAACAATTAAAATCTAGGTGCTGGAAAAAGGGAGAGCTGGCTTCATGCCACAAATCCCAGATTTGATTTCCCCTTTTGGGTCTTCACGGCCCAGGCTCTGGGAAGAGTGAAAAAGGTATGGGTGCTGAGAAAAGGGCATTGGCTTCATGCCACAAACCCCAGATTTGAATCTTCCCATTTGGGTCTTCATGGCCCAGGTGCAAGGCGGAACACTAAAAATATGGATGCCAGAAAAAGGGGTACTAGCTTCATGCTGCAAACCCCACATTTGAGTCTTCCCATTTAGGCCTTCATGGCCCAGGCATTGGGAAGAGTAATGGCAAATAGGGGTGCTGGCAAAAGGGGAAACTGGCTTCATGCCACAAACCCTATATTTGAGTCTTCCCATTTGGGTCTTCATGGCCCAGGCATTGGGAAGAAGAATAATGACATGTGTCCTGGCAAAAGGGGATACTGGCTTCATGCCACACACCCCAGCTATGAGTCTTCCCATTTAGGTCTTCATGACCTAGGCACTGGGAAGAGTAATTACAAATATGGGTGCTGACAAAAGGGGGTACTGGCTTCATGCCACAAACCCCAGATCTGAGTCTTCCCATTTGGGTCTTCATGGCCCAGGTGCTGAGAAGAGTAATTACAAATATGGGTGCTGGCTAAAGGGGAATCTGGCTTCATGCCACAAATCCTATATTTGAGTCTTCCCATTAGGGTCTTCATGGCCCAGGTGCTGGGAAGAACAATAGTGACATGTATCCTGGCCAAAGCAGGTGCTGGCTTTATCCCACAAACCCTATATTTGAGTTTTCCCATTTGGGTCTTCATGGCCCAGGCACTGGGAAGAACAATAATGACATGTGTCCTGGCAAAAGGGGGTACTGGCTTCATGCCACACACACCAGATATGAGGCTTCCCATTTAGGTCTTCATGGCCCAGGCATTGCGAAGAGTAATTACAAATATGCATGCTGGCAAAAGAGGGTACTGGCTTCATGCCACAAACTCGAGATTTGAGTCTTCCCATTTGGGTCTTCATGACCTAGGCACTGGGAAGAGTAATTACAAATATGGGTGCTGGCTAAAGGGGAATCTGGCTTCATGCCACAAACCTCAGATTTGAGTCTTCCCATTAGGGTCTTCATGGCCCAGGTGCTGGGAAGAACAATAGTGACATGTATCCTGGCCAAAGCAGGTGCTGGCTTTATCCCACAAGCCCTATATTTGAGTCTTCCCATTTGGGTCTTCATGGCCCAGGCACTGGGAAGAACAATAATGACATGTATCCTGGCAAAAGGGGGTACTGGCTTCATGCCACAAAGCCCAGATTTGAGTCTTCCCATTTGGGTCTTCACAGCTCATGTGCTGGGAAGAGTAATTACAAATATGGGTGCTGGCAAAGGGGAAACTGGCTTCATGCCACAAATCCTATATTTGAGTTTTCCCATTTGGGTCTTCATGGCCCACACACTGGGAAGAACAATAATGACATGTATCCTGGCCAAAGTGGGTGCTGGCTTTATGTCACATACCCCCAGTTTGAGTCTTCCCATTTGGGTCTTCATGACTGTGGTGCCAGAAAAAACTGAAAATATGGATGCCGGCAAAAGGAGGGGTCTGGCTTCGTGCCACTAACCCCCAGTTTGAGTTTTCCCATTTGAGTCTTCACGGACCATGCACTGGAAACAACAATGAAACTATGGCTGCCGGCAAAGGTGTAACTGGCTTCATGCCATGAACCCCAGATTTAAGTCTTCCTATTTGAGTCTTCATGACCGAGGTGCCAGGAAGAACAATTAAAAGATGGATGCCGGCTAAAGTGGGGGCTGGCTTCATGCCACAAACCCTAGATTTGAGTCTTCCCATTTGGGTCCTCGTGGCCTGGGCACTGGGAAGAACAAAAAAAATGAGTGCTGGCAGAAGAGGGTGTGCAATGCAACCCAGATTTTATTTCTCTATTGGGTCTTCACGGCCCAGGTACCAGGGGGAGAGGAAGAAATATGGATGCTGGCAAAAGGGGCTTGTCTTCATGCCACGAACACCAGATATGAACCTTCCTATTTGGGACTTCATGACCCTGGCACTGGGAACAACAATAAAGATAGAGGGAACTGGCCTCAGGCTACAAACCCAGATCTGAGTCTTCTCGTTTGGGTTTTCATGGCCTGGGTACCAGAGAAAAAAATTAAAAAATTTGAGGGCCGGCAAAAGGGGGTAGTGGCTTCATGCCATGAACCCCAGATTTGAGCCTTCCAATTTGGGTCTTCATGGCCTGTGAACTGGGGAGAATAACTAAAAAATTTGGGTGCCGGCAAAAGCGGGGTCTGGCTTCATGTCACGAACTCCAGATCTGAGCAGTTTCATTTGGGTCTTTTAATGGCCGGGGCACTGGAACAAACAATAAAAATATGCCAGCAAAAGGGTGGTACTGGCTTCATGCTGCTAACCCCAGATTTCACTCCATTATTGGGTCTTCATGGCCCAGGTACCAGGGCGAGAGAGAAATATTGATGCCGGCAAGAGGGGGCGTGACTTCATGCCGTAAACCCCCGATGTGAGTCTTCCCATTTGGGTCTTCCAGGCCTGGGCACTGAGAAGAACAATAAAAATGAATGGTGGCAAAAGACGGTGTGGCTTCATGAAATGAACCCCAGATGTGACTCCCTTTTGGGTCTTCATGGCCCAGGCATTTGAAAGCTTGATAATAACATGGGTGCTGGCAAAACAGGGGACTGGTTTCATGCCATGAATCCTATATTCAAGTCTTCCCAATTGGGTCTTCATGGCCCAGGCACAAAGGTAACAGATAATGTGAGTGCTGGCAAAATGTGGGCTGGTTTCCCACCATGAACCCCAGATTTGAGCCTTCCCATTTGGGTCTTCATGGCCCAGTCACAGGTAAGAACAATAACAACACGAGGGCTGGCAAAAGAAGGGCTGGCTTCATGCCATGAACCAAAGATTTGAGTTTTCCCATTTGGGTCTCTGTGGCCTCAGTGCCGGGAAGAACAATAGTAATGTGAGTGCTAGCAAAATGGAGGGCTGACTTCATGCCACAAACCCTGTATTTGAGTGTTCCTATTTTGGGTCTTCACGGCCAAGGCGCCGAGAAGAATAAAAATGACGTGTGCCAGCAAAAGTGGGGATTGACTTCAGGCCATGACCCTCAGACATCAGTTTTCCCATCTGGGTCTTTATGGCCCAGGCACCGGCAAAAACAATGAAATAGGAATGTCAGCGAAAGGGGGCTGGCTTCATTCACCGAACCCCAGATATGAGTCTTCCTCTGTGGGCCTTCACGGTCCAAGTGCCAGGAAGAACGATAAAAATATGAGTTCCAGCAAAAGCGGGGCCGACTTCATGCCACGAACCCCAGATGTAACTCTCCCAGTTGGGTCTAAACGGCCTGAGTATTGGGAAGAGCGAGAAAAATTTTTGGTGTCAGAAAAATGAGGGACTGGCTTTAGAACCTTTGGTAATTGATTCTCTCAATTTGGGTTTTTGTGCCTGGGCTTTAGGGAGAGGGAAGACGGCTTTGGCTTTGTCACTTTGCCCTCAGTCGGACTTTACCCTCGGTATTGGGGCTCAGCCATATTTGATTCCCTTCCCGCTCATTCTGACGATGATCACCGGAAGAGTTTCCACCTGTATTGTTCCCACTGGTCCGCTCTACTATCTTTGCAGTGACCGGATGGACCGTATTTCTCAGACTCTGGGCCTACCGAACAGGTTAGAAGCACCATGACCTTGGGGCATGGTGCTTTTTATCTTTTCTTAAAACTTGGGTTTGGGCAGTGTTGCTGAGCAGGAAAGGTTCAGGCCTGGGCATTGGAGGACCTGGGTTCTAATCCCATCTCTTCCTCTTGCCTGCTCTGTGATCTTGGGCGAGTCACTTAACATTGCCGTGCCTCAGTTTCTGAGCCTGTAACATGTTGATTCAATACCTGCACTTGGATTTGCTCCCTTTATTCACCCCTCCTTCAACCCCATAGCACTCGATTGCACTTCCGGTGCCCCAATGCTTCACCGGCTCCAGCCCGGCGAAGGAGCCACGAGGGTCTTCAGTGTCCTCCCTGACGGCCAGAACCAGCAGCCCAACACGGCATGGGGACCGGCTTTGGGACGTACCTATCTGGGAGAAGACTTGAGGTGGTGGCAAGGACCCCGTGATACCCGTTGTTTGGCCTTGCCCAGGCTGGAGCTGCCCTGGAATCGGTGACGAGGAAGAGGGAAACCCCAGAGAGACCCTTCCTCAGGAGGAACAAAACCCCAGCTGAAGTTCATCCTGTCTTTTTCAGCCTGCACTTCAGGATGGTAGAAGTCTCAAGGGTAAGTTTTTCTGAGAAGCAGCGTGGCTCAGTGGAAAGAGCACGGGCTTTGGAGTCAGAGGTCATGGGTTCAAATCTCACTCCACCAACTGTCAGCTGTGTGACTTTGGGTAAGTCACTTAACTTCTCTGTGCCTCAGTTCCCTCATCTGTAAAATGGGGATTAAGACTGTGAGCCCCCCGTGGGACAACCTGCTCACCTTGTAACCTCCCCAGTGCTTAGAACAGTGCTTTACACGTAGTAAGCACTTAACAAATACCATTATTATTATTATTATTATTATTATTATTATTATTATTATTCTGGGAGAATGGCAGTCTGAGTTCTGAAGTCTTCGAAAAGGCTCCCAAAGTGCTATGATAATTATCTAGAGAAGCAGCGTGGCTCAGTGGAAAGAGCCCGGGTTTGGGAGTCAGAGGTCATGGGTTCTCATCCCAGCTCCGCCACTTGTCTTCTGTGTGACCTCGGCAAGTCACTTAACTTCTCTGGGCCTCTGTTCCCTCATCTGTAAAATGGGGATAAAGACTGAGCCCCATGTGGGACAATCTGATTCCATTGTATCTACCCCAGTGCTTAGAACAGTGCTCAGCACATAGTAAGTGCTTAACAAATGCCATTTTTATTATTTAGTCCATATCTAGAATTTATTTATAGTAATGGCTGTAACCCTTTACAGACTGTGAGCTCATTGGGGGAATGGAATGGGTCTACTAGTTCTGCTGTCTTGTTCTCTTTCAAGTGCTTAGTCTCCAAAGTAAGTGCTCAATAAATACCACTGATTGAATTACTCTAGATCCAACAAACTTTGGATTTCCTAGCAGAGAATTAGAGAGTCTAGACCTAAGCTCTCACTTTTGGCTTGTTCTAAAGAAGTTGATTTTTAAAAAAGGTCCAATGATTAGTTGAGCCTATGTGCCACCACACTATCGGATTCCTCCCGCATCCCTTTATTGAACCGATCTCAGTCCACGATGGACGTTTGTGTGCAGAGCATTGTACTGAGTACCGGGGAAGGTATAATGCAGCCGATAGATACGGTCCCTGCCCAGGAGGAGTTGACAATCTTCTGTATATCTGTGGACCCATCAGTTACCAGACAGTCTCTAAATCTCTCTCTCGCCTGTTCTGTAGATGCAGGGTTCAACCGTGACTCCCAGAATGACAGAGGAGAAACCGGCAGGTCTGTGGGATTCTTCCGGCTGTGTGTCGGGCCTAGAGCGAGCGACTGTTTTCAGCAGAGGATTTGGTGTAAGAGAATGATTTTTTTCTGTAAATTCTAATCCCCTCCGGGAGACGGTTTCTTCCGGTGTGGCATGGCCGGAGGCCCCCGGGCCGAGATAGGACGGGTCGGAGAAGACTTCCAGAGGAAGAGGGCTCCCCGGTGATTCGTGGTGTGAATTGTATGGGTGAGGGAATTTCGGGCCAATTCCATATCGAGGCTTTCACCTCTGTCTTGGGTCTTCGTCTAAAAAATCTGCGTAGAGGTAGTAATTTTTACCCTCCAGCTTGACAGTGGGCCCGGACGTCCCCGCTTCCGGGAAGAACGAGGTGAAGAGGCAGCCGAGAGAGAGAGAAGCTCCGTGTCCGGCGATGGGGTCATGCAACTGTGTCTGCTTCTGTGGCTGGAGGCCATCTCTGCAGCCCCATATTGCAGGGGGGCAGTAGAGGTGGCACAGTGAGGGGGAGTGGGAGGACAGTGTAGGAATAAGTGGGATTGTGGGTCTGAACTCCCTACAGCTCTGCCACTAAGTGCCCCCTGACCCTCCTGAGGGAGAGATTGCAGGGGGGACAGTGGCCGTCACGGGGAGGGATGGGCAGGGAGGCAGGCAATGCTTGGGGACTCTTTCTCCCCGCACACCGCCCCCGCTGCCCCCGTGCCCTTTCCCTCCTTTGACTTCATCTCCTCTCAGTACTCCCACACCAGCCCCCACCGAAATAAAGCCAGCGATAGATAGAGCAGCGACTCCACAATCGTGGACCGCAGGCCCACGGCCCACCAGCTGGACCGCCTCCCTCCGGAATCCACCGGCAGCCAACTGGCAAAGCACCGGATTCGCCGTTCCTCGACACCTCCGGCCGTGACCACCCGAGCCTCGGTCGCAAAATGTCCACCCGGGTCGTCTCTGACCGCCTTCGGGTGCCCCCCGAGATAAGCCCCGGGACCCTCTGGTCTCATACACATGGGGAACAATGCATAAAAATCTCTTAACCCCAGCCTCAGGTCTGTCTGTGGTCTCTTGTTCGTGGATTGGGTCTGTGCCGTCCTAAGGGGTGGAGTCTGCCGACGGGCAGAACAGAGGCTCCTTTCATAACCAACATTTTTGCAGGTCAGTGAACGGTTCGACCGCATTCTTCCTCATAGCTGTCCGAGGGCTCTGCAGAGCAGGTAGGCCCGAACCCTAACCCCTTAAAGAAGCAGTGGGGCCTAGGGGATAGAATGAGGGCCTGGATTCTGATCCCAGCTCTGCCCCTTGGCTGCTGTGTAATCTTGGGCAAATCACCTCACTTCTCATCAGTTACCTCATCAGTGAAATGGGGATTAAGACAGTGAGCCCCATGTGGGAGAGGTACCCCGTCCACCCTGATCAGCTTGTATCTACCCCAGCGTGTACTACAGTATATATATATATATATATATATATATATATAATGGCATTTGTTAAGTGCTTACTATGTGCAAAGCTCTGTTCAAAGCACTGGGGGGGGATACAACGTGATCAGGTTGTCCCACGTGGGGCTCACAGTCCACCCCCATTTTACAGATGAGGTAACTGAGGCTCAGGGAAGTTAAGTGACTTGCCCATGGTCACACAGCAGACATGTGGCAGAGCTGGGATTCGAACCCATGACCTCTGACGCCAAAGCCCGTGCTCTTTCCACTGACCCACAGTACTTGGCCCATAGTAAACACTTAAATATCAGCCATACAGATGCACACAGAGAATGTGGTTCCGGACCCCAAGACCATCCATCGGTTGTCCATCCACCTCCACATCCTGCAGAAACTCCTCCCCTCTGAGTGCTCACCTGGCTTCGTGTCATGAACCTCATATTTGAGTCTTCACCTTTCGCTCTTCACGGCCTAGTCACGGGGACGAACAATAAGCAGTGTGGCTCAGTGGAAAGAGCCCGGGCTTGGATTAGAACCCATGACCTCTGACTCCCAAGCCCGGGCTCTTTCCACTGAGCCACACTGCTTATTGTTCGTCCCCGTGACTAGGCCGTGAAGAGCGAAAGGTGAAGACTCAAATATGAGGTTCATGACACGAAGCCAGGTGAGCACTCAGAGGGGAGGAGTTTCTGCAGGATGTGGAGGTGGATGGACAACCGATGGATGGTCTTGGGGTCCGGAACCACATTCTCTGTGTGCATCTGTATGGCTGATATTTAAGTGTTTACTATGGGCCAAGTACTGTGGGTCAGTGGAAAGAGCACGGGCTTTGGCGTCAGAGGTCATGGGTTCGAATCCCAGCTCTGCTGCTCATCATCTGTGTGACTTTGGGCAGTCACTTTACTTCTCTGTGCCTCAGTTACCTAATCTGTAAAATGGGGATTAAGACTGTGAGTCCCACTTGGGGCAACCTGATCATCTTGTATCCTCCCCAGTGCTTAGAACAGTGCTATGCACATAATAAGTGCTTAACAAATGCCATCATTATTATTGATAAATACAGGGTGACATACCCGAAGGAGGGGGGTCTGTCTGTGGGCCCTCGGATCCAGCCCTGGAAAAATGAAACACACAAATGCATTCATTCATTCATTCAATCGTATTTATTGAGCGCTTACTGTGTGCAGAGCACTGTACTAAGTGCTTGGGAAGTACAAGTTGGCAACATATAGAGACGGTCCCTACCCAACAGCGGGCTCACAGTCTAGAAGGGGGAGACAGAGAACAAAACAAACCTTATTAACAAAATGAAATAAGTAGAATAAATATGTACAAGTAAAATAAATAGAGTAATAAATACATACAAACATATATACATATATACAGGTGCTGTGGGGAAGGGAAGGAGAGGAGGGGGAGGAGGGGGAGAGGAAGGAGGGGGCTCAGTCTGGGAAGGCCTCTTGGAGGCCTTTGTTAAGCATTTACTATGTGCAAAGCACTGTTCTAAGCACTGGGGGGTTTACAAGGTGATCAGGTTGTCCCACGGGGGGGCTCACAGTCTTAATCCCCATTTGACAGATGAGGGCACTGAGGCCCAGAGAAGTGAAGTGACTTGCCCAAAGTCACCCAGCTGACAAGTGGCAGAGCTGGGATTTGAACCCCTGACCTCTGACTCCAAAGCCCGGGCTCTTTCCGTTGAGCCATGCTGCTTCTCAGGGGAGCGGGAAGGGGCCCGGGTCGGGGGGCTCCTGGTCCCGCGCCCTGAGGCTTTCTACAAAAGCTAGAGCTTGAATGCATAAACATACAAAAACTGTGGCTTTAATGCAGAAAACATATACAAACTGTGAACACTGCAACCCAGGTGTTTAGTATGGTGCTAAATAGCTCAGGTGTAAATACTTTTTTGCTCTTTTTAATGTTTATATCAATTAAATGGCCTTCGGGTGCCTGCACCACACATCAATTTGCAATAGTAGTAGAGTATTTTACTGCGCACCCATGGGGTGTGCTGTACTGAACTGAGCATTTGAAATAAAAACAAAGAAACGACACCTATCTAGGATCAAAAGAGCTTCCATGCCGATGGGGGAGACTGGCATAAAAACATTTGCAAGTTATGGAGCTAAACCGCTGAATACACAATTGGTTAAACATGTTTGCAAAAGAGCCGGACCAAGCTCCTCAGACTCCCGGCTTCCGGAACGTGTCATAAGGGGCATAATCTAGGGGCAGACCACATTTCATCTTTTCCTAAAACTTTGGTTTAGGCAATATGACCAAGTGGGAAGAGTCCAGGCCTGGGAATCAGAGGGCCTGGGATTGAATCCCAGGTCTGTCACTCACCTGCTGTGTGAACTAACTCCAACCCTAACCTTTACACTTGGGTTTGGACCCTTTATCCACCCCACTCTCACCCCTACAACATTTATGAGAAGCAGCGTGGCTCAGTGGAAAAGAGCCTGGGCTTTGGAGTCAGAGGTCATGGGTTCAAATCCCGGCTCCGCCAACTGTCAGCTGTGTGACTTTGGGCAAGTCACTTAACTTCTCTGGGCCTCAGGTCCCTCATCTGTATAATGGCAATGAAGACTGTGAGTCCTCCATGGGACAACCTGATCACCTTGTAACCCCCTAGCTCTTAGAACAGTGCTTTGCACATAGTAAGTGCTTAATAAATGCTATCATTATGATGTCCATATACCATAACCCTAATCGTAACCCTGACCCTGGGAGTCAGAGGACCCGTGTTTTCATCCCAGCCATTCTTTACCTGCAAAGTGACTTAACTCTTACCCCAGGTTAAACTCCCTTGTGGGAGTTTGAGAGTTTGGGGGAGTTTTGCCCCTTCCCCTAAAGAGAAATGGCATGGCTTAGTGGATAGAGCACATCCTGGGAGTCAGAAGATCATGGGTTCTAATCCCATCTCTGCCACTTGTCTGCTGGGTGACCTTAGGCAAGTCACTTCACTTCTCTGGGCCCCAGTTCCCTCATCTGTAAATGGGGGATCGAGACTGTGAGCCCCACGTGGGACAGGGACTGTGTCCAACCCAATTTTCTTTGTTTCCACCCCAGCGCTTAATACAGTGCCTGGCACATAGTAAGCACTTATCAGATACCAAAATTATTATTTTGTGATCTTCACGGCCCAGGCACCAGAAAGAAGAATAAAAATATGGGTACTGGCAAATGGGGGAGTGCCTCAAGCCAAGAACCCCAGATTAGACTCCCCTTTAGGGTCTTCATGGTCCAGGTGCCAGGAGAGTGGTGAAAATAAGTATGCCAGCAATATGTTAAGCTGACCTCACGCTATGACCCCAGATTTGATTCTTCGTATTTGGACCTTCATGGCTCAGTCTTAGGGAAAGAACAATAAAAATATGGTTTCTGACTAAAGCGGGGCATGTCTCAACCCTCAAACCCCATATCGGAGTCTTCCCTGTCGGGCATTTACGGCCCAGGTGCCGGGAAGAAAAATAAAAATGTAGCTACCCCCAGAGGGGTGGGCCTGGCTTTGTGCCAGAGACTTTGCATTTGAATCTGCTATCTGGGGTCTTCTTGGCCCAGGCACCCGGAAGAACAATAAGAACAGGGGTGCCGGCAAAAGCAGGGGCTGGCTTCGTGCCACGAACCTCGGGACTCGATTCTCACAATTGGGTCTTCTTGAACCGGGCTTAGGGGAGAGCAGAGATGGGTTTAGCTTCCTCAGTTTCCCCTTAATTTGACTCTACCCTTAGGTTTTTGAAAACTGAGCCGCATTTGAGGCTCAACAGGTTGAGGAGCTTTCTGCTAATTCAGGCAATGATCACCAGAAGAGTTTCACCTGGATCTTTTTCACCAGCCCACTCTACTGTCTTTACAGTGGACAGCTGGGTCAAACTTCTTGGCCTCTGAGCCTCCCGATCAGATAGGGTATGATCTTTGGAAAGGGTGAACTCGATCATTTCATAAAGCTTTAGGTTGGGCAGTGTGACCGAGGGGAAGAGTTCTAGGCCCGGGAGTCCGAGGATCCGGGTTGTAATCCCAGCTCCGTCTCTTGCCCACTCTGTGACCTTGGGCAAGTCACTTAACTTCTCTGTGCCACAGCTCCTTCACCTGTAAAATGTTGTTTGAATATCTGCTCCTGGATCGGTTCTCTTTACAATTACAATTTACAATTTACAATTAATTTACAATTAAGTCCATAGTTATAATTTACTATTTTAACATCTTTCTTTCCCATCCCACAGCGAGCTTCAAGTCTAGAGGGGACGTATCTACCATCTCGGTTATACTGTCCTTTCCCAAGCACTTAGTACAGTGTTTTGCAAACAGTAAGTGCTCAATAAATACTACTGATGATTTGATTGTTCTCCCTCCCATTTATTTCATGAGCCCCATGTGGGATTGGGACTGTGTCTGATCTGTTTATCTCACATCTTCCCCGATGCTCAGTACGGTGGCCGTTACCTAGTAAATGCTTAACGGAGACCATAGTCATTATTTCTAGTTTGCTTTCTGGGTGCAGATGCCACGCTGAAGTAGAAGGGAGGAGCAGGGGTGTGGGCCGTGGTAGCGCTCGGGCTTGCACCCTCTATCTGCCCCACCCTTGGCTCCACAACACTAATATATGCAGCTCTAATTTAGTGATAATGATAATGATAATGGTTGTACTTGTTTAGAGCTTACTATGTATCAAACACAGTTCTAAGCACCAGGGTAGGTACAAATTAACCTGGTCGGACACAGTCCCCATCCCACCTGGGGCACACTAAGTAGGACCGAGTAGGATTTAATCCCCACGTTACAGATGATGTCACTGAGGCACAGAGAAGTGAAGTCACCTGTCCGAGGTCACAGAGCGGATACGTGACAGAGCCGGGATCGGAACCCAGGTCCTCTGACTCCCAGACCTGTGCTCTTTCCACTAGGGAATGTGCCTACCGGCACCATTGTATTGTACTCTCCCACCTGCTTATGGACAGGTCTGTAGTTTTATTGATGTATATTAACGTTTGTCTCCCCGCCAGTCTGTAAACTTGTTTTGGGCAGGGAAGGTGTCTGTTATATTGTTACACTGTACTCTTCCAAGCACTCAGTACAGTGCTCTTGTACTCTTTCAAGCACTCAGTTCAGTGCCCTGCACACAGTTGGCATTCAATAAATAAAACTGCCCGACCGCTCTAGGCTCAGGAAACGCTCAGTTGATACGATCTGTCGATCGACAGTCGATCGGAGCGGGAGGAGGCCGAAAGATCTCAGGCCTGAGAGTCAGAGGCCATGGGTTCTCACCCCTGCTCTGCCACGTAATAATCATAATTGCATTTGTTAAGCACTTACTATGTCCCAGGTACTGTGGTAGATGCAAGGTTGGGCACAGTCCCTGTCCCACAAAGGTCTCACTGTCCTAGTCCCCATTCTCCGGAGGAGGGAACTGAGGCCCAGAGAAGTGAAGTGACTTGCTCAAGGTCACACGGCAGACAAGTGGCAGAGCAGTTATTAGAACCCAGGTCCTTCTGATTCCCCGGCCCCTGCTCTATCCACTAAACCCTCTGCTGGGTGACCTTGAGCAGATCACTTTCCTTCTCTGTGCCTCACTTTTCTCCTCTGTAAAATGGGGATTAGGATGGCGAGGCCCACGTGGGACAGAGACCGTGCCCGGCCCGATTACCTCGTATGTACCCCGGCGCTCAGAACAGTGCCTGGCACATAGTAAGTGCTTCACAGATGCCACAGTTATTATCATTATTCTCTCTCTGAGGATCCAGAGAAAGGGGGTCCGCCTCCCCTGGATGGCAGGGGACCCCTCCCCCTCCAGGGCAGCCGGCCGGACAGAGCCGTGGGGGCGGGAGGGAGCTTTGTCGTCATCTCCCCGAGATCCCTTCCACCCCCCCCCACCCCCTGCTTCTCAGGAGGGGCCAAATCCAGCCAAACTGTCAGTGGAAAAGGGAATAATGGCATTGTCAAACCCCCGGTAACGAGATCAAATGTGGGGCGGCTAGCCCGCTGTGACCACGGCTTTCCAGAAAGTGCGTTCACTTGGGGGGGTTCCGGGGCGACTCTTGGGCCCCGCCCCACCCTAGCCCCCCTCCTCCATGGAGGCCTCTGTGCTTTCCTTCCAGGAGGCTGCCGACACCGCGCCCCCCACATCCCCAGCCCAGGTGTTCGCGCTCCAGCCCGGGAGATGAGCAACTCCTGGCCAGTCCGGCCCCTGCTTACCCCCCACCCTAATCAGCTACTCCCAATTAAGCTCCCTGACCCATAGAAGTCTCCAGGGAGGTGGCAACCTTTACTGGGCTGTTTCTGAAGGTTCTGCTGAACGTCTACTTTCCTTGTTGGAGATTGGTGAGTGAGGGGCATTTGAGGGGGTTTCTCTGTTCTGTTTTGCGGGGGGGAGGCAGGGGCTACTGCTCTGGGGGAATGGGTAATTAGTTATAGCTGTGGTGGCTGCGTGGGGAGGGGTCTGGCTCTGGCTGGGGCTTTGAGGATCAGGTGATTCATTTATTTCTATTATGTGGCTGCAATAATTCATTCTGATTGACTTTCTCTGTTAATTTTCAGATATTTCACTGATCCAGGGCCTGAGGGTTATTTGACTGTTTCTAACCAACCCCTGCAGTTGAGTAATTTAAATACTGTGTTTTTTCTTTCTTAGTTTTTCCTCTTTTTGCATCCAGTATGGATCATGGTAAGGGTTTTTCTGCCCTTTCCTCTCCTGAAGCTTATTCCAGCAACTAACCCCCGCCATACCTATAATTTACTCTCATCAATACAGAGACCAGCTGTTTCTTACAGAAGCGGTACCACGTAGAGGGTAGAGCATAGGCCTGAGAGTCAGAAGGACCTGGGTTCTAATCTCAACTCTACTGTTGGTGTACTGTGTGACCTTGGGTAAGTTACTTCACTTCTCTGGTCATCAAAGATCTTATCTGTGAAAGGGAAATCAATTGTATTTATTGAGCACTTAGTGTGTGCAGAGCACTGTATTAAGCACTTGGGAAGTACAAGTTGGTAACATATAGGGACAGTCTCTACCCAACAGTGGCCTCACAGTCTAAAAGGGGGAGACAGAGAACAAAACCAAACATACTAATAAAATAGAATAGATATGTACAAGTAAAATACATGAATAGAGTAATAAATATGTACAAACATATACATATATACAGGTGCTGTGGGGAAGGGACAGAGGTAAGATGGGGGGGATGGAGAGGAGGACGAGGAAATGGAGATAGTAAACTCCCCAAGGGGCAGGTATTGCGTTTAACCTCACTTGCTCGTTTCCACCCTGGAGTTGAATGTGTACCATTTTCAAGGCAGTCGTTCTCTCTTCCTGCCCCCCTTCCTTCCTCCTGTACTCCAACTCTGACTGTGCTTTTACTCTTCCAATGCCAACCTTCTTACTGTATCTTTATTCTTTTTAGTTATTCAGCTACCTAGAACGCAGACCCTATATTGCAGTCCATTTAAAAATCTATTTTCCTACTAAAATGCAATCCGCTTTGCTGCTTTAAACTTTCCCCCCAATCATCAGTATTTTTATTTACTTCAGAAGCCCTTTTATTCTCTGTCTTCCACCGCCCCTCTGTTTGCCCCAATCTGAAGCCAGGAAAGAAGTCCTGCACCCTCAATTCTTGGCTATGCACAGGTTAGGGGTGGGGTTGACCAAAGGCAGACTCTGACTAGGTATTATTATCTCCACAGAGTCTGCCTGATGCATTTTCTGGCCTTGAGGATCATTTGTCTGGCACTTGGATTAAGAGGGCAACTTTAAGACCTGCCCTGCCCTGTCCTGGAGGTGGAGCTGTAGGCTGTATTGCTATCTCCAAGGGAAGGTTTTGGGACTTTTTTTTCCTTTTTTTCATGTGTGAAAGGGGTTAAGACTAGCTGAGTTGTGGGACAGAGCAGTGAGCCAAAGGAGGCCACCGTGGACACAGAAGCTGCTTCTAGAAAAAAAGATCGGCGCTCTGTGCAGGGAACTGGCTTTGTTTGACTCGACTGTGAGTCTGAGAAGACCCGGGGCCCTTAATTCTATAGACGGGTCTGATCTCTGGATGCTCATAGTCCTGTCTGCAGAGTCACTCTATACATCCTCAATCTCCCTCAAAGGGACTTTTCTGTGTCTAGCAGTTGCTTCTGGGGGTGGGAGGGGAATAGATAGGGGGATACTTCTAGGAGAGAGGCAGGGAAGTTCACTTTCTACTTCATTCTCTAGTGAGAAATACTTGTCGTGAGACAAATTTGAGGTAAAGTGAATGAGTTGCATGGAGGCTGGGGAGCTGAAATTGCAGGCATTTGTGCTATTAAATTCATTTTTCCAATATACAGAAGTGTGGGGTATCTTTGGAGTCAAGAATATCAACCCTATAGGTCTGAAACTTTTTTGGTGGTGAGGAATCTTTGGGGGAGAGAGGGATCCAGTGCAGGAGTAGGGTAGAACTTAGTGAACAATTCTTTCATTAGATCTGCTTTACGCATCTGCAGTGCCCCACAAAGTGACCTTTCTATATCTGTCAGGGGTTGTTTACGAGGAAGCGAGGGGTCAGTGTCAAGATACGGTGTGTGTTCCACCCAATTCTTCTCTGGAGCCCTATAGCCTCCTCCGTGAGTTGGAGTAGGGAGCGCAGAAATGGTCCTGGCTACTGTAGGTTTTTCCCTCAGCCCCATTTATTCAGCAGGTGCCCTGGAGAACTCCTGTTATCTATATGGAGACCTTAGCCAGCCTAGCGGTGGGGGAAGGAAGAGTGAGGAATCCAGGGTGCCTGTGGGTGTCCTCTCACCTCTTCATCGATAAGTTGATGGGGGGTGGGGGTGGGGGGTGGAGTAATGTGTCCTTTAGAGAAACTGAATTGTTTGCATTTCTTCCCACTTCCTTCTCAGCCTCCAGGAGTACCAACTGATCTCTTACCTTCTTGCTTTCATGCCTCAGAGGGAAGCTGGTGCGAATTGGGCACTAGGACCATCTCCTAGCAGGTGAGAAGGAATTCAACTCTGCTGTCCCTTGCTCAGCAACCGTGGTTCCCCTCCGTCATTGACTTACTTGCCTATCGCCTTCATCATGGATTCCAGACCTAACTGAAGCCATAAATCCCCAGTTTTCCCTACTCCTTCCTTGTCACTGAGGTAGCTATCAGTGCTTAGTACAGTGCTTTGCACTTGGGAAGTGTTTAATACTATTACTACTATCCAGGAATCTGATACCCGAAACCATTGGATTTTTCCCATCCCCAAATCTTCCTCATGTATTCCACATCTATCCTCACTGTTCCCAAATAAGTCACACTTGCCCGACTCACATTAGTCTCTTGAAGCTTTTGATTACCCATGCTTCACTCACATCCTCTCTTCTTCCCTTTCCGATGATCATTTCCAAGCTCACCTGCTGTGCCAAACTATGACCTCCACTGCCTTCTAACATGCCCACAGTTTCTTCACCTTACCTCCCCCTCTCCCCCCACCCCCCCACCTCCCAAAAGCTCTCTAGCCCAGGCTTACACTGTCTTCCTACAAGTCCCACAGCCTTAATTACTGGCAGAGGCCAGGTTGGGATGATTGAAGGCAGATATTTACTAGGTCTTATTCTGTTCACAGTGGATGTCCAATATATTTCCCAGCTTCAAGGACCATCCCTCTGCCATTTTGGACCATCATGTTAAATCTCAGACCTGCCCTGTCACCGATGGAGCCATTGCTACCTCAAAGGGAAGGGGTTTTTTTTTTTTAAGTGTGTGTATGAATGAAAGGGATTATGCTTAAGTGAGTTGGGAGGGAGCTGTGAGCAAGAGGTGGCCACTGTGGATACTGAAGCTGTTTCTGGAAATGGGTGCTGGGGCTGTGTGCAGGGCACTGATTCTGTTCAGACTTGACTGTGGGTCTGGGAAGAACCGGGGCCCTTAATTCTATAGACGGGTCTGATCTCTGGGTGCTCACAGTCCCATCTGCAGAGTCACTCTGTACATCCTCAATCTCCCATGAAGGGACTCTTCTGTGTTGGACAGTTGCTTCAGGGGAGGAGAGGTGGGAGTTGGTTCTGTCAGGAAAGGCAGGGAAAGTTGCAGTCACCTTTATCCTGTTTTGAGAAACTGAGTTATGGGGACTTTAGATCAACGTCAGGGGTGAGAGAATGAGGTGCTGTGAGTGAACTGGAAAGATGAAAATACAGGTATTGTCTTAGAAATTGACTTTACAATACCCAGAAGTTAAGGTTATTTGAATTCAGGAATACCAGGCCTACAGGTCTGAGACCTGGGGAAGAGAGGGGTCCACTAGAAGAGTAGAGTCAAAAATAATCAACAGTCTCCTTCATTGGAGCTGCCTTGCCCTTCTGTGACTCTCACAGAAGGAACCTATCCATATCTGAAGGGTTGTTGCATTTGGTGTGGAAGGCAAATTTGTGTGTGTGTGTGTGTATAATGTAGCTCTTTACACACCCCTGTTAAGACAGCAGTTGCCCTGGAGCTTTCTTGCCCTTTTATATGCAAGTCTTCCCTGCCTTGGGAGTGTGGAGATGGAGGGGGAGAGGAGAAGCCCAGGTGAATGTCCTCTGATGCCTTTTGAATAATAGCTTTTTTGGGGTAGTGGAGGAATGTTTGAGAAACTGCATTGTGTGCACTTAAACTTTTTTTTCCCCCTTCCTTTTCAGCCCCCAGGAGCACCATTAGACCACCTCCATTCCTGCTCTGATCCCACAGACTGCTGTTGAGGGAAATCCGGGCACTAGGACTACCTTGACCACTTCAGAGGTGAGAAGTAATTCACTTTTGCTTTCTCCCCCTGCTCAGCAACCATGGTATGCCTCCTTCACAGACTCCCATTCCATTCCTATTGCTTTCACTCTCTGGTATAGAATTAAATCCCCAGTCCTTCCTACTCCTTGTCAGTGAAGTAACTGCCAGTGGTCTGCACTGAGGAAGTGTTTAATACTATTATCACTATCAGACTCCAGTGACAGCTGAAGCCACTAGATTTGCCCTGTCCCCGAACCTTCCTCACCTACTGCACATCATATTCACTCTTTTTCTAGCTTTCACAGCTGCCTGAATTCTAAATCATTCCCCTCCAAACTGATTACCCTTAACACCCATCTTAAAGCCTTGAATCCTCTTTCTCTCCCGCCGCCCCCCGCATCCTTCCTGTTCATCTTCAACCACTTTCTGTGTTTGAATTAATTCATTTCTCAGTGCTTTCAAACATGCCCTCAGTTCCTCAATCTTAAAAAAAATAAAAAACCCCAAAATAAATGTAAACTTCCACTCCAGGTCTACATTGTCTTCCTAGAAGTCCCTCAGTCTCAAATTCTGGCAGTGCAAAGGTGGGGGCTGGGTTGCTGAAGAGACTTTTTTTTTAACTTACTCTCTACAGCAGATGTTGCACACTTCCCAGCCTCGAGGACCATCTCTTTGCTGTTTGATTGACTAGCTTTTAATTTCTCTACAGCAGATGCCCAGCGCATTTCCCAGCCTCATGGACTATCCCTCTGTGGTTTGGACCATCGGGTCAAGTATCAGACTTGCCCTGCTGTTGAGATGGAGCTGTTGGCTGTGCTGTCACCTCAAAGGGAAGGTGAGTGTGTTTTTTTATTTATTTATTTAATTATTTTTTTGGTCCCATGTGTGTTTGAATGGATAGGGTTAGCTGGATTGGAGGGGAGAGAGAGCAGTGAGGAAGAGGAGTCCACTGTTGACCCAGAAGCTTGTTCTGGATATGGGGGTTGGGGCTCTGTGCATGGAACTCATTCTGTTTGACTCGACTGTGGGTCTGAGAAGACCCGGGGGCCCTTAATTCTAGAGACAGGTCTAATCTCTGAGTGCTCACAGTCCCGTCTCCAGAATCACTCTGGACATCCCCGGCCCCCATGAAGGGACTCTTCTGCATCACAAGGTTGTTTTTGGGGAAGAGAGGAGGGAGATGTTTTGTGAGAAGAGAGGCAGGGAAGGTCATTGTCCACTTGATCTTCTGGGAAACTGAATTATGGGGAGTTGATTGTGAGATGAATGTCAGCGGTGAGAGAGAGCATGAATAGGTTGCCTAGAGGCCAGAGAGCTGAAAATGCAGGCATGGTGGTAGAAACTGACTTTACAATCTGCAGAAGTGTGGGATATCTTTTTCAGATATACCAGCCTTACAGATCTAATACTGAGGGTAGAAAGGGGTTGAGTGCAAGAGTAGGGTAAAGAATAGTGAAGAGTCCTCTTTAGAACTGCTCTGCACCTCTATAGAGTCCACAGAAGGAACGTTTTCTGTATGTGTAAGGGCTTGCTCTCAGGGGTGAGGGTGTGTGTGTGTCCACCCCATTCTTCTCTGGAGTATTGTAGCCTTCTACCTGAGTTTGTTATTGGTAGGGAGCATAGAAAGCAGATAAAGTCCTGGGCATTGCAGGCCTTAACACACCCCTGTTCAGTCAGTGGTTGCCCTGTTGTCATTTCTTGTTCACACTATCCTTGGCGTGGGTTTGTGGAGATCCAGTGTTGGGGGAAGGCAAAAGTGGAGAACTCAGGCTGTCTGTGTGGGTGCCTTGTCATGTGCAGTGTGTGGCT
The DNA here is from genome assembly GCF_015852505.1 of Tachyglossus aculeatus. NCBI lineage: Eukaryota > Metazoa > Chordata > Mammalia > Monotremata > Tachyglossidae > Tachyglossus > Tachyglossus aculeatus. The sequence continues at coordinate 21,447 of NC_052066.1, read as the reverse complement.
TTATTTAATTTTTTTTTTTGGTACAGTCAGTTTGGGTGGTGGTGGAGGAATGTCTTTGAGAGAAACTGCATTGTTTGCATTTCTTTCCCTTTGCTTCTCAGCCCCCAGGAGCACCATCAGATCTCCTCCACTCCTTGCTCTTGTGCCCATAGAGTGCTGCTGGAGACCATCTGGGCACTAGGACCACCTCAGTCATCTCATGGCAGGTGAGAGTGAATTAAACTTTGTTCTCTCCTGTACTCAACAACAATGGTTTCCCCTCCCTCATCGACAGCCAGGGTATTGTCTTTGCTCTCTGTTCTAGACTTAGCTCTGGCCTTAAATCCCCACCATTCCCTACTCCCTCATTGTCCACTGAGGCAAATGCCAGTGCTCAAAGCAGAGTTCTGTACATCAGAAGCATTTAATAAACGTTATTACTACTACCCAAGAGTCAGGTGCCTGTGAAGCTCCTGGATTTACCCTGTCCCCAAATGTTCCTCACCTATTCCACATCCATCTTCATTCTTCCTAGCTGTCCCACCTGACTTGTAAATATTCCTTCCAACTCTGCTTCCCCTAGCTTGGCAGATCCAAAACTCACAACCACTTCTTTGCCTTCCCAATGACCGTCATCTACCGCTCTCTGTGCTGAATTATTTTCTCATTGCTATCACACATGGCCACAGTTTTCCCTAAGTAAGAAAACAAAACAAAAAATAGCCTGCTGCTCCAACTTTATATCCTTTTCTCACAAGTCCTGCAGCCTCAACACCGGGATAGGGTCGGCTGGGAGGCCCAAAGTGACTTTTTTATTGTTTCTAATTTTTGACTAGCTCTTAATTTCTCTACAGCAGATGCCCAGTGCATTTCCCAGCCTCATGGACACTCCCTCTGCCGTTTGGACAATCGGGTCACATATCAGACATGCCCTGCTGTTGAGATGGAGCTGTTGGCTGTGCTGTCACCTCAAAGGGAAGGTGTGTCTTTTTTTTTTTCCTGTGTCTGTGTGTGTTTGGATAGGGTTAGCTGTATCTGGGGAGAGAGAACAGCGAGGAAGAGGAGGCCACTGTCGACACAGAAGCTTGTTCTGTATATGGGAGGTGGGGCTCTGGGCAGGCAACTGGTTGTGTTTGACTCGACTGTGGGTCTGAACAGACCCGGGGCCCTTAATTCTATAGACGGGTCTAATCTCTGGGTGCTCACAGTCCCGTCTCCGGAGTCACTCTGTACAGGCTCAGTCTCCTGCGAAGGGACTCTTCTGTGTCTGGCAGTCACTTCTGAAGAAGAGAGGAGGAAGGTGCTTTTTGAGAAGAGAGGCGGGGAAGATCACAGTCTCCTTTATCTTCTTAAACTCAATTAAGGAGTCTTCTTTGTGAGAGAGATCTATGGTGAGACCGCTTGAGTGTTTTTCTTTCTGGGGGTGGTGGGCTGGATTTGGCTTTAGTGTTTTTGTTCTTCTGATAAATTGTAATCTTGTTTTCTGTCGAGTATTTTTACTCTGTGCATTGTAATCAATAAATACAACCGACGTATACTGTCCTCCTCTCAAACTGTAATCTTGTTAGAGGTAGAGAATGTCTCTGTGCATTGTAATCAACAAACACAACCGATTGAGTGTTTTTCTTTCTGGGGGCGGTGGGCTGGGTTTGGGTTTACTGTGTGTGTTCTCCTGATGCATTGTAATCTAGTTTTGTGTCGAGTATGTCTGTACATTGTAAGCGATAAATATGACCTATGTATATTTTTGTCCTCTCACACTGTAATCTTGTTATGTATAGAGAATGTCTTCTGTTCATTGTAATCAATAAAAAAACTGCTTGGGTGTTTTTCTTTCTGGGGGTGGTGGGCTGGAATTTGATTTAGGTTTAGTATTTGCATTTAGTGTTTGGGCTGAGAGTTTTTTTGGGTCTGCTGTAGGTTTTGTTTTGGAGTCAGGTTAATCTGAGTTGCCTTGCTCTCTTTGTAGGTGCCGTTTAGTTTTTGAAGTTGGATTTTGGTTTTCGAGCGACCTTTAAGGTAAGTGTAGGAGTTAGAGCGTAGCTTTTGGTTCAGAGGTCTCGAGGTGGCTTTTAGGTTTCTTTTAGAGGTTGTGTTAGGTCTTAGTGTTTGAGTAAGTGAGGTTGGTTTTGGAGCTAGAACAATTTCGGAGTCAGATTTTAGGTTTGAGTTGACTTTGAGTTTCTAGTAGGAGGTTGGGGTAGGGGGTAAGGGTTAGTTGGGGTTAGGGTTTAAGGGTCAGAGTTAGGGTTGGGGGGCTGCGGCTTAGGGTGAGGAGGAGGGGGTTCGGGGTGGGGGGAGGAGAAAGCATAGGGTCGGGTAAGGGTTGCTAGGGCCTAGGGTTAGGGTTGCGGATTAGGGTTAGGGGGAGGAGGAGGAGCTTAGGGTTGGGTTAGGGTTAGGGGTTAGGGTTTAAGGTTAGGGGTTGGGGTTGGGGTTAGATGTTAGGGTTAGGGTGGGGTTAGGGTCAGGGTTTAGGGGTTGGGGTTGGGTTAGGGTGCTTGGAGTTAGGGTTAGGGTAGGGTTAGTGTAGGGTCACGGTCAGGGTTTAGGGTTAGGGGTTAGGTTTGGGTTAGGATTAGGTTGGGTTAGGGTTGCGTTAGGGTTAGGGGTAAGGGTAGGGTTAGGGGTAAGGGTAGGGTTAGGGGTTAGGGTTAGGGTTAGGGTTAGGGTTAGGGTTAGGGTTAGGGTTAGGGTTAGGGTTAGGGTTAGGGTTAGGGTTAGGGTTAGGGTTAGGGTTAGGGTTAGGGTTAGGGTTAGGGTTAGGGTTAGGGTTAGGGTTAGGGTTAGGGTTAGGGTTAGGGTTAGGGTTAGGGTTAGGGTTAGGGTTAGGGTTAGGGTTAGGGTTAGGGTTAGGGTTAGGGTTAGGGTTAGGGTTAGGGTTAGGGTTAGGGTTAGGGTTAGGGTTAGGGTTAGGGTTAGGGTTAGGGTTAGGGTTAGGGTTAGGGTTAGGGTTAGGGTTAGGGTTAGGGTTAGGGTTAGGGTTAGGGTTAGGGTTAGGGTTAGGGTTAGGGTTAGGGTTAGGGTTAGGGTTAGGGTTAGGGTTAGGGTTAGGGTTAGGGTTAGGGTTAGGGTTAGGGTTAGGGTTAGGGTTAGGGTTAGGGTTAGGGTTAGGGTTAGGGTTAGGGTTAGGGTTAGGGTTAGGGTTAGGGTTAGGGTTAGGGTTAGGGTTAGGGTTAGGGTTAGGGTTAGGGTTAGGGTTAGGGTTAGGGTTAGGGTTAGGGTTAGGGTTAGGGTTAGGGTTAGGGTTAGGGTTAGGGTTAGGGTTAGGGTTAGGGTTAGGGTTAGGGTTAGGGTTAGGGTTAGGGTTAGGGTTAGGGTTAGGGTTAGGGTTAGGGTTAGGGTTAGGGTTAGGGTTAGGGTTAGGGTTAGGGTTAGGGTTAGGGTTAGGGTTAGGGTTAGGGTTAGGGTTAGGGTTAGGGTTAGGGTTAGGGTTAGGGTTAGGGTTAGGGTTAGGGTTAGGGTTAGGGTTAGGGTTAGGGTTAGGGTTAGGGTTAGGGTTAGGGTTAGGGTTAGGGTTAGGGTTAGGGTTAGGGTTAGGGTTAGGGTTAGGGTTAGGGTTAGGGTTAGGGTTAGGGTTAGGGTTAGGGTTAGGGTTAGGGTTAGGGTTAGGGTTAGGGTTAGGGTTAGGGTTAGGGTTAGGGTTAGGGTTAGGGTTAGGGTTAGGGTTAGGGTTAGGGTTAGGGTTAGGGTTAGGGTTAGGGTTAGGGTTAGGGTTAGGGTTAGGGTTAGGGTTAGGGTTAGGGTTAGGGTTAGGGTTAGGGTTAGGGTTAGGGTTAGGGTTAGGGTTAGGGTTAGGGTTAGGGTTAGGGTTAGGGTTAGGGTTAGGGTTAGGGTTAGGGTTAGGGTTAGGGTTAGGGTTAGGGTTAGGGTTAGGGTTAGGGTTAGGGTTAGGGTTAGGGTTAGGGTTAGGGTTAGGGTTAGGGTTAGGGTTAGGGTTAGGGTTAGGGTTAGGGTTAGGGTTAGGGTTAGGGTTAGGGTTAGGGTTAGGGTTAGGGTTAGGGTTAGGGTTAGGGTTAGGGTTAGGGTTAGGGTTAGGGTTAGGGTTAGGGTTAGGGTTAGGGTTAGGGTTAGGGTTAGGGTTAGGGTTAGGGTTAGGGTTAGGGTTAGGGTTAGGGTTAGGGTTAGGGTTAGGGTTAGGGTTAGGGTTAGGGTTAGGGTTAGGGTTAGGGTTAGGGTTAGGGTTAGGGTTAGGGTTAGGGTTAGGGTTAGGGTTAGGGTTAGGGTTAGGGTTAGGGTTAGGGTTAGGGTTAGGGTTAGGGTTAGGGTTAGGGTTAGGGTTAGGGTTAGGGTTAGGGTTAGGGTTAGGGTTAGGGTTAGGGTTAGGGTTAGGGTTAGGGTTAGGGTTAGGGTTAGGGTTAGGGTTAGGGTTAGGGTTAGGGTTAGGGTTAGGGTTAGGGTTAGGGTTAGGGTTAGGGTTAGGGTTAGGGTTAGGGTTAGGGTTAGGGTTAGGGTTAGGGTTAGGGTTAGGGTTAGGGTTAGGGTTAGGGTTAGGGTTAGGGTTAGGGTTAGGGTTAGGGTTAGGGTTAGGGTTAGGGTTAGGGTTAGGGTTAGGGTTAGGGTTAGGGTTAGGGTTAGGGTTAGGGTTAGGGTTAGGGTTAGGGTTAGGGTTAGGGTTAGGGTTAGGGTTAGGGTTAGGGTTAGGGTTAGGGTTAGGGTTAGGGTTAGGGTTAGGGTTAGGGTTAGGGTTAGGGTTAGGGTTAGGGTTAGGGTTAGGGTTAGGGTTAGGGTTAGGGTTAGGGTTAGGGTTAGGGTTAGGGTTAGGGTTAGGGTTAGGGTTAGGGTTAGGGTTAGGGTTAGGGTTAGGGTTAGGGTTAGGGTTAGGGTTAGGGTTAGGGTTAGGGTTAGGGTTAGGGTTAGGGTTAGGGTTAGGGTTAGGGTTAGGGTTAGGGTTAGGGTTAGGGTTAGGGTTAGGGTTAGGGTTAGGGTTAGGGTTAGGGTTAGGGTTAGGGTTAGGGTTAGGGTTAGGGTTAGGGTTAGGGTTAGGGTTAGGGTTAGGGTTAGGGTTAGGGTTAGGGTTAGGGTTAGGGTTAGGGTTAGGGTTAGGGTTAGGGTTAGGGTTAGGGTTAGGGTTAGGGTTAGGGTTAGGGTTAGGGTTAGGGTTAGGGTTAGGGTTAGGGTTAGGGTTAGGGTTAGGGTTAGGGTTAGGGTTAGGGTTAGGGTTAGGGTTAGGGTTAGGGTTAGGGTTAGGGTTAGGGTTAGGGTTAGGGTTAGGGTTAGGGTTAGGGTTAGGGTTAGGGTTAGGGTTAGGGTTAGGGTTAGGGTTAGGGTTAGGGTTAGGGTTAGGGTTAGGGTTAGGGTTAGGGTTAGGGTTAGGGTTAGGGTTAGGGTTAGGGTTAGGGTTAGGGTTAGGGTTAGGGTTAGGGTTAGGGTTAGGGTTAGGGTTAGGGTTAGGGTTAGGGTTAGGGTTAGGGTTAGGGTTAGGGTTAGGGTTAGGGTTAGGGTTAGGGTTAGGGTTAGGGTTAGGGTTAGGGTTAGGGTTAGGGTTAGGGTTAGGGTTAGGGTTAGGGTTAGGGTTAGGGTTAGGGTTAGGGTTAGGGTTAGGGTTAGGGTTAGGGTTAGGGTTAGGGTTAGGGTTAGGGTTAGGGTTAGGGTTAGGGTTAGGGTTAGGGTTAGGGTTAGGGTTAGGGTTAGGGTTAGGGTTAGGGTTAGGGTTAGGGTTAGGGTTAGGGTTAGGGTTAGGGTTAGGGTTAGGGTTAGGGTTAGGGTTAGGGTTAGGGTTAGGGTTAGGGTTAGGGTTAGGGTTAGGGTTAGGGTTAGGGTTAGGGTTAGGGTTAGGGTTAGGGTTAGGGTTAGGGTTAGGGTTAGGGTTAGGGTTAGGGTTAGGGTTAGGGTTAGGGTTAGGGTTAGGGTTAGGGTTAGGGTTAGGGTTAGGGTTAGGGTTAGGGTTAGGGTTAGGGTTAGGGTTAGGGTTAGGGTTAGGGTTAGGGTTAGGGTTAGGGTTAGGGTTAGGGTTAGGGTTAGGGTTAGGGTTAGGGTTAGGGTTAGGGTTAGGGTTAGGGTTAGGGTTAGGGTTAGGGTTAGGGTTAGGGTTAGGGTTAGGGTTAGGGTTAGGGTTAGGGTTAGGGTTAGGGTTAGGGTTAGGGTTAGGGTTAGGGTTAGGGTTAGGGTTAGGGTTAGGGTTAGGGTTAGGGTTAGGGTTAGGGTTAGGGTTAGGGTTAGGGTTAGGGTTAGGGTTAGGGTTAGGGTTAGGGTTAGGGTTAGGGTTAGGGTTAGGGTTAGGGTTAGGGTTAGGGTTAGGGTTAGGGTTAGGGTTAGGGTTAGGGTTAGGGTTAGGGTTAGGGTTAGGGTTAGGGTTAGGGTTAGGGTTAGGGTTAGGGTTAGGGTTAGGGTTAGGGTTAGGGTTAGGGTTAGGGTTAGGGTTAGGGTTAGGGTTAGGGTTAGGGTTAGGGTTAGGGTTAGGGTTAGGGTTAGGGTTAGGGTTAGGGTTAGGGTTAGGGTTAGGGTTAGGGTTAGGGTTAGGGTTAGGGTTAGGGTTAGGGTTAGGGTTAGGGTTAGGGTTAGGGTTAGGGTTAGGGTTAGGGTTAGGGTTAGGGTTAGGGTTAGGGTTAGGGTTAGGGTTAGGGTTAGGGTTAGGGTTAGGGTTAGGGTTAGGGTTAGGGTTAGGGTTAGGGTTAGGGTTAGGGTTAGGGTTAGGGTTAGGGTTAGGGTTAGGGTTAGGGTTAGGGTTAGGGTTAGGGTTAGGGTTAGGGTTAGGGTTAGGGTTAGGGTTAGGGTTAGGGTTAGGGTTAGGGTTAGGGTTAGGGTTAGGGTTAGGGTTAGGGTTAGGGTTAGGGTTAGGGTTAGGGTTAGGGTTAGGGTTAGGGTTAGGGTTAGGGTTAGGGTTAGGGTTAGGGTTAGGGTTAGGGTTAGGGTTAGGGTTAGGGTTAGGGTTAGGGTTAGGGTTAGGGTTAGGGTTAGGGTTAGGGTTAGGGTTAGGGTTAGGGTTAGGGTTAGGGTTAGGGTTAGGGTTAGGGTTAGGGTTAGGGTTAGGGTTAGGGTTAGGGTTAGGGTTAGGGTTAGGGTTAGGGTTAGGGTTAGGGTTAGGGTTAGGGTTAGGGTTAGGGTTAGGGTTAGGGTTAGGGTTAGGGTTAGGGTTAGGGTTAGGGTTAGGGTTAGGGTTAGGGTTAGGGTTAGGGTTAGGGTTAGGGTTAGGGTTAGGGTTAGGGTTAGGGTTAGGGTTAGGGTTAGGGTTAGGGTTAGGGTTAGGGTTAGGGTTAGGGTTAGGGTTAGGGTTAGGGTTAGGGTTAGGGTTAGGGTTAGGGTTAGGGTTAGGGTTAGGGTTAGGGTTAGGGTTAGGGTTAGGGTTAGGGTTAGGGTTAGGGTTAGGGTTAGGGTTAGGGTTAGGGTTAGGGTTAGGGTTAGGGTTAGGGTTAGGGTTAGGGTTAGGGTTAGGGTTAGGGTTAGGGTTAGGGTTAGGGTTAGGGTTAGGGTTAGGGTTAGGGTTAGGGTTAGGGTTAGGGTTAGGGTTAGGGTTAGGGTTAGGGTTAGGGTTAGGGTTAGGGTTAGGGTTAGGGTTAGGGTTAGGGTTAGGGTTAGGGTTAGGGTTAGGGTTAGGGTTAGGGTTAGGGTTAGGGTTAGGGTTAGGGTTAGGGTTAGGGTTAGGGTTAGGGTTAGGGTTAGGGTTAGGGTTAGGGTTAGGGTTAGGGTTAGGGTTAGGGTTAGGGTTAGGGTTAGGGTTAGGGTTAGGGTTAGGGTTAGGGTTAGGGTTAGGGTTAGGGTTAGGGTTAGGGTTAGGGTTAGGGTTAGGGTTAGGGTTAGGGTTAGGGTTAGGGTTAGGGTTAGGGTTAGGGTTAGGGTTAGGGTTAGGGTTAGGGTTAGGGTTAGGGTTAGGGTTAGGGTTAGGGTTAGGGTTAGGGTTAGGGTTAGGGTTAGGGTTAGGGTTAGGGTTAGGGTTAGGGTTAGGGTTAGGGTTAGGGTTAGGGTTAGGGTTAGGGTTAGGGTTAGGGTTAGGGTTAGGGTTAGGGTTAGGGTTAGGGTTAGGGTTAGGGTTAGGGTTAGGGTTAGGGTTAGGGTTAGGGTTAGGGTTAGGGTTAGGGTTAGGGTTAGGGTTAGGGTTAGGGTTAGGGTTAGGGTTAGGGTTAGGGTTAGGGTTAGGGTTAGGGTTAGGGTTAGGGTTAGGGTTAGGGTTAGGGTTAGGGTTAGGGTTAGGGTTAGGGTTAGGGTTAGGGTTAGGGTTAGGGTTAGGGTTAGGGTTAGGGTTAGGGTTAGGGTTAGGGTTAGGGTTAGGGTTAGGGTTAGGGTTAGGGTTAGGGTTAGGGTTAGGGTTAGGGTTAGGGTTAGGGTTAGGGTTAGGGTTAGGGTTAGGGTTAGGGTTAGGGTTAGGGTTAGGGTTAGGGTTAGGGTTAGGGTTAGGGTTAGGGTTAGGGTTAGGGTTAGGGTTAGGGTTAGGGTTAGGGTTAGGGTTAGGGTTAGGGTTAGGGTTAGGGTTAGGGTTAGGGTTAGGGTTAGGGTTAGGGTTAGGGTTAGGGTTAGGGTTAGGGTTAGGGTTAGGGTTAGGGTTAGGGTTAGGGTTAGGGTTAGGGTTAGGGTTAGGGTTAGGGTTAGGGTTAGGGTTAGGGTTAGGGTTAGGGTTAGGGTTAGGGTTAGGGTTAGGGTTAGGGTTAGGGTTAGGGTTAGGGTTAGGGTTAGGGTTAGGGTTAGGGTTAGGGTTAGGGTTAGGGTTAGGGTTAGGGTTAGGGTTAGGGTTAGGGTTAGGGTTAGGGTTAGGGTTAGGGTTAGGGTTAGGGTTAGGGTTAGGGTTAGGGTTAGGGTTAGGGTTAGGGTTAGGGTTAGGGTTAGGGTTAGGGTTAGGGTTAGGGTTAGGGTTAGGGTTAGGGTTAGGGTTAGGGTTAGGGTTAGGGTTAGGGTTAGGGTTAGGGTTAGGGTTAGGGTTAGGGTTAGGGTTAGGGTTAGGGTTAGGGTTAGGGTTAGGGTTAGGGTTAGGGTTAGGGTTAGGGTTAGGGTTAGGGTTAGGGTTAGGGTTAGGGTTAGGGTTAGGGTTAGGGTTAGGGTTAGGGTTAGGGTTAGGGTTAGGGTTAGGGTTAGGGTTAGGGTTAGGGTTAGGGTTAGGGTTAGGGTTAGGGTTAGGGTTAGGGTTAGGGTTAGGGTTAGGGTTAGGGTTAGGGTTAGGGTTAGGGTTAGGGTTAGGGTTAGGGTTAGGGTTAGGGTTAGGGTTAGGGTTAGGGTTAGGGTTAGGGTTAGGGTTAGGGTTAGGGTTAGGGTTAGGGTTAGGGTTAGGGTTAGGGTTAGGGTTAGGGTTAGGGTTAGGGTTAGGGTTAGGGTTAGGGTTAGGGTTAGGGTTAGGGTTAGGGTTAGGGTTAGGGTTAGGGTTAGGGTTAGGGTTAGGGTTAGGGTTAGGGTTAGGGTTAGGGTTAGGGTTAGGGTTAGGGTTAGGGTTAGGGTTAGGGTTAGGGTTAGGGTTAGGGTTAGGGTTAGGGTTAGGGTTAGGGTTAGGGTTAGGGTTAGGGTTAGGGTTAGGGTTAGGGTTAGGGTTAGGGTTAGGGTTAGGGTTAGGGTTAGGGTTAGGGTTAGGGTTAGGGTTAGGGTTAGGGTTAGGGTTAGGGTTAGGGTTAGGGTTAGGGTTAGGGTTAGGGTTAGGGTTAGGGTTAGGGTTAGGGTTAGGGTTAGGGTTAGGGTTAGGGTTAGGGTTAGGGTTAGGGTTAGGGTTAGGGTTAGGGTTAGGGTTAGGGTTAGGGTTAGGGTTAGGGTTAGGGTTAGGGTTAGGGTTAGGGTTAGGGTTAGGGTTAGGGTTAGGGTTAGGGTTAGGGTTAGGGTTAGGGTTAGGGTTAGGGTTAGGGTTAGGGTTAGGGTTAGGGTTAGGGTTAGGGTTAGGGTTAGGGTTAGGGTTAGGGTTAGGGTTAGGGTTAGGGTTAGGGTTAGGGTTAGGGTTAGGGTTAGGGTTAGGGTTAGGGTTAGGGTTAGGGTTAGGGTTAGGGTTAGGGTTAGGGTTAGGGTTAGGGTTAGGGTTAGGGTTAGGGTTAGGGTTAGGGTTAGGGTTAGGGTTAGGGTTAGGGTTAGGGTTAGGGTTAGGGTTAGGGTTAGGGTTAGGGTTAGGGTTAGGGTTAGGGTTAGGGTTAGGGTTAGGGTTAGGGTTAGGGTTAGGGTTAGGGTTAGGGTTAGGGTTAGGGTTAGGGTTAGGGTTAGGGTTAGGGTTAGGGTTAGGGTTAGGGTTAGGGTTAGGGTTAGGGTTAGGGTTAGGGTTAGGGTTAGGGTTAGGGTTAGGGTTAGGGTTAGGGTTAGGGTTAGGGTTAGGGTTAGGGTTAGGGTTAGGGTTAGGGTTAGGGTTAGGGTTAGGGTTAGGGTTAGGGTTAGGGTTAGGGTTAGGGTTAGGGTTAGGGTTAGGGTTAGGGTTAGGGTTAGGGTTAGGGTTAGGGTTAGGGTTAGGGTTAGGGTTAGGGTTAGGGTTAGGGTTAGGGTTAGGGTTAGGGTTAGGGTTAGGGTTAGGGTTAGGGTTAGGGTTAGGGTTAGGGTTAGGGTTAGGGTTAGGGTTAGGGTTAGGGTTAGGGTTAGGGTTAGGGTTAGGGTTAGGGTTAGGGTTAGGGTTAGGGTTAGGGTTAGGGTTAGGGTTAGGGTTAGGGTTAGGGTTAGGGTTAGGGTTAGGGTTAGGGTTAGGGTTAGGGTTAGGGTTAGGGTTAGGGTTAGGGTTAGGGTTAGGGTTAGGGTTAGGGTTAGGGTTAGGGTTAGGGTTAGGGTTAGGGTTAGGGTTAGGGTTAGGGTTAGGGTTAGGGTTAGGGTTAGGGTTAGGGTTAGGGTTAGGGTTAGGGTTAGGGTTAGGGTTAGGGTTAGGGTTAGGGTTAGGGTTAGGGTTAGGGTTAGGGTTAGGGTTAGGGTTAGGGTTAGGGTTAGGGTTAGGGTTAGGGTTAGGGTTAGGGTTAGGGTTAGGGTTAGGGTTAGGGTTAGGGTTAGGGTTAGGGTTAGGGTTAGGGTTAGGGTTAGGGTTAGGGTTAGGGTTAGGGTTAGGGTTAGGGTTAGGGTTAGGGTTAGGGTTAGGGTTAGGGTTAGGGTTAGGGTTAGGGTTAGGGTTAGGGTTAGGGTTAGGGTTAGGGTTAGGGTTAGGGTTAGGGTTAGGGTTAGGGTTAGGGTTAGGGTTAGGGTTAGGGTTAGGGTTAGGGTTAGGGTTAGGGTTAGGGTTAGGGTTAGGGTTAGGGTTAGGGTTAGGGTTAGGGTTAGGGTTAGGGTTAGGGTTAGGGTTAGGGTTAGGGTTAGGGTTAGGGTTAGGGTTAGGGTTAGGGTTAGGGTTAGGGTTAGGGTTAGGGTTAGGGTTAGGGTTAGGGTTAGGGTTAGGGTTAGGGTTAGGGTTAGGGTTAGGGTTAGGGTTAGGGTTAGGGTTAGGGTTAGGGTTAGGGTTAGGGTTAGGGTTAGGGTTAGGGTTAGGGTTAGGGTTAGGGTTAGGGTTAGGGTTAGGGTTAGGGTTAGGGTTAGGGTTAGGGTTAGGGTTAGGGTTAGGGTTAGGGTTAGGGTTAGGGTTAGGGTTAGGGTTAGGGTTAGGGTTAGGGTTAGGGTTAGGGTTAGGGTTAGGGTTAGGGTTAGGGTTAGGGTTAGGGTTAGGGTTAGGGTTAGGGTTAGGGTTAGGGTTAGGGTTAGGGTTAGGGTTAGGGTTAGGGTTAGGGTTAGGGTTAGGGTTAGGGTTAGGGTTAGGGTTAGGGTTAGGGTTAGGGTTAGGGTTAGGGTTAGGGTTAGGGTTAGGGTTAGGGTTAGGGTTAGGGTTAGGGTTAGGGTTAGGGTTAGGGTTAGGGTTAGGGTTAGGGTTAGGGTTAGGGTTAGGGTTAGGGTTAGGGTTAGGGTTAGGGTTAGGGTTAGGGTTAGGGTTAGGGTTAGGGTTAGGGTTAGGGTTAGGGTTAGGGTTAGGGTTAGGGTTAGGGTTAGGGTTAGGGTTAGGGTTAGGGTTAGGGTTAGGGTTAGGGTTAGGGTTAGGGTTAGGGTTAGGGTTAGGGTTAGGGTTAGGGTTAGGGTTAGGGTTAGGGTTAGGGTTAGGGTTAGGGTTAGGGTTAGGGTTAGGGTTAGGGTTAGGGTTAGGGTTAGGGTTAGGGTTAGGGTTAGGGTTAGGGTTAGGGTTAGGGTTAGGGTTAGGGTTAGGGTTAGGGTTAGGGTTAGGGTTAGGGTTAGGGTTAGGGTTAGGGTTAGGGTTAGGGTTAGGGTTAGGGTTAGGGTTAGGGTTAGGGTTAGGGTTAGGGTTAGGGTTAGGGTTAGGGTTAGGGTTAGGGTTAGGGTTAGGGTTAGGGTTAGGGTTAGGGTTAGGGTTAGGGTTAGGGTTAGGGTTAGGGTTAGGGTTAGGGTTAGGGTTAGGGTTAGGGTTAGGGTTAGGGTTAGGGTTAGGGTTAGGGTTAGGGTTAGGGTTAGGGTTAGGGTTAGGGTTAGGGTTAGGGTTAGGGTTAGGGTTAGGGTTAGGGTTAGGGTTAGGGTTAGGGTTAGGGTTAGGGTTAGGGTTAGGGTTAGGGTTAGGGTTAGGGTTAGGGTTAGGGTTAGGGTTAGGGTTAGGGTTAGGGTTAGGGTTAGGGTTAGGGTTAGGGTTAGGGTTAGGGTTAGGGTTAGGGTTAGGGTTAGGGTTAGGGTTAGGGTTAGGGTTAGGGTTAGGGTTAGGGTTAGGGTTAGGGTTAGGGTTAGGGTTAGGGTTAGGGTTAGGGTTAGGGTTAGGGTTAGGGTTAGGGTTAGGGTTAGGGTTAGGGTTAGGGTTAGGGTTAGGGTTAGGGTTAGGGTTAGGGTTAGGGTTAGGGTTAGGGTTAGGGTTAGGGTTAGGGTTAGGGTTAGGGTTAGGGTTAGGGTTAGGGTTAGGGTTAGGGTTAGGGTTAGGGTTAGGGTTAGGGTTAGGGTTAGGGTTAGGGTTAGGGTTAGGGTTAGGGTTAGGGTTAGGGTTAGGGTTAGGGTTAGGGTTAGGGTTAGGGTTAGGGTTAGGGTTAGGGTTAGGGTTAGGGTTAGGGTTAGGGTTAGGGTTAGGGTTAGGGTTAGGGTTAGGGTTAGGGTTAGGGTTAGGGTTAGGGTTAGGGTTAGGGTTAGGGTTAGGGTTAGGGTTAGGGTTAGGGTTAGGGTTAGGGTTAGGGTTAGGGTTAGGGTTAGGGTTAGGGTTAGGGTTAGGGTTAGGGTTAGGGTTAGGGTTAGGGTTAGGGTTAGGGTTAGGGTTAGGGTTAGGGTTAGGGTTAGGGTTAGGGTTAGGGTTAGGGTTAGGGTTAGGGTTAGGGTTAGGGTTAGGGTTAGGGTTAGGGTTAGGGTTAGGGTTAGGGTTAGGGTTAGGGTTAGGGTTAGGGTTAGGGTTAGGGTTAGGGTTAGGGTTAGGGTTAGGGTTAGGGTTAGGGTTAGGGTTAGGGTTAGGGTTAGGGTTAGGGTTAGGGTTAGGGTTAGGGTTAGGGTTAGGGTTAGGGTTAGGGTTAGGGTTAGGGTTAGGGTTAGGGTTAGGGTTAGGGTTAGGGTTAGGGTTAGGGTTAGGGTTAGGGTTAGGGTTAGGGTTAGGGTTAGGGTTAGGGTTAGGGTTAGGGTTAGGGTTAGGGTTAGGGTTAGGGTTAGGGTTAGGGTTAGGGTTAGGGTTAGGGTTAGGGTTAGGGTTAGGGTTAGGGTTAGGGTTAGGGTTAGGGTTAGGGTTAGGGTTAGGGTTAGGGTTAGGGTTAGGGTTAGGGTTAGGGTTAGGGTTAGGGTTAGGGTTAGGGTTAGGGTTAGGGTTAGGGTTAGGGTTAGGGTTAGGGTTAGGGTTAGGGTTAGGGTTAGGGTTAGGGTTAGGGTTAGGGTTAGGGTTAGGGTTAGGGTTAGGGTTAGGGTTAGGGTTAGGGTTAGGGTTAGGGTTAGGGTTAGGGTTAGGGTTAGGGTTAGGGTTAGGGTTAGGGTTAGGGTTAGGGTTAGGGTTAGGGTTAGGGTTAGGGTTAGGGTTAGGGTTAGGGTTAGGGTTAGGGTTAGGGTTAGGGTTAGGGTTAGGGTTAGGGTTAGGGTTAGGGTTAGGGTTAGGGTTAGGGTTAGGGTTAGGGTTAGGGTTAGGGTTAGGGTTAGGGTTAGGGTTAGGGTTAGGGTTAGGGTTAGGGTTAGGGTTAGGGTTAGGGTTAGGGTTAGGGTTAGGGTTAGGGTTAGGGTTAGGGTTAGGGTTAGGGTTAGGGTTAGGGTTAGGGTTAGGGTTAGGGTTAGGGTTAGGGTTAGGGTTAGGGTTAGGGTTAGGGTTAGGGTTAGGGTTAGGGTTAGGGTTAGGGTTAGGGTTAGGGTTAGGGTTAGGGTTAGGGTTAGGGTTAGGGTTAGGGTTAGGGTTAGGGTTAGGGTTAGGGTTAGGGTTAGGGTTAGGGTTAGGGTTAGGGTTAGGGTTAGGGTTAGGGTTAGGGTTAGGGTTAGGGTTAGGGTTAGGGTTAGGGTTAGGGTTAGGGTTAGGGTTAGGGTTAGGGTTAGGGTTAGGGTTAGGGTTAGGGTTAGGGTTAGGGTTAGGGTTAGGGTTAGGGTTAGGGTTAGGGTTAGGGTTAGGGTTAGGGTTAGGGTTAGGGTTAGGGTTAGGGTTAGGGTTAGGGTTAGGGTTAGGGTTAGGGTTAGGGTTAGGGTTAGGGTTAGGGTTAGGGTTAGGGTTAGGGTTAGGGTTAGGGTTAGGGTTAGGGTTAGGGTTAGGGTTAGGGTTAGGGTTAGGGTTAGGGTTAGGGTTAGGGTTAGGGTTAGGGTTAGGGTTAGGGTTAGGGTTAGGGTTAGGGTTAGGGTTAGGGTTAGGGTTAGGGTTAGGGTTAGGGTTAGGGTTAGGGTTAGGGTTAGGGTTAGGGTTAGGGTTAGGGTTAGGGTTAGGGTTAGGGTTAGGGTTAGGGTTAGGGTTAGGGTTAGGGTTAGGGTTAGGGTTAGGGTTAGGGTTAGGGTTAGGGTTAGGGTTAGGGTTAGGGTTAGGGTTAGGGTTAGGGTTAGGGTTAGGGTTAGGGTTAGGGTTAGGGTTAGGGTTAGGGTTAGGGTTAGGGTTAGGGTTAGGGTTAGGGTTAGGGTTAGGGTTAGGGTTAGGGTTAGGGTTAGGGTTAGGGTTAGGGTTAGGGTTAGGGTTAGGGTTAGGGTTAGGGTTAGGGTTAGGGTTAGGGTTAGGGTTAGGGTTAGGGTTAGGGTTAGGGTTAGGGTTAGGGTTAGGGTTAGGGTTAGGGTTAGGGTTAGGGTTAGGGTTAGGGTTAGGGTTAGGGTTAGGGTTAGGGTTAGGGTTAGGGTTAGGGTTAGGGTTAGGGTTAGGGTTAGGGTTAGGGTTAGGGTTAGGGTTAGGGTTAGGGTTAGGGTTAGGGTTAGGGTTAGGGTTAGGGTTAGGGTTAGGGTTAGGGTTAGGGTTAGGGTTAGGGTTAGGGTTAGGGTTAGGGTTAGGGTTAGGGTTAGGGTTAGGGTTAGGGTTAGGGTTAGGGTTAGGGTTAGGGTTAGGGTTAGGGTTAGGGTTAGGGTTAGGGTTAGGGTTAGGGTTAGGGTTAGGGTTAGGGTTAGGGTTAGGGTTAGGGTTAGGGTTAGGGTTAGGGTTAGGGTTAGGGTTAGGGTTAGGGTTAGGGTTAGGGTTAGGGTTAGGGTTAGGGTTAGGGTTAGGGTTAGGGTTAGGGTTAGGGTTAGGGTTAGGGTTAGGGTTAGGGTTAGGGTTAGGGTTAGGGTTAGGGTTAGGGTTAGGGTTAGGGTTAGGGTTAGGGTTAGGGTTAGGGTTAGGGTTAGGGTTAGGGTTAGGGTTAGGGTTAGGGTTAGGGTTAGGGTTAGGGTTAGGGTTAGGGTTAGGGTTAGGGTTAGGGTTAGGGTTAGGGTTAGGGTTAGGGTTAGGGTTAGGGTTAGGGTTAGGGTTAGGGTTAGGGTTAGGGTTAGGGTTAGGGTTAGGGTTAGGGTTAGGGTTAGGGTTAGGGTTAGGGTTAGGGTTAGGGTTAGGGTTAGGGTTAGGGTTAGGGTTAGGGTTAGGGTTAGGGTTAGGGTTAGGGTTAGGGTTAGGGTTAGGGTTAGGGTTAGGGTTAGGGTTAGGGTTAGGGTTAGGGTTAGGGTTAGGGTTAGGGTTAGGGTTAGGGTTAGGGTTAGGGTTAGGGTTAGGGTTAGGGTTAGGGTTAGGGTTAGGGTTAGGGTTAGGGTTAGGGTTAGGGTTAGGGTTAGGGTTAGGGTTAGGGTTAGGGTTAGGGTTAGGGTTAGGGTTAGGGTTAGGGTTAGGGTTAGGGTTAGGGTTAGGGTTAGGGTTAGGGTTAGGGTTAGGGTTAGGGTTAGGGTTAGGGTTAGGGTTAGGGTTAGGGTTAGGGTTAGGGTTAGGGTTAGGGTTAGGGTTAGGGTTAGGGTTAGGGTTAGGGTTAGGGTTAGGGTTAGGGTTAGGGTTAGGGTTAGGGTTAGGGTTAGGGTTAGGGTTAGGGTTAGGGTTAGGGTTAGGGTTAGGGTTAGGGTTAGGGTTAGGGTTAGGGTTAGGGTTAGGGTTAGGGTTAGGGTTAGGGTTAGGGTTAGGGTTAGGGTTAGGGTTAGGGTTAGGGTTAGGGTTAGGGTTAGGGTTAGGGTTAGGGTTAGGGTTAGGGTTAGGGTTAGGGTTAGGGTTAGGGTTAGGGTTAGGGTTAGGGTTAGGGTTAGGGTTAGGGTTAGGGTTAGGGTTAGGGTTAGGGTTAGGGTTAGGGTTAGGGTTAGGGTTAGGGTTAGGGTTAGGGTTAGGGTTAGGGTTAGGGTTAGGGTTAGGGTTAGGGTTAGGGTTAGGGTTAGGGTTAGGGTTAGGGTTAGGGTTAGGGTTAGGGTTAGGGTTAGGGTTAGGGTTAGGGTTAGGGTTAGGGTTAGGGTTAGGGTTAGGGTTAGGGTTAGGGTTAGGGTTAGGGTTAGGGTTAGGGTTAGGGTTAGGGTTAGGGTTAGGGTTAGGGTTAGGGTTAGGGTTAGGGTTAGGGTTAGGGTTAGGGTTAGGGTTAGGGTTAGGGTTAGGGTTAGGGTTAGGGTTAGGGTTAGGGTTAGGGTTAGGGTTAGGGTTAGGGTTAGGGTTAGGGTTAGGGTTAGGGTTAGGGTTAGGGTTAGGGTTAGGGTTAGGGTTAGGGTTAGGGTTAGGGTTAGGGTTAGGGTTAGGGTTAGGGTTAGGGTTAGGGTTAGGGTTAGGGTTAGGGTTAGGGTTAGGGTTAGGGTTAGGGTTAGGGTTAGGGTTAGGGTTAGGGTTAGGGTTAGGGTTAGGGTTAGGGTTAGGGTTAGGGTTAGGGTTAGGGTTAGGGTTAGGGTTAGGGTTAGGGTTAGGGTTAGGGTTAGGGTTAGGGTTAGGGTTAGGGTTAGGGTTAGGGTTAGGGTTAGGGTTAGGGTTAGGGTTAGGGTTAGGGTTAGGGTTAGGGTTAGGGTTAGGGTTAGGGTTAGGGTTAGGGTTAGGGTTAGGGTTAGGGTTAGGGTTAGGGTTAGGGTTAGGGTTAGGGTTAGGGTTAGGGTTAGGGTTAGGGTTAGGGTTAGGGTTAGGGTTAGGGTTAGGGTTAGGGTTAGGGTTAGGGTTAGGGTTAGGGTTAGGGTTAGGGTTAGGGTTAGGGTTAGGGTTAGGGTTAGGGTTAGGGTTAGGGTTAGGGTTAGGGTTAGGGTTAGGGTTAGGGTTAGGGTTAGGGTTAGGGTTAGGGTTAGGGTTAGGGTTAGGGTTAGGGTTAGGGTTAGGGTTAGGGTTAGGGTTAGGGTTAGGGTTAGGGTTAGGGTTAGGGTTAGGGTTAGGGTTAGGGTTAGGGTTAGGGTTAGGGTTAGGGTTAGGGTTAGGGTTAGGGTTAGGGTTAGGGTTAGGGTTAGGGTTAGGGTTAGGGTTAGGGTTAGGGTTAGGGTTAGGGTTAGGGTTAGGGTTAGGGTTAGGGTTAGGGTTAGGGTTAGGGTTAGGGTTAGGGTTAGGGTTAGGGTTAGGGTTAGGGTTAGGGTTAGGGTTAGGGTTAGGGTTAGGGTTAGGGTTAGGGTTAGGGTTAGGGTTAGGGTTAGGGTTAGGGTTAGGGTTAGGGTTAGGGTTAGGGTTAGGGTTAGGGTTAGGGTTAGGGTTAGGGTTAGGGTTAGGGTTAGGGTTAGGGTTAGGGTTAGGGTTAGGGTTAGGGTTAGGGTTAGGGTTAGGGTTAGGGTTAGGGTTAGGGTTAGGGTTAGGGTTAGGGTTAGGGTTAGGGTTAGGGTTAGGGTTAGGGTTAGGGTTAGGGTTAGGGTTAGGGTTAGGGTTAGGGTTAGGGTTAGGGTTAGGGTTAGGGTTAGGGTTAGGGTTAGGGTTAGGGTTAGGGTTAGGGTTAGGGTTAGGGTTAGGGTTAGGGTTAGGGTTAGGGTTAGGGTTAGGGTTAGGGTTAGGGTTAGGGTTAGGGTTAGGGTTAGGGTTAGGGTTAGGGTTAGGGTTAGGGTTAGGGTTAGGGTTAGGGTTAGGGTTAGGGTTAGGGTTAGGGTTAGGGTTAGGGTTAGGGTTAGGGTTAGGGTTAGGGTTAGGGTTAGGGTTAGGGTTAGGGTTAGGGTTAGGGTTAGGGTTAGGGTTAGGGTTAGGGTTAGGGTTAGGGTTAGGGTTAGGGTTAGGGTTAGGGTTAGGGTTAGGGTTAGGGTTAGGGTTAGGGTTAGGGTTAGGGTTAGGGTTAGGGTTAGGGTTAGGGTTAGGGTTAGGGTTAGGGTTAGGGTTAGGGTTAGGGTTAGGGTTAGGGTTAGGGTTAGGGTTAGGGTTAGGGTTAGGGTTAGGGTTAGGGTTAGGGTTAGGGTTAGGGTTAGGGTTAGGGTTAGGGTTAGGGTTAGGGTTAGGGTTAGGGTTAGGGTTAGGGTTAGGGTTAGGGTTAGGGTTAGGGTTAGGGTTAGGGTTAGGGTTAGGGTTAGGGTTAGGGTTAGGGTTAGGGTTAGGGTTAGGGTTAGGGTTAGGGTTAGGGTTAGGGTTAGGGTTAGGGTTAGGGTTAGGGTTAGGGTTAGGGTTAGGGTTAGGGTTAGGGTTAGGGTTAGGGTTAGGGTTAGGGTTAGGGTTAGGGTTAGGGTTAGGGTTAGGGTTAGGGTTAGGGTTAGGGTTAGGGTTAGGGTTAGGGTTAGGGTTAGGGTTAGGGTTAGGGTTAGGGTTAGGGTTAGGGTTAGGGTTAGGGTTAGGGTTAGGGTTAGGGTTAGGGTTAGGGTTAGGGTTAGGGTTAGGGTTAGGGTTAGGGTTAGGGTTAGGGTTAGGGTTAGGGTTAGGGTTAGGGTTAGGGTTAGGGTTAGGGTTAGGGTTAGGGTTAGGGTTAGGGTTAGGGTTAGGGTTAGGGTTAGGGTTAGGGTTAGGGTTAGGGTTAGGGTTAGGGTTAGGGTTAGGGTTAGGGTTAGGGTTAGGGTTAGGGTTAGGGTTAGGGTTAGGGTTAGGGTTAGGGTTAGGGTTAGGGTTAGGGTTAGGGTTAGGGTTAGGGTTAGGGTTAGGGTTAGGGTTAGGGTTAGGGTTAGGGTTAGGGTTAGGGTTAGGGTTAGGGTTAGGGTTAGGGTTAGGGTTAGGGTTAGGGTTAGGGTTAGGGTTAGGGTTAGGGTTAGGGTTAGGGTTAGGGTTAGGGTTAGGGTTAGGGTTAGGGTTAGGGTTAGGGTTAGGGTTAGGGTTAGGGTTAGGGTTAGGGTTAGGGTTAGGGTTAGGGTTAGGGTTAGGGTTAGGGTTAGGGTTAGGGTTAGGGTTAGGGTTAGGGTTAGGGTTAGGGTTAGGGTTAGGGTTAGGGTTAGGGTTAGGGTTAGGGTTAGGGTTAGGGTTAGGGTTAGGGTTAGGGTTAGGGTTAGGGTTAGGGTTAGGGTTAGGGTTAGGGTTAGGGTTAGGGTTAGGGTTAGGGTTAGGGTTAGGGTTAGGGTTAGGGTTAGGGTTAGGGTTAGGGTTAGGGTTAGGGTTAGGGTTAGGGTTAGGGTTAGGGTTAGGGTTAGGGTTAGGGTTAGGGTTAGGGTTAGGGTTAGGGTTAGGGTTAGGGTTAGGGTTAGGGTTAGGGTTAGGGTTAGGGTTAGGGTTAGGGTTAGGGTTAGGGTTAGGGTTAGGGTTAGGGTTAGGGTTAGGGTTAGGGTTAGGGTTAGGGTTAGGGTTAGGGTTAGGGTTAGGGTTAGGGTTAGGGTTAGGGTTAGGGTTAGGGTTAGGGTTAGGGTTAGGGTTAGGGTTAGGGTTAGGGTTAGGGTTAGGGTTAGGGTTAGGGTTAGGGTTAGGGTTAGGGTTAGGGTTAGGGTTAGGGTTAGGGTTAGGGTTAGGGTTAGGGTTAGGGTTAGGGTTAGGGTTAGGGTTAGGGTTAGGGTTAGGGTTAGGGTTAGGGTTAGGGTTAGGGTTAGGGTTAGGGTTAGGGTTAGGGTTAGGGTTAGGGTTAGGGTTAGGGTTAGGGTTAGGGTTAGGGTTAGGGTTAGGGTTAGGGTTAGGGTTAGGGTTAGGGTTAGGGTTAGGGTTAGGGTTAGGGTTAGGGTTAGGGTTAGGGTTAGGGTTAGGGTTAGGGTTAGGGTTAGGGTTAGGGTTAGGGTTAGGGTTAGGGTTAGGGTTAGGGTTAGGGTTAGGGTTAGGGTTAGGGTTAGGGTTAGGGTTAGGGTTAGGGTTAGGGTTAGGGTTAGGGTTAGGGTTAGGGTTAGGGTTAGGGTTAGGGTTAGGGTTAGGGTTAGGGTTAGGGTTAGGGTTAGGGTTAGGGTTAGGGTTAGGGTTAGGGTTAGGGTTAGGGTTAGGGTTAGGGTTAGGGTTAGGGTTAGGGTTAGGGTTAGGGTTAGGGTTAGGGTTAGGGTTAGGGTTAGGGTTAGGGTTAGGGTTAGGGTTAGGGTTAGGGTTAGGGTTAGGGTTAGGGTTAGGGTTAGGGTTAGGGTTAGGGTTAGGGTTAGGGTTAGGGTTAGGGTTAGGGTTAGGGTTAGGGTTAGGGTTAGGGTTAGGGTTAGGGTTAGGGTTAGGGTTAGGGTTAGGGTTAGGGTTAGGGTTAGGGTTAGGGTTAGGGTTAGGGTTAGGGTTAGGGTTAGGGTTAGGGTTAGGGTTAGGGTTAGGGTTAGGGTTAGGGTTAGGGTTAGGGTTAGGGTTAGGGTTAGGGTTAGGGTTAGGGTTAGGGTTAGGGTTAGGGTTAGGGTTAGGGTTAGGGTTAGGGTTAGGGTTAGGGTTAGGGTTAGGGTTAGGGTTAGGGTTAGGGTTAGGGTTAGGGTTAGGGTTAGGGTTAGGGTTAGGGTTAGGGTTAGGGTTAGGGTTAGGGTTAGGGTTAGGGTTAGGGTTAGGGTTAGGGTTAGGGTTAGGGTTAGGGTTAGGGTTAGGGTTAGGGTTAGGGTTAGGGTTAGGGTTAGGGTTAGGGTTAGGGTTAGGGTTAGGGTTAGGGTTAGGGTTAGGGTTAGGGTTAGGGTTAGGGTTAGGGTTAGGGTTAGGGTTAGGGTTAGGGTTAGGGTTAGGGTTAGGGTTAGGGTTAGGGTTAGGGTTAGGGTTAGGGTTAGGGTTAGGGTTAGGGTTAGGGTTAGGGTTAGGGTTAGGGTTAGGGTTAGGGTTAGGGTTAGGGTTAGGGTTAGGGTTAGGGTTAGGGTTAGGGTTAGGGTTAGGGTTAGGGTTAGGGTTAGGGTTAGGGTTAGGGTTAGGGTTAGGGTTAGGGTTAGGGTTAGGGTTAGGGTTAGGGTTAGGGTTAGGGTTAGGGTTAGGGTTAGGGTTAGGGTTAGGGTTAGGGTTAGGGTTAGGGTTAGGGTTAGGGTTAGGGTTAGGGTTAGGGTTAGGGTTAGGGTTAGGGTTAG